>NC_090934.1:59548975-60947725 GCF_040938575.1 Ambystoma mexicanum
AGCTGGCCCGGATGAGCCAGTAGTCCAGATAAGGGTAGACATGAATCCTGCGTAGTCGCAGCTGCGCCGCCACTGGCGTCAGGCACTTGGAAGACCCTTGGCGTAGACTTCAATCTGAAGGGAAGAACCATGAATTGGTAGTGCTTCCCTTGCTCCACAAAACACAGGAACTTGCGGTGTCCTTTGTGAATGGGGATGTGGAAGTATGCATCCTCTAAATCCAACGGAGACAGCAAGTCCCCCTCTTCCAGCTGTCCGAGCACGTGCTGGAGAGTAACCATCTGGCATTTTTGGGACTTGATGTATTTGTTCAGTCGACAAAGGTCAGGAATGGTCCGCCAGCCCCTGGTAGTCTTTACGAGGAAGTAACATGAATACACTCCAAAGCATGGCCCGCACCTCCAGCAGCAGAGGGACGTGTTTTCTTGCCAAGCCACCGGTGGTATTCAGGGATACTTTGGTGGAAATTCGAGGGTGTGTGTGAGCAAGAGCGTCCAGCACCCATTGGTCGGTGGAGATGACAAAGTCTGCCAGCCGCTCTCCCACCGGGGTGCACGGGTGGGGGCCCAACACCACGGATGGTTCAATCCTGCTTTGACGTCGAAGGGCCTCCTTGGGGACCCTGGCGGCGACATTGTACTCCGGAGGCCTTGGAACCACCCCTGTTCTCCTGGGCCGAAGAGCGCGAGGGTTGACGGTCAGATGAGGCACCTCCACTGATATCCTTGGAGGATCCATGGAATTTGCCGCCTGAGGTCCAAAAGGACGGGCGTCGCTGCTGAAGCATGCCCAAGGCACGAGCCATCTCCGTGTCCGTCTGGATGGCCTGAAAGAGACTCATCCACGGCCTTCCTGTACACATTGTCCCCAAAGGCCATGTCCACACCCTCGACTGAAAGTCCTGACGAAAATTGCCAGCCCCATCGAAGGCTAACGCAGTTACCCATTTGGCAGAAACCCGCGTCAGTGATGTCCATGGCCACTGTGATGGCGTGGTCCGATGCCACCTCGCCTTCCTGCAGGATCTCACCGTCGGGAAGGAAGTCCAGCAGGGGAGCGATCTTGAACCACAGCTCCCGGTCGTAGCAGGCCACAATGGCGAGAGCGTTGACAGCCTTGATGGTCGTCACAATGATGAATTAACTTGTCACCCAAATGGCATCCAACTTCTTCCTCTCACTGTCTCGTAACGGTCCCTCTTTGCAGGGGCCATGGACAGGTTCTTCACGAGGGCCAACCCTTTGTCCCAAATGTCATCCAGGACCGGCAGGACAGTCGGCCTTGCGGTGTTGGTATAGGAAACCTTTCTTCTTCTCCTCAGGGACGAGGTGGAAGAGCTCCGAAGCGCTGTTGATTATGCCGTGAAACAAGCCTATTTCGTCGTGAGGCGAAGTTCTGGGGGGTGGAGACGTGAGGTCCCCCAACCCGCCGGTGTTGTCCGTGCCCATCGTGGCAGGATTTGCCTCATCCCTCAGGAGAGGGGGGGGGGGGGGGGGGTTGAATTGAAGGGTGGAGGGTGAACTTTCCTCTTCTTGGTAGGTGGTTCCACCGTCGGTTTCTGCCGCGGGAGGGTCTGCGGGTGCAACAGGCATCCTTGGAACTCCAAGACCATAGTTTGCAAAAATCAGAATGTCTGCCGAGATATCTCTAGATGGCCGCTGAGGCGGCTATGGTGATGAAAGCGAACCCGGAGCCGGTGACAGTGGTGCAGGTTGGTTGCCCAGGCCCCCAATGCCCTGCTGTTCCTAGTCGGTCTCCTAGTCCTTATAATCGCCCTCGCCGTAGGGCCTGCCCTTGACGCACCACTCCTCCTGGATGGTCTGGAGGCTGGTAAGCTCCTCCTCGGAGGTCTGTGCCCTGGAGGACTACCTGCCCCCCCCTTCTCTGCGACCAGGGGGAGCTGGGGGACAGTTTCGGTGAAATGACTGGCACTTCTGTGGGCCGAAGAGGACTCCCTCCTGGCAGGCAGGGAGACTAGCCTTCTGGGGTGTGCCCTTGCCGGTCCGCCACGGCAGCCTGCACGAAGGACACCACCCCCCCGCCCCCTCGCTGGATGGTTGAGCCTTCATTGCATGCCCCTGGGCCTTCGCGGCCTTGGTGAGGGGTGTGGGGGGCAGCACCCGGTTCCTCCGTGGCCTTGTCCGGTGGGCCAGTCCTAGGCTTTTCCTTGAGCTTGCCCAGATGGTCGGTCAGACTTGCTCTTTGATGAAGGTCCCGAGCGTTGGCTGGCGACCGAAGCCGCTGGAGACGCTTTCACAAAAGACAGCAAGAGAAAATATACAAATAAAAATAATGGGACTAAAATACAGGCCCATTCCTTATACCGAGCCACTACTTTTGTAATACCACTTACTGCTTCTGTCATAAAATAATGTGTGGTACTACCTTCTCAAACTATTATGGCTGAGGATTCCTTACCTCCAGTCCTTATAATCTGGGGATCCCTTTCATCTCAGTATTTTATATGCCGAGGTTCCCTTTCCATTATAAAAAGTAGAAAAACAGAAATATGTGACCGTTTCAATACATAACCCACCTCCTATGGAGCTGAGGCTATTCCGAAGGTCAGCACCTTGAATGGATAGTGTTGGTCTGCTACTTTGAATCGCAAGAATCTTCTGTGCGCTGGGAACATTGAGATATGAAAATAGGCATCTTTCATGTCCAATGTTGCCATGTAATCCCCCCCTTTTTGACAGAGGGATTACTTCTTGTAGCGTTGTCATGTGAAATTTGTTTGGTTTTACAAATTTGTTTGCAAGGTGCAGGTCTAGTACCGGCCGCATGGTCAGATCTTTTTGGAATAAGGAAGTACGTTGAATAAATACCCTTGTTTACCTCCTTGTGCGGCATGACCTCGATGGTGTCCTTGAGGAGTAGAGCTTTCACTTCTAGCAGGATAAGTTGTTGCTCCTGCAATGGTTTCTATTGGAGCCGGAAGGTGGGGAGGGGGCGGGGGGGGGGAGGAGTTTGACAGTCTTCCTTGAAGACCTATTCCAGGGGTCTCCAAACTCAACGTTGGCAAGAGCTACTTGTAGTTAACGGCAAATACACAAGCTACTGGCGAGAGCTACTGGGGTGGTGCTGTCCATGGAGTATGAGAATTTGTACCAATATTTATTAGGGTGGTTTATTTGCTCTTTATATAAAAAGAGCATATGCATTTGAGATATTCACTTCAAAAACATTTCATTTTATTAGTAGCTGTCTCCTACAAATTGGCGCGCATACCAGAATGTAGGAAACCAATCCGAGCTTTCACTGTGAAGCAGTCACTGCATGCTATCCGCACATGCTCAGTTATCTGGTGCATAGTTTGAAAACGCAACAGCACCAGATTCTGTCAGACGGGATCAAAGTTTTAATTTCAGGACGTTCATGTCTAAAAAAGGCATAGGCAATCACATTGGCTGATCAGGCAAATACTCTCCTTGCCATAGTGTTTTCACCTAAGTGCACACCTGACATGGCATACATACATTCAGGACAGTTTTTAAAATCTTACAGACTCAGCCATGGGAGTCATTGCGCCCTTTACAATTGCAAGTATATTTGTTTATCATCAAATTAGCCACTTTGAATGATACCTCTGTAGCAGCATTTACTTTGCAGTGTTTAGTTTACCTATTTATGATCGCAGGCAGCTTCCTTTGGGAAAATGATTTTCATAATGTGTGTATATGATATGATGTGGCATTTATAACGCGCCTGTACACAAGTGTTTCTAGGCGCAACAAGACATGGAGGGGGGAACAAGGGAGGACAAAACAACGATCTTACTAGGCCTTGCGTCATTCATATCCTGCAAGTGCGGGGAAGAGCGAAGGGGAGAAGTGCCAGGGGAGAGGGGAAGTGCAGCCAGCAGGTGGTTCATAAGTGCAGAGAGAAGGGACTGTAGGGTTGCAGATACAGACCCGTAAGTGCCGAGGAGGCCGGAGGCAGTGCAAGGACAACTGGACATGCAGGAGCCTGGGCCCGAGTTCAGAGGGTGACCAGTGCGTGGAAAGTCTGGTGCATCAGCAGGGGAGAGGAAGAGAAAAAACAGAAGTGAAAAGGAAGGTCGAGTTGCTTCCAGAACCAAAGGTGGTTCTGCTCAAGTTGAGAGCCAGGGAGGCGGTTTCAGAGGGAGGCCCCAGCCGAGGAGATAGATCTGCCCCATCAGAGTTGGAAGTGGATGAGCGGAGAGGTCGAGAAGGAAGACGTTTGGGAAGGGAAAGTTGGAGGTAGGGCAGTCCCAGGCCACAAAAAGCCGTGGACGATGCAGAGGGTCTTGAACTTGATCCTTGCAGCCACAGGGAGCCAGTGAAGAGATTTCAGAGCTGGAGAGATAAGATCCCTGGGCTTGAAGTTAAGGACAAGTCTCGCAATCCTGTTCTGGATAAGTTGCAACGGTCGAAGAGTAGAGGCAAGAAGATTTATAAAGAGGATGTTGCAATAGTCCTAGAGAGGACCAGAGCTCTGAAGACAAGTGAGCTTCTGGGGGAAAGTGAGAAAAGGAAGAATACCTGAGGAGGTGCAGCTGATAGTTTGACTTCTTAGAGATGTGAGGAGAGAAGGAGCGGGTAGAGTCAAAGATGACACCAAGGTTTTAGCCTCACAGGAAGGAGCAGGAAGAGGGCCTAGAGTGGGCGGCCAGAGAGGAAAGGAGGGAGCAGGTTTCCCAATGAGGAGGATCCCAGTCTTACTGGCATTAAGGCAGAGATCTGACGGCACACCATCCCTGAGGTGCTGCCAGACAGCCTGGTATATGAGAAGAAGCAGGGGTGGCTGAGGGGAGCCTGAAAGAGAGCCAAGTCATCCGCATAACATTGAAACTTGGAGCAGAAAGTAGGAATGCAGTGGGCAAGAGTTGCCAGGTAGTGGTTGAAGAGCCAGGGAGAGAGGTTAGACCCCTGGAAAACAGTAGAGAGATAGAAGAGAGGAAAGACCCCAGTTGGACCCGAGAGGGTCGGTTGGTGAGAAAAGAGGTCAACCAGGCTAGGGCCTGATCAGTAATGCCAAGATCATCCCGGAGGCAATTGTGCATGTTATGCCGGCCACCGCAATGCCTAGCCCGCGCCGGCATGACGACAAACACTGGGCTGGTATTTCAGGGATGCCAGGTGCCAGCATAGTCTATGCTACAGCACTACTAGCATAAGTTCTCTAGATCAAACAAAAAAATCAGTAATGCTGAATTAGGTCTGCGGCCTAGGGCAATAATTCATAGGACAGGAGGTGGAGATAGTGGGCGGATGCAGGTATGGGACTAAAAAAAAAAAAAAAAAAGGCATGGGAGTACCAGTAGAGCAAGCTGCAGGCATTCCTTTGAGATCTCAGTGGCAACTAGAGGCTGGTTGGGGACTTTGAACTTTGTATCACTGCAAAATGCCCATCAACGTTTCTCCCCCCCGCCCCTCCTCCGCCACTGTAACTTTGGCACTGTAGATTTAAGATGTGCATTTTTGTTTTACGTTTGAAGAAAAAAAAAATGGGTTCCCACTCTGGATGGAAACGGAACATCATTTGCCTTTTGTTGGATGGTGCAAAGAGCTACTGGGAAGCCTCAGGCGAGCTACCAATAGCTCACGATTTACTGGTTGGAGACCTTTGCCCTCTACAATAACCCCCTGTCACCGTTGATAACACCCATTTGTCCGATGTTATACCCTCCCATGAGTGGGTGAAAAAAGATATTCGTCCCCCGACTGGTGAGGCATGGGAGGAGACCCGTAACGGGGCGTCATTGATTAGAGGGTGTCCTTCCACCTCTGGCGGGAGAGCATCTCCCTCTTCCCCGGGACCTGCGCTGACCTCTAAGGTAACTGGGTCGCTTGTCGATTGGTATTCAATGAGAACCTTGGTGTTGGCTGTATCCAGTTCCCCTCTGCGCGTTTTGCCCCCGAAAACAGCGAAAATGACTACCCCCTCTTTGGCCTGGTTGTTTATTCGTCAGTTGGCCAAGGGATTCAAGAGTCTCATACTCGTCCTTGGCGGACTTGAGTGTCTCTCAACTGCTTTACCAAACATGTTAGGCTCAACTGGCATATTTAGTAGGGTAGCTTGAGTCTCAGTGTCTAGTCAAAGGATCGAATCTAAAGGGTCGACAGGTCAAAGGATCGACACCAAAGGGTCGACAGGTCAAAGGATTGATTTTTTTTTAAATTATAGATTTTTTTAGGTTTTCGTTTAGGGAAAAAAAGTGGTTTTTAGCAACAAAAAAAAAGGGGGTGGGGTAACAACCCCCCCCCCCCCCCAAAAAAAAAAATTAGATCGACCTGTCGACCCTTTAGATTCGATCCTTTGACTGGCAACCTTGAGTCTCAACTTCAAAACCTGACTAAGCCAGGCGTGGCGTTTCAATATAGTGGCTCCTGCAATAATGCATCCAGCGTGGTCAGCTGCGTCAAAGTAATTTTTCAAGAGGACGCCTGCTGTAGCTCTGCCTTCGGCAGCCAGAAGGGAGAGTTTGGCCATTATTGGTTTGGGCGCTGACTCTGCCAGGGCCTTTACTTCATCCCACTTAGTGCAGTCATAGCTGGATAGCAAGGTGCAATTATTTGCTATCCGCGCCTGGTATGCTGCAGTGGACGCTATCTTTCTAGCCATGGTATATAATTTTTTGCTCTCCTTGTCCGGAGGGGCTTCGGAGGAGGCCAAGGGGGTACCAGCTCTCTTGCAGGTGGTGGTAACAACCAGAGTCAGGTCAAAGTTGGCCCCTTATATATAAGGGGTTGGAAGGTGCCGCTTGAAAAGTTTCTCGATCCTAGGGTTCACCACCCTGGTATAGTTTGGCAGTTCTAGGTAAGGCTGAATCCTTCTTTGGACTGACTTTAGCAGGGGGATAAATTGGGTTGCAGTTTTTTTTTTAATCGCCCAACATATTTTCTGCAAAATCCTTGTCCTATTGGACCTCTTGCGTTACAATTCCAAAATGTTCTGCAGCCCTTATGAGGATATCTTTGAATAGGGGCTGGTTGTCCACCGGCAAGTCTAGTAAGGGATGGTCTTGCAGGACCGGAGAGTCCATCGCAAAAACCACAGACTCAGTGTCATCTTGGTCTTGCATCGTAACCCTCGATGTCGTCATAACAGGGGTCACCCTCGTCCAAGTATTCATCCCCCTCTGCATCCTGGTCATAAAGGTCGTAGAAGAGGCGAGGAGTTGTGTGCTGGTTCAGCAGCCAATTCTAGTGGGGGGGAAGAGATCTCTTCTACAGTAAAGCCGTTGCCTGGGACTGAGAGGCTGTAAAGTGTTATATTGGAACCAGACGCCTGTGTTATGGGAGGCGTGGAGGCCAGGTTGTCCAGAACATGTGGATGTTCTTCAAAGAAGTTTGCCAAGCAGGTAATGTGACTCACGACTGTCAATATCTTGTGCAGTCCATTTGGCTGAACTGGGTAGAACCCCTGGGTAGGAGGAGGCAAGTGTAGTGGGGGTTTGCCTTCCTTCATAAAGACTGATGTGCATGATCAGGCTCTGAGTGCTGTAGGGGCATACTTTTATGTTGGCTAGAGGGTTGCTCCCTACTTTATCCTTCCAGAGTCCCTTTCCCTAGAGGAACTGGACTTGTGTCTTCCTTATGGTCCATGCTCTTCGACAAGGACATCTTGGAGCTAGGGGTCGAAGAGGGGGCTTCAGAGGATTCCCCGGGTTTGTCCCCGAATGCAGGGCGAATTTGGACCGCTGCATGGCTTGCACGGTGTCTTTCGCCGTCGAGGGCCGGATGGGGGGAGTTTTGAGTCGGGCATCCTTTGTCTTGATGGGCCACTCAGGATGCCCAAAGGACTTCTGATCTGAAGATTTGCCCTTCGCCGGCGACTTCACTCACATCGCTGTGGGGCGTGTGTTTGTGGGAGAGTGTGGCGCCCTTGCCGCCGGGTGTCTTCCCCATAACAGGACCGCCGGCCTGTGTTAGTGTCGGGGGCTGGCACTGGGGAACGTGGAGGTTCCCAGTCACCCTCGCCGTCCAAAGTGACGGTGTCGCTGCCGTTGCTGGACGCCCCTTCGACGTGCATGTTTATGACCACCCCCCACTCACTCTCCCTACTGTAAGGCCAAGGCTGAAAGGGCCTTCCAAGGCCGGGTGGGCCGTTGAGGTCTCCGTCCGACGGCCAGCTTCGTAGTCTTCACCGCGTTGAGTCATGGTGTCGGTAAAAACAGGAACAAATACTAACTTAATTATTAAAGTGTAACGGCGTACGCCGAAAATGGACTCCGCTTATATTTTTGCTACCACTCATGATGGCGAAAAAAAAAACCAACAATCTGAGGGACCTACAAGCGTGAGGGATCATGGGTACAGGGGACGTCACAATAGCAATAGTATTACGGGCATGCCCCATTTCGACACCAATTTTCTAGTTCCGAAAAACAAATACTCTACAGCTTCCACTAGATGTCGGCCTATGCATAGCATGTGATCCAAGCAGATTACACAAACAGATGCCCCTTGATGGCAGTGGCGACTCAAGTTTTTCCTTTGAGGACATGTGATATGTGCCAGCACAATTATGGACTGTTAATCCATATGATGGGTTACTGAGAGATGTGACCCCTGTACAGATTAAATTGAAGTCGGGTGCCTAGCACAATCATCCAGTATGTGGATGATCGGTTGGTATGTAGTGAAAATAATCACCAGTGCAGGAGGGATTCTGTTGCACGATTGTAATTTCTGGCTCACAAGGGGTACAAGGCAGATACAAAGAAGCTACAATACTGCCAACAGGTGGGTCTATTCTTTGACAACTTATTTTTTGTAACAGGGAAAAATGTTTTATGATACCCCTAGGCACAGTACTGTGAAGGAAATGTAGCAGTTTTTTGGGGTTTATGTAATTATTGTAGGGCATGGATCCTAGACTATGCAGTCTAAACAAGGTCACTGTTACAAAGTCTCAGGGAAGGACAGGATTTAAAAGCACATTTGAATGCACTGACAAAATGACTAGACAATTTGAGGACTTAAGCTATTTGTACAGCCCCTGTTTTAGCAACTCCGGATTATATACAGAGAGTTTTCCCACTCTGAACAGCTCATGCATCGACAGTCATATTATATGTTGATGGGTCATAAATAATTGACATGGGGACGGGAGACATACAGGGGCGGTAGTGGGGAACGGAAAGGGGGGTGGGGAGAAATAGCGAACAGCCCTCTAGAAAGCAAGACCATAGTCCATACACAGAATTACCCATATTACAACTGGACCATTATTGTCTGGGGAACTGATCAGCCCCAGGTTTAAGGTCCATATGAGGTGTTGTTCTGTACTCCTCTCGCAATCCATATGAAGGAGTTCAATAGTGGGTGCATCTCTTGGAAGTCCGAAGAGCACCCGAGACAAGGCAAAGTTTAGCCAAAGGAAAGACATTTTTGAGGATCCATGGCAGGGTGAAGCACACACCTGATTTTTTTTTTTTCCCCCTTTCTCTTTTCATTTTCTTTTGTCAATTTATTTGAACGTCTATAACAAGTCGGCCCTGGTGGAAAAAGGGTCTCTTCCCCCCCCCCCTTTCCCCCTCCCCCTCTCTACCTCTCCCTCTTTTCTCTTTCTTTGATAAACTGTTTTCTCTTCTCCAGGAATAAGCAAAGATGGCTGACCGACCTCTGTTATGTAGGGAAAAAGTTAATACACATTACATTTGTTTTAGAACTTATGTAGTGCCTCTTTTTAGTACTATGTTGTTTTGTATGACACTGGTTGTGGGTGTAGGGGTGGATGAAGGTAAGTTTGTTAAATAGGTGGTCATGTAAAAGGGGCGGGGGATGGACAGTTGGGAAAAAATGCTAATATGTCCATTAAAAAAGGAAATACAAAATGGCTTACTTTGCCAGCCACCCCTACAAGTTTTCTTAGACGGATGAAACGGGAACTATGAATGACGTTTGATTTATGTAAGGGGTTGGGCTCAGACATCCAGCATTTAGAAACATTGAATAGCTGGTTCTCTGATATGTACATTACAGGAAGGAATATAATCAAGGAAAGGTGTTACGTGTGTGCACTTATCCCGCACACATCAGAGGCTCCTATGGTTTTAGTTCCATATCCAGTCCCAATTACAGAGGCATAATGCCTGGTACATCTTGCACTATAAGGGATAAAGGGCACATTCCAGGCATATAGTGTGCAGTTGAGAAGCAATTATATAGACCCAGCGTTATGCAATGGCAACACAAAAATACTGCCATCTCCTTGGGAGGTTACTCAAATGACAAATAGCAGGGCACAACAGTGATGTGCCCAGCAGATGGGCTGATCGAGTACAGCGGAGAAGCAGTATCCCAAATAGAGACTGTGCGCGCAAATATGGTCCAAACACATTACAAAGGCTGCCAGATTGCAATAATGAAGAAGCCAGGGCAAATAGATAGGGCCAAAAACTTTGGGCCAAAAACTTTGAACCTTGTTTCAGCAATAGAAGACCAGTTCCTGGTGGCGGAAACAGAGTGCAACCCTGGTATGACGAAAAGGTACAGTAGCAGTGATTTATACTGGATTTGTGGCCAACTAGCCTACCTGCACCTCCTACCATCTTGCAAGGGCAAATGTTCACTGGTCACCCTGCACTCAGTGCTACTAGTAATCCTGGAAGAACACCTAAAGGGAGAAGAAATGCCTGTCTAGGTGCAAACAGCCACGCTAACACCTATAGAAGCAGAAAGAAGCTTGCAGATCGCACAAGAATTTGGTATCCTGCCAGAAAAAGGACACTTTCAACGGCAGGGAAGAAAGAAGAGATCAAACTGTCTCAAAAGACTGTTCAGCACTGCTCAGAGGAAAACCAGAGTATCAGCTTTTTAGCCCAGCAGAGACTTTCTTTTTCATCTTTTTTGGCTCCTGGGATACAAGCAGCTGCTGCACTTCACTATCCTAAGTCATCAAAGCAGTGCACAAGCTACGTGTTCAAATGAAGAAAGAAGGTGGAGTTCAGAACACAGATTGGCTATTGCTTGCCTTTGATGGGGTCTCGTCATGGCTGGGGGCAGCAGTAATTTCTGGTGCCTGTTCTGAGTTCTCGTCTGCAAATGCCAAAGTGGTCTCCGAAGATGTGTTCCTATAGTCCCTACTAGTGCAAAGATGATGGTATCAATTGGGGATCTAAAACACCTTGCCATACAATAAACAGTGAAACTCAAACTAATATTTCTGGGGATTGTAGATATGTCGGGTTGGGATCAGTTTACTGTAGAAATAACGAACGGGGGGCATGTTGGGGAGGAGCTAGTGCCTTCATGCACCCCTCAAACACTTTACAATTAGGCAAGACTTCTAAGCACTATAGCACTGAGAAAGATTTTTTTTCATGCAAATATAACCACATACAGAAATGGTCAGCCACTAAATGAAAATAGTATTTAAATATAATGCAAATAACCATTAGCTGGATACACTTATGAAAGCTATTGTATGTAGTTTTAAAATCTTAAAGCACGGTTAACAGCTGAATCCTCTGTGCCAAAAGGAATGCAGCCTGTGCTAAAAATAGACTACAGGCATTGCGTGGGCACCGGGTAGCTCCGGCAGAGCACACGAAGTGGCTGAGCAGTTGTTCCCATCAATCAAAAACCCATGCAGACTAAAAGATTCAAAGCACGACATACAGAGTACTAGGAACATTTTTGGGGGGAGAATTACTGGACCAGATAAAATATATGGAGTGAAGTGTTGAGAGTATGGCGTGAAGGTGTGGTTTTATATGAATTTTATAATATAGCAAATGATGCCAAGCAAAAGCTACAAAGTATTCCTGCAGAGTCAGTAGTATGTTAAAGTAGGTTGGTCTAAAAGTAAACCTGCCCATGCAAGAAGGAAGATTGCAGAATCCCTTATATGGCAAACTTTGGGATGAGCCACGCCTTTATCCAGTGACCAAGTTGAAGAGTATATAAAGGTGCCTGCTTGCCATTAGTCTGCAGGAGTCAGCCATGGAAGACAATGCTGATCGGAAGGGCATCGTCCTCTGCTCTCCAAATTCTCACCTTTGCACAGATTAAAGTTTGTTATCCTTGCAAGAGAGACTCTTGGCCTTAATTCCCTAGAGGGGTGCATTTATTTGGGTGTGAGCGCGATAGGGGTATCCCCATATATTTAAGGTGGTACCGCTGTAAAATGGTGTTCACTTTCATTTGGCATGCTCGCAGAGAACAACAAAAAACTAGACAAATAGAAGATGACAATGTACTCTGAATTATTTTTCTGAGAAGTAAAAGTATTCAGAGTACATTGTCATCTTTCATCCATTTGTCTAGTTTTTCGTTATTGTATGCTTACCTGGAAGACCATCAATTTTTGCCAGGTACCTAGTCTTTGAAAATGCTCGCAGAGAATAGACTGGGGTTTGTAGTACCGGTTAATGAAGCTTACCCATGTATAGATGCGAGTTGGACCTGTAAATGCATGATGCTTCGATATTGCTAGGATGATTGTAAATTAGATGGCACTTGCAATGCCCAGATATAGGAGTCCTATGCTCTGCACACTATGCGAGTATTGGGAAATATGAACAGGTGCATGTCATGGAAGGAGAGTACAATTCTCCAAATTCATGAAAAGGGTTGCTGGAAAAAAATAAAAAAAAAAATAAATAAAAAAAAAAACTCATGCTTGCAATGCTGGACATACAAGCCAAAATATTTGCGAGTGTACCATTTACTTAATTCAGTGGATAGCAGACAATAAGATTGTGCCGCCCAACCAAACGGTTTTTAGAGGAAAAACCAGCCTTTACAAAATATTCTTACCCTAGTATAAACAACCGAATACGCTTCGACCCAACGCCATCTTCCAGCGTTTGGCGCCTTCACGATTTTAGTGCAGCCTTCGATACGGTCATGAGGAAGAGACTATGGAACAAACTAGTCTTGTGGAATATTCCTCATGGCCCATTGACCAGGATTAGGTTGCTACGACACCAGTGTGAATGAGGCTGGATGCAGAGGGTAGAGTTTTGCACACTATTCTTACTTCAAGGGGCGTCAAACATGGATGTATCCTGGCCGAAACCCCTATGTGGCGGACCTGGATGAGGCACTAAAACTTGCAGATCTACTCTACTACACCCCTAAAGAGCTTCCCATGTACTCCACCTCAGAAAACCTTCAATGGCACAGACCCCCTCCACCTGGAAACTCAGCCAACAAACGCTCGTCTGCCATCTGAATCCTTCTTGAAGACGATGACCTCGAAATTCTCGCCCTTACTGGGACTTTGTTCAATGTCAGCTCGGTCACTGACTCCTCCTCCCCGGTGGCTTCAAGATCATCTCCAAGCATCGACCTCACCGTACTGGTGTTGGGGGCTGTATTAATATTCCTGGAGTGGGTTTCTGCTTCCATTTTACCTACCCAGTAATCATTCTCCTTCTCCACTGTACTCACCTGGCCCTGCATCCATTCTTTTCATTAACCTCTGCACCTCGCTTTCCCTCTCCATTCTCCCTTCTGGCCCAACACACTCAGCTCAACAATCTAGATGCCCTCATACACGGACCTCTTGCTCACACACTAGTCACCCGTCTCTCCTGGACAGACCATTCACCCCTCTCTGACCACCTTGGCCCCCTGACCGCCTCCCCTCCCGCTAAATTCCCACCTACATTGGTCGCCAACATCCACCCGATGAAATGAGCGACTGCGGCTGCCTTCACCTCCGCCTCACCATCTCCTCTGACTCTGCCCTCAGCAACCACCACCTGTCCATCACCACTACTCGACATTCTTGCCCCAGTAATGAGGATCCGCCTGAACTTGCCTCCAAGCTGAACATTCGGCACAACACTGACCGTAGAGCCATTAAACGAAATTGCAGTGGTTCAGAATGGAAGTCTCATCCTGACAAACTAGCCTGCTGCCTTCTCCAAAGGCAATACAGAGTCTCCATCCGTGAAAAGAAAAGATCCAAAATACAGTTATGGGTCACCGGCGCATCTAACACAGCTAAAACTGCAGGGAACTTGCCAACCCGTCGCAGTCTACTCCTCCCTCCCAGGCCCGCTGCAATGTGCTGGTGTTGGGGAGAATTCTCATTTCTGTGCCAACTCCCTCCTACCTTAGAGACTCCCAGCTCATTTGCTGTACTTAAGAACTTTTTATCCTGGCTTGAGTGAGACCTTTTTCTCACTCCTGTATTTTGATCTGATTTGGACTTTGAGTCTGACAACTCCGTAGGCATCTTGTGACATACAGCACCTTCAATGCAGTGTCACAGAGAAGTCCTTTGGATTTATTTTAAGGTTTAAATACCTTCCCTTGAATAAACTGTTTCCAAGTGTAGCAAAATGAAATTGACATTACATCTTTTTCTCTTTGTAGACCCAGCAAACACCACCTTATGCGGAGTGCTTGGGCGTTACTTAGTATCCACTTAGTCTACCTTCTCATGTAACCCTCACTACAATTAATGGCTGGTGGCAGTGGTTTAATTCTACCAGTGTGCATTTTTACCGCAGGCTGAATCCTCAGCTGCAGTATTGCACCCATGGGTGCCCATTTTGTCAAAATGGACCGGTCTTTTCACCATTTGTTTGCGAGGTCCTCCTTGGTTTTACCCTGCGTGCCAAACCAGGTTTGGTTCCTTTGTTCTTTTTGTCTTGGTGGGATTCACAGGTGAAAGCCCGCCTCTGGCTCCAGTGCGTCGGGCAGAGCAGGAAGCGAGGGAGGTTCCCGAAACTACCTATGCTTAGTTTTTGATTACAGGAATGCACCCAAAGTTGATTGGCTGGCTGTCCTTAGAGGACATCCACCCTGCTTTGTGAGCGACAGCAAGCCTGCGAAAGAATAGGCAAAACCTGCTTAAAAGGAGAGGTATTCTGCAGGGAAAGAAGAGTCGACCATTGGACAAAGAAACTGGAAGAGAAGCTTGCTGCACCCTCGTGGACCGTTGGTTTGCCTGGTGAAGCCCTGCTGCAGTGCTGAAACAATTTTCTTATCAACTAGAGAAGCCCAGAACAGACGACTTCTTCCCTTAGGTTGGTGGGACCAACTGACCCCAAGATTAATTGACTGGAACCCCACTCCCTGGCTGTACTGCTTCGCTGCTGCAACAGAGTGCCGGGGACAGGAACAAGTGCTCTGTCTTTAAGTCGGACCAGGGCTCCAGGAAGATCCCCAGGACCCTCCCGAAGCAGGGTGCAGCAAGCCTGAGCCACCTCAACAGAGTGCTGGACCCCATAAGCAAGGGGAGCCATTTGCCGGTAATTGAAACCGTTAAGTGCCGCTGATCTGAAGTAAGCTGCTGCCGCCGACCTTCAAACCGCAGTGCAGGAGTCTCCAGACGTCCTCCCTCTTGTCCCCACGACTGAGGCCCAGGAATGCAGGATCTGCAGGACTGCAGCTGGACCCTTTTCTTCAGCCCTAAAGGTGCTGTCCAACTAGGGGTACCTGACCTATTCTTGTGTGTAGCTTGCTTTCACTGGAGACTTGAATTGGCTGTCCTTTGCAGAGTTGCTTGAATCTTTGCTTTCCACAAGCCTCCCAGCTTGTGGCCCAATAGTGATTCTTTTCAACAAACTCTCTATAACATTGTGTAAGACTTGTGCTGTCTTCAAGAAGTGCCTCAGCTCCCCTAGACTGTGTTCAATTGCCATTGGCTGTCCTGGCTCCCTGAAGACTTACCCTCCGACTTATCGGTCCCCTCAAAAGTCATACACAAGTTACTTGTATAGCGGGAACCTATACTTCATTGGGGGATTGTAAAGTACTTACCTGTTCAGAGAACTTGTTAACCCTAGTTTCCTTCCCCAACCTTTTCCACAATCTCAGTATTGCATTGAAGTTTTAAAGTGATAGATCAATCTCCAGTGTCCTAGCAATTGAAGTCGGCTCAGGGTGTAGGAAGTGTGACATCGCAAAAGGGTATCTACTTAACTAACTGAAGGAGTGTATTTTTAAAGTATATTTTATTGTTGCATATTGCCCTTTCTAAATAAGGCTCATTTTAAAATTGACTTAAATAATAAATAATTCTTTTTTATGAGAAACCTTGAGTGTTTTTTGAATACTTGTCACTGTGAATCTCTACGTTGCACCTCTACAGCTCACATTGACCCCCCTCTTGAGGCAAGTCTGGCTGCTCAGTCACTCCACCAACTTGTGTAGTACAGACCTATACCAAAGGTTGGGTTCCCTATAGTCAAGCGGACAAGGCTGTTGCAGTCTACCACAGGGTTACTACATACAATCTTGCCTAACAACTGGCCTCACACTTTGCCACCAAAATTCAGGGCATCCTTAACACCCTTTCTACACTCCCTCCCAACCCATCCCAAACTCACCTCCCTGCACCCGTTCCTCCTCAAAATGTTACCAGAGTTGTCCGCTCCATGAAGTTCTCTTCTTAACAGGTCTCCCCTTGCTCATACAGGACCAGCAAGGAGAACATCAGCTCACTTGCTCCTGCACTTGCCGATTTCTGTAATCACTCATACCACTTGATCTTCCCCTCCCCCCATAAGCACGCCATTGTGTGCTCACTCCCTCAAGGAAAAAAATACCAGCTACCGTCCTATTTCCATCCCCCCCTTTCCTGGGTAAGCTGCTTGAGAAACTGGCCTTGCCCCAACTCAACTAATACACTAAACCTATTGGTGTCTCCACGACCAACAATATTGGGCACTGGACTGCCTGACCTCTTTCCTCACCAACATCTCTTCCCAAGTCATCATGGGCAACTTCTCTCCTCCTTCCCTCTGCTCCTGTAGTGTCCCTGAGGGCTCTGTACTCTTCCCCCTGGATCTGTAACATATACCTTGCTCTACGTGCACCTCTCTACTTCAACTTTCAGTGTTACGCAGCAACAAAGCTCTTTTTCAAGCTCCCCGCTGACCCTCCATCATCCCCGATTGTCCATCCAGTCCTGGTGCACCTCCAACAATCTCTGCCTCAACGCCTATAAAACGGAGATCCTTCCCATCAGGACACCTGATCCCTCCTCCTTCCCCTCACTCTGGCCCTCCTCTTTGGGCTCTCCCTCAGCGTCTTCTACTGAAGTCATAAACCTTGGCGTCACCTTCAACTCCTTTCTCTGCTTGCTCCCTCACACTTACGACATTGCCAAGAAGTTCCACTTTCACCTCTTCCTCCTCAAAGGAATTCTACCTCTTCTCCATTTGCCTCAGAGGCTCAATGTGACCAAAGCCCTGGTTCTCTCTAGGCTCGACTACTGCAATAGCCTCTCTACCATCTTCCACTCTACGACCTCACCAGCTAATACAGAATAGGGCAACAAGACTTTGGCCTTAAGCCCACCAACCGCATCCTCTGCACTAAAAGGTCCACTGGCTCCTGGTTAATGCACAGATTAAATTCAAATCCCTCTGCATCATACACAAGGATGTTTGGCCCTGGGACCACACTATAGTCGACTATCTCACCAAAGACTCTCCTAGACCACTACGTTAATCGTGCACCAACTAGGTGTGTAAAGCGCTTTGCTAAACAAAGTAGTTGGATGCTCACTTTCCTGAGCGGGCCCCCCACTAGGGAATAGCCTCCCCCTCTCCCTGTGCCTTAAGCAGGATCTTCTCAAATTCTGTAAGGCCCTTAAGACTTTCTGCCTCCTTCTCTCACTATTCCCAGAGTTGCTGCAATCTGTGTCCATGCCCTTATGCATCCTCTGGGCCCCAATCTCCCACACCAATTCTGCCCAGCACCAGTCCATTCACAGCATTTGCATCTGCATCTGCACACCCTCCGCCCTGGAGGTTCGCACTTACACCTCCTGCATCCCCAGTCCATGTAGAACTCAATATTCCTAGCATTTCATCTGTGGCTCTGACTCCCCAGCACTTACCCCCTCTTCCCGCTTTCTTGCTGCACCTGCATGTTGTGAATTCTCACAAGGTATGGTAGGATCATCCCTTCTACCCCCTCCCCGTCTCTTAAATATTGTGTTTTTATTAAGGTTTTTCCTCCGTCGCTGCCCTGTGGGTGCTTTGAAGCAGTACTTTCTAAGCACCTTACAAACAAATAAACGTATGCTTGATGCCATAGGTCAATATGCTAGAGTTAATGGCTTAGGCATCAATATTGAAAAACAAAGTGTCATTTAGGGGAAGGGGGAAAGCAACTCGATCAGCAATGGGTAGAAAGTGTGGGATGCTATAAATATCTGTGTGTGCTAATGATAACCAACTAAAAGGGAAGTTTCAGTGGGAGGAGAACAAAGCCAAATGTATGAGAATCACACATGCCGAGTCTAGTAGTAAACAGAGTGGATGCTCCATTAGGACCATATTGCTTCTATACACGTCCAAAATTGTATCCTGCATGCTGTACGGTGTGAAGTGGGACTAAATATGATGAGCTAGTTAAACTCGAGGGTAAAATATTGCGAATTTTGCTGAGAATGCAAAAGTCTCTGCTGATTGAATATATGGAATTTAATCTCAAAAGCACATCAGCTGTGATTAATTGTAAACGCATTTATTTGGTTTAATATACACAGACATTTCAGGCTGTGTATATACACAATACATTAAAATGAAAAAACATACAGCAAGGACATTAAAAACAAAAATGTGTCAGATCTACAATAGTATTTCCTAACAATTCTAAGACCCCTTTAGATGGGTCTACTGAAATCTCCATACACGCAGCGTAATAGTAAACCATGTGGTAGATGAGGAAAATATCGTTGACCTGTAACAGCAAAGACCACAGCTGCGTCACATCACATTTTATCTTAATACAGTAGGCTTTCATGCATTTACTCCTAATCGTTTTTAGACTCCGACAGGGACACATGTTCTGCAGATTCAATTGTGGTGTCCCTCAGTCGCCAATCGTTCTAGACTACGTATTCCCCTTTTTGCTCCCTCGATTTTCAGTACCTGGGTTCCATTGAATTTTAGCAGAAGGGACTAATTATGGTACTGTTATTTTGGAATGTAGTACGTTCCACCCAATACTGAATAAAAGGCCTCCTGTTAACGGTTGATAATAATCGTACAAAAATCAGCTTCTTTGCTCTTTTTTCTCTGACACATTTTCAATCCATTTCTGGCAGACGGCTCCGACTAATGTGCATAGCCTAGCGTCCAGATCTTATATGCTGATATACTCCCCAATGTACCAAATCTCTCAAATGTATCCATATTTCCGTATGCTAAAAACACATCTACAATAATTGCCCCATTTTCTAACTTTAATAAACTCTCATCGTAAAGTAAGTTTGCTGTCAATTATTGCCGAGATTTGCTTAAGATTGAATATATATTTTTAGAATTCGATCGAAAGTGATTGTGTCATTCTAAACAATATTCCAAGAATCTTTTCAAATTTGGATCTCTGCCATAAGGGTTCTTCCCCACACTTAAACTACAGGGAACAATTTTGGCATTATATAGCAATAGTATGGTTTTAATTTTACATCCTCTTTGCCTGCTAATAAGTACACCCAAAGCATGCGTGATTTTCATACAATTAGCCTTATTTTCCTCCCACAGAGTCATTCATCTAAGTTTGTTGTCAATCAAAACACTGATATACATGATTCATTTTAGGATTCCAACACATTTCTCAACTCCAGATATTGTTTGAACTGATTGGATGTTTTCCCCGCTGAAAACTAGCATTTCGTTTCCTCTATATTGATGGGAAGCCCGTTTATTCTCGCATATTCACCAAGGGCATCAAACACCTTGTAGGCCTCTAGTGGTACAGTCCAGTAAAAGCAGATCAGCAGCATAACCTAGCCAAACAATTTTCTGAGCTCCTACTTTCATCCGACATGCTACTATAGGGTTGAAGAATTTCTGCCAGACCAGCAAGGTAAAGATTGAACCGAGTTGAGGCAGGTATGCATCCCTGCTTGACCCCTCTACATGCCTGAAAAAGATAACCGTTCCCATCCATCAAACCTCACGCTGGTATCAACATGTGACAACCTAATCATATAGTCAACAGGCCATGAGGAATAGTCCATGAAACAAGTTTGTTCCATAGTCGATTCACATGACCGTCAAAGTCTGCGAAAGCACCATAGACCGTAAGATGGCACCTACTCCAAGCATATTAAATTGTGGTTACTAATGCAAGTAGATATCGTGCTGGCTTTACTTCTAAATCCCGTCTGATTAGATGGACGAATTTTGTTTTCTGCAATCCACTGAGTAAGCTCAATTAAAAGAACCCTTGCAAAAACGTTGGTTGGTATGTCAAGCATGGCCAGCATGCGATAAATCACAGGGTTTTTCCAGCAACCATTTTTATGGATTGGCAAAATGGTATCCTCCCAGGATACTGGGACGTGACCAATGTTGGCAATATGCACAAAAGGCGCCCAAAATGCCTCGGCACAAAGTCCAGGGGACATTATAACCAAGCACGAAAGGTACTATCAAGCACAGCAGCAAGAGAGGCAAGTATTCTCATGATCATGGCATCACGGATAGTGGCTCGACAAGTCCACTTGGCAGCTAACTGTGTACTTCAACAGGCATTACAGACCCGAGTGCATTCCATCTATGTACAGCCCAGACCTCCTCTGGCACAGTGTTGATTGCGAGAGGTTTCTTGACAGCAACCCTCACCAACCATATGCCTATATTGTTTTTGGTTCGTGCATAGTGATCTAACTGCATCCACAATTCATACTTGCACACAAAGGTGTTTTCTCAACCACCACCTATAGCCCAATTTGAGTGATTTTATAGACTTCAAAATCTCAGATGTGGTCTTTAACACTGGCCCCACCTGCACAGTCTTGGCAATGTAATTCCTCAACTTTTTTGGCAGCCTGAATACGGTGGTCATAGCAATGTCCACGATCACTCTTGCGATTCCAACACTCACCAGTACTTTTGTATTTGCCTTTTGTTTGGGTTGCTTCCCGAATGCTGGAAATCATTGCCACAAAGCCCAATATGAGGGAGACTAATTGCGCTACTTTGTGCCCATTCCACAATTAACATGGAGTTCTCTTTCACACACAGCCCCCGTTATGTCCAGATTGGTAGGATTCCATTGTATTCCATTTACTCCATTATTAATGAAAGTCTCAATTTAGGTCAATACTTCTGTGTGGTCAGCATTAGACACATGATCAATTCACATAGAAGTGCAGCCATATCCTTCACCAGCCTCGTTAAAGACATCTGACATGGGGGCGCTCTTCCCGATAATGTGTGTAGCTTTCAAATCATCCTCCTCACAGTGACCATTTAACAGAATCATATTGTAGGAGGCACTTTGTCCACCCTTTGCCCTGCTTATCGTTTTCCCACAGCTTGTACGGGGCGAACATCTGGGCAGAGAACCCTGCTTGATTATCTCTCATTTTGGCATTAAAATCAGCTTCAATTATAATCTGGGTGTCAAGGGCAATCTTACTTAAGAGGTCTTACTGCCGCTGTATTCAGGGTGTGTGCCACTAGATTTGGTGGGTCATATACATCAATCGGTACCAATTCCTTATAGTCTAACATTTCACAGCTAAATACAGCCGCTTGCACCATGGGTGTAGAGCACTGTGTTGCCACCATTTCCCCCCCAAGGATGTTGCACTGTAATCAACAGCCCACCCTTTGGTCTCCCAATGGGGCCCTTTATAGCCAGAATCTGTGAGGTTCTGCAACAATCTATTTCACATATAGTGGTCATCCAAGTCTCTGAGAGCAACAATACAACACATTTATATATATAATCCTCAGCAGACAGTGGGCATGGCCCCTTGTGTTCAATGAACAAATCAAACTATTGTTATCAACCAATTTTGGAGAAGCGAGCCATAAAGACCCTGGAAAGTCATGGCAAAGATCCATCATTTTCGCTTGGCTTCTGCAAGTGTCACTTATTCATTATCAGGATTCCTGGTCTTCTGGTTGCTTGAACTGTGGTTGGGAGAGAACACAGTTTTCTTTAGACACACCTTTTAAGCGTTAGCTTAAACTTGGCCATGCTTTTGGTGCTTTACCTTGACTGTAGCCATGTCGATTTCCACCCAGCAATATCCAAGCTTAAATAGATTATCCTCACATCGAAGTATGTAGTCCATAGTGGACTCCATTCTAAACCATAAAGTAACATTGTTGTATCCGTTTTCTTGCTGATCTACAATCACAATGTCTTCTGTGGTAATCCCTAGAACTGGGACAATTCCAACTAGGTTTTGACAGAGCCTCTGGGATACACTGTCATTATGAATAACACCCCCCCCCCCGCCTCCACACGGGGACTAGATTATTCTTCAGCACCTACAAAAAGCAAAGCACTGCCTCCAAAAGGATGGTCACGGACTCCGGTCAGCCTTTTTTTGTTGATGTTTTTTGCTGGTTTTCAGCTGAGTAGTGCAACCAAGTGACTCCTTGTTATTTAGTGGCCCAGACTCACATAGGTAGTGTCGTACATCATTCACAGGAGCCACTTCCTTAGATCTATTAATGCCTGAAGTAGCAGCATTATGGTGTGTACCATCTAGCAAGTCTACTTTCTACCTCTGGGATAATCCCCTTTGTCAGTCCCGGGTATAGCTACGTCTAATTCAATAATGTTTGCATTAGTGTCACTTTCGTTAATCCATCCATTTCTTACTTTCATCATCTACCTTTAACCATACACTACGGCCTGGGTATTCTTCCTTTTCTTCACACTTTTGCCAGTTTAAGGGTTTTTGCCTAGCAGGGTCAGATGACAACGCAGGGCTATTCCAACTGTTCACCAGCATCTCCCACACTTTGCATCCAGGGTTTGTAAACTGTATGTTGACACCAGATTGTTCACATGCACACAGATTACACCCATCTCCTTTCATATTCACAATGTGTACTGTTTCAGCGCGCCTCATCTGGATATCAGTGCCACAATCTATGCATTCTCTAGTTTCAGATGTAACAGGGATCGAATATCTAATTTCTTCTCCCCACACACATTTTTCAACTAAAGTGGTCGCAAGATCAAATACCGCAAACATCGCATTCGAGGAGCTGCTCTTAATGCGGATATTGGAGTTATAGGAAGTATATAAATTGATTAGCATCTCTAGGCCCTCTACTGTTTTGGGGGCACACCTGAATCCTACATCATGCGTTTCAGGAAGTGAGAAGGTCTCATTTGCTGAATTTCCCCATCACTGGATCCAGCATAGATGATGCAATTACGCCCAGATTGGCCGAGTTTATCACACGCAAATCTTTACAGCCAAGACTCTGAGGTCTCAAAATTAGCTTGTCTACTTTGAGGGCCTAAAGGACCATCATGACATTCACCCATGATATCTCTCCCCACAAAGCAGAAATTGCCATTTACCCAGTGTGTCTCAAGCACATCTTTATCACCGGCTGGTGCGTCTACATCATTGATGCATATCACATCCTCACCATTCCGTGGAGCCTGGTGATCAACCTCAGCACTAGGCTGGACAGCTATTTACACACATTGCATCATTAGTCCCAAAAGTATTAGCCACTATGTAAGCCTAATCTAGGTCTACCATGTCCATTTCAAGCGGGCATGTTACCGGTGATCCGTTCGCTAAACTTTGAGCCAAGGGAAGGCAGAGACACGCTCAAGTCAGACAATCTCTTTCACAGCCATTTCCTCCTAAATAGCATTTATCCTTTTAGGCCGGTCAACTGAGTAAATGCCTGTATTATCATCAGCCCTCTTTGAGTGGCCTGGCTTACAGATTGTTTTGGGTACAATGGTTCTGCTCGTACAAGGACATACGCATGCACAGGAGAGTCTTCGGGCACTGCAACAGCTATTTTCAGTATGCAACCTCACCCGATCCATAGAGCTCAATTGGTTTTTCCACCATGCTTACTGCCATGTTTCTTTCTGAGAAGTTTATCTATAGCAGCAGCCGTGTTATAATTATTTTGAACAGTATTAAAATTTTTTGGGACAAGCTGGTACTTGTACTAAGGGATGGGCACCGTACTGTGCAACTCTGCGCGCCAAAACATTTCGATCAGATGATCCCTCGCTTGGGACCTCCTCCATCGGTCTATTGATACCTCAAACACCCACACCCCTCGCCCAGCAAACACTGCGAGAGCACTTCTTGATTCACACAGCCAGCACACTTCTAGATTACGTTAGAACAGGGGGCGGGGGGCACTTTCTACTCTTGGATAGTATTCCAAAATAAAGATGACATGTAGTTAAATTCAGAACATATACACGGTTAGGGTCATCCAAATTATAAGCATCAAAGAACAGTCCTTTTGCCTGCTCGTCTAGATACACACCATATGACTGACGGAAGCACCTAGATGCCTTTTGGCCTTAGTGAAGTTGATTTATACTGTGCACCGCTACCACCCCAAAGGCCAGTCCGCAGGCACTCACGTGGCTCTGCAAGAAAAGAGGGCTGGGTGTGTTAGTGGGTATAGGATAGGTTCAGAACCAGGAGGAACTGGCGTCTGAGCGTTGTCTTGACTGCAGGGGTTGGTTCGGGAGGCCGAGTGTGTTGTAACCGTATGGGTAGGATTCAGTTCCTCAAGATGTGAGCTAGTGTTTGTGTTGGGTCTGTGTAGTGTTAGGGTGGGGTTTGTGGTCATGCACACTAGTTAGTTGTATACATAAGGGGGCTAGAGACAACGTTGGGTTGTGTACAGTGTGTGTGCATGCGTGTAGTCTCAATGAATTTAGGCACTATGTGCAAGGGTGTTCCCTCTAGTGTTTCCAGAGTCTAAGATGCTAGGGTGTGAGCATTCGATTAATTCTTGGTATGTTTATGTGTGGAGTGGCTGGCCTCTAGTCATGTGTTGTGGCGTTGGTTATGTTCAGAGGAGGGGGGGATAGGGGGGGGGGGGGGGTGCGTTAGTAAATTAGTCAGTTTGACTAAGCCTCCAGCTTTGCTGCTCGATGGCACCTACCAACTCTATGGCATCTACCAACTTTCTTGGTTGTGGTTTGTTGGTTAATCTATATATTTGTATACAGGCAACAATGAAATGTTTGGGAGAAATGAAATCCTGTTTGCAACGAAAGTGCAATATTCAATTGCCAGCACGCCCTATAATTCGCTCCTGGAAACTTCCACCGTCGGAATACGTTGCTGTACAACAGAAGACAAAAACCATTGTGGGAAAGCCAATTCATAAAACCTGTGTGCTCAACGTGTGGGAAGTAATTAGAACAAGGAAGCCAAACTACCCCCACGCTGACAGTACTGACATTAGTGTTCCTGGTTGAATTTTCTAGGCTCTTGTCTATTAACAGCACCATTGTGCATCACAACTCGGAAAATGTCTTGTCGTTTACAATGCAACAGGACATTTCCTATTGCACATACAATAAGAGCTCAGGCTCGGGTAGCATGGCTGATGAAGTGGGAAAACAATAAGCTCCTTCATCGAAAACTGCACAAACCTGAAATGGTGGCCCTGCCTGTGGAAGTGACCCAAGAAGCAAGTAACTCATGCCCGTGTGGAAGCTCCAAGATGGAGATGGGTAAAGCACTGGGTGAAGAACACCTTCTCCCTGTAGAGTAGACCAGCTATGGCAGCAAGAGCTGGGGCATGGCCAGCCACGCATCGTCCGAATGCGTGCTCACCAGTCACACGTCCAAACAAATGACCAAACCAGAATGTGCTCCACTAGAATGCAAGTGTGCTTATCCGTTAGCCCAACTATGCCTAACTAAGGGACATGGCAGGTTGCCCTTCACCAGAAACACTTGCTCTCCCATGCCGGACAGTGCCTACCGCACAAACGTTTACTTGGCTTCCGCATCTGAAACAATGTGCCGGCACAATTTCCCCAAAGAAAGAAGGCCCGTTTTGTATGGGCCACAATACTTGAATTGAAGAGTATTGGAAGCTTGGAATGGACTGGCTAGCTAATTCTACTTTGCCGACTTGCATATGCCGGTAGACCAGGTACCTCCTGGCAATTAACATAGTTCTCCAAGTTAAATCAGGTGGGAGTAAGATTGAAATACAACCGGAAATGTTTACGCATGGTAGCGCACAATGGTAGAGATATGCCCCCAAATCTCTCTGCAGGAGCATTTCATAGGAATTAAAATAATGCCTGCCCTGAGAAATTCCAGCCATCATATTGTAGGCCCCCTTTAGCTGCCAAGCAGGGCTACATCAAACGTTCACCAAGTACTGGTAGCCAAGCACCTATGGAAAGCGTATGAAATCAAGGGATTCCCAGGTCACATTCCTAAATAAAAAATCTCCAACAGGGCGGTCTGCTGACAAACTCCTCGCTCTTTGTGCCCATTGTGAAAGATTAGAAATGGTAATCTGGCCCAATGGCCAGTGCCCGCCTGTATCTGGAGTAATGTGGACCAACGTCTCCTACAGCTGCAGCATTTAGCAGTTTCAACAACGCTTTTGCCTTACGATACTGCAGTACCAGAGGAGCCCTAAACCTTTCCCAGTGTTTTCCAATGATATGCAGGTCCATGCAAGTGTTTAACCAACACCTCAATATGCTGAAGAAATAATAAGCACACCACATTTCTTCATCTGTTAACTAGTTTGATTTGCCCAATTCGGAGCACTGACATGTCCTTTATTCAGTAGCTGCCCGATCAGCGACTGAGCCATCACCATCTCCGTTAGTCTGCCAAATAGAGAGGCATTCAACTTCACTAGAGCCTTATCCGACACGGCATGTTGCCAAAGTTATACTGCTGCCTTGGTATACAAGCGCACTGAAATTCTGCCTCCCCGCCGGAATCCTTCAAGCCTACGGGTAAACTGGGTTCATTATAACACCAAGATTTGCCCATGAGAGCATTATTTCATACTATACACACAAATATGCCACCTCAAACGAGGCGGTCTCTGATCTCCGTGCCTTTCTCACCATCACCCTGCATACATCAAGGTGTAGCTCGAGACCAAAGTGGCCATATGAGGTAATCCAATACAATGCACCTCCACTCAATCTGATCGAGAACCCAGGCAGAAAACCACCTCCCAAAAGACAGTCTTAGTACCGACCACTGTGGTCAAACAGTGTTTCTGCCAGTTTCGTCAAAGGAGGAATAAGTCAAAGTCTTATTACGCATCCTCGCAACACTGGTAGAAGGAACCGGTCACAGGTAACCACAAATTCAAAAACCCTTCAGCTTGCAACACAGCAACAGCAAGAGCTATGCGACACCGGTGTAGTACACATTAGTGGCCCAATTCCTCAGGACCACCTTTAAAAAAAGGACTGACATCGAATTCCTGTGATGGCAACAGTACCAAGCGTACCACCTATTCCAGGGGACAGCCTTTCTTTCCTGCTCTATACTGCCAACCAGAGTCAATTTGCCAAGACTCATGCCCCCACACCATCATCCACAAAGTAAGACACTAGCAGCCTCCTTGAAAATCATCCAGTACCCCAACCAACAGCCTATGCCAAGCTTCTCTCCCCCACACCCCTAAAATAAGTTGTTCCTCATGATTCAAACCACAACCAATTATCAAGATACAGTGCACAAACAATCCAGATGTTTAAATATACCAATAGCCCAGGGAACAAAAGGAAAGCAACATCGTCCTAGATTCAAACAAAGCTGAAGTAACCCAATCCTATGCACGAAATAAGACACTGAAAATAATGCTTCCTCCACCTCGCTAGTGCCCTCCTCCACCTCGCTAGTGCCCTCATCCTATTGGAAAACTAACTGCAATCCATACCATCGGCCACATACATTGTACAAAGAAAAGATGGCACAGAGCCAAAAAGAACCACATTCGGCTAAATCATCATTCCTCACTAACAAGACAGACATTGCGCGAGGCCAGTCAGGTAATGTCCCTACATCCGCATCTGTGGAGTACCCCGAAATGCAGCATCACTTTTCCATTGATCCTTTTGGACCAATCAAGACGCATGCTTCATGTTTCCACTGCCATGATAATACTCAAATACTCAACAAGCATACAACAAACGTACAAAGATGACAACAATTTACGGAGCCACAATATCGGGCCCCATACCATCCCTTGGCCCAAAAGAAATGGGAAAGACCCTAGAGCCGACAACTATCAAAAAGAAACACCTGATGAACAGACACCTCATTTGAAGCATCAGGTGAACACCATCTTAAGAAGCTAAAACTCCGACCTGGCAGACCTTAACTTACAGAAACATGGTAGCCCTTCCGCTAAACTACACTATCCCAACAGCCATGGGACGAGGTGCTGACCCAATCAGAAGGCTCGGAACGTTGGTTGGATTCCAAGGTACAAGCCTGCATTCAGACCACCATGGTTAGGCAGCGCCCCTTTCACTTCCTTGGCTCCACCCTAACTGAGCACCCATGTAGTCATGGCTGTCAACGGACTTAATTTTCATTTTAAAAAAACAGTGTGGCAGTGCTAGAAGTCAGTTTTCAATATGGATGACGTCAAAGTCGACCTTGAAAACGGACTTCCAACACTGCACGGAGCCGGTCTGTAACGTTAAGTTTCCCCCTTTTTTATTTACGAAAGGGGCGGGGGGTTTGAGGTCACCAGTAGCACCCATCTAGAATACCACAGGTGCCAATTGCGATGTGACCCTCAGTGTACAGACCATGCATGAATCAGCACTGCTGCCCTCGTTAAGGAAGGCTTGGGCCACAACTTGGGCGGTGGGGCGTTACCTACAGGGTCGGCCTGTCATCTCGTGGAATATCGCCAAATTTGTGTTCAGAGATTACCTATTGAAATGACTACAGAGGGCAAACCAGGCCACCCATGTCTCTGCATTCCTCCCATTTCCCTGCAACTAGATCAAAACTGCTCCTTGCACTTGGTCTAAGAGACTACATCTCACCAGCTCTCCAAACCCTCTGTCTCCCAGTCTGACAAAGGGCCCCCTTCAAGACCCTATGCATCACTCACCAAGGAGTGCACAAGACCGACCCCTTGTACCTACAAGAAGAGAAAACCATACCTCCCATCCCGCACCCACAGACAAAGCACCGCCTTCCTAGTGATTCCAACATCTATCTCTGTCAGGATCGGAGAATATTCGGCTGAATTATTCATGAAATTGACAATTGGAATCTTATATTGCTAAAAATGTAAGGACCTTTGTCTAAACGGAATTACTAGCCGCCCTAGAGGTGGTATAGTGTGCGGGGAAGGGAGGGTTCCAATTTTAGATCCTCTTCTATCTTGATGATCCGCCTTCTCAACCTTAGCCCCAACTCTGTGGAACTCGCTCCCCACACATATTCGACACACCCAAGACTATTTGATGTTCCGCAAAGCTCCAAAACCGGGGCTCCTTCCGTAATATCGACCAGCTGAGGCGATTGAATCTTGCATTGTGATGACTAATGCTCAATGAGATCCCAGCAATGACGCAATTGAAAACGATATGGTCACTAATAAGCACGCGCACGCTTGAAATCCAAATAGCGAGATCCTTATAGCATAGCTCCATCCAAACACGCCTCCCATATCACTATGCTTACTCTCTACACCATCACACAATTAAGAGTGCAGCTACACCCCTCGATCAATTTCGGCCTAGATGCTCGAATACAAACATTACCCCAGGAACACCTCATCCCAATAAAACGCAGCTATATCCCATGACAAACTGGCCTAGCTGCACACATGCGTCCTACACAGGCCTAATGCAACCAAAACAGTCTTGGGTGTCCATCCTCCAGACTGCACACATTCAACTGATATCAATACAACCACACCTAATGCTAGGATGCAGCTACCATCAGACAATTGCATCAGCTGCACACAAGGACCCTAGGACACCTTACTCTCGACTGACCTGGACTATGGTCCCAGAGGGCGTTCAACCTACTAGCACTTTGAGGTCATACCAATGATATAAAGAGCAAGAGGGGGTGGGGGGGCGCATGGGGGCCTTAACCCACTCAACAGTGGCCAAAGACGGCTGTGTTTCAAGTATATAGATATTTCAGTATTGGTGCAAACACTTTACAACCTCACACAATATGGATATGGGGCAGTCTGGAAGGCACTCTCACCCTCCTACACCCCCATAGGAGAGTGATGGGAGAAAGCACAGGTCAGACTTCCAAACTAGAGATGAAGACGTAGGCGTTGGAAATGGATGGCAAATAGCTACTTCCTGGCGCGGAGGATCCAGCAATTATCACCCCACTCCATCTGCAGCCAAACGGAGGGCCAGAATTACAGAGCAAGTAAGCCGCACCATTGACTCAAGGCTACCACTTCTTCAGCCAAGGACCCACTCTCCCACCTCAGTTTTCTGCATCAGCTGTGGTTCCATCATATTCCCCTGGTCCAGGGAGGAGGAAGCGAGTGTGCCCGATTGGGGTGCAAAAATGGAAAAGTGCGTAACGGCAACAACCCATCTTCTGCAAAACCTAATTTTGCAGGAAGAGACTTTACGCCGGTTGAAGGATGCTTACATTCCTCCGTTTGAAAAGGCATACCATTTCGACAAGGGAGAAAGCAGTCTGGTCGGATCCCAATCAGAGTGCATAATCTGCACTGGTACCCACCATATCAGCAGAGGGTTTGAACATCTTGGACTGTTCTTTGGGCGCAAGATATATTACAAACCCACTTCCTGTCCAAATTTGGTTTGTGGGCACTTGGCCAGTCATTCTTTGCAAGTAGCAGTACCTTCCTTAAAGAGAGTAATGCAGGGAAACAGTGCCACTTATTGGATTGGTTACACTTTCTAGTGCACTGCTGGCACTGATCGGTACTTATTTCGCCTTTTACCACGATGTAGCGATATTACAAGGGTGGTCAATAACCAGGTTACTCACCGTAGTGACCACCTTACCCAGTCCCTTTTCCTCCATACTTATGGGACATTCCTCCGTCCTGTGGGAGGAGACTGGAGCACTATGTAAAAGCATCAAAATTTTGCAAACATTTTAGTCCTTCCTCTTTTACGCGGGGTACTGCACGCGGCCGTAACTCCGCCCATTTTAGCTCTGCCCCGCGCATCACCCATCAGTACTTTTCTATCGCCAGGTCAGACCTTTAAGCAATAATAGAGGAACCTTATTAGAGGGGACATCGGACGTATGGAGGAAAAGGGACTATGGACTAGGAGTAAGGTGGTCACTACGGTGAGTAACCAGGTTATACTCTGTCCTGTCCCCTTTCCTCCATACTTCTGGGAGATTCCCAAGCACTCCTCACAGGAACTACGTGTGGATGGAAAATCCCTTATTGAAAGGTTCTTCAGCACAGCCTGGCCAAACTGAGCATCAGATCTGGAGCTCAGGTCCAGACAACAATGTTTACATAAAGCCGATGGGGAGGCCCAAGTAGCCGCCTTTGCGATGGTCTCCCAGGGGACATTTCTGAAAGGCAACTGCGGCTGCCTTGCCCCGCACCAGGTGTGCATCAATACCTTTAGGAGACTGCAGTTCTTGGACAGTGAAGACTCCGTAATACAGGCAGTGATCCATCTGGAGATAGTCGCCTTAGAGGCCTGTTTACCTTGTGGATTACCAAAAGTCACCAACAGTTGAGAAGGTGCTAAATTCAGATGTTCTGCCCAGATAGAACTTAAGAGCCCCTTCTAACATCCAAACAATGGATAACCCTTTCCACTTCTGAAGCTGGGTTTGGAAAGACCACCGGCAGGGAGATGGACTGATTCATATGAAAAATCAAACCACCTTTGGCAGGAAAAGAAGGATTTGTCCGTAGGACCACCTTATCCTTGTGGAAAACCAAAAAGGGAAGCTCCACTGACAGAGCTTGGTGCGCACTCACCCGCCTTGCTGAAGTAATGACAACCAAAAAAAAAAAAAAAAAATAAACAAAACACACCTTCCACAAAAGGTACTTAAGGTCTACCGTGGCCATTGGTTCAAACGGCTTATGGCACAACGCCATAAGGACCACATTCAGATCCCACGTCTGGTGCAGATTGCGAACCGGAGGACAAAGACGCGTTAAACCCGCAAAGTGCCTCTTAACCACTGAATAAGAGCACTGATCCGTGGACAGGTAGGACCTACCACCAAAAGATAAGTCCTGCATGACAGAACATGAATGCCCGATTCTGCTAGGTGAGACACGAAGGACAGCACTGTCAATCGTCGCCACCATGGGGTCCAGCTGTTTGGCTAAGCACCAGTGGCAGAACCAAAGCCACTTGCTCTTCTACCGAGACCTCGTCGAGGGCTTCCTGGCTGCCTGAATTATTTGCATGTTATCAGCAGGCAGGTTGAGATGCTCTAAAGACCTGAACTCGGGCACCATGCTGCCAAGTTGAAGGATTGTGGGGAGGGGTGCCACAGCGGTTGATTGGTGAAGCATATCGGGACTCACCGGTAGCCTGAACGGTGCACACACCGACAGATGCTGAAGTTCTGAGAACCAGAACCCGCCCGGCCACCATGGGGCTATGAGCAGAAGAGAACAGTTCACTGTGTTACTCAGCTTGCAAATCGTCTGATGAATTAGAGGCAGAGACGGGAAAGCATAGGCCCTCATGTTGTGCCAAGGAATCTCGAGAGCATCCCCCAGACCATTTCTGGAGGCATACAGAAAAAGTTTGTCAATGTCGCGAAGAAGTCCACCTCCTATCGTCCGCCAACTGAGGGCATCTGTCGCGACGTTCAGCTGGCCCAGGATCTGTACTGCTACCAGCCAGACACCATGCTGAACTGCCCATTGCCAAATCTGGATGGTCAGATCCACAAGTTACAAGACTTGGTGCCCCCCTACTTGTTGATGTAATACATTGACACCACACTGTCCCGGCAGATACTGACCACTTTGTTGGCCATGACCAGCCTGAACGCCTGGAGCGCTAGGGAAATTGCCAGAAGCTCCAGATTTGTGTGAAGAGCTTGTCCTGAGGCGACCAAAGGTATGAGACCTAAAGAAGATCCAATGACGCACCCCACCCCAGCAGGGAGGAGTCCGTTGTGAGCGTCACCACAGGGGCTGGTCTTGCAACCCCGCACCCACCGACAGGTTGCTGAAAGACTACCACCACGCCAGGTTCACCCTCATGGAAGCCAGAATCAATATCAACTTGGTATCCGGATCCACAGCCTGACGCCAAGAACTCCGAAGAGCCATTTGAGTCTGCCTCATCTTGAGTCGAGCAAGAGGTAGATCCAATACGCACGAGGCCATGAGGCTCAGAAGCCTCTGGAACCACCAGGCCGACATATACTTTCCGACTGCGCAAACATCTGACACATGGCCAACAGAGCCGCCATTCTGTCCCCGGTCAGGTAAACTCTGCAGTCGATCGTGTTCCAGCAAAAAGGTGGAACAGGTGCTGGAGGAGACTGAAGATCGCACGCGGCTTTCAATGGGCAAGGGCTGCGTAACAGCCAATCGTCCAAATACAGATACACATGGATACTCTGTAGACGAAGATGGGCTGCAGTCACCGACATCTTCGTAAAGACACGCGGTGCCGAGCTGAGGCCAAAAGGAAGCACTCGAAACTGGAAATGCTCCTCTCCCACAGAGAAACGCAGGTATTTACACGGTGGATTCCAGATCAGAATATGCATGTACGCATCCTGAAGGTCCACCACGCTGAGCCAATCGCCCATCTGCAAAGAGAACTTTATCTGAGCAGGCGTGATTATCTTTAATTTCTCTTGGGTCCTGGTTGGATTTGGGCACTGTAACCAGTCGGGAGTAGAAGCCCTCCCCTCGTTCCCCTAGGGGAACGGGTTCCACTGCCCTGAGATCCAAGAACGTCTGAATCTCGGCCCTGAGGGAGGGCGAACCAGACTGCTGGAAAGGAGGATTGATGGGTGGGGTATTGGGAAAAGGGGCTAGCGGAAGCCCTCCCGAGCGACTGACAAGACCCACTGGTCCTCGATGATAGTCTGCCACGCCTCCCAATGAGACGCAATGCGTCCTCCCACCGGGATCTCGTGCGAGCGCAGAGAACCCTCATTTGGCAGGTTTTTTAGTGGTGGCAGCACATGAACCTGAGAAGGCTGAGCAGCGGGAGAAAAAACGATTCCGTTGCTGCCTCCGGCGGGAGTTTCCTGAAGGGGTATCGACTCTGCAGGATGTTCAATCGAGAAAACCCCTGAAACCAGAGGAGGGCCGGGATTGTGACAACGGTCTCTACGTCCTTAAAGGTGGTTTCAACAGAACAGACAAGGATTTGACGTTCTGGGTGCTATCCTTCGTTTTGGTCAGCTCCACATCGAGGAAAGAAAAAGCTCCATGCCGTCAAACGGCAAGTCCAAAACCTTGTCCTGTACCTCCTTGGAGAACTTGGCGGCATGCAGCCAAGCCTGCCGAGAGGTATCCACTCCAAGCATAAGGCCCCGGGCCGAAGTGTCAACATGACGACTCGCTGCCTTCAGCAGATGTTGAGCCAGGACCCTGGCATCCGACAATCCTGCCTTAAAAGTCCTCACGTTTTTCAACAGGGATGAACTCAACTCTGACAGACCTTTCCACATTTTCATATTCGCCCCCGCTAGCACCCGTTCTGCATTAGCCTGCCTTAGTTGCAAGGCCGAGTTAGCAAAAATCTTCCTCCCAAGGGAGTCAAGAAGCTTATCCTCTTTCCCCGGACCCGAGTAGCCGTCGTAGAAGAGGATGCTGCAGGCCTGGACTGCCTGTAGCGCGCGTCAATTTTCTTATTGACGAACAGTCCAGAGTGTGGCCTCTCCCAACGTCCTTCTGCAAGAACTGGCCGGTATGCTCCAAAGGAGACAAGGTGAACGCCCCCGAAAGCACACCCTCCTGCGGAGCGGATGCCTTGGGCACTGGGACATCCAACAAACATGTCCAGCACCCGGTCATGAAAGGCTTTAATAGAGCGGGGCTGGTCTTCGGTGTCCTGAGGGTCCGGCTGAACCACATCAGGCACAACAACCACCTTGTCCACTGGTGGACAACAGAGGCAAGGGTGGAAGAGTAGGGGGAGGCCCCGCAGGCAAGGGCGGTGGCAGAACCACTGGAGACGCAGGTGAAACCAACAGAGCTGGCGGGCATATCTCCCCAGACCCTTAATACACTCCTTCGTGGGATCAGAAATTATACTTTTTTTTAAAAAAACTTGCCGAAAAAGTCATCCACCGCCGACACTTTTGGAGCGGCCAGAGGAGCCCTCATGAGGGGGGTTTTTCCAGGGACGCAGGAGAGAGGGTTGCCAAGAAGGCCCATCCCCAGGGGTGTCCTCAAATCAAGGGTGCCAACGCCGCAGGCAGAGAGAGACATTGTGCAGAAGGGGCATCCGGGCGTTCGTCATAAACTGGATGAAACTGATGCGCACAAGGAAACCGATGTTCACCTACAGAACCAATCCCTACACCTGAGGCCGATGGCGTAGTTGTAAGGGATGCATCCAAAATGGCCACCCTGGTCTTGGCGGGAACGGCCGCCATTTTGTTGGCACCTGAGGAGTACTGCGACACATGTGGAAGTGAGGCAGGGGACCCCACAGGTGGGTCAGGGTTCTTCATTTAGCCTTTAAACAAGGAACCTCGGCCGAGCCTGTTCTGTGTGGCCTAGGATGCTTTTGTGACATGCTAATAGTCAAACTAGCCTTCTCAGGAAGCACCTCGGCACTGCCGGTAAAGGAGGAATTACTGTTAGAAACCTCACTCCTTGCCCCCTCAACAGCTCTGGAGTCACCGCAAGAGCGGGAACGACGAGGAACACCTTTCACCGACAAGCCCTTAACAGGCCTCTCAGAACTGTTGGTCACTTTAGCCTCGGAACGAGGGACCTCGGATCCGAGTCCAGTAGAAGCCTCTTCACGCCGGGCCTCGAACTTCCGTTCGGTATGAACAAGCCCAGCCGAGGCCTCAGGGCGCACCCCAGTACTTTTGACAGAAGCTCCAATCAAGGAGGCCACGGAGCGAGCGCCGGTAACCCACGACTCAGTAGAACTGGGTCTACAAACAGCCCCCCACAGGGGGGGCCTCGGATTGTAATCCGGCGTCTACAGGCTCCTTACAGAGAAAACTCTGTTACACTTTTTAGGCCCAGAGGGCACCTCCGGGGAAGCCCCAGTAACAGAGTCCTTGACGCTCCTCCCAGACCGGGAAGTAGTACCCCGGCCGGGGAGCCCTAAAAAGGAACTTACCAGGAGTTTCTTCTCATCGATGAAGGATTGAGAATGCATAGAAGGAGTGCGCTGAAACACCAGTGCCCGGACCGAAAGGGAATCGCAATAAAAACACGAGTCCCACCGGTGGTCAGGACCCAAACACTCTAAACAAAAGAGGATGGGGATCCGCTCTAGCGAAGCGTCGCTGACAGGAAGAACAATTCAGGAAGTCTAGCTGAAACGGCAGACTGACTATCAGGCGATCGCTAGCGAGGAGGAAATTGGAAGAACAAAAACCTTCCACAGATGGAATTGTACCCAGTCCCGAACGAGCGGAGAAAAAGGACTGATGGGTGATGCGCGGGGCGGGGCGGAGCTAAGATGGGTGGGGTTACAGCCTGCGTTCAGTACCCAGCGTAAAAGAGAGGAAGGACAAAAATCTTGGCAAAATTTTGATGCTTTTACAAAGTGCTCCGGTCCCGTCCCACAGGACGGAGGAATGTCCCATAAGTATGGAGGAAGGGATGTAGGAGTAAAACCGAAAAACCCATGTCCTTACTGTTCTGTACTATAAGAAGCCCAGGAAATGTCATGTGCAGGTGAATTGACTGAACTGGGTAGGGGAATAAATATTCCAGCCAGATCGAGATAAAGATTGCAGGACAGTTTGACGGAACTGGCTATTCTAGGTTGGACACCTAGCCTCTTCTACAATAGTGAAATTCGTACTGGTGGGCTGGGGCAAGCCCAGGATTTCATGCATTAGCACAGGGTCTAGGACCATAGTAAGGTGCTGCTTAGCCATTTTATGGAGCCCGGAAGAGATGCTGAACCTTGAACTGGCATGCATCCTCTGGGTTTGAAAGTTTTAGTCTACCCTGGATGCAAGCGGCCTCATCGTGGGACTTGCACCACGCCACGTTGCTGGGGCTGTGCTGTACAAGAAGCCACTTCTTACAAGTATTGCTGTACTTAGCCGAGGACAATTCACTGTTTCAAGCACTTAAATCAGGGGTTTTGTGTAAAGTACAATTAAATACAAGCCTCAACCTAGATATTAAAATATGTCAAACCTTTGCATTGCCACTATTGTTGCCTTCCCACATTGTAGCAGTTCTGGAAAACAGAAAACTATGCATGGAAATGAATGTTTGCCATTGCCTTTCTAAGACTCTGGTTAAGAGTTGCGAGTAGCCATGACCAAATATAGGAAGAAATGTTTGCGGTATGTGCAGAGGATTCAATTAAAGTGAGGAATGGCAGGCAGAAGGTTGGTAAAGTACAGGAAAGGTACAAAGAACAGGTACGGGTCAAGAGCAAAAAAAAAAAAAAAAAGATATGAACGATGCTTATTGGCCACAAATTAAGTGAGGTGCAATTTAACAGTCCCATGTGGTAAATCATAAGGGGAGGAAAAAGAAAATCAAGGCACAATAAGCTTAAACAATATCCCTTGACAGGTGGCTAGCGTTGACTGCCATGGAGGAGAAGGTGTACTAAGCCACACTAACTGGTCACGAACAAATAGTTCAGAGTGAAGGTGGTTCACTGTGAAATGCTTGAATATCAGCACATTTCTTCTGCACCCAAATCTACCAGCAGCTAATGCCATAAGCCAACTCATAGTCCACCTTCTAAAAGCAAAACATGGCGGCTGTGTTGTGCAGGCAGCATGCAACTAACAACCATGCCCCTTTACAGATTTTTAATGTACATCAAAGTATCCAGTTTCCAAAGAAGGGGAGCGAGTGCCCATTATGAAATCTGAAGCCCAAAGTTAATTCAGGCCTCTTGGATTTTGCCAGTCAAATTAGGTGCACATAAAAGAGCAAAATTATGTCACAGGTTGAGTGATACGCGATTGGGTATTGTCAGAAGTTATAAAGAAGTCCGATGAAGAAAACAGTAAATATCCAATGTTGCGAAGAGAACTTCAGGAATTGAAGCACTAGTTCTATCTTGTTTCAAAAATGCAGGTCTCTGCTTTCAGGTCAGGAGTTGCTTTGAGGAATCCTATCAAATCTTGTCGGGATCACTGCTACTGAAGGAGGTTTGTCAGACTGTTGGACAAAGCATAGGACACTGGGTTCTCTGCTTCAAATAGGACTACCACAGAACAGCTCCAAAGAGAATACATTACAAAAGGGAGAATGCAGTAGTGTGAAGAGAGCTCATGAGCAGTAGTCCCCAAGTTCAGGTTGTCAGCCTCTGGGTGTTGGTTATCAATTGGGATCATTTTGGGCAATACAACAAAATGTCAGTCACCCAATGAAGGGATTTACTCGGGCCAGAGAGAGAAGCTTCACGAGTAAACAGCTGTACAAATCCAAGAAACAGGTGGTCACCGTCAATGCCTATGAATTGACCACAGCATGATCATTTTGACAGATTCAGAGGATTCAAAAAAGGTTAATCAGAGTAAGATCTAAAAATGGTGCACATACCCATACGCAGTTTTCCTCCTGCCCAAAACTAAGAATTCGCAAGCCTCCACTAGATTCATGGCCCTAGCTTTGTAATGCTTGCAATTCAATTAGCTTTGACTAGCCAGGACTTGCCCCAGAACAAATAGAGCAGACATTAAGATGTGTTAACAACCAGTGTAACCAGCCGCCGATTGCAAGCAGGTATAGATTCTAATGCATGGAATGCCCTGCCTCTCCCGCTGCGCCTGGCTAAATAACTTTAGAAATAAAAAACATCCCTAGCTAATGCCATCTTCTGTTGTATGTAATCACCTTCTGCCATCAGTATGGCGTTGAAGCGCTGTGGGATGAATGCCCTTCATAGGACTGCAGTGAAGAAAGGATTTCTAAAATGCGTGTGTGCATATTTTGGCCAGTGCTGAGGTAGGTAGGAAGCAGATAGGTCCCTAAAGGAAGCCCATGTGTAGCAAGTGAGGGAATGGGTGCATTGACAAATTGTCAAGCTAGATTTTTTTCGTGTGTCTCGGATGTATTCAATTGGAGGTGGCAATGTGCGTTTAAGTGAGTGTAGTCGAGCAATCTGTTGCAGATGTGTGGAGGTAGTTGGTCCCTGTCCCGGGCAGGATACAGCTATGTTCCGTTGCAACGGAGTGCTTGATGTCCCAGTGAATACTCCCCATGAATAACATGCAGCAGGGCCTTTAGTAAGATTCCGATCCGCGATGCCCCTTTGCTGGAGAGATGTTGCGTGCGCTTTATTACAGCAAATAATCAGAGGGAGATTGGAGTAAGCTGCTGATTTAAGTCCTTGAAGCTGTACCTTACGAATCAGGTTTCAAGAAGCAGAGCATCAGATTAGGAACGATTGAGGCACACTCAACAATGAGGCAGACATAACGCTGCCCCCAAACAAACTGTCACTCAACCCCAAAAAATGTCAAACATTAGCTGGAGAACGAATCCACGACCACCGCTGGAACATTGCCAAAATAAGTTGGCATCATATGGGTCTGGTACCAGCTTCTACTGTAAGTGGAACAGAGGGGCTCACATAAAGCCCAGCAAAGTAAGGAATACCCCAAAGCTCTACATAACAGGAGTAGGGTCAGTGGTGGTCGACAGAAGACCAAGGATGGCTCCGGTACCTGCTCATCTTGCCACCCTCACGCACTGCCTCCGGGCCACGCCCTGCACTGGGGTCTGTATCTGTACCCATACAGCCACCCCCTTTTCTTCCTGCACTTTCAGACCTATACGGCCTGCTGCCATAAACCCAGCACTTGCCAATTGCTGGCTGCACTCCCATTGTTTGTTGCCTTTTTATTGATCATTTTATTATTCGTTTTTTCCTTCTGACTCTTTTGTTCCCCCTGCAATGCACTTCTCCCCCTTCTCCTCTGCCCTGCACTTGCACGTTCTCAATGTCACTGGGCCTAGTAAGATTGCTGTTTTTGTTCTCCCCTGTTCCCTGCCTTGTCACGCTCTGAAACGCTTGTGTATGAGCGCGATAGAAATAAAAATCAATCAGGAACCGAGGACTAAAAAGCCAAACAAAGTAGTGCCCTGCTTGGCTCTAGATGGGCAGACACCGTAGCACCAAGTGAAAGGAACTAAAATGAAAAGCGAAGTTGGAGTCGAAGAGAAGAAACAATGCCAACAAAGACACAAAAAGGGAAAGGTGGTGCCTTGAAGGTGAGTGCGTTATGAGAATGGAAGCTCAAGTTTATGTCAACGCCAGAAAGTGAACTTGAAAAAAATACCTGAATAGTCCTCCAGCTTGTAGGCCCCCTGTGGTTGCAGCAGCTCTTAAACACACCGTGTATAATCTGGTCCTATTACATTGACAAAACTGAAACAGAAAGTAGAAAGAATTAATTCAACACTACTACACAGTGCACCACCAATCCATGAAACAAAACGATGTGTGTATAGTTACAATAGCCTCCCATTCTCAGTAAAAATCGATGTTCAGGCCACAACCAATTTGGAAACAATCTCATTTCGTTTTACAGTCCATAAAAAAAAACAGGACGGTTGTCGCTGCTATTACAGGTCACACTCTGCCTGCCCTACCTGTTCTAGTGGCCCATTGTCACACCATTGTATTTGCCTTGCTAGCGATTCACCGCTTGCCCACTGCATATTGTATGGTGTAGCAGTATATTATTTGCCTAAACCACCCTGCCTGGTCTAGCGACCTATTGTCTGCCTACTGTATTGAGGCTAACCTAGTAGCCCATTACCTGTTTACCTTACAGAATAGCCATCGGCTTGTATACTGTAGCTTGCCCAGCACAATGGTGACCCCATACAACCAGCCAGCCCGAGCTCTCAAACCTCCTGTCCATCTACCCTAGTACCTTAGCATAACTAGCCGCCTAGCCACCAACCATGCCCACATTAAGACGAGTGACACCATTGCCACTATCCTCCCACTATTCCACAACATATCACTCTCTAACCTCCCACCCACCACATGGTACAAGGTACTGCATACACCACCAACCATAGCCTCCCCCCTCCTAGAACCACCTCCGTCTCCGGCAGAATGGATCACCAGATTCGCCACCCTCCCACCCCCACTCCTCTCATCCCATCCTATTTACCCGAGAAATGCAAGACTAGGTTCTCGCTTCAACACTTCCAATGACCTTAGCCCTTATGCCCCATGTACCACACCTGAGAAATGCAAGACTAGGTTCCCGTACCAGCATCAAGCATAAGTCTCCTAGGTCCAAGTCTCTCGCCCTGCGCACCTGGGACAAAAACCTGCTGCCTCTTACTCCCCCAGCGACACATACGGTCACTCTTAATGACCACAGTCCCTCCACGTCATCTAAACCCCCACCAGAAGACATTGACACCTACCACTATCAAAGATGCCCTCATCAATGCCCGATCCCTAGTAGCTCACACTCCCGATATTGCGGACTGGACTTCCTCGCAGTTACAGAAACATGGCTACATCGCGCTGTGGGTCCCGCACTTTCAATAGCCATCCCAGAACATCCGATCAGACAGAAAATCCGGTATTAGAGGCGGAGTGGCTTTCATTGCAAAATCCAATCTAAACAGAGAAGTCGCCAACCTAGGTCTACCCTCTGCAGAAATTCTATCCATTAAACTCCCACTAACACCCAAACTATTCTACACCTCATTTATAGTACCCCAGGTGCCAGCTTCTCCTTTGATGACCTCTCCCATCTACTGACATCCAACACAAAACCAGGCTCACAAATTATTTTAATGGGCGACTTTAACCTTGGCCTTCATGACCCCAACAATGCTAACGCTTCACTGCTTAATGACACTGACTCAATTTGGTCTCACATAACACATCAATAAGCCTACACATGCCAAAAAGGTAGAACCTTGGACTGGCTGGCCGACGTCAATTGTGACATCTCCTCGATAGACATCACACTGCTTCTGGACAGACCACCATCTTATCACCTTTACCATACCCAGAGATACTCTAAAAAGTACACCTACAACCACTACACCGCAAATTATGGCTAGGAACAATCGTGATATCTATAGAGAATCCAAGACCCCTACTACAGCCAATCACCAATACTGATCATACCATCACTATCTCCAATTCAGTCTCGCTAGTCTAACTCTATGACACACCCGAACAAGCTCTAAACCAAATAGCACCACTTAAATTTAAGGCCAAACCAACTGCCCACTTGAAAAAATGGTTCTCTGCAGAATTAAAAGCACTCCAATATCAAACAAACCTGAATCTAGCTGGAGAAAAGCCCCTTCTCTCTCTCCACTAAAGAAAGGTCCCCCACTGCAGCAGCCACCTACAAAGTTGCCATTACGACCGCCAAAAAAGATTTGCAACACAAGAATACACAATGCCAAATCTGGCACGAAAAGAGCCATTCTCCATCAAGAGAATTGGAATCACAAGTGCCCCCCACCGATGACTACATCAAGGACAAGGCTTGGTGTAATAACATCTAACGAGCGTGCTCAAACAAAACAGCAGTCTTACAGGCCAAGATAGAATACAAAAAAGCTAACCTCGCCACCAAAGACCACCCTAGCAATAAACACAGCTCTCCCCACCCCTACTGCCCCCCCCCCCCCCCGACCCCCTCCACTTCTCCCCAGTCACAGCGGACAAAGTAGGTAACGTAATGGCCAGCCTAAAACCCTCTAATTGTCAAGGTGACCGGTGCCCTGCCTCAGTTATCAAGGAAGGGGCTAAAGACCTAGCTCCTTTCATCACCACCACGATCAATTCTTCATTTAAGAACTCATCCGTCCCCAACAATATCAAAGAAGCATGGGTCCTACCTCTTCTCAAAAAACCCAACCTAGAACCTAAAATACCAACTAACTACAGATCCATCACGCGACTGTCCCTTTCCTCTTGAATGGGGTGACCAGACGTCCCGGTTTTCCCGGGACAGTCAGGGAAATCACCCTCTGTCCCGGGAGTTTTTTTTTTTCATTTTAGAAACCCCGTCCAGGGTTTGCATGGTTGAGTGGCTACGGTAATTAAAATCGTAATTATTTTTCACAACACTTTCAAAATGTTGGAGCTCGAGGATTGGCTCGAACCCCCACCTTTCCAGGTACAAGTCACAACACTTACTGACTGTGCCACAGAGACTGGCTTGGAAGTTGCTGTACAGCAAGCCATGTAATATCAATTAGAGCTAACGCTTGTTTTTAATCAACATGCCAAGATTCACAGACAAAATGCACAAAGTGCTGGAAAAATGGTTGGGTGGTGGTTGGAGGCGTGTTGGGAGGAGGGACGGTAATTGGTGGGCTGCAATGGGGTAGTCCCGCTTTTATGTTGTTGGTAGTCCTGGTTTTTCGGTTTGGAAATATGGGCACCCTACTCTTGAAAATAGTGGCATACCTCCAAATACGACATTTGGAAGACAACCTCGGCTTGCGTGAATCTGGCTTTAGAACCAGGTATGGGACCGAAACAGCCCTCCTGGACCTAAAAATCCAAATGGATGAAGCTAAAGACACGGGCAATCTGGCCATCTTGCTCTGGTTGGATACGTCTGCAGCCTTCGACCTGGTCAACCATAAAATTCTGACCAAACACCTCGCCTGCCGCATTCTCCCAGAATGCCACCAATTGGATTTGGTCCTTCCTGTCCGACAAATGACCAGGGTTTTCACCCCTTCTGCAGCGGCCAACCCCGTCCCAATCCAATGTGGAGTCCCCCAAGGATCTTGTATTTCCCCTAAGCTTTACAACATCTTTACCAAGCTCCTCTTTGACCGCCTTGACGACCTGGGTGTCGCATATACAAACTATGCAGACGACACCCAGGTCCTCATCACGCTCACTGGGAGCTATGAGAAAGAGGTTGCAAAACTCAATGATATCTACTTCAAAATCCAAGCATGGATGGCCACCCATAGCCTTTGCTTAAATGATAAGACGGAATTGCTCATCATCGGTTCCCAGGCCCGCCTTAAACTCAATCCCAGGTACCATTCCTTCACCATTGATGGCAACATCATAAAAGTCCAAAAAGAAGTAAACACTGGGTGTGTATGACTCCACGCTCTCCCTCAAAAAACAAATAAACGCTACTATCTCATCCACTGCCTACACTAATAAACTTAGCAATGCCGGTAAACCATTTTTATCTACCAACAGCTGCCTCACATTGGCCAGGGCTCCGATACTGTCCAAATTGGATTACTGCAACACACTCTTCCTTGGCTCTACTAATCACAACCTGGAGAGACTACAGGTTCTACAGAATAACGCCCTGAGATGTGCCCTTAATCTTGCCCGTAAGGCCCACATCTCCACCATCAGAAAGTAAGTCACTGACTCCCTATCTGTGACCGAATCAAGTTACGCTCACTCGTCATCACACACAAATGCCTCTCCCAGACAGCCTGACGCTACTTAACAGATAAATTCACCAGACAAAGCTCATCCAGACCTACCAGATACCCATACCTGCACCAATTTAACATTCTGAAGTTTAACCTGAAAACAGCCGGGGGAACGCACTTCCCTGTGCTAGCAGCGAAATGCTGGAACGCACTTCCCATGGTAATTAGAGCCGACGCCTGGTTTTGGTCTTTCAGATCCAAGGTGAAGGAGCCGTTCATGACTCAGCAATAGCCGGTTATCTTACCTTCTCGCAACCTGCAACGCTGTGCCATCTACTGCGAACTACTCTAACCCTGTCTTCAGCGAACTCTCGCACCCTGTAATTCCGTGCTACCTATAGTTGCGGACACTCTGTAACCCGGTCCATTTTGCAACTATTTATGCTTTCTACTCTCGGGACCATCCGGTCACACAGTCTCTCATGATATTTATTTTATTGTCCTCTGCTATTTATCACACGTACAACCTTCTGTAACATATGTTGCTTCTCAAGTCTAATGTGCCCAGTTACTCCAGGGTTTGGCTGCGCTATACAAATAAAACTAAACTAAAGCACCAGTGGTTTTCACAAATTCACTCAGGGACAGGGCTGGGCATACTGAAGCTATTTAAGCATGTGCTACTTACCAGCACTAGTTTTTCCCTTGGTAATTTATAAAAAGAGGATATACAGAAAATAGATCAAAGTCTGACTAATCGGCATTTTGGAAAGAGAAGACTTGAAATTACGTGGGTGCCTGAAGATAGAGTGACTTTTTTTTTGTATCACTTAAGCAATGGAACACGTGAGCAGACGGTCCTATTTCCCAGAGCAACAGTGCTCTTGGATGGACGTTCCGTTGCATCTTCAATCCACTCTTTTCGCCATGGACTTCAGTCACACGAAGTAGCGTGCATGGGAAAATGTAGGATATCCCTGCCTACACCAGAATGCTGACCGCATTGCCACGCTAGGCAACCCAGCTGCAGGTGAAAGTGCTGCACATGTCGCACCCAAGTGAAAACCAGCTTTACAGATACGAGTAGATTATCCAGCTCTATATCCCTGCTGCATTACTCCATGTAAACGGTGATCTGTAACAAGTAACGTTGCATGGAAGCCAGTGCTAATAGGGACTAGAGAGCTTTAAAATAATGGTGTCACAGGTAGCCCCTTTCAGCATTTTTAATGTTTGGCTTGCTAGCAAGTTGTGTGTAATGTTACGTATAACATCACACAAAAGAATTGCCAACCACGTTTATACCCCGAAGAAGCAGAGAGGCGTGGCATATGTGTAGGCATGTTTTATGGACTAAACATTCAGTGGAAGAAATGAGATGGAGTTAATCCTGATAAGAGTACCAAATCAATACTTGAGTATTACTTCTGGGTCAGTACGGATCACAGTTCTGGGTATTCAACGGTGTGCTGTGTAATAAGTACTGAGTGCAGTCCCAGCCTACTTAAATCCTGCAGCATAACCATGTATGCGTTTGGGCCTAGCACGGGTCCTACAGTAAATCCATGCTATTTTTTACTGACAAAACGAGGCAGTTCTAGTCTTGGTCGACATCCGGGGAACTTGCAAAGGAATGTGACCCCTTCTTCGCTCAAACCCCTCCTAAGTGTAGGTGCATGCTTTAAAGTGGGAGCAGGCTGCCTGCTCCCACAAGGGCGAAGCGTGTATCTGTATTGGTGGGATGCAACCCCAGGGAGCAGGCCGGACGCCATCAGGAAAGTGACGTTTCATTGCAGCTGTTTGTGTCCATGATCACCTCGCACTAGGATGGGCTCGTGAACGTGGCATATGTGCCAACCCCTAAGCACTGGCCCATGTGAGCCTGATGAGCAACACATGCAAGCTTCACGGTGGAACAAACGCTGCCTACACCCTAATTGCCCCCAAATTGAGTAAAACAAGCAGTCACTGCGTTATAGGGTTAAAAACACCAACATTATTCAGTATTAAGCTAATACACGCCGGCACCAGTTTTGCCCAAAAATATAAAACAGGCATGTGACCATACGATAAACTTGGTGGGAGCATAGCTGCAGTGTGGCATGCGTTATGGGACTGCCAGTTCAGGGCTGCCTGGTGGTGTCCTATGAGTCCCCTGGAAGCAGTACATGTGCCTACAAACATTTAGACCAGTATCTAGGAGTAAAAGAAAGAAAAACTAGCAATAAAGGTTTACAAACGCAGTAGCTCTTGCTTACTGTCAGCTGGAGGTCAGGCCACTTCTGTACAAGAAGCCACCTTGCGCAACACATTCCTGGCGCCCAACATTTTACCAAATTCTTTACTTTTCCGCACACTGCAGGTTAAATAGATTGAAGCACAGCGCAAAAAACGCCCCTCTGCCCACACCTCTAAAGGGCACCAGAGTGCTCGACAATTTAAAATAAACCATACTGAAGAAAGCAAAATATGCAATTGTCCCGAGGTGCCAAGAAAACTTGGACACAGCAGCCATACTTTAACAACACGAAAAAGTGGACTATATGGCCAAAGCATACTTTCTATGCACACTCGTCACTAGAGTAAAAACGCTGCCATACAACTTTAGGACTCAAATACTAACTTCCATGTTGTCAAGTTTTTAGGTACATTCAATAGAACAGATTCTTCACCAGCATGGTGCGTATGGCTCCAAAGCAAAACAGGGTGCTTTCTGGAAGCACAATTTAATGCAGGCGCCTATCCAACATTGAGGTGGCTCGCTCAAAATCTGCTGCTTCCACTCAGATTCGGGTACGGGACTGGAGCGCCCTTTTCACAGCAAGTTCTGCATTCTTTTACTTGCAAGTCCTAGTTATTTTGTTGCATAGATCGTATTAAAGCTTCTATATTTTTAAAGAACCTTGATTGGACATTTTATTTTGGAATCATTCTACTAAAGTAGTTTGTGTTGCTACTGAAATCAGCTCACATCTCTCCTGTAGATGTAGGCTTCTCTGCTCCCGTTTCACCCTGATTGGGATCACTACAAGTTTAGAAGTAGTGAGGGGTTGAGTAGGCGGTGTAGCCTCTACTAATCCCTATACTCCAGCAGAGTAGTCGCCATTTTGTCACATTGTTGGGCACCTGTGAGATTGGATAGATCGACATTCATCCAAAACTAAAAGTAAGTGCAGTTAACAATAGAAACACAGATGGGTGTATTTAATTTTGTTTAATGAAGCTGGACATTAGCTAGATTAAGATTCCATAGTCAGTGTTCATGTCAAACAAGTGGACTCCGGCAAACCAACCAACCAAGGGCAGTAAGGTTATCAAGTCTCAAAGCTTTTGAGGAAGCTAGGGTAGCGCAAGAGACCCATGGGGCCCGCATAGATCTGGATCCCCCATCCGAGGAACCCCTTCCACTGGGGGGCTTGATAATAGGTGGAGACAGTGGTAGTGAAGGTGCACAATTAGCACTCATATGACTAGTGATTTTTGACTCGGGAGTACGAGATGGTGTGTATATGCACAGAATTGGTGGCGAGTGACTGTGGCTGGCTAACATTCATTTGTGCCCCTCCTCGCGCCCCCCTCCCCGCCCCCAGGCAGTAGCGATAGTTATTCCTTCCATTATTCAAAGAGGGTTGGTAGTGTAGTTTCCCAGAAATCCTGCGACTCTGTTCGAACCATCATTTGAAAAATAGACATCCAGAAGATATATGTAGCATGAATAGTCATGAACAGTTATCGTTCCAGCTCATTTGGAAGTTAGATACCACTGGGGGTACAATTGGCACTCGACACTAGCCATTGGCGAGTAATATGGATTCTTGGTCAGTATAAAACAGGGTGTTGTGCGCACCTGTAGAATTAAGGTGCCAAGTGACTTTAATGGCTGGTTTGCATCTGCCAATTTGAAATGTTGTCCCCAAGGCCAAATTTGATCTGAGGAAAATCCGACACCCCGGAGGCACTTCCGGCTCCAGCTACATCATTCGACCCATAGACCGCAAGAGTAATTTGACAAAAGGCTAATAAAAATGTGATCCATCTGCGGGGGCCAATGGTAGAAATGTGGGGAGGTTGTCTTGGTGCACTGGTTAGGACTTCATGCTTATGTGTGGCAGCTATATGACTGTGCACCTCACACCTAATCATTTTACGTTCAGCCTTGCATCCTAATATACTAAATGAGAACAGACAGAATCCACCCCTCTGAACAAAGTAACATTAGCCAAACTCCGTACTTCTCTCACCAACTGGTCACAAATAGCCCCCAAGAACCTCATGCGACATCCTCGCACTAAGGGAAGATCTTGTTTGTGTCAAAATGACCAGGATACACATATTGAAGGCTCGTCTGGAACCTTGATCCTATCACATCAGTGGGGCGATGCGAGTGGAATTAGAGATTACTAGCCAGCCATAAAAAGTCACTTGCAACACCTCAGTATATACAAACTGAGCACCATTTCTTATCAAGAGTTAAATATCACTAACCTTTGGCTAGGGCAAACGTTGCGCCCTGCTCCTATGTGCCCGTTATTCCCTTTTCTTGACCGTACTGGTCACTTATGGGAGTAAAAATGGCAATTACACCTTATCTGTGGGAATTCATATACACAAAATGCCCCAACCACAATTCACCTAGAAACACGTCTCCAAGCATCTAGACTCTAGAGTCTGCTGCATTTTCGCAAGACACTACTACGTGGTCATCTAAGAAAAAAGAGATGGAACATGCGACACATGGAGAGGAACACCAAGTGTATGACTGATTTATATACAGGAGGAGCATTGCTCTTGTGATCACAAAATAATGTACTATAGACAAATCAGGTTTGTCAGAAAGGTTACGACCTTAATACAATGGGGTGAGTTATATTCTGACCAGGTTGTGGAGGGGAGAAAATGGAAGAGTCACTGGGGACAACACATAAGTGGATATATATATATATATATATATATATATATATATATATATATATATATATATATATATATATATATATATATATATATATATATATCCAACATTTTTAAAATAGATAGATGGGTAAAGCCAGCTGTGCTCTCGATGTGACCATGATGGGTGATGTGCTAGAGTAGAGGCAAGGAAGTGAGGGACAGAAGTAGGTCGAAAGCGAGGGAAAATGTTACCTAGCAGGCAGATGGGAGGTAGGTTAAGAGGGTAGCTCAGAGTCCAGAATGGAACGTTTCTCGGATGTACAGGGGGAAGAAAATTCCATTAAGTGGAGCAAGAAGAGAGTAGAAGCGAGAGAAAATACTGGGAGGGCGATGAGCAGAGCGAGGATTACAAGAAGGCTTGTAGAGTTGGATAGGATAGATTATGGTGGTGCCTTACACCATGGAAATATTAGTAAATATGGCACGGTTTTGCATCGACATCCATCCAGCCTGGTGGCGGTACAAAAAACTTGTGAAGTGAGGGAATCACAGGGAGTCCTGGTAGTGAAGTTAATCTTGTTTAAATGACAAAAAGCAGTTGGGTAGACCAAAGCGTATGCTGACACAGTAGTCCAGTTTAGTGAATACAATAGTGAGAGATGCTTGGCAGTGTTGAAAGGAAAGAGGGGCCCAATTTTCCTGATAGTTATGAGGTCGAGGTGAACTGCCGTTCCAGTTTTGGAGATGAAAGTAGAGACAGGATAAGAAGGAACATGGATAACACAGAGCTTTCTAGCTGAAGAGTAGGGGAGAGGGAAATGGATAAGCAGAGGAAGACATGAGAGCTTTTGGCAGGGAAGAAGCACACCTCTGTTTCGGTATAGTTCAACTTCAGAAAGTTGAAAGCCATTCAATATTTAATGGCAGAGAGACTGTTGGAAACGTTGACAGATCAGAGGAGAGGTCAGGAAAATAATAGATCTGGGTGTCATCCGCGGAAAGGTATGAGAACCCCAAAGGAGATTAGTGCCCAAAGAGCAGAGGTGTGGAGTAGGAGCCACGGTGGAACACCAAGAGTGAGTTGAGGTGTTGCTCGAGGAGAGAACTTGTAGGTGCAAAGTAGGATTCGATTTAGGAAAGGGCTTGATTGAGAATCCCAAGAATAAAGAGTATTAAGGAGCTCAAGAGTGATCAACAGCGACAAAGGCAGCAGACAGGTCAAGTAGAATTAGGATAGATGGGCATCATTAACAGAGTCGATTATATTGGACACATTCTTAAGAGCAGTTTCCAGAGTGGTAAAATGCTTGAACACAACCCTTGCAAGCACGGGCGAAAGGGAGAAAGTTAGCCAGACGGTTCGGAACAGCCTTTTTTTTAGGCGAGGGAGGACGGTCGCACCATACTCAAAACATGTCCTTTGATGCAATGCTTTTTTCCAGAAATTAGACTAGAGACCAGCCCACAAGTGGAGTGTCCACCCACAACTAATATATCAGTGCAGGTCTGTACTGGACAAAACCTTGCTCACCGCATTAGCGGTCGTATAAGCCACTTTCTAGCTGGTGCATAAACAGGGAAAAAGATTTCTGAGAAGTGGTTAGAGAGATTTAGTCACCTATGGGAATGAGGTGATGTTTAGTGGAACAAGAGAGTTTCCCAATATCAAGGAATGACGACACCAAGATGGAGATTGAGTGAGGCAGAGCAATAGTAGAGATGGTGAATTCAAGAGGACATGGCATTAGAGATGTGTGAGGCATTGAGGTGGGAAGAGTAGGTGTTCGACGCCTCCACAGTGAATGAAGGATAGTGCAGTCGTGCAAGCCCGTCAGAGTGGCACTATCCAGTGAAGAAATCCAATTTCCATTGAAAGCAAGAAGGTCTAGGGGAGAACTGGGGTGAAGTAGTCAGTGATCAGTTTTGTTGCATAAAGACAGCATTCCTGAGTGCAATGTTCAGTTAATGAGGTACGAAAGAGTATGGACTGAGTCTTGGGGGAAGAGAGGCGAGGTGGTTAAGTTTTAGCTTGTCGGCTTTGTTTGTTGGAAGGAGATGGAAGAGAAATGGATAAGTGGGAGTTTTGAGTTTTATAATAGGATAGGGAAGTTGTAGCATGATGGAGAAATCTTAGTGTGAGGCGAGTAGGAGCAGCAGAAGGAGCTGGAGTGAATGCATTATAGGTAAGGTTTCCAGTCCGTTTTTACAGATTTTTTTTTTTTTGATTTTACACAGACAAATCAATCTTTGTATTTTATTATAAAAACGGGAAAAACAGGACTTTGTTCTCTATGATGTCACCCACACATTGCAGGACAATAACATTGCAGTGTGCTTTAATAAATGTGTTTGTTTTAGTTGAGTGTTGTGTTTGAGTTTGTTGTGAAAGTTGGTTGCCTGCTGTATGCAGTGTTACTGAATGATCATCTGCTTGAACATTTGGTTTAGGATTAGTTCATCTTTGGGTTTTCTTGACATATACATGCTTTTCACCAGCTTCAAATTGAGCATGTGGACCATTTCATCCCCGACGGCAATCCCATATTGCACTGCAACCCATCAGGACCAAAGGGTGGTGGAAAAGGAGCAATATTCTGGTCTGACCTTTGTTGCCCATTTGTCTACCCCCCCCTCCCCACCCTCCCTTTGTGTGCTCCCAGCTTTCTTGCATCTATGCTTCTGTCACGTTTGCCTCCAAGACTTGTAAATCGATATGTTGCTACCTGAAGCCATGTACGCGTTCTTAGATACCATAATAAATTTCCCCCAATATAGCACTGCCCCATTCATAAACAAGTAAAGTGTGGCTAGACCATGAAAGAATGCACAAGGCTTTCTAACTTGCATGTGCCCAGACAACATATAAGCAGTTGGTCTCAAGTTATGCGCTTACCACGCTCGACAAATTAATTTTACTGCATTTCAGCCCAAAGATCTTTTTAAGAAGTGTGCTGCTTTTCTAATCCTCTCTCTTTGGTAGAGAGAAGTGCTGAATGGAACAGATTAACAGAACTGATTTAACCTATGTTGGCATTTTTTCACCCAACTAGCATTCACCTTCTCAACCCCAGAATCAATCCACATAGATCAAAATGGGAAATTGTTCCTATCCATCATAGTAAACCCACCTCATAGTAAACCCACCTCATATCTTTACTATACTTTTCTGCGCAATAAAAATAGTCAGTACCCCTCTGCAAGGACGTGCATGGTTAAATGGACTGTTTTGTGAAGGTACCCACTCGAGAGCCTGCAACCACAACCACAACGTAGCTTATTGTACCTTTAACAGAAGGGAAATACCATTTGCATATCCTTCCTCGTCCTGCCCACATCGGCATCCCATCAACAAAATGCTATGGCAATTCTCTTCCGAACAAGAGTACCAACAGCAACCCCAGACGTGTTTCAGCCTGGTTATACACAATGTGTATCAAAGAGCTTCAAGTCAAGCAAGGGAACAAGGTAATACAATGACATTCTTACAGACCATGAACAGTAAGGATGTGAAATGAACATCTGTACTATACATGACGACATTTCAGATTGTGCTGGAAGGGAGACAACTAAGGGGTGGGGGAGGAGACACGCGAGGTTGCCATCATACTAGGTCCATGGACAATTCTGATAAGAGTAAGTGCACAGAAGAAAGTAAGGGGAGGAGCTAGGGAAAGGGAGGTGAGGAGAGAACAGTAAGCAGTCAAAATAGCGGAGAAGCAAGAGGGGAGAGAATACAATTGCAGAAGTCAGTAGTAACACATAATGTTGCAAGTCAGGATACAAGATACAGATGGGAACAGCATGATTCAGGGCCACCATGAGTACGAGATGAAAAGTTAAATCCAGCATGAGAGTTGAGAAAGGGCGACGCACCGTGAATCAATGAAGTCCATAAAAGTCAAATCCAGCATTGGCCACAAGATGGTGAAACCAGAATGCACCAGTACAGACTAGACTAGAATTATGGGGACTTTCGGAAATGAAAACCCAAAATCTTCCTCATACTGTAATTGGTTGGCATTTGTAATTTTTACTACATTTTACTCTTCAGGAATTGCGTTTAGTGCATTTTAATGTACAGCGCTCCTTTTAGGGTCGGCCTATAGCACACGTGAAATCAAATAGAAAAGGGACAAAAAAAGTTTTAATGGAAGAAGACAATGCTACAATTGAAAATACTCAATGAGAAACAATGCTCCTAAAGAATGGAGAAAATAAAGAGTAAATGCAAGACTAGTGCTCAAATTGTGATAGGATCTGACCTAGTGCGTTGATCGGAAAGAGATGTGCGATAGGAAAATGACGATTCGAGCAAGAACATTCCAACCGACACTTTACAAAAGTGAAATCGCACAAAAAGTGCAGATGTGTGTACCCAAACATTTGAGTAGAGAAAACACTAATCAATAGCAAAAGACATTCTTATACAAATACACTAAAAACAACCGACGTGTGTATGGTACGCCACATCATACTGAAAGGCTTTGCAAAACCATCTGAATAGAGAAATAACTTCTTTGATCGACTTGATGTAAGGGAAGTGTAGGTAACTTAGCCGAACGCACTCTATGGAAGAAAAAAACAAAACGGGAGGCAAGAATGACCGTGAATTCCGACATGTCAACGGGAATCATGGGATGCTTCTTCAAGGGACACAGATGGCGCGGAGCAGAGAGAATGTGGATTTCAAATGTACGTACATTGAACAGCGTCAAGGGTAAGCTCATCTAGGCATGTATGGCGATTCCGAAAGGTGGAATTCGTAACCAAAACGCCCCCTGTAGCTTAGACCCACAAGCCACACACGTTCGAATAGTGTTTAATGTAAGTTGAAAACACTTCTTCATTCCCGATTGTGCCTCATATGAAAGTAGTTGGTGCCTCCACCAAATGGCCCAGTTGCACTGCAATGATGCAGAAAGGAATTCGGCGCTTCTCGGAACTCCAGGCAGCAGCCCTTCAAGGTCACCCATTGCTTAGGAAGGAAAGCGTTTGCCATTGTGTGGCAGAGGATGCCAAGCCCTCGATCACCTTTCTGTTTCAATAGGCCAGGTAGCATTACTGTCGCAGGACCGAGCGAGCGCGCCCCCAAATGACCTTCAAAGCGTGCCTTTTCAGAAGGAAAGCCGAGGGTGCGGTGAACAAAGCTTCCAGGGGCCGGAAACGGGGAGTTCACTGCTGGGGCACCCTGCGGAAGAGCGATGGGTACATTCCATGCAGGGGATGCGATTCACAGCCACCATATAGAAGACGGTGGCCCCCGAATCTGCTCTGCGCCGCCCCTTTGCTGGCAGAACTGCATCCTCCACCACCGAGCCCGCTCGCAGGCAGACACCCCGGCAATGGGAAGGACCCCGCCCCCCCATGCAAGAACCCGTGCCCCCGCGGCTGGGCTCCCAGCTGCATGGCACCCATCCCCCTAGGGTATGTGGGGGTGCACCGTGCAGCAGCAGCACAAACACCCACCCACCCCTTGCCCTGAAGGACGCGCGGCGCGGGAGGAATGCGCGGAATGCAGGGGCCCTTGCCTGCCCCGAGCACCTACCCTGCGTCCCGGGCGCGCGGCCGCCCGGCCTCGGCAGGCCCGCGTCTCCGCCATCGCCCTTTGTCTTTCAGCTGACCCCTGCTCGCAGGAGGCCGGGCCTCGCTCGGAGCCGCGCGCTGCACAGAGCAGAGCAGGCCAGACTGCAAGGCAGCCAGGCAGACGGGCGGGCAGGCAGGCAGCAGCCTCCCTCCTCCTGCCTGCTCGCCTGCCCGCCCGCGGGGCGCAGCCTAGCCTGCCGCTCGGCGCCGCGCGCCCATTGGCGGAGGGGAGCGGGCCGCGCCCGCCATTGGCCGGCTCCGGCGCACGGCCCCGCCCCCGCAAACACTTCCTGTTCGCAGGTTACCTTGAGCCATGCGGCAGGGGTCAGCGCTCCGGCAGCCACGGGGCTCGGCAGCGCCCCCTCCCGGCCAGTCCCGCAACGAGCAGCGCTGCTGCAAGTGCAGGCTCCGGGCGGGCGCAAGCCGCAGCGACCACCCCCCGTCACAGAGGGCTTCTAGGCGCCGCCGACCCGGGGCCCTGGCACACTACCGCATCTTTATTACCAGTAGAAGCGAAGGCCTTCCCCCCCGCCCACCAACAGGTCCCTTGCAGAGCTACCCCGACAAAATAGGGCATAACGGAAAAGAAAACACAGCCAATGCTGCCTCAATCCCAAGATTGCCCCCCGCACTAACAGACCAATACACATGCCATCGTTTAAGTGATCCATCCACCTGCGTTTGCACGTTCAAAGAGGGTCCTGCGACTAGACAACATGCAGCATACACACAAGTGTCAACCCACTTCTACAAACGCGCCATAAAAAAAACTGCAACATATGCACCAAGGGCATAGGTATACAATGGGGCGATAAACAAAACAATGCGCCGACTTCAAACATGCACAACCCAAGCATTACTACCCAAGCATTACTGCAATTTATTCTCCGACAGATACCAAGGAAAACGCCCCCCCCCCCCCACATCATTTGGGTAGGCTACCCTGCAACTCACAAAAGCCAACTAACCTTAAGCAATGTCCACTGCAAACACATACGCACGTTCTTTTGCCCTACTAAGGCTTAGAACAGCTAGAAAGGTCGTTTTCAATTGCCTCGCGGAACCAGCTAGAACTGCCCACGTTAAGCTCAGGGCGCAACGAACCACATCTACCAGAGCACAACAGATTTTAAACGGACTGCAAATCAACCGCAGGCCCCTAGAGATACGAGTGGCCGGCCGGCGGGTGAACAACAAGTAGACATTTACCCATGCATACTGTGCTCTTATGCTCCTACTTCAGAGTACGAGCTGTATCCTCAAACCTGACCATGTCAGCCAAGAAACTGGTCATTCTTGACACTCAAATGGTCGGTGGTGGGGCCCAATTCAAATGCTGATCACTTAAATAATCTCAGAAACAAAAGAAAAAGACCTGGTAGCCAGGAGAATGTGTTAACCGTAGCGGCCATTACCACCACAAAATAAATAAAAAAAATATAAAAGCACTTCGATGTGAATGTCATAAGTTGCAAAACATGTTTAAGTTGCTGTACACTACTGACAAAAACACACAAAGAGGCTGCCATTTATTTCATAAAAAACAGTACATTCACTCAAAAACAATTATTTGGCTTGTGACCTACTGAAGCGTGACAACAAGCCATCAGACCAGCAGAGGTTGCGGGCCGTAGGAGAGTTTTGGAATTTGAAAGGGAACAAAGTTAGAAGAACGTTAAACGCTTGGCATGCATTCTTTTTGATGAGTTTTAGCCACAGAGGGGTACAGAGGGCTGCAGAGACTGTTTAGCAACGTGTACTCTGGACTTTGTCAAATCAAGTAGACCCTCTGCTCCCTAGCTTCGTGGTTTGGAACCTTTTTTTATCCCAAGCCCCCCAACCCCTCCCTCTACAGGAATATTGATCCTGGGCCCACCTTGAATAAAAATATTATTGCCACGCCACCCCACCAACCCCCATATGCAATATCTGCTTCAATTTCCTTTTGAAAGCAGTCAAGGCACACCCGTTTTTGAAGAGCCTTGCGTCCCTCTGGTCATCGTTAAGGGCCTCCTGGGGGGGGGGGGGGGGGGAGAAGAGGGGGGCAGCCCCACAGTTTGGAAAGCACTGCCCTAGCTCGTATTCTAAACAAGAGATAGAACAATCATAACTTCCATCTGTCTGTAGCATCTTGCATAGTAACTACTAGACAAGAGGCGTTAGGGCTGGCTAGTGCTTTTTTGGCTTGTGAAGTGCCTTTAGGGGGGGGATGATTTTAGTTTTTGGCCCAGTTGGTTGTTTCTAGAGGGATTTTTCAGTGTTATTAGCATGCTTTGCAATCCATTTCAGCTGATATGCAAGTAGAATTCCCTGGCTTTGTGTTGGAGTAATGTTTCCAGCTTTCTTCCTCCCCAACCCACCCCATGGCAGTTGGCTAAGGAAGTCGGGTGTCTGAGCCTTTCGTCCTGGCAGCAGTGCGTTTCCACTGCCTTCTCCCATCCCTCCCCGCTCCATAGACTGCCCATTTGGTTCTCGTTGGTCCGTGTCCTCACACGGGACCAGAAAAGCTGTATGTCATAGCCCACCCACCCCCAAGGCAGCCGGTGAAGGACCCATGGCAAAAAGGCAGCTCTCATCCCAGTTTGTCCAGGTTCGCCAATGGACTGACAAACCACCCTACAGTAACAACTAGGGCAATGTGGTATGAGTAGTGAGCACAGCCATTACTGTGCTCAATTAAATCCCTGCCATTTCTTCACTACTACCATAAACATTGTTTAGATTACCTGCTCCCCTAGACAGCCTTATTGATGCATATTAGGTGCAGGAAATGTGAAGATCAGCAATGCATCACATTCAGAAGCAATTGTGCAGGCATCACATCTAGAAAGGATTGTGAATGCGTCACACTTCCACCGTCATATTAGACCACTGTGCAGATGACCAGCTTCACCCTGTAGATCGCCAGATATAATCTGTGTGCAGCACGTAGATGGATTTTTAAGGGTGGGAAGTGTATCACACTTATCTAACCGCAAGCCCTAAACTAGACCTAAAAATTGGTTAGCAGAGTTTGCTAATTAAAATGTTCTTGATTAGCAAATAAAACCATTTGATTAAGAATATTAGTACAATATTCCTAATGTCACAAGGTTTTTTGGTGGACAGATATTGAAAAGAGAAAGTAGATACTTTTCAAACCCCCACATCAGATGGAAGAGGCCAATCCAGACTTAGTAAGGAACCAAATCATTTGAGTGCATTATGCAAGACAAGGAACACCCCGTACAGAAGGCCTGCACTAGTCCCACCGAACACACCCTCAAACCCCCCCCTCCACCTACTCAGCATCAATATCCCTAAACTAGGTATTGGCATTGAGTTTCACCCAAAATGCTTTGAGCTTTTGACTTGCAGTGAAGAAATCCAAGTAAAGAGGCAGCTTTCATACATTTTATTCCACAAAAGGGAAGGGGCATGTTATAGCCACAGACTACAAACTGCTGAGGAAACTCAATGACCATGGCCAACTATCACCTTATCATGCAACCCCTTTACTATGCAAAATAATTACAATGACAGTGGCCAACTGCAAAGAAGGATTACACTGCACATAAACTGCTGGAAAGGAGCTAGTGTCTTCCCGCAACACCCCCCCAAGCGCTTTAGAATTAGGCAAGACTTATTTTGACTTCTTGTAGGCACTACAAGGGAACAGGGGGTGGGGGGCACTGGGAAAGCTCTCATGCAAATAAAATCAAATAGACATGTGCAGACACTGAAAAAAGGAAGTTATTGTTTAAATATATGGTGCAATCAACTATTAGCTGAAAAGATTAGTAATGTCAAATCCTAAAAATCTTAGCACGGTAGAGGCAAGTTCTTTCCCGGAAAGAATGCAGCCTGTGCTAATAATACGACTACAGGCTTCCACAGTGTTCGTGTTCGCACTAGCAGCACAAATTCACTGCTGCCGGTTAAGGTCCATGCATGCTAAAATGGGATTTTACTTGCTCAATGCACACAATGCAGAATTACGTAAAAAAGGTTTAAAGGTGATTATAGGACTAGATAAAAACATGAGTAGAATGAATGAAATGGGGAGAGAATGACAGGAAAAGGTTTTGTACATAAAATAGTAATAGGTAGCAAAATGAAGGAAAGCATGAGCTAAAGTGTATTTTTGCATATGCTAGCAAATGTAAAGTAGACATTTCATGCCCCGACAGAAATCACCGACAATTAAAAGAAGACGGAGAATCCCTTGTATGGAAGCAGAACGGTTTGGGATGGAGCCATGGGCCAGATCCAGTGCAACAAGCCAGGGGTATATAAACCCCTGCCTTGCATCACTTGGCAGGAGAAAGGAACGGGTAAGGAACAGAAGACCGTTCCGGGAGCAGAGTTCTTTGCTCTCATCCTCATTTCTGTAAAATTAAATGTGTTATCCTTACAAGATAGACTCGTGGCCTCATTTCCCTAAGGGGTGTATTTATTCTGGTGTGAGCTTAATTAGGGACACCCTTATAATCAGGGCCACCCTTACAACCTACAGAACACCAATCGGGAGTCAGAAACGATTAACGAAGTACAGAGCCCACCACCTTCCAAGTTATCCGCAATGCACTCAAAATCTCGATACACAGAAATCCCCCTCCACTGCAGAGGGGCTACAGCTTTTGGATCCATTGACCATTAAGCCAACTATCACATCCTGCATGGATTTCCAAATAACAGTCATACAATCGTTTCCCTCCCAGACATCAGCTCATCCAGAGATCCAAGTAGTGCTCCAGATAAGGTTTTGAAGTGCAAGTATTTTACTTCCTATTTTGTTTTAAGTTGGAAGTACAAATATAAGTATTTCCCAAAGGGGAATATTTTACAACGCAACTAAAACTACGTTTTAACTGGAAGGAAATGTCTTTGTAATAATTATTTCTTTGCACCTATATATGCATATGTGTTACAAGATACATTTACTTCTTCCGATCGGGCAGAAATAGTTTAATGATGTGGTACGACATGCACTACTGGTCCAAACATTCATGGAGCCGTTAGGGTCACAGTCCTTCGTGTCAGTTTCCCATTTTTTGTTCGGAGTATTTCTACTTCCAATTTGTTTTGGGAGCATCTGCCTATTTTTACTGAGTACAAGTGACCAATGCACTCATCTGTAGGGATGGATCCAAGGGCCGTCCATTAACCCACGCAGTGCCACCTGGCGGTTCCGGTCTACAACACTACATGGAACTTACCAACACGCATCAAAACAGTAGGGCTGAGCGATAGGGACCAAAAGTCACACCTTGTGATTTGTGTGCTGAGGTGGTGATATAGGGGTGTCGCAGTATTTGTTTTATGGCGGTAAAACAACCTTCTTGCCAAATGATGGTATATCATGGTTATCGCGGTATAACAGGCAGAGTTAACTAATCTTAATTTTCTTAAAGGTCAGACATTTTCAGCATTTTGAAACTGGTCTCTGCACATTTTTTGCGGATCCTCCAAGAATCTAAGGCGGCTGCAAATGTGGTCTTTCATGGCGCTCACTCGTTGATCACCCTGAATGAAAGTGTTACTAGTGGAAATGTTAAAATGCACATTTTGAGCAGCGAGCTTTCTGCTCAGTCACAGGTAATCGCTTTGAAAATCGGCCTGACCTGCATTATTTTGTAATCACACTTCATGGGCATCATGACCCCTCGCTGCGATCAGTCATAAAAGTTTGTTTTGATAACGCTTCATCCCATTAAAAGGGAGAAAGTCACTCATGTGAAGTCTGAAAGCCCAAACCATTGTGTTTCTTTTGTCAAAATGTCATAGCCAAATGTCCTGCCTGCTTGAGTCCAGTGTCATATGCAGAAGGCAGGTGAAGGATCAAGCAAAGCAACAACTAGTGCCCATGTGCAAATTTACACGGAGGACAGTTGGGGTGAGGGGAAGTTTATATACTAGCACAAAGCACTGATGGGCCCAGTGTTCATACAGTCTACAGAGCTAACGTTTTTTGTGGACATGCACCAGAATGGCATCCAGTTCCATTCCTCACTTTGAATTCTGGGATGTGTAGTTCCCCACCTTCCAAATTGGTGGGAAAACTACAAAATCGGCTGATCTTTAACCCAACTACTGAGCGCAGAGAAAGAGCGGTCACAGCATCAAAGCTGCGTTTACTAATGTGGCCTCACTTTCCCCAGGCTCGTCTGCCAAACAAGGTCCCCTTGGCAGACGCCACACCCCACAGTGCGATATCCACACTGCGCAGCACTTGCTTACTGCAGCCTTTCCAAATCAGATTGGAAAGCTCACTTAATAGCAGCAGGCCCTAAAACGGTATAAACAATGTGACGGTTATTGTAGTTCAATTAAGTTGTTCACGGCATCTATAGCGGTATACCGTTACACCCCTAGTATGATAGGTTATGATAAAAGTTATTTGTACCGCGCACCATCACAAGTGGTCCCCAGGCGCTCTGGCGGATCTGAAAGAGGAGGGGTGGCGGGTTAGCGGGAGTAGGATAGTGTGAGCTGTGATGTCCTGTTTGCCGCTTCAGTTTGGGTTTCACTGTTCGGCAAGCTCGAGTGCGGTTCTCGGATCGGTGAGCGTTTCCATGTGCTGTTGATACAGTTATGCGTTTTGTCTGTTGCAGTGTGGGGGAAGTACATGCGGAATGTTGTGCAGAGACATGGTTGTATGTGTTTCTGTGCAAGAGGTGTGAGGTTTTTCTAGATTTGGTTATTTTTTGGTGTAATTTCAATTACAAATTGTTTGTGACCTCAATCTCTGCGTTTGGTTGTAGCACATCTATAGTTTGTCCGTCTCTTTGCAAGGTATGATGGGGTGGCCGTTTTCTTCAGTTACTTTATTGTGAGCACACCTTGTGTGTGTACCTGGTTTGAAGCAGGCGTGTTCCCCACTCTGGTGTTGGGATTTAGAGTTTACAGGATTCAGCTCCCTTCCTGCCATTTCCATGTTGGAGGTCCTTACCCACCCACGATTCCTCAGACTAGCGGTATGTGGATATGCCGAAACTCCCTCTGCCCTCAAGGTCTCTCCTTGCCCAAGCGGGATGCTAGCCTACCTACGTTTCCGCTTTGGCAGAATGGTGTTCATTAGTGGCTTTCTCACCCCGCCCTCTGGTTAGGAAAAATAAGTTAGGGACGATAGGTTCCCTCTTTGGGATTTCTTGTTTTGCGGTGCATATATGCTTTTTAGTCTTTTCCTTCTTGGTCTGGGGCAAAGAGACAAGTTTTCAGCAGTTTTCTGAATTGAAAATGGTCCATTGTGCAACGTACCTCGATAGTGTTTATGTGGGTTAAATGCTCAGTTGTAAGGCGCCAGCAACACGTGAGATGTTGCGAAAAAAAACACCTTTATTTATAAAACATTGATCAAAATAAAGCAAATACAGGGTTCACCTTCCTGTTTGAGAATACACACAGCTATGTAACTATCCAAATGAAAAAAGAAAACAATTCTAGCATATGCTATGTATAATCTATTTTAAAGATATTGCCTTAACCTAGATCCATTTTGAAAATAAATCAACATCTCCAAAACTCAAAATACCCCCCAGCCCTACAAACAGTCACATGTAGATTAAATACATGCAGCTTCACAAAGACCAAATGCACAATAGCATTCATCAAATTGTTCAGCACTCCTCCCTCATACTGATGTCAAGAGTCTACAAGAAACTCTCAGACCCAATGAGGAACTCTCACAAAGCATACACAAGTCAATAATTGACAGAAATTGGGGCTTGGCGGACCCGCATTGAATTTCTAAAACACCACAAAAATATCTCTGCGTTACCATCAACCACGAGCAAATCCAAAACAGCATGGTGCCAGCTCACGCTCCTCTGCAAAGTCTAGCCTGTTATCACCACTGTAAGTTGCAGAACCATCTTCCAATCTAGCCAACTAGCAGGAATCCTATGGGTTGCTGCGGCCCATCTGAAGGAGGCCAAGCATGCTACAGCACACACCATCACAAAACTGAGTAAAAAAATTAAATTAAAAAAACAAATATAAATAAAAAAACGACCACATCAGTTCCATCTTCAATACTTGTCATAGCTACCCATCGAGCACGCATGAAGCAGCATATATAATCTACAAATCAAACCAGCAAACCACCACTCAACCAGGACGAGAAACTCACCGTCAGAGGGCAATGCATCACCAGAAGTTAGACTTTTTTTTTTTTTTTAACTAAACACGTCTCTTAAACAAGACATCAAACACAGATCAAACATTCCTCTGTAAGCAACAGCTTGTCAAGGCGGGCAGCTTCACTCAATACTACGCTTCTCACTCCAGCACCGGGTCGCTTCACAAATTCATGCTTAATAGATTACCATGCATACAACCATAAGGCAGGAAAAACTCTTTAAATTCTCTAGGTAAGCACCACCAGGGGAAAGACTGGCAGGTAGCTAAAATTTCGAACCACTGCACCAGTCCCTCTTTGAATGAGGTGTATGCAAAGATGCAACAAACTACCAGAATAAGTAAACCCTTTCCAAACAAAGGACAGTTATTTGTAAATACTGGACAACTTGCCTCATCACTAACAGTCCCGCCTTTTGAGAGGAGAGCACACACATCCAATGAGAAAGCAGTTTGCTATGAAGAAACTAACAGGCCAACGGTGCACCCTTTACCCTACCAGTATGGGGGTAATTAATGCTGTCAACTGGCTGGACACACTGTACTATTAATAGTAAAGGGACCAAGAAATCTAGCCAATGTCAGAAAAGGCTCGCGTTCATAGAATTAGCCTCTTTTCCACCGTCAATTAGGTTTTACACAGTATAACATGAGCAGGAAGGCCCAGATTTCTCTGCAGACGGGAGGGATATCGCCACTAAGATATATTGCTTTCAATAACAGATACTTGAGTACAGTCCAGATTTCCCCACCAGGTCTTAGAATTGTGCCTACATCATTTCACTATTGGCACTGTCCCTTTCTACCAAGGAAGAAGACTTGCCGAGTTAAGTTTCTACACCCAGGTGATGCCAACGTAAACGTTCCTGTAGGACTGGTCTGAAGTACATGATTTATTCAAAGACGTTCAAGGCTTGTGTCCTTCACTCCAGCAAAAATACACGAGAAGTACATACGGCAATGAAGCACAGTTAACTTGTAACCACATACATCTTCCCGATACAAAGTTGGAATATTATTGTGTTGCCCTCAACTTGGGTGTGCTAGTTGTAAGAGAACAGGCACGCACCCACCCACGCATTAAGGATAACAAAAGTCTGAGCTTCAAATAAACTAGTCGCACAAATAAAATACTGGATATAGAAAAGAAGAAAAAAAAACATACATCAGACGTATGAAGGACTCAAGAGTCAGTATGCGTTGCAGATGAAAAACAAGCAGTTCGCATTGGTGTTTGAGAGCCCGCTAGTTGCCATTTTGAAAAGGCAACATTTATGAAATGTCCCCTCAAATTCTGGCTATGGGTGGAGATCAAGACTGGGGGTTCGATACAGAGTAGAAGAGCGTCTGACTCCAAAACAGACGCGTAACGGTAGGTACGATGCACTGAGTTTTTTCAGAAGAGATGGTGCTCGGTTGAAGGTGGTCTGTGGGTTCTCGTTCAGATGCTCTTAAGTATGTCTAATAGCAAAAGGCGCCAATATCTTCTGAGTGTTCTGCGAATCAAGTGATTGTTTTGCGTATGTCGGGCCAGAAAACGGATAGTGGCTGCTGCTGCTTGCGACTCTTGGTTTAACTACGGTGTCCTGTGTTCTCAATATTTTCACTTTCCTGTCCGCTGATTTGAGACAGCAATCCAAATATCCTCTCTCAAAATCTACCGGTCAACAGTTCACATTCTTTGCTGTAATGGTGTTCCCGCAAACAGCTACGTCGGGCTTTGATAAATTCACCCAAGGGGATATTGCTGACTGCTTATGACGACAGCTAGACACGCGCAGCGTAGAGTTAACGTCCGTAGGTTTTCTAAATATTCTGGTTTCTATTCTTGAGCCCACTGCAAGAAAGTCTACGAATGTTTATAACTAGTACATGTAAACGTTATGCCATTTGCATTGGTATTCAATGTTCCCACAAATTCCAAAAGGGTGTCTTGATTCCCTTCCCAGATATCGTTACTATATTTTCACCAGAGGATCACTCTTGTCCCATAGTTGTGGGCAAATCACTTGTTCCGCAAACATCTCCATGAATAGGTTTGATAGAAGGTGCCTACTTAGCACCCATTGCTACTCCCTGCGTTGGCAGTAATAGCTCCCATTAAAAATAAACTGATTGTGTTTGAATGTTATCCTGAGCATCTCTTTGATCATAACCACATGCCTATAGTGTGATGCTGAGCTCTGTTGAAAAGTATGATCTAGGGTTGTTATTGCTAAGACATGCCCGATTGGTTATTGATTTGTAGGGCATACAGAACCCTTGGTAACTGGGCGCAACAAGGTACAAGGATACTTAAAGCTTAGTTACACAATGAGATAGGTACAGTGAGGCAACAGGAATAATGCGAGAAAAAATACAGAGAAGTGGTACAGTAGGTTACAAGTAGGTTGTAAGGCAGATACATATGTATACACAACAGAGGTTGTCCAGGAGGGATCATATATTATTAGAGAGCAGCCAATTAAGAGAATTGCGCCTAAAGCGGAGGTAGGACTAGTCACTTCTGAGAGCTGGTGGTAATGCGTTCTAGGACTGAACAGCTTTCACTGGGAAACTACTTCCTCCGGGTATCTCTAGGCAGTGGGAATTGGCCACTCTGGAATGGCGGGTCGAGGTTCTCCTAACCATTCTCTCTGCTAGGTATGGGGGTGCTGTGTTGTTAAGGCACTTGAATGCCAGTGAGACTGTTGAGTAGGATCCCATCACTTATTTTTAGCCAATGGTGTTCTCTGTTGGGTATATTCAGGGCAGTTCTGAGGGCATTGTTCTGTAACATTTGGATTTTGTCGAGGATATATTTGTTAGCTCCTAGGTATAGGGTGTTACAGTAATCCAATGTTAACAATATAAAAGTATTGGCGAGGATAATGCAGCTGGTTTTAGCTAGAAATGGTCTGCAGGCCCCAATGAGGTCGCAGGGGTAAGCGGTAGATGATGCCATGGAATTTACCTGTTTCCTTACGGTTAAGGTGGAATAGAGGTAAAAACCTAGTGTTTTTACCTCTTTAACTACTTTGATTACACTGCCATCTATGTTGAATGCAGAATAGTTGGGAGTTCAGTTTTTTTAGATTGGCATTGGATCCCAGAATCAGGATTTCTGTTTTGCCGTCATTCAGGTAGAGGCCATGGGATGCCATCCATGCCTGAATGAGGAGGTATATTTTATTTACCACAGGCGTATTCTTGCCAAAATTGCCTAAAAGGGGAATGAGGACCTGTGTCATCCGCATAACTCGTGTAGGTGACACACAGTCTGTCCAATTTGTCAAATAGAGGCTTGGGAAATGTATTATACATGGTTGGCGAGACGCATGAGCCTTGTGGAAAGCTGCATGTAATCTGGATCGGGTCAGCTGAAGCCGAAGGGGAGATAATTCATCGTTCTATTATCTAAAAGGGCTGCTGACGCTAGGCATTTGCACAGAACTGCATGGTCCACCAGGTCGAAGGCCGCCGAAAAGTTAAGGAGGAGCAGCATGACAATTTTACCTTTGTCCTTGAGCTCATCAATTTGTGTTTTTGGGTCGATTAATGCCGTTTCCATGCCATGTTGTGGCCTAAATCGCCTAGTAAGTGGTTTGCTTCAAGGTAGTTCTGAATTTGCAAGTACGCTACTCTGTTGATTATTTTAAAGGAGGAAGGGTACTGTGGTGATGAGCCTGTAATTTGTGGGGATGGAAGGGTCTAGGGTCCATTTCTTTAGCAGAGGTAGAACCCAGGATTCTTTTAATTTGCTTGGGACAGTGTTGGCCATGAAAGAGGCATTAATTAGCGTTGAGATGAAAGGCACTAGGTCTCTTGCAGCATCTTTGATTATTTGGACGGGGCAGTTGTCCCCCTGGCAGTTAGATGGCTTCAGGGATGAGATAATTTTCTCGGTTTCCTGGGTGGAAACTTTGGTAAATCTGAATGGTGCTATAGTGTTGGTGGTTTCAGTGGGGCTGGATCGGTGGGGAGCAAGGAGGCTTCATTTGCAATTTTATTTTGGAGTTAAGTTATTTTGTTGGTTAGGGCACTCTGGGTGCTGGTGCTTGTTAGGTGCATTATCTAGTGGAGGCATGGGGGGGGGAATTCCAGTTCTCGGAGGATCACAAAAGGTTCCTTAGCGTTAGAGCTGGCATTGGAGGTTTTCATTAAAGAGGTATTTTTTGGTGCGAGTGATTTCCTTTTTTGTAGTCATTAGCGAAGTGGGTTAGTTGTAGTTTGTTTTCATCTGAGGGGATGGGTCACCACAGGGATTCTAATTTTCTTTTTTGAAGTCTCAGTTCTTTGAGGTGGGGTGTAAACCAGACATTGAGGTGTGCCTGCTGTTTACTTTTATGCAATTTGACTGGCGCAATGTCTAGGGCCTTAGACAGTGTTGAAAAGCCAACAGGGAGATTGGGGACAGAGTTTCTTGCTAAGGAGTTCAAGGATTTCTTCCTGCCGACCACTTATCTCCCCCCAGAGTTGTAGTACTTGCAACTGGTGGTAGTTGGAAACAGAGGGGCTTCACACCCTTCCCCCTGTTGCCTTTCTTGTACCTGCTTATTTGGTCCAGCGCCCCCCTCTTTGCGCAGAAATAACAGCCCTTGTAGTTTTCCATAATTCCTGTATAGATTGCCTGTTGAAGACAAAGTCAGTTTAAAATGCAAAAAAGGTTTGCTTCCTTCCGACTGCTAGCAGTTTCATCGGGCATACCAATTAAGCTAATGGAAATTCGGGCAACAATGTGCATGTTAATAGGGCGCAACCCATAGCCCTTCCTTCAAGGATTGAAATGACTTGGTGATGTATTTACGCCAGAGGCACCAACAGGAGGTATCGAAATTGGAATTCAAAAAAGCTGGAAGTAGCTGCAGGGAGGCAAGATTTTCATTGGTGCACGAGTTACTCACTGCGACCCATATCTAACTTTAAAATGTGAGGTGGCCAACAGTTTACTAATGCACCTTTAATGCAATGTACCAGACAAAGAAGTAATATTCAGTTGGATACACTTGTGTCATACCAGTTGGCTTGGGGAGTCAAAAGTAGCTCCTGGTGTCAAGCTAACCAAGCCTATCTAGGAGCGAAATAGCTTGCATACATTTCAAATCCATCAGCAGCGCATGGTATGATAGTTATTACTCGCTTAATACCCAGAGGTTTCTAAGGGAGGACCCGGGGATCGAACCTGTATTGCGCCATGTCGTCTTGCTTCCAATGCGAGCGCGTTGCCACTGAGCTATCATCCCGAGCTCATGCCATAGAGCTATTTTACGCAACAGAAAAGAAAAATCATCTTTTCATGTATACCAATCGTATAGCACAAAGAACGTATGTTACATAAGAAGATTTCCCGGTGCCACTGCACTGAAGGTGCTGTGTGACAACGTAAAAGATGCCTACAGACTCCGTAACCAAAAGAAATACAGAGTACAAAAATTGCAGGGGGCATCTTGTGTCCCCTTTGTCTAGTTACTCATGTGGCATTTGCGTGTTTCCCTTTCCTCTCTGAATGGCTGGTGGCAGTGGTTTTGCAACACCTCGACCGCAATGGTTTGCAGCTCCGATAATGTTAAATCGCAGGAGCCGTGTTGTTCAAAATGGCTCCCGAGCCTCCTTTGTTAAGATGGTCCCCAGTCTTTTTTCGCCATTTCTTTGAGAAGGGGCCCTTCTCTGCACGACAGACCTGGTTTGGTCTCTTTGTTCGTTAGCCTTTCACAGGCAATGGCCAGCTCCAATAGAGGCGGATCACAAAGTGTCTGCAGGTGTCCGCAGTGGAAACCAGTGAAGCCAGCAGTTAACAGACACCAACAAAAACTGTAAGTGTGGCATGGGTGGGGTGTAGAGCAATTACTCTACACCAGAAAGCTCCCGCCACTCTACCTTACCTTCCCATAACATAGACTGCCATAGACTTAGACCATGAATACTTAGATTTGTGACCACCTGTCTGAATTTATCCATGACAATATTGGAAATGTTGCCTTACATTGCATCATAACTTACTGTTAACACGTGTCACACCTGGAGGGAATTGTGGATGCTGGCCTGTGTCACATCTAGATAGGTTTGTGAATACTGGCATCTGCCTCACTTAGACGGAATTAGGAAAGTTAGAACGTACCACACTTGATAGAACTGATAGAAATGTGAATGTTGGCACGTGCCACGCTTGGATGGAATTCTGAACTTTGGCTTGCATCAAGATAGGATTGTGAATGGTAACAGGCACTACACCTAGATGGAAGTACGAAGGCTAGCCAATGACACACTTAGTTGGAATTGTCAATGTTAGCATGACTCACACTTAGAACTCTGAATGTTAGCATGTTAAATGTCATATAAACCACTAACCAATATAAGGTCAACTTCTCTGCATACTTACCTCACTCAAAAAAACTCACAACCAACTCTCGCACAAGCTGCACGCACTCCACCACACTGCAACAACACATACGCTGCACCAACAGCACATGCAGACTGACACTGATCTAATACTCGCACCAATGTTCAGCACCCGGTGTCTACCGAGTTGAAGCTGCCAACAATACACAACTCCTCTCACTATCCTACTCCCTCTTCACCCTACTAACCCATCCCACTGTCTCATTTGCAGATCTGCCAAAGCGCCTGGGGACCAATCTGTTGGTGACGGTGCAAATACCTTTAACATAACATAAAAAGATGCTATTACAAAGAAAAGTATATTTGTTGCACCTAGTCAAATAAAGTACCCTTTTCATGCCCCCTACACCCAACTTGCGAAAATATGCAATAAAATACACCCGACTCCAAATCTTATCTGGTGGTCTGCCAAGGTCACAAAGTATACAGACATGCCTGTGTGCGCTTGTTTGGGAATTTGTATAAAGAGGCATTGTATGCGTGTATAAAGTGCAAACCTAGAGTACAAGCAACAGAGCAGTGTGTAAAGGGGGTTCGGGGGCATTATCACATAATACTATATAGTATAATTGGCCAGTGTAATAAATAAGGGGGGGCACAAAACTTTGCATTTCACGTGGAAGATAGAAAAAGGATAGACCTCTACATGCTAGTTTCTCACTTCCCAGAAAAAGTGTAGACCTCTACATGCTAGTTTCTCACTTCCCAGAGGTACCACTTGCTTCTTGAATAACGCCCAACAACCAGCAGCTGTTTTAACGCTTGCTCATCAAATCTGCATTGCAATCACCTTCTAGCATTTCGGAAAAAAAGAGACAAATATACAGTAGTTACAAGGTAGGCTTTGCATGCAAGAGATGGGGGTGTCAGTTCACTTACCCTCTGCATGATTCTCGTGCATCATGCAGTCAACACCTGCCCACAATCCACACTGGACACAATGTACACCTGCTTTACACAGCCAATCTCACTTCTCACCCCTGGGGGGTCTCCGCACCTTAAGGATCCTGGCCTCGCTACCCCTCAGGATTCCAAAACCCCTTCCACCCACCTACCCTCCAACACCATGGCTCTATTGAGGCTGCTGCCCCCCAAGCTGCCATCCATGTCCCTTCCTCCCCCAGGGAGGTCTATCCTAGGTTGCTCTTGCAGCTGAAGACACTCTCCAGTGTCGTGCACCCCATTCCCCAGGGCGCCAAGTGCCCCCCCATTCCCCAGGGCGCCAAGTGCCTTGCACCCCCATTCCCCAGGGCGCCAAGGGGCCCCCTGATCTCCCCGGGAGCCTGAGCCCAACCTGGCATCACCCACGGTCCTCAAGAGCCCCAGGACCCGCTGGCCCCAGCCACCCCATACCAAGGCCTCGGGTATCCAAGGCACCCCGATACCCTGTGCCCTTGACGGCTTCTTCGCCCACATCCTCGGCCCCCCCACACCGGTACTGTGGTCTGGCCGTTCCGTGCCACCCCGCCCCCGGGCCCTCTTCCCCGGTAGGCCCGCTCTTGCCCTACACAGAACCTCCGTCCTCGTCCCCGGGGCTCCCCCGCACAACTCTCCTCCAATGACCTCTCGCTCCCGCCCCCCAGCACCAATCACACACACAGGCCGGTGTCGTCTCGGCCAATCAGAGGGCGGCCCGCGGCTGGCCGCCCAGTGCTCCTCTCGGGACCGCACTCACCGCTCCGGCCGCCTCCTCCGACTCCACCCCGCGCGCCCGTGCACCTCGGCCGCCCCGCCTCCACCGCGTCTCCCGGCTCTCCACGGAGGCTCGGGACACTGAGGAGAAAGGAACAAGATGGCGGCGGCCGGGGCCCCGCCCCCCACTCTGCCCATCATCGGCTCCGCCCCTCCCTCAGCGCGCGCGACTGGAGCGGAAGGCGCAGGCGCGGGCAGGCCCGGAACCTGTGGCTATAGGCATAAAAGAAAGACCATTTCCCACTACAAGTCACAACAAAGGAAGTAGACACGGAAGAAAGACTTCACTCGCAAGCAAGATGAAAACGGGGGATAAAAAAAAAAAAAAAAAAATCACACAGATTAGGATTGGAAACTGCCATGGCAAGCCGTGGCTGGCACTGGAAGAAAGGCAGTTGCACAAGCAATTTTCTGGTATAAGGAATTCCTCTCTGTGAAGAAGGGTAGCTCAGGGGCAATGCAGGTTCGAACCCCAATCCCGCGCTTAGAAACCACTCGCTGATATTAAGCGTGTTATAAAATAACGATTAGAATTATAAACTGCCATGCAATCTTTTTATCATTATATATGTTGCTCTTCACTCCACGTATGTGTGCTGTCTTTTGTTATGTATTTGATTGATGTTTGATTTTAATTATTGTTTATTATGATGTGTTGTGTCTTGTGTCTCACCTTCCCTGGTCCTGTGTGCATGCCACCCTGATGGAATGTTGTGGTGTAACTGCTCTGAATGTTCCATGGATGTCAGTTGGTGTGCATACATACCAACCCTGCCAATTTAGTTGGGAGACATACATGCCAACCCTCCCGATATAGGCGGGAGACTCCCGATTTTGAGGTGAAAAATATTGCTATTTTTCAGTCTCCCGCCTAAAATAACTGTAGCATCAATGCATTCCTATCGGAAAATATGACTCACTTCGCATCTCCCTGGGAACACTCTAAAAAGGAATGAGTTACAAAGATATGTCATCCAATGCCCAAGTAAATACACACGAACCGCAATCCTGCGTGCACGGCTAAACTTGTATAAAACAAGGGAGATCCTACACATCCGTGGACAAGTCACAACAAATGGATGCCGCTTCTGCGCAATCAATTCTGACCCCCCAAAAGAAACTCTAAGGCACTTAATCATGAGCTGCTCAGCTACAGCCAGTATCAGAGCACATTATCTTGCACCCATGGCAGGGTTTGACATTTTGGCAGAAGAAGCGACATGGTGGGCGCGACTAATAGGAGGAGAAAGAACTACATGGCAAATTGCATTGGCACAAATGGTCCGATACATCGAAAGCAATCTACTAAATGAAAATGATAAGCAATAGACCACCGAACCAGACAAAACGGACGTTGTAAAATATAGACTAACTGCGCGAACCTAACAACGAACTTAACAACAAAAGAGTGCAAACCCTGGCAAAGCTCTCTGATTACACCGATGTTGACAGATCTCACAGTCCGCATTGTAAAATCTTTTTTGATCAAACAATTAATTAAAAAAAAAAAAAAAAAATATGTCTCCTGATTTACCTGTGGAAATCTCCCTCCCAGGTGTATCCGATTGTTGGCATGTATGGGGAGACTCCCGGTTTTTTTCTATTAAAAATATAAATTTTTTAAAAACTTTTTCCTCAATGTAGAGATGTCGCGAGAGCTCTGCTCTCGCGAGATCTCGCCCGCGCCCACAGCTCCGCGCGCATTACGGGATGAGCTGAGGACACGGACAGGTGCGTCTTCCCGGCTCCTCCGAGCACGGGACTAATTCAGCATTAAGGCTGTAATATTATAACTACTGCAGCCCTGCCCCAGTTGGCCACGTTGGCCCTTGCTATTCCAGGCACTGTTTATATGAGAAATGTTCCAGAGCAGCCAGGAGAAATAAAGCACTGGTGAAACCCCTGCCTGGCTCCTGTCTTCCTTCAGGGAACATTATACTACACTCAAGTAATCCTACTGCCAATGCAGTCCAATGGGAACATTCACTTCCCCCGATTTGTTTCACGAAATCACCCTGCCAGGGGCTCCACAATGTTGGCATGTATGTGTATAAGACCCTGTGACAGTGGGAGCCGGTGTTTCCTGTACCTTTCTTTATACCTACCTTATGTTATTACCTTGTCAACTGGAACTTTTGTAAAGAGTTCACTTCCCTACCTGCTGTCTCTCGAGTTCTTCAACATAGCACATCATTACAATAGCGACAAGCTGGCTTGGAGGGTAGGGCTAGAAACCTTCAGCGGCTGTCCAAGGAGAGTAGCACCTGGATGAAGGAAAGGACGCATGAGACCACAGAGAAAACATCCACTGGCCTGCCCCATAAAGTTGAGCTGACCCCTGGCCTATTTGGAGTAGGACTGGCTGACTGGGGGCAGCTTGGGGCGGGGTTGTGTCTGCAGGGGGCAAGCAGTGTGTCAAGGGCCCTTTGAAGCAGTTTGTGCTGTCGTACAGAGGCTGGGAGAAAACGAATAAGGCAGCTGTATGACCCTGGGATAGAGACTTTCAGTTGGCTTTTTTCATTGGCTTGGGAGTGACTTTTCAGTGCTACATTTACAGTAAGGCCATCAAGAGCCTGGGGACCTGGATCAAGCCATGGTCCCATTAGAACATTGGCAGTTGGGTGCTGTAGCTGTTGTGACCCGTTGGATGTGCTGCCAGAGGGGAAGACAGCTGTCACCTGCAGTGGCAGGAACAGCAATAAGCAGTGGCAAGAGTGCAGGAGTGACTTCTGTTTTAGTGGCAGAGTTGGGGGACTCTTACTGTAGCAGTGCCATCTGATGAGCGGTGAGGTGCGCCTTATGAGCAGTGAGGTGCTCTCTGCCTGGAAAGCTTCATATCCGTAGGGTACAGCTCAAAGCCATTTACAGGCTGTTTGGAGCAGTCCAGGGAGTCCCTGTGTCTTGTGACTGGTGTGGGTAGTGTCCTACCAGCACTGTGTCTTGTGACTGGTGTGAGCAGTGTCCTACCAGCAGATCCGGAGCCGTTTGGGCGGGGTAACAAGTGAGGCCGTTGGGAGCAGTTCGGGGCTCCGCACTCATTTCAGTCGCTAACATAATTGTACCGTGTGGGAATATTGAAGATCAGGCACATCGTGTCATTGTTGACGTTGGGCGTTGTGGCAAAGAAAGAACCCTGCTTTATGGTGTCAAGTCGGCCTGTGGGGCTTGGAAGTGCGGAGATTACAGCGCAGAGGTCCTCTATGGAGCTGATTGGACTTTACATTCAGTGCATTGGGGCTCCTATTTTTATGCAGTGATGCACGGCAGCCAGCGGCCGGTGTATGCACTGGGGAGCATGGTCCAGAGATGTCTCATTGAATAAAGAAATGAGAGCAATAAAAATCGGCAACGCTGCAGGGCACATGAGGTACTGTGGCATCCGTTGTTTTCGGTAATGCTGCAAGGCGCATGAGGTTCAGTGACTATGTGAAAACATAAAAATAATATGAGGCCGGGAAGCCCAAAAGAAACACACCAACACAGGTTACAAAGAACATACAAGTGCTTTATTTAAAAGCTACAACAGTTACCAAAGTCAATTGACAAACGGATAGCTATTCGGCTCTCAGAGTAACGTAATGAACTTCAACAAAGGTTCGATGCATTAGTTAGAAAGACCGTACATTGGAATATTTAGGTCTTTTATACACTTTATCCAGCCCTTGGCCAACCCTCTCGCGGGTTAACCATTCTAGGAGTCGGCCTATGGGTTCCTTGCCAGGTCAGTCCTATAATATATGCATTTTGATTAGTTTCGCTGATATAGTTGTACATTTACACATAGGTCAACAGTAGGACAAGGTCTCAGTTCGCGACCCCGACAAGTGGCCTGCAGGCATATTAATTATTCGTGTGTACGGAGGTCACAACGGCCAGAATTTTACTCAGAATGTCATTCGGCCTCCATTTTGATGTTCAGGGTGACTTCCATATAACAAGAGAACCTAAAATGGCGGCTTAATCCAAGATGGCGACTTACATTACTTTCTCTAAGGTCAAGACCTTGCCGTGGAGTTTGTTCGCATATGATGTTTAGACAACTTGGCGTAGGCCAATACACATACAATTGTTGCGATAGGAGGCATAACATTGTTTCAATTCCGACAAACCCTCCTTTTGGCCTATGCCAAGTGCTAATATCATTTCTAATATCTTTGTAAATAACTCCATGCATTGTCATCCATACATCCTGAATCATTATCTGTAATGTCTATAGCCATTAGGTCGTTCATCAGAACCTCTTGTAACACAAACTCTTTAGATGCTGTGTCTGGGGCATACATTTTGTGCCCCACTGTGCTCACTGCCTGAGCACAGCATCCCCCTAGCATTGCACATAGACTAGGTAGACATTGGAAACAGCAACAAAGAAATAGCAGGATTCCCAAAATAACCAGGATAACAGAAAGCACCTTCCAACCCCAGGATCGTAGAGAATCCCAGAACCAGGCGCTAATATTCCAATCTCCCACAGGAACATGCACTTCAGAACTAAGGATGTGCAAGTTCTGTATTGCTTTGAAAACTGTCGGCGAGGAATCTGGTACGAAAACACAACAAGCGGACCCCACTAATTTGCATACTCCACCATGTTCTGCCAGAATGACATCTAATGCCATCCGATTTTGGAGTGCTACCAATCTTATTGCTTTTTGTTCTAAGGTCATATTGTAGAGTATATCCGTGGTCCGGTTGATGGTTCTCTCCAGTACCCTTGCTAGTCCCCTAATATTTTCAGAATTTGCTATCTGTCCCCAAAATGGCACAACTGATTTTGCTATATCTCCCAATACTTGCCCAGGGGTATCTCCGTTCTCGTCCCGCCGTGGGCGAGCCTTAGAAACCTCCAAAGTACTAGCTATGAATACCCCCGGTAACAGGATTCCTAAATAACAGGTTCCCTGCCAATCCTTGGGCAACCAGGGAAATGCTGAATTACCACAAACGAAATAAACAGGCCCCCCTACATACAAAGGCCTGTTCTCTCCGGTCAAATTTACAATGTTCACACAACCTTCAAAATCTCCCATTGGTCGAGTGCCATTTCTTTGTACACAAAAGGGGACTAAATCGGGGCTATGATTAATAGAGTAGGAAGGAGGCACGCCGTCCTTATTGCCTATCGAAGCCATTTTAAAGGAAATTAGAGTTTGAAAAGGAAGAGATAGTTTATCAGATGGCCTAATAGAAGCAACATTAGGTTTACTTCTATTTGCAAAAAGCGAGCATCCCAGGGGAGTCAATTCACGTTTCTCAAAATCATTTAAATTAGTTCCATCAAAGTTCCCTGAGATGCTATCATTCCAACGGCCGAAGAATAGTGCTCTAAGAGAAGCATAGCAAGCAGTTGTTAAAGGTAAAGGGTGAATATACCATCCTAGCCCCTTGTTCCCATGTTGTGGTAAATGGGTACAAATCCAGCAATTACTCTTATTAAAAATGGCATGCGTCGAAATCATTATTATCATTAAAGTGTTATTATGGTACTTTCGTCTATGCTGGGAGTCTCTAGGTGACAGAGTGTAAAGGTGTACAGAGGGAGTCAAAGCAGTAGGTACAACCTCAATTGGCAGTAGAGGTTTTAGAGGGTAAATTTCTTCGAAGTACCAAAGTCCCACAGCAGTAATTATACAAATTCCAATTATTATTAACACAACACAGCAATACGTTTTCGGGGCCCAGGCACATTGTTCGTTGTCCGAGTTGGTCACCCTCTTATTTACAAGTCCAATGCGGGGAGCAGCGGTGGAGGTGGCAGGCATCCTAGTTTCTCAATCGACGACCCCAATGTTCGTTGCTGGCGACACTACGGTCGCGCGACTTCTTAGTCCTTCCCAACCCTAGCCAGCAGAATCCCTTTTTTTCCTTTTGTTCGAAAGGAACTTTCTTTTACAAGAGAAAACTTTCAATCACTTCTTCTTTTCAGATGCACGGAAAAAAAGACCCGTGCCGTAGTTCTATTTTCTTCGTCAAAGGTCGTACCTGGTGGTACCCAGAACTGTTTGATCCGGAAACAAGGTAACGTCACTTCCTGAGGGAAGCGACGTATCGGAGGCGACGGAAGTCGCAGAACTTGAAACAGTGTTTTCCGGAAGTGACTTTTTCAAAGAGTGCGGAGACGAAATGGACTGTTCCCCAAGCTCCACGGGCTCAGAGGAATTCTCCGACGCACTCACAGCGCTGTTTGCTACTCCAGGATCAGAGATTGTAGCGTCAGCGAGGGGTTCTGCTTCTTCTGTAACGTGTGGCTGTGGAAACAGAGAAATTGATATGAGGCCGGGAAGCCCAAAAGGAAACACACCAACACAGGTTACAAAGGACATACAAAGCGCTTTATTTCAAAGTTACAAAGTTACTTGACATACGGATAGCTATTCGGCCCTCTGACTAACAAAGCAAACCATCAACGTTGGTTCGCAATGAAGTGGGAGAGAGCAATCATCAGGATGCTTGGGTTTTTATACTTTTGTCCTGCATTGGCCAGCCCTCTTACAAGTTAACCATTCTCGGAACTGTGGCTAGGGTTCGTAGCCAGGTCGAATACATGATTTACATAGTTTTGATCAGTTCCGCTGATACAGTTACATATTTACACACAGGTTAAAGAGAGGACAAGGTCCTAGTTCGTGACCCTAACAAGTGGCCTGCGGACATATTATTTATTCACGTGTGCGGAGGTCACTACGGCCAGAATCTTACTCGAAATGTCATTCGGCCTCCATTTTGCGGTTCAGGGTGACTTCCACACTGCAAGAGTACCTAAAATGGCGGCTAAATCCAAGATGGCGGTTTACACAGTACATTAAGGTCAAGACCTTGCCGCGGAACCTATGTACATGGTATTCTTTTAGACAGCTTGGCGTAGGCCAACATACATTTAAACAATGCGATTAGAGGTGCAATGTTATTTCGATTTCCACATGGCGTCGGGTGAGGAAGTTTCTTGACATGCGTCGCGTGGATCCAATGCTTCTTTCCAGCCACCCTCACTGCTGTTTGGGTGACCAATAGTACCTGGTGGGGTCCCCGCCAGCGAGGCGCGAGACAGGAAGACCTTTCGTAGGCCCTCACTAGGACCCAACTTCCAGGCTGAATATCGTGTCCTGGGCCCGTAAACCGTACAGGTAAAGCTGATTGGACCTGATGATAAATGAGATACAGATTTTTAGTCAACTGGTTACAGTAGTCTACAAGCAATACATTTTCTACCTCCCTCAGGGCTTTAGGCTTCGGAAGACCCCAAATGTTAGCAAGTCTCCCCATCACTACCTCAAAAGGAGAAAGCCCAGTCTTAGTTTGAGGTGTGGTACGCATGGCTAACAATACAATAGGCAAGCCATCTGTGCCATTTCAGTTTGGTGTCGGCACATGTTTTTGCAAGCTTATTCTTCAGGATGCCGTTATGTCTCGCTACCAACCCAGCACTTTGAGGATGTCTAGCTGAGTGAAATCGTTTTTCAATGTGTAACGCTGTGCATATCTGCAAAATTACTGCTGCAACAAAATGGGGACCATTGTCCGACCAAACTACCCTTGGAAGCCCAAATCGTGGAAAGAATTATTTTACCATAGTCTTTGCAGTGGTCATGGCAGTAGCATCTTTAACGGGGAAAGCCTCGACCCATTTACTAAAAGCACAAATAATCACAAGAACATATTTTAGATTGTTACACCATTCCATCTCAATAAAATCAAAGTGGATGACCTCGAAGGGAACAGAAGGGGGCCCAAAGCTTCCCCTTGGAGTTACTGTCCCCTTCCCCACATTGTGCTGTAAACAAATCATACAATTCTGAACATGTCGCTGTGCAATCTTCGAAATGTTATCATTCACCCAGACTTGTTCTAACATTTTCGTGGTCTCCTGAGCACACACATGCGTAGGACCGTGTGCCATCGTAACCATTGCCAGCACATATGAATCAGGGAGCAACCATTTTCCTTCAGATGTATCCACCCAACACCCATCGTCATCCAGTTTCCCCATTCCTTCGGCCAACTTTTTAGACTCTTCTATTGTGGCATCAGTCTGGCTATCTCGCACAGACCCGATACCCTCATCCATTACATAGGCATCTTTTGTTTCCCTTAGAGCATACATGTCTGCGCTAAGGTCTGTGGCCGTTTGCCTGGCTATCTGGTCAGCAAAAGCGTTCCCTTTTCCCAAATCATCTATGACCTTACGATGTGCTGCACATTTCATGATTGCTAACTGCCTAGGGAGTTAGAGTGCCGAGAGCAATTGCACTATCAGGGGACCATGCTGGATCTTGGTCCCATGTGAGGTTAGGAACCCTCTTTCCGACCAGAGCCTTCCAAAGTTGTGAGCCACCCCAAAGGCGTACTGGCTATCAGTATATATGTTTACTGTATGCCCTTCAGAGAGATCACAAGCTCGGATCAACGCTATAATCTCTGCGGCCTGCGCGGAGTTATGTGGAATTCTCTTAGTTTCAACAACCGTACTCAACGTAGTAACTGCTTAGGCAGCTGTAGATGTACCATCTGGGAGTTTGAAGCAGGAGCCATCACAAAACAGCACCCCTTCTGCATTGCCCAAAGGAGTATCTATAAGATCTATCCTGCCCTTCGTTTCCTGTTCAGTGGTATACAGGCAGTCATGTAATTCTTCGTCACCGCAAACAGTATTTTGCGGGAAAGGTAGGAGTTCAGCTGGATTAAGAACACAACACCTCTTAATTTGAATGTGAGGGGCAAACAGAATTAATTCATACCTCGTGCAGAGGTGAGGTGTTGCGTTTGGGTTTTATTCAATAGAACATCTACAGAGTGAGGTACCATCAAAATTAAATCATGGCCTAGGACCATTCCCTCACTCTGTTTTACAGACGCGGCAGCAGCAGCGACAGCTTGCAAACATCTTGGCAAAGCGCATGCGACAGGATCAAGGGCGGAGGAGTAGTAGCCGCACGGCCTATTCTTCCCTCCGTGTTCCTGTGTTAACACAGCCAAAGCACATCCATCACATTCATGCACAAACAATACAAAGGCCTTGTCATAATTTGGAGTACCCACAACCGGTGAAGAGCATAACGCGGTTTTGAGAAGCTCAAATGATCGTTGATGTTCCGATTTCCATGGCAGCGGCAAAGAAATGCCCTTCTTCGTCAAAGCTAACATCGGTTTTATCACTAGTGAAAAGTTCGGGATCCACAACCTACAGTAAGAAGCCATACCTATTAAGGCTCTGACTTCCTTCTGTGTATTTGGAACAGACATGCCAGAATTGTGTTTTATTCTTTCAGGTGTCAATATTCTCCCCTCCTTTGACAGGAGGTAGCCTAAATAGGCGACCTCCTGACAACAATATTGAAATTTTTTGAGCGAAGCTTTATGACCGTTTTTAGCTAGATGAACAAGCAACAGTACAGTGCCTTCTTTACAAGCACTTTCAGAATCTGCAGCCAAAAGCAAATCATTGACATACTGAAGCAGTGTACAAGTAGGTAGCAATTCAAGGGTATCAAGCTGCTCTTTCAAAGCTCTACTATAAATGCTTGGACTTTCAGTATACCCTTGAGGTGCACGAGTAAATGTGAATGAACGTCCCCCCAAGGTGAACACGAACAAATATCTACTCTCCTTGTGTATAGGAATACTAAAGAAAGCATTCTTTAGATCCACAACACTAAAGTGCATAGCTGTAGCAGGGATCATTGTTAGTATCGTTGTTACATCAGGCACAATTGGAAATTGTGGGGCGACAACTTTGTTAATGGCACGAAGATCAATTATGAAAAGGTATGGGATTGCATTGTCGCCTTTCTTGTATACAGGCAAAATCGGGCTGTTACATAAACTACCTGCAATCTCTTCAATCACCCCTCGATGCACAAAATCGGAGACAATGCACTTCAAAGCACGCTCGCCCTCAACTGATATTTTATATTACGGAATGCGTGGTAGTTTAACTCCATGCTCCAAAACTATTTTAACGGGCTCAATCTGTAGCACCCCGACATCATTGTCGTCAACCGCCCATAAACATTCTGGAACAACACTAAACTCGGGAGGCAATGGTCGAGTCAAAAACTGAGAATTGGGAAGTTGCTGTGGTGAAACCGTCAGTCGTACTCCATCAGAGGAACAATGAATTACTGCATTCAATTTCTTCAACAGATTTAACCCCAGCAAATTCTCTCCACAGTTCGAAGTCAGAAGGAAGGGACAATGGTCCGTAAAGGGACCCAAAGAAACAGACACCAGCGAAGAAACCGGACAAACAATTGGTATACCAGAAAACCCTACAGAAACATTTGTTTGCCCTGACAGTGGAATGTTTGGAACCCGGGAATGATCAATGGAGCACTTCTGTGCTCCAGTGTCTATCAAAAACGGATGTTTCCTATTCCCCACTAACAATTCAACGTAGGGAACTTTCTGATTAACGGGAATAGGTGAAGTTTCCAAACCCTGCTTCGGGCAGTCCTAACGAAACAAAATGTCATTGGAAGGAAGGAAGCTCTTCAGAAAGGTAGGCAGCAGAAGGGTGATCAAATATGTTTCTCGTGTCCACACTCGAAGTCTGATTTTCCCGTGAAAAAGGTTGCTGAGGTTCTTGCGAAAATGGACCTCTATCAGGGCCCCCTGCTCCAGGGCGACCTCTAGTTCGTCTACCCATACTCCCAAATGCATTGTTTGACCTTTGTCGAAGGACGGGGCACTGTGCTCGCCAATGACCTTCCTGGCGGCAATAGGCACATTCATTAATATTCACAGAACCCAAAGGAGCGTTTCCTTTTGGGACATACTGACTTCTGGTCTGTGACGTACCTCCTCTGGGATTTCTAACAATTTGTTGTAACAATACTTTAGTCTTCAAATCTCCTTTCCCCTTCTCTATTTTCTCTTTTTCATTATTAACACGGTTCTCATAATACTGAGCAATGTGCAAAACTTCAGATTTGGATTTCGCCTGCCAAGCGCTCTCAGAGGACATAATCTGTGACTGGATGTCGGGCAACAATCCACGTACAAATTTGTCCACAAACAACCTTTTCCCAGACTCTGTGCCCAAGTCCTGTCCACTGAAGTCAGAGAATACTTGTTCGAATCTATTAAAGAATTCGGTGGCACCTTCAGTTTTTCCTTGAACACAGGCCGTAAGCTTGTCCCAAATAATTCTTTTCTCTGGAATTATAGATTTTAATTATGCGACAATTCTATCAGGCGAAGTAAGTATTACCTGAGGTGGTTTCTCACCAGCTGGTCTTTCCCCATCAAACCTAATCATGTTAGCCCACGTATCTCCTAATCCTGGCACATCGTCTATTGTTCGAACCTGCTTCCATGAATCTACGGACAGGAGTACAGGGAATAGCAAGTCAATATCACTTAGGGTGAACACAGAGGACTGCAAAACGGACTCTTTCTCTTTGTAAAACCCTGTCGGGTTTTTCCTGATATCGGGAATTGATTGTCTAATAGTGTTCACTTCCTGCCGTGAAAACGGGACGTGAACAAATTGCGATACATAATGCGCAGGGATATCCACAGCGGGTGCACCAGTCCCAGCGTTAGCCGGAATCTCAACCTTTGGGACAAATGTCGGAGGAACCTCTCTCATAGGTAACTGAGATATAGGTAACTCCGACCGCTTACCAAGCAACAGAGCCAGGTCGAGCGCTAAGGCAGTCGAAGAAGTGTCGGGCGAAAAAATTCCCAATAACTCTATAGGACAACTAACCTTTTTCCTTACACATTCTTCCTGCAGGTACTGTACCATTACCTGATTCACCTTCTTCTGCATTTCTACTGTATACTGACTATACGTGTCATATACTTCATCTGGCGGTATCGATGAATCCGAGATCCATCAAATCGCATCTTTGGTACAAATTCGTACTTCCTCAGGTGCCGATCTACGACACGAAAGGAACCGTTTCTGCACATACATACCGTCGTCTTCATCACCCTCATCTCGTGATTTCTCAAAGTCCCTCCTATACTCAAACAATCTCTCAACATGACCATGTACTTTCTCCTCTGTGTCCCTCGAAAGTGCTAAAGTATTTAGATCCCTCACCCCTTGTGGGAGATCCGAATTATGTAATCTACCCCACATTACACATAAATGAGTCCCCAAACCTTCGATAAAAACATTTTTCTCGGGAAAATTGTCCATATTTGATAATGTGGGAAAAACGTTGACTTGATCACCTTTCTCCATACAGTGCTTAGCCCATGCAAATAATTCCTGTTTCTTGTCTGCAGAAACAGTATTTCGAGTGACAATCTTTGACCCCGCACCCCGATCAACGTTAGTCAATAAAGAACCACTTGGGAGCGGAGATATGGGCAAATTCAATGAGGGTGCAACTATCGGCGCAAGAGGAAGGGGTGGCGGGATAGGTGGAGGAACAACAACTAGAGGATTAACGGGAGTAGGTTGTACAGGGGGAACAGGAACAACAGCAGGAATGGGCAGAGCACCCGGGAGAGGATCCTACAGAGGTGGCACAGAGGCACCAGGCCTCCGTTTGTTTAACAATTTTTCAATAAATTCTTCGGAAACATGGAAATCTTTAGAGGGATACATTTTCTGGATACCTAGGGAGAAAGCCCTATCCATATTTTTTACTGACTCCGAATGTTTTTCCTTATCAAATAACAACGACTTTTCGGCATTTGTTTTATGACGGCGTGCATGTTTATCCCTACTTTTAAGCTGCTGCAACGCTTCTTTTTTCCAATTCTGCAAAACATCAAATGCTGCAGGTCTGGCCTTCTTTTTTAGCAAGACCGATTCTAGGTATTCAATACGGGGGATCTCGAAACTACCATTGATTGGCCACTGAAATTCAGAGGCATGTCTGGTTTGTCTGTGCCAAATATCATTAAATACTATACTTCCAATGCCATACTTACAGTACATAGTACATGCCGGTGACCCCTCCTGTGGTGCCGGGCGGCTAAATTCCAAAGATTGTCGAACGATGCAGAACAGAGCCCTAAAGCAGCTAGACAATTTCCCAGGCATTTCACAAAAAATTGGTGTTACCTGGTCAATAATTGTGTCTGCAGATACAATACGCCAAATTCAAATTGTCAGGGTTAAATTAAGAGCCGGGTCACGACTGCACCTGACCAAACCTAAGGAGGACCGCACGGTTTACCAAAGAACTTACCTAACGAATTTTACCTTGTGTTTGGTGGTTTCGACAAATCTGCCCGCCTCAAAAATGGACCCTCGTCAAGATGCCGTGTCAGACCACACGGCTATCGTCCAAGGATCGGATCGTGCAGCGCTGCCAAGGTATTGCGTCTCGTTCGGTCGGGCCTGCAGTATCACACCGTCCGATCCCGGTTCGATAGTCTGCGTCAACCTTCAATGATCTGGCATCAATCTTGAGGGTCCCTGTTCGGGCGCCAACTGTGAAAACATAAAAATAATATGAGGCCGGGAAGCCCAAAAGAAACACACCAACACAGGTTACAAAGAACATACAAGTGCTTTATTTAAAAGCTACAACAGTTACCAAAGTCAATTGACAAACGGATAGCTATTAGGCTCTCAGAACAACGTAACGAACTTCAACAAAGGTTTGATGCATTAGTTAGAGAGACCGTACATTGGAATATTTAGGTCTTTTATACGCTTTATCCAGCCCTTGGCCAACCCTCTCGCGGGTTAACCATTCTAGGAATCGACCTATGGGTTCCTTGCCAGGTCAGTCCTATAATATATGCATTTTGATTAGTTTTGCTGATATAGTTGTACATTTACACATAGGTCAACAGTAGGACAAGGTCTCAGTTCGCGACCCCGACAAGTGGCCTGCAGGCATATTAATTATTCGTGTGTACGGAGGTCACAACGGCCAGAATTTTACTCAGAATGTCATTCGGCCTCCATTTTGATGTTCAGGGTGACTTCCATATAACAAGAGAACCTAAAATGGCGGCTTAATCCAAGATGGCGACTTACATTACTTTCTCTAAGGTCAAGACCTTGCCGTGGAGTTTGTTCGCATATGATGTTTAGACAACTTGGCGTAGGCCAATACACATACAATTGTTGCGGTAGGAGGCATAACATTGTTTCAATTCCGACAACTATTTGTCTGGAACTATAATGGGCGGAGTTATTCTTCTTATCATTGACAGAGCTGGGATATGTATTTCATCCTAGATCAGGCTGCGTTTTTTCATCTTTGCAAATCAGCCCTTGAGATCTGTTTTTATTGTTGGCACCAATTGTCATGTGAGGCCTGGGAGTTGTGCTGATTGCTATGAGGGCTAGGGGGTAGTATTGATACCAGTATCATTGTATTGGGACATGGCTGTGGAGTGGATGGTGTGGTGGTGAGACTTTGATTGTGTCAGTGTACCCTGGATAGTAAAAGTGAGGTGACGTGGCCTCTGTGTAATAAGCCCATGTCTATCTAATGGCTACAGAAATGTAAGTTATGTGTTTTGTGCAACAATTTTTCCTCCACAGGACCACCAAGCATAATGGGCTTTGAAGCTTAGGGCTTGGACTTGATAAGAGCAGGGACTTTTCGTTTGCCATGTCTTAGTATGCTCAATTTACCTTTCTTTGTGTGGCAAGCCTATATTTTGTGTGTTCTGTAAAACTCAGCCTCTGGCCTAGCAAGCCACTTTCTGGGTTTGTGGTGGCCCAACCCATGTGTGTATGTTTAGCAGTGCTCTGACTGCCATCAGGCTTGACCTGACTGTGTGTGTTGCATGGTGTAGTGTCTGCTGGAGAGCCTGGCCTGACCACAGCACTCGGGGTGACCAAGGGGCATACCGCAAAAACCCCCAGAGACCATCAGAAGACATATTTACCCCACAATAGATAAGCAGGGGGGGTTGTTGTATATAGAAACTGAGAGGGCCACCTTAAATGAAGGACTACCTTAAGGACTAGAATGAAGGAGACTGCACTGGTAACATGGGAGGAAGAGAAGTGGCTAGTAGTGCCAGAGGGGACACACGTCTGGGGAGGAGGAATAAAGAAGGTTCACCTTACAAATTGGCTCTCTCCTTTCTTGGCCCAATCACAACCCGTTCCCAGAGTTCTGCTCTGCCCATGCTTCCATTCCGTGCCCCTTCTAGAAGGGCCAAAACAGCACATAGCAGCTGGATTGCTGAGTTTGTGGCAGAAATCCTGACTAGCGGGAACCCCATTTTGCAGATAAGGACTAGAAGATGGCATCTTGAAGAAGAGGTAACTGATGAACAGGAGGTTTTTGGAGAACAAAATAAAGGCATTTGTGTACCCCTTCTCAGACATTTCTCCTATGTGTGTCATTTTCCTTTGCTTGCTGGAATGCTTCAGAGTATGTTCAAATGCTTGAGTGTCACACCGGATGTGTGACAATTGGAAGGTCTGGGGTAGGGTGATGAGCACCTTGCCCTTTTGCTTTCAGTGGCGGAAGAAGCTTTTGATGGTGAGAGGTGCGGGGATGGGGGTATGGCTCCTAAGGGTCACCAGGATTCAAAATAATTCATGCTCAGTTGCAGGATGTATTAGTGTGACCAGATTGCACCTATGCAAATTCTAGACTGCCAACACAAAAATTCCTGACAATATTTCACATTTGTAGATGCCAATTCTGTACAAAGGGTCAGATTTACAGACACATTTGAGACAAATTGCATACACCAAATTTAAAGCTACTCATATAATATAAAACAAATATGCTTTTGTCACATCCATCTTAAATTAAAAATTTATAAAATTCATGCAGCGGGACAAGAGAACATTTTATGGTACAAAAAGTGAAGGGCTCTCACGTTGAACAAGAAACCTCTTGCAAAATGGCTTCAGATTGTATGCCTACTCACGTCCAAGAACGTTTTAAAAATTGCCCCTTTTAAAACAATCTTTGAAAATGCCGGCTCACAAGCCACGTGCTTCAGAAACAGCTTTGAACAAGAGCTCATAAAGTGATCAACATTTTGAAGATGTACACCCAACCCAGAAGCATTGTTCTAAAGAATACAATGCAGGTATCAATTGATTCATAGCACACATATGGTTGGGACATGAAAGAAATAGTTCCTGTGACATACATTGTTCTCAGTGGCCATCAATCCCATGCAATGTCATTTAAAGAATATATGTGCCAGTAGGTATCCTAGGAGAATTCCTGTACCAGAAACTAAAACACCATTGGAATTATTGCATCTAAAGCACTAATCAACTATAATAGCAGTGTTTTCTATGACCGTTGTGTTCAGCATAAACAAAGGGGTGATGGCTGGAATGTTTAGAGTTAATCTTCAACCTCTGACAATTGCTCTGGGCAACCCTCCAGACTATCGTTCTTCACCTGCCAAGCCATTAAAGGAAGGGGAAAGACTATATGCAAATCAGGCTTGGCCTCATCCCCAAAGGGCTAGTCCACCCTGAACTGCTAGGAGACATCCCTCTGCACGATACCACACGCATCCCCAGACATGTTGTGTTCAGTATGACGCACTGCTGTCAAATATTTATTTCTTTATTTATATTTATATAGCGCGCAAACAGCCCAAGGGCATTGAGGCGCTGGTACGTACAATAGCTTAGTTACAAGGGCACAGGAATAGTAACATTCAATGGCACATTCTAAGTACTACTACAAGGCATAATACTGATATTAAGAATGGTACAATTGGTCATAACATTCCTCCATATGCAATGGGTCAAATGAGAGGTATTCAAGTCGCACCTTATCTAAAGAGGGTGTTTTTTATGGCTTTGCGGAAGGCGCTGAGGGAGGCCTCACCTCGGATAGTGGGAGGTAGGGTGTTCCAGTGAGTACGTGCGAGGTATGGGAAGCTGGATCCGCCCGCTCTGGCTCTTTTTACTAGTGGTACAGAGAGCTTGTTGGTATATGGTGATCTGGTTGGCCGCCCTATATGACATTATGGTGGCCATGGGATGCAATGATAATAGATCTGCATAAGCAGGTCCTTATCTAACGCAGTGCAGTCAAATATGACGCTGAAGTGTTCTGTTTCTCAAAGGGCTGCCAAATATGAGACAAGGCTGCATGCTATGACACAAGTCGGAGCAGTGGAATGTTGTTCAGCTCAGGATGGCCCAGTGCTGCCCAATCCGTAAGGGTGCTGTGAATATTTCTAGGGTGCTCCCATGATTTAGTTTGATAGACCCTGTCCCAGGACCGTACCAGTTGTTATTGTACCTGAAAACAGAGATAAAGGCCCAAGCACAGTAAGGGCATTTAATAAGGTTTATAGGCCCATATCGGTCAAAGGGCAGGCTCTAAAAAGCTACTATAACCCTCAGCGCTCTTTCATGAGAAAGTGAAAAGAGTCAAAAGTGCATAAGTGGAGAGTGCAAGTAATGGCTTTATATGTCTATATCAGGTGGGATAGCATGTTCTACTTCCACAGGAAAATGACCATTCTGCTTTTGGTATTTACATTCACAAGGGTACCCGAGTCAAGAAATGGCTCTACATACCATTATTTCATTCAATCCGGCAAGAAGGCTTGCCAGTGTCAAATCAGATAGAATGGCATTTCGTTGTGCCATTCACTGTAAACATAAATAGAATGGCAAGGAAACAGCTGCACTTGAGGTGGATTGCTAGATTTGTATCAATGTGAATAAGCCATACAGATTCCATTGATGACTGCGTTCGTACCATTGGCCAAGTCATTTCTTCCAGATAATTGTATTATTTTCTATTGTGCACTATAAAGAGAAAACAATAATCGGTGAACACCACTAATGAGAACCTGAAGAATTTCTATCATATCGTTGGACGTGAGCGAACCTTATCGTTGTAGGAGATGTCCACATAGACGTCACAGAGTAAGATTGACTCTGCTATTTGTGCCACACGGCTTGAAAACTGCGCTTAATCGTAGAGTGAGGAGTCATTGTCTGACCAAGACACAGAGGAATGACTGGCTGTCATCACCCTGGCTAACTTGTTAATGCTCATTGGCGCCCATGTTAGTGGTGTGAATGTACCGAGTTCTAATTCTCTTGAACAACAATTCTTTTGGCTGATACACTTCATTTATATATATATATTCCTTAATTTATTATTTGTTTATTTGTTTGTGGTTTGTTTAAACCTTTACAAAATAGTTCATCAGAAAAGGATAAAACATTTCATACAATTATCTTCAATCTCAATTCGTACAAACATGTTAAGAACATTATAAAATAACAATTTGAATAAAACAGTATAGAACAATACATCAAGAAAATACTCCTTAATAAAAGTATCCAAATTGATTCATTACGCATGGATCTCTATGTGTTAAATAACATTACTCTAAATTTTGTCGTATGGATCTATGCAATGAGAGTTTCGTTTTATTGCACAAAAGTTCTCCGATTTCATGTAGATACCTTCATTGACAAATTAATTTACAATACATCAAATCCTTTTCCTGAACTCATTCAGAAAAGCATTGTTGTATCACAGGCCACTTTTAGTGGCCCAGTCCTTACCATCCCTACCCTACCGGATTGTCAGGACAGACCACCCAAGAGTCTAAAATCCTTATCTAAACCGAAGTAATGCTTGGCAAGATAGTGAGAGACCTCCCCTCCTCCGTTGTGAGAGCTTAAAGATCACTTTAGACAGACCGACATCCTCTATGCTGGAAAGAAGAGCTTTATCTTTAAGAAAGCTATGGGGGAAGACCCCTAATTACCTTAGCCCAAAGCGGGGCCCACCACCTGAGGAACTAGTGCCCGTTTTGTACATAAAGCAAGTTTATTGTGCAATCGTCTGGGGAGCATTTAGGTGGCACTGTTGAACCAAATGAACCCAAGTCTCAAAGAGCCACATCAGTTGATACATGTTATACAATTTTGCAACAGTTAAAACACTCCCAGATATTTTGTTACAGTCCATCCCCCAAACATGGCTGGTCAAAACGTACACAAAGAAGTTCCAGCTGTCTTCATTTCTCCTTCCCATTGGTCATCAACGATCTTTACTACCATCTTCAGATCATATTCGTAGCCCACCTTTGCTGGGGATTTGTCCACGGCAGGTTGTGAAATCATCGCATAGTAACACATTCACATGCATCCATAATTCATTACCATCAACAACTGGCCTAGGGCCTTTTTTATTTATTTTTATTTTTAAAATCCTTTCTTTATTATTTTTCAGCGTCAACAATTACAATAAAAAAGAATACAAACAGGAACCCGCCCCCCCCATGTCGACTCACACAACATCACAGTAGAAACGGAGAGTAGCCACCAACAATCAAATAACGCACGTTGATTTTGCAGACACTTCCAATTAATCATGCAAGGATATAACTACCATATCACATTAAAGCCGCCACTGCGTGCATGGCCAGTAATTGTCAATCAACAGCCTGGAGCAGACTCTGGAGATTGAGACTTCTGATCAGTTTCCATCAGGTATTGTCTGAAAGGGGGCCAATAATCGAATGGGTGGCTCGAGGCTGGTAGCGTATCTGGTCTCTCTTTGTTTGCATAGTCTCATAGTGTCCAGCCACCTTGAAAAAGTGGGGGGGTTAGGCCGGCCCCATGTTCTAGCCACCACAGAGGCCATTCCCAGCAGCTTTTTCTCGGTGCGAGACCCCCCCTTCAATTAGGGCCAACAACCACAATTCAGGTGTACAGTCTCTAGTACGGGGTAACATTCCGGCCATCGCCTCTCCCACCGCAGACCAATAAGACTTGATACAGGGACAACCCCATGCTACATGATAGAAATCAGCTGGCTCGATGCCACATCTCTTGCAGTTGGGGGACCATCCCGGGAAGTATTTATTTTGGGTAAATGGAGAATGATAAATTTGGTGGACAAATTTATAATGACTCAATCTGTATCGACAGTTTATAGATATGTAGCATGTTTGCATACAAATAAGTTTCTATTGGTCCTCATTAAGGCTTGCGGCCAAGGCGGCGTCCCATTTGGTTTTGTGGGAATAATCCCTCACACCCAACCCAGATCTGATCAGCCTATAGATGGTGGATGCTAATTTCCCAGGCGAGACAGGACTAACTACATAGCATTATGCAGGGTGAGGTGCAGGGGCATGTGGGAATTCGGGCCACATATTTTTAAGAATATTACGCAACCTGAAGTACAGAAGTAACGTCACTCCATTATGTGGACACCTTAAGCGCATCTCCTCCCATTGTACGAAGCATCTATCTTGCACTATGTCCCCTAATTTCTGAATGGCAAGGGCCTGGAAGTGTTCTCTAAATGACCGTTCATGTGTAAGCGGAGGCCGATTATATTGTACAGCTGGAACTCGGGTACATAGGAGGAGGCAGTCTTCAACATTCGACTAATTTGTTTCCAAGCTTTACACGTTACTGCCATGGGTTCAATCTCACCCCTCGGGACAGGATCTCTCTCACCCTAAAGCATTCCCATCGGTACGTTAGGAGCAGCAACTGCTTCGCTAGTAGGATGTGCGGTGAATCGGGATTTGGGGTATTCCAGCCTGCAATTTATTGCAGCTGAGCTGCTAAGTAATATGTATACATCTCAGGGTATTCCAGCCCGCTAAACTCGTACGATCGAGTTAGTGTACCCAGGGATATCCATGGTTGTTTCCCTGCACAAACCAGTTTAGATATTATGCTGCGTATCCGATTCCAGTAGCTGAGAGGAGGCCACAGAGACACATTACTGAATATGTACGGGAGTTTGGGGAGTATTGCCATTTTGGCAATGGCTATATGCGCCACATGGGTAATCGGTAATCATATCCATGTCTCTATTTTATGCTCTATAGCTTCAAAGGGGGTGATGTAGTTGTATTTGTATAGCCCGTCCCGAGTCGTGGAGACCATAATACCCAAGTACTGTATCCCTGCGGGCACCACCGAAACTCATTACCCACATCAGTTTGCTGCACTACAGGGGTTAAAGGCAGAATTTCAGACTTGTCCCAATTGATTTTAAACCCTGAGTGTTCCCCAAATCTGGTCACTTCCTGCATCAAGGGATCTAAGTTCCACCAAGGGTGTTTAACATATAATAAGATGTCATCAGCATATAGTGATATAGTGGAGAGGTGAGTTTGAACGTGGATCCTACGATGTGCATGTAGTTCCCGAATGTGACAGGCCAGGGGCTCCATCGTCAGAGCAAAAAGGATGAGAGAAGAGGCATCACTGACGAGTGCCCCGCATGGAGTGTATGTACGTCGAGATCGTCCCATTAGTGTATACGGCTGCCCGCGGAGCCGCGTATAATAGCCTAACCCAACTGATGTAGCGAAGCCCTAACCCAGACCGACGGAGCACCTCAAATAGAAAAGGCCATTCGACTGAGTCAAAGGCCTTTTCGGTGTCTAGTGCGACAACCGCCATTGGTATCTCATGGTCGACATTGTGTATGAGAGTGAATAGACGCCTAAGGTTATTTTGGGGATATCTGCCCCGGATGAAACCGGCCTGATCCGGGAGGACCAAGGTCGACATGTGGGGGAGAAGTCGATTCGTAAGTATTTTTGCCAAAATTTTGTTGTCGGTGTTTATTAATGATAGGGGCCTATATGAGGATAGTATTCAGGGATCCTTTCCAGGTTTTAGGAGGACCGTGACTAGCACAGATCTGGTGGACTCTGGCAGGGAGCCCCCGGCCAAGGTGCTGTCGTACATGGCCGTCAAGTGGGGGAATCACCAGGTCTGTGTACGCCTTGTCAAATTCTATCGTTATACCATCCATTCCTGAGGCCTTCCCGCTAGGTAAGGATTTAACCGCGTTTCAAATTTTTTCTTCAGTTATGGTATCATTAAGGGCACCTCCTAGATCCTGGTCCAACCAGCCCAGGGCTACCTCATCTAGATATCGCATCAGCTCATCATGCCGGGTGTGGGTCGTGATGTATACAGCCACTCATAATAGTCCCTGAATGTGGTATTGATTCTCTGCAATCTTTAATCAATGTCCCGTTTGTGTCTTGAACTTCTGTTATATGAGTGGTTGGTATAATGATCCGATCCACATCATGTCAGGTAAAACGGTAAGCTTTATTCCTTGGTTAAGATGCACACTTGAGACCCCCAACCTTCCCTTCAAGTCTCCTCAAGCCAACTGCTTAACCTTAAGCAATTACATTCCAATGCACACTCTGATGATGGAATACCCTTTACATCACAACCATCTGCCTTCTATGCATTGCAATACTATTCTAAACATCTCTACATAAAACATCCCCTTCCCTTAACATAAAAAAAAATATTACCCACAACACTATTTTGCACTCACTGGGTGAGTGATTCTGTAAGACAGCTAAAATGAAACAGAATATATATACATAGAAAAATCAACATAAACAGAATATGTATACATCACACAGTGACATTATCACACTATACCCCTTCTCTGTTGACAATTGCCTTGCAACCATCATTGTGCTGATCACACACATCATTTACGCATCCCTACCCTCTACATCCTTACTTTAACAATCCTTGACATGTTCCACACCTGCCCGCTATCCAATCTAAAAGCTCCTTTGTGCACTTGCGCAACCCTCACAGGTTCTGAATATAATAAATCACCTTTTCTTGGTGCCACACCCTTTTTTACTCGTACCATGTCACCAACCTCCACAATACTTTGTTTCCTTGGAAATCTCTCATTAGTCTTCTTTACCCACCTCTCCTTTCGTACATCCATTCTCTTCCTGATCTCATCCACAACACCATCAGTTTCTCTCACCCTTCCCAACCATGCAGGCGACAGCACAGTATTAGCTTTTCTACCTCTCATGGGTTCAAAAGCACTGACTTCCATTTCCACACGGGGAGCCATACGCAGAGCAAACAGACGCTGCTTAACAGCAACTTTCCTGTCGCCACCGCACGCACCAGCCAACCTGACCGCACCCATAATACTGTGATTCAGTCTCTCAACCATTCCATTGCTTGGAGGGAAGTACAACGGCGTACGCTTGTGCATTGTACCACATTTCCCCAAATATTCTCTAAACATACCCCCCAACAAATTTGGGACCATTATCAGTAAGTTTACTTCTGGGCAAACCTTCCCTCTCAAATATATCCTGGAGAAATTCTACCACACTTTGACCCGTCACATCCCTTAAACTCACTCCATCGTGAAAAAGTGTCTATCAAGGCCACAATAAATCTTCCACGTCCACACCCCATATCCAATGGACCAAGAATATCCATAGCCAAATCCTGCCAAACACCATTCGGTACCTCTACTTTATTCTACTTTATTCACAGGCTGCACAGTAGCCTGAACATTTTTCCCAGATCTGGTACACTCTTCACACCTTCCAACAACCCTTTCCACATCACAATCGAATCCTGGCCACCAATAATCCACCTTTATCATTTCCTTAGTCTTATAATTCCCAATAAGGCCATGGTGTCCTATCTCGATCAACCTACTCCTCAATCCATTAGGTACAACCAAGCGAACCCAACGATAAACCAATCCTTCCTTCAAACTCAGCTCCAACCTCATTCCCCACAACGCCTTATCTTCACCACTCAACAACCTTTTCTCAGGCCATCCATCCCGCACAAATCCATCAATCCGCCTCCACCTTTCGTCATCCTCCAATGCTCTTACCCATTCCTCCTTGGGTATCACGCCTTCATTCGTAGCAAATACCATATCCACTGTATTCCCACTTATTCTATCTATGTCATCGATTTCATTTTTTACTCTTAACCTTGACACATAATCATCTTGAACATTGTTTTTACCAGGAATCACTTCAATTTTGAATTTATGACTTTGTAATCTAGTCACCCAGCAAGCAACCCTCCTCGATACTTTGTCCAAACCTTTATTTTCAAATATGGCTTTAAGGGGTTTGTGATCTGTCCGTAGTATAAACTCCTTACCCCACAAAACATTTCTCAATTTTTCAATGCCCCAATGACAAGCCAAGGCCTCTTTTTCAAGTACCGACTAATTCTGTTCAGCACCCCTTAAAATCCTAGAGGCATGAATTAACACAACTTCATTTCCATCACTACCTACCTGTGATAATACTACCCCTATACCAGCTTCACTGGCATCTACAGACAAAATGGTCTCCTTCCTTGTATCACACATGGCTAACGCCTTAGACATGTCATTTTTTCTTTTAATCTCACGGAATACTTTTTCACATTCATCATCCCATTCAAAATCTACCCCCTTCTTCAGCAGTGACCTCAATTTCGTCACTCCATCGGCGTAATTTTCTACAAACCTGTGATAAAACTCTATTGTCCCCAGAAAGGACCTTAATTCTGCTTTATTTCTCGGAGACTGCGTTCTTTTAATTTCATCAACCAACTCCCTTTTAGGTTTCAGCCCTTCCTCTGATATTTCGTGGCCCAAATATTCCACAACCTTGGTAGCAAATACGCCTTTCTCTCCACGCAGCATTATGCCATGTTCCTTGGAAACTCGCAACACTCTTTCCACATTCCTTTCCAATTCTTCCTCGGTCACACCACATATTAATACATTGTCTTGAAAACATCAGACGTTATCCATTCCCTTCAGTATTTTGTCCATTACCTTTTGAAATACTGATGAGGAAGATATCAAACCAAATCGCATGCAACAGAATTGAAATATACTGTCATATGTAATAAAAGCCATGAGCTTCCTTGATTCCTGATGCAGATCATCTTGATGTTAGGCGCTTGCCATATCTAATTTGGTAAAGAATTTAGCATTTCCAATCCGGTGTAACAGTTCCCCCATATTTGGTAATAGATGTCGATCAGCTATCACACACTTATTAAGTTCTATTAGGTCCACACAAACCCTTAATTCACCACTCAGCTTCCTCACTATGACCAGCGGTGAAACCCATTCCACTGCTTTTGCAGGCTCAATTATCCCGGCACTTTTTAATTTCTCAAGTTCTTCATATACAGCTTTCCGCATTGAAACCGGGACTGACCTTAGTTTGGCACAGACTGGGACACTATTGTCTTTCAGCACAATTTTGTGAACCATACCTTTAAGGCAACCCACTTTGTTGGTAAACACTTCGGGAAATTTCTCAATCAAACTGTTTTATTACCAACATTCAGGACTTGCTCCTTCATATTGGGGTCCAACCTTATACCCAAACCTCTTTGCTCCCTCCATCCCAACAATGTTTTTCCTCTCTTGGTGACATATATCTTTCCACGGGTTGCCCTACCTTTGAACTCATAGTTAGCCACACAACATCCTTACAGCTCTATTGTTCCACCATTATATCCACCTGGGTTTTTATCGGATGGCATTAAATCTTCAACTTTGCCACCCACAACATTTTCATACACAAAAATGTTCGCGACATCAATGTAATTTTCTAGCAAGAATCCACCAACATCCTTACAGATCGCCCATTCACATCAATCCATGCAACGGGATGTTCACAATCATCCTCCTCAGTGCATTTCAACATGTGTACTGTAACTATTTCAACCTCTCCCTCATCTTCCTCATCAGATGAAATTTGGTTACTTTCTTCAACATAAATCACTCTTTTCCCATCACCCATAGTATAGTTTCTACAGCAATTCTCAAAATGTCCCCACTTTTAACATTTACCACAATATGTTCTCCTCCCTGGATATATCGGAGATGTAGATAAATGTCTAGCACTACCAAATCGGAAGCCTAAACGCTCTTCCCCCCCTTGTAACTTTTACCACCGTTTCTTTTTGCATTGGTCTATTATTACTATTTCCACCACCCCTGTCTTGGCCAGTTTCATTCCCTTTCACACCTTTATCTCTCAATTTCTTCTTATTTTTATGGACATCTTTTTTCTGGTCTACCATTCTCAACACTTCACCTACTAGCGGTGGCTTTAGCAACACATTGTAAGGTATGTTCTATTCTCTTAGCAATACCTTTGACCTCCTCTAGATCCGGATCATCCTTTAGCCAAATCTCCTCGCGTATATCATTTATCATTAGAGCAGTGCAACATAAACTGATCCCATATGTGCTCATCTAACTTCACACCAAATTTACAATTTAAAGACAAATGTCTCAAAGCTGTGATACATTTTCCACAGTTTCCCCTTCATGTTGTACTCTTCATACCAAATTGATACTGTTCTAGCACTGCACTAATCTTTGTTTCAAAGTGCTTATCTAGTTTTGCTACAGCCATGTCAAAATCATTACCACCACCCTCCACATCCATTTCTGCAACATCAGGTAATGTTTCAAATATTATCTGACCCTCATATCCTATAAAGTGCATCAGCATAGATACTTTGCGCTCCGTGGACATGCCACTACTACATGCCGCCTTCATGTAGTGGAGAAAACCCTTCTTCCAGGGACCCCATTTAATTTTAGGGTGTCCTGGGGTGGACATAAACATTTGTGGACCTGGAACACCAGCCATTGCCAGGATGTCTGCAGTACAAATTGTTTATGGTCAATGTATGTCCCTCTCTTCCTTCAGTATATAAGATATGACAGGCAATCCCCAACTGGTGTGCACTAATTGCACATCACACTTAATTTGGGCATTGTGGGGAAATACATACACATCTACTGCCTGCCTGCTCGCCTCCCCAAATGGGCCCTGGCGATGTGCCACTTCACTGAGTTGACTGCCTTCCCTTATGGGCCCTGGGCAGTGTATGGAGTGAACACACTTTCCTCCTTGAGAGCGCGTAAGAGGGCCTCCTCTGTGTGTCTGTATGCAGGAGACTTCAGGATGCCGCGGTCACGTGACTCCCGTAACGCCATGGGTCCTTTACTCTACCACAATGTTACAAGAGATCCTCCCTTGATACCAGGCGGTACGTGGGCCACGGACCTCCTCCTCTGTTCTCCGTGTACCAGAGGCAGTAGCGTGGCATGTACAGAGAGCCACACGCAAGGCGAGGGGGATCTCCAGCTGATCGCAGGGCTGCGCATGCAGCAGGTCCTCCTCTGATCGCGGGCCGTATACAACAGACGTCCTATGTGCCACGTATCACGGGGAAAGTATTCCAGCGGATTCCAGAATTCCAGGCCTCCCTTAGCAATGTGCTCACACTGGCGTGTCTCGAGGGGAGCACACCACGGTGGGATTACTGTTTCTGAAGCTAATCCATGTCCCTTGGGAAACCGCAGAATGAGTTCCTGCGTGTGCCGCCGAGGCTCGGGGTCTCAGATGATTCTTGGAATCCTCGTCGCCAATATAATGATCCGATCCACATCAAGTCAGGTAAAATGGTAAGGTTTATTCCTTGGTTAAGATGCACACTTGAGACCCCCAACCTCCCCTTCAAGTCTCCTCAAGCCAAATGCCTAACCTTAAGCAATAACATTCCAATGCACATTCTGATGATGGAATACCCTTGACATCACAACCCTCTGCCTTCTATGCATTGCAATACTATTCTAAACATCTCTACATAACAGTCAGGCGTTCCTTACAAATGGCCCAAGCCAGCGTTTTGCTTGGCTGATCTCCCTCCCCGTGCCATACTACCATTATCGGGTCCCCTATGTATTTCTCCTCGCTGTTAGCCAGCTGTAGGAGTTCTTCCCTTCTGGGCCTGCAATTCACTCTGTAATTCAGGCGTGTCTATTCTTCCCTTCACGGATTTTGGTTTCCAACTCTCACATGGTTCAGTGAATGGCCTTCAGGACTCCCCCCCCCTCCCTTGAGATACAACATCCCCTTGTATAAACCTTAAAGGAATGGTTCGGTCAGAAAATATTATTGTCCCTATGGTTCGGCCATGTGTTTTTAACCATAAATTGATCGATCGTACAAACATTTCCTATGCACCTTACCCGAGTTTTCATCTCTTGAACACAAATGAAATCAGGCAGCAGGGCGTGGCCATCTTGTGATAATCTTATCACTTGCCGCATCGCCCTGGGTGACCTGCGTTTGCGGCACTAAATCATATCCCTCACCCCTGAGCCTGACATCACCAAATCATTTATATTCTCTCTCCGTGACGTTACTGGGCAGCATAGCCAAATGCACCCAGTCATCACCTACGTAACTAGACGCGGAACCCAGAAAACATCACACATCGTCTCACAGCACAGCGCATCACAATTAGGAATATGAAACTGTGTACTTTAAAAGGAAACAGCAAGACTGTACAATTGGTAAAGTACATTTATTTCACATTAAATGTTTCGATAACATTCGGCGTCTGACATAATCGATCAAAATGGGAATTTTTTCCTTTGCTCTCGATCCACAAATGTTTATTGTGAGTCACGCACTGCTCCTTTTTGGTACACAGGGTGTTCGTTTTGTCTAAACGAAGCACTTCGGTCGCACTGAGAATTACAAAGCTGGTGCATGAACTTGGCACTAGACCACCGTAAAGGTTGTTATGTTGCTCTTTATCGCTAGTACCGCATACGGGCATATTGGACCTTATCTGTCGTCCCAAAAGACAGTTAAGTAGATCCAATGATTGACATGTAGCTGCAGTTGGCGGTTGAAGAATCGATCGGTCGGGGTCTGGAATAGATGACAATCACAGAATGGCATGATGTACCTGTTTGCAAAAAATTAAAATAGAAATGTGTCTCAGTAGCCGATCTTTATTACAATTAATCATTTTCTTTATTAGCACAGAGGTGACACAATGTGAACCGAGAGAATACAACGTGGAATATCAAAGTACTCCGCTATTTGCTTCCGAGGATAGTGCAATGGAGTATGTTGAGCTCTAAACGTAAAGCGTAAACTGGGGCAACAATTCGAGGTGCACAAACAATGTAATGATTTATTAGCGTAGAACCAGGGAGAAACGAGTGGTGGTCTACATGCGTCTCGATGCTGGCCTGCCCATGTGCCCGGTAGATAGCCCAGCACACAAAGGTTGTACTATCAGTTCATTGCAATATGCCACACAGAAAGAACAAGTACAATGTGACCCAGCAATAACGGTCGTATTTCGATTAGTTCTGGTATCAAATCACCTAAAGAGAAACTTACATTATATTCCGTATTTCCATTCTCTTGGTGTAAGGCAGACTCCTCCGTTCGTGTCAACGAAATTTCATAAACTGAACTTATATGTAACTAGGTCCAGTTTCGGAATGGGCAATCTTATCATATCCTACGTTGTTACACCCCCCCTTCAATTCAATCCCTTTTGGAATGGTCCCTGCCTCTCAAGGTCAAAAAACAATAGAACATTATAATGTGCGTGGGACGCCTGGGTCTGCCAGCTCTGAAGCAAACATTCAAAGCTGTTGACCTTCAGTCACAATGAACATACTTTCTTACTTTGCAACATCCAATGTCAACGCATCCATTCATGATTTTTGAAGCACGGGCACAGGATGAAAAAATTAGGGGCTGTCACTGGTCGTTGTTCGTTGCGCTGCTCTGGTGTATAGGGGAAACTTGCCAATGACAGAATGCCCCCTACTCTCAAATGATAGTCGATGTAACACAAAAACTGAGTCGAAATGTGTCTAGTAATAGGCCCACCTCTGCTTGTCTCATGGCCTCCTACCCCATGGCATGTTTTCACAGTCAGTACTTCTTGTGTGCCTAGAATGTTTTGTAGCCTATGTCTAATCCCCTTTGTGTGACACGCAGATATTCATCTGTTTGGGGAAATTTATGGCAAGGCAACTGACAAAACCCACAGATTCTTACACACTGTTATCCATTGGTCATTTACACGAAAAATGAAGGTCCCACTGTAGCTCGACTAAACTGTGAAATGTGAAAGCAATCGTAATAATTGTACTATTTTTTTAAGAAAAGGACTAAGAGGATAGATTTCAAAAGACAAATTGCATACTTTATTTGTACAGTATATAAAAACATGTTTGGCAAAAATAAAAACAGGTGGTAGTCATCTGTACCGGGATTTGAACGATTGAACGAGCTCTGCTTTGGGTGGACAAGGCACGTTGGCAATGTTTTGTGGCAATGTATCTGTGCTCTGAACAGATTTGTGCGCAATTCCATGAGTATGCATCTCTATGACATTAACAAGATCTTTCACAAAATCGAATTCCATTTTGTCATATACTGGTTTGACAACCCATTTTTTGCTTCTTTTCGTAAAGGCCCTAGTGTAGCGAAGCATCCCTAAGTTTCCTGCAGTCCTATATTGTTCCCGCCCTATATTTTCATTATGCGCTAATACCGCTAGTAAAGTCCTAGATTTCATCCCTTGGATGCCGAAATGCAATCTCTTTGGCCTGTACTTTAGGCACATATTGTGGAACACCTCCAAATCTCCTGTGTGACAGAAGTCGGTGAGTTCCTTCAGATCTCTTGATAGAGTTTTATCAAACACAATCTTCTCAAGGGCTTTGTGTGGAGGTGAAGATGGAATCAACCACTTCTTCTTCCGTGCCTGCTCCGGTGACAAAGGGCCATGTTCACATTGGTGGAAATGTTGGTTTTCTGTCCAGTGGTGAATGTTGGAACAGTGGTGCATTAGTGACCGCCATTTTTCCAGTAGAATTTCCACAGACCCATCACATGTTTTGGAGCTCCACCAAAGATGGTTGCTGAAAGACTGGGACCATTGTGAAATACTTTCAAAACCGTTTTTTTCCCTGCTGCCGAGATTTTTGTATTGATTGATTTGGCATCATGCCATACATCAAATTGATGTGTAATATTTAGATAGTGCTCTCTCATTGTCTTGGCTATTGAAACATGTCTGTCCGTGGCTATGAGGTCGATTTGCATTCCCCTCGATTGTAGATCTTCCAGTGATTTCATAAAACCAAGGTTCTCCATGGCCACTGAGGATTTACATTGGGACACCTGCACGACCACCAAACTCAACATTTTCTTAGTTTCCATGTCCTGAAAATGGTAGGTGCAGTACTTAGCAGAAAATCGGGGCTGTCACACTGTCCATCGCCGGCTAGCCTGAACCGTTTGTCAGAGAATGTACTTTGAATAGCCAATTGTTCAATGTTCCAAGCTTCACTAATGGCAGGAATAGATAATCACCTTGGTATTTGTAGTATTGCATTTTAGAAATGAAATGGAGTCCCACAAACTGAAAGAAACTGGATAACTTCTTGAAACTAGAGCCACTGAAAAGTAAAGCTGCTGCACACAGTAGATTGCCAGCTGGCAGTTTCCCCAGCATCGGTTGAGCGGACCATGAAAATGTTTTATGGAACTTTTCACAGGTGACATGTATTTTGAGGTTACTGCCTTGTGTTAGACGAGCCACGCTCACCAATGGCTTCCCACATACTACCCCTCCCACTGAATGCACACATTTCAGCATCTTTATAATCTCCATCAAGCTGCTGTCGAATACTATGTATTTGGCCTCATTTATTAGATTGTCATCCGGCAACAGTGTTGTTTCGGACTGAACCGTTGTTGACATATCAGCCAAACTGGACATACTGTAGTTGATATCTTTGTCTGGTTCGCCAGTCAATAGTGTTGATGCTTCAGTCTCTGTCATTTCAATGTCTGTTACGTGACCACGGATAGGAGAAAACATCAATGTGGACTGTTTTTTAGGGGGCCATTTATTTGGCGGGTGTCGATTGTGTCAAGTGCTCATCGAGTAATGTAAAACTATCTTCTATAAATTCACTTTCACCTTCCTCTGGCGCAGCAGGCACTTTGCTGGATTCGCTGGTCATATTACATTCATTTTCTGGCCATTGGACATAGGCATCTCGAGTGTGAACACGCCGCACCTCAGTTAATAGTTCCTCCATGGTGAAAACAGTTTGGCAAGCAGCATCTGTCATTTGTATCACTGTCTGTGTCTGCATAGTCCGTACTCCATCAGGCAACTACAGGACAGATAGGAAAAGGGATGTTCAGTGTAAATCCAACATACAGTGTTGTACAATTTACATTAAAAAAAGCATATAATGAAGGCCTCAGCACAAAACAATTGCCAAAAAAATAAAGTGTATATAACTAACCTTATTTTTATTTCATTTCTTTGAAACCGTCTTTACTCTAACATCACTATCAGGACGCTGGCCCACCGACTCAGATCCACGTGCCCCCGTTCAATATACGGATCTTGGATACATCCCCACAAAAAATAGTATCCTTTTAAAATAAGTCATTTGCATTACACATATAATAAGACCGACTTTCTTTCGTTAGATGGTACTGTAAGTACGCATACCTCTGGCTCCGGATCAACTGTAAGGTCTGGTTCCGGAACAACTTCAAGGGATAATGTAATTGTAGAGGATTCTCCAGCATCTCCCTGAAACACAGTACTTGCATTAGTAAGGACGAAAATATTGGAAACTGGACATACAATTTGGAAAGACGACAAAGGTACATATCAAAAGTAAAGTACGAATGAAACATTGTGTAAAACATTTACACGATATGTAAATATGATCAGATTATCGCATCCAATTGAACTGCGAAGACCCATACCTCTGGCACCGGATCTACTACGAGGGATGTTGTAATTGTAGTGGACGCTTCAGCATCTCCCTGAAACACAGTACTTGCATTAGTAAGGACGAAAATATTGGAAACTGGCCACACAATTTGGAAAGACGACAAAGGTACATATGAAAAGTAAAGTACGAATGAAACATTGTGTAAAACAATTACACGATATGTAAATATTATCACATTATCTAGAATTCCGTGCATAAAACCAGTCTGGAACAGAATAGCTAGGTAAGATTACCCGATACACACTCGAAGTGGTTGATGACTCCAGGCAAGACATGGATGTTGAATCTTGTCGCTTCATATTCGGTGCATAGTCATGGAGCTGTAATGGGAAAGTATTATTCCATTTTGAAATTCCAACATTAAAAAGTGGCATGTTTGGAGACTGAATACGAGAAAATTATGCTTATCTAAATGCATAATATAGCATAGATATCTGTCCCCATAAATCAATTTTCTATGTGGCTTCTCAAAAACAAGGACTGATGTTTAGCAAAATAGTCATTATTTAAACAGCTATTCAATCACATAAATATCGAAAGTATTATAAATTACATTTACACCGAAAATACAGACGTCAAGCTAAATCTGGAAGCGTGACTCGCCTGTGGCGCATTTTCACGAATAAAGGCGGAATAGCGTTTGGGAGCAATTTCTGAGTTGTTCTCAGTTGATTCCTCTTTGTGTACAAGGATGTGTCGTACATATCCGGTTGAAGTGCAGGCTGCAGATGCGGTATCGATGACCCCTCTTGTCCTCCAAGACTTGTTTGACTCTACTTTCAAGCTCTTCCGGTGGATAATCGCAATCTCTGACCCATTCTCTTATTCGATCAACAGTCTTAGGGAATACATGCAATGTAATACCTTCGGATTTGTCATGGGTCTTCGAAGTGCAACTGAAAATAGAACATGCAGGCATTGTTGTAAATTCTGCAAAATAAAGGTCAACATTATTAGAAAATTATTTTGCATAAAAATGTGAGAAAGAATTAATTGGACCATACATTGTTCATTGCACGCTTTCTTTTGGGCACCACAGCAAAACCAATGCAGCGTGGGTGGCTGATTTATAGGATACATTTCACAAACGATTCATTGATGTGTTCAAAATCAGAACATGTTACTCGTCCCTTGAATGTTGATTGATTGATTGATTGATTAATTGATTTATAGAGCGTTTTACACCAAGGCGCTGTACATTGGAACAACAAAATACAGAGTAATAACAATAACCTTATGAGCAAATTACAACTTGAATCATTCAGCAAAACAGTGCAAAGAGCAATTGGCTGAGAGGGGGGAGTGGAGTGGGAACAGGAGTGTTGGGGGAGGGGCAGGGGAAGGATTGAATAAATGTAACAGGAGGGGAGGAAGAAAGTAAAGGTAGAAGGGAGAGAGGGATTAAAAGGGGAAAAAGAACAGGGGGCAGTAAAGAGGGCAGGGGGTGCATCAAGGTGGGGAGTGGAGGAGGAGGGATTTAAGGGAAGTGCGAAATGAGGTGAAGGAAGTGGAAGAGCAGATTGAGAGGGGGAGAGAGTTCCAATGCACAGGAGCAAGAAGTTGGAAGGAGCGGAACCGGGAGGAAGCACAGGGGGAAAGGGGAACAGTGAGAAGGAAGTGGTCAGCAGATCGAAGGGGGCGAGAGGGGGAGTAGAAGGAGAGAAGGGAGGAGAGATAGTGAGGTGCAAGACCATGGAGGGTTTTGAAAACAAGGCAGAGAAAGTGGAATTTAAGTTGTAGGTGGAAAGGTAGCCAGCCAAGGTGAGAGAGCGAAGCGGAGATGGAGTCACGGGAGGTAAGGAGACAGAGGGTATGAATAGCAGAGTGGTAAATAGATTTGAGAGGGGTAAGCTGAGATGAGGGAAGACCGAAGATTAGAGAGGAGCAATAGAAGAGGCGGGAAAAGATGAGAGAGGAGATTAGGAGTTTGGTAGCATGGAATGTGAGGGAGGGACGGATTTTGCTAATATTGTAGCGGTGGTATCTGCAGGAGCGGGAGGTGAGTGAAATGTGTTGCGAGAAGGTGAGAGAGGAGCATGTTCTATCATGCACGAAAATGAAACATGCTTACACTATAGACACGGTCCATGAAGGATGCAATACGATGCCAATTGACACTGATAAAAATTGATATATCGATAACTTAACAAAAAGAAACTCAAATCAATAGCAATAAGACAAATTAACATAGCACTAGTGAGTACGTTACTTCGAAATAAATATAAATTTATAAATGAAGGAGATATGATTAGGATACATGTCCTTACCTTGACCAACAAACAGTTGGATTCAGCAAGCAGAGTAATTAGTGGCAGGAGAACAGAGAGATGTTCACAGGTAGCACACTGACGAGTTCACTCGAAGCGGTCTCAGAGTAGCACGATCACGAGTTGACTTGCAGTGCTCAAAGATGTTCTCATGGTAAATTTCAAGTGGTTTATAAAGAATAACAAAGAGGGGTGTGTTTGTTAATGAATAACGTGTATATGTCGTGGTATTATATGTATTGCTGGGGAGCGCCCTGCATCAAGGGGAGCCTGCCTGGAGACACGGGGTCTGAGGAGGCCATGTGAACAATGGCCCCTGGGCGTAAGATACCTTTTGAAGTGTACATTTTGTTTGGCACCTTGGCTGTTCGCACCCCTGACAGCACCACTTGGCAGCGCACATCCACTGGTGCGAACTGCCTTTGATAGTGGAGGGGGTATGGATGGGCCTGGGGCGTGCGGTCAAGGCACCGGAACACTGCTGAATGGAGACACACTTATGTGTTTCGCCGGGGAGCGCCCTGCTTCAAGGGGAGCCTGCCTGGAGACACGGGGTCTGAGGAGGCCATGTGAACAATGGCCCCTGGGCATAAGATACCTTTTGAAGTGTACATGTTGTTTGGCACCTTGGCCGTTCGCGCCCCTGACAGCACCACTTGGCAGCGCACATCCAATGGTGCAAACTGCCTTTGATAGTGGAGGGGGGATGGATGGGCCTGGGGGGTGCAGACAAGGCACCGGAACAACGCTGAATGGAAACACACTCATGTATAATCCCGGGGAGCGCCATGCTTCAAGGGGAGCCTGCCTGGAGACACGGGGTCTGAGGAGGCCATGTGAACAATGGCCCCTGGGCGTAAGATACCTTTTGAAGTGTACATGTTGTTTGGCACCTTGGCCATTCGTGCCCTTGACAGCACCACTTGGCAGCGCACATCCACTGGTGCAAATTGCCTTTGATAGTGGAGGGGGGATGGATGGGCCTGGGGCGTGCAGACAAGGCACCGGAACACTGCTGAATGGTAACACACTTGATTCACTTAAAAACTGAAACAACAATTGATAAAAAATATGTTGTGTTTTATTTGGTTTCTTATTTGGATGGCACAAAAATACTACACATTGTAAAGGTCTGGTTGCAGCTCAGCGAGGGAAAAACACTGACCGGTGTCACTGGGGAAAGTTTGTCTAATGGCACCAACGACCCAGGTGGGTATTACTCGTCGAACGCGGTGTCCAAGCCTCCCATGAAGCCACCATGTGTATGAACGATAGGCCAACAGCCGGTACCACCTGTGAAAGAGAAAGATACAAACTGTTTTTAAATGAACAAGATAAGTTTATTAAACCTTAGTTGTCAATGACGATTCTTGTATGCAATGGCATTTTTGCCAACACAAATGCTAACTAGACACTGCACAATATTGAACGACTTTTATGCAACTATTACTAGAGAATTGCAAGACTAAACTGATATGACAGTGATATATTGAAGTTACTAGAAATCAAGGGGACAACCATGAAATAGTAGTGGCCTAACTGACTTCACAACCAGACTATACTTACTCATTACTGGGATTACGAGGGCGAACTGTTGCGCGAAGTTCGTGCATAAGCACCATCAAAATCCTCAACATGGACCGTGTGAGGCAGGCTGTCATGAAGTCTGGCAGCTCGGTAACGCATTGTGTCTGTGGATCGCCTTGCGATATGTAGGACAATCATCCTGAGTTTTCTCGGCAGCAGCTGTTCTCCTCCTCGGTTGGCATTAGCGCGCACCGATTGCAGGAACACCAGGTGGAAACACCGTCCATGCAACTAGGCCCAGGCTCTTCGTCTGTTGAAACGTCCGCCCAACTGTCGTCCCATCGTTTATGCAACTTTCTCTTTCCAGTAATTCCTCCTCAGAATACTCGGACTCGTACAGGTAGGGCATTATTGTTCCCATTGTGTGGTAAACAAATGAAAATAATGTATAGCGGTGGTACTGGTATCTGTTCACACGGACTACAAGCAACTAAGGTAGCTGACCAGAGCACAGAAACGAGTCACAGAATACTCAAAGAAATACAGTGAGAGGAATGGAAAAGAAAATCTGCTGTTGTGTGTTGTGAAACGGTCTGTTTATACTTATTGAGGAAAGAGGCTTCCTGCCATCTCCATGGTGACACGTCATTAGCTGAAGCACAGAGAATGTTGACACGAGACATGCTTTGGCGTTGTTCAATTGGCGGTACGCGTCTTGTGAGGTCAGGCTCAGGGGCGGGGGATATGATTTAGTGCCGCAAACGCAGGTCACCCAGGGAGATGCGCCAAGTGATGAGATTATCACAAGATGGCTGCGCCCTGCTGCCTGAGTTCACTTGTGTTCAAGAGACGAAAAACTCAGGTAAGGTGCATAGGAAATGTTTGTACGTTCGATCGACTTATGGTTAAAATCACATGGCCGAACCATAGGGACAATAATATTTCTGACCGAACCATTCGTTTAAAGACTTCCCAAATTGTTCCTGGGTCTGAGACCAACCCTTGATTTGCCTGGAAGAAAGTCTCAATATACTACTCGATCCCAGAGTGAAATGCCACATCCTCAAGTACTACAGCCCTAAATTGCCATCGGAGCGGGCCGGGGGATTCGAGTTTTTTTTTTAAAATGTCATTACCGGCGAATGGTCGGACAGAGTATGAGGCAGTATGGATGCTTTAGTGACAGTTCATATTATAGGAGTGGTGGCCATTATATAATCGATTCTGGGTGCACTGCCGTGTACATTCGAAAAGAATGTGTATTGCCTAGTGTGAACATGCTTGCTTCGCCGTACGTCAATCCGGTTGTGATATTGGGAAATGGTAGTCCAAGCTTTGACCACCTGTGGAAGGGACAGTTGCGTCGTAACCGATCTATCTAAGTACAACATAAGAGCAAAGTTAAAGTCACAAACCCACACTATCTCATGGTCCGGGAACCTGTGTATATGCCTGGCGCACTGATAGAAGAAGTCCGGAGAATCAGTGTTTGGCACATATATATTCACCAGGAGAAGCTTAATACCCAACACCTCCCCCGAAAGCATAAGGAATCGTCCCTCCTTGTCTTGAATATTTTTGAGTAGTTTATATTGTAAGGAGGTATGTATATAAATACCCACCCCTCTAGAGTGTGTAGAGAAGCAGGAGTCGTACCTGTGTATGCCCCATCTGGGGAGCCTGTGGAGGGGAGTGCCATGGACCAAGTGGGTCTCTTGAAGGCACAGTACATTCGCCCCGTGATTTCTACTATAGTGCGCAATAAGCTGGGACTTATTTGGGTTGATGAGTCCCTGTATGTTCCAAGAGAGATTTGTCAAGGCTGCCCCAGGTTTCCTGTCTACCTGTCTAGTGATGGATTGGCCATGTCACTGGCAGGATTGTGGCCGCTAGTCCAGCTAGCATTTATAGGGTCTATGCGTAGTTGCTTCCCATGTAGCTATTCATGCTGTATTAATGCAGTTTGTGTGAGTCGCAAAAAGCAAGACCGAAACCATAATGCCTAAACCCATTACACAATCGAGCCCGAACATAGGCTCCCCCAGCCCTCTTCATCCCACGCCAGAAATAAAACCTACCGGCTCCTGTCCCACCCCCTTCCCTATAACTAAACTTGCGTTGCAAACAAAACCGGCCGCAGTGATTGCGGCCTTGGAGCGCCAGAGGCAGCCAAGCACTCCTGGTGGCATCGGCCATCATGGTGTCTCTACCAGGCCCTCCGGAGCTTAGTATGTTCTGCTTCTAAATGAACACACTTGAATTCCTTGCAGCATATAAGTGGTCAGGATCGCCGTGGGGTGTGACTGGGCGACCCCCCAGTGTCATGTAGATCTGCTGCAAAGCGCTCTGCTGCTTCAGGCGAGGTCAGGAACACAGTGGAGCCATTATGCTGTATTCTGAGTTTGGCAGGGAACAGCATTGCATACTTAACACCTTTTTTGCGCAGGGTGGATTTAGCTGCCTGGAATGATTTATGTTGATCCTGCACCCGGGGCTGAAATCAGGATAAAGTCGGATCAAGGAAGAGCCCCAGCACAATTCACCATTCTCCTTGGCCGCACGAAGGATGGCGTCACGGTCTCTGTAGTTGAATATTCTCGTAATTATCAGCCGCTCAGGAGCCCCAGGAGGAGGACAGGAGGCTAGCGACCAGTGAGCTCTTTCCACCATGAACATTGCGGTCAGAGGCGGATTTTCCAGAACTTCCACCAGCAGTGTCTCAATGAACTTTTCCATGTTCCCTATAGCTGTCGATTCAGGAACAACCAATACCCGGATGTTATTTCGTCTGGAGCGCCCCTCCAAATCCTCATTCTTTGCCAGCACCTTCTTCACAGTTTGTTGTATTTCTGCCATTTTGCCTTGGAGAGTGGCAACCTTGTCCTCGCCGTCCCCGATCCGCTGCTCAGCCTCAGCCATGCATCTACATAATTTATCTATTTGTACGGTGGATACATCTACCTTGCACGTTAAGGCATCAATGTTTGCCCCTAAGTTGTCTGTGCTGTTCTTCAACGCCAGTAGAGTTTGATTTAGGGTGGCCACATCCAGCTGGGATTGGGGTTGGCTTGTGGTGGGTGGTGTGAGTGCGTGTGCTGATCGGCGCAGGCAAATCAATCCATCCTGGCTTGTTTCTTGGTATTCACCCATAATGGTGCCGGCCGCCGCAGGATTCCCAGGGAGTTGCCAGGCACCCTTTTCCAGCACAGACCAGGGCGGGCTCAGCCAGGGGATGGGGAGCCTCGTGGAATTTCTCCCGAAAGTCCACCAGTACTCATGCGGGATAAGTCAGTTTCAAGTAGTTATGAGGGTCAGCATGGATTCCTGTAATGGAGTGATTCGGGTGCTGATGTAGTAGTTGTCCACTATCTTAGCCCGTAGTCCACTAGCCGTTGTATGGAGGGCCAGCCTATGGTGTTTCTAGGGCATATAACATTTGCCAGCTATGTTTCTTGGTGATGCAGGAGTAGCAGGGCAGACAGTCCCGATGCTGCACAGATGAACTTTAGTTGTTTGCGCAGCCCATGTTCCTCCCAGCAGAAAAGCCACACGCCATATGGTCACCCCTCCTCCACTGGCTCTGGGCTGTCCAACACAGAAAGTTCACCAAGATGGCCTTGAGAATTATTATCCGCTCAGCAGGAGGGGATTTCCAGAGCAACTCTTGGTACCATGCAGAATGGTGGTCACTGGGTCCTCCAAATACACTCCAGGGGGCAGGAGCCACAACCCCCGGGGGCCCAGCAACCCACGTTGTATGATGGATCACGCAGGACCCACCAAGTTCAAGGGTTAGGGGCGGGGGGACCCATGGCGCACCGCCACCAGGAACCAGCCCGCAGCACGCCACACCCTTAGCCCAATCAAGCCCCCGTCCCACTGCAGCACAGTCCTTTGGGGGAATTGCACGTGGGCCGTAATTAGGGCAGAGTACACAGCAGAACAGAAGGAAGGCAGTCCGGCACTCCACGCAGTGTCTTTAAATCATCAAGCAAGTAGGTGCAGGAGCCGGGAGACGCCGTCTACCGATTCCCTTCAGCGGGGGCTGCAGCGAGGATGACTGCACAGCAGTGCTGACGGCCCACCACGCCAGCACGATTCCCCACCCAGGGGCCGCCTGGGCCGCCCCTGGCCCCACGGCCCATCCGCCACGGCAGTGGCAAGCTCCCCCAACAGTCACAGTTCCAAGAATCCGGGCTGAAACACACTGCCCAGGGGGTCCCAGGTAGGAACCAGTGCACAGCCTCAGACAGCTCACCGAAATCTGCCGCACAGGTGCCCTTCCCCCTCCTCGCCTTAGGCAATGCCGCTGGGCTGCAGCCTCGCGCTCCCCAAATCACTTCCTCTAGGGCAGCGGTGCTCAAAGGGAGCTACAGGTGTTCACAAGGCTTAAGGGAAGCTCCGGAGGACAAGCTGGGTCCAAGTGTGGAGGATGTTTCCTAGGATGTAGTGGCCGCAGCCTCTCAGGCAGCAGCCATTTCTTTAGCCACGCAACAGGGCCCCTGTGGTCTAGGGCCTTTTAACCTAAAATGTGATTGCACATGGTCCGCACGAATATTTTAGCAACATGAGGAAGGGCTTAGCAAACATGTTCCCTTTGAACTATTGATTGCGATCTCATCTACCCCAGCTTACTGACTCCTCTTAAGACATTCTAATTTATGCAACTACCACTCGGATGGCCTCTGATTCCACCATGAGAAATCAATTGAACACCGTACACCATGGCCTCAGGCCCAATCTTGCCCAATCTTTATTGCCAGCCCAAGAAAATGGCCAAACCCCTTTGCGTGACTTGAATGCAATGGGCAAGATTACATCTGTTCTCCGCTTCACTGTTGAGCCATAAACCACTGCATCCTGTTCGATGGCTGACCTTCTACTGGATGACTCATTCTTCCTCTATCAAACCCCAAGCCCGCAAAACCAGAATTTCCCAGTTACCTAAAATTCATTGTGCAACTGCTAGCTGTAACGTCCGGATACATTCTCAAAACCCCACTACATTCAGATATATGAACGATTACTATTAAGCATAGTCCTCCCCAATCTCTGGGAAGCTTCATGGAAGCTCTGGATCCACAGGCCCTATAGTGGTGCATTATCACTACTGTCCTGTCCTTCATTCCTGGTACATCAAAGATCCGTCCGCACTGTTGATTCTCTCCAACTTTTCTTGTGCCTTTGTTTCTGAAACATAGCTCTGCACTAGCCAGAGGCACTATCTGCAATGGACCTCCTTTGTCTTTGACCCACGTCAGAAGCTTTGTGAGCCTCGGCCATAGAGGTTTGCATCCTTTTTCTACTCATTCAATAACTGGCTTGTGACGACCAGTTACTGCCACGGCTCTGCATATGATTAGACCTTCTTCCCACCCATCTGGAGAAAGCACTGTTCCTCAGATCTGCATCTGGCCTCTTTCCTTGCAGCTTCAAATTTCTTCTTCAGTCTTCCCTTGACAATTGAGTCTTCTGTTTACTTCCCATCTAATTCCAGCTCCTTTCATACAAGTCTGTTCATATCTTATCACATGATGTTTGGTGTGTGTTCTCGCTCTTGTCTTTAGATCTTGGACATAATCATCTTCTGATGCTGTCTATTCTGTCCCCCATACCAAGGATGCCGTTCGGCCCTGAAACCGACCTATTGCATGCAGAGTGCAAGGTGAGTAAGGCAATGAGCTGTTTGAACATCTATTTCAATAGCTATGAATATTTGTGACTTTCCCATAGCATAAGGCAGGGGTGCACATGTATAGCAATCCTTTTCAGAAGTTCTTTTTCCCACCTCTTATGTTCTGATACCACATGTTCCCCAAATGTGCTGTACTGTCTAAATAATTATATAATTCATAATCATCCTCCCTTTCATTTCTCTTAGGTCTCTTTCTTGCTAAATGATGCTGCCTATAATGACCATAAAGTAAATCAAAAACTGACCTCCCTCCAAAGGGAAGCCTTGGGTCACTGGTCGCAGACATGGGTACCTCTATGTGAGCTTCTGAAGAAGGGACTATCACATAAGGCCTTGGCTTTCTCACAATGTCTAGTTCTGCCATGGTGACTGGAGTAGTAAGTATCAATGGGACCACTGCTTTCTTGGGACCAATGAAATACACAGTGTGGATTAGCAAAATCAGAAACACAATGATAAATGTAGAACAAGCATAAATTATGCACCAATACATGAGGCTACGCCATCGATGTCTTTCCACTCGTTGTTACCCTGCTCATTTTCTGGAACTGCTATGTGCTCATTGGACCACATGATTGCCTGTAACTTCTTTTAAGGAAGGGAAAACTCATTTTATTCAGGCTATCTCATCACATGCTCCGGTAGCTGTCGAATTTGTTCTATGATCTCCACTAGTAGCCGGCTGATTGCTGGACAATTCATAGGATCTCTCATAAACACAAAGGTGTTGGTGTCTTGCCAAACAAGATAGGGATGAACTTGGAACAAATAATAAAAGATCATAGTAAGTCGTTTGTGAGCATTGTCGTTAGACAGAACCATGTGTGCGTCCGGGAAAATGTTCAGGTAATAGTCTGATCTGCTCTATAATTGCTGCCAATAAATGTCTAATCATTGGGCCATTCTTAGGATCCTGGATAAAAGCAAGTATGTCAGTGCTCCTCCCAACAAGAGAAGGGAAAGCTCCGAGTATAAATATGAAGACAGCAAGAAGTAGTCTGTGTACAGTAGCATCCGTTAATGCCATAGGCATCTCCAAAGAGAAATTCAGTGAGAAACGAGTCAGGGACCTGCTCCCTCTTCCAGTCGTCGAACAGAAAGTCCGGATATGGCATGTTTTGTTTAATTCCGCACTTCACAGTCCAATGTCAGCAAACCCATGTGGCTCAAGAACAGTAACTTGCTCACTCCTTGCTTAGAAGCTACAAAGAGTGTTTCAGGGGAGCCACAGTCCAAATATACACTTTTATCTGTCTTCTGGACAGTCTCTGTGTCCTTCTTGCTTGTCATCGATCTAGTCTGCAGGAGCTGAACATCTCCTTGGCTTGGTTCCAAATGGGGTGGGGCTATGTCGGCCTCTCCAGTGTAGACTTTCACATCTCCTTGGTGTAATTTTGATAAACATAGTTCTTTAACTCTGGTTGCTGTATGGTCTTCATCCGTGTTCTGAGACCGACACCCGTACGCTTGACTTTATCTGAAATGACAGAGATACTAGCCGTCATACATGTTAAGTACGCACGTAGCTCATCTCCTAACAATTCTGCAGTTGTCTGGGCATCACTTCTAGCCCTCAATGGAGGAGTATGAGGCGTTCTCATTCGCCTCCCTGTAAGTAATTTGTGGGGTGTGAGGTGGTGGTCATAGCCGGGCTGATTTCTTAATGCATACAATGCAAGGGGCAGGCACTGCAGCTACCCCTTTTCAGTGTTAATTTCAACTTAGCTATTCTCTCTTTGAGCCAGACCATTGAGTCTCTCATAAATCCATTTGCTTGTGGGTGATAAGCAGATGAAAACTTGTGTTTAATGCTAAGTTATAAGCTAATCTGTTCAAATATCTAATTCGCAAAATGGGGGCCATTATCTGATTATCTGATCGCAACACCTCACATATTCCCCACCTAGGAAATACTTCTCTGACTAAAAGTGCAAGTGGCATTAGGGTGTGTGCATGCACCAGCCTCGATCCACCTTGAGAAGGGGCATTCTACCACTTCATATGCATCTGCTGGAAGCAGGTGAGTGAGCCCTGCTAGAGCGACCTGGGCCCATTATTTCCCCAAAATGACCACCTTGGGTGCACTCTGTCAAGCCAGCAGCCCCTTTCTCCCCTGGTTCCCTTCCCTGTGACCGCTTCCTCCTTCTCCCGCTGCCCACCCCCACAATGTGATTGGTACATTGATCCACTGCTACTGAAGGCCTACGGCCCGCTCTGTTCCTCCACTCTCCCTACAACTGCTGGAAGCAGGGGAGTGAGTCCTGGTAGAGCCACCTGGGCCCATTATCACCCCAAAATGACCACCATAGGTGCGCTCCATCGAGCCAACAGCCCCTTTGTCCCCTGGTTCCCTTCCCTGTGTCCGCTTCCTCCTTCTCCCTCCTCCAGCCCGCCCCGCAACGTGATTAGTCCGTTGATCCATTGCTACTGAAGGCTTACGGCCCGCACTGCTCTGTTCCTCCACTCTCCCTACAACTGCTGGAAGCAGGTGAGTGAGCCCTGAGAGAGCCACCTGGGCCCATTATTGCCCCAAAATGACCACCTTGGGCGTGCTCTGTCGAGCCAGCAGCCCCTTTTTCCCCTGTTTCCGTTCTCCGTATCCACTTCCTCCTACTCCCTCCTCACAGCCCACCCCCTCTCCCCTATTGGTCTGACCACTTCCCATTTCCAACCCTCTCAGGGCAGCCCTCTGCCCGGCAGCCCCTGCAGCTAAGGACCCCGAGACAAAGGGCGGCTCTCACAGAGGTGGCTCCACATCGTATCTGCAGGTATCTGCAGGTATCCGCAGGAGAAGGAAAAAGCCAGTAGCCTGCCGTCAACCAGCACCAACCAAAAAGTAAGTGTGGCAGGGGTGGGGACTGAAGCAATTACTTCACGCCAGAAAACCCTACCACTCTTAATTAAAAATCGTAAAAGTTTTACTGTGTTACATCGTACAGTCACATATTAAGGTCAAACGACTATTCCGACCCTAATAGCATCTCCATATTGAACCTTGCAACTAGACTGTGCTCCCACCTACATAGCGTCACTGTGTTTAAGTTGAATTTAGAAAGTGTTCTCAACAACATTGAGTGTGACAAATAGAAAGTGTAAAAAAATGGAAAACAGGTGGGCACCACTGTTGGTTTGTTTGGTTTTGAGTGAAAAACAGTTTCTTTTGTTATTTCAGATAGGTATATGCTTTTCTAAGGAGTTTACTAGGTTGAAACAAAGCCCAACGACACTCTGGCTTTATAGTAAGAACAACAATTAGAAAAACAGAGTGGATACCACCCCGTAGTACCCAGTGCTCACTGTTGCTTCCTGCCAGGAAGCTAAATTCATTCCTTTAGATTCGTTATTGATTGGTTTGTTTAGCTTAATTATCCGTTCAGAAAAGCAGTTAAAAAAGCAGCTCAAAAAACCAATTGTAGTCACTTCTTTTTCAAAACTTTACTGTTGTGGTTGTGTTTAGATCACACAATTAATCAGTGGATTCACAATTCCTCTACAAATCTATACGGCTCTTGCCAATGCATTTCGGTGCCTAGCAGCATCTTCAGGGCTATATTTTAACACAATTCATATCACAAAACGAACACAATCGAGGGCGCTTTGTCGGCCTTCTGTTTGGGTTTCAGCAGTTCTTCCCTTCCTTTGTTCTTGAGTCTCCCTTCGGCTTCCGCAATTTCTGATCTGCCATAACCTCGATTGAGGAATTTGGTTCCCATCCTGTTGATTGCTTCTTCATAGTCCTCCGGGTCGCTGACTATTCTTTTAACTCTCAGCATTTGACTATACGGGAGATTCTTTATTAAACTTGGCTGGTGGAAACTCAGCTTGTGTTAGATGTTATTCCTATCAGTTGGTTTTTGGTATATATTGGTTTTGTAGCCTGTGATTTCTTTAGTGATCTTGACATCCAGGAAATGTATAGTTTCAGTGGAGCATTCGAATGTAAACTGTATGCGTTGATCGATGTTGTTGAGATATTCCAAAAATTCTTTCAGTTCGTCTTCAGTGCAATGCCAGATCCCAGAAATGTCATCTATGTATCGGATCCATAGACCGATCTTACTTTTCCATCTTTCATTTTCCAACACATAGGGCCTCATTACACGGTAGGCGTAGAACCATGGCGCTATTAGCGCCATGGTTCATGCCGGTAAAATACCGGCACCGCCTTGGTGGAAAGGTGAATTACCGCCCCATTCCAAGGTTGGCGGGGTAGTAATTCCCCCTTCCACCATTGCCCTTCCCCATTCCCATTTTTGCCCCATAGGGCATAATGGGAATGGGGAAGGCGCTAATTACGATACCGCAAATTGCGGTACCGTAATTAGCTCCCTGGGTTCCTTTGCGGGTTGGTTTTTAATGCCTGCAAAAAGCAGGCATTAAATTCCCAAACCCGCAAAGGGACCTCGTAGTAAGGCGGTAAGGATTTACCAGTACCGGTAAAATACTGGTACCGGTAAACCCTTACCGCCTGCCGTGTAATGAGGCCCATAGTCTACTTCAAATTTATGCATAAATGCATTGGCATATGACAGTGCCATGGTGGCACCCATGGACGTGCCTGCTGTCTGTAAGAAAAAATGTTCCTTGTATTGAAAATATGAGTTTTCACTCATAAATTCTAAAAGACTCATGATAAATTCTTTCTGGGCCGAGATGTCCCCTTCTTGTAGTAATAGCCATTCGACCGCTGTTCTTCACTGGTTATGTGGGATTGAAGTATAAAAGCTTTTTATGTCTATTGTAAACAATATATCTGATCGGTATGAGTTGTCTCCTTCAAATATTTCAAAAAATGCGTGGTGTCTTTAACGTACGTGCTGGTTTTCTGTATTAGCGGTTGTAAGAAATAGTCAATATAAACTCCCAAGGGCTGCAAGATGCTATTTGTACCTGCGACGATGGGTCTGCCCAGAGGATTCGTGAGGTCTTTATGAACTTTGGGTAATGTGTAAAAATGAGGAATTTTTGGAAAATTATTTGTCAAAAACTTTTTGGTATGATGGTTGATCCAACTGAGTTCTTCTGCCTTAGTGAGTAACTCTTCTAGATTCTGTTTTATTTCAGCCGTAGGATCTTTATCCAATCTTGCATATGTATTAAGATCATTCAATTGTCTCATGCATTCGGCATCGTAGTCTGTGGTGTTTAAAAGTACAAGTGCTCCTCCTTTGTCTGCACTTCTTATGGTCAGTTCCTCATCACTATACTGTTTTTTTATCAGCTCCCATTCATGTGGTTTCATATTCATTCCTCCTCTGGATTTGAAGTTGATCTTTTCCAGGTCCTTAATAGTCTGTTTTTGGAAGATGTTGATCGAAGGTACACTGATCGGTGGAATGAAGCCACTCTTCCCTCTGAATTCCTTCAGTACCTCTTCCTCCCTTTCTCTTCCTTCGGATATTTCCAGTTCATTAGATAACACCTTCAGTTTCATTTTCCTTACAAGTTTGAAGAGTTCCACGTGTGTGTCAAAAAGTGAGCTGTTGTTTGTGGGCACAAAACTGAGCCCCTTGTGCAGTGTTGTAATCTCTTGTTCGGTAAGCGTTCTCGATGAAAGATTCAGTACTAGACTTTTCTCTGTTTCAGTCTCATTTCTGGTCCTTCTCTTGGCTTTCCTCTTCCCCCTCCTGGTTCTCTTTGTTCCTTCCAGCCTTTCTCTAAAAAAGCAGAGGATGCAGGTGTGCTCGTGGATGTGGTTGGTCTTTGTGTGGGGCTTGTACTTCCTGTTGCGTGTTCTCCTTCTTCTTCACGCTGAGCGGATTGCTCTCTTACCCAGAACTGGATGTCTCACTGGTGTTCCCAGATCTAGGTTTGGGTTTGCCTATTGGTGGTCCATATTTATCCATCCAAGTATATACTTCCCCATTTAAATAATCATATGTGTCTCTGTGGAACTTTCTTACTTTTTTTGCTTCTAATTCGGATTTGTATTCTGTTAATTTCCTGTTGATATCGTCCAAAATTGTTTGTACCTCTTCTTGATTTAAAGCTTTTATAAGTTCTTTCTCAATCTCCTCAATTTCTGTCTGAAGTGTTGTTAGGTTGTTGGCTAGTTCTTGTATGGGGAGTAGTATCAAATCAAGTGAACATTTGTTTAGAATCGCTTCCCATTTCCTTACACACTCTTTGCTCTCTTTACACAGTGTAGGGCGTAGTTGTATATGTAGTCATCGTGGTATCCTTTGGTTCTTGTGGTATCTGCCCAGGGTGATGGCGTGTAATTTACGGTTGATTTCTTTTCTGATCAAATATTCTAATTGTTTAATTTTTCTGGCCGGATCCTGAACATTTGAGCTTGTGTTCAAGGAGGAATCAGTGATTAGTCCTAAGATCTTGTTCACCTCTTTGGCCGAAAATCCCAGGCCCTCTGCTTTATTACTTGTAAGTGCTTCGATGTCTGCAAATGACATGTTTGTTGTTACTTTAATCATTTGGCATTCATTTTGCAACGTTTTGTGTGTGCCTCCACCTTCTATGTGTCTAGAAGAAACTATAGCAGAAAAAATGGAAAACAGGTGGGCACACTGTTGGTTTGTTTGGTTTTGAGTGAAAAACAGTTTCTTTTGTTATTTCAGATAGATATATGCTTTTCGAAGGAGATTACCGGGTTGAAACAAAGCCCAACGACACTCAGGCTTTACAGTAAGTACAACAATTAGAAAAACAGAGTGGAGACCACCCTGTAGTACCCAGTGCTCACTGTTGCTTCCTGCCAGGAAGCTAAATTCATTCCTTTAGATTCGTTATTGATTGGTTTGTTTAGCTTAATTATCCGTTCAGAAAAGCAGTTAAAAAAAGCAGCTCAAAAAAGCAATTGTAGTCACTTCTTTTTCAAACCTTTACTGTTGTGGTTGTGTTTAGATCACACAATTAATCAGTGGATTCACAATTCCTCTACAAATCAATATGGCTCTTGCCAATGCATTTCAGTGCCTAGCACCATCTTCAGGGCTATATTTTAACACAATTCATATCACAAAATTAGAATATAAGTGTACATACCCACAGGTAAGTCAGTCCCATTGTGTAGTTGGGTGAAAAGAAAAAGACAAATTGCAATGTATTCATTAGTGACCATGGTAACGTAAGCAATGCTTCATTGCAATGTACATAATGTGCTCGTGATCATGCATCTTTACCTTAGCAGCTTTTTCACAATCCTAAATTCCTCGTCTTTACATACACGTAAGTAGAGTGTCCCTGTCAGGAGAGAGGGATAATCAGCCTTCTACAATTCTCTTCTAATCTTCCTCTGTTCAAACAAATTGCCCTGTCATTACGGCACGTCTTACCTCTACTCTGCTTCTTTACGATCTGCTCGCAAAATGAGTCGCGTCCGTGCGTACCCGTGCGAGTCTTCCTAACGGCGTTACCATGGAGTTCGTGGCACCGCCCGTCATCCAGGATTGGACGAGGCGGACGTGCGGGACAAGAGACCTCCATGGCAACCACCTGTGTTGGCGTGATTGTGTGATTCAATTAAATATGCATTTTGGTATATTCCTCAATGAAGTCTTCGATCATCATTGGTATGAAGTTATATAAAGCAGCCTCAATGGTTTCTATGGCTAATACGCCATCCTGAACTGGACGAACAAAGCGTGTCTCCAGTCTCACCTTCTTACGTGAGAGGGGCGGAGACCTACTGTGTGATTACTAGACGTCATAGCTTGCTATGGGAGAATGTCACACGGCATGCAAGCCTGCCTGTGTTTGCCGTACATTGCACAAGGGTTATATTGCAACACACATTAATCACAGATTGAATTCAACCCTTACTGTTAGGGCCTTACATTCATCATTATTACATTAAATTGGAATCTTTAGGTAACCGTATATGACTTATACAAAAATGCTCGCTAATGTGCAGCCTGTAAGTTCACAAAGCATATCATCCCTAGGTGATAAAGTAACCATAACTCCCAGAAAAGCTTTCTTATTTTCAAAAAATTAATTAACACTGCATATATTCTGATATTAATTAAAGAAAACAGGCAAAGTTGATCTCTTCGTTCGGGGTCAGAGTTCCCAATTTATCAATCCAAAACGACTGCGAGCAGATTGTAAAGAAGCAGAGTAGAGGTAAAACGTGCCGCAATGACAGGGCAATTTGTTTGAACAGAGGAAGATTAGAAGGGAATTGTAGAAGTCTGATTATCCCTCTGTCCCGACAGGGACATTCTACTTACGTGTATATAAACACGAGGCGTTTAGGATTGTGAAAGAGCGGCTAAGGTAAAGATGCATGATCACGAGCACATTATGGACATTGCAATGAAGCATTGCTTACGTTACCATGGTCACTAATGAATACATTGCAATTTGTCTTTTTCTTTTCACCGCACTACACAATGGGACTAACTTACCTATGGGTATTTACACTTATATTCTAATTTTGTGATATGAATTGTGTTAAAATATAGACCTGAAGATGGTGCTAGGCACCGAAATGCATTGGCAAGAGCCGTATTGATTTGTAGAGGAATTGTGAATCCACTGATTAATTGTGTGATCTAAACACAACCACAACAGTAAAGTTTTGAAAAAGAAGTGACTACAATTGCTTTTTTGAGCTGCTTTTTTTAACTGCTTTTCTGAACGTATAATTAAGCTAAACAAACCAATCAATAACGAATCTAAAGGAATGAATTTAGCTTCCTGACAAATAGAAAGTGTGCCTAATAGCGTCACTGTGTTAAAGTTTGAATTTGAAGGTTTTCCCATCATCATTGAGTGTACTGGGTTAGCGTTACTTTGTTAAAGTCTGAAGTTAGAAAGCGTTCCCAAGAACATTGAGTGTGCCTAATAGCATTAAAGTCGAATTTAAAAAGTGTAACTAATAGCGTCACTGTGTCAAAGTCTGAAGTTAGAAAGCTTTCCCAACAACATTGAGTGTACCTAATAGCATTAAAGTCAAATTAAGAAAGTGTAACTAATAGCCTCACTGTGTTAAAGTTGAATTTAGAAAGTGTGCCCAACAACATTGAGCAAGGGATATCATCAAGTGTACCCAACTATTTCACTGTGCTGAGTTTCACATCTACATTGCGTACCCAAATAGCACTGAGTGTACCCTAACTGTTTCAACTATGTTGAGTCTCACTTCTAGATAGTGCACCCAATTATCACAGAATGTACCCAACTGTTTCACAGTGCCAAGTTTCACAGCTTGATAGTTGCCCAAATAGCACTGAGTGTATAAGGTGTTCCAAACATCATTGAGTGTGCCTAATAGCGTCACTGTGTTAAAGTTTGAACTTAGTAAGTGCACCAAGATCATTGAGTGTGCCCTAATTGGTTCACTGTGGTGAGCTTCACATCTAGATAGTGTGCCCAAGTATCATCGAGTGTGCCCTAATAGCGTCACTGTATCAAATCCTGCATCTAGATTGTGTTACAATTTGAACTTAGAAAGTGCAGCCAACATCATTGAGTGTGCCTAACAGAGTCACTGTGTTAAAGTTTTAATTTAGAAAGTGTTCCCAACAACATCGAGTGTGCCTAATAGCGTCACTGTTTTAAAGTTTTATATATGCTATGTACCTGTAGCCCCATGTTATTTGTATCACATGTTTACCCCTATCCATCCTGTCACTTTATATACGTATGCCGCTATATACGCCCCCCTGTCCTGTTCTCGTGCCTGGTCGCAGGCGCTTTACTGATAACCACCATATCACACTACCACACCTACTCTCTCCTATACACCATAATTCAACTAGAACACAGCTATACCATGATAAATTCGGTCTAGCTGTTCTCATCCTATTAGAACACAGCTATCTGACCACATTGCTTCTAGCTTAGGCGGCTCCTCAGGACTAATGCAGCCTCAACTCAGTCTGGTTGTCCACCCTCCAGACTGAACACATCCAACTGATTTCCTCAGCACCACACCTACCGCTAAGAAGCAGCTATCATGCAACAACCACACCAGCTGCACACATATCCGGTGCACCCACGTACCATACGAAACTCTATCTCTCTACTGACTTGAACTGCGGTTGCGAAGGGTGTTCAACCTACTAGCGCTTTGAGGTCATACCAATGATATATAAGGCACTATATAAATGCCAAGTAACATAACATATACCTATATCCATTACAGACTTGCAGCATATCAACATAATCAATATGTAAATGCTGAAAAGGACCATTTGGTGAAGGAATTACTACCTGTTCGCAGGGTGTGCCCAGCAGTAAACTTTTGACATATGCTGCAATTTACTACATAAAAGGCAACGTGTTCTAACAAGATCGGCACAAACCAGTCCTCTGCAATGTTTGCTGCGAGGCTATCCTTAGTGACATGCGCAGGGTAGTGTAGCTGTTCTAACGCATCCTTAATAAGGCAAAAGGCATCACCGGTTTACCAGTGCTGTCTTGTCCCCACAATGCTTCGGAAGGGGAAAGAGAACACCCCCTCCGTGTCCACAGTTCTTTCTCTTCCTGTGGAGCTCCACCTTGAACTTCCATTAACTCTGCTTGTAAGAAGTGATTAAAACTTTGCTTCACAACCATCATCACAACCATTTTCCCTTTCACATCAGGAACATCAAAACTCAATATATCAAGTGAATATGCAACCCTTTTTGCCTCTTCATCTGCGGCTGGTTTCTGTGTGAAATAAAGTCAGTTCTTTTAGTATGTGCTGTGCATCTAACTATTGCAATGGCTACTGGGAGTTGTAGTGCTTCAATAAGGTGGCACGTTACACCGGAGTGCTATCCACTCGGAGGTAGCCCTCCTTTTCCTTTGTGCTAATCCTGCGTGTGCAGTAGACGTCACATAGGCGGAGTCACTGTACACTGTTACTTCCTGGTCTGCAAGATTCTCGTGCACGACTATCAGCGCCACTAATTCTGCAGCCTGTGCGGAATAGTGAGACGGGAGTCGTGCACTTGCCAATGTTTGAAACTCCCCATTTGCCATATATTTTATTACAGCAGCACCTGTATGCCCATCCTCTTGATTGATCCTTGAAGAACCGTCAACAAAAACAATTGCTCCTACTGCTAAAGCATTCTCCTTTACCTTAGGGATTTCATCATAGAACTCTTCATAGTTCAAACAGTCGTGCGCATGCTCATCCTCTGCCAGTGGTTCAGCTACAAACATGGCAGGATTCACTAGTCTGCATCAAACTATCTTGATTGCCAAATTTGATATGACTACCTAATAGGCAGAAGCTCTTTGAGAAGTTAACATCCTTTTCAGTTCCTCCAAGATGGCAAATAATGCATTCTCTACAAACCACGTCATAGAGCATCCCATCACTATGCTTGCAGCCTTCTCAATGGCGAACGCGGCTGCCAAAGATTGTTCACACAGGAAATGACCCCTCATCACTGGGTCCAAAATCCCACTGTAATATACAAGAGGTTTGTACCACAATGTGGTTCTCTGCGTGATGACTGCTGTCATAACTGTACCATCCGTATGTGAAAACAAAAAGAATTCCTCAGCATAAGTAGGAATCCCTAAAACTGGAGCTGTAGAAATTGGCTTTTTTAATTCCACAAACCCCTCTTCCATCTCAGTCCACACAATTTACTCCTGCATTGCTTGTGCTTTCTTTTGAGACTGTAATAACGGCCTAGTATATGAACTGTAGTCAAAAACCCATGCTCTGACATCATTGCATAATCCTAAGAATCTCTGCATGTGCTTTATCATTTGTGGCTTTGCAATTTTCAAAATAGCTTCAGTCCTTTCAGGAGTGATCTTTTTTCTTAATGCGAAATCAACTGACCTATATACAACACTTCTTGATGACAATACTGTAACATTTCCTTGTCAACCTAATATCCTTTATCAGCAAGAGTAACCATCAACTGGATAGAGTCACGTCTGTGCTCTTCCTCTGAAATGCTGCAAACTAAAATATCATCTACATATTGCAATACAACGCTCTCTAGATCAGTATTACTTAAATCCATCTGGAGAACCCTGTTAAAAATCGATGGAGACTCACAATTCCCTTGAGGTAATCTCATGCCTTTTAATGTAGTCTGTCTGAACGTAAAGGACGTCAGATCCTGTGAGTCTTTGTGTAAAGGGATTGAGAATAACGCATTTTTCAAATCAATCATGGTAAAATATCATGCTTCAACAGGTATATTACATAAGATTGTAGATGGATTAGGAACGAGAGGGAACTCGGCCTCTACAATCTGGTTAATTGGTCTCAAATCTTGAATTAATCTCCATGACCCCCCCTTTAGATTTCTTAATAGGATACACTGACGTATTACATGGTAACTCTGACGTCACCAAGATACCTTGATCCATCATGGCGGAAATTGTCTTGAAAATGCCTTCATCTGCCTCTCGAGACATAGGATACTGTCGTGCTAGAGGTAAAATTGCTCCTTTCTTTAATTTAATCTTCACTTCTCCAACTCCCTTCAATAAGCCTACGTCATAATGCCCTGTTTTCCACAATGAGGCCGGTACCTTGGCCATGTCTTCATCAAAATATTCGGGACGCCTATGATCATTTTTTTGAGGGACCTCTCGTTTGATGGCACATACCCAATAAGTGATGCTCATCTCAAACTCCACTTTGTCATTAGATGAGTGATCTATAAACATATCATCATCAATGACGTCAGTCAATCTGTATTCCTCCCCAATAACAATCACTGTGCTCCATCGTCCTTCCTTCATAATCATTTCCATCAAGCAAAGCCATGTCTCCTCACACTATGGCTGCCTGCAGTTCTAAAGGAAAGATTTGCCCTTCCTCTTCATACATAGTTATCTCTGGCCTGAATAGAAACTCATCAGGTGTTCTCATAGTTTTGCCTACTAGGCCTGGTAACCATGTCAACAGAATGCGTACCCCATAACGAAAAACCTCAGGTTCCAATGGAACTGCTCGTATCGTCACTTGTCCTGCAAATGCCATAATAAATTCACTCACGTTTAAATAATGCATTCCTGGCGTTGAACACACTATACCTTTATCAGTAAACAATATTGGCATATTCAAATTGGTCACTAAATCTCGACCTAATATATTGACAGGTGTCTGCCATGAATACAGCATTGGCACCGACAGGTCACATTCTCCTATAGAGACTGGTAAGACTTCAGTAAAAGGAACTCTACTTGTAGCTCCTGTGAAAGCATGAGTATTTATGGTATTGCCAGTCATTAATAATGTTCCCTCTTTTATACACAAGAGTGTTGCACCCGTGTCTACCAAAAACAAAAAACGTTTGCCTCCTACACTGAAGTCTACCCCCGGTTCCTCATGAGGAATTGGCGTCACAGATAGTGTTAAACACATCAAGTGAGCTGTCCTATTGTAGATACAGCCTCATTCCCGTGCCTGTAAAAGGATTTATTCCCGCTACAGTAACACCCCCTATCCTAAGAGTCATTAACTGTCCCATGCTTGTGCTGTGCTGTATCTGCATAGGTGAATGCTGCGACTGCCCTTCCAGCGGATTCACTGCTGCTTGCTGTGTTTACAAATCTTGCTGCATTCTTGGCGCTTGTGCCTGTTGTACTGTTTGAGTCTGAGCAAACTTGTTTCCACCCTGCTGTGAATATGCAGGTGGGTTCAAAATCCCCCCTCTTGAGAATTGATCATTCTGCACAAACCCTTGACTTCTACACACACAAGCTAAATGTCCTGTCATTCCACATGCCCAACATACAGGAGGCAGAAATCTCCTATTCTGACCATCCTGCATCACTTGATTGTCGTTCTGTTTCTTTTGAAACCTTCCTTGATTATTCTGAAAGTTCCCCTGATTATTCTGCCAATTGCTTTGACTATATGGAATATTTGTACCTCAAAATCCTCCTCTTCCTCGTGGAGCAAATCCATTATTGCCTTGATCAAAATGCCTTTGGTAATTCACCTGTGGCACATTCATTACCTGCTGTGAATTCGACCCGTCCCCACTAGTTCTCATTGCGCGTTCAATAGCATATTTAGAAAACCTTTTCTGCACTAACTTTGCCTCTTCGCTTTTCCTGACACCTTCCTTTTTGCGATTCTTTTCTTGTAAGAGTCTGCAATAATGTGCAATGGTCAACTGAATCTCCGACCATGGTTTTGCCTCTATACCAACTAATTTCTTGAGCTGCTTCTGTACCTGGGCTGGCAGCCCTTGGCATAATATATGATAAAACACAGGTATAGATTTTGCCCAAGCCTCGCGTGTCTCCAAGGACCACTGCTCTTGGAAATTCTGAATATAAACAAGTGGGTCTTCCCCTTCTTGCATCTTTTTCGTCATGATAGCTACCATATCAGACGTGTCTGGATACAGTACTCTAAGTGCTTTCCAATCTGCCGCTCTGCAGTTATTGAAAGGTGCTCCATCATGACCAGTGTTAACCATAGTAACACCAGCATATCCCGCTCTGGACCAAACGTCATCAGCTCTATCCCAAGAATGGAAATCAAAAGACCCTTAATGTCCGCTATAGCCAATGTGTTTCCTCCTGTCATCTTTTCTAATTCATGTATCCACTTCCCAGCACCAGAAGCTAAACTCAGAAATGTGCATCTTAAATTATCCTTGTCCATCTGAGGCCAAAGTATATATTGTGGTCTGGCACCTACTTTTTCTAGCAAGGGAAACTGTGAAACCCCAAACTCACTCTCATCTCCCATCATCTGTCTATTCAAGGCAGGGACAATATTCCCACACTGCCTTCTTCCGGGCAGCAACCATAACCCTTTAAGTGCCATGGGTTTTTCCCCCCAGTGCCAAGGCCTTTTTTGGTGATTTTGGTATGTTTCCATTCAATGCCTTTTAACTTTATTGTTAGATGAGATATCTCTGCCAAATTTGGCCCCTTTTCTTCCCACATGTAGGTGGTCGTAACGCAACCCAGGAATCCTAGGCTGCTGTATGGGGGGGTGAGAGAAAATAACCAAAAAGGGTTGAAAAATGTGTGTTTTTAAAAAAAAATGCCAATAAAATGATGTACAAAGAAGCCTGTGGCTTTTTCCTTGTAAGAGCTAGGGACAAATGGTTTGCTGTGCTGAATTCCCCAATTTCCTGGTTTTCAAGAACAGGTTGAGTGGAAACAAAAAAACATTATTTTGATGTGGTTAGCAACCGTTTTGTGAGATATACGCGATTTTGGCCATTTTTGCCAATTGGACATGCGTGGACGGAATGGAAGAAAAGGGTAGGAAACCCGAAATGGAGGACAGAAAGGCATACATTTCTGAAAAGTAGACGAAATTCCAAGTTTAGGAAGGGGTGATTTGCGCAGGTCAGGCAACAAGTAGGTAGGGGAAAAGGACACAGTTTGGGGGAAAAAGCCGGAAAATGACCCAAAAAAAAGGTATGTGGTGGACATGGTTGGCTTGGTACGGCAATGGCTTCTATGAATTTTGAGAAAAACAATGCTCCGCTGCATTCCCCTGACTCTTGCAGTTAGGAAATCACACATTTTATGTAGTGTTTCACAAAACAAGCATAACTACAAGCCAAACACTGAGCCATGGTACACAGGAGTTTTATGCTTACGGCCTGAACAGACTTACTTAGCATGTGTAAATCAGGAAAACCAATGTGGTGAGGAACAGCAAGCATACTTTTTTTGAAAGAGCACAGGCAGACCTTTTCAAGGGTAGGTGACTTGTGCAGGTTACAAAAGTGTATGGTGCCTAAAGCAGCGACTAAATGTAGGGCACATTTGGGAAAAGAAAGGGTTGTGTGACAAAGGGCACCAGCAAATAGGTCGAAATGGGTCGAAACGTTATGAAAACCACACAAACAAAACTAATTTCAAACCTTCTCGCGTTCCCACAGGTGTCCTGATGAAAATGGTACATCACATGTGTGGGTGCACCTACCTGGGCATCAAGGGGAAAGCCGAAAAAACCCCAACCCCAAGTCTTTTCCAACAGCTGAATTTCGCGATTTCTCCAGACGGGCACACCATACAGATATGGGCCTCGGGTGTCCAAGCCACCAAGGAAAACAGGGAACCCCATGCATTTCCAAAAAGAGGACACCTGTGGGAATCCGCAGAGGTCTGACTTGAGCAAATCGGCCCAGAATGTATTACCCAGAAACCCCAGCAAAGTCCGGAATGTGGCAAAAAAAAAATGTCTGCACATTTCACTCGGCTCGCCCACCGAAACACGCCGCCAACAACACATGGCCTACCGTCCTGCATTCCCACAGCTGTCCCAAACAACACGGTACCTCACATGTGTGGGTGAACCTACCTGGGGCCCAAGGGGATTGCCTAAAACACTGGTAACCCCAACTCTCTTCGCATGGCAGGATTGCACTATTTTGACTAATGTGCACACCATACAGATTTGGGCCTAGGGTGTCCAAGTCACTAAGGAAAACTCAGAATACCATGCATTTCTGAAAAGAGGACACCCGTGGGAATGCACAGAGGTCTGACTTGTGCGAAGCAGCCCAGAATGTATTACTCACAATCCCCGACAAAGTGTGATATTTGGTGGGGGAAAAAAATACAATGTTCACTTTGTCAGGGGTTCTGGGTAATAAATTCTGGGCCAATTTGCGCAAGTCAGACCTCTGCGGATTCCCACGGATGTCCTCTTTTCGGAAATGTATGGGGTTTTCTTGGTGGCTTGGACACCCCAGGCCCAAATCTGTAGGTTGTGTCCCCAAACCCTTTGAGGGTTACAAGTGGTGTAGCCTTTTTCCTTTTGTGCCCCGGTAGGGGCAACACACATGTGAGGTACCATTTTCATCGGGACCTTCCTGCGTTCCCACAGGTGTCCCGACAAAAATGGTACCTCACATGTGTGGGTGCACCTACCGGGGGGCAAAAGGAAAAGGGTAACCCACTGGTAGCCCCAAGCCTTCAGGCATTTTGTTTGTGTAGGCAACCTACAGAATTGGGCTAGGGTGTCGAAGCCAGCACGGAAAACAGGGAACCCCATGCATTTCTTAAAAAGATGACACCCGTGGGAATCCAAAGATGTCTGACTTGCGCAAATCTTCCCAGAATGTATTACCCACAAGCCGTGCCAAAGACCTTCATGCGAGAAGGGTGCCCAAGGCCAGGGATTTTACCGCTGACCTTGTTGGAGCTCTGGCTGGCCTGCGTTACAGCTTCTCCCCACCAGGGAGCCCCAGCAGTGTGCCAATACCTCCCCGAAGGGAAAAGCTGTAATGCAGCCCAGCCGCAACTCCAGGACGGTTGGAGGTGATGTCCTGGGCCTTGGACATCCATGCACCATGTGGGTGTACCATCCCCTAAGCACAGCGGCAGCTCCAGGGATTCCCGGCAGGATCCCCATTCCTCCCCGCAGGTGACACCTATAACGTAGCACAGCCAGAGCGGCAGCCTGGGCTTGCAGACGGACAACCCACATGGGCGGCATCTGCTCCCAGGGAAAAACCAATGTTCTGCTGGCATGGGGGGGGGGCAATTTGTGGCCTGCCCCTGCAATTGTGTCCCAGGCCACCAAAATATCTGCCCAGACGGCCGATTCTCACCCACACCACCAACAATCCAGCCCCAGTATCACCCACCCCACTGACAGTGGGCCCTAACCATAGAATAATAAAAAACAGTACTCGCATAACGTTGCAGCTGCTCGCGTAGAAAAAGCTGAAACAAAACAAAAAACATGATATCTACGGTCACACCAGCAAAAACAAATCAATACTTTCCAAGAATGCCCCCCCTTGCAAGCCATCCCTGGTGGTCTACTGAACCTCACCCCCCATTGACAACCCATTTGCCCCTTCATACTGTAAGATCAAGCAAGGAATATCGAGGCTTAGCACCACCAAATATTGAATCCGCCAGTTATGAATATAACTTTATTCTGTACAGATTCAAATATCAAAGCAGATAGCTATCTGGATCCCAACACCTCACAGTGTGTACCAGTTGACACAGTGAGGAGTGAGAGTCCTGGTCATCACAAAACATGCAGTATTTATACACAGTCCTGGTCATATCCCAGCCCATCTCCAAACTAATAGGTTACAAATTTGGGTTTGTGCCCAGTTCACATAACAAATATACAATATTGGTTTGTACTTTTGACATGTTTTCCAATCCTGAAGATTCAATGGTGGTGTTGGTTCTCCAGCTTAGGTTGATCCTAGTTTCAAGAAATAAATTCAATAGCTTATGGCTAAGGCACATAGTTTTAGTTTGTCTACCATTCAAGTTCTTATGTTTCAATATGACAGATGCTATTGATGCAGACAACACTTTAAATTGAAGTTCACTTTGGCTCAAAGGTTCCTTCAAGAAATGTACAAATGATTCCTTCAAAAACTCATAGCATTAGTTTACATGCATTGTATATCACTGTTTGAGGGAGGATGGGTTTTGTAGACTTAGATCACACTTTGAATGAGAGTTCATTCTGACTACAAGGTCTCTTTGCACAGGACAAATAGTCTGTTCTGCCAGCCGTAGTTTTGGCATAGGCTCAAAGGTTATTTCTGCTCTGGCAGCTGAAAACATGGTGAATCATTTCTGAACAGAGAGCAGAAGTTAGAATCAAGATGGAGGATATTTTCCAAAATGGTGTTTGAAGTCAATTCTAATTAACCGCAGGTTTTAATACAAATGTGGATGGCTTAGGACAATATTCATAATCAGACAATATTTATGCGAATATGGTTTAACAAACCCTCCTTTTAGCCTAAGCCAAGAGCATAATTCAAACATTCTGACCATACGATGTCCAAGTGTCATAATCAGAACACTCTGAGTTGTTGGATTCAAAAACATCAATTGCCGTTAACTCTTTAATAGTTAAATCCTGCATTATTAGGGCATTGGTTGCTTTTTCAGGCATTTGTATCCTAGGTCCTAGTGTACCTACTGCTTGTGTACCACATCCTCATATCATGGAACATATGACAGTGAGGCATTGTACAGAACAACATAAAAGGAGAATACCAAGAATCACCATTAAGACTGGAAAGATCTTCCAACCCCATGATCGTAATAAGTCCCAGAACCAAGTACTAAGATTCCAGTTTCCCTCTGGGACATGTACTTCAGTACTCAAGGTATGTAGATTTTGAATTGCCTTGAATATGGTAGGGGAGGAGACAGGTACGAAAACGTAACAAGCAGATCCCAACAATTTACATACTCCACCACGTTCAGCCAGGATGACGTCTAACACCATCCGGTTCTATAGAGCCACTAATCTGATTGCTTTCTGTTCCAAGGTTATGTTGTATAGTATATTGGTGGTTATGTTGATGGTTCTCTCCAATACTTTTGCCAGTCTCCTAATATCCTCAGAGTTCATGATCTATCCCCAAAATGGCACAAAAGAATTTGCTACATTACCCATGACCTGTGAAGGAGTATCACCGTTCTTGTCCTGCCTTGGAGAGGCTCTAGAGACCTCAGAGGTGCTGGCTACGAATACCCCTGGTAGCAAGATACCCAAATAACAAGTACCCTGCCAATCTCTAGGCAACCAAGGATAAGCTTCATTGCCACAGACAAAATAAACAGGATCACCTACATATAAAGGTCTGTCCTCACTAGTCAGATTTGCAATATTGGTACAACCCCAAAAAGTACCCATTGACTGAGAACCACCCCTTTGTATGCAGAAGGAAACAGAGTTGGGGCTATGATTAATAAAGGAGGCATGGCATCCTGGTTGCCTAGGGGAGCCATCTTGAAAGAAATTAACGAGTGGAAAGGTCTAGAAAGTCTATCGGAAGGTCTAATAGAAGCAACATTGAGTTTGCTCTTATTTGCGAAAAGGGAACATCCCAGAGGCGTCAGGACCCGTCTTTCAAATTCATTCAAATTAGTCCCACCGAAGTTCCCCGAGATGCTATCATTCCAACGACCAAAAAATAGTGGCCTTACAGAGGCATAGCATGCATTAGTCAAAGGAAGAGGATGAATATACCAGCCCAACCCTTTTTCCCTGTCCTGTGGCAAATGCGAACATATCCAGCAATTTGTTCTATTGAGAACTGCATGGGTCGCATTCATGATTAATAATAAAGTATTATTGTGGTAACTCTGTCTGTGTTGGGAATCCCTAGGATGTAGAGCATGCAGATGCACGAAAGGTGTAAACATAGTGGGAACACTTTCAGTAGGTAACAAAGTCTCAAATGGACGCACCCCTTTGATAAACCAGACCCCAAGCGCGGTCACAACTGTTAGACCAGTTAACATAACTACAAGAAAACAGTAAGTCCTCAAGTACCATGATTTTTGATGTCCAATTATTTTGTTAGCCACACAATCGATCGGTTGCTTTGTACGAGTAGAGTTAGCGACAGGCATTGTTCCTCAAAGTTTGTTCCGAAAAGTCTCTGCGATAAAACTCCTTAAGTTTGTTCGTTGGTGATCTCCTGAGCACATGATTAATCTTGATTGAAGGTAACTTTTCCTGTCCCGGCCACTTACTTATGTTTCAGTGAGAGTGGCAAGAGACTAGCTCAACAGTTGTTTCTTGTGGGCACAGCGGTGCTGTGCTGTAAGTCTAGTGCCGTGGACACAGATCGTACTTCAAAACTCTAGGTACAGCGTGATCTGCAAACAGAGTGTCGTTGCTTCCTGATGGAAGTGGTGAAACAGAGGCAAGATTGCTCAAGAGTGCAGAAAGATCCGAGGAAGAATTCAAAGACAAAGCAGCAGTCTCCCCAGGCCCCACAGGCTTAGGAAGAATCTCAGAGACACCCTTGGTGTTGTTCAAAACAGGCTTGTCGTACGGAACAGAACAAACAGTCTCCTTCTCTTCTCCTTCGTCAAGTGGCAGAGGAAAAGGTATCTTCTTGACATGAGTCATGTGGATCTAGTGTCTCTTTCCGGATACTCGTACAGCGGTCTGTGTGGCCAACAGGACCTAGAACGGTCCTCTCCAGCGCAGTGATACAAGCTTTGAGTTAACTGGTCACAGTATTCAGAAAGGAGCAAATGCTCCACGTCTTTCAATCGTTTTGGCTTGGGCAAGTTCCAAATATTTGCTGGCCTCCCCATTACTAATTCATAGGGGGAAAGTCCAGTTCTGGTTTGTGGGGTCATCCGCATGGACAATAAAGCTACTGGTAAGGCATCTGGCCATTTCAAATTGCTACTGGCACAGATCTTAGCCACCTTATTCTTTAAGATAGCATTATGGCATTCTACAAGCCCAGCACTCTGGGCATGTCTGGCCGAATGGAACAGTTTATCGATCTGTAATCACGCGCATACTTGCAGAATAACCGCAGCGATAAAATGTGGACCATTGTCCGACCAAATGACCCTGGCAAACCAAACCTAGGAAAATATTCCTTAAGCATAGTTTTCGCCGTAGTTATTGTTGTGGCATCTTTTACAGGGAATGCTTCGACCTACTTGCTAAAGGCACAAATGACTACCAGAACATATTTATAATTCTGGCAGTGCTCCATTTTGATGAAGTCGAAATGTATCACTTCAAAGGGCACAGAGGGGGGGACCAAAACTACCCCTCGGTGTCGATGTACCCTTTCCCACATTATGCTGTAAGCATACCATGCAATTTTGGACCAAACGCTCAGCAGTCTTTGAGATGTTTACATTTACCCAGACAGGTTCTAGCCGTTTACACATTTTTCTAGCACATATGTGAGTAGGACCATGAGCATAGTAACCATAGCGGTGACATAAGTATTGGGTAGCATCCATCTGTTCCTGACATTGTCTATCCAACAACCTTCATCATCTGAACTTGCTAGACCCTCAGCCCATTGCTTAAGCTCTTCTGAAGTGGCATCAGCTTGAATACCTTTTATTGAATAAATTCCTTCATCTAATATAAAAGTGTTCCTGGCTTCTTTAGTGACATACATTTCTGAGTATAAATCAGTGGCAGTCTGTTTGGTTATCCTGTCAGCAAACGCGTTTCCTCTCCCCACATCATCTGTTACTTTCTGTTGTGGGGCGCACTTCATAATTGCTAGTTGAGTAGGAAGCGCAAGTGCTGAGAGTAGCCGAACTATCAAGGTACAATATTGGATCTTAGTTCCGTGTGAGGTAAAGAAACCTCTTTCTGCCCATAGTCTACTAAAGTTGTGAACCACCCCAAAGGCATACTAGCTATCTGTAAATATATTTACTCTAAGCCCTTTGGAAAGTTCACAAGCTCCAGTCAATGCGATAAACTCTGCGGCCTGCGCTGAGTTATGCAAAATTCTTTTGGTTTCCACAATAGTGCTTAATGTAGCGATGGCATAAGCAGCAGTGAATGTACCATCCAGAGGTTTGAAGCAGGAGCCATTGCTAAATAGCTCCCCTTGTGGATCTTTCAGTGGTGTGTCATTTCAAACAATCCTGCCTTTGCTTTCTTGCTCTGTAGTATAGAGGCAGTCATGTGACATTTCTTCACTGCAAGCAATTTCTTGCGGAAGAGGTAACAATTCAGCCGGATTCAATACGCAACACCTCTTAATTTGGATATATACGGTGCAAATAGGATCAGTTTATAGCTTGTTAATCGTGCGAAAGTAAGGTGTTGCGTTTGCGTTCTGTTTAATAGAACGTCTACGAAGTGGGGTACGGTTAAAGTGTGACCTAAATCCATACCCTCACTTTGTTTTACGGACGCAGCAGCGGCAGCGACGGCTCTCAAACATCTCGGCAAAGCACATGCAACAGGATCAAGTGTGGAGGAAAAATAACTGCACAGTCTATTCTTCCCCCATGTTCCTGCGTTAACACAGCCAAAGCACATCCATCACATTCATGCACATAAAACATGCAGGCCTTATCATAATTTGTTGTGCCCAAAACTGTGAACACAGTGCAGTTTTGAGCAGATCAAAAGCTTTCTGGTTTTCCAAGTTCATCAGCAATGGCAAGGAAATGCCCTTCTTTGTCAATGCCAACATTGGTTTTATCACTAGTGAAAAGTTAGGGATCCACTGTCTACAGTAAGAAGCCATTCCTATCAAGGCCCTGACTTTCTTCTGTGTATTTGGGACAGACATGCTAGAGATGCTTTTTATCCGTTCAGGTGTCAATATTCTTCCCTCCTTTGACAGGAGATAGCCTAGATAGGCGACCTCCTGTCGACAATACTGAAACTTTTTTAATGAAGCTTCATGCCCATGCTTTGCTAGATGAATAAGCAATAACACAGTACCCTTCTTGCAAGCACTTTCTGAGTCTGCAGCTAAGAGAAGGTCATCAACGTATTGCAACAATGTACAAGTAGAAGACAACTCAAGTGCATCAAGCTGCTCTTTCCAAGCCCTATTATAAATGCTCGGACTCTCCGTGTACCCTTGTGTTACACGAGTGAATGTAAACGAGCGTCCCCCTAGGGTGAACGCGAACAAATATCTACTATCCACGTGTACGGGAATTCTAAAGAAGGCATTCTTAAGATCCACCACACTGAAATAAGTAGCAGAAGCTGGAATCATTGTTAATATTGTAGTCACATCAGGCACAATTGGAAATTAAGGAGCAACAATCTTATTGATAGCACGCAAATCAATTATAAAACGGAAAGGAATCGCATTATCCCCTTTCTTGTACACCTGTAAAATCGGGCTATTGCCAAACTTCCTGCAATTTCCTCAATCACTCCATGATGAACAAAATTAGAAACTATGCTTTTTAGAGCTTGCTCATCATCAACTGAAATCTTATATTGTGGAATACGTGGCAACTTAACTAATGGTTTACATTTTTTTTTAACAGGTTCAATTTGCAAAATGCGAACATCATTGTCATCAACCGCCCATAAACATGCTGGAACTTTACTAAATTCAGACGGTAAAGGCCTAGTTAAAAATTGTGAAGCAGAAAATTGCTGTGGTGAAATAGTCAAATCTACTCCATCTGAAGAACAATGAATTACGGCGTTTAATTCCTTCAACAGATTCAACCCCAACAAATTCTCACCACAATTTGTCATTTGAAGAAATGGACAATGCTCTGTGAATGGCCCGAGTGAAATCGGTACCGGCTGAGAAACCGGACTGACTACTGGCGTGCTAGAAAACCCTACAGAAACGTTATTCTGCCCTGACAATGGAATATATGGAACCTGTGAATGTTCAATGGAACACTTCTGTGCTCCTGAATCTATCAAAAATAGATGCTTCCTATTCCCCACTTTCATCTCAATGTAGGGCCCTTTCTGATCGACGGGAATAGGTTCAGGTTCGAGACGATGCTTCAGGCTGTCCTAACGAAACACTATATCATCAAAGACAAGATCCTCAGAAAGATGGGCAGTTGAAGGATTATCAAAAATATTTCTGCTATCTATACTATCTATATGAGGTTGCTGACTATCTTGTGGGAATTAATGTGAATTTGGAGCGAACTGGCTTCTACCAGGACCCCTAGCCCCCGGACAGCCTCTGGATCGTCTACTTATGACACATGTGTTATTTGATCTCTGCTGAATGATCGGGCATTGTGCTCGCCAGTGACCCTCTTTTCTGCAATAAGCACATTGGTTCATGTGTACAGGACCCAACTGTACATTGCTTTGTGGAACAAACTGACCCCGAAAATGTGTACTCCCACCTCTAGGTCCTCTAACTATCTGTTGCAATAATACTTTAGTTTTCAGGTCTTCCTTTTTCTTTTCAATTCTCTCTTTTTCATTATTGACTATTTTTGTAATACTGAGCCATATGCAATACTTTGGACTGCGATTTAGCTTGCCAAGCACTTTCGGAAGTCCTGATTTGTGACTCGATATCATGCAACAATCCACGCACAAATGTATACACAAACAACCTTTTTCCTGACTCAGTGCTTAAATCCTGTCCGTTAATATCTGAAAATACTTGTTTGAACCGATTAAAGAATTTGGTAGCACCTTCAGATTTCCCTTGGGTACAAGCAGTGAGTTTGTCCCAAACTATCCTTCTTTCTGGAACTAGAGTCTTTAATTTAATTACTATTCTGTCTGGCAGTGTCATTATCACCTGTGGTGGTCGCTCACCAGCTTTCCTTTCTCCATCTAAACATACTAATTTAACCCATGTGTCACCCAGCCCTGCCTGATCATCTACAGTTCTAATCTGTTTCCATAAATCAGCAGGTAGGATCACAGGAAACAACAAGTCTAAATCACCCAGAGTGAAAACTGATGAATGCAAGACAGATTCTATTTTTTTATAAAATTCCTGTAGGATTTTTCCTGATATCTGGAATCAACTGTCTAATGGTATTCACTTCCTGTCTGGAAAACGGAACATGAACAAATTGCAAAACATAGTGAGCTTCAATAGTGGTAGCTGGTGTTCCTGCTGCGGCATCAGCTGGAATTTCCACTTTAGGAACAAATGTCGGAGGAACCTCTCTCATTGGCCTTTGAGAAGTAGGCAACTCTGAACGTTTGTTAAGCAATAAGGCTAAATTGAGCGACAAAGTAGTCAAAGCAGTGTCAGGTGAAAATGCTCTCTTATAAATAATCATAAAATCTGCGGGGCAACACATCTTTTTCTTCATATACTCATCCTGCAGATACTCTACCATTACCTGTAACACTTTCTTTTGCATTTCTGGAGTATACTGACTAAACGTATCATATACTTCCATGGGAGATATCGAAACATCTGAAATCCATCTAAGCGCAACCCTTGTGCAAATTTGTGTCTTTTCACTCGTTGATTTACAAGAAGGAAGAAACCATTTCTGCACATATAAAGCATCCAATCTATTACCATCTGTTTCATCATTCTGTAACCGATCTAACTCCCTCTTAAACTCAAAAACTCTCTTGACATGCTCATGTACTTTCTCCGCAGTGTCCCTTGAGTAAGCTAAGACTTCCAAATCCCTCAACCCTTGTGGGACATCCATGTCCGTCAAATCATTCCACATTCCAGACAAGTGCATTCCCATCCTCTCTATAAAAATATTCTGTTTGGGAATACTTTCTTGTTCAGAAATTGTAGCTGAAACAGCTGATTTTTCACCTTCTTCTATACATTTCTTAGCCCATACATACAATTCCCTTTTTCTAGCTTTAGAAACTGTACTACGAGTCACTACCTTTGATTCAGCACTCGCCCCTTCAATTGTTTCAAGTGGAGCAGAACCACTTGGGAAAGAGAGTTCAGACAAATCCTGTACATCAGGTATTGGAGACACTACCGCTGGCAGTAAAGGCGGAATTACGGGAACAGCAAGTATCAGTAAGTTTGTAGATGCATAAGGAGAAACAACGATAGGAAGAGGAGCAATAGCTGGTGGCGAAGGAACAACAGAAAGAACAGGGACAGCTACGGGAGGAGGTGCAACAACTGGAAGAGGTAAGACAGCAGGAAGAGGTACATTAGGAGGTGGTGCAGTGGCACCAGGCCTACGTTCATTTAAAAGTTTATCAATTAGTTCATCTGAGGCATGAAAATCTTTAGACGGATGTTTTCTGTACACCAAATTGGAAAGCCCTATCCATGTTTCTAACAGACTCTGAGGGTAATTCGCAGAATTCAGTGCACAAGTGGCGCATGCGGCTGGCGCACAGTGTGCGCATGCACCAGTCTGCGCCAGCCGCGTGCGCCAAAATCCTTTTCAGCGCACAGCGTATTCATGCATTTTAACATCCATTACCAGCCGTGGCGCAGAGTGGTGCAGCGACCCTGCAGCAGCGCCAGTTATGCCCCCAACCCCTCCCCGTGCGCCATGCACAGTGCACAAATCCCATACACGGCGTACAGGCCAGTGGACCTGTATACAGGCCCCCAACCACGAAAACGCGGGGAGAATCACACGCAATTGGGCCTGTGTGAGCGGGGTACGTGTATTTTGGGGGTGCGTGGGGAGTTCCACACACGATTGGCCCTGTGTGAGCGGGGTACGTGTATTTCGGGTGTACGCGGGAAGATTCACACGCGATTGGCCCTGTGCGAGCGGGGTATGTGTATTTCGGGGGTGCGCGGGAAGCTTCACATGCGATCGGGCCTGTGCGAGTGGGGTACGTGTATTTCGGGGGTGCGTGGGAAGTTTAACGTGCGATTGGCCCTGTGCAAGCAGGGTACGTGTATTTCGGGGGTGCGCGGGAAGTTTCACACGTGATTGGGCCTGTGCGAGCGGGGTACGTGTATTACTGGAGTGCGCGGGGAGTTTCAAACGCGATTGGGCCTGTGCAAGCGGGGTATGTGTATGGCTGGGGTGCACGGGGAGTTCCACACACGATTGGCCCTGTGCGAGCGGGGTCCGTGTATTACTGGGCTGCGCGGGGAGTTCCACACGCGATTGGCCCTGTGTGAGCGGGGTACGTGTATTACTGGGGTGCATGGGGAGTTTTACATGCGATTGGGCCTGTGCGAGCGGGGTACGTGTATCACTGGGTGCGCGGGAAGTTTCACACGTGATTGGGCCTGTGCGTGCGGGGTACGTGTATTACTGGGGTGCGCGGGGAGTTCCACACGCGATTGGCCCTGTGCGAGCGGGGTACGTGTATTAAGGCGGTGCGCGGGGAGTTCACACGCGATTGGCCCTGTGCGAGCGGGGCACGTGTATTTCGGGGGTACGCGGGAAGATTCACACGCGATTGGGCCTGTGCGAGCGGGGTACGTGTATCACTGGGGTGCGCAGGAAGATTCACACGCGATTGGGCCTGTGCGAGCGGGGTACATGTATTTCGGGGGTGCGCAGGAAGTTTCCTACGCAATTTCGCTGTCAGAGCGGGGTACGTGTATCCATTGGGGTGCGCAGGGAGTCCCACACTTGAATTGGCAGTGTGGGTCCTCCCAGGTGTGCCCTCTACCCCCTCCATGGCCCCTGCAGGCAACCCACACCACAGGGGACTACCTTGCACCCCTGGTCATGTCCTGCAGGCAGCCCATCCACCATGGGCATGCCCCCCAGCCAGCCCACATGTCACCTTGCACTAGTGATCACCAACTCATGTCCCCCTGCACCCCCACCCACCCAGCATTGACGGGCACCTGCCAGCAGGGCCCGACTCATGTCCTCCAGCACCCCCATCCACCCAGCAGTGAGGGGCACCTGCCAGCAGGCCCGACTCATGTCCCCCAGCACCCCCACCCACCAAGTATTGACGTGCACCTGCCAGCAGGCCCCGACTCATGTCCCCCAGCACCCCCACCCCCCAGCAGTGAGGAGCACCTGCCAGCAGGCCCCGACTCATGTCCTCCAGCACCCCCACCCACCCAGCAGTAAGGGGCACCTGCCAGCAGGCCCTGACTCATGTCCCCCAGCAACCCCACCCACCAAGCATTGACAGGCACCTTCCAGCAGGCCCCGACTCATGTCCCCAGCACCCCCACCCCCCAGCAGTGTGGGGCACCTTCCAGCAGGCCCCGACTCATGTCCCCCAGCACCCCTACCCACCCAGCAGTGAGGGGCACCTGCCAGCAGGGCCCGACTCATGTCCCCCAGCACCCCCACCCAGCAGTGAGGGGCACCTGCCAGCAGGGCTCGACTCATGTCCCCCAGCACCCCCACCCCCCAGCAGTAGGGGCACCTGCCAGCAGGCCCGGACGCATGTCCCCCAGCACCCCCACCCCCAGCAGTGAGGGGCACCTGCCAGCAGGCCCCGACTCATGTCCCCCAGCACCCCCACCCCCAGCAGTGAGGGGCACCTGCCAGCAGGCCCCGACTCATGTCCCCAGCACCTCCACCCACCCAGCAGTGAGGGGCACCTGCCAGCAGGCCCGACTCATGTCCCCCAGCACCCCCACCCACCAAGCATTGACGGGCACCTTCCAGCAGGCCCTGACTCATGTCCCTCAGCACCCCCACCCCCCAGCAGTGAGGGGCACCTACCAGCAGGCCCGACTCATGTCCCCCAGCACTCCCACCCACCCAGCAGTGAGGGGCACCTGCCAGCAGGGCCCGGCTCATGTCCGCCAGCACCCCCACCCCCCAGCCGTGAGGGGCAACTGCCAGCAGGCCCCGACTCATATCCCCCCGCCCCCACGTCATGACGATCCTCAATCATGGGCCTTATGGCCACCCACATCACACCCCACGCCACCCCAGTCCAAACACACAACCAGGTATCACATCCACCCCACAATGTAATCCCTATCACATGACACATCACAAATGGCAAGTACGCACATCAAGACAGTTCTGTTACACCCACACAATGCGTGCATGAGATTGAGAAAACACACATCCTGACATGCATGTAACCAAAGAGAAAATATCACACATTGAAGTAGGAAATGAAAATGTATTAAAAACAAAAGCAAGGGAATGAAATGAAACACACAAGAATGGAAATGATGAAGAAAAAGCTGCATGTGCAAAATATAAAAAGAAAATGAGTGAACGCAGAATCGAAATCAATCCAAATGCACATGGGTCCAAAGTGACTGCCCGGCAAAACAAATCCAAAGTGATAAACCAAGACAAAACCATTGATCCATGAAAAAAAAAAATCAAAATAAAAAGTGAAATCCAGTGTTGAACTATTTACAAAGTACAAATCCAGGGTCCATGAGCCCAACCTTTCAGCTGAAAACTAGAAAAAACCCTACCTAATGAAGAACTATATACAAAAACGTGGGGCATTGTCCAAGTGCCCCAAAATGAATAATAACAGAAAGGAAACCTAACACTAACTATATACAATGGCGGCGGGCAAGTCCTGCGGCTCACTCTGTGATGTCCCGGGCCAGGCCATCATCGAACTCCATGTCGATGTCCCGGAGGCAGGACACTACCCTGGCCCCAAGGTCTCGCACAGATGCACTCATGGCCTGTTCCAACTCCCTGCGAGGTGCCTAGAGGCACTCTGCCCGCCTCAACGCCCGACGCATGGTGAACTCCGCCCTGACCATGGTGAGCCACGCCTCTTCTGCCCGCCGCCGCTCCGCATCTAAACGCTGGCCCAACCGCAGCCACATGGAAGACACACCCATTCCAGGGTCCTCCTGCCCTCTGGCCGATGCCTGCCCCTCTGCTGTCAATGGCCCTGAGCCATCATCGCTCCCACCTAGAGCCTGCTGCTGTTGCTGCTGTCCATGTGCCCTGTCCGATGATGCCTGCACATCCTCCATCTGCTGGTCTCCAGTTGTTGGGGTGTCCCCCCCTGCTGGACCGCCGACTCCCGACTGTGGCAGGGATGGGATCTCCACCAAGCTGGCTGTGTTGGTCAGGCAAGGTCCACAGGGGGCCCTGGTGGAATCTGGGCCAGAAGACGGCAGGGAGAACGACTGGCGCATAGTCTCCACAGAGGAGGAGAGGTCCGCCAGAGTGCGTGACACATGTAGGAACCCGCCGACCAGGGCCCATCCCAACAGTGCCACGTTGCGACGCTGCTGTTCGTGATGGCGTGCGTACTCCGCCAAGGAAGCACTCACGTCATCACGAATGTCACGCGTGCGCAACGCGACACCAACCAGGACAGAGCCCATACGGTCGTGTGACCCCTCGGCCGCAGGTTGTGGAGAGGCAGATGACGTGGCACTCCCCCCTACCTGCGGACGAGCCTGTGACGGGGCAACCCTGCTGGTGCATGGTGGTGCCGTCACAGGGTCAAGGACAGCGACATGCACAGGCCCCTCCGCGGTGACCTGTGCTGCCTCCTGACCCTGGCCCTGGACTGCACCACTTGCACCAGTGGTACTACCCCCACCAGGCCCCATGTGCGGCTCAGTAGCGGGCTCCTCCTCCTCTGTGGAGACCACCAACCTGGATGTGGGGGCTCACCCGGCCCTTCTGCTACAGCCATAGTGGCAGACGCGGCACCAGTCCCCTTGCTCCCGGATGATGGCAATTCCTGGGAGGATGAGTGGGCCTTGCGTCGCCGTCCGGTGGAGGCATCCCCGTCACTTGGCTACACAGTGCCGTCTCCGCCCTCTTCTTCACTTGACGCTGCGTAGAGGGAGACATAGAACGCAAGCATCAGGGTACAGTACAATATTCCCCTAGACAGGAAGCAATAACACATGAGTGGCTCTGTCAAATGTCACTTCCATCTTGTCCCTCCACAATGCATGGGTGAATGCACGCAACACACATGCAGAACCAGGCACGGCGCCTGCAATCAACATCAGCATCCATGTACAAGGGCCTCTTTTAACCAAAATGTTGCCTTCAAACTTACATGCATCATGGCTCACACTGATCCCATGCACACACATCACCGGAGGGTCATGCATCATGGCTTGTACACCACAGACACAGTGGATAGACATAGTGGATACAACGGTGACCGCACTGCATGAGTGAATCTACACATCATCACGGACATGTGTCATGCATCCATGGCGTTTCAAAGTCACACACACACTTCTCAGACACACACACATGTGCACCATATATGTCCATGAGAGCAGCACCCATCCCTCACCCCCCCTCCATGTCCAAGAACAGAGACTGGCATGCATTCATGAATTCACGCATACAGCTCCCCATGTTGCATTGGAACACATGCACCATCCATGTGGTTCACACATTACTGGTCTCACATGCATGACCATGATGTCCCTGCACACACACATCCATACATGGCCTATGTCACACATACAGGCAAGTATCAGACTACCAGCACACTGCAACATACCGTGTCTCACACAACAATGCTTGGCCACTTACCGCTCAACTCGAGACGGGTCAGCCTCCGAAGGATCTGGGCGTGGAGCGCTCGGCCAACGTGTTCCAGGACCCTCATCTGGATGCTGCTCATGCTGACTCGGTCCCCCTCTGCGAGGCGCCGGGTCTTGTAGAGGGTCCTGGACCTGAAGTACTCCCAGCGCTTCTGGATGTGCTTGATGTCGCGGGTTGCCACCCCCTCCGCATTGATGGCAACCACTGCGTCCTCCTAGATCCTCTCCCATCCTTCCTTGTTGGCGCATGATGTTCCGAAGAGGGCCTCATAATGCCCCAGGACATGCTCCACCAGGACACCAACTTCCTTCTCACTGAAGCTGGTGGCCCCCTGCGTCTCTGGCTGGGGGTCACTAGTGGTCTCAGATGATGTTTGCCCCGACATGGTGACCCCCGAGGCAGGCGTGGGTGGGCAACTGGGTCCTGGGGCTGGGCTGTGGAGCGATGGTATCCCAGTCGGGAGTCTTCTGTTCCAGCAGGGGTGGACACAGCAACTGGATCCCTGCAGATGGCTGACGTGCAGGCACCAAATAGCAGGGCACGTGGGCAGCAGGCAGCGGCAGATTGCTGGTGGGAGCGTGCTCGGAGTTGGGGCAGGAAAATGGCCTTTTGGGCAGGAGCATGGTCTTCTGTGTGTTTTCGCGTGGCCAGCATCATACGGAGTGATTTGGCACATGAAAAAAGTGCACGTCAGCGTGAAATCCGAGGAAAGGCCCTTAGCACGTAAGCGCGTAAGTGACATTAGACGCGTGGGCATTCCCCACAATATGGGTGCATTGAGATTCAGCACATGAGAAAACTGCATGTCATCCGTGCTATTGGAGGAAAGGGCCTTAGAGTGTAAGCGCGTAAGTGACGTTGCATGTGTGGGCTGGCTTAAAAGATACAAGTATCACGCTATTTTCTTGTACGTGCTTTTTGTGGAGAGCGAGCGGGTGTTTCTTGTACTTCTTGTCAGTTCACACGCGATTACTTCACAACGTTTCCAGTTCGTACTCCCTGTTTCCTCAGACTGCGTTCTTTTCTTCTTTTGGCGGGGGTGTTGCCAACGCGCACACGTTCGTGTTTTTCACATTCTTTTTCAAGGCAGACGATGAGTCGCGCACGTATTTTCCAACTGTGGTTGCCCCCGTGTGTCGCGTACCCCAGGCTGCGTGTACACGCATACGCTTATTTTTGTGTTTCTGGGTGCCACAGCATAGTGCGGGTTCATTTTTCCACGCACGTGGTCTACCAGGGGTTGCGTGCACGTGTATTTTTGTTTTTGGGGTGCTTGTGCGTTGAGTGACCCGTCATCTTCCCCCAGGGGTCACATCCAGCCTTGCTAGAGCACTAGGGTATGAATTTCATCTAGTACCCTACCCCTTTCACCCCAATTGCCCAGGACAATTGTTTACTGCAACTCCCATACACACAACAACATCAGTGCCATGGTTGGGAGGCGACCAAGCAGTAAGGGAGGTAAAGGTGGCCGACCTCCGAAAGGTGGGCTTGGTGGGCGCGGTAGGGGACGTGGCCAGGATTTGCAGGGTGCTCCTAGAGCCCCGTGTGTGGAGGACCAATCGGGGACACCTATGCCCCCCCCCAATGGTTGTGGGAAATGTAGCTGACACCATCCCAGCTCAGCCCTTGTTGGACCGGCCCATTTTGTCACCTGAACCGGCACAGGATGACTCCCAAGCTGACTTCCAGGTCAGCAAGTCTAATCCACGTGTGCTGGTGAAAGTTGCTGTCACCAGGCCACGTGGATCTGGGGCAGCAATGTCATCTGCTGCACCAAGTAGGCAGGGTGGGGAGGCTGCAGGGGCAGCTGCAGCTCAATCCACCCCAGCTCCGAGTCTCCCAGCCGGGACAGTGACGGTCCAGGTCCATCACACCGACATTGGCCCTGCTGACATCACCCTGCAGCCAATGCCTGCACCAAGAAATATGGTCATTGAGCCTTTACAGGTTTCTAGTACCCAGTCCACCTGCGCTTCTGCCCCTACTGACCAGAGCGGTGTAAGTCACTCAGGATCCGCACCACCTTACAAGAAGAAGAAGAAGAAGAAGATGAAGGGTGCTCTTGCACTACAGGCTGAGACCTCAGACAGGGCTATACACTCCGGCACGTCAAGGATGCCTAGCTTCAATGATGCCAAACTTGATGCACTTGTGGCCTATGTGTCGGCACATAGCCGCGAAATGTTGGTGACTGCAGGCTGTAAGACTATGCCTGTTCAACGTAGGGCCCACTGGCAGACCACCGCGGACCACATTAGTGCCCTTGGATTTGTGAGGCGCACAGCTGATGTTTGCTACAAGCGGTGGAATGACCTGAAACGCAGAGCAAAGAACAAGCTGGCTTCCAGTCATGCCTCTACTCTGGTGCTGGCGGTGGGTCTCCACCAGAGGACGACCAACTCACTGAACATGAGTCTGTTGCTGGAACCTTCATCACAGAGGAACAGATACAAGGCGTGGGAGACCTACCAGATTATGAGGCATTGTCCGGTGAGTGCCCATGCAAGTGTGTGTAATCCATCTGTATGTTTCTTGGGTGATGTGTAATGATTGAGTGCCGGGTGAGGGTGTGTACTCCTGAGTGGTATGGGTCACCCATGTGCTTCCTCCAAACCATTCACCAGCCTTGGGTTTCGGTATGACAGTATCCCTTCTGACCACAGTAGCCAATTAGCACCAAATTACTGCGGTTGCCCTTGAACTGTCATCTTGCAACAACATTGTTCTGATTTTTCAGTGTTCATTCAGCCTGATTGTTTCAATCCTCCCATTTTTGCAACACATTTTTCTGCCCTACTACCACATATGTGACATGCTTCTGTCATAGATTACAACCCACATTGGCCCACATTTATTACCTTGTTATGGGAATGATTTGACCATTCAGGCTGATTGAGTAAGGGCCTGCTCACATTAATTTTTGGGCCCTGTTTGAATGTTGAACATGATTGTTGTGTTCTGTCATGTTGAAGTGACCAACCATTGATGTATCCATTTGCCTGCCATCAATGTATTATTTCACACTGGATATGTTGCAGTGTGTGGCACATGCATATTTTGTCACGCTATTTTGCATTTTTCATCTCATCATGTCCATCTCACATGGATGGGTGACAGTACTCATTCACTGACATATGGCTGTACTTGTCAAATGTACCATGGCTATGCTACGTGTGTCATCTGTGTGCTGGCATGTGCCATGTATGTGGATTAACCATGCCACTCACAGGCTAATATGTGATGACAGTGCTATCCAGCATGCAGCACATGTGTTCATTTTCCATCTTGGAGTCCTCAGTGTCTGCTTTTTGCCTCCCCTTCCAAATCATTGACAGTGCATGCATGCCAAGGTTATGGTCATGTGGGGCATGTGGTTTTCATGTACTGGATCTCTGGCTGGTCAGACCTATGTGTGTGCTATGGTGCTCATGCCTGTTTCCATTTGTTGTCTTTCATGTTTTTGCAGGTGATGACGCACTTGATGCTGTAGAGGTGGAGGAGATGGTGCAGACCCAGGAGGAATCTCAGGCACGACCGGGCACCAGTGGAGGACGTGGTGTGGTGGTGGGTGAACACCCAATCCTCCTGCAGACCATACTGTCCAGGGGTGTCTCTGGGTACACCTCCCCAGACCTCTATGATTCAGGTGCTGAATCGGATGATGAGACTTATGTACTGTCGCAGGTGAGTGTTTCTGGCAGGGATGCTGTTCTGTCCAACCCACCTGCACCAGGGGTAGACCCCTCTATGGGGATGTCAGTGTTGGTAACTCCGCCTTTGGCAGTTACGGATGCAGGGTCACACTCCACAACATCTGATCCTGTTCCTGGGCCAGCAGATCAGAGGGGGAATGCAGTCCTGCACCCTCAGGCAGTGCCAGCACAGCAAGGTGCAGATCGCCTTGTCCCAAACAGGTGTGGTGCCCGCCGACGCGATAGCCGTGCGCCACCAGGCAATACTGTATGGGAACACTTCATGTACGGTATAGCAGCACAACAGGGAGCATCAGTTGAAATGATGGCTCAGGCAATGGAGACGGTGGCCACTTCCATTCTCCCTCCTGAAAGGCAGATGGAGCTCCAACAGCAGGCAACAGAGTCCATTTGCCAATCACACAGGGAGGACATTTTGGCATCCAACAGGGACTGACGGGCGGCACTGGAGACTCTGCGCGAAGCCATATCTGTAGATTCTCAGGGCCACAGGGAAGCCCTGAGGTTATTACTCCATTTCCTCAGGGAGAATCTGGTTGAACTTGAGGCTTCCCGAAATTTTAGGGCAGAACAGCAGCTGGAGCAGCTCACACGTTCGCTCTCAGCTGAGCTGCAGGCAACTCATGAGGAGATCCGGGCATCACGCGAGGCCATGCGTACAGAAATGCAGGCAACCCGTGAGGTGCTGCATGGGGATCTCCATACTATCATCCTCCAGAACGAGACCTTCCACACACGCATGCTTGCTGCCATGGAGGCCCATACCAGGGCTTTGCCTGGGCTGCCTCCCATAGCACCGCCACCTCAAGATGTAGCAGCAGAGGGTGAAGAGAGCAACAGCAGTTCTCCCACATTGGTGCAGCCATGCAGGCCATGAGCCCATGGAGGTATTATTTTTTTTGCAACATCCACGCAGGTGGGTGTTGGTGTGCACCCTGTCCTCGAACCTCCTGGGTGGCCTCCTCCTCCCCGGCCCACACATGGCCATTTGTTTTTTTTGTTGTTTTTTTTTACAGTATGTTGCCTTGTGTGGCTCCCGTGGGCATCAACTGTGTATTCCAGCTGGGCACATGCAGGCGTGTCCTGGGTTTGGGTTAGATGCTTGGGTTCCTGACACACACACCCCTCCTGCTTCCCCTTTCCATGGGCTTGCAAAGGGTGTGACCAAGTGACAGTGACTTACACAGTGACATTGGGCTCCCATGAGCGGTGTGGGCAGTCTGTGGTCAAAACTATGTGGACATCCGTAGTGGGGATTGTTGTTGTATTGAACACTGCATGGTGTATTGATATGTGCTTGTGCATCCATGTCTTCCTCCTTATTCACAGGTACCTTCTTCATGTCTTCACAAGGCCATCTCCTTTTCAGATGCAGTTCATGTTGTATGCAGTACGCTGACACATTTGCCTGACAGCAACCCTCTGCAGTTGGAAGGGGTCGATGTGCTAGCTTATTCAGGTTCTAAGACTTGCACTACTTTGATTTTCTACTGTCATATTTTGGCCCTGTTTCATCCTGTGTTGCTGTATTGTGTTGCTGGTAAGTATTTGTTCATGTGTGCTGTTTGTTATTGATTACTGGGAGCATATTGTCTGTGGCCTGTTTCCATTTGTGACACTTGTGTCATGTGTTGTGCATTCATTTGTTTGGTTTCACATTGCATGACATGCCATGGTGTGTTGGGTAGCTGAGATGGGGGGGGTTGGGTGATGGCATTATTTGCATGTTGTATTTTGCAAGGGGGTAGTCATTCATGCAGCATAAATGTGTGCCTTTTTGTGACACAGCATTGGTTGTCTTTCAGTAGGTAGGGATGCACACAATGTAACACTTCCAGGTGACCAATCTCAGGCTGGTATGGTTGTGACAGTTGACTGTCCCTTATGTCATCATCATCATCATTGATTGTCAGTTAGTATGTGCCAGCGCTGTGTGCACTCCACAGGGGGGTGATTTTAGGTGAAGTAATTAGCCACCAGCTGCGTATGGGCTGCCTCACCACGTGCCCTTTCCCCTCCCATGCGCAGCGGCTGTGCATGTGGTTAGGGATGTGGGGGCACCACCATGTCCACCCGCAGGCCCCGGCGTGTTGCAACGTTGTGCAGGACACATGCTGCCACTGTGATCCTGCACACTACTGGGGGCGCATATAGCAGCTGCCCACCAGACCGGTCAAGGGAGCGAAAGCGTGACTTGAGCACTCCGAATGTGTGCTCCACTATGTCCCAGGTTGCAATATTGGCTGTGTTGTATCTTACCTCGGGTGGTGTGGTGGGGTTCCGAATTGGCGTCATCATGTGGGTGCTCAGAGGGTAGGCACTGTCCCCTGGGGAGGTGATGATGGGTATCATTAGTGGGGTTGTGACATTACTCAATATCTGACATGCATGCATGTGCAGAGGCATTTATACTCACCAAGCAGCCATGTATCGCCATGCCGCCCAGCTTCAAGGTCCCGGTTTAAGGGTGACATTCTGAAAATGAAACTGTCATGGGTGGACCCTCGATAGTTGGCATATACTGAGGTGATGATTCCCTTGGCATCACATACTACCTGCACGTTGATGGAATGCCAGTGCTTGCGGTTTCTATAGATATGCTCAGTTGCCCTGGGAGGACGTAGAGCCACATGGGTGCAATCAATGGCACCTAGCACTTTGGGGAAGTGTGCCACCCCGTAAAAGTCCTGGACAGCAGCCTGCCTTTCTGCAGGTGTTCTGGGCATGTATATGTGCCTGCGGACTGAAGAGTGTGCAGTCATGATGGCCAACACCTGGTGTAGGCAGCGTGACTGCGTGGCCTGTGTTACCCTCCCACTATGGCACTTGTCCGCTGAAATGAACCAGTGGCCAAGAAGTGCAGTACATTGAGCACCTTCTCTTTACTCTTAAGTTGCTGCATAGCTTCCTTTTTCCAATTCTGAATTACATCAAATGCTGCAAGACTAGCTTTTTTCTTTAACAATATAGACTCTAAATACTCTATTCGGGCAATCTCAAAACTACCATTGACTGGCCACTGAAATTCGGAAGCGTGTCTAGTTTGTCTGTGCCAAATATCGTTGAATACTATACTACCAATGCCGTACTTACAGTACATAGTACATGCCGGTGACTCCTCCTGTGGCGCCGGACGGCCAAGTTCCAAAGGTTGTCTGTCTCTGCAGAATAATCCCCTGAAACAGGCAGACAATTTCCCAGGCATATCAGATCACTGGTGTTACCTGGCGTTGTTTACACTCGCGAATGCAAATCTGTAACCAAATATCAGGATACTTAGGAATCGGGTCACGACTCACCTGATTGCAATGGACAAAGGAGGTCCGATCGGATTACAAAGGATCGACCTCGTCAAGATGTCATCTCGAACCGCTTGCTCACCGTTCAGGGATCAGATCGTGCAGTACTGTCGAGGTGTCGCGTCTCATACAAAAAAGGGGCCCCTTTTCCCACGCCCCGATTCCAGTCCGGTAGCTGCGTCCTTAATCAGCGAGGTGGCATCAATCTTGAGGGTGCCTATTCGGGAGCCATCTTGTAAGATCAAGCAAGGAATATCGAGGCTTAGTACCACCTAAAATTGAATCCGCCAGTCACAAAGTCAAAAGTTATGAATATAACTTTATTCTGCACAGATTCAAATATCAAAGCAGATAGCTATCTGGCTCCCGACACCTCGCAGTGTGTACCAGCTGACCCAGTGAGGAGTGAGAGTCCTGGTCATCACAAAACATGCAGTATTTATACACCGTTCTGGTCATAGCCCAGCCCATCTCCAAACTAATAGGTTACAAATTTGGGTTTGTGCCCAGTTCACATAACAAATATACAATATTGGTTTGTACTTTTGACATGTTGTCCAATCCTTGAAGATTCAATGATGGTGTTGGTTCTCCAGCTTAGGTTGATCCTAGTTTCAAGAAACAAATTCAATAGCGTATGGCTAAGGCACATAGTTTTAGTTTGTCTACCATTCAAGTTCTTATGTTTGAATATGGCTGATGCTATTGATGCAGACACCACTTTAAATTGAAGTTCACTTTGGCTCCAAGGTTCCTTAAACATACTGGCAAACTTTGTTGTAGTCAGTTGTGTGGATCTTTAGCTTTTAGAGTAAGTCCTGTTTCAAGAAATGTTCAAAGGATTCCTTCAAAAACTCATAGCATTAGTTTACATGCATTGTATATCACTGTTTGAGGGAGGATGAGTTTTGTAGACATAGATAACACTTTGAATGAGAGTTCATTCTGACTACAAGGTCTCTTTGCACAGGACAAATAGTCTGCTCTTCCAGCCCTCGTGCTGGCATAGGCTCAAAGGTCGTTTCTGCTCCTGCAGCTGAAAAAATGGTTAATCTTTTCTGAACAGAGAGCAGAAGTTAGAATCAAGATGGAGGATATTTTCCAAAATGGCGTTTGAAGTCAATTCTAATTAACCGCAGGTTTTAATACAAATGCGGATGGCTTAGGACAATATTCATAATCAGACGATATTTATGTGAATATGGTTTAACACTACGGGCAGATATCTGCCCCCAGGGAGGGCTGCATGAGGTGCACCCCACACTCCATTTAGGGTGTCAGGCCCCCAATGGATGGGAAAGTAAGATTTGGGCACCAAGGGGCCAGATTGGCACACCAATGGCCCCTCTGCACCAAGGCAAGTTTGGTAAACAAAGACAAAAATTCAAAATGGCAGGCTGCACTTTGGGGGGGGGGGGGGCTGAGAGGCACCCTACACCGCTGGAGAATTTTGTAATGTGAAGGGGTGCACGTCTCCACCCCCACCCCAATTGGAGGGGCGGCGCATCTTATGTAGCCCTCCCTATGGGCAGATAAGGGGGGGCAGTTCTGCACTCCTCCGTGGGCTCAGGTGTCCCTTCCTAGGAGCAGATATCTGGCACCCGGGAGGGCTGAATGACATGACCCCCCACTCCATTGTGGGTTGGGGGGGTCACCACCCCGTCCTATTAGAAAATTCCCCATCGGTTTGGTGTACCCCACAGCCCCCCCTAAAATGTGGTCCACCATTTACACTTTTTTCCTTTGGTAACCCAACTGGCCTTGGCACAGATGGGCACATTGGTGTGCCAATCTGTCCCCAGGGTGCCCAAACCTTACTGCCCCACCCACTGGGGGGCCTGTCCCACAATTTATGGTGGCCCTCTCCCTCCTCACCCTAAATGGGTGTCCGGGGCACCTAATGCAGGCCTCCCTCGGCCTCCTACAAATGGCTGTGTGAGGTACACCCCCCCTCCATTTGGGGTGAGGGAGAAGCCCACCCCAAAACATCAGACAGGCCCCCAATGGATGGGGAAGTAGGTTTTGGGCACACTGGGGACAGACTGGTACACCAATGTGCCCCTCTGCACCAAGGCAAGTTTGGTAAACAAAGAAAAAAATTGAAAATGGCAGGCTGCACTTTAGGGGTGGGGTGGTGGGACTGAGGGGCACCCTACACCGCTGGGGAATTTTGTAATGTGAAGGGGGGTGCACCTCTCCACCCCCACCCCAATTGGAGGGGTGGCGCATCTTATGTAGCCCTCCCTGGGGGCAGATAAGGGGGGTTTGTCCTGCACTCCTCCCTGGGCTCAGGTGTACCTTCCTTGGAGCAGATATCTGGCCCCCGGGAGGGCTGCATGACATGGCCCCCACTCCATTGTGGGTGGGGTGAGGCGGTCACCACCCCTTCGCATCAGAAAATTCCTCTGTACTCCGAAACCCCCGGCCGGCCCATAGAGCCGAGGTTTACTCAGAAGTACTTTAAGGCGAGATAGCTGCACTCTTGAGATGGATGTGGGTGCAGATTCATTACTCCAACACCAATCAATAAGAACAACTCATTGGTTTGGCAAAGGGAGTCCATTTAATGGCAAGTACAGAAAACGGGGAATTATGGATATCAGCAGTGATGCGCTCGTCTTCCTCGCTTCAACTCCAATGAACTTCATACAAGTTGTAATAATTATACTCAAAAATCGTCATCAGTGACGTCTAACACTCAAAAGTTAACATGCAATTCTACTGGTTAGGAAAAGGTAACTTTACTATAGGTACTTTATATGTATATGGTAACAGAGTGAGGGGATTGGGTAAACACTGTCAGGTGGGCGTCTAAGCCCTTCCTTCAAAAATGACTACTGTAGACGTTACTAAAAGTATGACGTCCCATTGATTCTACTAATTATAGGACCCTAGATTATCTGGTCCATTGTAATTGGGTTGGCACCAACCCCATGCATACTTTTCCACTTTGCTTAGCAGCACGCAGAATGGTCGGTCAGGTGCGGAGTGCCCCTTAGTTACCCAGCCTTCCTCCGATTATGGTTACAATCAATCATCACTTTAGTAGCCATGTCTCTCAATTTGTGTATTTGATTCTCATTTAGCCCGCCACCTGCCTACGTCCTCTTATCTCGACCTTTCAGAGGCAGTGTTAAACAGGAAATCATATTGCAGCTCCTTTTGATATATATTGGCTTAAGCCTAGTCGCTCTGAGAAGAAAACCGCATCGGAAAATTCTGATTTTAGATCGACTTCGCCGCCATTTTAGAATCGTCTGCCATTTTGATTTCTGTTTGTGTGTGAATTCTCTGTTCTAAAATGGTGGACCGTGTTTAACTTGCAACCGAGCCTACCCGAAATTTGAGTCCACGTTAATGGTTAGACTGTCCGAGGGCTGACTGTCTAGGCTAGGTAATGCGACCTTGCACCAAGTTTGACTTGTTGTCCCAGGATTGTCTGCACTAATAAACTTCATCCACGAATACACATCAAGGACAATGTTATGTAAATGTCGAGCGTGGACACTGGCAGAACTACATTGTGAAGGGATATGTACTAAGGCTCACTGCTAAATCCAGGAATACACTTCGCCATTGTAACTTGTTGGAAACACAAACCTATGTAATCCATGTTCATATTATTGTATGAGCTATATGTGAACTTGGCACGAAATCTAGACCGCAGATTATTAACCTGTAGAGGGGCTGGACAATATTGCAGGATATGTATAAATAATGCAAATGTTTAGATGTCCAGTACCTCTCCCTCCCCACTCTGATGGGCTGGTACTCATTGTGGGGGGTCGATAGCCAAATAGCTATCTGTATCAGATCTGTGTCTCTTTGTAACTGTGCAGTATTAAAGATCTGTGTTTGGTGCATTGCCTTTTGTGGTACTCAGCCTCGATATTTCCTTGCTTTTACAGCAGGATATTCTGTTCTTAGTTTCAATTAGATGTAGCTACTGTTCGCTTCTTCTATTGGTATGACCTTGGCTTTCCGGCACGAGTTGCCTCTGCCGAGTTTCCTTTCAGCCGTCTCTTCTCATTTTGCTAAATATGAATCTTTTCTCGTTTGGCCTTTAGTAACCTGGGTTGATTCTGCTTCTTGTGCAAAGTAAAAAAAAAAATACTCTTATAATGCTGTGCTTCTTTTTGAGGTAGATTATTTATAATGGCGCTTGCTGCACTATTCTTCTACTAAGCATAGCAAGCCGCACTGTTTTCTTAGCTTTCTTGCGGTTCCAAGCATATTTACAGGTGTAAATTGGTCGAATGTCTTCATCTTGCTTACAGCTTTAAACTTCTTTGAATTTCGGCATCGTCCTTTGACTTTAGGTTCACGATATCCTTATTCATGGCGTTTTGTCTCTTTGCATCATTCTCTGGTTGTCCTTTCTTTTATCTGCAAGTCAGTCTGGGTCCTCGTGACATCACCATTCGTCTTCCATTAAGACCTTTTTGGTTTCTTCCGGGACTGCACGTCAGCAATCTTCATTTCGTTTCATTTGTTGGTAGGGTTTTCTTAATGGATATCTTACTGTCCATGGTTTTCTTGGTATTGGTACTTCAGTAGGTGCTTTCTTCTGATAGAAACTGGACAGAGCCCTACTGCGGCTCTCTGCTGGTTTATTTGCTCGTCATACGTCACATATTTTGGTGTGAACGTTCCTGGTACTTCAAAATGGGTGACTGGAGTGCAGGTTTTATTTGGGACCTCCTCTACACTCCCCCCTCTGGGCGATTCATCAACCACTTTCACTTCTGTCTTTGGATTCATCTTACTCGGTTCTTCTGTATTCATCTTCACTCCATCACCTGGGTTCATTCCTTCTTGATCTTCTGGATCTATACATGATGGTTTGAAGAAGTGTCTCTTTGGAGTCCATATCTTTATTACTCCTTTCAGGCTTCCTGCGGTCCTTACATGTTTGTCTTTATTCCATGTCGTTAGTTGACAATGTCCATTTGGGCTGCAGTAAACCCATCTTCCCACATAGTTTTGATGTTTCCTGGGGTAGAGAAACTTTGTTCGTGAATGCTGGCCTTCGCAAAGTCTCTTCTTTCTTCATCAGTCAGGTCTTTGGGCTTCCACCCTGGCTTGACATCAATCATGATCTTCATCCCTATGGCTTTTTTTGCAGTCTTCTGGCATTGAGAGATTATTATCTTGCTAACACAAAAGCTTAGTAATAACATCATTAGCAGGGCTCCCAGGCACTTGAATGCATCTTCAATCCATTGTGGGACCCAAGAGAATAGTGATCCAAACCAGCTGTCATTATCCACTTCGTCAGTTGTATCAATCATCTGGTTCTACAGTTTTGTCAGCATACCTATGGCTTCTGTTAAAGTTCAGTTTTCCTCATTGTCAGAAGGCATAAATGTGCATCATGATTCTCCAATTTTTGCACAAACTGCTCCATCCATAGCTGTGATCATGTCATGCACATATCTGTTCTGGAGAGTCATCTGTTGGATGGCTCTTAACTGTTCCTTAATCGCATTGAATCCTTTTATTGTCGTGTTGATGGTCTGCAGTAACTCCCATCTCGTTATCTGCAACCATTTAGTATTTGCTCCAACTTGGAATCTTGGCATGAAAATAGTTGTGAACAGCCTATGTTCATATGGGATTGCATGAAAGGCTTCTTCTGATTTGTCAGAGAAGTAATTCTCTCTCTTCATCTGAGTTAGCATTTCCACAGATCTCCTTTTCCTCAGGTGACCATCTGCTTTCGGGAAACTGTCAATGTTCAGGTCACTTTTTGGGATCACCAATGCTGGAACATGGATGTTCAATATTGTGCATATACCTCCCCAGTTTTTCGGCAGTCTGATGTATGCTTTGGATCCAGATGCCCAATAATGATCCATAATTACTGCAGTTCCGTGCACCATTCCTAGAGCATCAAAAACTCGTCCACAGTTCTGGTTCTCTCCCATTTTTCTTGTGCCATTATTCCTGAAGCAGAATTTTGGGTTTTCTACTTTCACTATCTGCAAGGATCCTCCTCTGTCTTCGACCCATGTCAGTAGTTTTGCAAGCTTTGGCCATAATGGCTTGCATCCATTCTGTACAATGTTGATGGTGCCTTGGTAACGACCAGTGACCATCCAGGCTCTACATATTACTACTCCTTTCTCCCATCCGTCTGGTGAAAGCACTGTTCCCCAAATCTGCATTTGGCCTCTGTTCTTTCAACTTTGAGCCTCTTCTGAAGTTTTTCCTTGGACATTTAGCTTCGGGTTCGCTTCCCATCTGGTTTCAGCTCCTTTTACTCCAGGTTTCTCGTACTGGATTACATGGTTCCTAGTATGAGCTCTGTTTCTTGTCTTAATGTCTTGAACATAATCATCTTCATCGGAATTGGCTGTTTCAGTTGCCCATATTAGGGAAGCATCACTTCCCATAAACTGGCCTCTAGTTTTGCGAATGGCTACGTGTGAAAAACAGTGTGCTGTCTGGACATCAATTTCTACAGCTACAAAGATCTTGGACTTCCCCATGCTGTATGGTAGGAGTGCACAAACAAAGCATTCCCCTTCTGAATTTCGTCTTCCAACTTCTTTCATGTGCAGGTACCAAATGTTATTTCCCAAATGTGCTGTGCTGTCCAGGTAATCGTTTAGTTCGTTGTCATCTTCGTGCATACTCCTCTTGATTCTTAAGGTTTTCATGTAGTTTGCTATTACTACATCCCTGAATGCATCTGTATGGCTCTTTATTGCTGGAAGATTCTCAGGTATCCTGGTCCATGGTGCAGGCCTCCTCATCTGTGCCATTTGAGTAGAGGAAGGTCTGGCAATTCTTTCTATTTCCTCTTGCCTCTTCTAGGCTCTGGCTAATGATGGCCAGATGGATTCTGCTATCAGCTGTGCTCGTGAGATTTTCTTTGAGTTTGTCTTCGTCTCCATCAGTATCGTCTCAGCGGTGTTCATTGCTGTCATTTCTGTTGGTTTCTTCTCCAATTCATCTTGTTTTTCCACTATGTCTGCTTCCTTCATTTGGCTCTTCACTTTACTCGTAGTGATATTTCTCATAGTAGGCAATCTTTTCTTTTCCCATGCTTTGGATTGTGATCCTGCAGTCATTGATATTAGGCCTGTTGTGTGTGCATTCCATGTGTGCATGCGTGTGGTTATCAGTAACCTTTTTTCATTCATTCTTTGCCGACCCTGTCTCCGGCTTTTCAATTCATCTGTTACCACAAGTGTGTGTGTGTGTTATTGCTGACCACATCCATCTCAAGTTCATTCATTCTACCATCAGATCTTATATGGACTGGAATGACTATGTACGGTCTGGGTATTTACGTGGGTTTCATGCGTACATCATCAGGTGGGTGCACTGGAATTGGAACACTTTGTGCACCAATGAAAAATACAGTTCTGATCATTAATGACAGTAAAACAATGATGAATGTAATACGCAAATACATTATGCTCCTGTATGTCAGGCGGCAGCATTTACTTCCAGAGAAATAGGGACGTTGTTCCTCCTGCCGGAGGACAAGGTTGCTGCTCTGGATCCCCATCTCGATCATTCGCCAAAATGTAAATTTTTACGATACTCCTTTAAACAATATTGTCTTTCAGATTCTTTGTTGTGACTTTCAGGTGTTACACAATTGTCCCCCCTCTTGTGAATAATGAATTGTCTATTATCTCAGGATACAGTTCTTTTACTAAAATATGGGAAGTGTCAAAATTAAGTGATAATTCAGCAAGTCTCTTTACTGTGCATGTTCAAAGTATGTCAGCTCCCAGTCTGTGCCCCTGATCTGCTTCAGTCCCAAAGACATGTTGCCTTTGTTAATGGAAAATAAGAAAGGAAATCTCTGGCAATGCTCTCTCGAGATGTCCCTCGGCGGAAAGCTTTTAGAATCTCCTCAGATAGTTGTGCTGATGGTTAGAGAGTTACACTTGCAGTACTATTACATGCAAGAGCATACCCATTTGTGCAATATTGGCTGTGTCTCTGATGAATTTGAGGATGTCAACATTGATTGGTCTCCCCACTAGCTCTGGAAAATCAGTGACTAAACGAAAGAGAACGTTGTGGGCCAATCTGCTGTCTTCTGGTGACAGGGACATCTGTCCCGTTTTGCTGATGTTCAGGACTGTATGTTTTCACTTCAATGTAAACAATGTCTGCACTGTCCGTTTGCGTGGAGTGCGACTAAGATCACAATGTTATTGAGGAGTGTGCTCATACGTTCTGTATTCGCTGGATCTCGGAGAAACGTGAGTGTGTCTGTCGTTCCTCTGACAAGATTTGGACAGTCTTCAATTATTCGAAAGAACAATGTATTGACAAGCTCATTTACTTTCTTCTCTGCCTGTGACGTTTGGCTTATTCTCACTGTATTCAGGAAGTAGGAGAAATTGTTCAGCAATTACAGTAAGCAATATTCTTATTGTCTTTTCATTTTTGGGATCTTGAAGAAAGTCAGTGACACTGTGAGTCTCCCCACCAATGACGGGTATGATATTAGCACTGAATTAAAATATGTTACCACATCTTTAGTGATGTTACTACTGTGGGACACCATAAGTGATTCCGATTATGGTCTCGGTGTGGAATGAGTCTTGATACTGTATTTTCTTGCAATGTATGTGTCCTCGATCAACATTTGGCATGTTATTTCCTCGTCACAGTTTTAATGTGTCTCAATCCAAAGTTCAAGTTACACCGACTATGTTGTTGCTTATACGTGCAATTCTCTTCTTCACCCTGCAACTAGGATGCACAGAGTTACCTTTGTTTATGTCCTTATTCCCTTTTTTCATTCCCTTTTCTGCTCAGAGGAAGTGTCCAATTTTAAGCCACAATTTGCAATAAGTTATTTCTCTTTGTCTGGCTGGTCATGCATCCTTTTTCTTCATCATGGATCTCGTCTGCACATGCTGTGGTTCTTCCACATCGCTCGTAGTCTCTTACGTTCGGGTGCAGGCAGGGGGCCTTCTCCGATGTAGGGTTTGATATCCCCCAGAAAAATCCAAGCTCTCCTGCCTTGTAGTTTCACTGCGGAAGGATTGCAGTCCTCCACTGTAAAGGGACTGTTAAATCTTGGCTGTCCCACCTTTTCCTCGTATGATTCTTTACAAGGACGGTATCTCCAGGGAAAACAGAAAGTACACAAAGTCCTTGAGCTGTGCCTATAGTAGTATCTCCCTCTGTGTTCCATGCTGCCCTGCACCCTTTTCATCGTCGCTGCAGCTGGTCCGAAATTACAGTAAGGAAAGATGTCATGCAATTCAGGTAATTTTGCATTTCAGACCCTAAGATTTCTCCTGTGGACTAGGCATCACATCTAGCTCTATCTCGGGTGTCGGGGAGTACGCATTATTGTTCCCGTGTCTATCTCGTGTGGCGTAAGATGATGGTCAGAGTGCATACAATGCCAAATGAAGGCAGTGCAACCATCCCTTTCTTAGAGTAAGCTTCAACTTGGCTATCCTTTCCTTTAATAGGCCGTTGAGCTTCTCACAGATTCCGTTACCTTGTGGATGATACACCGACGAAAACTTGTGCTTTATATCAAGCAGCAAGCTAATCTGTTCGACTGTCTCATTTACAAAGTGAGCTCCATTATCTGTTCTTATGACTTCACACACCCCCACCTGGGGAACAATTCTATCACTAAAAATGTGGCCGCACAGGTAGAGTCTGGGTGTGGACATGGACCTGCCTCTATCCATCTAGAGAATGGACACACCACATCAATTAAGTATCTGTACCCATTACATACTTGAATCATGTCAACGTAATCGACGTGCAAGTGCTGAAAAGGCCCATTTGGTCTGGGGGTGACTCTTCTCATTACTTTTAATGTGTGCCCAGCTGTGAATTGTTGGCAGATTATTCAGTTCACTATAAAAAATGCAACGTGCTTGGTTAAATTCGGTATGAACCAGTCTTCTGCGAGCGTTGTCGCAAGATTCTCTTTTGTCATGTGGGCTGGATAATGTAATTGCTCCAGCACTAATTTTAACAGGGCTATAGGCATCACCGGTTTACCAGTGCTGTCTTGTCGCCACAAACTGTCAGATGGGTTTAAAGAACACACTTGCCGTTTCCATACATCTTTCTCTTCCTGTGGTGCTTCCCCTTGGCATTCCATCAACTGTGTTTGCCCTAGATTGTTATAGCTTTCAGGTGTAGTTCGTGCAACCATCATTCTCTCATTGGTATGGGTGACTTCCACTTCCATGATCGTCTCATTCTCGGATGCCATACGTTTGGCTTCCGTCTTATCTGCTTGGTTTCCGCTTGAGATAAAATCTGTCCCTTTTGTGTGGGTGGCGCCATTCACGACTGCTATGCTCACTGGGAGCTGTAGTGACTTAATCAGCCTGTCCAATAAGGCTGCATGCTGCACTGGCATGCCGTCTGCTTGGAGGTATCTTCTCCTTTTCCAGTGCGCTAAGCCTGCGTGCACTGTTGACGTCAGATAGGCGTAGTCAGTGTACACCATTACTTTCTGGTCTGTGTGATTCTCAATGGCGAGTATCAACGCCAATAATTCTACAGCCTGTGCTGAATAGTGAGATGGTATTCGTGCACTAAGGAGTACTCGAAATTCTCCATTTGCAGTGTGTTTCATTACAGCAACGCCTGTATATCTTTGCCCATCATTTTGATCGATTCTTGAAGAACCATCAATAAAGAAACTTTCTCCTTCTGCCAAAGCATTTTCTTTCACCCTGGGAATTTCATCATAGAATTCTTTGTAATTTGCACAGTCATGTATTGGCTCTCCTTCAGTGACTGGCTCTGCTATAAACATAGCTGGGTTCACTAACTTACATCAGGCTACTTTAATCGATGGATTCGATATGATCACCTCATAGGCAGAAGCTCTCTGGGATGTCAACGTGCCCTTTGGTTTCTCTAGAATAACAAATAGTGAGTGCTCGACGTACAACGTCATTGAGCAACCCATCACAATGGTTGTAGCCTTCTCTATGGTGAATGCTGCGGCAGCTAAACTTTGTTCGCATGGGAAATGGCCTCTCATTACTGGGTCCAAATTTCCACTATAGTATGCCAGGGGCTTGTACCTCAATGTGGTTCTCTGTGTGAGCACTGCCGTCATAACGCTGCCATTCATGTGTGAAAACAGGTAAAATTCCTCTGCATAATTGGGAATCCCTAGAACTGGTACTGTGCAAATAGCTTTTTTAAGAGTTCAGCAAATCCTTCCTCCATGGTCTCAGACCTTCAATTTTTTTTCTTGTAAGGCTTAGTGTAAGAGCTATAGTCGAAGACCCATGCCCTGACCTAGTTGCACAGGTCTGCATCTGTTTTATCGTGTGTGGCTTAGCCGTGTTCAGTATGGCTTCAGCCCTTTCTGGGGTCACTCTTTTTCCCTCATGTGAGATCAGCTGGCCTATGTACAGCACTTCTTGTTGACAATATTGTAACTTTTCCTTGTCAACCTTATATCCTGTCTCAGCCAGTATAGTCAATAGCTGAACAGAATTGTGCCTGCATTGCTCCCATGTCGTGCTGCAGATTAAGATGTCATCCACATATTGCAGGGAAACACTTTCCAATACAATACTGCTTAGGTCCATCTGTAGGACTCTGTTAAAAATAGGAGACTCACAGTACCCCTGGGGTAGCCTTGTGCTTTTCAAATGCATCTGTCTGAACGTGAATGACATCATATCTTGTGAGTCACGGTGCAACGGGATTGAGAATAATGCATTTTCAAGTCAATCACTGTGAAATATTTTGCCTCAACAGGTATATTAGATAGAATTGTAGCCGGGTTCGGGACTAGAGGGAACTCGGCCTCAACAGTATCATTTATTGGGCCTAAATCCTGAATTAGCCTCCAAGACCCTCCCTTTGATTTCTTGATCAGATAAACCACAGTATTGCATGACGACTCTGACGTCACTAAAATACCGTGCTCCATCATAGCCAAAATTGTCTTAAAATCCCTTCATCTGCCTCTCTGGACATGGCATATTGTCAGGCTCTTGGTAGAATTGCTCCTGGTTTCAGTTTGATTTTCACTTCTCCACCCCTTTCAATAGGCCTACATCATAGGGTCCTGTGGTCCACACTGAGACAGACACCTGGGCCATGTCGTCATCAAAATATTCAGGACGGTTTTGTGCCATTATCATTCTCTGAGGCACTTCTTTTTTGATCATTCTCACCCAAAAGGTGAGACTCACTTCCACCGCTGTCTCTCCCATATCTGCTTGCTCTTCAAACAGATCGTCATCAGTCAGTCAATCGATATCCTTCTTCAATGGCGATTACTGCGCACCATTGTCAGCCTTCGTCGTCATAACCATCAATCAAGGCCATTCTCCCTCGTAATGCAGCTGTGTGTATCATCAAGGGAAATACTTGTCCCTTCTCCTCGTGCATCGGTATTATTGGTCTAAGTAGAAACTCATCTGGGGTTCTCATGATTCTGTCTGCAAGGCCTGGCATCCCCGCCATAAGTATGCGCATACCATACGTGAATATTTCTGGCTCTAATGGTATAGCCCTCATGGCTGTGTGTCCTGCGTATGCTCTAATCACTTTGCATATGTTTGAATAGTGCATTCATGGAGTTGAACATACTATGCCCACCTCAGTGAATGAGATTGTCATATTTAACTTTGTCATTAAATCTCGACCCAAAATGTTTGCTGGGGTCTGTCGTGAATATAATAAAGGCACATTCATTTCACATTCTCTTATGGAGACTGGAAGTGTGTTTGTGAAGGGAACACAACTTGTAGCTCCTGTAAAACTCTGAGTATTTATGGCCTCGCCAGACAAGGAAAACTTGCCTTCACGAATACACAAGCGTGTTGCACCTGTGTCAACTAAGAAGGAATATTTTTTATCCCCTATAACGACATCCACCCTAGGTTCCTGGTGAGGGCCTGGTGTAACTGATAGGATAGAACACATCAGGGTTCCCAGTGAGCTGTCCTAATCCATATATAGCTTGGGCCCACCGTGTGCTGATGGATTTCCCCCATTGACAGTGTTATTTCCCATTCCAGGGTTCATGGTCTGCCCTGGAGCTCATCTTTTGTGACAATTGCAGTGGTGACTGTTGGGACTGCCCTTGTGGAAACTCACTATATTCAGAGGTTGCAAACCTTGTTGCGCTCCTGGCGCTTGTTGTTGCACCGTGGGATTTCATCCAACACCCTGCTGTAAAAATGGAGGTGGATTCGCCGTGCCTGCTCCTATCCCTTGGCCATTCTGCACCATGCCTTGGTTTCTGCATGTGCACGCTAAATGCCCTGTCATCCCACACAACCAACATACTGGCAGTGGTCGGATCATTTGCCCATTTGACATATCTTGATTACTATGTTGCATATTTTGAAAACCTCCTTGATTATTTTGAAAACCTCCCTGATTGCTCTGCCATCCTCTTCCTCTAAATCCTCTTCCCCTGGGGTAAAACTCAGTATTTCCCTGATTACTCTGCTGTGGGTTAGTCACCTGTTGCATGCTCGATTCAGCTGTGCCAGTTAGCATGGCTCCCTCAAGAGCATATTTTGCCAATTTCTTCTGCACCAATTTTGCTTCCTCACCCTTTCGTGCAGCTTCCTTTTTGCGATTCTTTTCTTGCAGTAGTCTGCAATAGTGTGCGATGGTAAGCTGTATTTCTGACCATGGCTTAGCCTCGATTCCTACCAATTTCTTGAGCTGTTTCTGTACCGGCTCTGGCAGCCCTTGGCACAATATATGGTAGAACACAGGTATAGATTTCCCCCAAGATTCATGAGTCTCGAGTACCCACGTGTCTTGAAAATTCTGTATGTAAATTAACGGATCCTCAGACTCCTTCATTTTACATGTCATTATAGCTCCCATATCAGAAGTGTCTGGGTAAAGCACTTGTAGTGCCTTCCATACCGCATCTCTGCAATTGTTAAATGGATCTCCGTCATACGTGGTATTAATTGTGGTCACACCGGGGTAACCTGCCCTTGTCCACACATCATCTGCTCTCTCCCCAAGTATGGCAATTAGGAGACCCTTGATATCCCCTATAGCTAACGTGTTTCCTCCTGTCATTTTTTCTAACTCGTGTATCCATTTTCCAGCTCCCGATGTCAGCACTGGAAGCTTTTTTTTCTCGATCCATGTGTGGCCATGGAATATATTGTGGTCTCGCCCCCCCCTTCCTCGAGTAATGGAAATTGGGATGAATAGCTCTCTCTCTCTTCTCTCATTGTTCTCCTATCTATTGCAGGGGTAATATTCCTGCATCGTCGCCTGCCTGGCAATGATCTAAGCCTTTTCACAATGGGCAGTGGTGACCCCGCCCCCCTCTGAATGTGAGATACTTCTTGGTGTCAGTCTGACTGTGTGGCTGACTCTGATGCCCTCGGTGTAGACTCGCTAGTGTCCGACCACCTTATCCCTTTCTCCCTAGGGAGTCGTCTTTCACTCCTTCTCTCTTCCTCCTTTTCCTCATGCTGTGCCCCTTCTGAGTCAGACATTGTCTGTGCCCAGCTCGTGCCACTTCTTGTGTCTTCTTTGTTCCTACTTATTTCTAGTCTATCCAGGAATAGTTCTCTATTCCCACTACTTCGGGAAACATCCTCAGTGTCATACAGCTGTGTGCTCTCCAGGAGCTCGCCTTCCCCCTCCCCCTGGGGTATTTGTTCTAGCCCCATTTCATCATATATTCTATCAATCGTTTCTCAGATGCTTCTGGTGTCGAAGTTATCCTCGATATTCACCCTAGATGGCCTGGTATTGAATCATATGCAGGGAAGATTTCTTCTATATCTTCCCAATCTACTATTGGCTCAGGTTTTTTTACCTCTCTCCCCAGATATTCAGGATCGCGTGCTCTCTGTCTTCGCTTACGTTCTACATCGTCATCAAATTCTCTGCGCTTCCTCGCCTCTTCTCTGACCCTATCTTCTTCCTTTTTCTTTTCATTTCTACGTTCATCTGCCCTTCGGATTTCCTCATCCCTTCATCTCTTTATTCTCTTCTCTCGTATTCTTTGCTCTTCCTCTGACCTTTGCTGCTTCTGTCTGTCTTGATCATTGGCTGCTCTCTGTTTGCGATCGAGCTTTCTATCTCGCTCTTCGCGATATAGCTGTTCTCGCCTTTGTCTATCTTTCTTTCTTATTCTTTTGCCTCTTCTTTCTCTTTTCTATGTACATCATCTAGCCTCTCTCTTTGCTTCGCATCATCAACGCCTTTGCCATCAAGTTTCAATAGGATTGGGCCTCCCATCCATTCATTTTTTGCGAATGCTATCTCATCAGTTCTACTTCATTTCCTTTCCATCTTTTGCCTTCTCTCTCCTTATCTGGAGATGTACTTGTATGTGTCTGGTCCCTTCTTTCATCATCACGTCTCTCCCTGTTCTTTTGAACTGTGGAGGTGATATCCTTATCTTTATCCTTACCTTGATTTTTTTCGTCACTACTTTGCGTAGGTGACTCATAAGCCGGGTTGCTATACGCTGTAGCTGCTTTAAGTTCTCTCACCGGGTATAACCCTTTGTCTTTATTTTCTTCAATCTTCATTTCGGCTGGGGTGGGTGGGGTGGGTGGCGCGGTAGGCGTCTCACCCCCCCTCTGAACATACATTAAGTATCCAATCCAATCTATTGGCGGCTCCTCTTGCTTTCCCTGTTCATACATTTTCCAAAGCTCTAGAACAGCTAGGCATTTGTCTACCTTTTTGCCCGTGTGTGTGGTGTGCAAGTATGTCGTCATGTGTTGCAAAACAGCTTTAGAAAAGGACCCGCCCTGTGGTCATGGCATGAACATTTTGTGGGCGGTCCCCTCAACCCACTCTGTACTGTATTTTTTCAGCATAGGTGCATGTTTCGGCAATTGTTTGCAAAGGTGTGCCAATGGAGTTATGTCTTCCATGCTTAAATATGTTCCCTTTATCCTTATATAACACTTGTCAAAGCTTCACATGATTTAAACAGTTCCAACAATATGAGCAGGCACCAAACACTGCAAGCTCCTATCCCAATTTTTTCACAAAATGTTATATCTTCTATTTTACTCCAAAAACATGAATTTGGATACTATATCATCTCAGCTATTCAATCGCGTAAAATTTAAGTCAATTTGTTAAAGAAAATGTTCAATTTATGAAGTCACAACAAACAACATGTAAGGCAGACGTTGAACAGACTAGACGAACAAATACAAATACAGCTGGTCACATGTATCTCTGACTGAGTTTAAACGTATCCCTTTCACGGTGTCTTTAATCACTGTGGTAGTATATTTGTTCCCCTTTTATTTGGGACTCTGGGTACACGTTTCTTCTAGCCGCTATATTAGCATAGGAATAATGTCGAATCCTCTCTCTTCTCAGGTGTCCTCCCCGGTAACCTCTCTCTTCTCGGGTGTCCTCCCCGTTATCTTTCCTTTAGTTACTTCTCAGTTACTCTTGAGTCATTATTCCCTTCCCCTTAGATATATGCATTGTTGTCTACTTCTAGCTATATTTTGTTTTCCCGCCTCCCTCCATTACCTTTTCCCTTTACTTGTTATAAAGCATGCCCTTTTGCCAAAACACTTTTTCACTCACCGTTGGCATGATTCCTCTCTGGACCCTCGGGATCACCGTCTTCGTTACCGCCTTCTTCGGCTTTTCTCCCGCTCAGATGCCCATAGGAATGGGAAGGGTTTACATGGGGAAACACAGGTCCCTTCAGACCTTGTCCTGCAGGTTTTGTTTTCTTATACTAGCCCTGTCTACGGGGAGCTTCACAGTCTACTCAGCCAAATGGCAAAGGGCTTGTGATATTGCTGAAGACCTAGAGTTACTTTATGTCGACGGTCAATGGGTGTCTTATTCTAATCGATAACCATCAATCTCTGCTACCAAGTGTACTCTGAGACCCCCGGCTGGCCCATAGAGCCGAGGTTTGCTCAGAAGTACTTTAAGATGAGATAACTGCACCCTTGAGATGGATGGGGGTGCAGATGTATTACTCCAACACCAATCATTAAGGACAACTCAGTGGTTTGGTAAAGGGAGTCTGTTTAATGACAAGTACAGAAAACGGAGTTATGGATATCAGCAGTGATGCGATCGTCCTCCTCGCTTCAACTCCAACGAACTTCATACAAGTTGTAACATTTATAATCAAAAATCGTCATCATTGACATGTAACACTCAAAAGTTAACATGCAATTTTATTGGTTAGGAAAAGGTAACTTTACTATAGGTACTATATTTGTATATGGTAACGGAGTGAGGGGATTGGGTAAACATTGTCAGGCGGGCGTCTAAGCCCTTCCTTCAAAAATGACTACTATAGACGTCACTAAAAGCATGACGTCCCATTGGTTCTACGAACTATAGGACTCTAGATTATTTGGTCCATTGTGATTGGGTTGGAACCAACCCCATGCATACTTTTCCACTTTGCTTAGCAGCATGCAGAATGGTCGGCCAGGGTGTCCGCCCATTTGGTCGAAAAAAAAAGATCCAATGACCATTTGGTCGAAACCAAATGGTCGAAACAAAATGGTCGAAATTCTTTTTTTATTTATTGATATTTTTTTTTCCGTTTTGGAACCCCGCCCCCAAAAAAAAAAAATGTAAAAAAAAAAAGAATAATAATTCGACCATTTGGATTTCGACCATTTGGTTGTCGACCAAATGACTGGTAACCGTCGGCCAGGTGTGGGGTGCCCCTTAGTTACCCAGCCTTCCTCCGATTATGGTTACAATCAATCATCACTTTAGTAGCCATGTGTCAATTAGTTCACTGTGGTTGGTCTCGAGACTGCATCTTCTGTCTGGAAAGTTCTGATATCTCCGCCTGGTCAGGTGCCAAGTGTAGGTGTGAACCCTCCCTTCTTCTTGCTCGGCTGGTCACCTGATTCCTACACCGTGAACTTGTCTCTTTTCTCTCAATTTTGTGTATTTGATTCTCATTTAGCCCGCCACCTGTCTATGTCTTCTTATCTCGACCTTTCAGAGGAAGGATATCTGTTCTTAGTTTCAATTAGATGTAGGTACTGTTCGTTTCTTCTCTTGGTATGACCTTGGCTTTCCTGGCATGAGTTGCCTCTGCCGAGTTTCGTTTCAGCCGTCTCTTCTCGTTTTGCTAAATATAAATCTTTTCTCGTTTGGCCTTTAGTAACCTGTGTTGATTCTGCTTCTTGTGCAAAGTAGAAATACACTTATAATACTGTGCTTCATTTTGAGGTAGATTATGTATAAAGGCGCTTGCCGCACTATTCTTCTACTTAGCATAGCAAGCTGCACTGTTTTCTTAGCTTTCTTGTGGTTCCAAGCATATTTACAGGTGTAAACTGGTCGAATGTCTTCATCTTGCTTACAGTTTTAAACTTCTTTGCATTTTGACATCATCCTTTCACTTTAGGTTCACAATATCCTTATTCATGGCGTTTCATCGTTTGCATCATTCTCTGGTTGTCCTTTCTTCTGTCTGCAAGTCAGTCCGGGTCCTTGTGATGTCACCATTCGTCTTCCATTAAGACCTTTTTGGTTTCTTCCGGGACTGTACTTAGGCAATCTTCATTTCATTTCATTCAATTTCATTTGTTGGTAGGGTTTTCTTAATGGATACCTTACTGTCCATGGTTTTCTTGGTATTGGTACTTCAATAGGTGCTGTTCTTCTGATAGGCACTGGGCAGAGTCCTACTGCGCTCTCAGCTGGTTTATTTGCTTGTCATACGTCACATATTTTGGTGTGAACTTTCCTGGCACTTCAAAATGGGTGCAGGTTTTATTTGGGACCTCCTCTACACCCCGTCGGTTTAGGGTGCCCCACAGCGCCCCTAAAATGCTGTCTCCCATTTTCACTTTTTTCCTTTGGTGACCCAATTCCCCTTGGCGCAGATGGGCCCAATAGTGAGCCAATCTGCCCCAAGAGTGCCCAAAACCTACTACCCTACCCATTGGGGGGCCTGTCTGACATTTTGTGCTGGCCCTCTCCCCCCTTACCCCAAATGGGTGGCGGAGGCACCTCATGCAGGCCTCCCTGGGCCTATTGCAAACGGCTGAGTGAGGTACACCACCCCTCCATTTGGGGTGGGGTGGAGAGGGCCACCAAAAATTGTGGGACAGGCCGCACAGTGGGTGGGGCAGTAAGGTGTGGGCATGCTGTGGCCAGATTGGCACACCAATACCAATGTGCCCCTCTGCACCAAGGCAAGTTTGGTAAACAAAGAAAAAAATTGAAAATGGCAGGCTGCACTTTAGGGGGCGGGGGCTGAGGGGCACCCTACACCACCGTAGAATTTTGTAATTTAAAGGGGAGTGCACCTCTCCACCCCCACCCCAATTGGAGGGGCAGTGCATCTCATGTAGCCCCCCCCTGGGGGAAGATAAGAGGGGGGTTCTCATGCAGCCCTCCCTGGGGTTACATTCCCCTTCCTAAGAGCAGATAACTGCCCCCAGGGAGGCCTGCATGACATGAGCCCCAAGTCCATTTTGGATGGGGGGACAACCCCTTTCCATAAAAAACATTCCCTGGTGGTCCATTGGGGGGGCACTCCCCCCAACACCAGCCATTATATTTTTTGTATTTTTTTGCCTCCTGCCCCCAGGGGGTCTCCATACATGTGGCCCCATGCTTACTAGGTAAGCGGCTCCCCCTCCCCCCTACTGAAAAGACATTCCTGGTGTCTAGTGGCATTGCTGCCCACGGATCGAGCGCCCTTCCCTTTCCAACGACACCTGCCTTGATCACTGGCTTGAAATACAGCTGGAGATCAAGGCAGAGCAAGGTGGAGACTCACCTTGTGTTTTCACTGCAGCAGCCGAAAATGGCTGCCGCGGTAAAAATACTTTCACTTTCATGTCGGCGTGCATTACGCACGCCGACGTGAAACTGAAGGTAATCCAGCCCCCTGGCAGAGAGGGGGGACATCCCCCTCACATAGCCCGTGGGTTGGATTACAGTTTTGATTGATCCCTCCTTTGCAGGGATCGCTAATAACAGAGTGCTAAAAAGGACAAGCTATCTCGTCCTTGGCACTACAGAGGTAATGTCAAGGACAAGATATCTCGTCCTTGGCACTGAAGGGGTTAATCTACTCAAATATGGTGGCGATTCCCCCTCTCACCATGAAGTTGCCCTTTAGGTGGGTCCGACTGTGTCAATGGTTCTGATGCCCTAGGTATAGGCACATCTAAATCAGACCACCTCACTCCCTCATCCATTGTAAAACAACCCTCAGGTCCACACACGTCACCCCTCTCCACGGAAGGTGTTCCAGTCTTCGTCGACATTTCCTGCCCCCAACTCATGTAACTTCTCTCCTCCTCATCTCTATGCAGAGTCAGCCTATCCAAAGACAACTCTTTGGGCCTTGTACTACATGAGGCTTCCTCTGTGTCGTACAACTGTGTACTTTCAAGTCAATCATTTTTTCCCTTCCCTTTCAATTCTTTCTGGGCTCTCATGTCATAATAAACTTTATCGATTGCTTCTCCAATGCTCCTAGAGTCAAACTCGTCCTCTAGATTTACTCTAGATGGGCCTGGTAATGACTCGTATTCTGGGAAGAACTGCTCTATGTCCTCCCATGCTACTTCTGGATCGGGATTCCTCACCTCCTTTTCCAGGCAATCCAGATTGCGTGCTCTTTGCCTTCTCTTTCGTTCTATGTCATCATCAAGCTCTCTTTGTTTTCTTGCTTCCTCCCTTATCCTGTCCTCTGCCTTTTTCTTCATATCCCTTCTTTCGTTTGACCTTCGTATTTCCTCATCCTTTCGTCTCTGTATTCTCTTATCCCTTAACTTCTGTTCCTCCTCTTCTATTCTTTTCCTTTCCAACCTTTTCCGTTTATTAATTGCCCTTTGTCTATTGTCTCGCTTTCCTTGTTCCTCTGCTCTTTCCTGTTTCTTTGATTGTTGATCTTGACATAACTTCTCTGCCTTTGTCTATCTTTTCTTTATGCTCTTCTTTTGATCGTTCCTCCTTTTCTCTATCTTTTTTATCTTGCCCATCTTGATCTTCTCTTTGTCTTACATCTTCGATGAGCTTTACGATCGAGTTTGAGCAAAATCTGCCCACCCATCCATTCGTTCTGTAGGAGCTCTAACTCATCAGCTTTATCATTTTCTCCCTTCCATCTCTTTATTTCTCTTACTATGTCTAAAGATGTGCTTGCTCGATCACTTCTCTCATTGTCACGTCTCTCCTTGTCCCTTAGGACTTTAGGGATCACATCTTTCTCAGTATTTTTCTTTTGGTCCTCGTCACTGCTTTGCACAGGCGACTCATATGCCAGGTTGCTATATCCTGTTGCTGCCTTAAACTCCCTTAATGGGTATAACCTATCATCTTTCTTGTTTTTCACCATCTATTTCCAACGGGGCAGGGGGAGCAGAAGGCTCCTCACCCCCCTCTGTACATACGTTAAGAATCCAATCTATAGGAGGCGGCTCTTCTCTTTCCTCCTGGTACATTTTCAAAAGTTCTAAGCTTGCTAGTCGCTTGTCTAGCATTTTTCCCGTATATGTTGCTTGCAAATATTTCATCATATGTTGCAAGACTGCCTTCGATAGTGAACCTCCTTGCTGCCACGGCATTAACATTTTATCTGCAGTTCCATTTACCCATTCCGCTCTATACTGTCTAAGCTTAGGCACATGTTTCGGTAACTGCTTACAGAGGTGCACAAGTGGCATGACATCCGCCATCGTTAACTTATCACTCTTAATTGTTAAAACATTTTGTGATTAAAGTAAACGAGTGTTAACAAAAACACTACGTTTCAGAAAAACAATATAATATGAGCATGCACCAATCGTCACAGGCTCCAGTCCCTTTAAATCACGCCTTTTAACTTTAATGTTGCTAAAAAAAACACCATCAAGGTAATCTCAAACAACAATTAAATTCTTCAAACTCGTGTTTCTCCTTTTTTCCGACATCAGTTTTTAACTATCTCGTTATCACCAATACATAAATACATAAGACAGACAGACACACACGACCAGTCACATATATATTTTTCTCTTACGATCTTCTTCTCTAAGATATGTCTTGCCCTCTAATCGATACTCGATACAGAATTTAAACCAACCTCTTTAAGTCTGACTTCAACCAGAACTCGTTTTCTAAGCTTCCACTATGGGACTTTAGGTTAAGATTTCTTCTGAAATGTTCTTTAAAACGCAAGCTCAGAGCCTATTCTCTCTTGTGAGTTCCTCTCACGGTATCCCTCTTGATTGTTTGGCCACACTCAAGTCAATTTCTATTCAATATTTTAACACTCTTATTCTCAAGTTACATTTTATCCCACCTCCCTCCTTTACACTTTCTTCCCTTTATTACTTTTCGTCATTCATTTCCCATGCAATTTTGCCATCTCGCTCATTTTCCACTCACCATTCGCATGTTCGCTTTCCGACTCTCGTGATCGTATGCCTCTTTTGCCGCCTCTCCAACTTCCCGTTTGTTCAGCTTCTCGTAGACCTTGGGAGGGTATTCTGTTTGAAACCGGAGGGACTCATCAAACCCTACTTGCAAGATTTTAACAATTTAAACTAGACCACTATCTACGGGGAGCTTCACGTCCTGTTAGCCGAATGGCAGAGGTCGTGCGATATTGCCAGGACTCTAAAGTTTACTTATGTCGATGGATTTTTGTAAACCCTCCTCTCCACTACCAAGTGAACTGAATAACCTCAGCCCTTTATGATGAGTAGCAATTACCCTGGAGATGAATGGGGGTGCAGATTTTATTCATACAACAATAATCAAAACGACTCAGTTAGTTGGCAAAAAGGATAGCTGTTTTATTTTCAATTCTCTAAAACAGTGAGAATAACCAACATCAACGAATTCGCTCGATCCTCTTACTCAACAAATGTTATAAAAACTGAGCTTATATACTGAAAACGTGTCATCATTGACGTTGACCTGCGTCATTACCAACTTCACCCTACGTGGCAAACTACAAAACCTAATAGCGAATGTGATAGGCTCTTAATGAACCTCTAAGTATATGATCTATATTAGTGTGGGATAGTGAATAAGAGTGATAGTCTTCTTAACATCAGGTGAGGCAACTAAGCTCTTCCCTTAAAATGGCTACTACAGATGTCACTAAATACACACCATCTCATTGGCTACGTAATCTATAGGACCCTTGATTACGTGGTCCCCTACAATTGGTTTGCACTCTAACCTTCGTCAGTACTTTTCCTCCTACGTTAGCAGCATGCAGGCTGCCTTTCAAGTGCTGGCGAGCTCGTCTTAATCCCTGCTTCCCACCAATTAGCATATCAATCTATCATCACGTCAGTGGTCAGTTATTCAATTAAGCTTTGAAGCTCTGCCTTGAGTTTGTTCTGTACTGTGGGGAATCAGGGGAGTGAAGGCACGCTCTGCCCTCATGAGTAGGTGTCAGCATCTTGCTCGTCCAACTTCTTTCTTCCACGTGACTGAAACTCGTGTTTCTCCTTTTTTCCAACATCAGTTTTTAACTATCTCGTTATCACCAATACATAAATACATAAGACAGACAGACACACACGACCAGTCACATATATATTTTTCTCTTACGATCTTCTTCTCTAAGATATGTCTTGCCCTCTAATCGATACTCGATACGGAATTTAAACCAACCTCTTTAAGTCTGACTTCAACCAGAACTCGTTTTCTAAGCTTCCACTATGGGACTTTAGGTTAAGATTTCTTCTGAAATGTTCTTTAAAACGCAAGCTCAGGGCCTATTCTCTCTTGTGAGTTCCTCTCACGGTATCCCTCTTGATTGTTTGGCCACACTCAAGTCAATTTCTATTCAATATTTGATAACACTCTTATTCTCAAGTTACATTTTATCCCACCTCCCTCCTTTACACTTTCTTCCCTTTATTACTTTTCGTCATTCACTTCCCATGCAATGTTGCCATCTCGCTCATTTTCTACTCACCATTCGCATGTTCGCTTTCCGACTCTCGTGATCGTACGCCTCTTTTGCCGCCTCTCCAACTTCCCGTTTGTTCAGCTTCTCGTAGACCTTGGGAGGGTATTCTGTTTGAAACCGGAGGGACCCATCAAACCCTACTTGCAAGATTTTAACAATTTAAACTAGACCACTATCTACAGGGAGCTTCACGTCCTGTTAGCCGAATGGCAGAGGTTGTGCGATATTGCCAGGACTCTAAAGTTTACTTATGTCTATGGATTTTTGTAAACCCTCCTCTCCACTACCAAGTGAACTGAATAACCTCAGCCCTTTACGATGAGTAGCAATTACCCTGGAGATGAATGGGGGTGCAGATTTTATTCATACAACAATAATCAAAACGACTCAGTTAGTTGGCAAAAAGGATAGCTGTTTTATTTTCAATTCTCTAAAACAGTGAGAATAACCAACATCAACGAATTCGCTCGATCCTCTTACTCAACAAATGGTATAAAAACTGAGCTTATATACTGAAAACGTGTCATCATTGACGTTGACCTGCGTCATTACCAACTTCAGCCTACGTGGCTAACTACAAAACCTAATAGCGAATGTGATAGGCTCTTAATGAACCTCTAAGTATATGATCTATATTAGTGTGGGATAGTGAATAAGAGTGATAGTCTTCTTAACATCAGGTGAGGCAACTAAGCTCTTCCCTTAAAATGGCTACTACAGATGTCACTAAATACACACCATCTCATTGGCTACGTAATCTATAGGACCCTTGATTACGTGGTCCCCTACAATTGGTTTGCACTCTAACCTTCGTCAGTACTTTTCCTCTTATGTTAGCAGCATGCAGGCTGCCTTTCAAGTGCTGGCGAGCTCGTCTTAATCCCTGCTTCCCACCAATTAGCATATCAATCTATCATCACGTCAGTGGTCAGTTATTCAATTAAGCTTTGAAGCTCTGCCTTGAGTTTGTTCTGTACTGTGGGGAATCAGGGGAGTGAAGGCACGCTCTGCCCTCATGAGTAGGTGTCAGCATCTTGCTCGTCCAACTTCTTTCTTCCACGTGACTATAGACCATGATTTCGAGCTTTTACTGTCTTTAAAATGCAATTTTTTTAATAGACCTCTGACATCTTCCCTCTTTGTTCATGTGTTTGAGCAGGAGTTTTGTTCTTTCACATGACTTTGTATCCACTGCTAGTTAACTTCAGCCTGAGAAGACCTTGGCTTCTTGGCTTGACTTCATGAATCTTCCTACCTTGCCTTTCTGAGATCTGCTTCCGTAATTCAATTACTTTTTCAACTGCGACACACTAGAAATGAGGCCTTCTTTATAAAGTCCAGCACTGCCATAATACGTAGAGGAAATATACATCTTTTACTCTTTATGTAAACATATTGGTGCATTCCACAATTGTCAGAACTACCCAAATATCCTTATGGATGCAATGGAAAAGTCACCGCCCTAGTTACATTCGAAACAAACCAAGATGAGGGCTTTTTTGTTCTGTTTCATCAGTTCCATTGCACAGGTCTACTTCTTTCGAAGATGGCGACCGCCACCTACCGAAATCTATATAGTGATCCTTGAACATCGGGTAGGTGTGTTGCTACTTTGATCCTTGTGTGCTACTACGCTATGCTTCACTTTTTGCCTTCTAATCAGTTCCGACCTTTTCCTTCTCCGTTTTTCTTTCTTTTCTTCCTTGCGGACCAGTCTGCATTTGGTGTTACCTTGCCTTCTGCCTCCTGACTTGGCCTGAAGTTCTGTGCATTCCCGCTCCTGTTCAGTCTACCTCTGTTCACTCTTACCTCCTTTTCGTTGCATTCAGCCTCAACGTCAAGGAATACTACTCATGGGAGGATTTCTCCATCTTTACCTTCAACTTCACGGAGAGCGGACCCAGGTATAACTGCTGCGGCATCGGAACGGCGGGTTTTCTTCCCATGAGGGTTTCCCATGGATGCCGCCCTCCGGTCACTAAGAGCCCAATCATTGGTCTCTTTTGTGACTTGAGGGAGACATACCTTATTCTTCGAGCGGAATAGGGCAACATCCACATAGCGTTTGTGAAGCTACGCAAGTACTCTTCCAGAATACTATCTATTAGTTGTGATTGAATCCATGAGCCCGGCAGGAGCTTCCTTGTTTTTTATCCCAAAGAAAGATAGCAACAAATTGAGGCCTTGTATCGATTACCGGGGGCTGAAAAAGGTGACTTGCAAAGATCGATACCCTCTTCCTTTAATCCAGGACATTCTGGAAGCAGTAAGGGGTGCAAACATATTCACGAAATTAGACCTAAGAGGAGCATACCACCTCATCAGAATCAAACACGGAGACAAATGGAAAACCGCCTTTCGTACACCATTTGGACATTACGAGTATCGCGTAATGCCGTTCGGATTAGCAAATGCTCCTTCTGTCTTTCAATGCTTTGTTGACTACATATTCTCTGACCTTCTACTACATTCCCTGATAGTATATCTGGATGATATACTCATATTTTCCAAGGATCCACAAGAACACGTTAAACACGTGGCAGAGGTCTTGAGAAGACTGCAAAAGAACCATCTATTTGACAAACTTGAAAAGTGCTCTTTTCATCAGCCCAGTATACCTTACCTGGGTTATATTCTGTCTGCTGAAGAAGCCGCGATGGATCCCGGAAATGTTAAGGCTATCGCTAATTGGAAACCTCCTCATAACATCAAACAAATACAAAGATTTCTAGGATTTTCGAATTTCTATCATAAATTCATTCCAAATCTTTCTTCAGTGATCAAACCTTTAACAACATTACTACAAAAAGGCATGAAATTCTGTTGGAACCAAACCACACAACAGGCATTTGAGACACTCAAAACTGCCTTTTCAACGGCTCCTATCCTAAGATTACTGGACCAAAACCGACCATTCATACTGGAGACAGATGCTTCATATTCTGCGATAGGAGGAGTGCTTAAACAGACGTCTTCCAACGGTACTGAACACCCTGTCACTTATATGTCAAAAACCCTCACTCCAGCTGAATGCAATTACACTGTCTTAGAAAAAGAGCTATTGGCCATGAAAAGAGCTTGCCAAGAGTGGAGACATCTGTTGTTAGGGGCACAACATCCAATTCTAGTCAGAACAGACCACCAGAACTTAAAATCTCTCCAAAACTTTGAATGCCAGAATTCACGCCAGGCTCGGTGGGCACATTTTTTCTTCTTCTTATGACATGGTTATTACTTTCATATCAGGAACCAACAATCGGATTGCAGATGCATTATCACGTAGTGCATACGAAGACCGATTTCCAATTAAACACGAAACGATGTTGCCTGAAATCACCTTTATGTATTTTGTATCCTCCCTACTACAAGAAGTCAGAAAACACAGTAAAAGTGTCACTCCTGAGGAAATACAACAGTATCGACTGGTTCAAGAAAAGGAACTTTGTTAGCACTCAGATCAATTGTACATACCTTTGAAAACTTTACGGAAACAGATACTCCATCTCTGTCATGACCACAAAACAGCCAGACATCGTGGCAATGCCACCACGTATGAATTGATTCATCGTTTTTTTTGGTGGCCTCATATGAAAAGAGATGGCAAGGACTACATAGCTTCTTGTACCATCTGTCTTCAATCAAAAAATCCTCGTAAACTACCTATGGGAAAGCTGATACAACCCTCCTTGCCTTCACAACCATGGGAGAAGATATCAATGGATTTCATAACTGAATTTCCTCCTTCTTCACGATACACTACCATAATGGTGACAATAGACTCCATGACCAAGTTAGCTCATTTAATTCCCTTAACCAAAATACCTTCCGCTGCTCAAATGGCTTCCTGTTTCCTACAAACCATTTTCGATTACATGGATTACCAAAGAGCATTATATCAGATCGTGGACCACAATACGTCTCAGCCTTCTGGAACCTTCTGTGTTATTCCTTAGGAATACAGCGAGACCTTTCCTCTGGATACCATACCCCAATCTAATGGTCAGACAGAAAGACTCAACCAGTCCCTGGAACAATACCTCTGCTGTTTCCTCTCGGCTTCCCAGGACAATTGGAGCTCCTTACTACCATACCGAATTCGGATATAATAATGCACAACATTCAGCAACTCAAATGTCTCCATTCTGTTGTACCTATAGCTTCCATCCTTCAGTCTTCCCCACTACCACTCCTTCCTCAACAAATATCCCTTCTGTGGACTCCCTGGTCAGGGAAATCCAAGAAAACCATGTGAAAGCTATCACTATGCTCAAAGACACCAGGGCTAAAGTTAAACAACAAGCTGATAGAAAACGTTGCCAGGAAATCTTCTTCAAACCAGGGGATCAAGTCTGGCTTTCTGCTAAATACCTACCCAAACACCTTGTACCTACTAAACTTTCACCATGGTATTTTGGTCCTTTTTCAGTGATCAAGGCAATAAGACCAGTCGCCTATAAGATACAACTACCTAAGACCTGGCATCGGATACACAAGGTATTCCACGTTTCTCAGCTTAAGGAAAACATAGAAGACAAATTCCACAGAAAACAGAAAGCCCATCCTCCTCCGATTATAACATCTGAAGGGCCAGAATATGAAGTTGCAGCCATATGTGACTCGAGATACTACAGGGGCTCAGTTGAACATCGGGTAGGTGCGTTGCTACTTTGCTCGTTGTGTGCTACGACGCTACGCTTCACTTTTTGCCTTCTAATCCTTTCCGACCTTTTCCTTCCCCGTTTTTCTTTCTTTTCTTCCTCGTGGACCAGTCCGCATTTGGTGTTACCTTGCCTCCTGCCTCCTGACTCGGCCTGAACTTCTGTGCATTCCCGCTCCTGTTCAGTCTACATCTGTTCACTCTTACCCCCTTTTTGTTGCATTCAGCCTCAACGTCAAGGAATACTACTCACGGGAGGATTTCTCCATCTTTACCTTCAGCTTCACGGAGAGCGGACCCAGGAATAACTACTGCAGCATCGGAACTGCAGGTTTTCTTCCCATGAGGGTTTCCTGTGGAGGCCGCCCTCTGGTCACTAAGAGCCCAATCACTGGTCTCTTATGTGACTTGAGGGAGACATACCTTATTTTTCGAGCGGAATAGGGCAACATCCATACAACGTTTGTGAAACTACATGAGTACTCTTCCAGAATACTATCTATTATTTGTGATAGCAATCTATTCACTACAAAGCTAGTCTCAAGATTACTTTGTCTGCTTGCGTTGCTGTTGCATCTGTACACATGTAAAACATCTTGACATCTTCATTGTTTCTGTGGCATACATTTCTACAACTTGATCCCAAGATGTCACTTATCCATGATACTTTCATGATGCCTTAAAGAATACCTGCATTCTCTAGTCTGTGCATCTTTTCAGTGCACATCAGCTCAGCTCTGTGTGACGTCACCATTCACCTGGATCCTACATTTGCTCTGCTTTTTCTGGAATTTCATTGAAATGACCATCATATTTCTTTGTATGCAGGTATGGTTTTCTCAGTGGGAACCTTGCCTCCAGGATTCTCCTACTTATCAGTAACCCCACTGGTATTGCACAGTTTTCACATCCGGGCTCCCAACATATAGGCACTGTGGATGAGGTTGTTGATGTGGGGGTACTTGGCTCCTCCTCTACAACTCGGATAGTACCCAAATACATCCACTATGTCTCCACTTTCTTCTGTTAGTTACTTCATTCATAGTAGCCCTGTCTATACGATAGACAATACTCTGAGAGGATGAGAGGAAGAGTGAGGAAAGTATGGGAGTAGATGGCTCCACAAGTACTGACACAAAGAAGAGCAGGGTAATTAAGAGCTCTACGGGGAACAAAGACAAACATACTATCTATCCGAGATTCAAGAGCTGACTAACCATATAAACGTATGAGCCCGTCCTGCCACAGAAGAGAATCGATCTGGGAAGTGAGGCCGTGCAGAGAGGATGCTCTGCAGAGCCAGACTGGTGAAGGAAGTTGGCGTCCGAAAAGACAGAGGAGAGCCTAACCTCACCTGCAGTCTGGAAAACCCAGCGTCCAGTGGCCGGAAAGAAGGAAGCGTGAGATCCAATGTGCGGGGAGAAACCAATGGGGCGGAACTGCCAAGAACTGAGAACTGACCACGAGAGTCATGGGGAAGCCAGAGAAGCTTGCTCCTGCTGCAGAGGACTGGACCCCTTCTTGCGGACCAAGTTAGAAGGTACGCAAAGGGGGACCGGGATGGCACTGGGAACTCTGAGAGACTGTGGTTGGGAGGAACTGTGGAACCATCTTCCTGATCCCAGTGGGAGCGAGCAGTAAAATGAAACAGAGACATACTGGGTGAAAGAGCACCCCAGAGAAACCAAAAGAGAAACAATGGTCTGTTGATAGTGTGATTAATCTCATGAACTCTTCAATTTATTCCCAGTGGTGACCTCTGTAGTATTCTCATGTATTCTCATGTCATTGTATTATCTGTAAATCACCTTGGCTCCCTGCCTGCACGTGAATTAGAATGTTTGTAAGAATGTTGGGAGAGTGAGTAGAGTGTTCGCGAGAGGACCGTTAGTAAGAGATGATGAGTGGATGGTGAGAGACGTAGTGCGGGGCGCCGGCTTACATTCATAGTAAATAAAGAAAGTTATTTACTCTCTTCGAGTCGAGCATACGTCATTTGGCGACGAAGGTGGGATGCCGGCGTCCTGAGGACCCACGGGGAGAAGAGGAGTTGAGAGCAGTCGCTCCGAGCCGGTACGCAGCGTTGCGTAGGTTCGTGCTGAGTTTGGCCCAGTGGAGAAAGAGAGAGCGGAGGTTCCGAGCCAGCGCGTATCTTCGTGTTGGTTTGTGCAGGTGTTCCGGGTCCGCGGCTGAACTACAGGGGAGAGCGGATGCTCCGAACTGGCACGTAACATCGCGTTGGTTTGTGCAGGAGTCCGGGAGTCCGTGTTTATCTGTTCTTTACCGTTCCGGGAAGTCGGATCGAGCTACGCCTGACGCCGCATTACTGGGGGTTAGAGAAAAGGACCCACCAGGAAGTCTCAGGTCACGTGACCTGCCTAATCTGGACCCAGACGAAATGAAGAGGAGACAGTGATCCCTTCATCTTCGTCACAGTACTTATAGACAGAGTTTTGACACCCTGCATTTGGTGATATCCAGCAAGAGAATTACATGCTGGTGTAGCACAGGAAGTGTTTGCATAAGCACCTATTACACAATTGTTAAGAAGAGATCATTAAACGCACAGAGTCATGCAAAGCATTAACATCCAACCACCGGCAAGTTTCCTTCCAGCGCCAGGCCAACCTGTGGTTTTATGGTCAGAATGGAAACAATTCTGGTTGAACTGTATTAAAGCAGTTGAACATGAAGAACTCACATCTCGGAAGAAGAAGTTATTATTGTTACATGCATTGGGATTGGAAGGGCAAAGAAAGTTCAGAGAACTGCCAGAATTTACTGTAGATGAAGCTGGTGACGCTGATGAGCACGATAAGGCCATAAGACAATGGGATAAGTATTATGCTCCAGAAACTAATGTAACCATAAACAGATACATCTATACACGGGTACAAAAGGAACATGAAAGCATTGAGGAATATGTTTCTGCATTAAGAGTATTATCACAAACTTGTAAATTTGGCAATGGCATCACCCTTGATGAGTTGATAAGAGATCAGATCATTATCCACTCGAAGGACAACTTAGTACAAGACAGATTGTGGATGGTTGGCAATCCATCCCTTCCGGAAACTATAGCGATTGCTAAACGTGTAGAACACAGTCAATTGTGCTCGAAGGAGATGAAGAGCAAGAAAGAAGAGGTTGTACAAAGTATGCAGAAGCATAGTAGCAAGGAGATACAGGAGAAAGAAACAGAAGGACAAGGTCAAGTTAACGTACTACGACCAAAAGACAGAGGTGGAACAAATGTTAGAAACAAAGATAAGGTCGAAGTCAACGCAGGAAGAAGTAACAAAATGAAGAGCTTTGAGCAAAGAGGGAGTTCATATAGAGGAAAGAATTGGGTGAAAAATGAACCAAGAGTTCAATATGATCAGAGATTTCAGAATACCTAACAGAGAGAAGGAGACAGATGCTATAATTGTGGCAGAGTTGGTCATCCTATGCAAAACAGTGCCCAGCATTGGGGCAAAAAAGTGGAAATTGTGGTATAAGAGGTCATTTTGCGGTCACGTGTAGAAGGAGGAAGAAAGTTTCTGCCATTATGGAAGAAGAGGAAGAATCGGAGGAAGAGAGAGTGTTCCTGATACATGAGCCACCAGATGGAGAATTTAAATGCCCGAGCTGTGAAATATTCCTTGATAACTGGAAACTGAAGGTGAAGGTGGACAGTTGTTCACCTTGGACAATTATTACTAAGAGAACATGGAAGAATTTAGTGGCACGTGGTCTCAAGAGTAAAATGGAAGAGTCAGACATACCAAATCCTGGTGGATTTGAAGGATCTAAGATCAAGATGCTTGGATGGTTTTCATGTATTGTTCAGTTTAAAGACAGACGTCTCAGGTGAAGGTGTACGTAGCAGAAACAGGTGTGAATGTACTGGGTTGGAGAGATCAAGCTGGACTGAGAATCAGGTTGGATCCATGTGATGAAGAGCAAATTCTGGTTGTAAACAGGAGTCAAGTGCATGAAAGTAAAAATGCTAAAGAAAAGAAAGAAGGCAAATTGAAATTAGGTTTGCTTAAATATTTTGCGCACAGGATTCGTCTCAAGAAGGGAGCGATGCCTGTTAAACACACGAAATCCAGACCAATTCCTTTTGCCATTGCTGACAAGGTTGAGCAAGAACTTGCATTATTGGAGTCTGAAGGAGTTATAGAGAAAATTGAGTCATCTGAATGGGTGAGCCCCATTGTGGTTGCATTGAAATAAAATGGCAAATTAGAATTTGCGTAGACCTAAGAGACGTCAACAAAAACATCATAACTGACATTTTCCCTCTTCCTATCATATCTGAAATGTTGAATCGTATTGATAATGCTGATGTGTTTTCTACTTTGGATCTTTCGAGCGCTTATCATCAGATTTCTTTGACAGAAGATTGTAGAGACATTACGGCATTTATTACGTCACATGGGCTGTATAGATATAAACGTATGCCGTTTGGGTTAGCGTCTGCGGCAGCAGTATTTCAGAGAGTTATGATGCATGTGCTGAAGGGTTTAAGTGGAACGCTTGTATATCAGGATGATATAATTGTATTTGGTAAGGGATCTGAAGAACATGATGGGAGATTGAAAGAAGTGTTGAGGAGATTGGAAGAAGTTGGGTTAAAAATTGAGAAAAGCAAATGTACATTTGGAATGGAAGAAGTGGAGTATTTAGGACATACCGTGAATGGTAAGGGTTATAGGCCTAAAAGAGATGCCATGAGAGCAATCAAGGAGTCGCCTAATCCGAACAACAAAGACGAATTAAGATTGTTTTTGGGGTTATGCGAATATTACAACAGGTTTGTATTTGTAAAAATGTTTGCGAGTGTAACAGAACCATTGAGAAGGTTGTTAAAAAAGGATGCAAAATTTACATGGAGTGATAAATGTAGTGAGGCGGTTGAATGCATAAAAGGAGGAATTTGTAACTCTTTGGAATTGGGAGGATTTGAGTTTGGGAGGTTGACTAAGATCACGGTGGATGCTAGTGGGAATGGGTTAGGAGCAGTTTTAACACAGATAAATGAGGATGCTAATGAGAAGATAATCAGTCATGCTTCTAGAGCTATTTCAGAAACAGAGAGCAGATATTCTGTGATTGAAAAAGAATTGTTGGCTTGTTCATGGGCGGTGAATTACTTTAGGAAATATTTGTGGGGAAACAAATTTATAATTCAAACGGACCACAAACCTTTAATTGAAGTTCTTACGGTGAGAGGAATGTGTAAAGCTTCGCCGAGATTAGCCAGACTTAGTCTAAAACTATAGGACTACAATTTTTCGGTGAAATATGTGCCAGGGAAAAGGAATATTGTTGCTTATTATTTATCTAGATTACCATTAAAGACTGGTGAGACAAGTGTGGATTTAGATGAAGAAATGGTGGCAGTCATTTTTGAGGTTACATCCAAGGAGATGTGGATTGAGGAATTGGGTAAAGATGATGAATTGCAAGAGATAAGGAGATACACTGAGTCAGGGTGGCCTGAGAAAAGGTCAATCAGCGAAGGTTGTAGGAGATTTTGGGAAGTCAAAGATGAATTGTCCCTGGAGGATGGACTTTTAGTGAGGGGAGACAAATTGATTCCCCCACGCAAGTTTTGGAGTGAGCTTATTGAGAAAGTGCACCAGGGCCATCCTGGTATCACTGGCACAAAAAACAATGTGCGTTTGAAATACTGGTGGCCAGGTATGGATCATGATCGAGAGGTTTATTAGGAATTGTTGGCCATGTCAGAACAGTGACAAGAGCTGCAGGATTGTCAAGTCTAAGCCAATTAGCATTGGCAAAGGTGATGCACCATGGGAGATGGTAGGAATTGATATTATTGGACCATATGTGAGGTTGGTTGGGGAGAATATGTTCCTGATAGTTCTGGTTGATTACTACTCAGGGTGGGTGGAAGTCAAGGCGGTGAGTAAAATTGATACAAATGAGGTAATAAAATTCATCATGCAGATCTGCAGAAGGGAAGGATTTCCCAAAATAATAATGAGTGATAATGGAGTTCAGTTTAGAAGTAGAGAAATGAGAGAATTTTCTAAGAGATCAGGAATTGAATGGAGATTTTCGTCGTTATATCACCCACAAACCAATGGGTTAGTGGAGAGATATAACCGTGTAATTGTAGAGGCAGTGGAGTTGGCTTTGAGTAACAACATGCCGGTAGACAAAGTTCTTAAGTAGAGGGTATGGAGCACTATGATGTCTGTTAAAAGAGGAATGGAGGTCTCTCCTTTTGAATTAATGAGGGGAAGAGTTCCAAATACTTTACTAAATCCTGAATGGGTTAATCGTAGGAGAAGTGTAAGTACTGGGTTACAAAATTCTGATGAAAATATAGATATGTGTAGTATGTCTTCAGGAAAGTTTATGTCTCCAGAAAAGTTTAAGTTGAGAATATTACCAGGAGATTTTGTGCGAATCAAGTTTGGACGAAATGTTAGGAAGGGTGACTCTAAATACAGCAGTCCTGTCAAGGTGATACAAGTGTTCAGGAGAGCGGTTAGAGTTGCGGGAGGATCGGTATGGAATATAGACAGGGTTAGTAAATGGATGTGGAAGGGTAAGAATGAAAGAGATGAACAAGTTAAATTTGAGAGAAGAGTGATTGATTTATTTGGAGATGATCATATTCAATACAGATTTGAGAATGTGAATGTGAATGGTGATGTGGTGAGACAAGTTGAAGATGCTAGCACTCAACAAGGTGATGTGGCTTTTGCAAATAGGAGTGTGCGTAGTTCTAGAGAAAAGAGGTTACCGTTTTGGTCCAGAGATTATGTCATGCAGAGTTAAGTAATTTCCTTACATAAGGGTTGTTTGTTTAAGGAGTTTCAAAATTGTTTATGGCTTGGTGCACTTTGCACAAATGTGTTATGTTTGAAATATTTTTTGACTTTATGTACTTTGCACAGATGTGTTAAATCTTGAAAGTTATATCTTTTCTCCTGATCAATATTGTAAGGGGGGGATGATGTAGTATTCTCATGTATTCTCATGTCATTGTATTATCTGTAAATCACCTTGGCTCCCCACCTGCGCGTGAATTAGAATGTTTGTAAGAATGTTGGGAGAGTGAGTAGAGTGTTCGCGAGAGGACCGTTAGTGAGAGATGATGAGTGGATCGTGAGAGACGTAGTGCGGGGCGCCGGCTTACATTCATAGTAAATAAAGAAAGTTATTTACTCTCTTCGAGTCGAGCATACTTCAACCTCCTCCCATTTATTTATTTGTTTGACCTTTTGTAATGCGCCAACATGCCTGCAGGCCTCAGGGCGCTCACAGAACAAGTGACAAGACATAGTAAACATAAACCAAGCAGTCAAGGTTTAAGAGATAGGTTTTTACGGCCTTTTTAAAAGGAGAGTAATTCTGAATTTGGCGTATGGCTGCCGGAAGTAAGTTCCAAAGCATGGGGGCCTGAGAGTCAAAACTGGTGCCTCCGAACCTGGTAAATTCGGATCTCGGCTGAACAAGTACCGTAGCTATAGTAGAACGAAGGTTTCTGTTCTTCGGCTTGCTCTTGATGCGCTCTGATAGGTATGTGGGACTTGATAGAGACACGCATTTGTGCGCTAATGTGAGTGTTTTGTGTGTTATTCTTTGTTTTATGGGAAGCCAGTGTAGCTTTTTCCTAAAGGAGGAGATGTGGGTGCGACACGATTGTTCAAAGATAGTGTGCACAGCATTATTTTGTGTGAATTGGAGAGCTTGTATGTTTGCAGAGGTGGTGCCGGTTAACAGGCTGTTACAGTAGTCCAGCCTGGAATTTATCGGTGCTGTGGGCAGAAGAGCGCAGTTGTCAGTAGTTATGGAAGGTCGGATATATTGTATTTGTTTATTGATGAGTCCACAGCATGACTGGGTATTGGAGACATGAGGCTTCATGGAGAGTTCATCGTCCAGGATAACACCCAGTGTTTTCGCTTTTCTTAGGACAGTTATGACATTGTCTGCAATCAGGAAATTAGAGTAGTCTGGTGTTAGCTTGCTCCGAGTGTTCTTGGTGGAGACAATCATCAGCTCTGTTTTATTCCCATTTGGCCAGGGGTCGGCAGCCTCTACCTGATCCTGACCCTGGGGCGGCTGTATGAGAGACGATACATGGGGGGAGACAACCCCCGGGGAGATAACCAGAGTCCATTGAGTGAGAAGCAGTATCCCCCTTTCCCCTTTCATGATGAATCCACCAGTTATAATTAGCGAATAGCTCATTATGATATCTTTCATCTTTCACCCATAGCGAATAGTGGAAATCATTGGTTACATCCCAAAGACCAAATCTCTGCTAACTGGCCCTGTACAATTATGAAAGACCCCTTTCCCAGCTCCACACTTCCAAATATAGCTTGATTTTACCTTATCTTGTCTTCAGTTTTTTCAAGATCTGCGGTTTTTTGTAGCTGTTCATGTCTTATTCTTTATACTTGCCTATACACGGTAACCGCGTTCCAGAGCTGTCTGCTTCGGGTAGGCTCCCTCACGTTTACTTTGTTACGCTAGGGACCCTCTACAAAGTGGTGAACGACCACGACTTATTATGTCTTTTCTGACTTGTTTCAGCTTCTGAGCTAGCTATATTTTCCTTAATTTTGCTGCACAGTTGAAGTTTCGGCATAGCAGCCAGCACGGATTTTATGGCATTCTGTGTCTTGATGACTTGCATGACTGAATGAATTTATGTTTTAATATATCGTCATCAGGGTATGTAGCTACTCATTTTTGACCCGTCACACTTTTTGATCTACTCTTCACCATTAAGACGATTATTCTTTTCTTTCCTTGCTTTCCCTTTATAGATTTCATTTCTCTTCCTGACTCTTGGAACGCACGATGGGCTACCCTGACCGTCGCCCATCGACATGTTCAGATTAAGATACTTTATTAGTGAATGACCGGGTGCTCATCCACTTTTGAGCAGCGTAAGCCATTTCTAGATTCTCTTTTTGTAATTACAACTTTATCTTGTTTTCTGTTTTTTCAAGATCTGCGGTTTTTTGTAGCCGTTCACGTCTTATTCTTTATACTTGCCTAATTCAATTACATTTCGCTCTGTACACACCATTTCTTCTTGGGACCACCTCACCTTTATGTAGAAGGCGGTGGAATTTAACTAGATAACTTGTTTCTCCCTCTCATTTTGGGTGCATGTTTAAGTCTGGCTTTTGCCTATACTTGAGGAGAACCATCTCCGGTTCCGGAAGCACCTCAAAACCTTCCTCTTCGCTTCTGCCTTCTCTCTCCCTCTCCCCTGCTAAACCTGCTTAACTCCCCACTGAATTCTGCACTAAACCTGCATCTGGGCCACTCTCAGCGACCTCGGTCCATGGCCCAGCCACTCTCCACTTGCACTGCCTCCCTGGCTCCCCCTGCACTGTGGGACTGTCACTGCATCCCTACAGCCCCCTTCCCAGCACTTGCTCTGCACTTACCTCGCACTTGCCACCAGCTGGCCCTTTTATTTATTATTTATTATTTATTTATTTTTACGCTACTTACCTTGTACCGCACTCCCCCCCCCCACCTCCTCCCCCTGCACTTTCTCCTTTTCCCCTTACCTCTGCACTTGCGCGATCTGAATGACACCTGGCCTAGTAGGATCGTTTGTCTGTCTTCCCCTTGTTTCCCTCCCTCCCTGCCTCGTCGCGCCTTGAAACACTTGTGTATAGGCGCGTTACAAATACCATATCATATCATATCATACAGTGATTGGTGCTTTAAACGTGTTTTATACATACATTTGGTGTTATATTTGGTTCGGATTGACAGATCCATTCTGAAGTTTTAGAATTGATTGTAGGGGGCGAATGGTTACTACTGGTTCTTCCATGATACCTTTGCCTTTCAATAACTTGACATTAGTGTCCTTTTTACCCCATCATGTTCAGACGTAGCTGTCTTCTAATGCTATACCTATATTCGAAAATTGGTACAACTCGGCTGATCTGCAGCATTTTCTTTGAAGTTGCACTTCCAAGAATCTGCATTAACACCTGTCTGGGATGGTGTGCGCCTCTCATTCCTCCATTTAGCGCTATCAGGTAATCCTTACCTTTTTAAGCCCAATGACCGTATGGTTTGAATTCTAGTTGGATTATCGGAGTATTCACAGGACTCATACCTATTTAAATTAAGGTCCCTTTGAGCGTTATACAATTAGTCACATCAGAATATAGAATGGAATTTGATTGTACTTATGTTTTAGGTGTTGAGAAATTAGTTTGGTGGAACCATGCTAGAACTATTTTGGTACATAAATTTAAAGGCCAAAACTTGTTTGTTTAACTTGATATATAAATAATTCAGTACTTATGTATTATCGTACAACAAAACTTGACAGTTTTTGTAATGCATATTCTTTTATAGTCTGTTTAGGCCTATGAAGAAGAGGTCTTTCTCCTCGAAACGCGTCGCCATTTGAAAACGGACTACTGTCAACATCTTCTCAATTTATCTTTTTCTGTAAAATATTGTTGTTGTTTTTGTATGCAATTTGTACTTTGTGAAAATATATATACACAACCTTGTCTTACAAAACTCTTTGTGTGTGAAAATCATTATTAACACTTGAACCTCTGAATTATTTTCTTTAGACTATAGTAGTTGGTTTGTCCAACACAGAACAGTGTGTAGGGGACGAGAGGATTGAAAGTTTGAATCTTCTCCTCTTTCTTGGGTGAGTACACAGGCACTGAAATTATATAACGATTCCTGGCAGGGAAGTATACCAGACGATCTGACACGTGACAAGAAATTACACAGAAAGGCTGTTACAGAAATTATTGCTTAAACAAGAACTTTTTGAGTTCAGTGAAGACCCAAAGGAACTGTTAGTTAAAGATACATTTTTGCCATCCTATTTAAGAATCCAGGGAAGGGGAACATGGTCTGGATCCAAGTGTCTTCACCTTGGAGAACATTTTTGTTGGAGTCATTCTTATACTTTTCATTTTTGAACTATTTTGAACTATTTTGCCAACATCAAGTTAAAGACATTTCCTTGCACACCTTTGTTTACTTTATAGTGTGAGGGTCAGGATAGGATGTTTCAGATACAAGGACCGAGAGGTGTTATCCCAACTCATTTTTATTTAATAAAATGTCTTTAACCAAAAAAATGACAAATTGGTGTCTGGCTTTCATTTCTGTCCCCTCATGTATGGTGTCAGGGGTAGGATTGGACTCAGTTGACACACGCAGGGATCCCACATGAGTAGAGTAAATACTTGCCCCACAGTTGTTACATCTGGGAAGGTTCGGAGTAACCTCACCTCTCGCACAAGTAGGTCCTATACATAAGAAACCAAGACAGGTTCCAGTTCCCCAACACTTGAACCTAGGAAAAGATCTAGACCGGTCCTTTTTTTCTACCAGCGGGCTGGGACCTCTAGAAAGAAGCCATTAGCCCCTCACTCCTTCATATTCTAGGATGGGGGTTGTATTCCAACCATTGACCCTCAAAGCTATTCTGCCAGTTGGGAAGATCATAGAGAGAAACATCTACCACTCTTTCCCCCCAAGTTTGTATGGTGCAGGGAAGAGACAAGGTGATATTCTTGTTTAAATGGATAGACTGCCCCACCAGCGTATCCCTCTATATTATACTCTGCAGAGAAGGAAAGTCAAAATTGTTACCCCTTCTCTCCTGCAGAGATGAACTGAAATGTGTTTTCTTACATTTCTCTTCAACTCCCATGAAGATCAATATGGGCGAGATAGTGGGAAGCCTAGTATATGAGGTGTTATGGGAGCCACCTACTGGGGAGATTAAGGGGGAACCCTTGGGGAGCGACACCCCAGAGCATTTTCCCCATCCCTTAATAGAGGAAATGGATTATGAACAGACCAAGGGTGAGTCCTTATGGGAGAGGCCAAACCTCCCAATGCTTCAACATCTTTGAAATGTTTGTTTCTCTACCCAAGAACTATGACCGGAGACCAACAAGAATTCTATTTCACACTCTGAATCTGAAGTATTCTTCTGAAGTACTTATGTATGGCTACTCTAGGGAAATAATACCTCTGGAGAGAGATGAAAGACAAGGAAAATCCAATACTTTTCTATACACCGGGTGCAAAACCACCTACAGGGTCCCTGCTGTCCTAAAAGGAAAGACCATCTGGGCCCAATTGGACACTGGGAGTAAGGGGTGTGCAATAAGAGCAGACTTACTGCCTCAGTGATGGAAGCATACCAGGGAAGAGAGAGTAGGGTGTGTTCATAGCCCTGTTGAGTGACACACACTAGCACAAATCCCCATCACTATCTTGGGAAGGGAATTTGATCTTGTGGTGGCCATAATTCCTGCCGAGAAATACAACCCGAAATGTCAGCGAAGTCATGAATGATGTTGATCAAACATGGACCCAGAAAGGCCTTACCAGCAAAGGGAGGATATGTTTATACATACGATTCCTGGCAAGGGACAAGTAGGAATAGTGATTAAAGAATAGTGAGGAAAAGATAGCCATTCACACAGGAGCTGTATACAACAGCACACTACATCTAACAATCAGTATGGAACCAAGGGAGAAGTACAGAGTGTTAAGACGGATTTCTGAACTCTGACCTGGTGGGCAGAGGTTCAGAAGGCCAACCTAGTTTCTTGGAACAGGGTACCCTTCTGGACAAGCCATACCAATCAAGGTAGCGTTGGCAGCGGTCAAGAATAGATCTCAGGAGGGGTGAGTGTGACTGAAAGACCTCAATGAGCACACAGAGTAAAGGACACTTACAAATCACTCCCAGTCAGGTGTAGATATATTAAAAATACAAATACATTTATTTCAAGGCCTTTGAGTTTCAACACACAAATAAAATCACAGTAATACTTCTAAGCCAACACAATCCTATCAATATACATATATACAAGACCAATGGGCTCTAAAGGGTTAATGCACGAAATGGGTCCACAACCTAAAAAGGGAAGGAAACAGGCAGTGCAAATAGTCTTTAGTCCTTTCTGCATCCAACACAATCCTAACTGAAAGGCAATCCAATACCTAAGAAGAGTGCAGTTTATTGCTCAAATGTACTTGCAATGCTGGCGCACGCGGTAATGCAGATGGGCAAAACGGGGTCTCTTCAAGGGTCTGTCTTAGCTCAGGAAGGTGGGTGAGGTGATGCAGAATAAGTTCCCAATATTCGTGGAGGTCTCCCTAACAGGGCAGAGCAGATTCCAGAGTTCGGGAATAGTTAGCTACTTCGCACTAGCAGTGGAAAGGAGAGGGGTCCTCAGGGGCCACTCATGCATAAAAATTGATGTATGCGCTAGGGGCCACCGCTAAGGGTTGCAATTACTCACCGACCCCCAGCGCACTCCGGACTATACTTCAACAGTCGAGTCCACTTTGGTTGCAGTTCATATGTGGCAATCTGGCGGCTCTGCGGCTTTCAGCGATGAATGATGCAGCGTTGATTCCAAAACGGGACAGTGGCGATTTCTCCGCTCCTGGTGGATGGATCAGGCGAGTTCTACTGGAGCAGGCTTCAGGGCACAGAGGACCACAGCTACAATGAACTTGCAAAATTTGACACCATGGCTGGGCGACACGGTAACCGCGTGTACTCCGGTTCGGCGCACTCACTTTAGTCCAGACCTGGGAACGCTAAGTGTATGAAATTCAGTGTGAGGGTGCCGTGAACAAAGAGCTTACGGGGTACCAAGTTTCAAGGGCCTCCTCGAAACGGCAGCGGTGACAGAGAAAAGGTCTTGTGTAAGCTGATCAGCCGACTGGTTGGCCCAGGGACACTTTCGAGAAGGCTTACTTGCAGGTTCTGATGAAGGCGCCGAGAATAGTTGGTCCCACTATTCCAATGGGTCGAAGCGTCTTCGGAGACCTTCTAGGATGACCAGATCCAGAGGGGTCCCACCGGACAACAGTGGGCTCAGGATGCCAAACCTTCCAGCGGGTCACCAGTGGTTCCTCGACTCGGCTTCTTAGTTTCAGGACACTTGGATCCTATCCTTCTTTCGGTGAGAACTCCAGAGATCAACATGGTATGGGTGTTTGAAGCCTTATCTTATCCAAAATCTCCTTCACGCCAAAACGAAGAGGACCCAATGGGAAATCTTCTCACATACAGGCATACCATATGTGGACTAATCATGGACCACCGTGCTCAAAGGCATTCACAGCACACCAGACTCTCTGGCACCCAGGATGATATTGGAATTAGACGGTCCAGCCCACATCCTGGGGGTGCACACTCAAGTCATGCAGAAGCCTGCGAAAACTTGGCACTTCACGGGAAAATGCATGCCTAAATAAGGACTAACCCGAGTCGTCTCGACCTGGCGAAGGGGCAAGATGGCCAAAGGACAGGACAAAGAACCTTGTGGCATGGCCATTTTGGAGCCAGGCCACCTAACCATTCCAAACGCGGTAATCGTGGTTTACCTGGCAGGAAAAGGTCAAACATACGAGAAAAGATAAGTTGCCACCAGCCCTGTCCAAGGCACATCTTCACTTCTCCTAAAGAAATCCTTCGAGAGTAACTAGGGCCTTTGAAAATGACCGGAAGACCTAAGTGCACTGTTCTGTGAGGTTCTTGGTGCACTTGCAACATGTTACAGAAAAGCTGCAACATTTTCAAGGACTGATGGAAACCAAGTCTCCCAGTCTCTCACAATAACGAACTCCAAATTAAAGAGGACTCTTTTATGAAATGTTCATTTAAAAAAGTCACAAATGCCACCACTAAAGGATACACACACATATGATTTAATTATGGATCAGAGAAACTTCATCATATCTAACATTCCGAAAATTGAAGTCAAAGAATCGAAAGAATCCCTGCGCAATAAGGTTCTCGACTGGCTGCGGCAAAGAACAGGGCAAGGAGTGGTTAGATGGACTGACCTGATGATCATTCACAGGATAGATCTGAGCGATTGGTGGTCGCTTCCTAAAACTGATTGTATCATAGTGGGGTGTGGGGCTAGTACCCTACCTGCTTTTCTCAGAAAGTGCAATTATATGCCTAAAGGTGCATCTCACTGTAACCTAATTTCCTAAAAAAAGGCACTGTTCTCTGTACTTTTTACCTTTAACTATGATCTTGTTTAATTGGTTGCTGGATGTCATCTAGCGAGGCTTGCTGCCTTGTTGACTTTTGATTTGTCCCTATGTAGAATTTATCCCTTATTTGTGCAGTGCTTATGATTCATGCTGTTTTTGTCTTGTTGCGCCATCACACCCATGGGTCTATTGTGCGCATTATAAATGTATAAATAAAATAAAATAAAGTACTGACTGTTTTTAAGGGCATGTCAGTTTCCCCATAAAAAAGTGAGCGAAAAGCCCATGGGAGTGCAGCAGAAGGCTGTGCTCCTCTGTTAAAGTCATACTGTGGTGTTTAAATAAAGCAAAAATATGGGGGCTACACAACTGGAGGGAAAATTAAACATTGAATGGAAATCTTTCCTAACAGAAAGGAAAACCAAGAACAGACTACAAGAGAAAGTAAAGGAACAGGAGCAGGGAAAACAAAATTACAAGTGCAAAATCTTATCCCCCTCCCCACCTAGAAAATAAAATGGCACAAAATGGAAAGTCTATAAATGAGGGGTGTTTAAGGATCAAGGTTGCACTGTAGAAAAGGGTAAAGTCAAAGGGATAATGAACAGACAAACTGGGCGGCACAGAAAAGGAAAGCACTGGGAAGTGCTGACTGCCAAACAGAAGAAGACAGAAAGAGAATCCAGGATGCAGACATACTAATGAGCACACTAAATTCGAAATCCAGGGAAAAGGTAACAAGACATAAGAAACTAGTACTAGACACTAAGCTAAGAACCAGGAACAAGGGACTGGTTACAAACAGGAACACTGCATCAATAACCGGCTCTGGAATGAAGCAAAATGAGGCTTTCAAAGCTGGCTAATGAGCACATGACTCTGGTGGGCTCCTTGCTAGCACCACACAGCCACGGGTGCTGCTTATCCTCAACCCAACCTTGTCCTGCAAGGGTGGAGATGAAGCAGTGGGCCAGGCATTTTGGGAAGCATAGTCTTTTGATTAAAGCAGCATACTGCCTGTCAGAAAACCTGGAATGGATCCGGAAAGGAAGTGACATGGAAAATAAGGATTTAGCGCTCCCAATTCACCACAGCATTGTCTCATAAGATTTGAAAGGAATTTCCAATAGGGAATAAATCCCAGACAGACCCCCAAGTGGCATGAAAAAGCACATCATGACATTCCCCAAGGTTTTTGAGCAAGTGTTTTAGACTCCTTGGTGGATTTGCAAGTCCCACCAGACCTGAAGACTGGCTTTCTTGCTTGTCTGTCCTTTGTCTTCATGGTTCAGACCTTCCTCTTGATTTCTTAGCAAGTGTTTTAGACTCCTTGATGGATTTGCCAGTCCCACAAGATCTGAAGCCTGGGTTCCAACTAGCCTGTCTTTGCCTTCATGGCTCAGTCCATTGTCTTGGTTTGTTAGCAAGTCTTTTATTCTCCTTGATGTATTTGCCAGTCCCACCATGCCTGAAGGCTGGGTTCCAGCTAGCCTGTCTTTGCCTTCATGGCTCAGTCCATCGTCTTGGTTTGTTAGCAAGTCTTTTATTCTCCTTGATGTATTTGTCAGTCCCACCAGGCCTGAAGGCTGGGTTCCAGCTAGCCTGTCTTTGCCTTCATGGCTCAGTCCATCGTCTTGGTTTGTTAGCAAGTCTTTTATTCTCCTTGATGTATTTGTCAGTCCCACCAGGTCTGAAGGCTGGGTTTCAGCTAGCCTGTCTTTGCCTTCATGGCTCAGTCCATCGTCTTGGTTTGTTAGCAAGTCTTTTATTCTCCTTGATGTATTTGTCAGTCCCACCAGGTCTGAAGGCTGGGTTCCAGCTAGCCTGTCTTTGCCTTCATGGCTCAGTCCATCATCTTGGTTTGTTAGCAAGTCTTTTATTCTCCTTGATGTATTTGTCAGTCCCACCAGGTCTGAAGGCTGGGTTCCAGCTAGCCTGTCTTTGCCTTCATGGCTTATTCCTTTCCCTTGGTTAGTTAGCTAGGGCTTTAGACTTCCTAATGGATTTACCAGTCCCACCAGACCTGAGGGCTGGGTTCCAGCTAGCCTGTCTTTGCCTTCATGGCTCAGTCCTTTCCCTTGGTTAGTTTACTAGGGCTCTAGATTTCCTGATGGATTTACCAGTCCCACCAGACCTGAAGGCTGGGTTCCAGCTAGCCTGTCTTTGCCTTCATGGCTCAGTCCTTTCCCTTGGTTAGTTAGCTAGGGCTTTAGACCTCTTGATGGATTTACCAGTCCCACCAGGTCTGAAGGCTGGGTTCCAGCTGGCCTGTCTTTGCCTTCATGGCTCAGTCCTTTCCCTTGGTTAGTTAGCTAGGGCTTTAGACTTCCTGATGGATTTACCAATCCCACCAGACATGAAGGCTGGGTTCTAGCTAGCCTCTGTTCACCTTCTTGATTCAGTCCTTCATCTTGGTTTGTTAGCAAGTGTTTTAGACTTGTGAGGAGCCAGGAATGAGACACAGACATAAAGAGTTCATGATTGTGGTTACAAACTTGTATTGAAAATAATAAAGAGATTGGAAAATGCCTCACTGTCACTACTCTAGGAGGTATTTCCCCTCAACCAACACCAAGGGTCTGTCCTGTGTCAAGATGTCCAATGCAAAATGTCCTGTGTCTTAAATCCTACCCTAGCCCTCACATTCAAACAGTAACTCTAAGGTGCTACGGGGTATTGTCTTTGGCCTTGAAAGTGCACACATTTTCAAGTTCAAAATAAAGGTGGAACTCCAACACAAAAGTCCCCAATGGATAGTGTTCACAGTTCCAGGGAATAGCTCCCTTCCCTGGGATTTGTTCTTCTATTGGAATAGCACTCCACCCCTAGGGAAATGTCTCCCTTCTCCAGGTCTGTTCAAACAATTAAAAATCCTAAGGGCATGAGTATTCCTTGGGTTTCTTTGTTAAGAAAAACAACTTGGATGCAAAAGAACTTCTATGTACGTAACATCCTTGCAGGACACCTGCTATACTCCCCTGCCAGGTTAATATCTACATTAAGTGGAATCTGACTCACAAGCTTGTCTTTGCCTAGTATACTCTCCTGCCAGAACTTTCTCTTATAGTACACTTTATAAACTTGCAAATCTGGCTTTGCCTGGTACTCTCTCCTACCGGGACTTTCTCACATGGTTCACTTAACACACTTGCAAAGTTTTATTTATTGGGTTTCAAATCACTTTTCATTGACTTCCTTGGTTCTTATCTGTCCTTGATAGCATTACCAAAGAACTCAGTTTCCCAGATTACCTTCTCAGGACTTGCCGGTTTTTTGAGGCGTTCTCTAGTCCTCTCACGGTGAATGTGAAGCAACGCTCTGGCATCTCCTCTCTGCTTCACAGGCTCACCAGTTTTGCACAGCGGGGTCCACATCCTGGGGGTGTTCCCGCTCTGCTGCTGAGCCTTTTCTGTGTTCCAGCAGCACTGGTGCTGCTCCTCAGCTCCCGTGGCCGCCAGGAAGACTTCCCTTCTCTTCCTGCTAGGATCCCAGCACGGCAAACCCGCTCCAGCATTCCTTCTCCTTCTGCCGTCTTCCTCAGGGTCCATGGTCTTCCCTGTGGCGTGGCAGTGTACAAGAGGGCAGAGCGACCTGTGACGGGCCCATGGGATCAGAGCTCACCCTCGAGTACTTTTAAGATGAGATAGCTGCACCTAAAGGAGGATGGGGTGCAGGATTCTCTTACTCCAACACAAATCAATAAGGACAAGTCAATGGTTTGGCAAAGAGAAGTCCGTTTAATGACAAGCACAAAAACCGGGGAAACAAATGGAAATCAACAGTGTTGCGATCGCCTGTCTCGCTTCAACTCCCAAATTCTTCATTCCAACAGCAATAGTTATAGACCATTCTCGTCATCATTGACGTGAAACACTTGAAGTTTGTCATGCAATTCTATTGGTTGGGAAAGGTAACTTAAGTATAGGTGCTATATCTGTATATGGAAACAGAGCGAGAGGATTGGATAAATCCTATTGGGTGGGCATCTACGCTCATCCCTCTACATCACTTGTGATAGACATCACTACAAGTACGACATCTTATTGGTTATACTAGCTATAGGACCCTAGATTATTTGCTCCATTGTGATTGGGTGGGTTACACCCCTAGACATAAATCTCCACATTAATTAGCAGCATGCAGAATAGACCCCCAGGTGCCTTTTGCCCCAAGATTCACCCTGCCTCCCTTCCATCAATCAGTACTTTAGGGCTATGTGTCAATTAGTTGGCTGAGGATGGCCTCAAAACTGTAGCTTCTTATCAGGAAAAGTTATGGCATCCTCGGGTTCTGGGTGACATCAGACGTTGGTACCTCTTCGCCCTTGGCTGGTCACATGTCTGTTCACTGTGAATCTGCTTCATTTTCCTTCTTTTGATGTATTTGATTCGTCCGTTGCCTCGCCACCTGCCTGAGGCCTCCTTATCTCGACCTTCACTGGGTGGCTGATATGCTCTGAAGTTTTGATTCTTCGAGGTTGCTGCTATCCTCCCTTCTTGGAATTGACCTAGAATTCCCAGGCATGAGCTACTTCTTACTGAGTTTCGATTCCGCTCTTCCCTTCTGGCTTTAGCTGGAATATGGATCTCGGCCTGTTTTACCTCTTGCAACCTGGGCTTAATTCTGCTTTTACAAAATGGAGTCACACTTGTATAATGTGCTTCATTGAGGTAGTTATATAGTTGGTGCTTGCTGCTCTATTCTTCTACTAAGCATTGCAAGCAGTACCGTTTCCTTGGCTTCTTGCGTTCCAAGCCTATTTACAGGCATTTTAGTCAGTTACGTATTTTCATCCTTCCTTCATGGTTACGTTCTTTGTGCTGCAACGTTGTTTCTCCTTTTAAGTCTGTCGCACCATTTTTCATAACTTTTCGTCTTGTGTGTCATCCATTAGCCGTTGTTTCGTTCATCTGTGAGTCTGTCCGGGCCAGTGTGTCGTCAGCACTCGCCTTCCATTATGGCTGTATGGGTCTCTTCAGGGACAGTCTGAAAGTAGTCTTCGTTTCGTGTTAATTACTGGCACGGTTGTCTCAATGGGTACCGGGCTGCCCAAGGTTGTATAGTTACAGGCACTTCAACAGGTATTGCTCTTCTGATGGGCCCTGGGCCGAATCCCAGAGCTGCTCTCTGTTGGCTCATTTGTTCCTCATACGTCACATACCTTGGTGAATAAGTTCCTGGTACCTCGAACTGGGGGGCTGGGGTACAGGCCATGTTTGGGACCTCCTCTACACTCCCCCCTCTGGTCGGTTCATCTACCACTTCTGCTTCCTCCTTTGGATTCATCTTACTTGGTCCTTCGGTATCTTGTTCATCGTCTTCTGGGTTTGTACATGATGGTGTGAACATGTGTTTCTTTGGAGTCCATATTTTTATTACTCCCTTCAAACTTCCTGCTGTTTTTACATGTTCATCTTTGTTCCAGGTCATTAACTGACATTGTTCATTTGGGCTGCAGTAGATCCACTTTCCTTCATATTTTCTTCATTTTCTGAGATACACAAACTTTGTTCCTTCTGGCGCAAATTCGTTAGCCTTCACACAGTCTCTGATTTCTTCATCAGTCAGGCCTCTGGGCTTCCATCCTGGTTTGACATCAATCATGATCTTCATTCCAACGGCTTTCTTCGCAGTTTTCTTTCATTGTGTGATGATTATCTTGATAACACAAAATCCTAGTAGTATCATAAATATCAGGGCTCCCAGAATCTTGAATATGTCTGCCATCCATTGTGGGACCCATTAAAATAGTGTTCCAAACCAGCTCTCATCATCAACTTCATCAGTTTCATTGATCATCTGGTTCTGCAAGTTTGTCAGCATACTTATGGCTTCTGTTAAGGTTCCATTTTCTTCATTATGTGAAGGTATAAATGTGCAACATGATTCTCTGAATTTTGCGCAAACACCTCCATCCATCACGCTGATCATGTCAAGTACATATCTGTTCTGCAGGGTAATCAATTGGACTGCTCTTAGTTCTTCTTTGATTGCGTTGAATCCTTTTATGGTGGTGTTGATGGTATGCAATAACTCCCATCTGGTTATCTGCAATCATTTAATATTTACTCCAACTTGGAGGTGTGGCAGGAAAATCGCTGTGAATACTGATGAGGTGAGGCTAAACAGCCTGTGTTCATATGGGATTGCATGAAATGCTTCTTCTGATTTGGCAGAAAAGTAGTTCTCTCTCTTCATTCGAGATACCGGTTCCACAGACCTCTTCTTCCTTAGGTGAGCATCTGCTTTCGGGAAACTTCAATATTCAGGTCACTTTTCGGGATCACAAGTGCAGGAACGTGGACATTCACAATTGTGCATATGTCTCCCCAGTGTCGGTAGTCTTATGTATGCTTTGGATCCACACGCCTAGTAATGATCCATAATTACTGCGGTTGCCTGATTCATTCCGGGAGCTTCAAAGATTTGTCCGCAGTTTTGATTCTCTCCCATATTCCTTGTGCCATTGTTCCTGAAGCACAATTTTGGGCTTTCCAGAGGTACTATCTGCAAGGGTCCTCCTCTGTCTTCGACCCATGTCAGCAGCTTTACCAACTGAGGCCATAAAGGATTGCACAGTTTTTGTGAGTTTTCTACTGCTTCTTTGCAGGCTCCAAGGACCATCCATGCTCGGCATATCACTACTCCTTCTTCCCATCCGTTTGGTGAAAGCACTGTTCCCCAAATCTGCATCTTGCCTCTATTCATCCAAATTTGGGCTTCTTCTGGAGATTTTCTTTGGACGTTCAGTCTCGGGTTAATTTCCCATCTTGTTCCTGCTCCTTTCGCTTCTGGCTTTGCATACTTGATCACTTTATTCCTGGTATGAGCTCTGTTTCTTGTCTTAATGTCCTGGACATAATCATCTTCATCGGGATATGCTGTTTCCGTTGCCCATATCAGTGAGGCATCTTTTCCCATGAACTGTCCTCTGGTGTTGCACATTGCTACGTGTGACAAACAGTGTGCTGTTGGGACATCAATTTCTACAGCCACGAAGATCTTGGATTTTCACATACTGTACAGTAGGAGTGCACAGACGTAGCATTCTCCTTCAGCTTTTCTTCTTCCGACCTCTTTCATGTGTTGGTACCAAATGTTGTTTCCTAGATGTTCTGTGCTGTCCAGGTAATCGTTCAGTTCATTGCTATCTTCATGTGGGCTTCTTTTGATTCTTAGTGTCTTTCTGAAGTTAGCTATAACTCCATCTTTAAATGCGTCTGTGTGGATTTTCCATGCTGGTGGACTCTCAGGCATGCTTGTCGGTGAAGCAGGTTTAATTATCTGTATCGCTGTGGTAAGAGGCGGTTTTGCATTTCTCTTCCTCTCCTCTTGTATTCTTTCGTAGAGTGCCTTTACCCACCATCCGTTCGACATCAGCCCAACGTTAGGCCGCATTGTAGGCCTGGTGCTTGTCATTTTTGTTGGAACTGGTGTGCTTATCACTTAAGTCTCTGCAGTTTTATTTTTCAGTTCCTCATGTAGTTTCCTTGCTCTAGCTATAAATGGGAATAAATGGTCTATCAGAATTTGTGTCCTTGCAGTGAATTCTCTCGTAGCCGCTTCTGTCTTCTTGGGGGCTATTTGTCACGCACGGCGGCCGCGGCCGCAGCCGCGACCGCTGGTGCTTATGGAGACGCTGGCGCTGGAGCGGCCATTGACATGGCCGCTACGCTGCCGTTCGTTCTCCACCAACGTTCTAGCGTTCTGCCGTCTTTTCAACGGCGCGCTTTATCAGGAGCGCCAACCCGGAAGTCCGCGCGTTGCAACCCTAATCGCGTTAGGCTTCCGGGTTGGTTCGCTCCTGTTGCTTTCCTCTGTGTTTTTCTACACGTTACCTTCCCTGACTTACCCCGGTTCTTGGCTCCTTCCTGCTGGTCTTGGCTCCTCTCTGCTGTCAGTCTAGCTCCACTCCTTTTAGGCATTCTATTCTCTCTGCTCCCAGCTCCTCTCATTTCCTCCTAGCTTCTCTCTCATCCTCGATCTCCACACGGATGTCTCATTGATTCTCCCTCCCTTCCATTCTTTGTCGGATAGTCTTGAACTGCATTTCAATTCTATTCGGAATCCTGCCTGATTACCCATCAAAAGGGGTTTTTTGTGCCTGTTGGCTTTTTCCCCTGCATTGGTCTGCCCCGGTTCGGGGGCCCCCCTTAAGCCCCGAGTCAGAGGGGCAGGGTGGCTTCCTCTCGAGGCAGACCCCATCTGCCTTCCCGAAAAGAGGCGTGGAGAAGAAGGAGATTTGGACTTCAGGCAGAAGAAGAGACTACAGGTGAGCAGGAGGGCATAAGGGATACCGTGGTTGGGAAGGAACCTGTTATATCTGGGAGCATATCTGACAGTTTGCAACGCCCTAAAAGCAAGATGGCCTCCCCTGAGCAGATCCAAGAATTGGTGGCCGCGGTCCAGGCCATGAACGTGGAATTGCAGAATGTAAAGGCCGACAATGCAGTTCTGCGGCAGATGATCTCCAATAGAGAAGCTAGAGATTCCGACCTACCTCCCATGACATTATCCACAGGCAAATTCGATGGCACCCCTAAACGTTTGAAAGAATTTTTGGAGGCATGTTCAGTTTACTTTGCATTTAGACCGCTGATGTTTTCTAATGATCAGGCCAAGGTGGGGTACATGATCTCTAACATGAGCGGAAATGCCTTGGCTTGGGCCACCCCCTTTGTGACCAGCAACAACCCTATTATTAGAGATTATGGGGGTTTTCTGGCCTTATTGCGCCAGGCCTTTGAACAACCTGAAATAACACAGGAAGCTGCAGAGGAACTTTTGGATGTACAACAGGGCCCCCAGGATCTGTTGACTTACATCTCCACCTTTAAACGTTTGGCCTCGGATGCTGGATGGCCGGAAAGGGCCCAGTATACTATTTTCCGTCGTGGGTTGAAGGAGGAGATAAAGGATGAGCTGGCCAGAATAGCCCGTCCTACTACTTTGTCAGACTTATTTTCAATAGTAACTCAGATCGACTATCGCCTTAGTGAACGCAAGGCAGAGAAGAAGAAGCAAAAGGGGTATCCCAACCCTCCATCCAATGCCTACCCTATGCCCTCACTGTCTCATTCCAGCAATAAGGATGAACCCATGCAAGTTGGTTCCACTCGGTCCCCGTTGACCTCCGAAGAAAGAAGACGTCGGAGAGATGCAGGTCTCTGCATGTACTGTGGATCCAGTTCACACTTGCTTCGGAATTGTACGGAAGTCCCTCCTAGACGCTCGGGAAACGATCGACCTCGGAACTGAAGGGGACAAGTAACCGAGGTCCGACAACAAGTCCCTATGTTACGGTGACAGTAGCATCTCAATCAACCACCATGGACTCTCGCCTCATGGCAGTCTCTATCCGCTTGGAAACCCCAACAAAGGTCTTCACTACTACGGCGCTTTTGGATTGTGGAGCCGCAGGAATATTCATGGACACTGAGTGGGCACACAAACATGGTCTCCCACTACAGAAACTGGAAGAAGTCCAGAAGGTTGAAGGAGTTGATGGTACTCCCCTGTCGTCGGGACCCATCACACATTCCACTATCCCCTTGAAGATGAGCATTCTTCAACATACCGAACAGATCCAATTTGATCTTATTCGAGCAGCCCATTTTCCTGTTATCCTTGGTATCCCGTGGTTAAGGAGGCACAACCCGCTCATCGACTGGACTCAAAACACACTGGCTTTCACCTCCCCTTCTTGTAAGCAGAACTGTCTGCTCCATGCCTCCGAAGATATGGTACAGGTATTCACCCCTCAACAAGAAGGGGTACATGAGGTTTGTAGGATTCCTCCAGAATTGGCAGAGTTCCAAGCTGTCTTCAAAGACAATCCGATCCTGGATCTCCCTCCTCATCGCCCAGAAGACTGTGCCATTGAACTGGTAGAAGACGCTCTAGTTCCATTCGGTCGCATGTTTTCCTTGTCTCTGTTAGAGAAAAAGGCGCTCAGAATTTACTTGGACTCTCATCTGACTAACGGTCTCATTCGTCCCTCTAAGTCACCGGCTGGAGCCTCCCTATTCTTCATACCAAAGAAGGATTCCTCGGAGTTAAGGCCCTGTATCGACTATAGAGGTCTTAATAAGGTCACAGTACGTGACCGTTATCCTATGCCTTTAATAGCAGACATACTGGAAGCGGTACAAGGGTCAACCATCTTCTCAAAATTGGACCTCCGGAGTGCTTATCACCTTCTCCGGATAAAAGCTGGAGATGAGTGGAAGACTGCCTTTCGGACACCCTTTGGCCTTTTCGAATACCGAGTGATGCCATTTGGGTTGGTTAATGCCCCCGCCATATTCCAGCGTTTTATGGATCGCTTATTTTCCGATCTATTATTCCTCAATATCATTGTCTACCTCGATGACATTTTGGTTTTCTCAAAATCCTTCTCAGAACATTCTTCCCATCTTCAGACAGTGTTTCATCGTCTACAGAATCAACATCTATTAATTAAACCGGAAAAGTGTCTTTTCTACGTATCCTCTGTTCCTTATTTGGGATATGTCTTATCTCTGAAAGGTATAACCATGGATCCTAGAAAGGTGTCTGCCATTTTAAACTGGCCCGCACCTATGTCTCTGAAGGATGTCCAACGATTTTTGGGATTAGCCAACTTCTATAGGAAGTTTATAGGACATTTTTCACAAATAGTGCTACCCATTACTGCATTGCTCAAGAAGGATGCCAAGCCCTTTCAATGGTCTGATACGGCCAACCATGCCTTTTTGGACTTAAAGAAGAGATTCTGTTCCGCACCTATTCTGGCCCAACCTGATCAGTATCAGCCTTTTATAGTAGAGGCTGATGCTTCCGCAAGCGCATTGGGAGCGGTACTTCTTCAACTCAAGGACGGACTAGAACACCCAATTGCCTACCTTTCTAAAACTCTATCCCCAAGTCAACTGAACTACTCCGTGATTGAAAAGGAACTTTTAGCTCTCAAGGTGGCCTGCGAAGAGTGGAGACACCTACTTCAAGGTGGTACTCATCCATTTACCTTACGAACGGATCATAAGAACTTAAAGATCCTTCGAAACATGGAATGTGTTAACTCCAGACAGGTTCGCTGGGCACATTTCTTCAGCCAATATGATTTTTCTATCTCCTATATTCCAGGTACTCAGAATAGCTTGGCGGATGCTCTGTCGAGGTGTCAATCCTCCGAGTATCCCTCTTTGTCACCCAGTCAGAAGATGTTTTCTCGCAACAGGATAGTGGGAATAGTCTCTTCCTTTCTTCAAGAAGTTAAGACAGCTACTCATCCCAATTTGACAACCTCCGTGCCGGGCGATTTACATCCTCAACTTCGCTGGTCTGAAGGACTTTTACTGGTGGGGCAACGGTTGTACATTCCTTCTAAACCCCTACAATCGAAGATTCTGGAATGGGGTCACGACCATGTTACCGCCGGACATAGGGGTGTCAAAGGTACCTTGGAATTAATCTCTCGCTCCTTCTTTTGGCCTTCTCTTTCTCACGACGTGAAACAACATTGTATGTCGTGTATGATCTGCGCCCAAAACAAGAACCCCACTCATAAGCCTTATGGGTTGTTGAAGCAACCAGTATTACCAAGCCAACCATGGTCTCAAATCTCTACAGACTTTATAGTAGACCTGCCCCGATCCCAGGGGCGGACATGTCTTATGGTAACTGTTGATTCATTCTCTAAGCTGGCCCACTTCTCAGCACTTAAAGGTGTACCATCCGCTTCAGAAATGGCAGAAGTATTCCTTAAGGACATATTTAGAATCCACGGACTTCCTGATAAGATTATTTCGGATAGGGGCTCTCAATATACCTCTCGATTTTGGGGAGCATTATGTCAACGGTTGGGTATCGAGAGAGCTTTGTCATCCGGTTTCCACCCTCAGACTAATGGTCAGACAGAACGCCTCAATGCATCCCTGGAACAATACCTTCGATGTTATGTCAACAAAAATCAAGACGATTGGGTGAGTCTTCTACCCACCGCCGAATTCGCGTATAACAACGCTGTGCATTCGGCAACTGGACTCAGCCCTTTCTTTTGTTCTTATGGCTTTCACCCTAGAAGCATACTACCAGTCTTCTCTTCTCCCTCTAATATACCCACCATCGAATCCACTTTGGATCAAATAACTACAGCCCACTCTACCGCCCAACGAAGTCTGGTAGCTGCCAGACGCAAATATAAGGAGGTGTCTGATCGGGCTCGTTTACCAGGTCCTGACTGGAAGGAAGGAGAGCGAGTCTGGTTGTCCACTAGGTATCTGCCTAAATGGGTCCACCCAACCAAACTTACACCCCGGTTTATCGGACCTTTCAAGATACTAAAGAAGATTAACCCAGTGGCTTACAGACTACAACTTCCCAAGTCTATGTCTCGGATTCACCCAGTCTTTCACTCCTCTCTCTTCCGTCTAGTGGACCCTAATACTCCAGTTAAAAGGGCCACTAAACTAGTGAGTAATCCCCAGTCTATCCCAGAAGAATATGAAGTGTCCACCATATTAGATTCCAGATATCGCAGAGGCAGATTAGAATATCTGGTGTCGTGGAAGAACTATCCCAGTTCAGAGGATTCTTGGGAACCCTGGTCATATGTACATGCTCCTAGATTGTTAAGGAGTTTTCACCGAAATCATCCGGGGAAACCCGGAGGAGGAGGATCTGGAGGGGGGCATACTGTCACGCACGGCGGCCGCGGCCGCAGCCGCGACCGCTGGTGCTTATGGAGACGCTGGCGCTGGAGCGGCCATTGACATGGCCGCTACGCTGCCGTTCGTTCTCCACCAACGTTCTAGCGTTCTGCCGTCTTTTCAACGGCGCGCTTTATCAGGAGCGCCAACCCGGAAGTCCGCGCGTTGCAACCCTAATCGCGTTAGGCTTCCGGGTTGGTTCGCTCCTGTTGCTTTCCTCTGTGTTTTTCTACACGTTACCTTCCCTGACTTACCCCGGTTCTTGGCTCCTTCCTGCTGGTCTTGGCTCCTCTCTGCTGTCAGTCTAGCTCCACTCCTTTTAGGCATTCTATTCTCTCTGCTCCCAGCTCCTCTCATTTCCTCCTAGCTTCTCTCTCATCCTCGATCTCCACACGGATGTCTCATTGATTCTCCCTCCCTTCCATTCTTTGTCGGATAGTCTTGAACTGCATTTCAATTCTATTCGGAATCCTGCCTGATTACCCATCAAAAGGGGTTTTTTGTGCCTGTTGGCTTTTTCCCCTGCATTGGTCTGCCCCGGTTCGGGGGCCCCCCTTAAGCCCCGAGTCAGAGGGGCAGGGTGGCTTCCTCTCGAGGCAGACCCCATCTGCCTTCCCGAAAAGAGGCGTGGAGAAGAAGGAGATTTGGACTTCAGGCAGAAGAAGAGACTACAGGTGAGCAGGAGGGCATAAGGGATACCGTGGTTGGGAAGAAACCTGTTATATCTGGGAGCATATCTGACACTATTGCTATCTCTTCTTTAGTCAGCCTTTCATTTGCTTCTTTTCGGTCATCTTTATTATTTTCAGGGAATGGTTGTTCGGTAGGCATTTTCGTACTTTCTCTTGTCTTCGTTCGAGGTTCTGTAGCCATTGCCACTTGCCCTTGTTCGTGTGCTTTCAGTGTGTGTGTGCGTGTAGTGGTCAGTGCTATATTTTCATTCATTCCGCGCTGACCCTGTCTCCAGCTTTTCTCTTCATTCGTTACCTCAAGTGTGTATGAATCACTACCAATTACGTTCAATTTTAGTTCGTTTACCTTACCATCAGGTTTTCTTGTAACCGGAATGACTATATAGGGTCTAGGTGCTTTTGTGGGATTCATACGTACATTATCTGGTGGGTGCACTGAAATTGGAACGCTTTGTGCACCAATAAAGAATGCAGTTCTGATTGTTAATGACAGGAAAACAATGATAATCACTATGCATATACACATAATCGAGCGGTATGAAAGTTGGCAGCATTTCCTTCCAGGGAAGCGGGGGCGCCCCTCTGTTTGTGGGAGGACCAGGTTACTGTTCCGGGCCCCCATCTCAATCATATCACTGTTACACTTCTTTCTTTTCACTTATTCCATGATTGTCTCTCAGAAAGTTTGTAACATAAAGTGTCTTGTGCTTTGTAAGTGTCCCCTCTCTTGCGGGTGCAAATTGTCTCTGGTTACAGGATGCAGTTCCCTTGCTAGACTATGGAAAAAAATTAGACTATCCCCTTTGGTGAGTCACATTCATTGAGCATATTCAAAATAGGTCAATCCCCAGTCCACCCCCCAAATTTGCCTCAGTCCTGAAGACATGTGGGATCACTTTTAATGTAAAAATTGAAAAAATGGCAATCAAACAAGATCAGAGTCAAAATAAAATAAAAATAAGAATAAAAAATAAAACGGAAGAGTTCTCGTCTCTGTTTCTCTCGATCTGTCCCTCAGCGGAAAGATGAAGACCTGTGTCTCTGTCTCCTGGATCTTTCCCTCGGCGGGAGGTTTCACTGGAATCTCCTTAGATATTTTCTTTGAAATTTTGACAGCTCCACTTGGAGCATTATTCCATGGAGGAGTGTTCCCATGTGTGCGACATAAGCTGGATCTCTGATGAAGGTGATGACGTCAAACTCGGCAGGTCCCCCCACCATTTCTGGAAAGTCAGTGACTAGGCAGAACAGGACATTGTGCACCAGGCAGCTGTCCTCGGGTGACAGGGACATTTGTCCTGCTTTGCTGGGTTCTGGATCACAGGCCTTTCTTTTGACGTGAACAGTCTCTACACTTTCCTGCTGCGTGGATTGCGTCCACGTAGTTTAGCTTCATCCACAGCTGGTTCAAATGTTCAGTGTTTCTTGGATCTCTGATGTACGAAAGCGTGTCCGTGGTTCTCCCGACGAGTGCAGGGCATTCTTCTACGATGCGAATTAAAAGTGTATACGTGAGTTCATCTATGATCACCTGTGGTGGAAGCATTTGTGTCCTTATCACTGTATTCGGGTAACTCAGTGAAGGCTTCCGCGATGACAGTCAGCAGTCACCGGATTACTTTCTTGTTGGCCGGGTCCTGAACAAAATCTGTGATACAGGTTACTCTCCCTACAAGTGATGGATATGATATTACTATCAACTGGAAGTAGGTGAGTACATCCCTTGTGAGATTTCTGCTGGGAGATAACATAAGTTCTGCGAAACAAAGTCTTGGCGTTGGTTGCTTCAGGACACTGTTCTACGCTCTTAAAAGAAAAGTCTTCACTCAAAGTCTATCAGAGTCTTGTTTTCCAATAATGCTTAAGTGTGGCTTGATTCAAAAGTTCGTAACATCAACGTGTTGTGGCTTTGATGTGCAATTCTCTTCTTCACCCTGCAACTGTGATGCACAGAGTGTCAATTTTTAAACCCTTATTCCCCTTTTGTTCGGCGGAAATGTCCAGTTTTTTAAGTCACAACTTACAAAGGAGTTCTTTGGTCTTGGCTTTTGCTGCTCATGTGTCCTTCTTCCTCGTCATGGATCTCATCTGCATGTGCTGAGGTTCTTCCCCGTTGTCTGTGATTTCTTCGCGGTAGGGTGCAGCTAGAGAGATCTCTCTGATATAGGGTTTAATGTCATTTAGAAAGATCCATGCTCTTCTGCCTCGCAGTTTAACAGCTGAGGGAATGCAGTCCTCTACGATGAAAGGGCTGTTGAATCTTGGCTCGTCCCACCTTTTTCTCGTGTGGTTTTTACCAACACGGCATCTCCAGGGAAGATGGGAGGCACACATAGACCTTGAACTGCATCTGTTTCAGCATCTCCTGCTGTGTTTTGTGCTGCGCTGCACCCTTTTCGCCGTCGCTGTAGTTGGTCTGAAACGATAGTAAGGCTTAATGTCATGCAGTTCAGGTATTCCTGCAGCTCGGTTTCCAAGACCTCTCGGATAGCCTGGGAATCACATCTAGCTCTATTTCATAGGGTAAGGTAGGTGTTAATTCTCCTTCCCGTAACTATCTTGTGCGGTGTAAGATGATGGTCGGAGCCTGGTTGTTTCCGAAGAGCATCCAATGCCAGTGGTAGACAGTGCAGCCATCCCCTCTTTAGAGTAAGCTTCAACTTGGCTATCCTTTCCTTTAACAAGCCGTTGAGCCTCTCACAAATACTGTTACCTTCCGGATGATACGCCAATGAGAACTTGTGCTTTATGCCAAGCATCACGCTGATCTGCTCAAAGACTGCATTAACAAAATGAGCCCCATTATCTGCTCTCATCACCTCACACACCCCCTATCTGGGGAACACTTCCCTCACCAGGAATTGGCAGCACAGGTTGAGTCTGGGTGTGTACAGGGACCTGCTTCTATCCATCTAGAGAATGGACACACCACTACATTTAAGTACCTGTACCCGTTACACACTTGAATCATGTCTACATAATCGATATGTAAGTGCTGAAAAGGCCCATTCGGCCTGGGGATGATTCCTCTCACTACTTTTAATGTGTGCCCAGCGGTGAATTGCTGGAAAATTATGCAATTCACCATAAAGAATGCAACATGCTCTGCTAAATTCGGTATAAACCAGTCGTCTGCGAGCGTTGCTGCTAGATTCTCTTTTGTCTTGCGAAATGGGTAATGCAACTGTTCCAATGCTATTTTTAGTAGGGCTACAGGCATGACTGGTTTACCAGTGCTGTCTTGCCACCACAATCCATCTGAGGGGTTTAAAGAACACCCTCAACGCTTCCACAGGTTCTTTTCGTCCTACAGTGCCACCCCTTGAAGCTCTATCAGTTGAGTCTGCCCCATATTACTATAGGCCTCTGGTGTGGCTCGAGCTACCATCATTCGTTCATGGGTGCGTGCCACTTCTACTTCCATGATCGTTTCACTCTTGGATGCCATATGCTTGGCTTCCGTGTCTGCTGCATGGTTTCCGCGTGACACGAAATCTGTCCCTTTTGTGTGGGCCGCGCATTTCACAACCGCTATGCCCACCGGGAGCTGTAGTGCCTTTATCAGCCTGTCCAATAAGGCTGCATGTTGCACTGGTGTGCCGTCCGCTCAGAGGTAGCCCCACCTATTCCAGCGTGCTAGTCCTGCGTGCACTGTGGACGTCACATAGGCAGAGTCACTGTATAACATTACTTCCTGGTCTGCATGATTCTCAATGGCGAGTATCAATGCCAATAGTTCAGCAGCCTGTGCTGAATAATGAGATGGTATTTCTGCACTGATGAGTACTTGAAATTCTCCATTTGCTATGTGTTTCATTACGGCAACGCCTGTATATCTTTGACTGTCTTTTTGGTCGATTCTCGAAGAACCGTCAATGAAAACGATCTCACCACCTGCCAGGGCATTTTCTTTCACCCTGAGAATTTCATCATAGAATTCTTCTTAGTTTGCGCAGTCATGTATCGGCCCGCTTTCAGTGACTGGCTCAACTATGAACGTAGCTGGGTTTACTGTTTTACATCAAACTATTTTGATTGATGGATTGGATATGATCACTTCATATGCAGAAGCTCTCTGAGATGTCAATGGCCCTTTTGGTTTCTCTAAGATGGTGAATAATGAGAGCTTGTCGTATAACGTCATGGAGCATCCCATTACAATGGTTGTCGCCTTTTCTATGGTGAACGCTGCGGCAGCTAAGCTTTGTTTGCATGGGAACTGGCCTCTCATTACTGGGTCCAGATTCCACTGTAATACGCCAGGGGCTTGTACCCCAATGAGGCTCTTTGGGCGAGCACTGCCGTCATAACTCTGCCATCTGTGTGTGAGAACAGGTAGAATTCCTCTGCATAATTAGGAATCCCGAGAACTGGAGCCGTGCAAATTGCTCTCTTGAGTTCTGTAAACCCTTTGTCCATTGCCTCAGTCCATTCAAATTTTTCCTTTGTTACCTGGGCCTTCTTTTGGGCCTGGAGCAAGGGCTTGGTATACGACCTGTAGTCGAAGACCCATGCTCTAACATAATTGCACAGGCCTAGAAAGCTCTGCATTTGTTTTATCTTGAGCGGCTTAGCTGTGTTCATGATAGCTTCAGCCCTTTCTGGGGTGACCTTTTTCCCTTCATGCGAAATTAACTGGCCTATGTACAGCACCTCTTGTTGACAGTATTGTAGCTTTTCCTTGTCAACCTTATATCCTTTCTCAGCCAGTGTAGTCAGTAGCTGTATAGAATAGTGCCTGCATTGCTCTTCAGTGATGCTGCAGATCAGAATGTCATCCACATACTGCAAAACAACACTGTCTACTGCAATATTGCTTAGGTCATTTGCAGGGGGGCGTGGCCAACGCTGATGGCGTAAAGACGTGACCGAGTGGAGCTCCCGTCCCGATCCTGGCCTAGATCCTTTATTCGATCCTTATTCCTGGCCCGTTTGAGCTCCAAAACGCATACCCAAGTGGGGGAAGCGATTCAGACCCCGCTCGGTGCTGGAACGAGAGGAATCGGAACCAGCGTTCCCGAAAACGCAACCTTGGAGCTGGCGCCTCCGAGCGAAACAAGATGGCGGACGGCGGCGAGGCCTGACGGAGGGGCGGGCCGAGCGGACAACGAGACGGGGGGGAAGTGGATCCATCGGGCCTCGCATCCCCTGCCCCCGCGCAAGTGGCGAGAAGACCCCAGCAAAGTCATCGTCCGTGAGACCGGACACCCTTGCCCTTATCCTGCTTCCCGGGACACTGCCAAGGGAAACGGACGGGATTACACCTATGGCCCCGGGACCACTGCGGAGGGGACACGAAGTGCAAATAGCCCACTGAAGCGACCTGCCGATCGCAAGGGGCTCTGTGCGAAGAAGTGGCGGAGACCTAGACAGGCCCCCGGTTACCGCGGGGCCCTTCTCCTCTCTCCCCGAACGGACGGCCTAAGACTGGGGAGTGAACAGTTTGCCCACTAACGCACGGGTAAGCTTGCGGATCTTAACCTACCGCTCGAGAGCCTGTACCCTGCATTGTACCGCTAAGGAATACCGCTGCTCTCCACTGAAATACGCTGTCCTGTAGGGCTGATAGAGGGCTCATCCCGGCTGCCGCTACACCAGGCGGACAAATGTCTACTTCGCGCAACAAGAACAGGGGCGCCACAATCATGGACTCATTCTCAGGGGCTAAACCCAAACAGCCCAGCCAAAATGAGCTCCCCACGCAGCCTGTAACCCCAACAACTACTACCGACCCAAGCAACGCCCAAGTGCTACAAGCTATCGCAGCGCTCCAAACGCGCATGGAGACGAGGATAGACGAACTCAAGGTGGACATGCAGCTAATCCGCCAAGACGCCCGCAACATGGCGGAGAGAATAAGTAAAGTGGAAATAAGCCTCCAGGACACCGCGGACACGGCCAAGGACTTGAAGCAGAAAGTCACCACACTCGAGAGACAAGTGGCACACCTGGAAGCGAGATCCGAAGAAGCAGAGGGTAGAGCCCGCCGCAATAACATCAGAGTCCTGGGCGTTCCGGAGGGAATGGAAGGCGCTGACCCCACGGAATTTATCGAGTCCCTACTAATGCAGGAAGTTGGCGCTGGCAAACTCACGCAGGGCTTCTCCATTGAAAGAGCCCACCGCGCCCTACAAAAGCGACCCCCGCCGGGATCGCACCCTCGCCCAATGATCGCCAAGGTTTTGAACTTCCGCGACAGGGAAACAATCCTCAAATTCTCGAGGGACGGAGGCGACATCAGACGCGACGGCTCCAGGATTGTAATCTACCCTGATTATACTCCCCAAGTCCAGCGAGCCAGGAACTCGTTCATACCTATCAAAGCCCAACTGCGGAAGCTCGACCTCAAATACATGTTACTGTACCCCTCGCGCCTCAAGATCCTATACAAAGGAAAAGCCGTCTACATGGAGACCCCGGCAGCAGCCGCTATGTGGATGGAACATAACAATCTGGCCGAGGGAGAAGACCACGTCTCGACACCCAACGGCTAAACCCAAACAGATCCGACTCAGCAACGATTGATAAGCTCTCCAAGGACGGGAGCCCCGCGGACCACCCTGCAGACATCGACGCAACCCACCCCACCCCAAGCATGGCTGGCCCAAGGCCAACACCACAACCGCACCACATGACCTGGACAGGCCGATGGGTAGCGGATGCCCCCGAGCGTTGTCCTCCCAGTACAGCTGCTGGGGGCAGCACACAGTTACCTTCTTTGTTCAATCCACCTGTTCGAGTGGAAGTTATATTTGTTTATAAGTCTCCGATTAACATGTCAACGCAACAACCAAGGCCAACAGGAGGATTGCATAACACAGACCCTGGGGGCGACCACTCGGCATATGGAGCTGGCCCGCAGAGGGTAGAGACTGCCATGAACTCAGCGCCCCGGCCACATAGCCACCATCATGCCCACACGCCTTAAAATCGCCACCTGGAATGTGAGGGGCTTAGGTACCTACCTACGCCGGAACAGAATAAAATCCTATCTACTCAGAAAGAAGATAGGGCTGGTCCTACTACAGGAAACCCACTTAAACAAGGAATCCATGGCAGCACTCCAATCGTACTGGGGTGGACAAGGGTACGGGTCCACATACTCCAAATTCGCTAGAGGGGTGTTCACCTGGATCAGCCCTCACATCCCCTTCCAGCTCACTAAAACCGAACAGGATCCCGATGGAAGGTATGTCATAATTCAGGGCCACATCGAACAAACAGAGATCTGCATAGTCAACTCATACCTCCCCAACAACAACATCCCTGCGTACCTCACCAGGTTAAGCACAAAGATTGCGCCCTACAGAGACGCATTCCTCATCTGGGGAGGTGACTTTAACTGCGTCAGTGACCCTGCACTCGATAGGTCGACCCCCCCCCTGGCGGGTCCGTCAACTGCTACCACCGCCCTGAACACCATGCTAAACCGCCTAGACCTGGTCGACATCTGGCGGGAACAACACCCCAGAGATCGTGGCTATTCATTCTACTCCTCACCGCACAATCTTTACACCAGAATCGACTACCTCTTCATTGGCAGAGAGAGCTTCCCCCAGATCGACTCTTCCAACTATCTGGGCCGCACCATCTCCGACCACTCTCCCCTCGTAATTGAATGGAACATCACTGGACCCAGATCCCCCATACCAACTTGGAAAATGCCCACTGAGGCACTTAAAGATCCTGAGTTCAGGGAAAGCCTTAGAGAAATCATAGAGAACTACATCACTGAGAACAAAGACAGTGTTGCTCACCAGAGCACGGTCTGGGAGGCCCTCAAAGTGGTTGTAAGGGGAGAGGTCATTGCAAAGGCCGGAGGCATGAGGAAACGCCTAAGAATCGAACTCGAATCACTAGAAGCGGAAATAGAGCAACTGGAATCCAACACCCCGGACCTCCAACCACAGGAAGACAAGCTGGCCACCTCTAGGGCCGCCTGCAAGGAGGCCTGGGACAGACTGGCCAAATTTGATTATATCACTAGAACCAACAAAGCGCACGCCCATGCCGACAAACCTGGCAGACTACTCGCCTGGCTATGTAAGAGAGAACACCCCAAGCACTTGACCACCGCCCTAAGAGACGCCGATGGCACGCTACAAAGGTCCCAACAAGGAATCAACGATACCCTTAGGCTGTTCTACACCCAGCTGTACTCCCACGCTGGAGAGATACCCCCCGAGGACATCTCAAACACCCTGGACGAAATTGGCCTGCCCCCTCTCCCGCAGTCGCACAGGGAGGCTCTAGATGCTGATATCGACATAGAAGACATAAAAGACGCCATCAAGTCATTGGCCACCTGCAAGGCACCGGGCAGCGACGGGCTGCCCGCTGAATTTTACAAAGCCTATGAGTCGGAACTGTCCACGCTGCTACACGAGGTATTTCAAGAAGCCTACGAGTCGGGCACCTTGCCCGGGAGCATGCGAGAGACTCTGGTGGTTCCGCTCCTCAAGCCTGGTAAGCCTGCAGATGACTGTGACTCCTATCGCCCTCTCGCCATGCTCAACTATGACGTTAAAATTCTCACAACCATATTGGCCAAGCGGCTGTCCAGGGTGATCGGCGAAGTGGTGCACCCCGACCAGAGTGGCTTCGTGCCGGGCCGTAACACCACCGCCAACCTGCGTAGATTACAACACATATTGTCACATCCCTCTCATACTGGGCAGGCACACGCATTACTTTCCTTAGACGCCATCAAGGCATTCGATTCAATTTTCTGGGAATGGCTAATTGCGGTACTCAGGGAGTTTGGCTTCGGAGAACGATTCATTCGTTGGATCATAATTCTCTATACCAAACCGCGAGCACGGGTAAAGACCGGTCGACTCATATCCACAACATGGGACATACAAAGGGGCACACGGCAGGGCTGCCCGCTCTCCCCCATGCTATACATAATAGGGCTTGAACCCATTGCCATCTTCTTTAGGAAACAATTTTTTGACGCTGGTATCAGGATTGACGGGGTGGATCACATTATTTCCCTATATGCTGACGATGTTCTCCTCTACGTGAGGGATCCGCAGCTGAATGTCCCAACTATGCTGGAGGTCCTTGACAACTTTGCCAAGGTATCAGGCATACACTTTAGCAAACGCAAATCCTGTTTGTTTCCGCTGGGCGCCCTCAGGGACACGCATGTTGATGACCTCCCCCCACTTGGTATAGGATGGTGCCCTACCACGTTCCGCTACCTAGGCATCAATATTTACCACACGCCCGAACTCATGCACGCCAACAATACGGTAACGGCACTTGCCCCCCTACGCAAGTCAATCGGGTTTTGGGCTCGCCTCCCCCTATCCATGATGGGCAGGGCTTCCATCATTAAGATGATTGTCCTCCCCAGATTTCTATATGGTTTCCAGAACATCTCGTATTACATTAAGGCTCCCTTCTTCCGTCTCTTGGGGAAGATACTCACAGACTTCCTGTGGGGAACTAGCAGGCACAAATTTGCATTATCCACCCTGACCCTCCCTTACGAGCAGGGAGGCATTCGGCTCCCTGATCTGGAGCGCTACTATCTAGCTGCCCAACTAAGCTTCGTGGCTAAATGGTTAGCTGATGATGTTACCCCAGAAACACTGCTATTACAGCACTCGATTGCCCCCATCCGGCTAAATGAACTCATTTGGGCCCCTCAACGCCTAGTGGCGGGGATCCCCCTCCTAGCTACCCTGGGTCGTCAGGTATGGCAAAGGGTCAAAAGTCTTCTTCGCCTACAGCATAGTTACAATTCAGACACACCGCTTTTAGCTGACCTGTGCCAGAACTCAGTAGACCTTGCCTCTATTCGACGCTGGGAAAGGCTGGGAGTATACACGTGGGGGGATCTATACAGTGAGGGCACTTTTCGGGACTTCTCCTCCTTGCAGCTCGACGATGGCATCCCAGCCGGGCAATTCCTTTGGTACGTAAAGATCCGCAACTTGGCCAGAACTAAATGGGACACTTGGCCTGAGGAGCCTGAATCTGACACCTTCATAACACACCTATACAGCCTGGGAGATGGGTGGAGGCCTGTGTCTCGCATATATAGTCACCTAATTGACAGGCCCAACCCCCGCAGCAAAGACCTTAAAACCAAGTGGGAGAGTGATTTGGGCCACGAACTGTCTGAAGCTGAATGGAACAGAGCATTAGCGTTCCCCAAAGCGGTGTCCAGAAACTCTAGATTTAAATTGATTCAACTCAATATATTATACCGATCATACTTGACACCGCTTAGATTAGCCAAAATATATAACCTACCCCAGCACAACTGCCCGTGGTGTGGCAGAGACGAAGCTGATCTATTACATATGTTCTGGGGATGTGTCCAGGTCCGGAGACTCTGGGCGAGAGTTGAACTCCTTTGCAGCGAGGCAGGCATGACCAGGTACGAATGGACTCCATCAGAGTGCCTCCTCGGAACGTACTCCAGACAGGCCAAGTTCAAACACTCAGTCAAGCTAATGGATCTGGTATGCGTTCTGGTCAAAAGGACCATCGCCATGGCCTGGAAGCGATCTAGAGGCCCACAATACCAAGCATGGCACAACGAACTCGAGCGCTGGATAGGGGCCGAAACCACAGCTTGGGAGAATGGTCTCACCACCTCCCCTGACGATACGAGCTTGGGACTTGCTGCCTGGAAAACACTTACCTGGGCCTTACTTAACCCCCCCAATGATGACAAACCCCCTTGAACAATTAGCCCCCGTCGCCTCACAACACCTGGAACGGAACACTGGCACTGTATCCAACCTGTGCTCTCTCGCGGCCAAACCCCCTCTTGTTGCTTACACCTTTGACATTATGGAGACTCGTTAATGTTGTTATTGTTTTGTTATTTCTGTTCAACTGTTTTTCCCACAAAAGACTTAATATGCTATATGTCTAACTACTGCTACTGTGATTGTCTAAATCAATGATGCAACTGTTGTTTAACACAAACTCCAATAAAGAAATTTGAAAATAAATTAGGTCATTTGCAGGACTCTGTTAAAGATGGACAGGGATTTACAATACCCCTGTGGCAACCTCGTGCTTTTCAGACGCATTTGTCTGAAAGTAAATGACGTTAGATCTTGTGAGTCACGGTGCAACGGGATTGAGAAAAAAACATTTTTCAAGTCAATCACCGTGAAATATTTCGCCTTGATTGGTATGTTACAGAGAATTGTAGATGGATTAGGGACTAGAGGGAACTCGGCTTCAACAATATCGTTTAATTCCCTTAAATCTTGGATTAAATGCCAAGACCCTCCCTTTGATTTCTTGACAGGGTAAATCACTGTATTACAGTATGATTCTGATGTCACTAGGATGCCCTGGTCCATCATGGCGGCGATTGTCTTCGCGATCCCTTCATCCGCTTCTCTGGACATGGGATATTGTCGCACTCTTAGTAAAATTGCTCCTGGTTTCAGTTTAATTTTCAATTCTCCTACCCCTTTCAGGTGGCCTACGTCATAGGGTCCTGTAGTCCATACTGAGACAGGCACCTTGGCAATATCGTCATCAAAGTATGCGGGACGGATCAGCGCCAATATCATTCTCTGTGGCACTACTCGTTTGATCATTTTGACCCAGAATATGAGACTTACTTCCACCCTTGTCTCTTCTAAGTCAGGGTGTTCTTCGAACAGATTGTCATCGGTGACGTCAGTCACTCGATACCCTTCTTCAATGGCGATAATTGCACACCATTGTCTGCCTTCATCATCGTACCCTTCGACCAATGCTACTTTCCCTCATACTGCTGCATTATGTATCATCAAGGGAAATACTTGTCCCCCTTCTTCATGCATAGGTATTCTTGGTCTGAATAGAAACGCATCAGGGGTTCTCATGGCCCTATCTGCAAGACCTGCCAATCCCACCATAAGCACACAATTGCCATATGCGAAGACTTCTGGTTCTAACGGTATAGCTCTCATGGCTATGTGTCCTGAGTATGCTCTGATCATTTCACACACGTTTGAATAATGAATTCCTGGAATGGAGCATACTATGCCCTCCTCCGTGAACGAGATTGTCATATTCAATTTTGTCATTAAGTCTCGACCAAAGATGTTTACTGGGGTCTGACGTGAATACAATAAAGGCACATTCACCTCACATTCTCCTACGGAGACAGGGAGATTGTCTGTAAAGGGAACTATGCTATGAGCTCCTGTAAAACTATGAGTATCCATGGCCTGGCCGGACAAGGAAAATTTGCCTTCACGTATGCATGAGCGAGTTGCACCTGTGTCAACTAAGAAGGAATATTCTTTTCCTCCTATGATGACATTCACCCTTGGTTCCCTGTTAGGGTCTGGTGTCACTGATAGGATAGAGTTCATCAGAGTTCCCAGTGTGCTGTCCTAGTTCATATATAAATTCGGTCCACTGTATGCTTGTGGATTTTCTCCATTCCCAGGGTTGTCTCCCCTTCCGGAGTTTGTGCCCTGAGACATTTGCGGTGGTGCCTGATGGGATTGCCCTTGTGGAAAGTTCCCCATATTCGAGGGTTGAACCCATTGCTGTGCATCTTGCTGCAAGCCTGGTGCTTGCAGCTGCACTGTGTGATTTTGTGCACCGCCCTGTTGTGGGATAGCAGTCGGATTCACCATGCCTGCTCCCATTCCTTGTCCATTTTGCTATGTGCCTTGGCTTCTGCACGAGCGCACCACATGCCCTATTATACCACACAGCCAACATACTGGCGGTGGTCGGGTTATATGTCCATTTGACATATCTGGACTGCCCATCTGCACATTTTGAAAGCCTCCTTAATTACTTTGGAAACCTCCCAGATTACTTTGAAACCCTCCCTGATTACTCTGCCATCCTATTCCTCTAAATTTCCTTCCCCTCGGGTATAATCCTACGCTATTCTGGTTGTTCTGCGGCGAGTTAGTCACCTGTTGTACGTTCGGTTCAGCTGGGCTTGTCAGCATTGCTCCCTCGAGAGCATACTTCGATAATTTATTTTGCACTAGCTTCGCTTCCTCACCCTTACAAGTTGCCTCCTTTTTTCGATACTTTTCTTGCAACAATCTACAGTTATGTGCAATAGCCAACTGTATTTCGGCCCACGGTTTAGCTTCTACTCCCACCAATTTCTTGAGCTGTTTCTGCGCCAGTTCTGGCAACCCTTGGCACAATATATGGTAGAATACAGGGATAGATTTCGTCCAAGATTCATGCGTTTCGAGCACCCACGCGTCTTGGAAATCAATGCGTCTTCTGACTCCTTCATTTTCCGAGTCATTATAGCTCCCATATCGGAAGTGTCTGGGTACAGCACTTGTAGTGCTTTCCACACTGCTGCTCTACAGTTATTAAATGGTGCTCCGTCATGGGTAGTGTTAATTATGGTTACACAGGGTACCCTGCTTGTTTCCACACATCATCTGCTCTCTCACCAAGTATGGCGATCAGGAGGCCCTTAATGTCCCCTATAGCTAACGTGACACCCCCTGTAATGTTTTCTAACTCATGTATCCACTTCCCGGCTCCCGATGTCAGCATTGGAAGCTTGTTTTTCAGGTTCTCTCGATCCATGTGTGGCCATGGAATATATCATGGCCTTACTCCCCCTTTTTCTAGCAGCGGGAATTGGAATGCACAGTCTTCCTTCTCTTTCCCAATGGCTCTCCTGTCTATCGCTGGGGTAACATTCCTGCATCGCCGTTTACCTGGCAATGTCCTCAATCTGTCTACATAGGTGGGTGTTGACACGCCCCTCTGACCGTGGGGTGGTCCCACATGTCGGTCAGGCTGCACGGCAGACTGTGATGTCCTGGGTGCAGACTCGCTAGCGTCTGACCATCGTACCCCTTTGTCCCTTGGGAGCTGCTTTTTGTACGTCTCCCTTCTTCATTTGTCTCGTCCTCCGTTTCCCCTCCGAAGTCCGACATTGATTGTTTCGAATTCACACAACAACTTGCATCTTCGTCATTCTTACTAATTTCTAGCCTGTCCAGGGACAGTTTCCTGCTCCCACTACTTCGGGTGACATCCTCTGTTTCATATGACTGAGTGCTTTCCAAGCGCTCGTCTTCCCTTCCCCCATGGGATATTGGCTCCAACCCCATTTCATCATATATTTTATCGATCGTTTCCCCGATGCTTCTGGTGTCGAAGTCATCTTCGATATTCGGCCCACACGTGCCTGGTACTGAATCGTACGCAGGAAAGAATTCTTCAATGTCTTCCCATTCTACAACAGGATTGGGTTTTTTAACTTCCCGCTTCAAATATTCGTGATCCGTGCCCTCTGTCTACGCTTACGTTCTACACCATCATCGATTTCCTTGTGCTTCCTCACTTCTTGTCTAGTCTTATCTTCTTCTCTTCTCCTTTCATTTCTACATTCATTTGCCCTTCTAACTTCCTCATCTTCCTGACTCTTTATTCTCTTTTCACGTACTCTTTGCTCTTCTTCCAACCTTTGCAGGTTCTGTCTGTACTGCCCATAGGCTGCGCATTGTTTGCGACTGACCGTTTTTCCTTGCTCTTCGCGATATAGCTGTTCTCGCCTCAGCCTATCTTTCTTTTTTATTCTCTCGTCCCTTATTTCCTTTTCCATCTCCTTTTCCCTTCTCTGTGCCTCATCAGACCTCTCTCTCGGTCTCACATCATCACTTCCTTTACCATCAAGTTTCAAGAATATCTGTCCTCCCATCCATTCGTCTTTTGCGAATGCTATCTCATCAGTTCTGTCTTCACTTCCTTTCCGTTTCTTTCCCTCTCTCTCTTTATCGAGAGGTGCACTAATCTGTGCCTGATCCTTCCTTTCCTCATCGCGTCTCTCCTTGTCCCTTTGGACTGCGGATGTAAGATTCATCTCCTGATCCTTCCCCTTAATTTCGTCACTACTGTAAGTAGGTCACTCATATGCAGGGTTGCTATACCCTGTGGCTGCCTTAAGCTCTCTTAGCGGGTATAGTCCCTCTGACTTACTTCCCTCGATCTCTGGCTCAGGCGGGGGCTGGTGGCATGGTAGGAGTCTCACCCCCCTCCGTACATACGTTTAATATCCAGTCTGCGGGTGGCTCTTCCTCCTTCGGCTGTTTGAACATTTTCCAATGTTCCAGAACAGCCAGGCGTTTCTCTAGTTTCTTGCCTGTATATGTGGCATGCACATAAGTCGTCATATGGTGTAAGACGGCTTTCGATAAGGACCCGTTCTGTGGCCATGACATAAACATCTTGTGGGCGGTACCCTTAACCCACTCAGTGCTATATTTCTTAAGCTTGGGTGCATGTTTAGGCAGTTGCTTACATAAGTGAGCAAGTGGTGTAATATCCTCCATGCTTGAATTCTATTTCCAACAATATTTTCATGTAATTTCAATACTCCCAACAATATGAGCGCGCACTAAATACCGCAAGCTCCAATCCAATCTTTCCCACCAAATTTTATATCAACTTACTCAAGAACATCAATCTGTGTGCGATTCCCTCTCAAGTACTGAATCGCGTAAAACCCAAAACTTTGTTTCAAACAATCAATGATACACAATTCTTTACATGTGACATACAACAGAACACGTACAATAGACACTTGACAGACTAGACAGACACCAGCTGGACACATACATCTCTGCCTTCTAATCAATACCCCGACATGGGGTGTAAACAAACTCCCTTAACAACGTCTTTAAACGTGGTCGTATCCTAATCCTCCCCTATTCTGTGGGCTGTGCGTTCACGTTTCTTCTGACCGCTATATTAAAGTGCAGGAACAAGGTGAATCCTCTAATTTTTATCTCAGGTGTCCTACCTGGTATCTTCTGTTTTCTCTCGGATGTCTATCCCGGTACCCTCTGTTTCTCTCGGGTGTCTATCCCGGTAACCTCTGTTTTCTCTCGGATGTCTATCCTGGTAACCTCTGTTTTCTCTCGGGTGTCTATCCCGGTAACCACTGTTTTCTCAATTATACTTGAGTCATTATCCCTTTATATATATATATATATACAGTCGTCTCTAGTTCTAACTATTCTGTTTTTTCCGCCACCTTCTGGTACCCTTTCCCTTACTTGTTCTAATGCCTACAAGACTTTTGCCAAAGTATTGAATTTTTTGGTTCACTCACGGCTCGCATGGTTCCTCTGGATCCTCGGTATCACAGCCCCTCCTTTACCGCCTCCTTCGGTCTTTTCGTCCAATCGGCTGCCCGTAGGAATGAGAAGGGTTATGCTCTGTAAGGCAGGTTCCTTCAGACCCACTGCAGATTTTATGGACTTACACTATCATTGTCCACGGGAAGCTTCTCAGTCTACTCAGCCGAATGGTGAAGGACTCGTGATATTGCCAAAGACCTAGAGTTACTTTGTGTCGTCGGTCAATAGGTGTCTTATCAATAATCTATATTCACTAATCAATGGTCAAAACCATCCTCTCCGCTACCAAGTGTACAGGAGGGCAGAGAGACCTCTGACGGGCCCATGGGATCAGAGCTCACCCTCGAGTACTTTTAAGATGAGATAGCTGCACCTAAAGGAGGATGGGGTGCAGGATTCTCTTACTCCAAAACAAATCAATAAGGACAAGTCAATGGTTTGGCAAAGGGAAGTCCATTTCATGAGAAGCACAAAAAACAGGGAAACAAATGGATCATTGACGTGTAACACTCTAAGTTTGCCATGCAATTCTATTGGTTGGGAAAGGTAACTTAAGTATAGGTGCTATATCTGTATATGGAACCAGAGCGTGAATCTGCTTCATTTTCCTTCTTTTCGTGTATTTGATTAATCTGTAGCCTCGCCACCTGCCTGGGGCCTCCTTATCTCGACTTTCACTGGCTGGCTGCTATACTCTGAAGTTTCGATTCTTCGACGTTGCCGCTCTCCTTCCTTCTTGGAGTTCACCTCGAAATCCCAGGCATGAGCTACTTCTTACTGAGTTTCGATTCTGCTCTTCCCTTCTGGCTTTAGCTGGAAAATGAATCTCGGCCTGTTTTACCCCTTGCAACCTGGGCTTAATTCTGCTTTTACAAAATGGAGTCGCACTTGTATAATGTGCTTCATTGAGGTAGATATATAGTTGGCGCTTGCCGCTCTATTCTTCTACTAAGCATTGCAAGCAGTACCGTTTCCTTGGCTTCTTGTGTTCCAAGCCTATTTACAGGCATTTTAGTCAGTTATGTATTTTCATCCTTCCTTCATGGTTACGTTCTTTGTGCTGCAACGTTGTTTCTTCTTTTAAGTCTGTCGCACCATTTTTCATAACTTTTCGTCTTGTGTGTCATCCTTTAGCCGTTGTTTCGTTCATCTGTGAGTCTGTCCGGGCCCTGTGTCGTCACCACTCACCTTCCATTGTGGCTCTATGGGTCTCTTCGGGGACAGTCTGCAAGTAATTTTTGTTTCGTGTTAACTGCTGGTACGGTTCTCTCAATGGCTACCGGGCTGCCCAAGGTTGTCTAGTTATAGGCACTTCAACAGGTATTGCTCTTCTGATGGGCCCTGGGCAGAATCCCAGAGCTGCTCTCTGTTGGCTCATTTGTTCCTCATACGTCACATAATTTGGCAAATATGTTCCTGGTACCTCAAACTGGGGGGCTGGGGTGCAGGCCATGTTTGGGACATCCTCTACAGCAGTCCCTCTGTTAGCACAGAGAGGACGTAGTTTCTTCAGACAGCATCCCCCTCCTCCATGCTTGTCGGGGTTTTAAAATGCCCCGGCACCTATCATACGCCCGCACCCACTAAAGCGCGTCCTGCCCTTCTCCGCTTCACTGATTCTCATTGATGCGTTCAGCCTCCTCATCCCAGTGTTTCTATATCCATGGGAGTGATAGTCAGTCCTTGCCATTTTATTGAAGGAATATTGAAAGAGGTCATCGGTAGGTTTTATAGGTTGGTTGAAGGGGACTATCACAGGATGCAATAAAGGCATGAGAAATGAAGGGGATATCTCTAAAAGGGAAAGGGGGATATGTGGTTTCATCTGATGATGATGGGTTATCCCTTGAGGGTTACCTCCCCTCATGTGGTCCTCCCTCGCATAGCCACCCCCATAGATAGGATCATTTAGCAGCTGCCGTCCCCCGGCCACATGAGGAGAGGCAACCTCTGTGAAAGGAGTGATGACATCATCAGATTCATCAAAGACTCCTTGATGGATTTGCCAGTCCCACCCGATCTGAAGGCTGGGTTCCAGCTAGAATGCCTTTGCTTCTTGGTTCAGTCCTTTCTCTTGGTTTGCTATCAAGCATTTTAGACTCCTTGATGGATTTGCCAGTTCCAGCAGATCTGAAGGCTGGGTTCCATCTAGACTGCCTTTGCCTTTGTAGTTCCGTTTTTCCTCTTGGTTTGTTAACAAGCGTTTTAGACTTCCTGATGGATTTACCAGTCCCACCAGACCTGAAGGCTGGGTTCCAGCTAGCCCGCCTTTGCCTTCATGGCTCAGTCCTTTTCCTTGGTTAGCTAGCAAGCATTTTAGACTTCTTGATGGTTTACCAGTCCCACCAGATCTGAAGGTCGGCTCCAGCTAGCCTGTCTTTGCCTTCATGGCTCAGTCCTTCCTCTTAGTTTGTGAGCAAGGGTTTAAGACTTCCTGATGGATTTGCCAGTCCCACCAGGTCTGAAGGCTGGATTCCAGCTAGCCTGTTTTTGCCTTCATGGCTCAGTCTTTTCCCTTGGTTAGTTAGCTAGGGCTTTAGACTTCCTGATGGATTTACCAGTCCCACCAGGTCTGAAGGCTGGGTTCCAGCTAGACTGTCTTTGCCTTCATGGCTCAGTCCTTTCCCTTGGTTTGTTAGCTATGGTTTTAGACTGCTTGATGGATTTACCAGTCCCACCAGATCTGAAGGCTGGGTTCCAGCTAGCCTGTCTTTGCCTTCATGGCTCAGTCCTTTCTCTTGGTTAGTTAGCTTGGGCTTTAGACTTCTTGATGGATTTACCAGTCCCACCAGGTCTGAAGACTGGGTTCCAGCTAGCCTGTCTTTGCCTTCATGGCTCAGTCCTTTCTCTTGGTTAGTTAGCTAGGGATTTAGACTTCTTGATGGATTTACCAGTACCACCAGTTCTGAAGGCTGGGTTCCAGCTAGCCTGTCTTTGGTTACTTGGTTCAGTTTTTCTTCGTGGTTTGTGAGCTAGGGTCTTAGACTTCCTGATGGATTTGCCAGGCCCACCAGACCTGAAGGCTGGGTTCCAGCTAGCCTGTCTTTGGTTTCTTACTTCAGTCTTTCCTTTGGGTTTGGAAGCCATTGTTCTTTATTCCGCTTGGTGGGCATATAGATCCCAGCCAAGATGGAATCTGGCCCATGGCAAACCTCTCTTGCTAGCTTGTTCAGGATTGTTTGGGCCCTGTCAATGCTTGGCTCCAAGTCAGTGAGGCTTTGCGCTACTTCAGCTTCGGTATCCTGTCTCTTCTCCACACCCCGTCCACCACTTTTTCTTCCCCGCCTTCTGACAGTACATATTCTTGTCCTCCACCCCTCCTAGTCCCTTCTCTACTGCATATTTTCCTCTTTGTTCCCACTCAGCACTCCTTTCTTCGACACCTCTCTTCCTCCCCTTGTGCCTTCCTCTTGATGTTTTGCTTCCCTTCTCCCTTCTCCTATCCTCTTCTCACTTCCTACTACCTGCCCTCATCCTCCTCACGCCCTCTCCTCACCCTGTTCCTTGCTCCTGTCTCTGCTCTACCTTTCCCCCTTTCACCTTCTCCAAACTCCCACCCCAGATTTCGGTCCCCTCTAAACTCTGTGCTGTAGAAGATTGATCTTGCTACTGGTCAAAGCAGGGGCTCTGTAAAGGTGTATAGATCGTGCTTTGGGACTGGATTAGGTCATTCAGACGTGACCCCTATGCAAGTAAGCAACTCCTCATTAACTCTGTGGGCCTAGTGCATAAATGCTTGGGTTTAATCTTGGAAGTAGGCGGTCCGATTAGAGCGGCCACCAGATTCTGAAATGGTCTCCTTGCTTCCTCGCCTTACTCTCCAGTCTATTGTGGTTAGAGACCTGGCTGTCATGACCCTTGCCCCTGGCCCTCACTGGCAAGTCAGCCTTCCAGTTAGGGCCAGATCAAAGGCATTAAAACCTCATCCAAGACTCTCTTGGAGTCAGTCCTGGCGCCTTTGGCGCCAGGCTCATAACCATCATGAAGACCAACATTAGAATGGGACTATTTACTTGGGACTATTTAACTTGGGGGGTTCAGCCAACATGGGGGCACACACATAGCTCAGTTACAAGGAACTGAGCTATGCGGTCTAGTCTTTTGGGTGTGGCAGGCCTGGGACTACTTTACCTGGACTACCTTGGGTGTGGCAGGCCTGGGACTATTTTACCTGGACCACTTTACCTGAGACTATTTAAACCGCACCCAAACAGCAAAACATGCTTTGCGTTATATTCTGCTGTGGGCACCGTAACGCTCACCGTGTCCAGTTCTTTGATGCCAGTTTACCTGAAACCAAGGACCTGTAGAGAAAGAAAGAACACTACAAAACTTACCTGGAACAGTATCCTGTCTTCAATCCATCGCTGACTTCAGTTCCACTCACCTGAAGGTACGAACTTCATCATCCGGCACTGCATGCATCGTGGAATACCATAACCTGGAAAGAGGAGGAAGAAAGACAGCATTAGTAAGCGTTTAGTCATGTTTCCTCCCGAATGAAGAAAGCCACACAATTCTTACATGGATAGTCATCTCCTGGTCAGTATCATTGCTGGAACATTACAGCGCTCAGCGAGGAACATTGCAACTTGCAAGGAGAGAAAAGACACAGGTTAGCAATATAAAAGGCGAAACAGCGCTGCGCATCGCGCATAACTCACCGGACAGCATCGCGCACACCGCGCTTTCACCTACCATCCCATGCTCATCTTCAAACTGCATGACAACACCAAAATACCTTTCCATACCTAAAAGGAAAGAAGCAAGACACTATTATACGAACTAAGAGGAACATAAGAACTGCATATAAAGACTGTAAAGCAGCAAACCTATGGAGTCGCCGCAGGCCTGGATTCCCACAGGGGAGCTTGCACCAGTGAAGTAACTTGGTCGCTGCTCGCCCCCACATCTACGCGCCCCTGCCACGAGGATCAGGATGGAGAATCCACCTTTTACAATATTAAGACCCATCTTTACCCAGAGGCCTTACCAAGGGACCGGGAGAGGGTTCGAGAGTGCAAATCATCCAACCAGGGCTGGGTGGCATCCCCGTGGATACCAGGTGAGCGTAACACTGGCTCACTCTGTTCTATATTCTGGGATACGTGGCAGCTCGATTTCTTGTCCAAGAGCGAGTGCCTGTTTTGTTTTGTTTGTTCATGTTCACAGTTCATGTTCGCAGGATACCTCCTTTTCCTGGTCTCTGTCACATGTCACACTGAGCAGTCCCGTCATCTTGGATGGCCCCACCCCGTACTGATCATAGAAAGGAGCCACAAAGCGGAGTGTCCTCCCTGTTTCGAGATCTCCACCAATGCCTTCGCTTAGCTTGAGATGCGTTTATGAGAAGGTGATGTTTTTCGATGCCAGGAGCCTAAAAGATAGAGTTTCCCACTTTAATGGTAGTTTAGGGCGTTCTTGCACAGCACACATGCAAGAGCAGCCTGTGTGAGTAAGCAGAGCGTTCTCCAGATATTCTGAGTTCAGTCAATTCTCAAAGACATATTGTTTTTGATTTTTTATTTTATTAGTGTAAAGTGCAATTTTGTTAATCAAAACCTTATACACTATAACAAGTTTACATCATACAATTAATACAATTAAAAATACAAATTCCAATAGACTTCTTAGTAAATTCAAACACAAATAGATGCCAAAAGAGCATAAAACCATTTCAATGTCCAATTATTATGTTGCACACAAATATTTGTTAATTCATATTAAACATTTTAATTAAAATTATAATATCTTCTTTCTTTGAAATGTTTCCTCTATAAAATACATACTACATAAAAATAGCAAACAAGAAATATAAACATATACCTTAAAACTACATTACTAATCAGTCAGCATAGCTCTCTTCCCCATAAAAAAGCCTGCCCCAATATATACCTTGATCTCTTCTTCAAATACGGTCGACCAAAACCGGTCCGATTGGATCATATTTAAGTCACTACACATGGTGAGGATCTGTTTTGTAGTTTCCACTTCTATTTTACAGAATCCACACAATCTTTCCCCCGAAGGGATTTTCGTCCAAGTTCCTGTATATTCTTTGCATCAGAGTATATTGAGACGAAGTTGCAGAGTAAATCTTAACATTTCTCTACTTTCTATTTTTATGAAATAAACTCTAGGTGTAGCTGGTAAGATTCTCTGCAAAGCATATGCGCTATGACGTTTCTTTGTGTATAGATATGTCAAATTTCTACTCGAGTCCCAGACAATTGCCTTTTTCTTAAGTTTTCTGAAGAAGTTATCGGCCTCTTCTTTTACTGTTGTAGCAGTCAAACTGAGCTCCTTGAGGAATTTCAATACCGTGTCTTGGAGACTGAATGTGGCAGCATGGTCTGCATCAGGTAAGTGCACATTAAAACACTTGAACACATGTCTAGCTTTATGAGCCTGGCGCCTAAGGCGCCAGGACAGAGGTCCAACATGAGCCTGGCGCCTAAGGCGCCAGGACTGCGTCCAAAGGGGCCCAGCTTGGGCCCGCTGGCACTCCCCTGGGGGAAATGATGCCTGCCTCTGGGGTTGCTGGGTCAGACCTGGCTCCTTGGAGGTAGGCATCATGACAGTACCCCCCCTCAAGGCCCCTCCCAAGGTTCTTCTCTCCGGGGGTTTGGGCTTGTTCGGAAATCTCCGGTGAAACCTTTGTACTAATCGAGGTGCGTGGACATGGTTACTAGGCTCCCACGATCTCTCCTGAGGTCCATATCCCTTCCAGTCAACAAGATAGAAGAGTTTCGACTTTACCACCTTGGAGTTTAAAATGTCTTTATCTTCGAATTCTAATTCCCCTTCAATTTGAACTGGATCTGGAGGCTTGGACAATCAGGTTCCTGGTAGTACTGGCTTCAAAAGTGATGCATGAAAAACTGGATGAATACGCATGTTGGACGGTAGATCCAGTTTAAAGGCCACTGGGTTGATTATAGCTTTGATGGGATAAGGTCCTATGAATCTGGGATTGAAGGTTCGCGGGCCCTTGAGGGGTAAATGTTTAGTTGCTAGCCATACCTGGTCTCCTACTTGGTAAGGAGGAGTTTTACTTCGGTGCAAATCAGCGTTTTCTTTATACTTTTTCTTGGCTTGCTGTAAATGAGTTGCAGCTTCTTTGAAGGCTCGGGTTATTGTGGAATGCAGATGATTTACTGCGGGCATTTCCAGGATCAGAGGTGGATCCAGATCAGAGGTCCGAGGATGGTGACCATACAAATTATAAAAGGGGGTTTGTCCGGTTCCAGAATGCACTGAATTGTTGTATGCATATTCTGCGATCCAAAGGATGTCTTTCCAATTTAACTCTGATTGGTGTAACATGCACCGAAGATATTGCTCGAGAGTCTGATTGGTTCTCTCGGTTTGTCTGTCGGTCTGGGGGTGGTGGCTGGTGGATAACCGAACATCTATTTGTGCTAGTTGGCAACACTTCTTCCAAAAATGTGAGATAAATTGACTTCCACGATCCGAGACTAAAATGGAAGGGAAACCATGTATGCGAACTATATTCTCCAGGAATTCCTTGGCCAAGGTGGAAGCTGAAGGCAAACCCTTTAAAGGGATAAAGTGGGCCATTTTGGAGAATAGGTCCACAATTACAAGGATTGTGTTGTAACCAGCACAAGGAGGCAGATCTGTTATAAAGTCCATTGACAGGGTGTGCCATGGTGCCGGTGGAATATCCAAGGGTTGAAGTAGGCCGGCTGGCCTTTTCTTTTGAGCCTTGTTTTGGGCGCAAATTCCACAAGACAGTACAAAAGAATTTATGTCTTTTCTCCAAGAAGGCCACTAGAAGTGGCGTTTGATTTTTTCCTCCGTTTTAGCGATACCAGGGTGTCCTTCCATTAAAGATTCATGATGATGGGCAATAACAAGTTCTTGCAATTCTTTACTTGGCAGAAACAACCGCTCCTGGAAGTAGGGTAAGTCATCCTTAACGGTGTAATGAGGACCCTTTTGACTCCATTCCAGTAAGGTTGAAGAGTCTAGAAGTTGTTTTACTTGCGTTTGGATATCCTCAATAGATTGCACTGAAGTTAAGCCTAAGATTCTTTGCTCAGGTATGATGGGCACAGGTTCTAAGCTCGAATTAGGTTCTTCCATGCCAATCCGGGATAAGGCGTCTGCTTTTCCATTCTTGCAGCCAGGGCGATAGGTAATTACAAAATCAAATTCCACAAAGAATAGAGCCCATCGGAGTTGTCGTGAAGATTGAGCTTTGGCCGTCTTTAAATACTGTAAGTTTCTGTGGTCCGTAATTACGGCGATGGTGTGTCTTGCCCCGAGAAGGTAGTGACGCCAAGCCTTGAAAGCAGATTTGATGGCCAGTAACTCTTTATCGGTAATTGCGTAGTTGATTTCAGGAGGAGAACATTTTCTGGCCCAAAAGGCCACTGGGTGTAGTTGGTTAGTTTTTGGGTCTCTTTTTTCGAGTTTTGCAAATAGTCTGTGCTGGCGCAGTTTCTCAAGAACTGCCCTAACATGTTTTCTGTGATAAGATTCTGAAGAAGAGTACACCAGGATGTCGTCAATGTAAACAATGACGCAGACATCGATAAGTTCCCGAAGAACATCATTCATAAAGTACTGAAAGGCGGCAGGTGCATTGCACAAACCAAAGGGCATCACCTGAAATTCGAAGAGCCCAAATTTGGTGCGGAATGCAGTCTTCCATTCGTCGCCTTCTTTTATGCGCACCAGGTGATAAGCTCCTCGGAGATCTAACTTGGTGTACACACAAGCGTCTTTCACCTGGTCGATAAGCTCAGGGATCAAGGGCAGAGGATAACGATTCTTAATCGTTATTTGATTTAGGGCGCGATAGTCTATACACGTTCTAAGGTCGCCTTCTTTTTTTGGCACGAAGAACAGAGCTGAAGAGACAGGAGACTTGGACGGGCGAATAAAACCATTGGCTAGGTACTGATCTAAATACTGACGCAAATGCAGGTTCTCAGGTTCCGTAAGAGCATAAATCCTACTACAAGGTAGTTGAGCATTGGGTACCAGATCGATCTGGCAATCATAAGACCGATGGGGAGGTAACGTGTTAGCCTGTTCTTTCTGAAAAACGTCTTGGAATTCTTGGTATTCTGACGGTAGCTGTACAGGGGTGGAAGTTGCTGTGGCTAGACCCATAGCTGGATTTCTTGGATAACAAGTTGGTTCACAATCAGGAAAACTTATCTTCTTTGCTTGCCAGTCAATTTTGGGATTATGTGTTTCTAACCAAGGAATTCCAAGAATTACTTGAAATTGTGGGGCCTTGATCACATCAAACACAATTGCTTCCCGATGTCCATCCTGACCCACCAGTGTCACTTCAACAGTGGAATGCGTTACAGGCCCTGAGGCTATTTCGGTTCCATCTACTGTAGTAATGACATCTTGGGTTACTTTAGGGCGGAGAGGAAGCTTAATCCTGGAAGCCAATTCACGGTCTATGTAATTTCCAATAGCTCCACTGTCGATGTATGCTTTTATAGCATGCAACTGCTGAGGCTGTTTTGGGTCCATGAGCACCATTGGCATGAGGAAATGCGAGGTCAAAGAGTTAGTTTTCAAGCTCGGCAAGCGGACCCCTACGCTTGCCGGGCTAGGTCGTTTCCCGAATCAGGTGTCACTAATTCGTTATCAGTAGCTCCAACCACCTTCTTAAGTGGTTTAATTGGACAATTTCGAAGAAAGTGACCGGAAGTCCCGCAATACAGACAAAGTTGCATTTGCCGCCTTCTCTCTCGTTCTTTCTGCGTTAATGGTCCTTTAACACCACCGATTTGCATAGGTTCAGATACGTCGGTACTCTTGGAGGTAGCGTGGGTTTTGATCGGTGCTCGGTTTTCATACTTGAAATGATCTGCTTTTCCATTTTGAAGTCTGTGATCAAGTTGAACCACCAAGTCAATGTAGTCTGCGCAGACCTGGGGTGGGTTTACTATCTGAGCTAGAACATCCTTAAGTTCTCTGCGCAGGCCTCGATGAAACAATGTGATCCTTTTGCTTTCTGGCCATCCAGTTTCCACAACCAGTCTGCTAAAGGTGGCTATGTAGGACAGAAGATCCTGATTACCTTGTCGTAAGGATAGCAGTTCGTTATCAAGGGCCTGTCCTTGAGAGTGTCGAGCGAACAATCTTTCCATGCTGGCCTGGAAGCCCTGAAAATTCTGGAGAATGGGATCATCCTGATTTACCAATGGAATAGACCAATCGGCAGCACTGCCACTGAGGTGAGATAGTATAAAGGCTACCTTGGTCTGGTCGTTAGGGAAGGCTCCGGGTCTGCATAGAAAGTGTAAACGACATTGGTTCATAAAGACGGCATATTTCTTGGGATCCCCCGCAAAACGTTCAGGCGGGGCCAAAGGCATGTGTCCAGGTAGATTAATTTGTACCGGGTTACTCAAACCCATTGATGTGGAAATGTCTCCGGAATTAGGTAAAGGAGTGTGCCCTGCCTGGGCCTGTAATAACTTTTGGCTAGGTCATCAGTTCTTTCCTTAGATAAGATCAGTTCTCTTTTGAGAGCGTTAGTCTCCTGGCGGGCTGAGTGCACCTCTGCCCGTAATTCCCCCAAAAGCTGGGCCAGCAGGTCAGTCTCGGAAGTCTCCATAGCGCCCGGGTGGGAAATTGTGGGCAGGCTTCGCGTTCTGTAACGCTCACCTGATTCCCATGGAGGCGCAGGTCTGGCTTCGAGTGCTGATGCTTCTTCAATGGTGAAGCGCAGGACTCTGAAGATGGACAGGAAGGGCCCTCTACTCTGGCTTCTCCGGCTCGCAGGAATATTCCCCTGTGCGTGAAAAGGGAGTATTACCTACTGGCTGAGTTATGCTCAAGCCTCCCACTCTCTTCCAACCCTCCACGATACCCTTCACGATTCCCCGTGAAGTCTCACCTTAGGGTCTGAAAGGACGAGCTCTCCATCCTGCTTCTGACGCAGGGGCGCGTTGAACCCAGTTACTTCACTGGATTGAGGTTGGATGGGAGTTCAGGTAAGCTTGATTATACTGGTAAGGCGCTGTAAAAGTTCTGTTGCAAGTTCTAAAGTTCAAGCTTTAAACAATAATGTTCATTGTCTTTTTTCAGGTGATGAATGAAGATTCCTTTGGAGACTTCTTGCAACAAAGCGCTGATGTTGATGTCTTTTCCCCATAGGGGGCGGGGTTCGGGATGCCAGAGATATGGCGCCGACCCGAAGTGAAACGTGCAGTTCCAGTAAAGATCTGGTAAGTCCTAGATGAGCGCTCAGGTAATGTTTTTGCATTCGCTCATCTAATGTCTTTGTCTTTTTTCCCCATAGGAGCCGGGGTCCTGCTTGGAAGCAGCAAGACCCGAAATGAAATGGGAATGACCCAACAGGTAAGTCTTAGAAGGAAACTGAGCTTTTCCTATTCCCTTCCTTCTCTCACCTCTTATTCTTGTCTTTTTCTCTAGGCTCTGGGAAGTGGCTGTGTATCCGGATGATCGCTGCTGAAGATGGAGGAACCCAGGAAAGGTGAGTGAAATGCAGCGCTGCAGCGATCGTAACGAAATGCTTTTTAAAATGATGTCTTCCCTTTCAGGATCGTCGGTGATGTCTCCGTGGTGCAGATTAGCTGGTAGGTCTCTTGTCTCCCTTTGCAGGTGACCCAAACCTCTCCTGTTCTCCTGGCGGCCTACAGTCCGGCCCACAGAAACGTTGCAAATTCCCTGGTGCCTGTTCTCAGCATCACAACATTGCCAAGTGACTGGCTCTGCCTTCTCAGTGGCCCTGCTGCCGCAGGAGAGCTCTGGCACCACAAAGGCCTCTTCTGCAGGGACAGGATGTGCCTTGTCCACCTTAAGGGTAGCAAGGAGCGCTGTATCTTACTAACTAAGTGTGCGCTGGCAGTTAACCACCGGAATAGCTAAACAGATGCTCTTCCCACCTTCACCGCTGCGCCGGTGTAGCCGTCCCTACGAACTGGAGCTATACCGCACCATGCTCGGATATCAGACGCCAAGTTCCCCAATCTCAAAGAAGGCCACCTATACCCCATTTCAGTGTACCTCATTGTGATGTTAGCTTTCCCGACCTCCGGTGTGTTCCAGGAGGTCGAGCAACATTCATGTGTTCCACGCTCTCTCGCACTCACACGCAGGAAATGATGGACTCGACTCATCGTTATAACTGCTCGTGCTGGAATGAATCTCTTCTGGGCGAAAACTTTATTCTGACCTGTGTCACATGGCACGGGTCTCCCCTCACCCACGTGATCAGGCCCAGCTTGGCTACACCAAAATCCTCCCAAACTTAGACTACTTGACAAACATAACATCTGTAAATTGTCTCTTACTGGTTCTCTTCTACCCTGGGCTCTCAATGGTAGATCCCTTGGAGCACATATCTGTGTAGCCGGGACGAGGGCCGTGACCTCTCTTGGAGATGATATCTTGAGTGCGTTCTCTTGGGTATTTCGGCTTCATGGAGGTTTTCAGCCGTGGGGTCTTGCCCTTGGGCAGAATCTCCTCCTGAGTTCACTTGCGGAGATGTATTCCTAGTCGCTCTCGCTGGCATCTCAGGTCCCACTCGGCGATCTTCGCTCGTTGTTCCAGGATCCGGTTGTTCTTTCCACAATGCCGCTGGGACCTTTCAGAAATGGGACATGTTCCCTGTCACCACTTTTGTCACTCTGGCAGCAGTTACCATTCTGTGGTTGGCATCTCGTACTGTCCATGGGCACGACTTGTATGTCAGGGTCATCTTCTTCTGGGGTGTTCTGGTCTTTACTAACACAGTGTCTCCAGGCTGCAGTTCCTTGTGTTGCGCATGTCAGCCTGGCTATCTTTCTCATTCCGCCTGGCTCACCTCTACTCTATTAGAGGTATGTTCCGGGTCGGGGTTCACTCAGCTCGGGTGTAATGGTAGCTCAGCTTGTACCGACAATCCGAACATCAATACTGCTGGACTTATTCTGGTGGACGTGTATGGGGTTTGTCTGTGAGTTTGCAGGAATCTATATACTGCCGGCAGCCAGGGCTGGTTGTGATCTTTCACAATTCCTATGGTTTTGTTTAGAGAGCCCATGAAGCGTTCAGCATCACTGTTTGCTTGCGGACAGTATGGGGTGATCTTCCTGTGTTTTACATTCAGGTTGGTGAGAAACTGCTTGAGTTCCTGGCAGGTAAATGGTGGTCCATTGTCTCTTTTCAATTTCCTGAGTATCCCGAGTATGGTGAATACTTTCTCGAGGGCGGTGATGACTGACTCCGCGATTGTGGATTTGACATGCTCCACTTCTGGGTATCTGCTTAATTCGTCGACTAGGACAAAGCGGTAGCCCTCTCCTGCAATGGTATAAAAAGTCCATGCTCACTGACTCCCATCACGTATGGCTCCTTGGCGCACTTTTTATGGATACGGGCATCGTTACTCTCCTTGCGGACTGGCATGCTGCACAGGTTTCCACTAATTCAGGCACACGGTTTTGCATCCACGGCATCCACATCCTTGATTTCAGGAACGCTTGGGTTTTCACAACGCCTTGGAGGCCCCCGTGCACTTGTTTTAGGGCTTTTGCTTCCAATGTCTCAGGTAGAACAATTCGGTTCCCCTTCAGCACAATGCTGCCTTTGGATATTGTGAGCTCATGGCGGATGCCAAATAGTGCTTGTAGTATTTCTTGGGCCACTGTGGTGCGTTGTGCTACCGCAGTCAGATAGCTTTTCCAGTCGCCCGATTGGGTGGTATGAATTGTTTGTTGTAGGCAGGCTCTGCACTAGGACCCCAACCGGCCCATAAAGCTTGGGGTTACCCAATAGCACTTTAAGATGAGTTGCAGCACCCGTGAGATGGATGGGGATGCAGATTAGTACTCTAGCATCAAATTAATAATGACAACTCAATGGTTTAGCAAGGGAGTCCGTTTAATGATAAGTACAAAAAACGGGGAGTTCATGAAAAACCAGCAATCGCTCGATCGTCTTTCTCGCTTCACAACTCCAACGAACTTCATAAAAAACCCATCTTTTATACTGACAACTGATCATCACTGACTTGTAACGCTTAAAATGTTGCATGCAATTCTATTGGTTATAGGAAAGTAACTTTAATATAGGTACTATATCTGTAAATGGTAACGAAGTGAGGGGATTGGATAAACAGTGTCAGGTGGGGCATCTGAGCCCTTCCTTCAAAATGGCTGCCGTAGACGTCAGTAAAAGTACAACGTCTTATTGGTTTTTATTAACTATAGGACCCTAGATTACTTGGTCCACTATGATTAGGTTGGCATCAACAGAAGAGAGGACAAGTGGGCACTGCTTATTTAATACGTATTTGTTGGTATTTTTGCAAAAGGATATATGTCAATATCAATGTTTTATGTGGGGTGCAGCCCACCGTGGAGTGCCATCGTGCCGGGCACAAACAATTACAGAAGAGAAAAAGACCTAGGCTATTAGCCTTCGGTGTGGGCCGCACATCTGTATTGCCCACTTGGGGGTAATTCACTTATTTGAAGTTCATTCATTTGTTGCTTATTATTTAGTAACACAAGAGATTCTGAGGCCGATTCATGGAATTAATGTGTGCTGTAATTTTCAGCGCAAGCGTGCGAAAGCGTGCGAATCGCAGTGCCAGTGTGAAAATCACAGTGAAACCCGCGCACAGCGATTCATGGAAGTCCGTACGCGTGTAAATCCCAGGATGTGCACCAAATTTCTGCGTGGCGTACGCTGGTGCACACATCTCCAAACAGCGTGCGCTAAGCGCACAGCGAAATCGCATATAGCGCGGCGCACACAACAAAAGTAAGAGGAACAGGGGGCATGACATGCGGAATGGGGAACAACTCGTGAAAATGTGGGCTTCACGGGGGAAGTACAGGAGGCAAGTGCGCGGAACGCCCACACGCACGTTCAAAACACGTATTCATGGAATCGAACGGGGCTAAGGCGTGCGCCAAAAAAGACACGCTACTCAGGAAACACGTACGCCAGCAGGAAGCAGGCGTACGTGGACCCGCGCAGCATAAAAGCATAAAAGTGCGCGCAAACAACAAACAAGTACAGACGCCAGGATGAAATAACCCCCGAAATACACGTACCCAGATCCAATCGCGTGTGTGACTTCCCGCGAACCAACGTAATACATGTACCCTGCTGAAATCGCGTGTGAAACTTCCAGCGACCCCGAGTAATACATGCCCCTGCTTGGCTTTGCTGTTTGGCAGCCCTGTAAACTGGTCCAGGGTTAGCGCAGCCCTTTGCGGTGAATTGGGGATTTTGATGGCTTTTCCTTGCGCGAGGGTGTTCTTGGGGGCGTAACTGGCGCTGCAGCAGGGTCGCTGCACCACTCTGCACCACGGCTGGTTTTGGAGGCTAAAATCCATGAATACGCTGTGCGCAGAAATCAATTTTAGCGCACGCGGCTGGCGCAGACATTCGCATGCGCACACAATGCGCCAGCCGCGTGCGCCACTTTTGTGCGAAATTCTATGAATTACCCTGTCTGTTTATATCTCACTGCAATGCGAGTTGTTTTTAACTTATTTCAAGGCAAACATGTTACAAGGTGAACAAATTCTGTGGCCAATGCATTTCGGATAATGGATCCTTCACCAGGGCCTTAACTAATCATATTTTTACTACACAACATTAGCGAACCATACACGTAAGTATTAATACAGGGTAACACAACATAATACACACAAACACATGAGAGATATTGGTCAAGAGAGATAAGAAAGATACATTAGAGTGATAAGGAAGATAAATAAGGTAAACATAAATACAACTCAAAACATTGTAATGCATTTGTATACATTTACTTCATGCGGTTATATTGAATAATCACGCTTAGTCTTACATGCTATTTTACATGCCTCACTTTTAACCGTTATCCAATTAATTATCAGTGCCTTACTTTTAACCATAATGACGTTCTCCGTATCTCTTATATTTATGAAGTGCTATGTTGCCACACCTTGCTGTGTTAATATGGCGGCAGTAATATATTAAATATCAGTGGGAACAGTACATTGGTCCACTGTGTCTTATATGATTGCGTATCACTATAATGTGATATATTCCAGTAACAGTGTGCTTGAGTTCTGGGAAAATAACACTGACCTGTTTGTCTTTCTAGTAGCGGCTGATGCCGCGCTACAAAACGCGTGTAGTGGAGCGCGTATAGTTGAATCTAAAAACAATCCACGTAATATGTTAGCTAATAAGCAAGTAGATAATGTGTTAGATAGAGACCATGACAGATTGATTCTTACCTTCTAGACCGTGAGTCGAGTCGTTATTTAGCTCACTGTCCAGACGAACGTGATTGTTCGTCTGTGGTGTTCGGAAAACTAATGCGTTGTCATGACGATGTACATAAACACGGATGAACAAGATGGCCGCTCATCGCGAATGTGGTCGGCTATCTTTGTGTGGGCATTATCATATCTGATTGTTGGATAATATCCACACCAATCGCTGTATGCTGGTGTGAGGATAGTAATTAACCTAATGTACCACATATAAAGGTTATGAACTGGTGTTCTCATGTCAGACTCGTGCTGCTAGGGCATAATATATCTTTGTGTGGGCAATATCATTGCCGATTTGGATAATATCAACGCCAATCACTGTAGGATAGTAATTAGCCTAATGTACCACGTATAAAGGTGATAAACTGGTGTTCTCATGTCAGACTCGTGCTACTAGGGCATAATATATCTTTGTGTGGGCAATATCATTGCCGATTTGGATAATATCGATGCCAATCACTGTAGGATAGTAATTAGGCTAATGTACCACGTATAAAGGTGATAAACTGGTGTTCACATGTCAGACTTGTGCTGCTGGGGCATTTAATATTGCACTTGTGTATGTATTCGGAAGTTCCAAATGTAAAACAGTGTGTCTTGTTTGCTAAAGATTATATGTTGTGAAATAAACCACCAAAAATCCCTGTATTATGTGATAGTGAAGTGGTTAATCATCTACCTCCAAAAAGTAAAATTAATTAAGAATATTCAAGCACAAGCTTCCTAGACTAATTCCCTGTCATATCATTCATCATAAATCATACAAGTGACCTCATTTGAAGACACTGCTAAAAGTAATGAAGTTAGTATCATGTATCATATTGACATTCATATCTCCTTATTCATAAGAAACAGTTCAAATCAAACTCTTCGTTCATCCCTCTGGGGGAAAGTGTGTCCAGGAGGTCGATCCAGTAGGCTTCTCTTTGCAGTCTCCTCTACTTGGTGTCAATGCCCACTTGTGAATACTCAATAGTTTCCAGTGTATGAAATTTAAATTGTGCCACGCTGTGTTTCTGGTCCATGAAATTTCTGGCCACTGCTGAGTTAACATTTTTGTTTCTTATGCAGGATTTGTGTTTGTTCATTCTGGTCTTGAGTTTGCATCCAGTCTCTCCTACGTAATATAAGCCACATGGACAGCATATGCAATATATAGTATTTTCTGTGTTGCAGGTGGCAAAACATTTGAGTTTGATATTTTCACCTCTGTGTGGATGTTGTACCACATCTCCCTTAATGACGTTATTGCAATTGCTGCAATTGAGACATGGAAACGTCTGTACTTGTTTGTGTTTCTTGATTCTCTGTCTGTCATCTCTGCTGTTCACTATACTCGGCCTTGATATGCGAAGGTTGGTTTGGTTTGAAAGAGTTATTTAGTTCTCTCATCATTTGTGAGTATTGTCCAATGTTTATTTATGCATTGTTTGATCTGTGCACTTTGTGTTGAGAACTTGGATACATGTACAATCATGGGTGAATTCTTTCTGGGGGTTGTTGTTAGTGTATCAGTTCTGGATTTGGTGGCCACTTTTGCTGAAGCTTTGCCCAAGTCTTCATCTGGATATCTCCATTTGCTGTGTGCTTTACCACAGCAGTGCCTGTGTACCTCTGCCCATCATTCTGATTGATTCTCGACGAACCATCAACAAAGACAATTTCTCCTTCTGCCACTGCTTTTTCTTTCACTCTGGGAATCTTATCATAGAATTCTTCATAATTTGCACAGTCATGGATCGTTTCTCCTTCAGTGACTGGCTCTGCTATGAACATAGCTGGGGTCACTATTTTGCATCTAACTATCTTAATTGATGGGTTTGATATGATCACTTCATAAGGAGAAGCTCTCTGAGATGTCAATGTGCCCTTTGGTTTCTCTAGAATGGCAAATAGTGTGTGCTCGACAAACAATGTCATTGAGCATTCCATCACAATGGTTGTAGCCTTCTCTGTAGCGAACGCTGCGACAGATAAACACTGCTCGCAAGGGAAATGACCTCTCATCACTGGGTCCAAATTCCCACTGTAGTATGCAAGGGGCTTGTACCCCAATGTGGTTCGCTGTCTGAGTACTGCTGCTGTCATAACACTGCCATTCGTGTGTGAAAACAGGTAGAATTCCTCTGCATTATTGGGAATCCCTAAAACCGGTGCCGTGCAAATGGCTTTCTTGAGTTCAATAAAGCCTTCTTCCATGGTCTCAGACCATTCAATGTTTTCTTTCGTCCCCTGTGCCTTCTTCAGGGCTTGTAAGAAGGGCTTAGTTTATGAGCTGTAGTCGAAGACCCATGCCCTGACATAATTACAGCGCAGAGAATTCAATGACGGCGTAGAACGTAAGCGAAGACAGAGGGCATGCGATCTTGAATATCTGGAAAGAGAAGTTAAGAAACCCGATCCAGTAGTAGATTGGGAAGACATCGAAGAATTCTTTCGTGAGTACGATCTGGTACCAGGCACGTCTAGGGCAAATATCGAGGATGGCTTCGATACCCGAAGCATTGGAGAAACGAACGATAGAATATATGATGGAATGGGGCTAGAACAAGTACCCCACAGGAAGGGGGAGTACGAGCATCTGGAAAGCACTCAGTTGTATGACACTGAGGATGCCTCCCGAAGTAGTAGAAATAGGGAACTGTCCCTAGACAGGTAGACAATCAATAGGGACGAGGAGGAGGAGAGAAGTTGCACGAGTTGGGCACAGACGGTATCAGATGCCAAAAGAGAGGAACAAGAGGAAAGGGAGGAAGAGAGAAGATGCGAGAGAAGACGCAAAAAATGCTTCTCTGGGGGAAAAGGGATAAGATGGTTGGATTCTAGTGGATTTGCACCTAGGGCATCAGAGTCAGCCGCACAGTTGGACTGACACGAAGAAGTATCTTACGGTCAGAGGGCGGTGCCTCCACCACCCTATGTGAGCCGACTAAGGACATTGCCAGGTAGGCAGCGATGAGGAAATATTACTCCTGCAATAGACATAAAAACGATGAGAGAAGAGAGGGAGGGCTATGCATCACAATTTCTGTTGTTCGAGAAAGGAGGAACGAGACCATCGTATATTCCATGGCCATACATGGATCGGGAAAACCTGAAAAATAAACTTCCAATGTTGACATCGGGAGCCGGAAAATGGATACATGAGCTAGAAAGAATGACGGGAGGTAACACGTTAGCTATAGGGGACATCAAAGGTATTTTAACCGCCATACTCAGTGATAGTGCTGACGATGTGTGGACACATGCAGGTTACCCTGGCGTGACTACAGTTAATTTAATAAAGGGATAGGGCCAACTAGACCAGAGATGACAACTGACTATTGTTTAAATCAGAATAGTTTTCGGTTTATTATCCAAATACACATGTCATGAAAAAGTCAGCTCCACAAACCAAATACAGTACATCCCTCCAAAAACCATTCATTCATAACTCATCCATACAATAATCATATTTACAAAAAATAAAACAAGGTGATACTTTGTATATACCACAAATAATAAGTCAGACAATTATAAATTCAACACTCGATTGTTTTACAATGTGCCCCTCTCTTGGTATTCAGGTTTTTTTTTAAAAACTGTTGTCAACATGTTTCGGTTGAGTTTTCTCACGAGGATGAGACAGTCCCCTCGTGTATTGACTTAGTGTTCAACCTTCTTCAGGACAGGAGAGCAATCGCCAATTTTGCATTGCCTCTTGGTAAAAAACCAAAGGTAGGGGGTGTGTGGCAAGAGAGCCTTAAATCTAAAAATAAAAAAGAATAAAAAATTGTCATCTCTGTATTTATTCAACAAACTATTTACTTAGTATCTAAGTACAGTTCTCTTAGTTAACTGTAAGTCACCTGCTAACCTCCTCTGAATCTTTCAGGGGCTGGCGAACCGGTGTGGTGGAATCAATCCCGTAGTGAATGCTTCCAGCAATGGCGATTCACGTAATGGATGCCCTATAGTGAAAAGGGACATGTGTGTTTTAAAATTCAGCAATGAGAACCTACTCGGGTCATTCACAAATAATGGGTTGGTACTCACTGTTATTCTCAAAAGGGAAATATTTTCTTTTTTCTTATTTCCAATTCGAAAGTAGTGCAAAATAATTCATTAAAGCAACTGCGTCTTTAAAAACGCCTGCGGAGGAGAAGACAAAGCATATGAAACATGCATTAACTGCTATGTTTCAATGAGGCAGCAATCTGTCACTGTTTTGCAAACTCCAGCACAATCACGCATAGAAAAAGGGGAACACTTACTTGTGACAGCCGTATGTTTAATCGCGGTTACGGCTCACTGGCAAGAAGTGTAGCAAGATTTATGGCCGTAAACCGAAAGGCTGCCTATGTAAACAACAGACACAGAGCGACATGATTAGTGTCTGCTCATTAAACTTGGTGCACCTCGGCGCTGCTGTTTGTGAATATCACTATTCTCTTACCTAGTTAAAGGCGAGGGATGGAGTCCAGGACCCTGCTACGCAGTCAGTAGTCTGCGCTCCTGTCGTCTGCCAGAGTTATGTAAACGCTGTGCAGGCATGCGCTTTGACCTCACGAACCAGTCGCTTGGAATTGTGGGCTTCGTAGTGTATAGTGCCACTGTAGATGATTTGGTAACATATAAAGGGTGATTTACATGTCACTACCTAGGAATCTTGTGCATCCATCGTGGAATTTATTCTATTTGTCGGTCTTTTGGTTATGTGCTTAATAGCTCACCATCTGCCAGAAATGTAGCTCACCGTCTGACAGACTCGTGTAAACGCTGTACAGACATGCGCTTTGGCCTCAGAAACCAGCCGCTTGGGATTGTGGGTTTCGTAGTGCATAGTGTCACTATGGATGATTTGATATCATCCGTATTCAAATATAATAAGATGTTGTAATGTAGAGACTGATTCACGTGTCTCTACCTAGGGAGCGCCATCTCGTGCCTCCATCGCAGAACTTGTTCTTCTTGTCTGTCTTTGAGTTATGAGCTTGGTAGCTCACCAAGCGCACCAGGATCCCTGTCACCCAACCCTGGTGGATGGCGCGTTCCCGTGATTACTCCTTGATAGGTGGGTGAAAATTTCAGTCACCCATAGTATATGAAGTTTCAAAAACTCCTCACTAGTTGAAAAAACACATGAGGAACCTTCGTGCCAATGAGGCGCTCACGTGTGCAATGTATTGTGGATAGGGTAGTTTGGGCTACAGGGAGTTAACTGCTGTTTAGTACGTTCCACTCTACCAAAATGTTTAACCCATGTTGTATTGTATCTAGAGAATAAATCCATTTCTGTTCAAGGCGGTGTAGAGCCATTGCCATATCTCCACCTCTTGATTTTGGATTTAGAGTTTGTAACACAAACCACTTCATTTCTGTGTCTTTATGATTGAACCTCTTGAAATGCTCCACCAGAGGTTTATCAGGGGTGTGATTTCTTATGCAAGAGCGATGTTCTCCAATGCGGACCTTCACTGCTCTGACCGTTTTCCCTACATACAGTAGGTCGCATGGACAAGATATCACATATATTGCATTCTTTGTACAGCAATTGGTGTGGTTTTTCATCACCCATGTCTTATTCCCGTATTGAAAACTGTGTTTGGTCTCGGTAAGTGAACAGACACTGCAATTCCCACATTTATAATGGCCAATTATGGGAGGAAAACCCCATTGGTTCATAATGGTGGTGTCTCTGGATTTCTCACGATAAGTGTGAACCAATTTTTGTCGTAGATTACAATTACGTTTAAATGCGAACATTGGTTTCTGTGATAATGTACCGGGATTTTTTACCAAACCCCAATTCTGATTGATTATTTTTCTAATGGCGTTACTAATAGGATTGAATGTGTTAACGCAAACCAATCTATCGTTCGACTTTTTGTCCTTTGCTTGTAAAGAAACTTCTCTGTTTGTGTTCGCAGCTCTTTTTAGATTGTTCTTCACCAGACGTTTGGGGTACCCCCGTGTGTCCAACCTTTCTTTGAGTTGTGTGGCATGAATATTTTAGTCATCCTTATCGGTACAGTTCCGTCAAATTCTCAAAAATTGACCGTAAGGAACATTGAATTTGAGACTCTCTGGATGAAAACTTGAATAGTGCAATAAGGTATTCTTATCCGTAGCTTTTCTATAAAGTGAGGTAACTAAGTTGTTCCCTTGTTTTCTGATCATCAGATCCAGGAAGCTTACTTGTTCTTTACACCATTCAATGCTAAATTTAATATTCAAGTCACAGGTATTCAACCATTTGTGAAACGCGAGGAGAGATGTATTGTCCCCTCGCCAAATCAGGAAAACATCGTCGATGTAGCGACGCCACATCTTCAATTGTCCATTTGTCTGATTTTTTAGAATATCAGCAATATATTTTGATTAGAATTTAGCCATATATAGATTAGCTACATGAGGGGCAAACGTCGCCCCCATGCTGACCCCTTTCTGTTGTTTGTAGATGGCGCTCCCTAGGTAGAGACACGTGAATCAGTCTCTACATTACAACATCTTATTATATATGAATACGGATGATATCAAATCATCCATAGTGACACTATGCACTACGAAGCCCACAATCCCAAGCGGCTGGTTTCTGAGGCCAAAGCGCTTGTCTGTACAGCGTTTACACGAGTCTGTCAGACGGTGAGCTACATTTCTGGCAGATGGTGAGCTATTAAGCACATAACCAAAAGACCGACAAATAGAATAAATTCCACGATGGATGCACGAGATTCCTAGGTAGTGACATGCAAATCACCCTTTATATGTTACCAAATCATCTACAGTGGCACTATACACTACGAAGCCCACAATTCCAAGCGACTGGTTCGTGAGGTCAAAGCGCATGCCTGCACAGCGTTTACATAACTCTGGCAGACGACAGGAGCGCAGACTACTGACTGCGTAGCAGGGTCCTGGACTCCATCCCTCGCCTTTAACTAGGTAAGAGAATAATGATATTCACAAACAGCAGGGCCGAGGTGCACCAAGTTTAATGAGCAGACACTAATCATGTCGCTCTGTGTCTGTTGTTTACATAGGCAGCCTTTCGGTTTACGGCCATAAATCTTGCTACACTTCTTGCCAGTGAGCCGTAACCGCGATTAAACATACGGCTGTCACAAGTAAGTGTTCCCCTTTTTCTATGCGTGATTGTGCTGGAGTTTGCCAAACAATGACAGATTGCTGCCTCATTGAAACATAGCAGTTAATGCATGTTTCATATGCTTTGTCTTCTCCTCCGCAGGCGTTTTTAAAGACGCAGTTGCTTTAATGAATTATTTTGCACTACTTTCGAATTGGAAATAAGAAAAAAGAAAATATTTCCCTTTTGAGAATAACAGTGAGTACCAACCCATTATTTGTGAATGACCCGAGTAGGTTCTCATTGCTGAATTTTAAAACACACATGTCCCTTTTCACTATAGGGCATCCATTACGTAAAGCGCCATTGCTGGAAGCATTCACTACGGGATTGATTCCACCACATCGGTTCGCCAGCCCCTGAAAGATTCAGAGGAGGTTAGCAGGTGACATACAGTTAACTAAGAGAACTGTACTTAGATACTAAGTAAATAGTTTGTTGAATAAATACAGAGATGACAATTTTTTATTCTTTTTTATTTTTAGATTTAAGGCTCTCTTGCCACACACCCCCTACCTTTGGTTTTTTACCAAGAGGCAACGCAAAATTGTCGATTGCTCTCCTGTCCTGAAGAAGGTTGAACACTAAGTCAATACACGAGGGGACTGTCTCATCCTCGTGAGAAAACTCAACCGAAACATGTTGACAACAGTTTTTTTTTTAAAAACCTGAATACCAACAGAGGGGCACATTGTAAAACAATCGAGTGTTGAATTTATAATTGTCTGACTTATTATTTGTGGTATATACAAAGTATCGCCTTGTTTTATTTTTTGTAAATATGATTATTGTATGGATGAGTTATGAATGAATGGTTTTTGGAGGGATGTACTGTATTTGGTTTGTGGAGCCGACTTTTTCATGACATGTGTATTTGGATAATAAACAGAAAACTATTCTGATTTAAACAATAGTCAGTTGTCATCTCTGGTCTAGTTGGCCCTATCCCTTTATTATATTGCAGAATTGCCTGAAGGGCCATAGACAATAATCAGGCTCCCCTTTTCCTATCGTGACTACAGTTAATACAGCGCACGACGGAGCGCCATTCAACAACTGCAGAGCCACGGTATGGAAAGCATTACGATTGCTATATCCGGATACTTCCGACATGGGAGCTATAATGATGCGTAAAATGAAAGATCTTTTGCTTTACATTCAGAATTTCCAAGACGCATGGGTGCTCGAGACTCATGATTCTTGGGGGAAATCCATACCCGTGTTTTACCATATATTATGCCAGCGGCTACCATATCAGGTACAGAAACAGCTCAAGAAATTGGTGGGAATCGAGGCCAAACTGTGGTCTGAAATACAGTTGACCATAGCGCACTATTGCAGACTGATGCAGGAAAAGAATCTCAAAAAAGAGGATGCACGAAAAGCCGAAGAGTCAAAATGAGTGCAGAAAAAATGGTGAAAATATGCCATTGAAGGGGCAATGATCACTAATACAGACGTGTCGAATGCACAGCATGTAAAAAATCCACAGCAGGGTAATCAGGGAAATAATGGGTTTTACCCCAGAGGGAGAGGATTTAGAGGAAGAGGATGGCAGAATAATCAGGGAGGTTTTCAAAACAACCAGGGAGGCTTTCAAAACATGCAAAATGGCAATCAAGATATGTCGAACGGGCAATTAATCAGACCACCGCCAATATGTTGGACGTGTGGGATGACAGGGCATCTAACACGCACATGCAGAAGCAAAGGCATGGTGCAAAATGACCAAGGAACAAGAGCAGGTATGGTGAATCCACCTGTGTTTTTACAGCAGGGAGGAAATGGAATTGCACAAAATCACACGGTTCAGCAGCAAACGCCAGGAGCACAGAAAAGCTCGCAACCTCAGAACTTGATGAGTTTTCCACAAGGACAGTCTCAACAGTCGCCGATGCAACTGTCACAGACAACAAGTGCAGGACAGGCATTGAACTTTGGGATGAGAGCCAACACTGGTGATGGAGGCAGTCCATTCACGTAAAACGGTACACAGTTGTATACGGACTAGGTCAGATCACTGGGAACCCTGGTGTGTTCTATCCTATCAGTGACACCAGACCCTCACCGGGAACCAAGGGTGGATGTAGTTATAGGGGATAAACAATATTTCTTCTTAGTTGACACAGGTGCAACACCCTCGTGTATACGTGAAGTCAAATTTTCCTTGTCCGGCGATGCTATAAATACTCAGGGCTTCACAGGAGCTACAAGTCATTTTCCTTTTGCAGATACACTGCCAGTCTCTATAAGAGAATGTGATATGAATGTACCATTGTTATATTCTATGCAAACCCCAGTAAATATCTTGGGACGAGACCTAATGACAAAGTTAAACATGACAATCTCATTCACGGAGAAGGGCATATTATGTTCAACTCCAGGAATGCACTATTTGAACATATGCGAGATGATTAGAGCATACACAGGACACACAGCTATGAGAGCTATCCCATTAGAGCCAGAAATATTTGCGTATGGAGTACACGTACTAATGGCGGGGCTACCAGGCCTCGCAGACAAAACTATGAGGACTTCAGATGAATTTCTATTTAGGCCAAGAATACCTATGCATGATGAGAAGGGCCAAGTATTTCCCTTGATGATACACACAGCTATAGTGTGAAGGAAAATGGCTTTGATGGACGGTTGCGATGACGAAGGCCGTCAATGGTGCACAGTAATCGCCATTGAAGAAGGGTACAGATTGACTGACGTCACTGATGACGATCTGTTTGATGAGCAAGCATATGGAAACAAATCAACAGTTCAGGTAAATCTCACTTTTTGGGTGAGAATGTTCAAGAGAGAAGTGCCTCAGAGAATGATGTTGGCACAGACTTGTCCTGAATATTTTGAGGACGACATGGCATAGGTGCCATTCTCAGTATGGACCACGGGCCCCTATGATGTAGGCTAGTTGAAAGGAGTCGGAGAAATAAGGATTAAGTTGAAGCCAGGGGCAATTCTACCCAAAGTACGACAGTATCCTATGTATAGGGAAGCAGATGAAGGAATTTTCAAGACAATTTTGGCTATGATGGAACAGGGCATCTTGGTGACGTCAGAGTCTTCATGCAATATCGCAGTTTACCTTATCAAAAAATCAAAGGCAGGGTCTTTGCGTTTAATCCAGGATTTAAGGCCAATAATTGTTATAGTACAGGCCCAGTTTCCTTTAGTCCCTAACCCGGGCCACAATCCTATGCAATATACCTGTTGAAGCAAAGTATTTTATGGTGATTGACTTGAAAAATTAATTTTTCTCAATCCCATTGCACCCAGACTCATAAGATTTGACATCATTTACATTCAGACAGTTGCGTCTGAAAAGTATGAGGTTACCCCAGGGGTACTGTGAGTCGCCTTTTTAACAGAGTCCTGCAGATGGACTTAAGCAATATTGCCTTAGAGAGTGTTGTCTTGCAACTTGTGGATGACATCCTGATTTGCAGCACTACATAGGAAATGCAGACACAATTCTCTTCAGCTATTGACCATATTGGCTGAGAAAGGATATAAAGTTGACAAAGAAAAGTTACAATATTGTCAGCAAGAAGTACTGTACATAGGCCAACTGATCTTCCATGAGGGAAAACGGGTTACGCTGAAAGGGCTGAGGCCATACTGAACACAGCTAAACCACACACGATAAAGCAGATACACAGCTTTGTAGGTCTTTGCAATTATGTCAGAGCTTGGGTCTTCGACTATAGCTCACATACCAAGCCCTTGTTACAAACTCTGAAGAAGGCACAAGTGACAAAAGGAAAAATTGAATGGACTGAGACCATGGAGGAAGGGTTTACTGAACTCAAGAGAGCCATTTGCATGGCACCAGTTCTAGGGATTCCCAATTATACAGAGGAATTCTACCTGTTTTCACACACGAACGGCAGCGTTGTGACGGTAGTGCTCACCCAGAGAACCACATTGGGGTACAAGCCCCTGACATACTACAGTGGGAATTTGGACCCAGTGATGAGAGGCCACTGTTTAGCTGCCGCAGCGTTCCCCATAGAAAAGGCTACAGCCATTGTGATGGGGTGCTCCATGACGTTGTACGTCGAGCACGCATTATTTGCTATTCAGAGAAACCGAAAGGCACATTGACATCTCAGAGAGCTTCGGCTTATGAAGTGATCATATCAAATCCATTGATTAAGATAATTCGATGTAAGATAGTGAACCCAGCAATGTTCATAGCAGAACCAGTCACTGAAGGAGAGCCAATGCATGACTGTGCAAATTATGAAGAATTTTATGGTGAGATTCCCAGAGTGAAAGAAAATGCATTGGCAGGAGGAGAAATTGTCTTTGTTGACGGTTCTTCGAGAATCGATCAACACGATGGGCAAAGATACACAGGCACTGCTGTGGTGAAGCACACAGCAAACTGAGAATTTTGAGTTTTCACTAGTGCACGATTACCATCTCATTATTCAGCACAGGCTGCAGAATTATTGGCATTGATACTCGTGATTGAGATTCACGCAGACCAGGAAGTAACAGCGTACAGTGACTCCGCCTATGTGATGTCGACAGTGCACGCAGGCCTAGCATGCTGGAAAAGGAGGGGCTACCTCTGAGCGGATGGCACGCTAGTGCAGCACGCAGCCCTATTGGATAGGCTCATTAAGGCACTACAGCTCCCAGTGGGCATAGTAGTCATGAAATGTGCCGCCCACACGAAGGGGACAGATTTTATCTCACGAGGAAATCAAACAGCAGGCACAGAGGCCAAGTGTATGGCATCCAAGGGCGAGACCATCATGGATGTGGAAATAACTGATGTAAATGAAAAAATGATTGTTGCATGAAGTGAACCTGAGGGTTATAATAACATGGGGCAGACCCAGTTAATGGAACTCCAAGGGGAGGCACCACAGGAGGAGAAGAATCTCTGGAAGAGGCGAGGGTGTTTTTTAAACCCCTCCGAAAGCTTGTAGCGAAAAGACAGCACTGGTAAATCAGTAATGCCTATAGCCCTGTTAAAAGTAGCATTGGAACAGTTGCACTATCCAGCGCATATGACAAAAGAGAATCTCGTGGCAACGCTTGCTGAAGACTGGTTTATACCGAACTTAGCAGAGCATGTTGCATTTTTTTATGGTGAACTGTATAATCTGCCAGCAGTTCATGTCAGGGGACACACACTAAATGTAATTAGAGGAGTCATCCCAAGGCCCAATTGACCTTTTCAGCACTTGTATGTTGATTACGTCGATATGATTCAAGTATGTTACGGGTACAGGTACCTAATTGTTGTGGTGTGTCCATTCTCTAGGTGGATAGAAACAGGTCCATCTACACACCCAGACTCTACCTGTGCGGCAAAGTTTCTGGTGAGAGAGGTATTTCCCAGGTAGGGAGTATTTGAGGTCATGAGGTCAGATAAGGGTCCTCACTTTGTTAATGCAGTATTTGAAGAGATAAGCTTGTTGCTTGCTATAAAGCACAAGTTCTCTTCGGCGTATCACCTGCAAGGTAATGGGATATGTGAGAAGCTCAAAGGCTTGTTAATGGAAAGGATAGCCAAATTGAAGCTTACTCTAAGAAAGGGATGGTTGTCACGACCCTTACCCCAGGCCCCCACTGGCAAGCCCACTTGCCAGGTAATGTCAGGGTTCAGGACTCCATCAAGGCCTTGGAGGCCTTGCATCCACTCCCAAGACTCTCTTGGAGTCAGTCCTGGCACCTCTGGCGCCAGGCTCATATTCATTATGGAGAACATGTTTGACGGGGGACTACTTTTCATTAAGCCTGCAGTTAACATTGAGGCATTCTCATAGCTTGGTTCCTAAGAACTAAGCTATGCAGTATAGTGTTTTGGGTGTGGTGGCCTGGAACTACTTTACCTGGACTACTTTGTTGGGAGGCTATTTAAACCACACCCAAGCAACAGAGCACGCTTTGCGTTACTTTGCAAACTGCAACGTGACGCTCACCGTGTGCTGCAATACCCGCGAGCCTCTGAACAACGAGCCTGCAGAGGAGACAAAAGGAACATCTTTAATTGAATCTTACCTGCAATCTCCATCCTGTCATCCGCTCTCCAGTGAGCAGCTTCTTCTGTGCTCCGTACACCTACTGGAACGAAGCGACCTGAATAGGAAAAGGAGAAAGACAACATTAGGAAAGACATATTCCGGCCACGCTTAAGCCCCAAACATTATAGGAAGCTTACCTGGCTTTTCACTGGCATCGCTCCGGAGTTCCTCACCCACTGGAAAAGGACCGCGACCTGTAAGGAAGAGAGGAAACACAGGTTAGCAAGGCAAGACAAAAGCAGCGCAGCGCAGCGCATTACTTACCGCATTACAGCGCACATCCTGTGCCATCATTACCAGCGGTGCTCAAACCAACCAGTACACCACGCCGAATCTCCCGCACACCTAGGGAGAAAGAAAGGACATTGTTAACCACAAAAGAAAGGCAGGCAAGAACAATCAGCGCTATACAAAAACTGCTGCAATAAGACCTACCTTAAAGACACTTGAAAGGACATGTGCCAGTGAAGTAACTCGGTCGCCACGTCCACTGAAGACTACGCACTCCTGCTAAGAATGCAGGACGGAGAGCACACCTAATACAGCAACAAGGTGAGGAGAGGGCCTAAGGGGGCTGAAGCCAAAAGGGGGTGGTGGGGGGATACTTACCTGAGTCGTCCAGTTTTGAACCCAGCCCTACTGTGTCCTCAGGCTAGACCTCCTCCAAAGACACCATCCGGAAATCGGGAGAAGGTTCCGGCAACCAACCAGAGCTGAGTGGCGTCCACGTGGATACCAGGTGAGCGTAACAATGGTTGCACTGCCTTCCTTTGGCCCTGTATGCACTCAGAAACCAGCCTGGTTCTGACCATCATCTTACGCTGCACAAAATAGCAACAGGAAGAAGAATGCATACTCCCCTGACACCCCGAGACAGAGCTAGATGTGATGCCCAGTCAACAGGAGAAATCTTAAGATCTGAAATGCAATATTACTTGAATTGCATGACATCTTGTCTTACTGTAATTTCAGGCCAGCTGCAGCGACGACGAAAAAAAGGGTGCAGGGCAGCACAGAACACAGAAGAATATACTGCTGCAGGCACAGCTCAGAGTCTATGTGTTCCATCAATCTTCCCTGGAGACACCGCCCTGGTGAAGTATCATACGAGAATGAAGTGGGACGAGCCAAGATTTAACTGTCCCTTTACAGTGCAAGACGTCACTCCCTCTGCAGTCAAGTTACAAGGAAGAAGAGCTTGGATCTTTCCGGGTGACATCAAGCCATACATCGGAGAAGGCCCCCTGCCCGCACCCCAATGCGTAGAGACTACCGACGATGGGAAAGAACCAGAGCATGTGCAGACGAGATCCATGATGAGGAAGAAGGATGCAGAACCAAAGAACTTTTGTGCAAGGTTATGGCTCAATTTCTCAATTTTGGACATTTTCTCTGAGCAAAAAAGAGGATAAGGACATAGAAACGAACACTCTGCACATCCCAGTTGCAGGGCGCAGAAGAAAACTGCACGTATAAGCCACAAGATAATTTGTTGACTTTGAACTTTGGACTGAGGCGCACTGAAGCCTTGATAAGAAAGAATATACCAAACTTTTGTCGAGGACACACTAATTGGAAGAAAATACAGTATCCAGACTCATTCCACACGGAAGTATTGTTCGGACTCACTTTTGATGTCCCACAGTAGCAATATCACCAAAGACGTCCTGAGTTATTTTGACCTAGTCTTAAGGTCTTACCCGTCATTGGTGGGGAGGCTCATCAGCATCACTGAGTTACTTCAAGATCCTGAAAACTAACAGATAATAAGGAGGCTGCTCACTGTGATTGCCGAGCCGTTCTTCCTGCTTCCGGAGTACAGCAAGGAAAAAACAAATGTTCCAAGCAGAGGAAGAAGCGAATAAGCTTAGCAACGTACTGTTCTTTCGCTTAATTGATGACTGTCCAGATCTTGTCGGGAGAACCACAGATGTTTTGACATTTCTTTGAATCCAGCAAACACAGAACGTTTAAGTATAATCCTGAATGGAATTATCATCCAATTTGCTCTCCACACACATCGAAATTGCAGAAACTGCTCACAGTGAGTGAAAGCCGAACTTTAACAAAGACAGGACAAATGTCCCTGTCACCAGAAGATAGTAGGTTGGCGAGCAGCGTCTTTATCTGCCTAATGAAGGATTTTCCAGAACTTGTGGGGAGACCTACCGATGTTGACGTCCTCACATTCATCAGAGACCCAGCCTACTCTACACAGATGGGCATGCTCTTGCATGGTATCGTGATGCAGGTCGAACTTTCTAACCATCAACAGAACTATCTGAGAAGATTTTAAACTTTCCGCTGAGGGACAGATCGAGAAGGTACTGCCAGAGACTTCACTTTTGTTATATTGACAAGAGTGACATATCTTCTGGAGTGAAACAGATAAGAGGCATTGACTGGGAACTCGTGTACTTTGAACATGCACAGTAAAGAGACTTGCTGAATTTATTACTTGATTTTGACATTTCCTCATATGTAGAAAAAAGAACTGCATCCAGAGACAATAGACAATCCAGTGGCGAGGCAAAGAGGGACAATTGTTTCAGTACCTGCACCCACAAGAAAACAGCAGAATCCAGAGATAATATTGTCTAAGAATGTATTAAAAGTTTGTTCCTTTCCTCAGATGATTGAGATGGGAAACCAAAGAAGAAATCTTGTCATCCTTCAGGAGGAGAGACGCCCTTATTTTTCTGGAACTAAATGATGTAGATTAACTTATAGGGGTATCATGTACCTATGCATTGTATTCATCATTGTTTTACTGTCACTGACGATTAGAACTGTATTTTTTATTGGTGCATAAACTGTTCAGATTCCAGTGCACCCACCTCATAATGCACACATGATGTCCACGAAGGCACCCAGCCTCTATATAGTAATTCCAGTCCCTAGAAGGTCGGATTGCATAGTGAGTGAATTTAAGATGGATATGATTAGCAATGACACACACACACTTATGGTATCAAGCAAATTGAAAAGCCGGAGACAGGGTTTGGCAGAGTAAGAATGAAAGAAGGTTACTGACAACCACACGCATACAAACGATGAATGCACACACACCAGGTCTAGTGTTAATAACTACAGAACCACAGGCCAAAGAAGAAGGGAAGGTTGGACAGCCAACAATCAGAAGCTCTACTGCAAGTAAAGCTAAAAGCCAAATGAAGACAGCTGAACTAGTGAAGAGATAAAAGGAGTTGGAGGGGAAGCGAACCGAAACAACATTAATGAACACCCCTGATACAGCACTAATGGAGACAAAGGCAAGCTCTGATAAAATCTCACAGGCACAGATGATAGCAGAATCAATATGGTTGTTCATAACCAGAGCCAGGAAAATACAAGAGGACAAGGAAAGGATTGCCAGATTTTCCTCTACTCAACTGGCACAGATGAAGATGCCTGCACCATGGATCAGGGTACCTGAGAATCCTCCAGCAAAAAGAAGCCATACGGATGCATTCAAGGTTGTAGTCATAGCAAACTACATGAAAACAGTGAGAATCAAGAGAAGCATACAAGGAGATGACAGTGAGCTAAACGACTACCTGGACAGCACAGCACATTTGGGAAATAACATATGGTACCAACATATGAAGGAAATTGGAAGACCGAGTTCAGAGGGGGAATGCTTTGTTTGTGCACTTCCAACTTACAGCATGGGGAAGTCAAAGATCTTTGTAGCTGTGGAAATGTATGTCCAGACAGTGCACTGTCTATCGTATCAATGTGCAAGACCAGAGGCCAGTTCATGGGAAGTGATGCCTCACTAAAATGGGCAACTGAAGCAACTGATCCAAATGAAGATGATTATGTCCAGGACATAAAGACAAGAAACAATGGAAAGACGAAACACATTACGATCAGATACGAGAAGCCTGGAGTTAAAGCAGCAGAAATCCGACGAGAAGCAAACAACAAACTAAAGGTTCAAGGAAAGATGGCGGAAGAGGCTCGAAAGTGGAAGAACAGAGGCCAAATGCAAATCTGGGGAACAGTGCTATAACCAGACAGATGGGAGAAAGGAGTGGTGATCTGCAGAACATGGAGGGTCTTCGGACACTACGAACCCACGATCAACATAGTGCAAAATGGATGCAAGCCATTGTGGCCAAAGCTTGTAAAACTGCTAACATGGGTCGAGGACAGAGGAGGACCCCTGCAGAAAGTGCCGTTGGCAAGCCCACAATTCTGATTCAGGAATACTGGCACAAGGAAGATGGGGGAGAACCAGAACTGTGGACGAGTTTTTGATGCTCCAGGAATGGTACACGGTACTGCAGTGATCGTGGATCATTATTGGGCGTGTGGATCCAAAGCATATATCAGACTGCCGAGAAACTGGGGAGGTATATGCCCAGTAGTGAATGTCCACGTTCCAGCGTTGACAATTCTGAAAAGTGACCTGAATATTGATAGTTTCCCAAAAGCAGATGCTCACCTGAGGAAGAAGAGATCTGTGAAACTGTTAAATTGAATGAAACGAGTGAATTACTTTTCTGCCAAATCCATAGAAGCTATTGATGCTATCCCTTATGAACATAGGCTGTTCAGCCAGACTTCTTCAGTGTTCACGACAAGCTTCATGCCAAGAATTCAAGTTGGAGCAAATACCAAATAGTTGCATATAACCAGATGGGAGTTGCTGCAGAGCATCAACACAACCATAAAGGGATTCAACGCAATAAGGGAAGAGTTAAGAGTGATACGACTAATGACTCTCCAGAACAGATACGTCCTTGACATGATCACAGCCATGGATGGAGGTGATTGTGCAAAAATCGGAGAATCATGTTCCACATTTATACCTTCTCACGGCGAAGAAAATGGAACTCTAACGGAGGCCATAGGTATGCTGACGAAACTACAGAATCAAACGATTGATGAAACTGACGAGGTGGACAGCTGGTTTAGACCACTATTCGCATGGGTTCCGCAATGGATGGCAGACACATTCAAATTCCTAGGAGCCCTACTAGTGATGATATTGCTCGGATTCTGTTTTATCAAGATAATAATATCTCAGTGTTAGAAGCCTGCAAAAAAGCCACAGGGATGAAGATCATGATTGATGTCGAACCACGATGGAAACCCAAAGACCTGACTGATGGAGAAATAAGAGACTTTGTGAAGGCCAGCATTCATGCACTAGAAGGAACAACGTTTCGATATCCCAGGAAGCAAAGAAATGATGTGGGAAGATGGATCTATTGCAGCCCAAATGGACAGTGTCAACTAATGACGTGGAACTAAGATGAGCACGTAAGAACAGCAGGAAGTCTGAAAGTAGTCATAAAAATATGGACTCCAAAAAGACATTTCTTTATACCGTCACGTATAGACCCAGAAGATGAAGAAAAGATGGACCCAGAAGGTGAAGTGAAAATGAACAAAGAAGATCCAAAGAAGATGGATACAAAGGAAGAAATGAAAGTGGTCGATGAATCGCCCAGAGGGGGGAGTGTAGCGGAGGTCCCAAGTACAGCCTGCCCTCCAACCATGCATTTTGAAGCACCAGGAACGTTCACGCCAAAGTATGTTACGTACGAGGAGCAAATAAACCAGCAGAGAGCCGCATTGGGGCTCTATCCAGTACCAATTGGAAGAACCTCACCAATTGAGGTACTTGGATAACATGGATAGTAAGGTATCCATTGAGAAAACCATATCAACAAATGAAACAGAATGAAGATCGTCTGAGTACATTCCCTGAAGAAACCAAAAAGGTCATAATGGAAGATGAATGGTGACGTTGCAAGAACCCAGACTAATTCACATGTAGAAGATATGACGACCTGCGAATGACAAAAAGAGATGAAACACCATGAATAAGGGACATCGCAAATCTAAAGTGAAAGGACGATGTCAAATCTAAGAAGCTTATGCCATGAGCACAACAAAGATATTCAATTAGTTTACGCATGTATATATGCTTGGAACTGCAAGAAAGCTAAGGAAATTGTGAGGCTTGCTATGCTTAGTAGTAAGATAGATTGTGGCAAGCGCCACCTATACATATCTACCTCACAATAAGCACGTTATATAAGTATACTTCCACTATGCACAAGGCAGAATCAACCAAAGGTTACTGGAGGCAGCATGAGGAGAGGTTCATATTTAACAAATCAAGAATAAAAGGCAGAAGCGAAACTCAGCAGAGACAAATCGTGCCAAAAAGCCAAGGTCGTATCAGCTGAAATAGACTTACAGTAGCTACAATTAATGAAGCAAAGAACAGAATATCCTGCTCCGAAAGGTCAAGATAAGAAGCAGAAGGCAGGTGGTGGGTAAAACGAAAATCAAATACACTAATTACATGAAGAATGAGGCAATTTCACAGTGTCTGGATCACGTGACCAGCCGAGCAAGAAGAAGGGGGACTTTCACACCTACGCATGGCAGTGGGCCATGCAACGACATCAGACCTTTTTCCAGACAGAGATGCAGTCTCAGGGCCAACCACAATTGAATAATTGACACATGACCACCAAAGTGATGATTGATTAAAGCAATAATTGGAGGAAGGCTGGGGGAGCTGACAAGCACTGTGCATCTGGCCGACCATTCTGCATGCTGCTAGGCAAAGTGGAAAAGTATGAGCGGGGTTGGTGCCAACCCAATCATAGTGGACCAAGTAATCTAGGGTCCTATAGTTAATAGAACCAATGGGACATCGTACTTTTAGTGACATCTACAGTAGCCATTTTTAAGGTAGGGCTTAGATGCCCCACCTGACAATGTTTACCCAATCGCTCACTCCATTACCATATACAGATATAGCACCTATACTAAAGTTACCTTCCTATAACCAATAGAATTGCATGAAACATTTTAAGAAATATACATCATTTTAGTTTTTAGTATAAATGATGTGTTTTTTATGAAGTTTGTTGGAGTTGTGAAGCGAGAAGGAAGATCAAGCAACCGCTGATATTCATGAAACTCCCTGTTATTTGTACTTATCATTAAACAGACTCCCTTTGCCAAACTATTGAGTTGTCATTATTGATTTGATGCTAGAGTATGAATCTGCATCCCCAACCATCTCACGGGTGCTGCTATTCCATCTTAAAGTGCCATTGGGCAACCCCCAGCTTTATGGGCCGGTTGGGGTCCTCGTGCACACTGGTGTCAAAATCATCTTCGATATTTGCCCTAGACATGCCTGGTACTCAATCGTACTCAGGAAATAATTCTTCTATGTCTTCCCATTCTACTACTGGATCGGGTTTTTTAACCTCTCTTTCCAGATATTCAAGATCGCATGCTCTCTGTCTTCGCTTATGTTCTATTTCGTCATCGAACTCTCTGTGCTTCCTCGCTTCCTCTCTGATCCTATTTTCTTCCTGTTTATTTGCATCTCTACGTTCATTTGCCCTTTGTATTTCCTCATCCCTTTGTCTTTTTATTCTCTCCTCCCTTATCTTTTGTTCTTCTTCCTCTATTCTCTGTTGTTCCTGCCTAGTCTGATCGGATGTATACGAATTGTTCGAACTACAATTGTTCGAATTACAATTGACCTTTGCACAATTGACCGAATTGTGAAGGTCAATTGTTACATATATGCGGGGAAACCCGTGCAACCCCCCATTATATATATAAATATATATATATACATATATATATAACCAAACCAATGTGTATATATATATATATATATATATATATATATATATATATATATATATATATATATATATATATATATATATATATATATATATATATATATATATATATATATATATATATATGTGCGGTCAATTGTGCAAAGGTCAAATCGGACCCTCGACTTTCAGTCAATTAGGTAATTCGAACAATTGTGTTTGAACAATTTGGGTAATACCGTCTGATCATTAGCTGCTCTTGGTTTATGATCATGTTTCCTTTCTTGCTCTTCGCGATACAGATGTTCTCGTCTCTGTCTATCTTTTTTTCCTGATCCTTTCCTCTCTCAATCCTTTTCTTTCTCTTTTCTTTGTCAATCGTCTGGCTCTCCCTTTTGTCTCACATCCTAAAGGCCTTTACCATCGAGTTTCAATAGAATATGACCTCCCATCCATTAATTCTGTGTGAATGCCATCTCATCAGTTCTGTCCTCATCTCCTTTCCATCTGTTTCCCTCTCTATTTGTATCTATAGATGTACTTGCTTGTGCCTGATTTCCTTTTTCTTTCTTGTACCTCTCCTTGTCCCTTGGGACTTTGGATGGAGGTGATATCTCTGTCTCGGTCTTTGTCTGGGTTTTTGTCACAGCTTTGTGTAGGTGACTCATATGCCGGGTTGCTATATCCGTGGCTGCTTTAAGTTCTCTTAATGGATATAATCCTTCGTCATTGCTGGTTTTGCTTTTTGTTTCAGACGGGGCGGGTGATGCAGAAGTTGTTTCACTCCCCTCTGTGCATATGTTAAGTATCCAATCTACCAGTGGGTCCTCCTCCTTATCCTCTTGGTACATCTTCCAAAGCTCTAAACTTGCTAGGTGTTCGTTTAACTTTCTCACAGTATATGTGGCGTGCAAATATGTCATCATGTGTTGCAGGACTGCTTTAGATAGCGATCCACCCTGAGGCCATGGCATAAACATTTTGTGGGCGGTTCCTTTCACCCATTCTGCACTTTACTTTTTCAGCTGAGGTGCATGTTTCGGCAACTGTTTGCACAAGTGTATTAGCGGTGTAATATCTTCCATACTTAAAATTATTTATCTTCTCCTCACATAACACTTTGTTACGTTATAAACAAAATTAACAATATGAACGAGCACCAATCGTCTCAAGCTCCAATCCCATTTTTCACAAAAATTATTTTTTCCACAACAACCATCAATTCACATTACACAATATCTTAGTTAAACAATCACATAATTTTTGCGCTAATTCTTCCAAAAATGTCTTATTTTTTATGACTTTAGAGGAAAAAGAAAAGAAAAAAAAACATAAAACAGACGTGACAGACTAGACAGATTCCAGTTGGCTACATAGATCTTCTGCCCTTATGATTTACTCTGACATCGAGTGTAAGCCCATTCCTTTCGAAAACATCTTTAACCGTTTCGGTCTCCTATTGCCCTATCTTTTCAGGACTTTGAATGCAGGCTTCTTCTAACCTCTATATTTAAAGCATAGGTATTTGGACGTATCCTCTCTCTGCTCAGGTATCCTCCCGGTATCCTCTCTATAGCTCGGGTATCCTCCCGGTATCCTCTATGCTTTTCTCGGTCACACTCAAGTCAATATTACCTTTCCCTTATGTATATACATTCTACTCTACTTCTGAATTTATTTTTTGTCCCACCTCCCTCCGTTACCTTCCCTTACTTGTTCTAAGGCATGCAACTTTTTGCCAAAGCATTTAGTCTTTTTCACTCACCGTTCACAAGTTTTTCCTCTCTGGATCCTCGGGATCACCGCCTTCGTCACCGCCTCTCCTGCTCTTCGTCCGGAAGGCTGCTCGTAGAAGTGGGAAGGGATTTGTGGGTGAAAACACAGGTTCCTTCAGACCTCAACTGCAGATTTTATAATTTACTCACGCCACTATCTACGGGGAGCTTCTCGGTCTACTTAGCCAGATGGCAAAGGACTTGTGATATTGCCGAGGACCTAGAGTTACTTATGTCGACGGGCAATGGGTGTCTTCTCTAATCAATAGTCGATAAACCATCCTCTGCTACCAAGTGTGCACTAGGACCCCAACCGGCCTATAAAGCTGGGGGTTACCCAATAGCACTTTAAGATGAGTAGCAAGTAGCAGCACCCATGAGATGGAGGGGGATGCAGATTAATACTCTTGCATCAAATCAATAATGACAACTCAATAGTTTGGCAAAGGGAGTCCGTTTAATGACAAGTACAAAAAATGGGGAGTTCATGAACATCAGCAATCGCTCGATCTTCCTTCTTGCTTCACAACTCCAATGAACTTCATAAAAAACACATCTTTTATACTAAAAACTCGTCATCACTGACGTGTAACGCTTAAAATGTTGCATGCAATTCTATTGATTATAGGAAAGTAACTTTAATATAGGTACTTTATCTGTATATGGTAACGAAGTGAGGGGATTGGGTAAACAGTGTCAGGTGGGGCATCTGAGCCTTTCCTTCAAAATAGCAGCCATAGACGTCACTAAAATTACAACGTCTTTTTGCTTCTTTTAACTATAGGACCCTAGATTACTTGGTCCACTATTATTGGGTTGGCATCAACCTCCACCAGCCTAGCAGCTTGCAGAATAGCCGGCCATGTCCACTCCCCCAGTCTCCCTCCAATTATTGCAACAATCAATCATCACTTCAGTGGTCATGTGTCAATTATTTCTTTGCATCTTGGCCTCAAGACTGCTTCTTGGTCTGGAAAAGTGAAGGCGCCTGGGTTTGGCACAATTCCATGCGTAGGTGTGAATGTTTCATCCCTTCTGCTGGCTCGGTCACGTGATTTCGACACCGTGAAAGTCATCTTATTCTCCATGTAATTCATGCATTTGATTAATTTTTGTCAGCCATCTGCCCCCTGTGGCTTATCTTGGCCTTTCAGAATAGGATACTCTGTTCTTCTCTTCATTAAATGTATCTACTGTTGGCCTGCTTCAGCTGGTATGACCTTGGCTTCTTGGCATGACTTGCCTTCGTCCGAGTTTCTGTCTGTCCTTAATTCTCGATTTTCCTGCTGCAAAGCTCTCCTCGTGAGACCTTAAGAAACCTTTGGTCAGTTCTGCTCTTGTGCATAGTGGAAGTATACTTATATACAGTTCTTTTCTTGAGTTAGATATGTATAGTTGGTGCTTGCTGCACTTTATTTTACTACTAAGCTTTAGCAAGCCTCGCGATTTTCTTAGCTTCTTGCGGTTCCTTGCATATGTACACGTGTAAGCTGGCTGAATATCTGCATCATGCTCATAGCTTAAGCATTTAACATTTGGGATTGTTATTTTGCTTTAAGCTCAAGATGTCACTTAACCATGGTGTTTTGTCTCTTTTTACCATTCATAGATCGTCATATCTTTTATATGTGAGTCAGTCCGGGTTCTTGTGACGTCACCATTCGTCTTCTTTTAGGACTTTCTTGGATTCTTCCGGTATTGCATTTTGACAATCGTCATTTTGTCTCACTTGTCGATATGGTTTTCTCAATGGGTACCTTATTGTCCAAGGTTTCTTAGGTGCAGGTACTTCAATAGGTGCTGTCAGTCTGATAGGTACTGGGCAGAGCCCCGCTGCTGCTCTCTGCTGGTTTATTTGCTCATCATGCGTCTCATATTTCGGCGTTAATGTTCCTGGCACCTCAAAATGGGCGTTGGGGGTGCAAATCATGTTTGGGACCTCCTCTACAAGGTGTCTGCCTTTGGTTCATCTGCTATTTCTTGCAGCGTTAGGGCTTGTGGACACCCACAGGCAATCACGTGGCACACATGTTCCTCAGTCTCCACCGCCTGTTCCTCCTCACGCTTGGTAGCGGGTCGTTGGTGAATAGACAGGTAGTCAGCGGGCTCTATATGAGACGTCAATGTTAAATGGCTGCAGTTGGAGCATCCCTTTTTCTAGCCCTGCTGGGGGGTGTGGTGCAGATCCTCTGAAGATCGGAATCAGTGGTTTGTGTTCCATGAACACTTTAGCCAGTTGACCTAGTAGATACACTCTGAAATGGCGGCAGCCCCATAGGATCGCCAGTGCTTTCTTCTCAATGTGGGCATAGTTTTGTTCAGTCTTTGTTAGAGCTCGACTGGCAAAGGCAACTGGGTATACGCTATCCAGAAAGAAGGAACGGGTAGCTTCCGTCCCTGGATGAGCTTACTCAAAAAACCCTATCCAGGGTTTCTAAATACTGTTCGAATCAATTAATCACTTTCATGTGGTTAAATCAAAATTCTATATTTCTGTGTAGTTTTTCTCAAATATCATTATTTATTCCTGACTCATCAGTGTCATGCAGTTTTAGCCAATGCATTTCAGACATCCGTCCATCGTCAGGACTATTAACACTGTTATTCATCAACCAGTAAGTATCCCATCAACATGTTGTCATACATCGATAAAATTCAAATTAGTTATCCATCAAAAGTGAACCCCAAAAAACAAAATATATATATGCAGATTAGATTTTATGAGATATGCAAGGTAGATAGGATTGTGGTCATTGAAATACATGTAGGCAAATATGACTGATGGTTAGCTTTATAAGTCTATAAAAATAGGCAAATCAGATTTCATGAGATAGGCAGGGAGACAGTACTATTGTCATTGAAATACATGTATGTAAATATTGTATATACCAAGGGTGTGAAAGGAGAAGTTATAATGAAAAGGATATATTGGTGATATTGATGATATTGTAAATAACATCTATTATTGCTAAAACATTGAGCAGGAGAAGACAAATGTGTGACTGTGAACATATTGTGGAAATCAATATAATATTGTGACCCCAATCGCATTGTTTAAATGTATGTTGGCCTACGCCAAGCTGTCTAAAGAATACCATGTACATAGGTTCCGCGGCAAGGTCTTGACCTTAATGTATCGTGTAAACCGCCATCTTGGATCTAGCCGCCATTTTAGGTACACTTGCAGTGTGGAAGTCACCCTGAATCACAAAATGGAGGCCGAATGACATTTCGAGTAAGACTCCGGCCGTGGTGACCTCCGCACACGTGAATAAATAATATGTCCGCAGGCCACTTGTTAGGGTCACGAACTAAGACCTTGTCCTCTCTTTAACCTGTGTGTAAATATGTAACTGTATCAGCGAAACTGATCAAATTATGTAAATTGTGTGTTTGACCTGGCTACGAACCCTAGCCACGGTTCCAAGAATGGTTAACTTGCGAGAGGGCTGACCAATGCAGGACAAAATGTATAAAAACCCAAGCATCCCGATGATCGGTCTCTCCCACTTTCAGTGCGAACCTTACGTTGAAGGTTCGCGTGTTAGTCAGAGGGCCGAATAGCTATCCGTATGTCAATTGACTTTGGTAACTTTGTAACTTTGAAATAAAGCGCTTTGTATGTCCTTTGTAACCTGTGTTGGTGTGTTTCCTTTTGGGCTTCCCGGCCTCATATCAATTTCTCTGTTTCCACAGTTTGGCGCCCGAATAGGGACCCTCAAGATTGATGCCGGATCATTGAAGGTTGACGCAGACTATCGAATCGGGATCGGACGGTGTGATTCTGCGGGCCCGACCGATCGAGACGCGATACCTCGGCAGCGCTGCACGATCCGATCCTTGGGCGATAGTCGTGCGGTCTGACACGGCATCTTGACGAGGGTCCAATTCTGAGGTGGGCAGATTTGCCGAAACCACCGAACGCAGGTAAAATTCTTTAGTTGAAGTCCTTTGTAAACTGTACGGTCCTCCTTAGGTTTGGTCAGGTGCAGTCGTGACCCGGCTCTTAATTTAACCCTGACAATTTGAATTTGGCGTATTGTATCTGCAGACACAATTATTGGACCAGGTAACACCAATTTTTTGAGAAATGCCTGGGAAATTGTCTAGCTGCTTTAGGGCTCTGTTCCGCAGCGATCGACAGTCTTTGGAATTTAGCCGTCCGGCACCACAGGAGGGGTCGCCGGCGTGTACTATGTACTGTAAGTATGGCATTGGTAGTATTGTATTTAATGACATTTGGCACAGACAGACCAGAAATGCCTCCGAATTTCAGTGGCCAATCAATGGTAGTTTTGAGATCCCCCGTATTGAATACTTAGAATCGATCTTGCTTAAAAAAAAGGCTAGGCCAGCAGCCTTTGATGTGTTACAAAATTGGAAAAAGGAAGCATTGCAGCAGCTTAAAAGTAGGGATAAACATGCACGTCGTCATAAAACAAATGCCGAGAAGGCATTGTTGTATGACAAGGAAAAACGATTAGAAGAAGCCCAGAAAATGGATAGAGCTTTCTCGTTCGGGGTCCAGAAAATTTACCCCTCTAAAGATTTCCATGTTTCCGAGGAGTTTATCGAGAAAATATTGAATGAACGGAGGCCTGATTCTTCAGCGCCACCTCCGTATGCTCCTGTTGTGGGCACTTTGCCCGTTCCTGCTATTGTTCCCGTTGCTATTCCTACTCCCCCTGCGCAGCCTACTGCTCCTAGTTCTTTGGTTGTCGCTCCCCCGTCTATTACATTGCCTCTTTCCCCTGCACCCTTGTTAAGCTCGCCTACACTTTCGATTCCGGGGAGTCCCGTGTTCACAAAAACAGATCCCGGTGCAGGGTCGAAAATTGTTACTTTTAGTACTGTTCCTGCGGACAGGAAACAGGAACTATTTGCCTGGGCTAAGCATTGCATGGAAAAAGGTGATCAAACTGATGTATTTTCAACATTATCTAATTTGTACGATTTTCCCGAGAAAAATGTTTTTATCGAAGGGTTGGGGATTCATTTATGTGTGATGTGGGGTAGATTGCAAACTTCGGATCTCCCACAAGAGGTGAGAGATCTGAATGCTTTGGCACTCTCGAGGGATACAGAGCAGAAAGTATATGGACATGTTGATAGGTTGTTTGCGTTCAGAAGAGATTTTGAAAGGTTACAAAACGAGGATGATGAGGACGATAGGATATATGTACAGAAACGGTTCCTTTCGTGCCGAAGATCAGCACCTGAGGAAGTACGAATTTGTACCAAAGACGCGATTCGATAGATCTCGGATTCATCGATACCGCCAGATGAGGTGTATGACACATATAGTCAATACACGGTAGAGATGCAAAGAAAGGTAATCCAAGTGATGGTTCAGCACTTGCAAGAGGAATGTATAAGAAAGAAGGTTGGTTGCCCCATAGAATTATTGGGTATTTGTAAAAGAGCTTTTTCGCCCGACACTTCTACAGCTGCTTTAGCGCTCGATTTGGCCTTATTGCTCAGTAAGCGGTCGGAGGTCCCTATATCTCAGTTGCCTATGAGAGAGGTCCCTCCGACCCTTGTCCCGAAAATAGAAATCCCCGCCGTGGATATCCCTGCACATTATGTATCGCAGTTTGTTCACGTCCCGTTCTCTCGACAGGAAGTGAACACGATTCGACAATCAGTCCCTGATATTAGGAAAAACCCGACGGGGTTTTATAAAGAAATAGAATCCGTCTTACAGTCTTCTGTGTTCACCTTGAGTGACATGGATTTATTGTTCCTAGTGCTTTTGCCAGTTGATATATGGAAACAGGTACGGACAATAGATGATGTGCCGGGGTTAGGGGATACATGGGTAAATCTGATTAGAATAGATGGGGAACGACCGGCTGGTGAGAAACCACCCCAGGTAATACTTACCTTACCCGATAGAATAGTTGCTAAACTAAAAACTATAATCCCAGAAAAAAGGATTATTTGGGACAAGCTTACGGCCTGCGTCCAAGGGAAAACTGAAGGTACTACTGAATTCTTTAATAGATTCGAACAGGTGTTTTCTGACTTCAGTGGACAGGATTTAGGCACAGAGTCGGGGAAGAGGTTGTTTGTGGACAAATTTGTACGTGGATTGTTGCCTGACATCCAGTCACAAATTATGTCCTCAGAGAGCGCTTGGCAGGCAAAATCTCAGTCAGAGGTTTTGCATATGGCTCAGTATTATGAGAATAGGGTTAACAATGAAAAAGAGAAAATCGAAAAGAGAAAGGGTGACTTAAAGACTAAGGTATTGTTACAGCAAATTGTTAGAAACCCCAGAGGAGGTATGACACAGACTAGAGGTCAGTACATTCCAAGAGGAAATACTCCTCTAAATTCTATAAGTATAAATCAGTGTGCTTATTGCCGCCAGGAAGGTCACTGGCGAGCACAGTGCCCTGCCCTTCGTCAGAGGTCAGGAGGCACATTTAGTGGTATGGGTAGGTGACCAAGGGGCCGCCCCGGAGCAGGGGGCCCTGATAGGGGTCAGCTTCTACAAGATCCCCAGCAGCCTTTTTCACAGGAAAATCAGACTCCGGGTATGGACTCGAGAAATATATTTGATCACCCTTCTGCTGCCTATCTCTCTGAAGAACTTCCTTTTGACGAAGTTCTGGCTTATTAGGATTGCCCGAAGCAGTGTTTGGAACCTTTACCTATTCCCGTTATTCAGAAGGGCCCCTACGTTGAATTATTGGTGGGGAATAGGAAACATCAGTTCTTGATCGACACTGGCGCACAAAAGTGCTCCATTGACCATTCTAGGGTTCCAAACATTCCACTGTCAGGGCAAACAAACGTCTCTATAGGGTTCTCTGGTATACCAACTGTTTGTCCGGTCTCTGTGCCGGTATCCGTTTCTTTGGGTCCTTTCACAGACCAGTGCCCTTTTCTTCTTACTTCAAACTGTGGAGAAAATTTGCTAGGGTTGAATTTGTTAAAGAAACTGAACGCAGTGATTCATTGTTCCCCTGATGGAATAAGATTAACAGTTTCACCACAGCAACCCTTTAACTCCCAGTACTTGACTCGACCTCTACCTCCCGAGTTTGACATTGTCCCGGAATGTTTGTGGGCAATAGACGACAATGATGTCCGAATATTGCACATCGAGCCTGTTAAGATAGTCTTGAAACATGGGGTTAAACTACCGCGCATTCCGCAATATAAAATATCAACTGAAGGTGAACGTGCTCTGAAATGCATTGTCTCCGATTTTGTACATCGTGGAGTGATCGAAGAGATTACAGGGAGCTTATGTAATAGCCTGATCTTGCCAGTATATAAGAAAGGCGACAATGCAATTCCGTACCGGTTTATAATAGATCTTCGTGCTATTAACCGAGTGGTAGCCCCACAATTTCCAATCGTGCCTGATGTAACGACGATCTTAACAATGATCCCTGCTACGGCAGATTTGAAAAACGCCTTCTTTAGTATTCCGATACATGAGGAGAGCAGGTATTTGTTTGCGTTCACCTTGGGGGGACGCTCGTTTACATTCACAAGGGCATCTCAAGGGTATACTGAAAGTCCTAGTATCTATAGTAGAGCCTTAAAGGAGCAGCTCGACACCCTTGAATTGCCACCTACTTGCACGCTGCTTCAATATGTAGACGATTTGCTCCTGGCTGCAGACTCTGAGAAAGCTTGTAAAGAAGGCACTATATTATTGCTTGTTCATCTAGCTAAAAATGGTCACAAAGCTTTGCTTAAAAAATGTCAATATTGTTGCCAGGAGGTTGCCTATTTAGGCTACCTCCTGTCAAAGGAGGGGAGAAGATTGACACCTGAACGAATAAAACACATTTCTGGCATGTCTGTCCCAAAAACGCAGAAGGAAGTCAGAGCCCTGATAGGGATGGCGTCCTTCTGTAGACTGTGGATCCCGAACTTTGCACTAGTGGTAAAACCGATGTTGGCTTTGACGAAGAAGGGCATTTCTCTGCCACTGCCTTGGGAATCGGAACATCAACGATCATTTGAGCTTCTCAAAACCGCGCTATGTTCAGCACCGGTTCTGGGTACACCAAATTACGATAAGGCTTTTGTGTTGTTTGTGCATGAATGTGATGGTTGTGCTTTGTCTGTGTTAACACAGGAACATGGAGGGAAGAATAGGCCGTGCGGCTATTATTCCTCCGCCCTCGATCCTGTTGCATGCGCTTTGCCGCGATGTCTGCGCGCTGTTGCTGCTGCCGCTGCGTCTGTAAAACAGAGTGAGGGGATGGTCCTAGGCCACGATTTAATTTTGATGGTACCTCACTCTGTTGATATTCTATTGAATAAAACTCAAACGCAACACCTTACCTCTGCCCGGTTGACAAGGTATGAATTAGTCCTATTTGCTCCTCATATCCAAATTAAAAGGTGTTGTGTTCTCAATCCGGCTGAACCCCTACCTCTCCCGCAAAATACTGTTTGTGGTGATGAAGGATCACATGACTGCCTGTATGCCACCGAGCAAGAAACAAAGGGCAGGATAGACCTCTCAGATACTCCTTTGGAGAATGCGGAAGGGGAGCTGTTTTGTGATGGCTCCTGCTTCAAACTTCCGAATGGCACACCTACAGCTGCTTATGCAGTTACTACTTTGAATAAGATTGTTGAAACTAAAAGGATTCCGCATAACTCCGCGCAGGCCGCGGAGATTATAGCGTTGACCCGCGCTTGTGAGCTCTCCCAAGGGCATAGAGTCAATATTTATACGGATAGCCAGTACGCCTTTGGGGTGGCTCACAACTTTGGAAAACTGTGGTCGGAAAGAGGGTTTCTGACCTCCCATGGGACCAAGATTCAGCATGGTCCCTTAATAGTACACCTACTTTCAGCGCTCTCACTCCCTGAACAATTAGCGATCATGAAATGTGCAGCACATCGCAAGGTCATAGACAATGTGGGCAGAGGATTTGCAGATTTGATAGCTAGACAAACAGCCACAGACCTTAGCACAGACATGTATACCTCGAGGGAAGTGAGAGATGTTTGTATAATAGATGAAGGCATTGGGTCTGTGCGAGATATTCAGACTGATGCCTCTGTTGAAGAATCTAGGAAGTGGGCTGAAGGTATGGGAAAATTGGATGATGAAGGGTGTTGGGTGGACGCATCCGACAGGAAATGGTTGCTTCTTGATTCTTATGTGTTAGCAATGGTTACAATGGCACACTGTCCGACGCATGTGTGTGCCCAGCAAATTACGAAGATATTACAGCAGGTTTGGGTGAATGATAAAATTTTGGAAACTGCAAAGAGACATGTTCAGAATTGCATGATTTGCCTGCAGCACAATGTGGGTAAAGGGACAGTGACTCCAAGGGGAAGTTTCGGGCCCCCCTCTGTCCCCTTTGAAACCATTCACCTTGATTTTATTGAAATGGAGCGATGTAATAACTTGAAATATGTTCTTGTCATCATTTGTGCTTTTAGCAAATGGGTCGAGGCTTTCCCTGTCAAAGATGCTACCGCCATGAGCACCGCAAAGATCCTGGTGAAAGAGTACTTCCCTCGATTTGGGCTCCCGAGGATAATTTGGTCGGATAACGGTCCCCACTTCATCGCAGCCGTAATGTTACAAATATGTGTTGCCTTAGGGATTGAGTAACGTTTTCATTCAGCTAGGCATCCTCAAAGTGCTGGGTTGGTAGAGAGACACAACGGTATTTTGAAAAACAAACTTGCAAAAACATGTGCCGACACTAAACTAAAATGGCCCGATGCTTTACCTATTGTGTTGTTAGCGATGCGCACCACACCCCAGACTAGAACTGGGCTCTCTCCGTTCGAGGTGGTAATGGGAAGGCCTGCTAATATCTGGGGTCTCCCTAAACCTAAAGCCCTGAGGGACGTGGATAATGTATTGCTCATAGATTACTGTAACCAATTGACTAAAAATCTGTATTTCATTTACCACCAGGTGAATGCTGCCTTACCTGTACGGTTTACGGGCCCAGGACACGATATACAGCCTGGAAGCTGGGTCCTGATAAAGGCCTACGAAAGGTCTTCCTGTCTTGCGCCTCGCTGGCGCGGACCCTACCAGGTATTGTTGGTCACCAGGACGGCAGTGCGGGTGGCAGGAAAGAAGAATTGGATACATGCAACGCATATTAAGAAGCTTCCTCACCCGACGCCACACGCTACAGAAGAAACAGAACCCCTCGCTGATGCTACAATCTCTGATCTCGGAGTAGCAGGCAGTGTTGTGAGTGCGTCGGAGAAGTTCTCTGAGCCTGAGGAGCTTGGGGAGCCGTCCATTTTGTCTCCGCACTCTCTTGATCAATCACTTCCGGAAAATCTTGTTTCGAGCTCTGCGACTTCCGTCGCCACCGACACGACGCTCCCCTCAGGGAGCGACGATACTTTGCTTTTGGATTCAACAAACTTGGGTACCATCAGGTACAACCTTCGACCACGGAAATAGAATTACCGCACGAGTGTCGTGCATCCGGAAGGAAAAGAGTGATTGAAGTACTGTTTTTTTCTCTTTATCGAACAAAGAAAAGGAGGGTTCTGTTGGCTAGGGTTGGGAAGGACTAAAGAAATCGCGCGGCCGAAGTGTCGCCAGCAACGAACATTGGGGCCGTCGATCGGGATGACCATGATGCCTGCCGCCTTCACCGCTGCTCCCCGTATTGAACTATTAGATAAGGAGGTGACCAAATCGAACAATGAACAATGTGCCTGGGCCCCGAAAACGTACTGTTGTGTTCTCGTTTTGATTATTGTTATTTTTGCAACTGCTGCAGTGGGACTTTGGTATTTTGAAGAAATGTATCCTTTGAAGCCTCTGTTACCGACCAAAATCGTACCAACTGTTTTGACTCCCTCTGTACACCTTCACACTCTGTCCCCTAGGGACTCTCGGCATAGACAGAAATATCATAATGACACCTTGATGATAGTGATGAATGCTACGCATGCTATTTTTAATAAGAGTAACTGTTGGATTTGCACTCACTTACCGCAACATGGGAACAAGGGACTGGGATGGTATATACATCCCTTACCTCTAACGACTTCTTGCTATGCCTCTCTTAGAGCACTCTTCTTTGGCCGATGGAATGATAGCATCTCAGGGAACTTCGATGGGACTAATTTGAATTAATTTGAAAAACGTGAATTGACTCCCCTGGGATGCTCGCTTTTCGCAAATAGAAGTAAACCTAACGTCGCTTCTATTAGGCCGTCTGATAAACTATCTTTTCCTTTTCAAAATCTAGTTTCTTTTAAGATGGCTCCGATAGGCAATAAGGATGCCATGCCTCCTTCTTATTCTGTGAATCATAGTCCTGATTCTGTTCCTTTCTGTGTACAAAGAAATGGCACTAGGCCAATGGGAGACTTCGAGCCTTGTGTAAATACTGTAAACTTGACTGGGGAAAATAGGCCTTTGTATGTAGGGGGACCCGTTTATTTTTTTTGTGGTAGTTTAGCTTTTCCCTGGTTGCCCAAGGATTGGCAGGGGACTTGTTATTTAGGGATATTGTTACCAGGAGTATTTATAGCCAGTACCTTAGAGGTATCTAAGGCTCGCCCGCGACGGGATAGTAATGGAGATACCCCTGGACAAGTGTTCGGGGATATAGCCAAATCAGTAGTGCCCTTTTGGGGACAAATAGCAAATTCAGAAAACATTAGGGGATTAGCGAGGGTGTTGGAGAAAACGATCAACCGGACCACGGACATACTTTACAATATGACCTTAGAGCAAAAGGCGATAAGATTGGTAGCGCTTCAAAATCGAATGGCATTAGATGTCATTCTGGCAGAACGAGGTGGAGTATGTAAATTAGTGGGGTCCGCTTGTTGTGTTTTCGTACCAGATTCTTCGCCAACAATTTTTAAAGCAATCCAGAATTTACACACTCTCAGTTCTGAAGTCCATATCCCTGTAGGAGACTGGAACCTTAGTACTTGATTTTGGGATTCTTTACGATCTTGGGGGTGGAAAGTGCTTTCTGTCATTTTAGGTATTTTAGGGATACTGTTATTTCTTTGCTGTTGTTTTCAATGCCTCCCAAGTATATGTGGAATGATGGGAGTTAGTACTCGGAAGTGGCAGTCCGAGGTTCCTTTGTGGCAGAGAGGAACGGAAGGAGCTTTGTGTTTGGTTGGTCTTGGTAGTGTTGTGGTTTGTTTGCCGAGGTGGGCGGTTAGTGCTCGAAAGTGGCAGTTCGAGGTTCCTTTGTGGCAGGCGGGAACGGAAGGTGATTTGTGATGTTTTGATTGGTTAGGAATGTTAGTTGTGGCGGCTGGGACTGTCATAGGATGTTAGTTACGCCTGTTTGTTCAATCTCTGGGGTTAGCGGAACTCTGCTGAGAGTGAGGTGTGTCTTGCTGTTGTGAAAGTGTGTGTTGTTCTTTATGCAAGAGGAGGAGGTGTTAGGGTTGCTTTCTCTAAGTGTGTGTTTGAGGTGTGTTTGTTTGTTGTAGGAAAGGAGGTGTTAGGGTTGGCTCTTATACTTGCATGTGTGCTGAGCCAGGATTGATGTCACCATCAGAATGTAGGCTGTGAGTCTGGAGTGTGAGATTAGAATGTTTGGGGTTGAATGGGTTCTAACCCAGGCAGTTAGATTATGTGAGCCTGGGTGGTGGGAGCCAGTGGGCTCCTGTCCCTTTCCTCTTTATCTCCTAATAACTATGATGACATCTGATCCTTGTAACAGAAGGACCTTAATAAAGTAACCACTATGCGTACCTGACCTGTGTATCCTGAGTGTCCCTTGGAGTGAACCCTATGACCAAGAGCCGGTCATAACAGGACCTAATGTGAATATTTAACTTTACAGGGAATGCAGGCTGCTCAGAGAAAATATAGCAGAGTGGAGCAGCGCTCTGAGTGATAGAAGGCACACAGGTAGTGAGTTGAAATTTTAAAGACATATGCAAAGTAGACAGCTGAATAATGTACTACAATGAATTTTCTTTTGCTTATTGTTTGTTTTTTGTTTTTTGAATTTCACCTTGGACTGCTGGTATGTGGAATTTATATTTCATATTTTGCTCGGTTTTTTGGGGTTCACTTTATGATGGATAACTAATTTGAATTGTATCGATGTATGACAACATGTTGATGAGATACTTACTGGTTGATGAATAACAGTGTTAATAGCCCTGACGATGGACGGATGTCTGAAATGCATTGGCTAAAACTGTATGACACTGATGAGTCAGGAATAAATAATGATATTTGAGAAAAACTACACAGAAATATAGAATCTTGATTTAACCACATGAAAGTGATTGATTCGAACAGTATTTAGAAACCCTAGATAGGGTGTTATGAGTGAGCTCATCCAGGGACGGAAGCTACCCCTTCCTTCTTTCTGGATATTGCTATTACCTTGTGCCGAGGCTACAGGGTGAGCTCCCACAACAATTGCGAACAACAAGTAAAACTGTGAACTATTTAAGAATAAGTGGCGCCCACCCTACTCCTTGTTTTTGTATAAACTGGGTATACGCTGCCATCTTTGTCCATTTGGGAGAGCACCGCTCCTAACCGTACTGGGCTGGCACCTACCAGGAGTTCTGTGCCGATCGGTGTTGAAAAAAGGCATTAATGTGGTGCTGGGTAGTGAGTCTTTTATGTGTTGGAACGCTTTTGGGTGGTGTTCCGTCCATTCCCATTGTTTTTCCTTCCTCGTAAACCCCCTCAGCGGTGCTGCAAGGGTGGCCAGGTCGAGGATAAACCTTGCGCAATAGATGGCTATGCCCATAAAATTTCTCACCTCCTACGCTGAGGTGGGGGCTTTCATTTCTTTTATGTCAGCGACCTTGGCTGGGTCTGGTAACACCTCGTCGGAGTTCAACACGCAGCCAAAGAAGTTTAATTTGCTTTTGTCAAACTTGCACTTCTCTGCATGTAGAGTGAGGCCTGATTCATCTAAGCCCTGGAGGACTACGGCTAGTCGCTCATGGTGTTCACTTGTTGTGGTGCCTGTAAAGACTGGAGGCGGGTATCTGTACTCCTGCTCTCTATATGGCAGAGTAGAGGCACAGAGCATCCCAGCCAAGATTCTCTATTTGGTAAAAAGTGGACGAGCATGTTATCCAAATGAGTGAAATGCTCTTCCTAGATGGAACTGTAGACAGCAATGTCATCTAGGTAGGCCACACAAAAGGCCTCCAGCCCACTGAGTGCATGGTTGACTAATCTTTGGAAGGCGGCAGGGGCATTCTTCAACCCAAAAGGCATGACCCTAAACTGGTAGAGTCCCTCAGGTGTTGAGAACGCCGTCTTTTCCTTGTCATGGTCCATCAGAGCTATTTGGCAATAGCCTGAGGTAAGGTCAAAGGTGCTCACAAATTTGGAAGCACCTATGGTGTCTACAAGCTCATCAGCCCTGGGCAATGGGTGCACGTCAGTTTTGGTGACGGCATTGGCCCCTCTGTAGTTCACACAGAACCACCAATCCCTGGTACCTGCCTGGGAACTTGCCTTGGGAACAAGGACCACTGGACTGGACCCGGAACTGGTGGAGGGTTCAATAACAACCAGATCCATGGATAGATGTGGTTCTTAACAGTGTCTGACATTCACTAGCATCTGCTTTTGACAGGTACACTGTCACCAGTGTCCATTTCATGCCTGCACCATGAGGGAGGCCTGGCGTCAATGAGAACAGAGGGGCATACTGCCCGAGCAAAGCCCTGCAGGCCCCCTGCTGCTCTAGTGTCAGATCGGGAGAGAGATGCACTCCCTCCACTGAGCCATCCTGAGGGTTGCTATGCAGCAAATCAGGAAGGGGCTCACTCTCATCCTTTTGTTGCTATGAGGCTAGCAAGAGACATGAGACTTCTGCTCGCCCATGGAAAGGCTTGAGCCTGTTTACGTGGAATACCTGAGGGGCTACCCCAGGGACTCCCATATAAACCAGATAATTGACTTCACCCATCTTGGAGATTATCCTGAAGGGTCCAGCCCACTTATCTTCCAAAGCTTTAGGCTTGGTAGGCTCCAGCACAAGGATCTCCTGTCCTGAAGTCCAATCCACTTTAAGTCATGCCAGTATTTGTTCAATTCCTGGCTCGCCTTAAGGTTCGCTGTTCCAAACCTTCTCTGATCAAGGCAAGGGGCCCTCTCACAGGATTTCCAAAGAGCAACTCAAAGGGGCTGAAACCAACACCCTCTGGAGGTACCACTCTGTAAGCAAACAGCAGGAATGGCAGGAGGAGATCCCATTTCCTCCTTAGGGGCTCTTCCAGAGCACCAAGAGCACCAAGCATGCCCTTGAGAGTGTTATTAAATCTCTCAACCAGACCACTGGTCTGGCGATGGTAGGATGTGGAGAACTTGTAGATTACTCTGCTCTCTTTCTGCATCGTTTTCATGTAATTCAACATGAAGGTGGATCCTTTGTCAGAGACCACCTCTTTAGGGAATCCAACTCTGGTGAAAATGCCCAGGAGAGCCCTGGCAACCCAATGCAACCAAAGGAAATACAATGGGGATAGCTTAAATGGTCCTGAGATTCGTCCCCATATTGAAACCTGTGTTCTACTTCCAAACTAAAGGAATCTCGTGGCCTTCGTGTTGTGGTCTCTATGGCCAAAAAGATCAGCCAATGTAGTTCTCTAATATATGTAGAACTACGTTAACATAACTCTCCTTTTAAAACAAAAAAAATATTACAATTTTATTCAATCATCATGATTGTCCTTAAAAACATATGAAACAATACATGTTACATTCATTATTACCAATAAAGAAAGTGCAAAAGGGCAAGATATAAAGTGCAATTCGAAAACAATTTTTTCTCTTTTCAAATATTAAAAATAACCGTGTTACCTATTAGTCCCTCTTCCGAAAGACCTTGTCCCGGGAGGATAGCTCAGCGGCAGCGTGTGCGTCTTGGAAGCAAGACGACACGAAGCAACAACAGGTTCGAACCCCGGGTCTACGCTTAGAATCCTCTGGGTGTTTAAGCGCGTTATAAATACGTAACTAAGACAAAAAAACACAATTACGCAACTAAAAAAAAAAAAAACTATTCCTGTAACAGCGCCTCGATGCCTGCGGGCTGTGTGAGCGCTTTATAAATGTAAAAATAAAAAATTAAAAAATTAATAAAATACCAATTTGAGACACAAGTAAGCTTTTACACACTGCTGTCTAGTATAAACACGAAAAACTCATGAGATTAAAGATTATTCGCCAAATCCTTGTAATGAGCTGATTGGCCGAATCCTATCGGTAAAAATGACTAGGTTCTAAACAAACATTGGTACTTGATTATACTATACTGTTTTTCTTACAGTGGTGAATAAACCCTGGCAACCACCTTGGCTGTAATGGTCCAAAGGGGTATGGCCTCAGGGTTCCTGATGACATGATTAGCCAAGACCAGGATGAACCGATGTCCACCTGAAGTGGGAGGGTCAAGGGGACCAACAATGTCAATGCCCACCCTCTCAAATGGTGTGCCAACCACTGGAAATGGCTGCAGTGGGACAATGACACTGCCTCCAGTCTTACGAGACAATTGACAAGTGGGGCAGGTCCTGTAGTGGGACTCCACTTCTACTCCCATTCGGGTCCAGTAGAAATGGGCAGAGAGCCTCTGCTTAGTCTTCTTGGTACCAAGATGACCAGCTGAGGGCACCTCATGTGCCAACTGCAGTAGGAAGGGCCTCTAAACCTGGGGTACCACCAACCTCTTGAGGGCACCAGGTTCACGCTTAGTAGGCTCACTACAAAGGAGCTCACCCTCCCAAAAAATCTGGAAAGACTTGGGCACTTCACCTTGTTTCCTCAGACCCTCGCACTCTCTCTGACCCTTACAGAAGTCTCCCCTAGATGGCCCCGTTCAGCCAGCAGGCATTGAAGGTCAGGGTGATCCTCTGGGTTGAGCACTTCTCCCACAGGAGGGTCTTCTGGCTCTTCTCCCTCAGGAGTTGAGTTTGGGTTTACCACTGGATCCAGCCCAACCAGAGCATGAATCCCAGTGGGTGCTGCTGAAGCGGTAGGAAGAGAAGGGGCCCCCTTCGCGGAGGTGAACTCTTGCTCTTTTGTCTTTCCTTGGGTCTCCCCTTTGGCTTGGGTACCTGACTCACAGTCAGACCCGGTGTCACCCGTGACCTAGTGACTGCAGAAGCAGTCCGGGGGAGACCACCGCAAACAACGCGAACTCCACTATATCATTGCCTAACAAAATGTTGGCAGGTACATTGTCCTGGACCAGGACAGGAAGCTTTGCTGTCTTGTCTCCAATCGTAATGTTGACTTAGGCTACAGGAGATAATTTGGGAGGCCCACCAGCTAACCTGGTAGTTCTCAGAGGAGCACCTACATGGTCCTCTGGCATGAGCAGGGTCCTGTCCACTACTGAAATACTTCCCCCAGTGTCTCTCAAACCAGTAGAAGGCTGGCCATTTAGGAGGTCACTTCTCGAAGATCTACGGGTGTTCTGTGGGATAGTAGCCAGAACTTCCACGTACTGGTCCCAGGCCCCAAGGAACACTAGGGAAATCTCCACAGGAGCACCAAATGTTATTCCTGTAGAGGAGGGTAGGTCAGTGGCCTCCACCTCAGATATAGGGTAAGTGTAGGTCAGGCTGACAGCCTGGACTCCAAGTGATTTACCTTTACACTTGGGTTCACGCTTCTTGTTGTCCAGAGCCCCACAGTCCCAACAAGTGCCAGGAATGCGGGGTACAGTACTGAAGCCACTGGGAGCCTGCTTTGCAGAAGGTGGACCACTACTCTTATTCCCACCCACATAGGACTTATCCCCACTAGATTTTTGGGTCTTAGGAGAGGATGGTTTTGGTTTAGTCGACTGTGACTGCTTTTGAGACTCCTCAGACTTCTGAGAGGCCCCCTTTTCTTTGTCCTTGTCCTTCCCACTGGGTTCCTTAGGGACACCCGGTGGGAGACCCACGTGTCAGCCAGATTGGCCAGCTTAAAGAGATCTAAAATGTTCTGGTCAGCAACATACTGACACAGCTCTGGGGAACAGGCTTCAGAAAAATGCTCAAAAAACAAAAGGTGGGCCAATTCCAATTCCACAACGTTTTCACTTTGTAACCATCAATCCACCCCATCATGTTCATATGTGTAGCACTCACACAGTCAATCCAAGACATGTTCTCTCTTTTCTTATATTTCCTGAACTCTTTAAGGTACTGGGTAGGTGTCTTGCCAAACTTGACAATCAAAGCAGATTTCATGCACACATACTGACCCCTTTTTTTCCACACCCAGTTTCAGAATACAGTCATAACCAGTCTGAGGCACTCTGCTTAACAAACACTTTTATCAACATAATGGATTCAACAAGTCATCTCAAATGCTTCAATCCATTGGAGGATATCAGAACCCTCCACAAACACACCAACCAAATCTTTCATAAACTTGGTGGCAGGGGACCTGACACTCTCAACTGGCTTGGCTGAAGTCTCTACTCTAGTTTTCTCAGCTGGATTCTCTGACATTCAGTGTCCTTGGTTTTGAGTTCAAGATCGCTATCCTTGAGTTTAAGGTCTCTATCCTTGAGTTCTAGATCGCTTGCTTTGAGTATCACTTGCTGTGCCAACTCCTCTTTCTTAAGTTCAGCTCTGTTCCCAACTTTTTATATTCAAATGGCAAATTCATCCTCAATAGTTCAAGTTCCAGGGAATTCCCTGAAGAAACATTGCTGGGTTTCGAAATGGAGGCAACAGGAACCACCCCAGGGGCAGGGGCCCTCAATGGTTGCATCCCCCCCTTCTCAAGAGTTTCACAATAAGTCCTGTAGTCCACCAGGGCAGCTATCAGCTCAACCCTAGATGTATCCTTAAAGTCTAACTCCCTGGCTTCACAAGCACTCTGGAGAGCCTCTAAGATCATCCTAGTCAATTTACCATTTGCAATAGATTCCATTGCTTGTAATGTACTTATCTAGTACACAACTAAACCTCAAATTCACAAAGTGTGGATATTTTGTAAGTGGCAAGGTTATACACTGATTCTTAATACCATAAGCATCCCACGGCTGCCACCAGTGTAAAGACTGGAGGGGGGTATCTGTACTCATGCTCTCTATATGGCAGAGTAGAGGCACAGAGCACCACAGCCAATATTCTCTATTTGGTAAAACGTGGATGAGCAATCAAGGCTTAAGCAAAGGAATGTCCACACACTATTTTAGTGAAAACAGTCTTTATATAAATAAGGTTCACTTTATATACACGATCACAATAACACACTTTGTGCTCAGGCAATACTATAATGGCAAAGATATACAAGTCTACGTGGTGCCACTCTTATATACCGACTCCTTTGAAATGCATCAACTGCTAACAGTTCAAATGACACATGAATTAGATTGTAAGATGAATTAACGCAAGACAACAGGAAGAAGACAAGTTAAATCAAGCAATGGCAGAACAGTCTATCCCACTACCATGAGACCGTTCTGTGTGAGGAACCCCCACCGGGGCAACCTGTAAATAAAGCGTATTGACAAGCCCAGTCCAGGTATGCTCAATATAGTCTTGGTTCCTTCTAAAGGTTCCACAACCCGAATGTACCTGCTTTTGTAGAGTTCTTCAATGAGTCGTCGATGGGCCCTTCTTGAGTGAACTCCCTTTAAGGCCAGAGCCACGGGTCATAGAGTTTCCAGGTGAAGAAACAATGAACGCCGTTGTCGGGGAGAAGTTTCGATCCTCGCAGTGCTCGTTGACGAAAGCTTGTGCACGTCCTGTGAAGATGAGGCCTGTGGTATACCTCGACGATGATAGTTTGTTGCAGCAAAGAGTCAATAAAAAAACTTTGGCCCAGCAAGGGCATCGGGTCATCGGCGTCTGGTGTCAGTGATCGGGATATGACCACAGCTGGCTTTCGGATCTACGTTGGCAATTTTGAGGAATTTGGGTGGCGGGAAACCCACTAGTGGATTCTCCTCGGTCGTTTTGACCTTGACTTTCTCCAGCCGGACAAAGCGGTTGACGGTGATGAGCAAGGGAGTCCTTGGATCAAATGTCTTAGGCAATGGAGTGCTGCGGCTCGGTCGACGATGGTGGTTATCGACGGCAATGGACTTTAATGTCAGGGCGCTTCACTTCAGATTTCTCTGCGGTCCGCTTCTCAGTTTGGCAGCCTTTCGAGGGTCTCACTTCCCAGGAACTTTGGCAAAGATCAGCTGGTTCACGATGGTCCCTCATAGCTCAGGATGAGGTCTGCTAGCCAGGTCCTCTCTTGGATCAGTTCATGAAGGCAGAACAGCTTTCAGTTGGCAAAGGAATGCAGCAGCAAATCTTCTCGTCCGGATGGGCTTCAAGGTTAAGCATCCAGTTACGACTTCAGCTTCTGAACAATTTCCATCAGTGAGAGGTCCCCAGATTTACTGTTTGGTCTCTCATTCGCTCTCCTGGGTCACTTTCAGGCAACCAATCATTCAGAAGGGCATGCAGGCAGGCATACAGCCAATCAGGCTTGCAGTGCATTCAGGCCATTCTTCTCCATCCAGACACTCACAACACGGAATGAGGATTCGGACAAGCACCCAGCCATTCAGCACTCCATACTGCATTCAAACCAGTTTCGGGCAGGGCTGTCTCGGTCGTTGTGTCACACACCAGAAACTAGACACTCATAACAAGAAATGAGTATTTGCCACACACTCCACAGTGATTGGGAAGGCTCCAGCCAGTATGGCCTGGACTTCCCCACAATACCATGGGCCTCATTACGTGTCCGGGTAGTCGGAATGGGGACTTAACGGGTCATTCCAACCTTGGAGGACCCGTTAAGTCCCCATTCTGAAAACCATTCCCCATTCCCATTCAAGCCCCCATAGGGCTCAATGAGAATTGGGAAGGAGCTAATAACGGGCCCCGCAAATAGCGGACCCGTTATTAGCTCCATGGTCCCTTAGCGGGTCCCGCTAAGGGCAGCTGGTAAAACCAGCCGGCCCTAGTGGGACCCACTAAGGGACCTCAGAATGCGGCGGTAGGGGGTTAACGGCACCAATGAGGCCCCATATATGGAACTTCCACCCAACAGCCAGTCAGGGGGAAGGAACAGAGTCAGGGCTTCCCGGGACTTCGGGAAAACAAGGTAACAGGCAATAGAAAGCAAGAGGCCACAGGGGCCATCTTGTCTCCTATCAGGAATCAACTGATTCCAATGGCAGGGCCAGGGTAACCCAAAATGGAGGATACTCAAAGCACCTATCAAATTCAGCATGGAGCTGCCACCAGCCCATACCCTGCTCTGTGGGCCTCACACAGGTGCCCGAAAACATACACTAGGGGTACAGGGTTGTACCCTCACCCATGGGTGCCATAAGGGTATCCCAAAGGTCTGTTCACCAAACCAAAAAGAGGAAGAGCTGCACTGCCAGGAGTCCCACATGGGCTCCTTTGCAGAAAATAACACAGAACACACAAGATAAAAGGACTACAGGACAAGGACATGGAGGCACTGTCCCTCCCATGCATTTCCAGCATCACAGTGCCATACACTAAAATGTCATTGCTAATGTTGGTGGCTCCGGCAAGGCCATGGAGCACTCTCCTGATCTCATTCTGAAAAACCTCTGCCGCCGAGGAGATGCCGAAGTTCAGCCGTTTGTATCTTCGGAGGCCTAGGTGGGAAGAAAACGTTGTTATGTACCTGGCCTCTCTGGTGAGGCGTACTTGATGATAACCTGAACTTAGATCGAGCTTGCTGAAGACTTTTGCTCCCGTTAGGTCAACGATCAGCTCATCGATGGTGGTGGTGACATGGCATTCCCGGCCAATGGCTACGTTGGGCAGCCTCATGTTGATGCATATTCTTACAGCATTTGGTTGTCGTGGTTTCTGAGTGACAACCATCGGTGACACCCATAGGGTGGGGCCAGATATTTTCTCGATTATCCCCTGCTTCTCTGGCTTCTCTGGCTCTTTTTGGACAGCTTCCCTCATATGGAAGGGGACTCGGCGGTGTCACACAGCCTTGGGATCAATCGTTGGATCGATGTTTAATTTGATTGTCATCTCACGGAGGAATCCTATTCCTTGAAATACTTTATGGTGTTTTGCCAGAAGGTTGTCTATTTCCGGTGGGTTGACACCGAACACAAAATGTACTAGGTGCCACTTTTCTGCTGTGCGACAGCTTAGCAGCGTTTCCAGCCCTGCATCCACTACATATATCATGACACTGCATGTGGCTCCCTTGTATGCAAAGTCTGATCGGAATGACCCATTCACTGGTAGGGGCCTCTTTCTCCCATATACAAAAAGTCTCACACGTCTGTTCTGGAGTGACGGTTTGGGGTCTAGTGTGTTGTAAGTGTGGACAGGCATGGCGTTCACCGTCGCTCCTGTGTCTATGACCACTCTGATGCATGATGGTCATTTGTGTTGCTTTTTCTTCCGATTGTGTTTCATTCTGTTTGGCTTTATGGTGGAGATCATGTGCACTCGATGTTCTTTTCCTCTTACTTTCTTTCGTCTTTCCTTTCCGCGTCTGTCGGAGGATGCACTTTCCTCAGAGTACTCTTCCGTTACGCTGCTGCTGGGCGATCTCTGGGCAGTGACGACTGCTCTGAATTTACTTCTCCCCCTTTTTTTTTGCCGGTTGGAGGTGTATTGTTGGCCTGAGTCCTTCAGGTGCGAGGTCCAGGCATACGGCTGTGAAGTGGTTCAGGCTTTTGTGCTTCCGATATTTTACTCCTAAAGTTGGACACAATTTGCCTATGTGCAAGGGACCACCACACGACTTGCAGGTGTCATTTCGTCCAGGCGGGCGGCCAGGTCTCATACTGTTAGGGCACCTTTCCTCTTTTCGACCTCGGACTGCTGCTACTTCTTCTTCTTTTTGTGTGTTGTCTAGGAGCAGACGTTGCATTGCTGCCTCCATGACCGCTACTTGGTCATGCGTGCGCTCACAGAGTCTCCCCATTACCAGTATGCGTTCCAGCGGGATGTTTTTGTCTGACAGTACTTCCTGTCGTAGTTTCTCGGACGACAACCCATTGATGATCTGTAGATAGACCGCAAAAGTCTTCATCTGGGAATTCACATCCGATCACCAGTTCTCTCAGCCTGGCATGGAAGTCGTCAATGGTCTCTTCCTCCCTCTGTCAGGTAATGCAGAAGTGGAATCTTTCATAGTCTGTGTTGAGCTCTGGCTTGAATTTGTTGTTCAACACCGCTTTTGCTGTGTTGTATTCATCCGCCGTCCCTCTGTTCGGGAGTGTGTTAAATAGACGTAGTGGTGTGGTGCCGATGTTAAGTAGTAGAAGTGTGCATTTTCTCCTCCCTTTGGCGATGTCTCCAGCCTGTAGGTGTAGCTCGAATTGTTGGAGCCATATTCCCCATCTTAGGGCTGCTCCCGTGGTGTATGGGTCAAAAGGTTTCATAAACCTTTGTCTCGAAAACCCAGGACATCTTGTCCACTCTCTCCTCCTCTCACACTCCTCCCCTTTCTTCTCTGCTTGCTGACCCACCCTCAGCAAACCACCCTCCCTCTTTCTACTCCTTTCCTCTCTTCTCCCCCGATGAGGTCACAAGACAAGTCCAATCCATGAAAGCCTCATCAAAACAGGTCCATCCCTGTTCCTCTAAAACCATTAAGGACCACATCGATACCCTTGCTCCGGCCCTTGCTGATTTCTGCAACCTCTCCTTTACCTCTGGGTCTTTCCCCTCCCCTCTGAAGCACTCCCTTGTGCATCCTCTCCTCAAGAAACCCACAGCTGATCCTTCTTGCTCGGCTAACTATCGCCCAATTTCCATAACTCCCTTTTTGGGTAAGCTCCTGGAAAAGCTTGACATCTCTCAACTTAACCTTCATTCTGACTCTGTTGGCTCTCTCCACGAACACCAATCTGGCTTCAGATCAGCCAGAAGCACGGAAACTGCTCTCCTGAACATCTGTGAAGACGTGCTCTCCAACCTTGACTCTAACATTCCCTCTGTCCTCATCCTACTTGATCTCTCCTCTGCTTTCGACACAGTCAACCATACCACCCTGCTCAATCGTCTCAGTGACAACCTGGGTATCACTGATCTGGCTCTGGCCTGGCTGACATCTTTTCTCTCTGACCGACCCTCCCAGGTACAACTTGGGCCCTTCCTATCTTCTATCTCCCTCTCTACCTGTGGTGTTCCCCAGGGGTCTAACCTCTCAACCAATACCTGGCAACTCTCGCATACTGCATTTCCATCTTTTGCTCAAATGTCCAGTGCTATGCTGATGACACCCAACTCATTTTCAGGCTTCCTTCAGCCACCTCCTCTCCTTCCCTCATCTTTGACTGTCTCATCGCCATTCAAAATTGGTGTGCTGCCAACGATCTCTGTTTAAATGCCAACAAGGCTGAGATCCCCCTCATTGGTACACCCTCTCCATCCTTTCCCCTCACTCTCTGGCCGGCCTCCCTTGGCCCTCCTCCTGCCCCTACCTGAAAAGCTAAGAACCTCAGGGTCATCTTTGACTCCACACTTTCCTTCTCCCCACACATCTCTGATGTTTCTAAAAAATCAAACTTCTTATTGCACCTCCTTAGAGGTATTCTTCCTTTCCTCACTTTCCCTCAGAAGCTCACTGTCTACCAAGCTCTGATTCTCTCTAAGTTGGACTACTGTAACAGCCTCTTTCTAAATCTACCTGCCTCTACTCTCCGCCCTTTACAACTTATCCAGAACAGGACTGCAAGACTTGTCCTTGGCCTCAAGCCCTGGGATCGTATCTCTCCAGGACTGAAATCCCTTCATTGACTCCGAGTGGATGCAAGGATTAAATTTAAAACCCTTTGCATTGTCCACAAGGCTTTCAGGGGCCTGGGTACAAAATACCTTCAACTATCCATCCGTAAATACCTCCCCTCTCGAGCCCTTCGCTCCTCTACCTCTAATTCCCTCAGGGTCAGTCGTTTTTCAAAGAAACGAGCTGGGGGTAGATCTCTGTGTTCGGCCGGGGCCTCCCTTTGGAACTGCCTCCCTGCCACCTTGAAACTTGAGGAGAACCATCTACGGTTCCGGAAGCTCCTCAAGACCTTCCTCTTCGCTTCTGCCTTCGCCCCGCTTCTCCCCTGCTGGTCTGCCTTTTTCCCTCGGCACTCTGCACCTGGCCACCCTCTGTCCTTCGGACCCAGGTACCTGCTCACCCTGCCACCCCTTGCACTGGGACCTGTGTCTGTACCCACACAGTTCCCCACCCACTCTTCTTCTGCACTTATCAGATACACACTATGGGCCTCATTACACGGTAGGCGGTAAACCATGGCGCTATTAGCGCCATGGTTCATGCCGGTAATTTACCGGTACCGCCTTGGAGGAAAGGGGAATTACCACCCTATTCCAAGATTGGCGGAGCGGTAATTCCTCCATCCTCCTTTGCCCTTCCCCATTCCCATTTTTGCCCCATAGGGCATAATGGGAATGGGGAAGGCGCTAATTACGGTACCGCAAATTGCGGTACCGTAATTAGCACCCCGCTCCCTTTGCAGGTTCGTTTTTTAATGCCTGCTAAAAGCAGGCGTTAATGTACCAACCCGCAAAGGGACCTCGTAGTAAGGCGGTAAGGGTTTACCGGTACCGGTAAAATACCGGTACTGGTAAACCCTTACCGCCTACCGTGTAATGAGGCCCTATGACTATACCTAGCACCTTTGCCTCTTACAGGCTGCACTACCACTGCTAACACTCTATTTCATTATTTATGTACTTACTATTTATTTTGTTTCTCTCCTATGCTCTGCACTTTCCCCCTTTTCCCCTTCCCCGTGCACTTTACCTTTTCCCCTTCCCCATGCACTTTCCCCCTTTTCCCCTTCCCCATGCACTTTCCCCCTTTTCCCCTTCCCCATGCCCTTGCGCGTTCTCAATGTCACTGGGCCTAGTAAGATCATTGTTTTTGTTTCTCCCCTGTTGCCCTCCCTTTGGCTGGTCGTTTGCGTGCTTTCTTGGCTGTCCAGTCTAGTAGTGCTGTCTCTTCTCACAGCGCTGCCACTGCTCGCTCGCTCTGACGGGCTGGTGTGGGGGCTGGGCATGATGGCTCGCCTTGCTGCATTGGCATAGGCATGCTGCTGCTAGCCTGTTGCGCGCCTTTTCTTCTTACTGCTGCTGTGTCCGTCCGTGGCAGCACGTGGTCGCTGTGATTGGGATAAAGGACTGTCCTTATGCTTGCTGGGTATGCCCTTGTGATAGCCTGGCAGTGGCGGTAGTGATGATTACCCTCGCCCACGTGATTGGGCCCAGCTTGGCTACACCACACCCATCACCATGACCAGGGTCAAACTAGCAGCATACATGGTCGAATGGACAGAATGAAATTGGGCGTTATGTGGAGTTGCCATCATGTGTGGGTGGGCAGCAGCCCACCCCCGCCCCAAAGACCTGTGCATGGTGGGACTGCTGGAGTAGTGACCTCTAATAGAATCAGGGCACAAGACCACAGGGTCCCATATGCCAGCAGTGGCCTGGGCAGAGAAGTGCTAGACTGGCCCCTCACCCAGAAGCACAAGACACAAAGTCACAGTGTTGTCGCTGGTGTCGCTGGGTCCTGTATCCAATCAGGGACCCCTGCAGACTCCTCCCATCTCCATACAGGTGACCGGCACCGGGAACTCCGAGCTGAGAGATTAGAAGCCATCCTAACAGGGAGTAGAGGGAGGGGTACCAAAAGAAGAGAGAAGAGAAAGGGGTACAGTGCTTAAGTGATGAGGGAAAATGAGCAGGAGCTCATCAACGGGGCGTGGCCTAACATTGGGGGGGGTTCACCCGGCGGCTCATTAGGCCATGCCTGCTGACGAACCCCAGCGTAATGGGCTACCCTTGGTGAGAGGGTGCAGAACTCTGCATCTATTAACTAAAGGGATGCCTGGCGGGGACCAGCGCCATGTGATTGCAGCCTTAATGGTAACACTGCTCCTCGCAGACATTCCTTTAGCTAAGAGATGCAGCGATCTCCCTGGGGTGATGCAGCAGCACCATTAAGGCTGAAAAGGTGAGGCTGCGGGAATCTGAGGAATATGTCCCTAAAGCCTGAATATGTCCCTAAAGCCTAAATGGGCGGGAGCTTCAGGCTTTAGATAAAAAGGCCTCGCTGACTGCAGCCTTACGCTTTCTTCAATAATGATGGCACTGGCCCACAGGCATCTCTTGGTTAAACCATATTTCTGAGCCTGCTGGAGCTCCACCCCAGCTAGCCCCGGCCCACTTAAAGCCCTTGGTACGCCCACGCTGATGTGGCCTCCAGCTACACCACTGCCACACAGGGTCAACTTAACACAGTCCTTTCCCCTAGCAGCGTTAGCTACTACGTCCACCTTCGCGCTGTGTCCACAGAGCAAGCTTCCCAAGCATAGGCGGGACACACATGATGCACGGGTTCACAATCACAGCACACGTCAAACAACGCACCACACAGAATGCCCCAAGGCTGATCAACCCGATGCAATCAAGCCACTCTTGTTAACACGCTAGTGAAGAAAGTCGAACTAACATCCAGCAACACCGCGTCCTATTAGAATCTCCAAGAGGTGAACCCTTCAACAAAGTACCCCCGACAGAGCTAACGGGCTATGGAAATGGGAAGCTTGGCGCTAGCGTAACAGGAGCACACAGCCTGATACTTAGCTCTGTACATTTCACTGCCTGATAATGTTCGACCTTGTTCAACGGGATAACATGAATGTATTAGTTGGCGGCTAGCGCCACCTTCTGGCCAATACTTAAAAACATAAAGGGACTGTCAGACCTCTCTCTGCAAGCAACTGCGGTGCGCAGCAGAGGCCTGCCTGCTTCGCCGAGCATGCGTATTTTAGGGGTTTCTACAGGAATGTTGCTTTATGTCCGTGTTTGGTGGCCAGTGAGAGGAATCGCTCTATGTACCAGCGTGTCTCTCTCGCTCTCATCAGCAAGAACCCCCCCTCCTTGTCTCTGTCTAGTTTCTATGGGGCAAGTACGGCGATGGGTGATGGGTGATCGGCCTGGCACGGTGGCGACACTCTCAGTCTAAAGTTGTACCCATGCTCGTCTACATTTTTTGAAAAAATCCCCATTCCTTGTTTTCAACATTAATTTTAACCACCCCTTGTTCCCGAAATCAAAGACTGAAATACTTGCAACACCCTCCTGCTTGATAGTGCCTTACGTTCCAGGAAGCAACCAGCCATCTCGATAGACTGCCTTATTATACTCACAGCACACAAGGCACTGTTTCACACAAGCATCGTGTGCATAATACGTGCAAGCACGCAATGCATTGGTAACAGTTTACGTGTCAACAAATTAGACATCTCACAGACTAGTCATTGGTAAAAAAAATTTCAAAACAGGTTGTTGTGGCAGCGGTATCTAAGGTGGAGGGCGCACTGGGTGAGGGGCCTTGGGATACCAACGCCCCTTCACAGTGAGGGGGGCATTAGTGCTCTCCACTTCACACGTGTGTCTGCCAGAGCCATGTTTTAAAAGATAGGACTTGAAAGAAACAGACTCAGTAAATGACCTGGGGCTTGTGAAGCCCGGCTATGACTTACCATCACATTAAATGAAAGCCCCTGATGGGGGACAGCCTGCAACATGCACACAACCCACAAGTCTTTTATTATGATTTCACGGAGGGAGACCTCCATGTTTCCGCGTTTTCATGGACGAGGATGTGTGCCACACAGCAGTTTAAATGCCACCACCGGGCGGTTGCTCTTCCTTTGCTCAACCCCAATCATGTCATTGCCACTGTCTCCACCTTGCACCCCTTCTCCCACCCCCCCCCCCTCTTGCACCTCTCTTTCGCTCGCTGCCCTTCTCTCTCGTCCCATTTGGTGCCTATCACTTCCGTTGACTCTGCCCCCATCGCCTTCTTCCCTCTCTTCCATCATCTCCCTTCTGTTGTCTTAGGCTCTCCACCCTCATGAATTATCGTCCCCACTCTTATCGTTTCCACCCCTTTTTCTCTCCCTATCTCCTATTGTTCTCACTTTCCGTGTCCCTTCTCCCTCTCTCCCCTTCCTCCAGTATATCCCTTTCACTGCTATTGACTCTGCCTTTTCTCCTTCCCTACCCCATCTGATTGCCTCCTCATTGCTCCCCTCTCACCCTTTAGTTTGAGTGTTACATTCCTCTCTCGCCTCAGCCTGCCATTGCCCCTCCTGTCTTCCTGTATTACCATCCTCCTCTCTCTCCCTTTGTCTTCCCCTCTCCTCCTTTCCCTCTGTTATCTTCCTCTAACTCCCATTGTCTCTGCCCTCCCTCCCCTCACTCACCATCATTGCACCACACTTCTTTTTTTTTTTTTTTTTTTAATTTAAAGTGCATTAGCCAAAATTTGACTTTTAACACATTTCATACACAATGTATTAATATAAACAATAAAAACAAACATTTGCAACTTCTAGATAAAAATAAGAGAAAAGAAGAGAATAAAGGAAAAGAGTAAGAGATCTAATGGACCAAGTTTTTTCCTAAAACGAGAAATCAAGTTGTTACTAATTTCAATTCCTTTAAAACTCTACCCACTTCAATTGATAAAGCCATCTCATTACCGGAGGATAGTCTCTCCCAGAAATCATCGGTATTCAAATGAGACTCCTCATGAACAAATCTGCCAAAAGAACTGACCCTGATATTCCAAGTCCCGCTACACTTAGAGAGTAAGTGCTTAATAGTCTGCACTTCCATAGTTAAGCATCTATCACATGTTGGTGCAGTACCCCCTTCTTTATCCCTTGTAGCCAGTAATTCCCGGGTAGGGAGTAGATTTAAGCGTAATCTCAAAAAAGCAGATCTAAACCAAAAACTGGGGGACTTCTTAAGATAAGCCGGAAGAAACGATAAACGCTTATCTAACAGTGTCAGTGAGGCTGACCTTGTAGTTCTCCGCATCTTATCAATCGTGTGGATCCAATCAGTCACTTTCAATCTTTCCTTTACTTTTAGAGGATTCTGTAAAAGGGACTCTACATCCGAGTCACCGCCAGACAATAGTGCTAAACAAGTTAGTTCTAGCCTACACAAAAAAACATTATCTCCTTGTTCCCGCTCTACATCAATTTCCTCAAAAAGTGAGTTCCTAGGGGGATCAAGAATTGACCTATAGAGGGTAAGCCACTTCCAGGCTAGCCATGATTTAAGAGAAGACAAGCCAAGCTCATAACGTAAAGAAACAATCGGAACACAATCAGGGAGGCCCAAGGTGCGTTTCCAAATCTTTGATTCAATAGCATCCCAGTCTAGTTGGAAGGATAAAGGATTGTAGTCCATGCCATATAGGATTATGGGAACTACCTTCCCGATATAAAATCTAATAAGAGGGAGGATGGTAAATCTGCCAAACTTAGAGTAGATTTTTTTCATCTGGGCTCCCAATTTGATCACCTTTAAATCAATAGAGGCCATCAAAGTAAGCCCAGAAGGGAAGGATCTTAATTCAGCTCCCAAATAGGTTAATTCGGAGACAACCTCTACCCGGGCTGCATCCAACTTACAGATCATAGTCTTCACTATTTTGTTAGGCCTCCTAAATACAAGAATCTTGGACTTTGAGGGATTTATTTTTAATTTATTAGTCCTAGCATAATATTCTAGAGCAGTTAACAGACGCTGCAACCCCACTTGTGAGTGGTCCAAGACTACTATATCATCGGCATAAGCTAACCAATTGATTTTTACGTTACCGATTGTCGGAGATATTAACCCTATATTCTGGAGCCAAGCCGCTAAGTCCGCCATAAAAAGGATGAAAAGCAGGGGAGCTAATAAACAGCCTTGGCGTACCCCTTTAGTTATCCTGATTGGATCGGAGAGCAAACCGGACCTGCCCAGTCTGACCTGCATATAATTGTTAGAATGCAGCTCTATTAAGATAGAAAGTAGGCCAGCAGGAATGCCCCAGGCATCCAATTTACCCCATAATAGATTTCTGTCAATCATATCGAAAGCCTGGGATAAATCAATCCAGGCTCCAAAAAGGGCAGGACCCCCCTTGGTGAAGGACTTCTCTGCAAGACAACTCAAGACTAACCCATTCAGAGAGGTAGAAAGACCTTTTCTAAAGCCAGATTGCTGCTTTGGAATAATTCCCTTTGTTTTCGCCCAAGATTCCAATTCACCTAGAACAATGCCCGTAAAGATTTTACTATCGGCGTCTAGGAGAGAGATGGGGCGATAGTTAGAAGCCAATAGCCTATCACCCTTTTTGTAAATGGGAATAACTATTGAATGAGTCCAAGAGTCAGGGATTCTCCTCTGGGCAATTATGTTGTCAAAGAGGGCTTTTAGGATCTTCGCCCACATTTCTGGGTCCGATTTCAAGATCGAATTACTTAAACCATTTGGACCAGAAGCTCTGGAAGTTGAGGATTTTTTAATTAAAAATTCTATATCCAGAACGTTAAACTCAAGAAGCCATCTACGGGATACATCTGCAGCCAAACATATCGAGGCGTCAGAGCCATAAAGCCTGGAAAAATGGTCAATCCAGATCCCCTCTTGAATAATTGAATCTTGTTTCTGATGTTGAATAACCTCATTCAGATTCACTAAAGTCCAGAAATTTCGCGAATTCCTAAGAGACAGGGCGTAAAGCATTCTCTCAGCATCCTGTTGAATTAACAGATGATTATGTGCACGAAGCCAATTCCTATAGCTATTTTTCAGCTTTACTAACCCCTCTCCATAGGCTTTCTCACATAGGCCTGATCTCTTTAAGATAGATATCTGGGACCTCAATTCTTTTTTACGACTTATAACTTGCACATTGAAGGAATGTTTATGCAGCTTATGTGGTTTCTGCGCGGGGGCCTCCACAGATGCCTGTACCGTTAAAAAATTCAAAAAAACACTAGGGGTACAAAATTTGGACAAGTTCTGAGTAGATAAATGGCTCGTCCTAAAGCGCAACTCGCCATTTAATAACTGGCCTCCTTTTTGAAAATTTCTAATGGCATTTCCTGAGTTATTAACAAGTAGCTCATGATCATAACGTGAAGTTACTGGAGCACAATCATAAGACAAAGCCACCTTCAACATAGCATGGTCATCAGGGTTCCCATCTCCAATTATCAAACTATTACAGTTTCCAAAAATGTTTCTAGAAACAAAGAAATAATCTATCGTGGAGAAAGATGAACCTCTGTGCCAGGAGGGGGAATTAGGAATATCCCCCCTAATATTTCCATTCAATATATATAGATTCCATTCCTGCATACATTTTAACCACATTTTGCCATTAATAGACTTCTGCTTACAATTGCCTGATCTGGGATCCACGGTGGAAATACATTGGGAGTTAAGATCCCCGGCAATAAGAATTTCTTCCGCTGGGTAACGGATAGAGCAGTCAAGTAAACCCTCCGAGAGAGCACACAGAAACTCACAAAGTGGAGAAATACCCGGGTTCCAATACAGGTTTACCACAATCCAACTTAAACACTCATTGGAGTTTCTCAGAGATACTCTCACCATGAGGATCCCCTGGTTGCTATTTGAAACAATCATCGAGGATTTAAACATCTCGTTATTAGAGGCTACCAACAAACCGCCCATCGGTCTACCCACCCCCGGAGCCAAAGCCAACTGTTGAAAAATTGAGTATCCATCAATACCCACTAGACCAGTTAGCCAAGTTTCTTGAAAAAGAATTAGATCGAAAGTTTGAAAAATTTCCGATCTCCTAGGCTCCTCAGCGAAGGATGTGTAGCCTCTAGTGTTCCAAGATAACACATTGACCTCAGTTGACCCTAAAGCTTCGGATGGGTCATCCCCATCTTAAGAAAGACTTGAGAGATCACTTCCGGTAACATGTCCCACATATTCGTTGTAGTAATTGGGGAAATATCCTTACTGATTGCCCCCCGACAATGATCTTGCTTGACTATCTGGTGGGAGTCGGTGGGAATAAGTACTGGGCAAGTCAGAGAGATCTTCAGTCCCCTCTTCTCCCATGCCACCGCCTCACCCATAATTATATTCAAACCCAATCTTGATTTCAATTCTATTGCCGCTATATTAGTATCAGTGTCATATGGGAAGCTCACTGCTTCAATATCGTCTGAAGAAAAGTACTTCAAAGCTGGGATTGACTTCATTTCCATTATAATTGCAGAACGATTTAACGGAGAGTCAAAACGGGAAGATGCAGCAGGTCTTGATAGAAAAACTCTCAAATCTAGGTTCTGTTTATACAGTTCATCATGCACCTGGGATGATGTATCCGAGTTGCCATTCTCCGTCAAAATTCCTAAACCAGCTGGAGCATCAAAACCTACAGCCCGTGGTTCACCATCAGACAAAACGGAAGGCAGTCTATCAGATGGATGCTTCGCTATAGCAGCCATATTTGCTTGCAGATTTTCAGAGCTAGAAGTGGCCCCCTTGGCACCCTGATCAACGGCCACCCTCACTGACTTTTTCAAAAAAATAGGAGCAATTTTAACCAGAGGGTTAGGCAGCAGCTTTTTCTGTTTAGCCATTAGAAAGATCGGTGCAATTTTTTTTGGTTGGTCCACATAGTCAGTTTGCCTTCCCACTGTAGATTTACCTCCAGACACTGTCGTTTCATCCATAGAATGTAATCTTTGAGCTTTTGATTTGGGAATTTTCTTCCCCTTTTTCGAGCTAGGAGTTTTAGCCAAACCCTTTTGAGATTTCTCAAGGGTTTCGGAGCCATCATTTGATTTTCGTGGATGCAGATTACTTCCAGAATGTATCTGTTTTTCCCTTCGTTTCGCCTTTTTAGTTGTGGGATTGATGGCTTCATTGGCTATTAACTTCCTATTTTTTCTCTTTGTTTTAGACTTCCCATTTGATTTTTTTTTCTGAGGGACTGGTAAATCCGAGTTCGAAGAAGAGATATCTATTGGAGAACCCACAATTGGGGCCCCAACTTGAAACTCACTATCAGCCAGAGCAGCCAATCTCAGAAACTCCTCCATCACAGATGACGAGAGGGGAGTATCGGTGAAAATGGCCTCAACGTGAGGTGGAATAGAAGGCCCCACCGGTTCTTCCTTTGTCTGGTTATGACAGCGATCAACTTTTTCTAGTAAAATCATAGACACCTTTTTTAAATCCCCACATAGATCAGTCAAAAGGGCTATTTTACACGTTTGATCCTTTACTTCTTTATGGAGCTCAGTCAAAAACCCTCCCAATGATTCATTGACTGCCGATTTTAAGGCTACCATGGCAATTTCATTTAATTCCAAATCCTTGTTAATCTCCAATAGTATACCCGTATGCTGATAGACCTCTGTTTTCAGATTTTCAAAAACTTTAACCAAGGAAGATAAAACAAAATTGAGAGCTGTTATAGTCGGAGGTACTAGTGCTTCGGGGGAATTCTGGACAGGGTCAACCGATCTCTCATGGTCGGGTAAAGCGGTTGGCAATTCCTGAGAGATCTCGTGGGAAATTACTTCGACCGGCCTCAAAGCCATTCCCATATCGGGAGCCAAGGCTGCCGCTTCCAACTCCAACATGTCCTCATCTCTGGGCTCATTAAAGTCCTCACATCGATGAGTCAAAGAATTCTCTAATTGGACTGAGCCCATCCTAGGGACTAACAAGGGAGGCGTAATATTAGTCAATGGAGGCTCACTTGAAGAGACTAGATGGTTTAAGATCACATTCTTCATGGTGGAGGTCCTCAGGGTAAAGTCAATATCTCCTTGGAAAAGCACACAGCTGGGTTGATTTGCAGGCGATGACAGGTCCTTCCTTTGTGATAGAGAATCCGCCAGACCCGAGCCAGCAGGTGCCTGGTCATCTGATGGATAAACACTCGGTGGGGGAAGAAAAATACCACCACCTGATTTATAAGGTTTAAAGAAGGATGCCCTCGGTCTTATCTTCTCCTTGCGCGGTACGTTCTTTCCCACATCCATTGGAGTAGAATGTAGAGGTCTCTGAGCTTCTGAGGAAAGAGCCGCACTGCGAAGATCATACATGACCCCCTAATTAATTCAAATCTACGCTTTTGCTGAGAGTAGTGCTTCTTCTGAAATAAATCAGAGGCCCAAAGCGGTAAAAAGGAGGAGAGGAGCAGCAATGCGATGCAAAGGGCGGCCAGCAGACTCAAACCCTGTCCGCTACCTATCCGCTGCCGCCCTCCACTCCTGTTTTCACCTGGTCACACCCTTGTCACTTCTTATAGCCACAAAGGGTATTAGTGGGTAGCAGTGGGTAGTAGTGTGTAAAACTGCAACACTTCGTAAAGCCGTGTAGATTGGAGTAGGGTATAGTAGGGTAGGTTAATTACAGCCAGATAGGAATAAGAGGGGGACGGGCGAAGGGAGGCCTCTTTGTAGGCGCCTTTTTAGCCTCTATCAACCTTTTCCAATTTTAACAGTTTTGAGGCTGTGCCCAATTTCATCCAGTAGCACCCGAACCCCCCACTTTAACCTTTACCTTTACCCTTCCCCTTTGCCCTTTACCCTTTACTTTTTTGCAGTTAGCCACCGTCGACCCACTGCCACACACTTTTCTCCCCACAGCACAACTCACTCAGAGCGGGTTCGGTGGGTTCCTAGGGCTCCCCCCGGAAGAATCCTGTAAAGATCCAACAGGGATTTGCGGGAGTTCACAGGAAAGACTGCAGAGTCGGCAGCGCACGAGTGAAGCAGTCCAAGAGCAGTCCAAGAGCAGTCCAAGAGCAACCGATACTCGAGGGCTCTGGAACTCTGGAACTTTGGAACTCGAGCAGGAAGCCGGTTGGCCTCAGATGGCCTCAGCTGGGCTGGGCTCCACTTCAGTGATTCGACCGCCCTTGATGCCGATGCCGATGCCGACACCACAACACTACTCCACTTCAGAGGAAAGGACCTCAGGACGTCAGGACGTCAGCCCTTCACACCGTCAAGCCGCACTGAACGCAGAGAACAAATCAGCCGCTTCCGACAGTAAAAGTTCTGCCCAATGTACTGTTGGTGATTTTTCTCACTTCTTATTTCCATCCACCTCTCCTCTCACCGGAGGGTATCAAGCGCAGTGATACCCTCGGGTCTGGGCGGTATATCAAATGAAATAAATAAATAATAAATACATTGGGCCTCATTCCAAGTTCGGAGGTAGCCATGGTGTTATTAGCACCATGGCTGCCTCCAATACCGGTACCGACACCGACCTGGTTCAGTGGGGACTTACCGGTCCATTCCGACCTTGGAGGGACCGGTAAGTCCCCATTGAAAAAGGCAATCCACATTCCTATTTAAGCCCCCATATGGCTCAATGGGAATGGGGAGGGAGCTAATAACGGTACCGCAATTTGCAGTGCCGTTATTTGCTCCCTGATCCCTTTGTGGCTCCCGCTAAGGGAGCATGGTAAAACCAGGTGCCCATAGCGGGACCCGCTAAGGGACCTCGGGATAGGGCGCAAAGGGATTACCGGCGCCGATTTCCTTAACGGTGCCAGGTATCCTTTTGCGCCCACCTCGTAATGAGGCCCACTGTGTCTGCCCTCCCTGCTACACACCCTCATTGCCCCTTCTCACATGACCTCCCTCTCTACTAACAGTCCTTGTCCCCTCTGCCATTATTTAGCTGCCCTCCCTTCTAACCACTTGCCTTCATTGCCCCCCCACTGGTAATGGCCCAAAATGTCGCCCTCAGAATTCAGACTTTTTTTTTACCCCCCCCTTACACCGAATATATGTGAGGGTTATGGGATATAATAGTTGTATGGGGGGCTGTGGGGCTCTCCCCCACATATGTATGTGGTGTAAAGGTTTTTTTTAAAAAAAAGATCTCATTTTCGGCCGTCGGAATTCTGGGGTCATAGTGATCACATAGCTCCGAAATAACAGGGCGTCAGGCCCCCTACCCAAGCAAATGGGCAACTTCATCACAGAGGCAGCAGGAGTGAGGATAGTAGGCAGAACGGGCGGACAGGCAGTGGCAATGGGAATGAGTGGGTGGGAGGTAATGGGAAAAGGGGCAATGAGGCTGAGTAAGTGGGAGAGTGGAGGCAGCGGGAGCGAGAAGTCCTTATGGGAGTGGGAGCAATGAGGGTAAGAGGGAGAGCAGAGGCAGCGGGAACGAGAGGGCCTTATGGGAGTGGGAGCAATGAGGGTAAGAGGGAGACCAGAGGCAGTGGGAGCGTGAGGGCATTATGGGAGTGGGAGCAATGAGGCTGAGTAAGAGGGAGAGCAGAGGCAGTGGGAGCAATGAAGGTGAGTAAGAGGGGGAGCAGAGGCAGTGGGAGCAATGAGGGTAAGAGGGAGAGCAGAGGTGGTGGGAGAGTGAGGGCATTATGGGAATGGGAGCAATGAGGCTGAGTAAGAGGGAGAGCGAGGCAGTGAGAGCAATGAGGGTAAGAGGGAGAGCAGAGGCAGTGGGAGTGAGAGGGCATAATGGGAGTGGGAGCAATGAGGCTGAGTAAGAGGGAGAGCAGAGGCAGCGGGAGCAAGAGGGCCTTATGTGAGTGGGAGCAATGAGGGTAAGAGGGAGACCAGAGGCAGAGGGAGCATGAGGGCATTATGGGAGTGGGAGAAATGAGGGTAAGAGGGAGACCAGAGGCAGTGGCGGCAATGAAGGTGAGTAAGAGGGGGAGCAGAGGCAGTGGGAGCAATGAGGGTAAGAGGGAGAGCAGAGGCAGTGGGAGCGTGAGGGCATTATGGGAGTGGGAGCAATGAGAGTAAGAGGGAGAGCAGAGGCAGTGGGAGCGTGTGGCCATTATGGGAGTGGGAGCAATGAGGGTAAGAGGGAGAGCAGAGGCAGTGGGCGCATGAGGCCATTGTGGGAGTGGGAGCAATGAGGCTGAGTAAGAGGGAGAGCAGAGGCAGTGGGAGCAATGAGGATAAGAGGGAGAGCAGAGGCAGTGGGAGCAATAAGGGTAAGAGGGAGAGCAGAGACAGTGGGAGCAATGAGGGTAAGAGGGAGAGCAGAGGCAGTGGGAGCGAGAGGGCATTATGGGAGTGGGAGCAATGAGGCTGAGTAAGAGGGAGAGCAGAGGCAGTGGGACCGAGAGGGCATTATGGGAGTGAGAACAATGAGGCTGAGTAAGAGGGAGAGCAAAGGCAGTGGGAGCAATGAGAGTAAGAGGGAGAGCAGAGGCAGTGGGAGCGTGAGGGCATTATGGGAGTGGGAGCAATGAGGCTGAGTAAGAGGGAGAGCAGAGGCAGTGGGAGCAATGAGGTAAGAGGGAGAGCAGAGGCAGTGGGAGCAATGAGGGTAAGAGGGAGAGCAGAGACAGTGGGAGCAATGAGGGTAAGAGGGAGAGCAGAGACAGTGGGAGCAATGAGGGTAAGAGGGAGAACAGAGGCAGTGGGAGCGAGAGGGCATTATGGGAGTGGGAGCAATGAGGCTGAGTAAGAGGGAGAGCAGAGGCAGTGGGAGCGAGAGGGCATTATGGGAGTGGGAGCAATGAGGCTGAGTAAGAGGGAGAGCAGAGGCAGTGGGACCGAGAGGGCATTATGGGAGTGAGAGCAATGAGGCTGAGTAAGAGGGAGAGCAAAGGCAGTGGGAGCAATGATGGTGAGTAAGAGGGGGAGCAGAGGCAGTGGGAGCAATGAGGGTAAGGGGGAGAGCAGAGGCAGTGGGAGCAATGAGAGTAAGAGGGAGAGCAGAGGCAGTGGGAGCAATGAGAGTAAGAGGGAGGGCAGAGGCAGTGGGAGCGTGAGGGCATTATGGGAGTGGGAGCAATGAGGCTGAGTAAGAGGGAGAGCAGAGGCAGTGGGAGCGTGAGGGCATTATGGGAGTTGGAGCAATGAGGCTGAGTAAGAGGGAGAGCAGAGGCAGTGGGAGCAATGAGGGTAAGAGGGAGAGCAGAGGCAGTGGGAGGGGGAGGGCATTATGGGAGTGGGAGTAATGAGGCTGAGTAAGAGGGAGAGCAGAGGCAGTGGGAGCAATGAGGGTAAGAGGGAGAGCAGAGGCAGTGGGCGCATGAGGCCATTGTGGGAGTGGGAGCAATGAGGCAGAGTAAGAGGGAGAACCGAGGCAGTGGGAGCAATGAGGGTAAGAGGGAGAGCAAAGGCAGTGGAAGCAATGAGATTAGGGGAGAGCAGAGGCAGTGGGAGCGTGAGGGCATTATGGAAGTGGGAGCAATGAGGCTGAGTAAGAGGGAGAGCAGAGGCAGTGGGAGCAATGAGGGTAAGAGGGAGAGCAGAGACAGTGGGAGCAATGAGGGTAAGAGGGAGAGCAGAGACAGTGGGAGCAATGAGGGTAAGAGGGAGAGCAGAGGCAGTTGGAGCGAGAGGGCATTATGGGAGTGGGAGCAATGAGGCTGAGTAAGAGGGAGAGCAGAGGCAGTGGGAGCGAGAGGGCATTATGGGAGTGGGAGCAATGAGGCTGAGTAAGAGGGAGAGCAGAGGCAGTGGGACCGAGAGGGCATTATGGGAGTGAGAGCAATGAGGCTGAGTAAGAGGGAGAGCAAAGGCAGTGGGAGCAATGATGGTGAGTAAGAGGGGGAGCAGAGGCAGTGGGAGCAATGAGGGTAAGGGGAGAGCAGAGGCAGTGGGAGCAATGAGAGTAAGAGGGAGAGCAGAGGCAGTGGGAGCAATGAGAGTAAGAGGGAGGGCAGAGGCAGTGGGAGCGTGAGGGCATTATGGGAGTGGGAGCAATGAGGCTGAGTAAGAGGGAGAGCAGAGGCAGTGGGAGCGTGAGGGCATTATGGGAGTTGGAGCAATGAGGCTGAGTAAGAGGGAGAGCAGAGGCAGTGGGAGCAATGAGGGTAAGAGGGAGAGCAGAGGCAGTGGGAGGGGGAGGGCATTATGGCAGTGGGAGTAATGAGGCTGAGTAAGAGGGAGAGCAGAGGCAGTGGGAGCAATGAGGGTAAGAGGGAGAGCAGAGGCAGTGGGCGCATGAGGCCATTGTGGGAGTGGGAGCAATGAGGCAGAGTAAGAGGGAGAACCGAGGCAGTGGGAGCAATGAGGGTAAGAGGGAGAGCAAAGGCAGTGGAAGCAATGAGATTAGGGGAGAGCAGAGGCAGTGGGAGCGTGAGGGCATTATGGAAGTGGGAGCAATGAGGCTGAGTAAGAGGGAGAGCAGAGGCAGTGGGAGCAATGAGGGTAAGAGGGAGAGCAGAGACAGTGGGAGCAATGAGGGTAAGAGGGAGAGCAGAGACAGTGGGAGCAATGAGGGTAAGAGGGAGAGCAGAGGCAGTTGGAGCGAGAGGGCATTATGGGAGTGGGAGCAATGAGGCTGAGTAAGAGGGAGAGCAGAGGCAGTGGGAGCGAGAGGGCATTATGGGAGTGGGAGCAATAAGGCTGAGTAAGAGGGAGAGCAGAGGCAGTGGGACCGAGAGGGCATTATGGGAGTGAGAGCAATGAGGCTGAGTAAGAGGGAGAGCAAAGGCAGTGGGAGCAATGAGAGTAAAAGGGGGAGCAGAGGCAGTGGGAGCAAGAGGGCATTGTGGGAGTGGGAGCAATGAGGCTGAGTGAGGAGGAGAGCAGAGGCAGTGGGAGCAATGAGGGTAAGAAGGAGAGCAGAGGCAGTGGGAGCAATGAGAGTAAGAGGGAGAGCAGAGGCAGTGGGAGCGTGAGGGCATTATGGGAGTAGGAGCAATGAGGCTGAGTAAGAGGGAGAGCAGAGGCAGTGGGAGTAATGAGGGTAAGAGGGAGAGCAGAGGCAGTGGGAGCAATGAGGGTAAGAGGGAGAGCAGAGACAGTGGGAGCAATGACTGTAAGAGGGAGAGCAGAGGCAGTGGGAGCAATGAGGGTAAGAGGGAGAGCAGAGGCAGTGGGAGCAATAAGAGTAAGAGGGAGAGAAGAGACAGTGGGAGCAATGAGGGTAAGAGGGAGAGCAGAGGCGGTGGGAGCGTGAGGGCATTATGGGAGTGGGAGCAATGAGGCTGAGTAAGAGGGAGAGCAGAGGCAATGAGAGCAATGAGGGTGAGAGGGAGAGCAGAGGCAGTGGGAGCAATGAGGGTAAGAGGGGGAGCAGAGGCAGTGGGAGCGTGAGACCATTGTGGGAGTGGGAGCAATGAGGCTGCGTAAGAGGGAGAACCGAGGCAGTGGGAGCAATGAGGGTAAGAAGGAGAGCAGAGGCAGTGGGAGCAATGAGAGTAAGAGGGAGAGCAGAGGCAGTGGGAGCGTGAGGGCATTATGAGAGTGGGAGCAATGAGGCTGAGTAAGAGGGAGAGCAGAGGCAGTGGGAGTAATGAGGGTAAGAGGGAGAGCAGAGGCAGTGGGAGCAATGAGGGTAAGAGGGAGAGCAGAGACAGTGGTAGCAATGAGTGTAAGAGGAGAGCAGAGACAGTGGGAGCACAGAGGGTAAGAGGGAGAGCAGAGGCAGTGGGAGCGAGAGGGCATTATGGGAGTGGGAGCAATGAGGCTGGGTAAGAGGGAGAGCAGAGGCAGTGGGAGCGAGAGGGCATTATGGGAGTGGGAGCAATGAGGCTGAGTAAGAGGGAGAGCAGGGGCAGTGGGAGCGAGAGGGCATTATGGGAGTGGGAGCAATGAGGCTCTGTAAGAGGGAGAGCAGAGGCAGTGGGAGCAATGAGAGTAAAAGGGAGAGCAGAGGCAGTGGGAGCGAGAGGGCATTGTGGGAGTGGGAGCAATGATGCTGAGTAAGGGGGAGAGCAGAGGCAGTGGGAGCAATGAGGGTAAGAGGAAGAGCAGAGGCAGTGGGAGCGTGAGGGCATTATGGGAGCGGGAGCAATGAGGGTAAGAGGGAGACCAGAGGCAGTGGGAGCAATGAGGGTAAGAGGGAGAGCAGAGGCAGTGGGAGTGAGAGGGCATTATGGGAGTGGGAGCAATGAGGCTGAGTAAGAGGGAGAGCAGAGGCAGTGGGAGTGAGAGGGCATTATGGAAGTGGGAGCAATGAGGCTGAGTAAGAGGGAGAGCAGAGGCAGTAGGAGCGAGAGGGCATTGTGGGAGTGGGAGCAATGAGGCTGAGTAAGGAGGAGAGCAGAGGCAGTGGGAGCGATGAGGGTAAGAGGGAGAGCAGAGGCAGTGGGAGCGTGAGAGCATTATGGGAGCGGGAGCAATGAGGCTAAGAGAGAGAGCAGAGGCAGTGGGAGCAATGAGAGTAAAAGGGAGAGCAGAGGCAGTGGGAGCGAGAGGGCATTATAGGGGTGGGAGCAATGAGGGTGCGATGCGAGGAGGACAGAGACGGGGTGGAAGGGTAGAGTTAACGGGAGAGGGAACAATGAGGGTGAGCACAGGAGGTAAAGGGAGAAGGTACAATGAGGATGGGCAGGAAGGAGAGCAGCGATAATGGAGAGAGAAGGAGGAAATGTGAGACTGGGCAATCAGGGTGTGTCAGAGGGAGGTCAGAAATAATGGTAGACAGTGAAGGGGGGCGTGCAGAGGCAAAGGTTGCTGTGCTCGAGGGAGAGACCAGGTGGGGCGGGGTCTATGTGATCACTACAACCCCCAGAATTCCGACAGCCAAAAATGCTGACGTTTTTAAACCCCCTTTACACCACATACATATGCAGTCGGAGACCCTTGCAAGCCCCCCCCCCCAATAGTACTATAACATCCCATATCCCCCCACATATATATGTGGTGTAAGGAGGGTCGGAAAAAAAAGTCAGCATTTCGGGAGTCAGAATTCTGAGGGCGACATTTTGGGCCATTACTGTTATTTCCTTTTCAGGCCAGCGTTGTGTTTCGAGTGGTCGCTTAAAAAATGTTGGGGGGAACATGACATCTAAATGAAAGGGGCCCGTGCCAAATGGGTGTGACAAAATGGTTGCCACAAAAATTGGGGGGGGGGGGTTAAACACTGTTGTCCCTCCCTAAAATTACGCCCATGACACCCAGGGCACGGCAGGGATGGTGCACACACGCCCTATTGTGTCCAGCATGCCCTTATCCTGTCACGTGATGTGTCACGCAGCCCCACCCTCAGTTCATTCAAAGCAGAAGAGTCCAGTGGGTGTGATGAGAAATAATTGTCTATTTCACGGCTCCTTTAAATGATCTATTTATTCTCGAACTTTAATCCACAATAGGTGGGCCAGTACAACCTAGGGACCCATGCACAAAACCAGCACCCACCTGATCCCTTTAGATCCTGAGTGGGTGGGGAGGCATGTGGATATGGGCAGGAACTGGGGGTGGGTGGGCCAAGGAACAGTAGCACCCTGGAAGAGGGTGCTGGCCAACAGGATGCTCGGAACACGGGCTCTATTGTATGGTACAAGCCAGCGCCCCCTACCCCAGCATCAGTGTAGATTCCTACGAGGGTGCTAAAAGTGTCTAATTAAAAAAAGAAGCGTACCTCACTGCACAGCGTCGTGCCATGCTTTCCGCAAGTTTGTTTAATTGTTGATGATGTCCTGGCCATCAACATTGAAAACGGACTTAGGAAAACAAAGTATGGTGCCTGGCTGCGCAGCGAGGTAAGTTAAAAAAAACATTGAAACCATTAGCACCCGCATACAAAACCACACAGGTGTTAATTGTGATATTCCCAATTTTGTTAGGCCAACCCTGTCAGTAACGGCACAGCTGTATATCCTTGAGGGACACTCAGACCCTTAACTTGGGTGGCGGGCCATTACTGACAGGGTCGACCCGCTGCCTCGGTGCATATCCCCTCAAATGAAGCTTGGTGGCTATAGGGCAGGTACAAGAGGGCTACTCGGATGTAAGACAGGAGCATGGGGGCTAGTCTGATGTAGTGCTTAATTTGTGCCTGTGTTTGTCGGTGGCCACCACCGGCACTGTTTTGTAGGCACCAGCACTCTCTCTGCAGCTGCCCTTAATCATGGATTGCTGCGTAGTGGTGCAAGGAGATAGAAGCATTCATCAAAGAAAGTTAACAATTAAGTGTTAATTTTCTGTGATGAATGCACAACATTAGCTGAGGCTCTGCTGGCAGAGCTCCAGGCACCCGCCAGCATGGCGCCAGTCAGGAGGCAGCCCAGCTCAGGCCACGCTCTCCCTCAGAAACAAATTGTTGTGGGTGGGGGTGGGACGCGTGAACTGCAAGCATATGTTGCTTTGGGGGGCGAGGTTACCTAAGCGCAATCACGTAGTCCCTCAAACCCTCTGCGAACCCCTCCTGTTCGTCAGTCACATTCTAGGGGCATTCGTTGCTTGACTGGACGATAAGCCGCCCCAGCCAGGGCAAGCTAGCTTGAGGAGTCCCACTTCGGGAGAGGTGAGTGAGCAGCTCTGCCGCCTTGCTCTGCAAGTGTGTCGGCTGCCAGAGGTCATGGTCTGCTTCACCGCCTTGGGGTTGTCTGGCTGAACAAAGGCAGCGTTCAGTGCATCCTCATAGAAGCACCTGCAGTGAAAGTGTATCAGGTGTCAGGTTGTTAGGGATACAAGTGACAAATGTGAACCTCCTCCCCCTCCTGTAGTGCCTCACAAATCACTAAAGCAGCAGGACATGGCGAGAGAGCGCTGACAGGCCCACACATTTGCAAAGTTAATGCAACATGTTTCCTTTTGCTCTCGATCACCCCCTCTAACATGGAGATGTGGTGAGAGGGAGGGGAGGCCCCGGTTGGCTGCATCAGTTAGCTGAAATCGTAATTGTGGAACTCACGGTCCTTTTTGATAGTGCCTCCCTTCTGGTGGTTACTATGATTTTGGCGCCCATCCGTGTGTGCTGCTGAGCTTTATTTTGTCTCGTGTTTCCTCTGCATACCATCTGCATGGACATTTTAGATAATACACAGTATATGTTTCAAGTACATTTTCTACATTTCTGCTCGCTCTCGGATGAATTAATGCATCTCCTTTCCTTATATTATTGTAAATAAGACTTTCTGAACTTGGGGAAGCGGCTGTGTAGTGGCTGTAAAAAACATCCGTATGACACTTTTGCTGGCAACCCGTTAGCATGCAAATAGACATAGCAAAGCTTTTTCTCCATCTTTATGTGCAAAGATTGTTGTCTGGGAAAACAGTTTCACAAATTTTACTTCCATATGTAAAATAGGTCAATACTTCTAATTCGCTTATAGTGTGATTTTCTTAACATTCCCTTTGAATATGATTTAAAATATACCTTAATTCAATGACGGAACACTCTATACTCTTCCTCGGATACCAGCGAGTTGGTAACTGTATTAGTACTGTCAAATATGTTTTACATATTCCATAGGGCCCCTGCCAACACAGCACGCCTGGATCACCTCTGGAATTTGATTGCAATTTGCACAATTGGTGAGCAGTAGATAGTGTGAGCTTTATGAGCCATCCAGTGTTGGTTCCATGGAAAGAGGTGGGAAGACTCGTCTGGAGATGGGCTAGTCGGAGAGATGGCCAGGATGGTGGGGGACGCCGAAGGGGGAAGGGGTCTGACCAGGATCACAAAGATTGGCTCAAATAGTTGGATTTCAAGGACTACACTGTGGAGTAATAATGTCTTATAGAGTTTACTTACAAAAAACACAAATTGCATAATAAAGCTAATCTGTTAGGGTAGGAGCAAAGCGGCTTGCCTGGTTTAGGGCAGGAACAGGAAGTCTCATTTGATATTTGATAGGAGCATGCAGGTTCGCCTGATGTAGGGTAGGAACAGGGAGACTTGTATGATGTAGGGTAGGAGTGTCGAGGCTAATTTGATGTAGGGTTGGAGTTTGAAGGCTAGTCTGATATGGGGCAGGAGTGTTGGGGCTAGTCTTATGTAGGGTAGGAACGTTAAGGCTCATCTGTGTGACAAACCAAATTCTGGGGGCACCAGTGGTCCAGAGATGAATATCAGTTTCTAAACCACCAATCAGCCCCACACCTCTAGTACACCAGAAGGTATCTGAACAGATTGGAAACACAAGTAAATTATAAACCTCCTTGTCCAATTTTGGTAACGTGGACGGAACAGCAGGCTTATCTCTGCAAGGTTGTAGATCGTTAGTTAGTTGCAACACAGTGAAAATATAATTATTACACAATGATCAAAGAGGCTGTCCTGTCAAGGTTGTATAACAATATCTACTGTATTATTATCACAACAGACAGTTCTATCACACTACAAAATACAACCCACCCTGTAAAGGAATGCAGAGGACAGGCAGTTTCAAAGAAGCAAAAGCGATGGATGGATACTGGCAGGAGGGTAGTCGGTAAACGATTTAATCGTAAAAGTTCAAGGAGACTTGGTTTCAACACAAAGGGAGCAATGGGATCTACAGTGTCAATAGGGGTCTTCGGAAAAGGACCAGGGGGACAGAACCACAATCTACCTTGGGCATGATCAAAAAGGCTAAGCTGATGTAGGGCGTGAACACGGGGGCTAGTCCGATGTAGGGCATGGACAAGGGCGCTAGTCTGATGTAGGGCATGGACAAGGTGGCTAGTCCGATGTAGGGCATGAGCAAAGGGGCTAGTCTGATGTAGGCCATGATTAAGGGAGCTAGTCTGATGTAGGGCGTGAGGAAGGTGGCTAAACTGATGTAGCACGTGAGCAAGGAGGCTAGTCTGTTGTAGGGTATGAGCAAGGTGGTTAGTGTGATGTAGGGCGTGAGCAAGGCGGCTAGTCTGATGTAGGGCATGAGTAAAGGGGCTTGTCTGATGTAGGGCACAGGCAAGGGGGCTAGTCTGATGTAGAGCATGAGCAAGGGGGCTAGTCTGATGTACGGCATGAGCAAAGGGGCTAGTCTGATGTAGGGCATGATCCAAGTGGCTTGTCTTATGTAGGGCATGAACAAGGTGGCTAGTCTGATATAGGGCATGAGCAAGAGGTCTAGTCTAATGTAGGGCATGAGGAAAGGGGCTAGTCTGATGTAGGGCATGATCAAGGGGACCAGTCTGTAGGGCATGGACAAGGGGGCTGATCTGATGTAGGGCATGGACAAGGGGGCTAGTCTAATCTATGATATGATATGATAGATTATTTATGTAGCGTTTATACACAATGTGTTTCAAAGTGCTTCAAGGCAAGGGAGGGAACAAGGCAAAATACAATGACATTCTTACAAGCCATGAACACGAAGGATGTGAAATTAACTATCGTACTCGACCTGACAACATTTCAGATAGGGCAAGAGCTAAGACATAGATAAGGAAGGGAGGAGGAGAGTGGGAAGGAAATGGAAACAGACAGGTGACTAACGTACTAGGTCTGACGACATTTCTGGTAGAGATGGAGAAAAACAAAAGGTGAGGGAGAGGGGTGCAGAAAGGGAGGGGAGGAAGAAAACAAGCGACTATCATACTAGGCCGGACGACATTTCAGATAGTGCTGGAAGGGGTGGGGGCGAACAAGTAAGGGGAGGGAAAGGAGACAGGCGAAGTTGCTATCATACTAGGTCCAGGGACAATTCTGATAGAGTAACTGCATAGAAGAAAGTAAGGGAAGGAGGAGATAGGAAAAGGGAGAAATGGAGAGGAGGAGAGAACAGTGAGTAAGCCGTCAAAAAGTGTGGAGAAGCAAGAGGGGAGAGCGAATACAATTGCAGAAGTCAGTAGTAACACATAATGTTGCAAGCCAGGATACAAGATGAAGATGGGAACAGCATCATTCAGGGCCACCATGATTATAAAATGCTAAGGAAGTACAGTTGAGAAAGGGTGACGCACCGTGAATCAATGAAGTCCGTAAAGTCAGATCCAGCATTGGCCACAAGACGGTGATGGTGAAACCAGAATGTATCAGGACAGACTCCTGCAGAAGTAGGCTGGAGGGGGAGAAGGGTAGAAGAGTCAAGCAAAACAGGCAACACCTGTGAACGAGAAGGGTGGGGGGCACAAGGGAGCATCACAGGGGGGCAAAGGGGGTGGGGATGGCCTATGGGGACAGAGGAAGTAACCGCATGTTGGTGTATGCTTACCTGCTGTCTGAGTAGGGGCTTCGGGCCCTGGGTCCTCCTGGTCCGAACAGGTCCAAACAGGAATTGCCCTTTTCTTTGTCTGCCCTTTGCTTTGGACGCAGGGGCGAGAGAGTCCCTTGATCTAAGAGTTAAGAGCAGGAAGGAAGAGGCAGGGCTAAGAAGGTGGGTGGTGCTTCGGCCAGGTGACCTAGATCCACTTGCACCTGCTCCCCAGCTGCACAGGAAAATAGACTGGAGGGCTCCTTACCTAGGGAAATGGAGCAGCAGGCAGGAAGGCACCAGGTGGGCGGGGCTTGCAAAGTGGGGAAAAGAGCGGCAACCTGGAAGGCACCAGGTGGGCGGGGCATAGACCAGGTGCCCTAGATCCACTTGCACCTGCTTCCCATCTGCAAAGGAAAAGAGGGTGGAGGGCTCCTTAAGTAGGGAAAAAGAACGGCAGCCAGGAAGGCACCAGGTGGGCAGGGCCTGCTAAGTGGGAAAAAAGAGCAGCAACCTGGGAGGCACCAGGTGGGCTCATTTAGGGCATGAGCAAGGGGGCTAGTCTATGGGGCATGATCAAGGAGGCTAAGCGGATGAAGGGCATGGACAAGGTGACTAGTCTGATGTAGGGCATGGACAAGGGGGATAGTCTAATGTAGGGCATGAGGAAAGAGGCTAGTCTGATGTAGGGTATGAGCAAGGGGCTTGTCTGATGTAGGGCATGAGCAAGGGGACTAGTCTACGGGGCATGATCAAGGAGGCCAAGCTGATGAAGGGCATGGACATGGTGACTAGTCTGATGTAGGGCATGGACAAGGGGGCTAGTCTGATGTAGGGCGTGAGGAAAGAGGCTAATCTGATGTAGGGCATGAGCAAGGGGCTTGTCTGGTGTAGGGCATGAGCAAGGAGGCTAGTCTGTTTTAGGGCATGAGCAAGGGGGCTAGTCTGATGCGGGGTGTGAGCGAGGGGTTTAGTCTGATGAAGAGCATGAGCAAGGGGTCTGGTCTGATGTAGGGTATGAGCAAGGCAGTTAGTGTGAATTAGGGAATGAGCAAGGGGGCTAGGCTAATGTAGGGCATGAGAAATGGGGCTAGTCTGATATAGGGCATGAGCAAGGGGTTTGTCTGGTGTAGGGCATGAGCAAGGGGGCTAGTCTGATGTAGGGTATGAGCAAGGGGGCAAGCCTGATGTAGGGCGTGTGCGAGGGGCCTGGTCTGATGTAGGGCATGAGGAAGAGTCCTAGTATGATGTAGGGCATGGGCAAGGGGGCTAGTCTGATGTAGGGCATGAGCAAGGGGGCTAGTCTGATGTAGGGCATGAGAAAGGGGGCTAGTCTGATGTAGGGTGTGAGTAAGGGGGCTAGTCTGATATAGGGCATGAGCAAGGAGGCTAAGCTGATGTAGGCATGGACAATGTGGCTTATCTGATGTAGGGGATGGACAAGGTGGTATTCTGATTTAGGGCATGAGTAAGGGGGCTAGTCTGATATAGGGCATGAGCAAGGAGGTTAAGCTGACATAGGCATGGACAAAGTGGCTAGTCTGATGTAGGGTATGGACAAGGGGGCTATTCTGATGTAGGGCATGAGCAAGGGGACTAGTCTGATGTAGGGCGTGAGCCAAGGGTCTTGCATGAATAAGGGGGCTCGTCTGATGTAGGGCATGGACAAGGTGGCTAGTCCGATGTAGGGCATGAGCAAGGGGCCTGTCTGATGTAGGGTGTGCGGAAGGAGACTAATCTGATGTAGGGCATGAGCAAGGGGTCTAGTCTAATGTAGGGCATGAGCAAAGGGGCTAGTCTGATGTGTGGCATGAGTGAGGGGGCTAGTCTGATGTATGCAATGAGCAAGGGGGCTACTATGATAGAGGACATGAGCAAGGGGGCTAGTCTGAAGTAGGGCATGGACAATAGGGCTAATCTTATGTAGGGCATGGACAAGGGTACTAATCTGATGTAGGGCATGAGCGAGGGGTCTAGTCTGTTGTAGGGCATGAGCAAGGGACACAAGTCTTTTGTAGGGCATGGACAAGGGGGGTGGTCTGATGTAGTGCATGGACAAGGGGGCAATTCTGATGTAGGGCATGAGCAAGGGGGTTAGTCTGACATGGGGCATGAGCAAGGAGGCTAAGCTGATGTAGGGCATGGACAAGGTGTCTAGTCTGAAGTAGGGCATGGACAAGGGGGCTAGTCTGAAGTAGGGCATGAGTAAGGGGGCTAGTCTGATGTAGGGCATGAGCCAAGGGGCTTGCATGAGCAAGGGCGCTAGTCTGATGTAGGGCATGGTCAAGGGGGCTAGCCTGATGTAGGGCATGGTCAAGGGGGCTAGTCTGATGTTGGGCATGAGCAAGGAGGCTAGTCTGAAGTAGTGCATGTCCGAGGGGTCTAGTCTGACGTAGAGCATGAGCAAGCAAGACAAGTCTAATGTAGGGCATGAACAAGGTGGCTAGTCTAATGTAGGGCATGAGCAAGGTGGCTAGTCTGATGTAGGGCATGAGCAAGGTGGCAAGCCTGATGTAGGGCATGAGCAAGGGGGCTAGTCTGATGTATGGCATGGACAAGGTGTGGAAACATAAAAATTAACGTGAGGCCAGGAAGCCCAAATGGAAAACACACCAACACAGGTTGCAAAGGATCATATAAAACGTTTTATTTCAAAGTTCAAAGTTTATCAAAGTATCAAAGTCAATCGACATGCGAATAGCTATTCGGCTCTCTGACTCACATACGAACCTTCAACGATAAGGTTCGTACCGCAAGTGGGAGAGACCGAATATCTGGATGCTCTGTCTTTTATACGTTTCGTACTGCATTGGCCAGCCCTCTTGTAGATTAATCATTCCTGGAACTGTGGCTAGGGTTCGTAGCCAGGTCGAACATACGTTTTAGATCAGTTCCGCTGATACAGTTACAGATTTACAAGAGGTTGAACAGGGGACAGGGTCTTAGTTCATGACCCTAATAAATAGCTTGCGGACATATTGTTTATACATGTGTGCGGAGGTCACCATGGCCGAAGTCTTTACTCGCAATGTCATTCGGCCTCCATTTTGTGGTTCGGGGTGACTTCCACACTGCAAGAATACCTAAAATGGCGGCTAAATCCAAGATGGCGGCTTACACAATACATTGAGGTCAAGACCTTGCCGCGGAACCTATGTTCGCAGTGTACTTTTAGACAGCTTGGCGTAGGCCAACATACATTCAAACAATGCGATTGGGGTCACAATATTATACCGATTTCCACAGACCCTCCTTTTGGCCTATGCCAAGTGCTAAAACACAATTTCTCTAATACTTTTGAAAATACTTAAAAGCATTATCATTTATAGGTTCCGCATCATTGTCCGAAACATCAATAGCCATAAGGTCGTTCACAAGAACTTCCTGCAACATGAACTCTTTAGATGCTGTCTTCGGGGTGTATATTTTTCGCCCTATTGCACTCATTGCCTGAGCACAACATCCTCCCATCATTCCGCATATACTTGGGAGGCACTGAAAACAACAACAAAGGAATAACAAAGTCCCTAAAATACCTAAAATAACGGAAAGCACCTTCCACCCCCAAGATCGCAGAGAATCCCAGAACCAAGTACTGAGGCTCCAGTCTCCTACAGGGATATGGACTTCAGAACTGAGAGTGTGTAAATTCTGAATTGCTTTGAATATAGTTGGTGAAGAATCTGGTACGAAAACACAGCAAGCGGACCCCACTAATTTGCATACTCCACCCCGTTCAGCTAAAATGACATCTAATGCCATTCGATTTTGTAACGCTACCAATCTTATCGCCTTTTGCTCTAAGGTCATATTGTAGAGTATGTCTGTGGTCCGGTTGATCGTTTTCTCCAATACCCTCGCTAATCCCCTAATGTTTTCCGAATTTGCTATTTGTCCCCAGAAAGGGACTACTGATTTAGCTATATCCCCGAACACTTGTCCGGGGGTATCTCCATCGCTATCTCGCCGCGGGCGAGCCTTAGATACCTCTGAGGTACTAGCTATAAACACACCTGGTAATAATATCCCTAAGTAACAAGTTCCCTGCCAATCTTTAGGCAACCAGGGAAAAGCTAAACTACCACAAACAAAATAAACGGGTCCCCCTACATACAAAGGCCTATTTTCCCCAGTCAAGTTTACAATATTTACACAAAGCTCAAAATCTCCCATTGGCCTAGTGCCATTTCGCTGTACACAGAAAGGGACAGAATCAGGATTGTGATTTATAGAATAAGAAGGAGGCATGGCATCCTTATTGCCTATCGGAGCCATCTTGAAAGATATTAGATTTTGAAAAGGAGAAGAAAGTTTATCAGACGGCCTAATAGAAGCGATGTTAGGTCTACTCCTATTTGCGAAAAGCGAGCATCCCAGGGGAGTCAATTCACGTCTCTCAAATTCGTTCAAATTAGTGCCATCGAAGTTCCCTGAGATGCTATCATTCCATCGGCCAAAGAAAAGTGCTCTAAGAGAAGCATAGCAGGAGGTTGTCAGAGGTAAGGGATGTATATACCATCCCAGTCCCTTGTTCCCATGTTGTGGCAAGTGCGTGCATACCCAACAATTGCTCTTATTAAATATTGCATGCGTAGCATTCATCACTATCATCAAAGTGTTATTATGATATTTCTGTCTATGCCGAGAGTCCCTGGGGGACAGAGTATGAAGGTGTACAGAGGGAGTCAAAACAGTTGGTACAATTTCGGTCGGTAACAAAGGCTTCAAAGGATAAATGTCTTCAAAGTACCATAGTCCCACGGCAGCAGTTGCAAAACTAACAATTATAAAAACAAAGACACAACAGTACGTTTTCAGGGCCCAGGAGCATTGTCCATTGTTCGAATTGGTCACCTCTTTGTTAGAAAGTTCGATATGAGGAGCAGTGGCGAAAGCGGCAGGCATCGTGCTTGTCCTGATTGTCGGCCCCAAATGTTCGTTTGCTGGCGGCACTTCGGCCGAGCGACTTCTTAGTCCTTCCCAACCCTAGCCAACAGAACCCTCCTTTTCTCCTTTGTTCGCAAAAGAAAAAGATATCAGTATTTCAATCACTTCTTCCCTTCCGATGCACGACGGTCGTGCAACAACTTTTCCCGTGATCGGAGATTGTACCTGATGGTACCCAAGTTTGCTGAATCCAAAAGCAGAGTATCGTCGCTCCCTGAGGGGAGCGTCGCGTCAGTGGCGACGGAAGTCGCAGAACTCAAAACAGGATTTCCCGGAAGTGATTGATCAAAAGAGTGTGGAGACAAGATGGACGATTCCCCGAGCTCCTCGGGCTCAGAGGACTTCTCCGATGCACTCACAGCGCTGATTGCTACTCCGAGATCAGAGATCGTAGCATCAGCGAGGGGTTCTGTTTCTTCTGTAGCGTGTGGCGTCGGGTGAGGAATCTTCTTCAGATGCGTTGCATGTATCCAATGTTTCTTGCCCGCCACTCGGACTGCCGTTCGGGTGACCAATAGGACCTGGTAGGGTCCACGCCAGCGAGGCGCGAGACAGGAAGACCTTTCGTAGGCCTTGACCAAGACCCAGCTGCCCGGCAATATATCGTGTCCTGGGCCCGTAAACCGTACAGGTAAGGCAGCATTCACCTGGTGGTAAATGAAATACAGATTTTTAGTCAATTGGTTACAGTAGTCTACGAATAATACATTTTCCACATCCCTCAAGGCTTTAGGTTTAGGGAGACCCCAAATATTGGCGGGTCTTCCCATCACTATTTCAAATGGAGAGAGCCCAGTTCTAGTCTGAGGTGTGGTGCGCATTGCTAACAAAACAATAGGTAAGGCATCTGGCCATTTCAATTTAGTATCAGCACATGTTTTTGCAAGTTTGTTCTTTAGAATACCATTGTGTCTTTCTACCAACCCCGCACTTTGAGGGTGCCTAGCTGAATGAAAACGTTTCTCTATTCCCAAGGCAACACATATTTGCAACATTACGGCTGCGATGAAGTGGGGCCCATTGTCCGACCAGATTATCCTCGGGAGCCCAAAACGAGGAAAATATTCTTTGACCAAGATCTTTGCGGTTGTCATGGCGGTGGCATCTTTGACGGGGAAAGCCTCGACCCATTTGCTAAAAGCACAAATAATAATGAGAACATATTTCAAGTTGTTACAACGCTCCATTTCAATAAAATCAAGGTGAATGGTTTCGAAGGGAACAGAGGGAGGTCCGAAACTTCCCCTTGGAGCCACTGTCCCTTTACCCACATTATGCTGCAAGCAGATTATACAATTCTGGACATATCTTTTTGCTATTTCCAAAATCTTATCATTCACCCAAACCTGCTGCAGTATTTTCACAATCTGTTGAGCACACACGTGTGTTGGGCCGTGTGCCATCGTAACCATTGCAATCACATAAGAATCTGGAAGCAACCATTTCCCGTTAGATGCGTCCACCCAACACCCTTCGTCATCCAATTTCCCCATGCCTTCAGCCCACTTCCTAGATTCATCAACAGTGGCATCAGTCTGAATATCCCGTACAGACCCAATACCTTCATCTATTACACAACCATCTCTCACTTCCCTCGTGATATACATGTCTGTGCTAAGGTCTGTGGCTGTTTGTCTAGCTATTGAATCTGCAAAAGCATTTCCTTTGCCCACATCGTCTATGACCTTTCGATGAGCTGCACATTTCATAATCGCTAGCTGTTTGGGGAGTGAGAGTGCCGAGAGTAACTGTACTATTAGGGGACCATGCTGAATCTTGGTCCCATGTGAAGTCAGGAACCCTCTTTCCGACCACAATTTTTCGAAGTTGTGAGCCACCCCAAAGGCGTACTGACTATCCGTATAAATATTAACTCTAAGCCCTTGGGAGAGTTCACAAGCACGGGTCAATGCTATAATCTCTGCGGCCTGCGCAGAGTTATGCGGAATCCTTTTAGTCTCTATGACCTTATTCAAGGTCGTAACCGCATAGGCAGCTGTGGATGTGCCGTTCGGAAGTTTAAAGCAGGAGCCATCACAAAACAGCTCCCCTTCCGCATTTTCCAAAGAAATATCTGAGAGATCTATTCTGCCCTTCGTTTCTTGTTCGGTAGCATATAGGCAGTCATGTGATCCATCATCACCGCAAGCAATAGTTTGCGGGAGAGGCAAAAGTTCAGCCGGATTAAGAACACAACACCTTTTAATTTGGATATGAGGAGCAAATAGAACTAATTCATACCTGGTCAACCGGGCAGAAGTAAGGTGTTGCGTTTGAGTTTTGTTCAGTAGAATATCGACAGAGTGAGGTACCATCAAAATCAAATCGTGGCCTAGAACCATCCCCTCACTCTGTTTAACAGACGCAGCAGCAGCAGCAACAGCGCGCAGACATCGCGGCAAAGCGCATGCAACAGGATCGAGGGCGGAGGAATAATAGCCGCACGGCCTATTCTTCCCTCCATGTTCCTGTGTTAACACAGACAAAGCACATCCATTACACTCATGCACAAACAAAACAAAGGCCTTATCGTAATTTGGTGTACCCAGAACCGGTGCTGAACACAGCGCGGCTTTGAGAAGCTCAAATGATCGTTGTTGTTCCGATTCCCATGGCAGTGGCAGAGAAATGCCCTTCTTCGTCAAAGCCAACATCGGTTTTACCACTAGGGCAAAGTTAGGGATCCACATTCTACAGTAGGACGCCATCCCTATCAGGGCTCTGACTTCCTTCTGCGTTTTTGGGACAGACATGCCAGAAATGTGTTTGATTCGTTCAGGTGTCAATCTTCTCCCCTCCTTTGACAGGAGGTAGCCTAAATAGGCAACCTCCTGGCAACAATATTGAAATTTTTTAAGAGAAGCTTTGTGACCATTTTCAGCTAAATGAACAAGCAACAATATAGTGCCTTCTTTACAAGCTTCCTCAGAGTCTGCGGCCAGGAGCAAATCATCTACATATTGAAGCAGCGTACAAGTAGGTGGCAATTCAAGGGTGTCGAGCTGCTCTTTTAAAGCCCTACTATAGATACTAGGACTTTCAGTATACCCTTGAGGCGCCCTTGTGAATGTAAACGAGCGTCCCCCTAAGGTGAACGCGAACAAATACCTGCTCTCTTCATGTATCGGGATACTAAAGAAGGCGTTTTTCAAATCTACGACACTAAAGTGCGTAGCCGTAGCAGGGATCATTGTTAAAATCGTCGTTACATCAGGCACGATTGGAAATTGTGGGGCCACTACCCGGTTAATAGCACGAAGATCTATTATAAACCGGTACGGAATTGCATTGTCGCCTTTCTTATATACCGGTAAGATCGGGCTGTTACATAAACTACCTGTAATCTCTTCGATCACTCCACGATGCACAAAATCGGAGACAATGCATTTCAAAGCGCGCTCGCCTTCGATCGAAATTTTATATTGCGGAATGCGCGGTAGCTTGACCCCATGTTTTAATACTATTCTTACAGGGTCAATGTGTAAAATCCCGACATCATTGTCGTCTATTGCCCACAAGCATTCTGGGACAATGTCAAATTCAGGAGGTAGAGGTCGGGTCAAATATTGGGAGTTAAAGGGTTGCTGAGGTGAAACTGTCAATCTTATTCCATCAGGGGAACAATAAATCACTGCATTCAGTTTCTTCAACAAATTCAACCCCAGCAAATTTTCTCCACAGTTTGAAGTAAGAAGAAAAGGGCACTGGTCAGTAAAAGGACCCAAAGAGACAGACACCGGCACAGAGACCGGACAAACAGTTGGTATGCCAGAAAACCCTATAGAAACATTTGATTGCCCTGACAGGGGAATGTTTGGAACCCGAGAATGGTCAATGGAGCACTTCTGTGCTCCAGTGTCGATCAAGAATTGGTGTTTCCTATTCCCTACCAACAGTTCAACATAGGGGCCCTTCTGAATAACAGGAATAGGTCGTGGTTCCAAACGCTGCTTCGGGCAATCCTAGTAAGGCAGAACTTCGTCAAAGGGAAGTTCCTCAGAAAGATAGACGGCAGAAGGGTGATCAAATATATTTCTCGAGTCCATACTCGGAGTCTGATTTTCCTGTGAGAAAGGTTGCTGGGGATTTCGTAGAAGCTGACCCCTATCAGGGCCCCCTGCTCCAGGGCGGCCCCGTGGTCGCCTACCCATACCTCCAAATGTGCCTCCTGACCTCTGACTGAGGGCAGGGCATTGTGCTCGCCAGTGACCTTCCTGGCGGCAATAAGCACACTGATTAAAGTTTGGAGGAGTATTTCCTCTTGGAATGTACTGACCTCTAGTTTGCGTCGTACCTCCTCTGGGGTTTCTAACTATTTGTTGCAATAATACCTTAGTTTTCAGGTCACCCCTTCTTTTTTCGATTTTCTCTTTTTCGTTATTAACCCGATTCTCATAATACTGAGCCATGTGCAGAACCTCTGACTGAGATTTTGCCTGCCAAGCGCTCTCCGAGGACATAATCTGTGACTGGATGTCAGGCAACAATCCACGCACGAATTTGTCCACAAACAACCTCTTCCCCGACTCGGTACCCAAATCCTGTCCACTAAAGTCGGAGAATACTTGTTCAAACCTATTAAAGAACTCGGTGGTACCTTCGGTTTTCCCTTGGACACAGGCAGTAAGCTTGTCCCAAATAATCCTTTTTTCTGGAATTATAGTTTTTAATTTGGCAACTATTCTATCGGGTAAAGTGAGTATTACCTGGGGTGGTTTCTCACCAGCTGGTCGTTCCCCATCTAGTCTGGTTAGATTTACCCATGTATCCCCTAATCCCGGCACATCATCTACTGTCCGTATCTGTTTCCATACATCGACAGGCAAAAGTACTGGAAACAATAAATCCATGTCACTTAAGGTGAACACAGAAGACTGCAAAACGGATTCGATTTCCTTATAAAACCCTGTCGGGTTCTTCCTAATATCTGGTACCGATTGTCTGATCGTGTTCACTTCCTGTCGAGAGAACGGGACGTGAACAAACTGTGATACATAGTGTGCTGGGATATCCACCGCGGGAGTACCAGCCGCCGCGTTGGCGGGGATTTCTACTTTCGGGACAAAGGTCGGAGGGACCTCTCTCATAGGCAACTGAGATACCGGGACCTCCGACCGCTTACTTAGTAATAAGGCCAAATCGAGCGCTAAGGCAGCTGTAGAGGTGTCGGGCGAAAAAGCTCTTTTACAAATACCAATTAATTCTATGGGGCAACCAACCTTCTTTCTTATACATTCTTCCTGCAAGTGCTGTACCATCACTTGAATTACTTTCCTTTGCATTTCTACCGTATATTGACTGTAGGTATCGTATACCTCATCTGGCGGTATCGATGAATCCGAGATCCATCTGACCGCATCTCTAGTGCAAATTCGTACTTCCTCGGGTGCTGATCTTCGGCACGAAAGGAACCGTTTCTGCATATATATTCTATCGTCCTCATCATCCTCATTTCGCAATCTTTCAAAATCCTGTCTAAATTCGAATAGTCTATCGACATGCCCATATACCTTCTGTTCGGTATCCCTCATGAGCAAAGGGACTAGTCTGATGTAGGGCATGAGCAAGAGGTCAAGTCTGATGTAGGGTGTGATCAAGGGGGATAGTCCGATGTAGGGCATGACCAAGGGGGCTAGTCTGATGTAGGGAATGAACAAGGGGGATAGTCCGATGTAAGGCATGGACAAGAGGGCTAGTTCAATGTAGGGCATTGACAAGGTGGCTAGTCTGATGTAGGGTGTGAGCAAGGGGGATAGTCTGATGTAGGGCATGAGAAAAGGGGCTATTCTTATGTAGGGCATGAGCAAGGGGGTAGTCCGATGTAGGGCATAGAAAAGGGGGCTAGTCTGATGTAGGGCATGAGGAAGAGGGCAAGTTTGATATAGTGTATGAGGAAGGTGGCTAGTCTGATGTAGGGCATGGACAAGGGGGCTAGTCTGATGTACGGTGTGAGGAAGGAGGCTAAGCTGATGTAGCACCTGAGAAAGGAAACTAGTCTGATGTAGGTTATGAGCAAGGTGGTTAGTGTGATGTTGGGCGTGAGCAAGGGCTCTAGTCTAATGTAGGGCATGAGCAAGGGGGCTAGTCTGATGTAGGTTGTGAGCAAGGGGCTAGTCTGATGTAGGGCTTAAGCAAGGGGGTAGTCCAATGCAGGGCATGGACAAGGTGGCTATTCTAATGTAGGGCATGGACAAGGTAGCCAGTCTGATGTAGGGTGTGAGCAAGGGGGCTAGTCTGAAGTAGGGCATGAGCAAGTGGGCTAGTCTGATGTAGGGCATGAGCAAGGGGGCTAGTCTGATGTACGGTGTGAGGAAGGAGGCTAAGCTGATGTAGCACCTGAGAAAGGAAGCTAGTCTGATGTAGGGTATGAGCAAGGTGGTTAGTGTGATGTTGGGCGTGAGCAAGGATTCTAGTCTGATGTAGGGCATGAGCAAGGGGCTGGTCTGATGTAGGGCATGAGCACGGGGTCTTGTCCGTTGTAGGGCATGGACAAGGGGGCTAGTCTGATGTAGGTTGTGAGCAAGTGGCTAGTCTGATGTAGGGCTTAAATCAGGGGGTAGTCCAATGTAGGGCATGGACAAGGTAGCTAGTCTAATGTAGGGCATGGACAAGGTAGCCAGTCTGATGTAGGGCGTGAGCAAGGGGCTAGTCTGATGTAGGGTGTGAGCAAGGTACCCAGTCTGATGTAGGGCGTGAGAAAGTGGGCTAACCTGATGTAGGGCATGAGCAAGGGAGCTAGTCCGATGTAGTGCATGGACAAGGGTGCTAGCCTGATGTAGGGCATGAGCAAAAGGGTTAGTCTGATATAGGGCTTGAGCAAGGGAGCTAGTCTGATGTAGGGCATGAGCAAAAGGGTTAGTCTGATATAGGGCTTGAGCAAGGGAGCTAGTCCGATGTAGGGCATGGACAAGGTGACTAGTCTGATGTAGGGTGTGAGGAATGAGGCTAATCAGATGTAGCACATGAGCAAGGAGGCTAGTCTGATGTGGGGTCGTCAGTGTGATGTAGGGCATGAGTTAGGGGGCTAGTCTGATGTAGGGCATGAGCAAGGTGGCTATTCTGAAGTAGGGCATGAGCAAGGCGCTTGTCTGATGTAGGGAATGAGCAGGGGGGCTAGTCTGGTCTAGGGCATGAGCAAGGGGCCTAGTCTGATGTAGGGTATGAGCAATGGGGCTAGTCTGATGTAGGGCATGAGCAAGGGGGCTGGTCTGATGTAGGGCGTGAGCAAGGGGGCTAGTCTGATGTACAGCGTGATCAAGGGGGCTACTCTGATGTAGGGAGTGAGCAAGGGGGATAGTCCGATGTAAGGCATGGACAAGAGGGCTAGTTCAATGTAGGGCATTGACAAGGTGGCTAGTCTGATGTAGGGTGTGAGCAAGGGGGATAGTCTGATGTAGGGCATGAGAAAAGGGGCTATTCTTATGTAGGGCATGAGCAAGGGGGTAGTCCGATGTAGGGCATAGACAAGGGGGCTAGTCTGATGTAGGGCATGAGGAAGAGGGCAAGTTTGATATAGTGTATGAGGAAGGTGGCTAGTCTGATGTAGGGCATGGACAAGGGGGCTAGTCTGATGTACGGTGTGAGGAAGGAGGCTAAGCTGATGTAGCACCTGAGAAAGGAAACTAGTCTGATGTAGGTTATGAGCAAGGTGGTTAGTGTGATGTTGGGCGTGAGCAAGGGCTCTAGTCTAATGTAGGGCATGAGCAAGGGGGCTAGTCTGATGTAGGTTGTGAGCAAGGGGCTAGTCTGATGTAGGGCTTAAGCAAGGGGGTAGTCCAATGCAGGGCATGGACAAGGTGGCTATTCTAATGTAGGGCATGGACAAGGTAGCCAGTCTGATGTAGGGTGTGAGCAAGGGGGCTAGTCTGAAGTAGGGCATGAGCAAGTGGGCTAGTCTGATGTAGGGCATGAGCAAGGGGGCTAGTCTGATGTACGGTGTGAGGAAGGAGGCTAAGCTGATGTAGCACCTGAGAAAGGAAGCTAGTCTGATGTAGGGTATGAGCAAGGTGGTTAGTGTGATGTTGGGCGTGAGCAAGGATTCTAGTCTGATGTAGGGCATGAGCAAGGGGCTGGTCTGATGTAGGGCATGAGCACGGGGTCTTGTCCGTTGTAGGGCATGGACAAGGGGGCTAGTCTGATGTAGGTTGTGAGCAAGTGGCTAGTCTGATGTAGGGCTTAAATCAGGGGGTAGTCCAATGTAGGGCATGGACAAGGTAGCTAGTCTAATGTAGGGCATGGACAAGGTAGCCAGTCTGATGTAGGGCGTGAGCAAGGGGCTAGTCTGATGTAGGGTGTGAGCAAGGTACCCAGTCTGATGTAGGGCGTGAGAAAGTGGGCTAACCTGATGTAGGGCATGAGCAAGGGAGCTAGTCCGATGTAGTGCATGGACAAGGGTGCTAGCCTGATGTAGGGCATGAGCAAAAGGGTTAGTCTGATATAGGGCTTGAGCAAGGGAGCTAGTCTGATGTAGGGCATGAGCAAAAGGGTTAGTCTGATATAGGGCTTGAGCAAGGGAGCTAGTCCGATGTAGGGCATGGACAAGGTGACTAGTCTGATGTAGGGTGTGAGGAATGAGGCTAATCAGATGTAGCACATGAGCAAGGAGGCTAGTCTGATGTGGGGTCGTCAGTGTGATGTAGGGCATGAGTTAGGGGGCTAGTCTGATGTAGGGCATGAGCAAGGTGGCTATTCTGAAGTAGGGCATGAGCAAGGCGCTTGTCTGATGTAGGGAATGAGCAGGGGGGCTAGTCTGGTCTAGGGCATGAGCAAGGGGCCTAGTCTGATGTAGGGTATGAGCAATGGGGCTAGTCTGATGTAGGGCATGAGCAAGGGGGCTGGTCTGATGTAGGGCGTGAGCAAGGGGGCTAGTCTGATGTACAGCGTGATCAAGGGGGCTAGTCTAAAGTAGGGCGTGAGCAAGGGGGCTAGTCTGATGTAGTGCATGAGCAAAGAGGGTAGTCTAATGTAGGGAATGAGCAAGGGGTTATTGTGATGTCGGCATGAGCAAGGGGGCTAGTCTGTTGTAGGGTATGAGCAAGGGCGCTAGTCTGATGAAGGGCATGAGCAAGCGCCTTGTCTATTGTAGGGCATGAGCAAGGGGTTTAGTCCGATGTAGAGCATGGGCAAGGGGGCTAGTCTAATCAGAATCTTTACCAAATAGAATCATGGTCCTTAAGAAGATGGTTTAATCGACACATCATCGAAACTGGCCGACCTTCTAGGTTGTGAGGGCTCTCCTGACCTTTGTTTGATATCCCTAGCACTAAAAAGGGATACAAGAAACATAAACTATAGCCAATACTCACAATTAGTTCCTATTTTTCAGCTTTTTACAGTACCCCATCTATATGGGTTTTTCCTCACTTATCGACTTGTTGCACACACCAATCGTATTTGGCCAACCAGGAACTTTAGGGTGAGGAAAACATGAAAAGAAATCCCCAAGTTACAAGTTGTTGTGCCAGCACGTAGAGCTGCCTCGACAGAATCAAATGACCACTTCTGCCGTTGATTAACAGCTGATTGGATGTGGTTGCTTTGCTAGCCCATCATTGTTTTTACTTACTGTAATAAAGCACTATCCACGCTTGCTTTAGGTTGCTCCTTGATAAGTTTACTTCAGGTTCTTAAGTTACATGTTACAAGTTCTAGATATCAGGTATCAGACATTATAACACCGGCACCCATCACCCAGGAAGGGAGGGACCAACTGACTGAACATGGAACACTCGCCACAGCATTCTCCCACCCATACATCAGCATTCCACAGGCACTCACATGACATCATCAATCACATGGCAAGCCACATCAGACTCAAACAAGTACTTCACAACACATCTCCCTCCTTACCGAACACACTCACAAACCAGTACTTCACAACACTTACATGTGTATTTTCTAACCAATTGGTAGCGCTGAGGGACAGTTCTCCTTTGCTATCCCTGTTAGAGAGGCAGTGCACCATTCTTTACCCAGGGCCAGGCACCCCTGGCAGGGACAGGGTGTTCTTCCTCCAAGGACAGCTAGTACATTGTTGTCTGAAATGATTGTTTTCCAACTAATGTGACTAATAAGCGCCCGTTGATCTTGTTCTCCCAAAGAACCGTTGCTATTGTGATATCGTACTGTTTCCTTTAACGGTTAGGGAAGGCAGTCAACCTCCCACTTTGTCTCAGAACCTACCCTGTTGTTTTTACACTCCCATCCACTGCATACATGCTACCCAAAGGGCTTTACGCTCAGAGGTGTGGGGCTAGTCTTATTTAGAGCAGGAGATGGGGCTCGTCTGTTGTAGGGCAGGAGTGAGGGGCGCTAGTCGGTTGAAGGGCTGGAGAGAAGGGGCTAGTCTGATGTAGAGCAGGAGGTATCCAGTAATATGGTCACTGAAAAGTGGCTGTTTTACAACAAATCGCAGCAAAAAGGCTGTGGTGTGACCCTTTAAAAGTGTTTCCATTATACCACACAAGGGGCACGGGGCTGCACGCTTGTCACACCACAGGTTTTGTGTCATGATTACTTTTTAAATGGCCAATTTCGTGGCAACTCTATTACATGGAACCAAGCAGGGCTGTAGTGAAGGGGGCTAGTCTGATGTAAGGCAGGAGGGTGGGGGCTAGTCTGATGTAAGGCAGGAGGGTGGGGCCTAGTCTGATGAAAGGCAGGAGGGTGGGCGAGTCTGATGTATGGCAGGAGGGTGGGGGATAGTCTGATGTAGGGCAGGAGGGTGAGGGGCTAGCCTGATGTAAGGCAGGAGGGTGGGGATAGTCTGATGTAAGTCAGGAGGGTGGGAGCTAGTCTGATGTAAGGCAGGAGGGTGGGGGCCTAGTCTGATGTCAGGCAGGAGGGTGGGGGCTAGTCTGATGTAAGGCAGGAGGTTGGGGGCTAGTCTGATGTAAGGCAGGAGGGGGGATAGTCTGATGTAAGGCTGGAGTGAAGGGGGCTAGTCTGATGTAAGGCAGGAGGGTGGGGCGAGTCTGATGTATGGCAGGAGGGTGGGGGATAGTCTGATGTAGGGCAGGAGGGTGAGGGCTAGTCTGATGTAAGGCAGGAGGGTGGGGGCTAGTCTCATGTAAGGCAGGAGGGTGGGGGGCTAGTCTGATGTCAGGCAGGAGGGTGGGGGCTAGTCTGATGTAAGGCAGGAGGTTGGGGCTAGTCTGATGTAAGGCAGGAGGGGGGATAGTCTGATGTAAGGCTGGAGTGAAGGGGGCTAGTCTGATGTAAGGCAGGAGGGTGGGGCGAGTCTGATGTATGGCAGGAGGGTGGGGGATAGTCTGATGTAAGGCAGGAGGGTTGGGGGCTAGTCTGGTGTAAGGCAGGAGGGTGGGGGCTAGTCTGATGTAAGGCTGGAGTGAAGGGGGCTAGTCTGATGTAAGGCAGGAGGGTGGGGCGAGTCTGATGTATGGCAGGAGGGTTGGGGATAGTCTGATGTAGGGCAGGAGGGTGGGGCTAGTCTGATGTAAGGCAGGAGGGTGGGGATAGTCTGATGTAGGGCAGGAGGGGGGGCTAGTCTGATGTAAGGCAGGAGGGTGGGGCTAGTCTCATGATAGGCAGCAGGGTGGGGGGCTAGTCTGATGTAAGGCAGGAGGGTGGGGGGCTAGTCTGATGTAAGGCGGGAGGGTGGGGCTAGTCTGATTTAGAGCAGGAGGGTGGGGGCTAGTCTGATGTAGGGCAGGCGTGAAGGGGGTTAGTCTGATGTAAGGCAGGAGGGTGGGGGCTAGTCTCATGTAAGGCAGGAGGGTGGGGGCTAGTCTGATTTAGAGCAGGAGGGTGGGGGCTAGTCTGATGTAGGGCAGACGTGAAGGGGGTTAGTCTGATGTTAGGCAGGAGGGTGGGGCTAGTCTCATGTAAGGCAGGAGGGTGGGGGGCTAGTCTCATGTAAGGCAGGAGGGTGGGGCTAGTCTGATTTAGAGCAGGAGAGTGGGGGCTAGTCTGATGTAGGGCAGACGTGAAGGGGGTTAGTCTGATGTAAGGCAGGAGGGTGGGGCGAGTCTGATGTAAGGCAGGAGTGTGGGGGGGTTAGTCTGATGTAAGGCAGGATGGTGGGGCAAGTCTGATGTATGGTAGGAGGGTGGGGCGAGTCTGGAATAGGGCAGGAGTGAAGGGGGCTAGTCTGATGTAAGGCAGGAGGGTGGGGGCTAGTCTGATGTAAGGCAGGAGGGTGGGGGGCTAGTCTGATGTAGGGCAGGAGTGAAGAGGGCTAGTCTGATGTAAGGCGGGAGGGTGGGGCGAGTCTGATGTAAGGCAGGAGGGTGAGGGGCTAGTTTCATGTAAGGCAGGAGGGTGAGGGGCTAGTCTTTTGTTGGGAAGAATGTTGTTCCAGTGTTCTACTGCATAGCTTCCGACGGCTTGTTTCCTATACATTTTTAATATACAGAATATGTCATTGCTGGTAACTGTGTTTGTTCAGTGCCTGAGGGTTTTATTGTTTCACTTGGGAAATACTGCACTGTTTTCTTTTTTAACTAAGACTTTTTATTGCTCTGAGGTTTAGTATGATGAATTGTAAAGATGTGTTTCAAACCATAAACAATAAATAACACATTAAAAAAATATATACAATATAATAGCACAAAATACAACATTGCAGAACATACCACAAAACAACATAAAATAATGTTTTGTAATGTTTTTTAATTAAAAATGTTTTACAGTTTACAAGAAAATGTTACACTTGAGTAGATGAAAGCAAATTAATATAAAATGAAATTGAAATAATGCAACCTACAATCTTCCTCTTTTTTACATAATCAGTATCTGAGGAAGCAAGTGAGATCCTGCTGGTAAAGGTCACGCATCTCTTGTGAAGCCTAAACTAGAATGAAGAGTGGGCCAGCTTGCCCTTTAGCGGAACTCTCATATAAGAGCAAAGGGAATCTCCACCGGCCGCCATTATTTCTGAGTGCAAGGACAAGCCTCTTCTTATGTACTGGGCCCACCAAGATGCGAGGCCCAGTTCCAACCTGATGGCACTTATCGGTGTAGACTTTGGGAGGGCTAAAACGGTCTCTCAAACCTTCCCTTCCAGTCTGTCAAAAAAGGTTCTAACAAGGAAAGGCATCAATTCACAACCGTACAGTGTGGTGGCAGTGAGTTCTAGTTCACACAATTCAAGCAGCGGCAGCGAGGAGAAAGCACAGAGTTTACTCCGGAGGGCCTTCATAAGAGTCATACCGAACCCAAGTATAGCTGTCACTCTATCTCTTTGCAGCTGGAATCCTTTTTCCGACCAGATCACATACCCTAGACAGATTACGGCGGGAACTTGTACAATTGTGGACTGGTTTAGGTTCCAGAATAAGATTTTGGCTTACGCTTTGTTGAGTATGTCAGAACAAAAGTCTTCTGAAGATTAATTTTTAGATGGTTCCTCTCCATGTAAAAGTATGACGAGTACCCTTCCCATGACAAAGACGCCTTCCATAAGTCTGCCAGGAAAAAATGAAAGAGAATGGGGCGAGCACACAACCTTGGCTGAACCCTCTGGTAACAGCGATGGAACTAGATAGATTGTGCGTGTTTAGTCTTACACTTGCGGCGTTGTTACTATAGAGCAACAGAACCATTCGCAGAAATCCTTAGCAAATACCCCACATCTCCAGCTTCTCCCAACGGATGGCTATATCGATGTTATCGAAAGCTGCGGTTAGATCTGATACTGAGACATATACGGATTTGCCAAAGGTTCCGCCAGTGTCCAAGGTGCAGGTAGGCAGCGCCAAGGCACTTATCGATGTCTTCACACCTTTCCTGAACTCGGTTTGCAAAGGGCTTAGCAGATTGTGGCTCTCGTGATTATTTTTGAAAATACCTTTGCAGAGGAATCAATTAGGGCAATTGGACGGTAAGTGGTTGGATCTGTTGTCGTCCCAGATTTGAAGATTGGGACTATAATAGCTTTGTTCCATGAGGCAGGACAATTTGCGCCAGCTGCAATGTGGGAAAATAGTTTAAACAAGATGGCGGCCCACAAAGTGGCGTTGTCTTTAAAGAATTAGTTCAAAACCTATCTGGACCACAGGTTCTTCAGTTGTATAACTTCTGAATCACTGTGATTATATCTTCTCTATTGAAGTTAAAGGCCCAGGGAACGCGATCTAGGGGTTTAGCGCTCACCGAAACATTCTCCCCTATTCTAGGATTCCGGCCACGTTCTATTTGACACACAACATACCTGCAGAGCTGTGTGCCTAGAAGCAGTGCTATTAAGAAATCTCCATATTGCACTAACGTCCTTGTCAACAAGTTTCTTAAATAGTTTCTGGTTTTCATCAATAGAAAGCTGGAATGTATAGTTCCTCAGCCATTTGTAATAGGTCGATCTGATCATTTTTTCCCCGTCTTCGTGGCCCTCTGACGAAATCTCAGAACGGGATAATTTTTAGCGCCCTTCTTTTGGCCCTTTTCTTCTCGTTCACAGGGTCATCAAAGGGTTGTGTGTGCATGGGTACAAAAGCGTGGGACTGAACAGTAATGTCCCGTCCTGTCATGCCTAGGTTATCAATCGTATGATTGGAGACACTAGGGCAGGTAGGAGCATCTTTATCTGCTTTAGAAAGTCCAGCCCAAGTTTATAATCGGCTGTTGTCACTGGTCAAATGTCTACCTATCTTAATCTTAGGCCTAGCTCCGGTTATTGTCAAATTGTCGGGCCCTGTCCTGTTCACCAGAGGAGAGATACCCAATGATGTGGTTAGTGAAAGCATCGAGTGATCATTAATTATCTCGAAGGAACAAATACTATCATAATCTATATTAGACAGAAATAGGTCATCAATAATTGAATCAGCCCCAATTTTATGCCAAGTAGGTGTTTTTGCCCAGTGACTATTAAAAAGTAAGTTCATTTGACTGAATCCCCATCTTGAAAACAGAGATGACCGGGCCCTACCGTGTGCATCTCTAGAGCCCGTACCACTAGGGTGGAGAACTGGTACAATCCTGGAGTTCAATTCAGCCTCAAGATCAGCAACTTCGACATTGACTTCACAGTAGTAGTTGAAATCATAAAATAATATGACACTACATAAATAAGCAAATCACACAACAACACACTTCCACACTTACTGCATCTGACTTTGCTAATTTCTTCACTTCTAAAGTGAACTCTCTCCATTCTGCTATTCCCCTGCTCCCCAGTCTTCATCCTGCCCTGTTTATCTTTCTCCGCCGGCTGCTGTGCTTTCCTCTTTTTCACCTATCTGTAATTCTGTCACTTCCTTACTCATCTCTCAGGCACATCCCACTGCGTCCATAAAGCCCCTGTTCCATCTGCTCGCATTTCTAAACTCTATCCTTCTCTCAGTTCTTACATTACTAGTCTTCTAAACCTTTTTCTCACTACGTCGCATTTCCCTCTTCTATTTAAACATCCCATTATTCTTCCTGTTCTCAAAAAACCTTCTTTGGATCTTGCTATTGCTTCGAGTTTCCGTCCTATTTCTCTCCTACCCTATCTTTCTAAATAACTGGAATGTCTTGTCTACTCTCAGGCTTCTTCCTTTGCTACTCTTAATTCTATTCTACTTCGCTTTCAATCTGGCTTCCAAGCTCTTCCCTCCACTGAAACTGCCCTCTTAACTGTTTGCGACTCTCTCCTTTCTGCCCGCAATGCAAAACACTCTTCTATTCTTATACTCTTGGACCTATCTGCTGCTTTTCACACAGTGGCTCATCCTTTGCTGCTCCTTTCATTTTCTTCCTTTGGTTTTTCTGGCTCTGTAATTTCATGGTTTCAATCCTATCTCGCTAATCGTTCCTACTCAGTATCCTGGGATGCTGTAAATTCCGATTCCTTTCCTCTCCTACACGGTGTCCCACAAGGATCTGTCCTTGGTCCATTTCTCTTCTCTTTGTATACTTCTCTTTTGGCTGAGATTATCTCTTCTTTTGGGCTGTCTCATCACTTTTATGCTGATGACACCCAACTTTTTCTATCCTTCTCTTCTTTCACGTCTGACATTCACTCAAATCTTTCAGCCTGTCTTTCTGTGATCAGAACTCGGATGTCGGATCATTTTCTCATTCTTAGTCCATCCAAAACTGAAGTTCTCTTTTTTCCCGCCAATACCACCCCCCTCCTGTTTTGCCTCCTTTTGTTCTTTTTCCCCTTCGCATCTGCCTTTTTTATTGACAGTCCACAACTTTGGTATTCATCTTGATACTAATCTTTCTTTTGCTCATCATATCTCAATTAAAGCTCGTTCCTGCCGCTTTCATCTTTTTAACATCTTAAAAGATAGTCCTCTCCTTACCTTCAGTGCTGCAAAGCTTCTATTTTCTTCCTTCATTTTCTCTTGATTGTTCTACTGTTCTACTCTTCTTCTTGGTCTTCCCGCCTTCCGTCTAGCTCCACATAAATCTATTTTCAATTCCTCTATCTGTCTCTTGTATTTCCTACCTATTTGTGACTCCATTTCCCCTTCTGGGCCTCTCTCCGATGGCTACCTTTTCCCTCTCAGGTTGAATTCAGATTTCTCTGCATCATATTTAAATCTCTTTATGGACTGGCTCCTATTTATCTTGCCTCTCTTTTCTCCTTCTATGCCCCTCTTGCACTCTTTGTTCCCAAACCCACTTTCACTTAACTGTTCCTCGTCCCCCTTTGCATCCTCTTGTTTCTCTTCTTTTTCTCTTCTGGCTTACCTTTACTGGAATGCACTTCCTCTCTCCCTCCGGTCTTTTCATTCTTAGTCCACCTTCGTTCGCCCTTAAAAACCTTCTTACTTCTGCCTTAATTGTATTATAAGCTTCACTGTATAATATATTATTTTAGTGTAACCATTTGCTATTTGTTTTTGTACTGTAAAATTGGTTTTGTATAGCGCCTTGGCATAAGGCGCTACATAAATAACAAATAAATACAAAACATAACGAAATACAAGAATACACATGCCATTAAAATACAATGGGGTTCAACACTCTCCTTCTGTCCTCATTCTTCTTGACCTCTCTTCTACTTTTTATACTGTAAAGCACAACATCCTGATCTTCCGTCTCTATGATAGCCTGGGCCATCACAGCTCAGGCCCTGGCGTGGCTCACCTCCTTTCTCTCTGACCACCCTTCCCAGGTGGAACTTGGGTCCTTTCTCTCCTCTATAACTCTTGCTACTTGTGGTGTCCCCCAAGGATCTAACCTATCCCCCTGATTCTTCAATGTCTACATGGCCCCCTTGGCCCACAGGATCTCTACCTTCACCTCTACCTTTCAGTGTTATGTGGATGACGCGCAGCTCTCTTTCAGGCTCCACTCAGCCTCCTCCTCCTTGCTCATTCCTGATAGTCTGTCCACAATTCCGTCTTGGTTTGCTGCTAATGATCTCTGCCTCAATGCCCATAAGACAGAGATCGTTCTCATTGGGACCCCTTCTCCCGCTTTCCCTCTTTCACTTTGGCTTGCCTCCCTTGGCCCTGCCCCCACCTGCTAGTGAGGCAAAAAATCTGGGGTTCATCTTCAACTCCACTCTCTCCTTCTTTTGTCACATCTCGTACATCTCTAAAAAGTCCCACCACCAGCTGCGCCTCCCCGGAGGTATTCTACCTTTTCTGACTTTCCCCCAAAGGCTCACCTTCTCCAGAGCCCTGATTCTCTCTAGGCGTGACTACTCTCCATCCTCTACAGCTCATCCAGAACAGAACCGCAAGACTTTTCCTTGGCCTCAAGCCCAGGGACCGCATCTCTCCTGCGCTGAAATCTCTCCACTGGCTCCCAGTGGCTGCAAGGATCAAGTTCACGACCCTCTGCATCGTCCACAAGGCTTTCTGGGGCCGGGGCCAGCACTATCTACAATGCTCTATCTTCCTAAGTACTCTCCTTCTAGAGCACTTTGCTCAACCTCCAACTCTCTGCGGGTGAGCTGCTTTCACAGAGATTTGGGGGTCGATCTTTATCCTCTGCAGGTGCCTCCCTCTGGAACAGCCTCCCTGCCTCTCTGTCTTGAGCCGGAGCACCTTAAGTTCCAGAAACTCCTCAAGACCTTACTCTTCTCTTCCTCCTTCTCTCTCCCTCTCCCTTGCTAGTCTCCTTTCTCTTCTCGCCTACTTTCCTCCTCCTTACTTCCCTAACTCCGCTAGGTTTTGCTGACTGGTCGCCCGGTGCACCTGTCCCAGGCTCCCCTTCCGGTCTTTGCACTTGTCTCTGCACTGTGCTCAGCACTACTGCACTTGGGAATTCGTTCCATACGAAGGGTAACCTCTCTGCACTTAACCCAGGGCCCTGCTGGACTGGGCGCACTTGTTCCCCTCCCCCTCCCTTGCACTCTGGTCTGTGCACTTACATGACCTGAATGTACTAGGCCTACTTCGCCAGGCCTAGTACGGTAGCTTTGTGTTCTGTATGTTCTTACTCTTTGTCATGGATTTGCACTTGCTCTATCTGAAAGGTGGTTGGCCTAGTACGGTTGTTTATCGATTGTATGTTCTTCTCCCTCTTCCCACCCCCACCCCCACCCCCAGCCCCAGCCCCACCTTCTCTCCTTCCTTCTTGTCATGCGCCTGCACTAGTAGTAAGGCCATCAGGCCTAGTTTGCCAGTCACTTTTTGTAAGGTCATTCGGAAACTTCAAGGCCTAAGAATGTCTTCTGTAGTCCCGTGTTCCCTTCCCGCCTTGAAGCGCTTTGAAGCACTTTACTTGTGTATAAGCGCTTTACAGATAAACAATTACAATTACAATTGCCAAATAATATAATAAAATAGTTCTTGCGTGAGATAAAGCAGCATTGCATGGCGAATTACCAGGACAGCATAACAACATAAAGATCCATAACACTGCACAATGCAACACAACATAGTCGATATGACGCGTCATGCCCTAAGCCAATAACACAGGGCACAATAATCGACACACTACAGAGCACAACACAGCATGACAAAACAGAGAAAGACATAATAGAACCCTGCTCCATGGCACAACCTAGTGGGTTCAAACTTCAGCGCCTGCTGCAGCGCGCAACCTGCCGTCTTTTCATCCTTTTCACGTCTATGAGTACCTTAACTTGTGATGGCAATAGCGAGGCAATTCCAAATAGTTCTTCGAAGCTGCAGTTACGGGCCAGCGAGCTGCATAGAAAAAGTATGGCGAACCTAAGATTCGAAGGCAAATCTCACTAACACCACACAATTAGAAATAACATCAGGAGAACGTGTAAAATTACGAATAATTCAATGAAGAAACAGAAACAGGTAAAATAATAATATTGGTGCTGGTGAAAATAGCATTGTTACTGAGAAGAACAACTATCTCGGATTGAAAAGCAGAGCGTTTTTGCAACCACATGACATTTCTGAAACATGGTTTAGACGTCGCCAACCCCCTGCAGTGAAAGTGGGGCTCCACCACCATCACACATTGACCCCAGGGCTGCCCAACCCCAGGGACGTGAAGGTGCAGCGTTTCAGCTCAGCTCTTCCCTGCCCCATTCCCGCAAGACGGACGATTCTCTCACTGCTAAGATAGCTCTGCGGGCTAGTGCAGCTGCAGGCATGGAATTGGGTAACAGGAACAGCTCTCCCCGCGGTGCTTGGATTACCCCCGGGCTCCCAGCAATACATAGAGGCATCATTTTAATATTGGAATCTGAATGGAATGTGGCGCGATCCTGGGGTTTCCAACAGGCTGCGCGTGGAGCAGGTGAGACCTGCTATAAAAGACCACCAGCGACCACTGCTTGGAAAAAAACAGTGCAGGTTCTATAGACACACACATTTTATTTTACAACACAGACCGAGGAGAATACCGCGAATCAATGTGTCTTTCTTTGTCTGCTTAATTGTTTTTAAATGTGAAAAGTTCTCATGAGCTAAATCACACCAAAAAAATACTGTTTTCTACAAAACTGATTGAGTGTTATTTGGAAAAGTTTTGGTTCCGCTCGCTACAATAAATTCTACCGGCTCTTCACTTGTATCGGACAACGACCCCCACGATTCTGCACCATTGACTTTGCTGGTTTGTGCTGATGGGAGTTGTAGTCTGAGGAGCAAGGTTTGCAGACCCCTGCACTAGGCTGGAAAGTCCAACGGGTGCTCCCCGGGACTTTGGACGCTGCACAGCGCCTCAGGCAATAAGGACCCGGACATCCGTAACAGGCGCAACCTTCTTTAATGAATGCCGGCTTCCAGCTGACCCCGAACCGTTTCCGCGTCCCTCCCCTGTGTATTTCCCTATTAACAGGGGCCATGATTGTGTCATGGCCCAAGCTAATAAAAGGGGCCTCTGCAGACACAGGCACTAGAACTGCTGCAGACTATGTAAGAGGAAAGACTGAGTCCGTGTTTTGTGGGGGCACCTGCCTGCATGCCCTGGTGCTGTGGAACCCTCCTGTTAGCACAGTGGCAGAGGTCAGAGGCTTGGCTTGCGCTGCTCCCACCCCCAGTGCTTTAAGTGGGCTGGGGCTAGCCAGGACCGAGCCCCGGCAGTCTCCAGAAAAGTCTCCTGAGGAAGCACCCTGCCGGGGGTCACCACCGACTAGCCCCAGCCATGCTGACACCTGAGGCTGCTCGTGTCAGCTCTACGGAAGAAAAAAAAGAAAAGGCATTGCCTTTTCTTTTTTTCTAAGCCAAAGTGCAGATACCTGCAAGCAGCAGGTGCAACCGTGCAATGCGGGCTGCCTGATGGGTCTGTACTCTGAAACAGGAGGAGGGCTGGCCTTTTGTTTCTGAGTAAATAGCCATCACCCTGCATGAAGCCCCTGTGCTGCTCACGCTGGTTGATGGCTATTTACTCGGAAACAAAAGGAGAGCTGGGCAGTCCAGCCCTCCTCCTGTTTCAGAGTACAGAGCCATCAGCAGCAGGCAGCCCTGTCATTCCCTCTGTGGTGCTGGCGACCCCACCTGCAGCAGCACCGGCGGTGACATTACAAAGCAATTCAACATTGGAGAAAAAGTGAAAGGTGCTTCGGGGTCAAGCGGCTGCTGCTGGCAGTGAGGAGGTGGAAGCGCTCCGGGCTCGAGCGGCAAAAGGAAGAGGTTGCTGCACCTCCAGATTCCGGGGGTGCAAGGTGGAAGGCCCAGCAGATCTACATCAGAGCGTAAGGAGCTAAACAAAAAAAAAACACATGTCCCTCAGGAGATCCCGGACCGGCTGTAAAATAAAAACATTTTAAAAATGCTCTGACTTGGGATGACAAAACAGAAAACATGATGACTGGGTGTACATGGCCCGCCTCCATCCCTTCAACCACCAGTGCCACAACCAGCAGCTTTAGAATGCCAAGTCCAAAGAGACCTAGGGCACTAGCGGTGACAGCTTTTCAGGTGCTCTGGTGTTGGAGCTCAGGGAGAAGAGGCTTCTGTGGCGCTGCCCCGTGATGGGACGCACATGCGGCGGCGTGATGTTGCACGCCGCCATGTGCATCATAAATAAAAGGTGCGTTCCCGGCCTCGGCAGAGCGACCGGGAAGCCCGAACTATAAGGACGTGTGTAGTGTGGTCCTTATGTGTGGCAGGGTTTATGAGCATCGCACGGGGGTCGGGACAAACCCCCAACAGTGGCGACAAGTGGGGGATGATGCCTGGGCCCGGCGGTGACAAAATCCTGCAATTTTTGTTCCCTGAAACGGAATCGTAACAGAGTTTCATTTCGTGCTGTAGGCCGTGCATCACACACGCGGCTGGTGGCCATTTTGCATTTCGGGCCATGGACTTCACCGAGCTCCGGTTTGGGCGGTGAGTGGCATCCAGGCCTAATTTTTGGACACATTAACAGCAGGCAGTTATACCTGCATGCCCATGTCAAGTTTTTGAATTTTTATTTAATTTTGGGCCTACTACGTCGATTGTAAGCGAGGAGAAGGGGTACATTGGCTGGGCCTGCGCAGCCCTGATTCTCTTTTCACTCCATTTTTGGAACTCCTGCGCCTACAAGGTGCTGCAGCAGCAGAGGAATAATTTCTTCTTCATCCTCTTCATCATCACAGTGGGGACTATATTCTTCTTCATCCTTTTCATCATCAGGAGGAACTGCTGCAGCTGTGGATGTTGTTTCTTCGTCATTCTGTTCATCATTGCATCCAGCTGCTGTGGCTGTACATGAAGTTGCTTGTGGAGGGGGACACTCTGTTATCGTCTTCCTCGCTTCCAGGTTGGACCTTTCATTTGCCTGGGAGTGTGTGTTTGGACTGTGCTGTGGTGGTGGGTGTTGAGTTGCGGCCCCCAAACTCCACGCTGGGGGTGCCTGTGCGCTCACGCCCATGAGTGCAACTAGTGATGAGGATGGTGAATTGCCATCAGTGAGCCAGCAGCCACCTCAGGACGGTAGGCTAGCAGCTGCCCAACAGCAACCTCTCCAGGCCAGTGGACAACCGGCATCTCCGCAGCAGCCGCCTCAGGACGACGGATGACCAGCAGCCGTACAACAACCTCCTCAGGTGCAAGTAGGAGGTCAGGCGCCAGTGCCTCAGGCGCCACCAGTGGTGCAGCCTGCTGCTCAGCCAGGACATCTCATCATGGCACAGGCGCGTACTCATGCGGCCCTGCAGCCCATCCCAGAATTTGACGTCTCGGGCCCGCCATCCAGCTTGGGGCCCAGGTGGAGGAGGTGGGTTGACCGCCTCGACGTGTACTTTAGGGCCGCACAGGTGACTGATGATGACAGCATGCTGGCAACCATGTTGTACTCGGCGGGACCTTTGGTTCAGGAGACATTTGAGTCGCTTCCACCAGGGGATGGATCCTATGCAGCGGCCAACTCGGACTACGAACGTTTCGTCATGCTGTCCACTAAACAAAAAGAAGATGAGACTTTGGACACCTTCTATGGACGCCTAAAACGCCTGTCGCTCGCCTGTGCATGGGGTGATGCAGATGACATGATAAGAACTATGCTCATCCAGGCGTGCTCCTCGGGCAAGCTCAGAAGACAGGTCCCAAGAGAACCCGGCCTCACGTTACCACGCATCATGGAGCTGGGGCGGTGCCATGAGGTGTCTAAGGCTCGGGCAGTGAGGATGGAGGCTGGTTTGCGCTCCATCAAGATGGAAGAGGTGTGTGCTACGTGGCGGGGTGGCAGAGGATTCCGGAGACCTGGTGCAGGGCCCCGTGACCGAGCTGGAAGAGCGGGTGAGTCCTGTCAAAAGTGCGGATATGACCTTCCTCACCCAACAGAATGCCTAGCGGCCGGAAGGACATGTGGAAGGTGTGGGTTGCCTGATCACTTCTCCCGGGTGTGCAAGGCAGCCCTACCCGTGATGGTCCCAAGGGGCCCGGCCCCGTCCGGGCTTTGCCAGAGTCGCCCTCTGAATGTTGCCCAGGTGGACCAGAGAGAAGGGGATGCCCGGGAGGAGGAGGCAGATGAAGAGGAGGAAGAGAACATCTTCTTCGTCTCCAGTATAGGAGCCTTGAAAGGGAAGAGCAGGAGACAGCCAAGGTGTGTGGTGGAGGTCAACAGGTCGCCATTCCCGGTCCTTGTTGGCCCGTGGGCACTACGACGCCATGGATGCACCTCCCAGGCTGGTCACACCGAAGGCTCGTATTGTTACTTTCGGGGGTCTGAACCCATCCCACTGGATGGTGCCTTTGTGGCGAAGGTGGAACACGATGGCGCGCAGATCACGGCATGTTTCTATGTGACGCCAGTAAGCACTAACACCCTGCTGATCTGTGCGGTGGCTGAGGCCCTCGGCATTGTCAGTTTTGCATATTCAGTATATATGGAGGACATTAATGACCTGCTTGATAAGTATGCAGCCCTATTCACCCGGATCGGACGGATGGCTGGGGACCTACTGAGGTTGCATATAGATGAATCAGTGCAACCTATTGCCCTAAAACATCGTAGGGTACCCTTTCACCTTCGTGAACATGTGGACAAGGAGCTGGAAAATCTTGTGAACCTCGACATAATTGAGAAGGTGGAGGGTCCGACTCCCTGGGTGTCCCCGATCGTCGTAGCAAGGAAACCCACACAACCAGATGCCGTCTGAATTTGTGTCGACATGAGGCTGCCGAACAAGGCCATCAAGAGTGAGAGGCACCTCACTCCAACAATTGATGACATCATTGCCGAAGTACAAGGTGCTCGCTTCTTTTCCAAGCTGGATCTCCGAGCGGGCTACCACCAGGTGGTCCTACACCCTGAATCGAGGTTTATCACCACGTTCACAACACATCGGGGACTGTACCGCTATAAAAGACTGAGTTATGGCGTGTCCTCGGCAGCAGAAGTCTTTCAAAATATCATCCGGGGGGCCCTCGCAGACCTAGAGGGCGTCCTGAACATCAGTGATGATATCCTGGTTTTTGCCAGGACAGAGGAGGACCACCTGCAGAGACTGGCAAGGACTTTTGAGAGGCTGCAGTCGTTGGGCCTCACCCTTCACAAAGAAAAGTGTGAGTTCCTGCGCCGATCCATCGAGTTCTTTGGCTTTGTGTTCAAAGAGGGGGGGTGTCACCAGACCCCAAGAAGGTCCAAGACATTAAAAAGGCACAGCCACCTGAGTCGGCATCTGATGTGAGGAGTTTCCTCGGCATGGTCACATACTGTGGACATTTTATTCAAAACCTTGCCTCCAGATCGGAACCGCTCAGGGCCCTGACAAAGAAAGACTCTCCCTGGCACTGGGGCCCTCTTGAACAGGCAGCGTTTTATGACATCAAAATGGCGTTCTTTGACCCTGTGTTGCAGTCGGAAGTCATTGTGGATGCCAGCCCCTTCGTCCTGGGACCCGTGCTCTTCTCAGATTGGTCGTGATGGGGGTGTCTGCCCGGTGGCCTACGCCAGCAAGGCGCTGTCGGAGACGGAGCAGAGATATTTGCAAATCAAGCACGAGGCACTGGTGGTGCTCTGGGGCTGCACACATTTCAGGTTATATGTCCTGGGGCGTCCGGTGACGTTTGTGACGGACCACAAGCCTCTGCTCCCCATCCTGGCTGGGTCATCGTCCAAGCTGCCGGCAAGGATCGAGCGGTGGATGCTCGCTCTCCTGGAGTACATGGTCACCCTGGTGTACCATGCAAACAATGCAGCTGATTATCTCTCTCGACACCCGGGTGCACGAAGGGGAGAAAAGCTGGACACATGTGTTGAGGAGGCTGAGGACCACGTACTCATGGTGGTGAAGGCGGCCACGCCGAATGCGATGCCTCTGGCGGAGCTTGAGGCAGCAGCAGCGGGAGATGAATGTTTTCAAATCCTGAAGCAGGCCATGCAGCAGGGCTCTTGGGAATCAGTGCTGGAGTCTCTGGTGGGGCGCACTCAGGAAGCCAAAACTGGGCTGGAACAGCTGTGGAAAGTCAGGGAGGAACTGTCATTCTCCTCATCCGGCCTGCTGCTCAGAGGCGATTGCATTGTTGTGCCTCAGTCCAAGGTGAGGGACGTGATCCCCCTTGCTCACTATGGGCACCAGGGCGCTGCAAAGACTAAGGCCAGACTAAGACTGAAGGTATGGTTCCCGGAACTGGAGCGGAAGGTGGACGACTTTGTGGCGGCCTGCGTCTGGCTCAGTCACTCCAGAGAGCCCTGAATCAGTCCCTGCGCGTGTACCGCACTACACTGCATGTATCCACAGGTGTGGCCCCGGCCGAGGCTCTCTTCAAGCGGTGCCCTCGGGATTTGCTGCTCGAGGTGGGGGAAAGGAACCCGGGGTAATCGACGACCAACAGGTGGAGGTGGACAGGCGGACGAGGATCGAGCAGGAGAATATACGTCGGGGGCTTCGCCCGCAGCGGCTGGAGCCGGGTGATGAAGTCCTCATCCGAAACAGACACCCCCATGGAAAGCTCTCCCTTTCCTACGAGCCGGAGCTGTTGGATGTTGTAGCGGTGAAGGGGTCCATGGTGACTGCCTTGGATGGAAGATCGGCTGTCACCCGCAATGTGAGTTTCTTTAAGAAGCTAGGGGATCCGAGAACTGACCCTCCCCCTGATCCGGACCTGGTGGAGACCCCTGAAGACAGGGGAGAGACCTTGCGCCTACCTGAGTCCCCTGCCCGGGGGATGCCTGTGGACAGACTACCCATGCCGGAGGTGAGCGGGAGGTACCCCCAGAGGGCTGGGGGAGGGAAATCTCCTCACCTCAGCGATTACGTGCTGGGACACTTGTCTATCAGCCCAGGGCTATAGACTGTTAAGTAAGGGGACCCGGGTGGATGCTAAAAAAGGGGTGTGTGGGGAAACTGTTAGTAAATGTTTGTGTTAATAGTGTTTTGGTTTGCAGTGTGGACTATTGAAGCAATTGTTGTTGTCCTCCCGAAAAAGGAGGAGTGTGGCTCTGCCCGTGACGGGACGCGCACGCGGCAGCGTGATGTTGCACGCTGCTGCATGCAGCATAAATAAACGGGTCGTTCCCGGCCGCGGCAGAGCGACCGGGAAGCCCGAACAATAAGGACGTGTGTAGTGTGGTCCTTATGTGGGGCGGGGCTTGCGAGCATCGCACGGGGGTCGGGCCAAACCCCCAACAGCTTCTGGGCAGACACCATCCTTGGGCCCTGAAGGCGGTGTAATCAAGGGGCACTCCAGGGTGGCACACGTAACATAAAGTGTAGGGGCCCATTGCAGACCCCGGGCCATAAAGGCGCTGTGCTCCCTGCGAGGCTTCATGGCGGGGCTGGAGAAGAAAGAACACAGCAACATCTCTCGGCCGTGGTGGCGGTGGAGCGTCAGAGAAGGAAATGTGTCCCTCTGATGCCCGGGGCCCATATGCAGTGCTAGGAGTGGAACGAAGATGGCGCTGCGTGTCTGTGAAAAGATGAGATGTATGGGCCCCCCTCAGAGCCCGAGGCCATGGTGGTGTATTTGTGACCAGCTCCGTGTTGGGGCAAGGAAGGAAAGGTGCAGCCCGTCCTGGTCTGTGCTATTAGAAAGGAAGAAAAGACAGGCAGGCAAAGTCCTGCAGTGTTCCCGGGCATCCCAAAGCACCCACATCTGCCCCAGGCCCCGTGCTGCACGAAGTGCGGCACGATGGAGGGCCTGGGGGGTTAGGCGCAGGGTGGGGGAGCACAACAAGCAGGAAAGAAAAAGGGAGGGGCAGCCAGGCGGCGCCCCCACCCGCGGCGCGCAAAGAGACACACAAACAGATAGAGGCAAGGTGAGAAAAACAACAAAGGGGGGTGGGGAGGACAGGAAGGAGCACCAACGGCCCGCAATCAGCACATCAAACGGTGGAAGGGGTACAAATACCCCAGAGAAGCAGGACCAAGTCACAACCAGGTTAGGAGCTCACCTCACTCGGGTAAGCTCCCAGGGCCTGGATAAGGCGGTAAAGGATTTGTTTTTCGTTTGGTTTCGTTCGTTTTTGCCTCTGCGGGCTTAAACGGATTAAGGTCTGTTTTCCCCGGCCGTTTCGCCTCTGCGGGCTTAAGTGGCGGGAGGAACAGGAAGAACGGTTGCAAGAGCGGCGGGTAGAAGAAGGAGGACCCACACCACGACGGCAGCGGATCCAGCGGAGAGGAGCGGAACCCCGGCTGGAGAGAGGCAGTCACAGCAGCGGGAGACCAGTGAGGCCGGAGCTGCGTGTGGAGAAGGAAAACTCACCGCAAGACGGCAGCGGATCCAGCGGAGAGGAGCGGAACCCCGGCTGGAGAGAGGCAGTCACAGCAGCGGGAGACCAGTGAGGCCGGAGCTGCGTGTGGGAGAAGGAAAACTCACTGCAAGACGGCAGCGGATCCAGCGGAGAGGAGCGGAACCCCGGCTGGAGAGAGGCAGTCACAGCAGCAGGAGACCAGTGAGGCCGGAGCTGCGTGTGGGAGAAGGAAAACTCACCGCAAGACGGCAGCAGATCCAGCGGAGAGGAGCGGACCTCGGCTGGGGAGAAGAAGGCACAGCAGCGGGAGACCCGTGAGACCGAAGCGGCGTGTGGGAGAAGGAAGACCCACCGCACGGCAGCAGCGGATCCAGCGGAGAGGAGAGGACCCCGGCTGGAGAGGAGCAGTCACAGCAGCGGGAGACCCGTGAGGCCGCGGCTGCGGGTGGGAGAAGGAAGACCCACTCCACGACGGCAGCGGAGAGGAGCGGGACCACAGCTGGAGAGGAGCGGTGGCAGCAGCGGGAGACCCGGGAGGCCGGAGCGGCGTGCAGGCGAAGGAAGACCGCCACAGCTGACGTCGGGGAAACCAGGCTGCAGAGGCGAGGAACGAAGACAGGGAAGCCAGGCAACACAACCGCCACAGCAGACATCGGGGGTCCGGTGGAGGCGGTGAGCAAAGCGGGAGAAGCCGGGCGGCAACAGGAAGCTGGTAATCACAGACGTCACGCTGTGGAGGCGGGGCGAAGGACGGACCAGAGAAGGTCTTAAAGCCACAGTACGTAAGGTGGTGGCGCAGGAAGAAGGGGTGTAAGGCAGGCATCGGGAAGGTTGTGGGTTCGCGCCAACCCTCCAACGGCAGGCAGCAGGAAGGGCCTATATGAAAAACAACAAGGAGTGATTTTCCGGAAACCAGGCACCAGCAAAACCCATAGCTGGGGTGGTAGCTCAGTGGCTAGAGCGGGGTGAAAACAACACCAAAGTCACGGGCTCAAGTCACGGGCAAAAAAGCGAGAAGGATGGAGGAAAAAATAAGAAGAGCGCAGCAATTCAGCGCATGGGCCAAAAAGGCGGAAAAAGAGTATGGGGCCAAATGGGTCCTGGAAGTGATGCAAAAAGGAAGAAACGGCTAGGGCAATGTCGCCCCTGCTGCTCGAGGATTCCACGGATAGCGATGAGGAAGCAGCGGTACCCCAAGGCCAGAAGAGGGCAAGAGGAACAGCGGAAGTGTCGCAAGAGACAGAGAGGCCTAAGAAAAAGCAGAAAAACAAAGGTATCGTAAAATTAAGCAACAACATTAACGAAATGATTAAAAGTATTAAATGAAAATGTCAAATGCATGAAGGCCCAGGGTAAGTCGCCCAGAGCCAAAAAAGGGAAAGGAAGAAGAGCAAGACAAAACAGAATCAGAAGGGGAAAGTAGCGAGGATGAAGAGAGAGACCACCTGAGAGCATGGGCGAAGAAGAAAGGGGTTATAGGGAGAGGAAGGAATACTGAGGACAGAGCAGGTGAAGGTAGGGGGGCAGGGGGGCAGGGGCCAACAGACAACGGGGCTAACACCCCTGCAGCAGGCCACCCCAAAGCCCAAACCCTATAGCAACACCAGAGCTGGCCATAGTAACAGTAAAGGAGCCAACCACGAATATGACAAAATATGGGAGATCCACGATAGGCAAGGATGCTCAGGGGCGGTCACTGAAAGCACAAGCCTGGCATATTAGCGACAAGATTAAGGAAAAAATATGGAGAAAAGAGTTAATAGATATATTCACATTAATAGATGTACAGAAAAGGGGCCACGATGTAGCAAAGGAGGACATAAAAGAGGATGAGAAAGGGTTATTGAAAAGATCAGCAGTAACAAGAAAGTTTGACAATTGGACAGCAGCGTTCCAGATAATGTCGTCCATCAGTTTGCAGAAATTTCCCGAGGACGGCCCATCGCTGGTCACTTATCAGCAGAGCATGCTGAAGGTTTACAAAGCATTTGGGGGGGATGCATGGAAGGAGTACAATCATGAGTTTAGGAAAGAGATGGATTGCTTCCCAGATATTGGGTGGGACGAAGAGAAGTACAACCGGTACATCTTCAATGTATTAAAAGAGAAGTGGGACAGCAGGGAACAGCCATATGCGGGCAGCTACTACAGGAGACAGTATGGGTACAATGATTACAGAAGAGATTACAGATACAGCAACAGGAGATTCGAAGGCAGCCATGACAGGGCAAGCGAGCAGAATTTCCGGAGCAGGCAGTACGAGTCGCAAAGAAGTTGGCAGAGCAACATACCACCAACAGCACAAGGGGGTGGCAAGGGAGAAAATGGGGGTACAAGAACACAGCCAGGTCAATGCAGAAATTTCGAGAAAGGGGTGCCATGCAGCTGGGGGAAGAAATGCAGATTCAATCACAAATGCGAGAATTGTGGGGGGGAACATGCTACCAACAAAGGCACAAAGTCAGCATACAATAAGTACAGGGGGCCAGAGAAGCGGAACTAGAAGGGCAGGCGAGAAAGGGGTGACTCCGGTAAGACTGGAAGTAATGGAGAAATGGCTACGGGTGTTTCCAGATCAGGAAATGGCAGAAACAATCAGGCAAGGGTTTCAAGAGGGTTTTCAGATCCCTTTTGAAGGGCACGGTTCTACCAACACGCCCAAAAATCTGAAATCAGCATTAGCAAACAAGGAGTTGGTGACCAGGAAAATCAGCAAAGAAATCACGCTAGGGAGAATCAGAGGCCCCTTCAGCCCCCCCCCCCCCGTCCAGAGAGTACATATGTTCACCGCTAGGGTTGGTCCCAAAGAAGGAGGCAGGTGAGTTTAGACTGATCCACCACCTAGCATACCCAACAGGGACTTCAGTTAATGACGGGACCAACAAGGAGGCAGTACCAGTAAGCTACTCAGACTTTATGGAAGCCGTACACATAGTCAGAAAAGCAGGAAAGGGAGCAGGGATGGCAAAAGCGGACATAAAGTCGGCATTCCGTCTTTTACCAGGAGAGAAGAGTCCCAGAGGTGGCTATGCATGCAGTGGGAAGGCAGGTACTTTGTGGACAGGTGCCTTACGATGGTTTGCGCCATCTCATGTGCGTATTTTGAGAAAGTAGGCTCATTTATGCAATGGGCACTTACAAAGGAAGATAAGGGGGCGCAGGTAGTACATTACCTAGATGATTTTTTGTTTGTGGGGCCACAGGGCTCCAATCAATGCCAAAACACACTGCAGAAATTCATAGCATTGGCGAAAGAGGGGGCTTTCCATTAGCAGAAGAAAAAACAACAGGCCCAACACAAGCAATACAATTCCTAGGCATCGAAATAGACTCACAAATGGGGTAACGCAGGATCCCGGAAGAAAAAGTAGCAGACTTACTGAGTAAAATCAAAGATTTGATAGGGAAAAGCAAGGCCACCAGGAAGGAGCTACAGTCACTGGCAGGAAAACTGAACTTCGCAGGAAGAATAATACCGCAAGGTAAAATATTCCAGAGAAGGTTAGAGCTGAGAACAAGAGGGACCAGAGAAGGACACCACAAAGTGAGAATTGGGGAAGGTATAAAGAGAGACATGGAGGTATGGGCAGAATTCTTAAAACCTTTCAACGGCTCAGTAATCTGGCGCACACCTATAAATGAGGAGAACGAAAGGGTGTTGTTCACAGATGCAGCCGGGGGTTTTTGGGTACGGTGCAATTCTAGGGACAGAATGGTGTGCGGAAAAAGGACCAAAAGAATGGCAGAAAGCAGAATGGACTAATAATATTACGTTATTGGAAATATTCCCAATACGGGTAGCACTATGCGCATGGGAGAAAGAGCTGAGCTGCAAGGAGTTAAAGGTATGGTCAGATGACATGGCAGTGGTGCATGTCATAAATAACGGGAGCGGCCTCATGCCCACTAGTTCTTGAAATAAGGAGGGTTATAACCCTAAGCTGTCTTAAAGAACAATGGCAGCATAAGGGCAAGGCATATCGCAGGAGAAGCAAATGTGGTCGCTGACGCCTTATCTCGCTTTCAGTGGGGCAGGTTCAGAGAATTACGGCCGGATGCAAGAAGGATAAAAACGCCCACGCCAAAGAAGGCATGGGTACCTCTGGAAGGATGGGAGGAAACACGGTCAACTACAAGGTTGGCTCAGAAGGGGAAAAAGAACCACAGGAGCAGACGGTAGAGAAGCTGGCCAGGTTCAGAGAATTGCGGCCGGATGCTAGAAGGATAACAACGCCCACGCCAAAGAAGGCATGGGTACCTCCGGAAGGATGGGAGGAAACACGGTCAACTACAAGGTTGGCTCAGAAGAGGAAAAAGAACCACAGGAGCAGACGGTAGAGAAGTTGGCCAGAAACGCCATAACATACAGAACTGGTGAGCAATATAAAAAGCATGTGAATAAGGGGTTAAGGGAAACATGAGCCAAAAAAATCGGGGACATTACAGTGGCAATGTTATGTAATTTTGTGGGGAACACATTCTCAGCAAGGAAAGAGGAAAAGGGGGGCTGCAGCACACCTGGCGGCGATAGCATACACGACGAAAGTGGCCGGGATAGCAGACCCGACAACAAATTCACGAATAAAATACGCAAGGAAGGGGTCGGCAAAGTTAGAAGGAAAAACACCTGACAGCAGGAGGCCTATGAATTTTGCAAAGATGACGATACTGTTAAAGATATTACACAGCACATGCAACGGTAGCTACAAGGTCAAATTGGTTGGGGCAGCAGTTGCATTGGCATATTACGGGGCACTAAGGGTCGGGGAGCTAGTAGCGCGTAATACAGCGGCGGGTTACAACAATAACTTCATGGTGGGGCCTCACAGGGATGTCAGAGACCATAACGCGCAGAATCTGGTACGGGGCGCACAAGAGGCAGGCCATTGAGACGGCACGGGAAAAAACGGAACAAAGCGATAGAGAGGTACGGCAGGAGCACAGGACTCCACCCCAGAAAACACGGGCTACCACAGAATGACCCCGACTGGTTCCACCAGGGCGGGGTACACCTACCCAACAAAGGCTGGGGCAGATTTACGGACAACATTTTCCAGCGCTAGCGGCACAGGGTTGCAAATAGGGGGGCAGCAGGGTCACTGTTTTGGGGGGACCTGAGCGGTTTAGACAAGCAACCCCTCAGGCGTGGCGGCACGTGCCCAGGAGAGGATGCCACAGGACAACGAAAGGGAGGCCAAAGGAAGGGGGGCATCCCAACCCCTGGACACGAGGGCCCAAAAAGTGTTCAGCTACTGTACAGTTGTCATAACCAGTGTACAGTGCCATTATTGTATGTAAATAAAAAGGCCTACGGCCACTAATTTTTCCACGCAAACAGAGCTGTGCACGCATCATCATTCTGGGTCAGGGAACAGTACAACAGGGTCAAGAGCTGGGGGGGAACCCACACTACTCAGCCTATGCCCCAGGCCCCGTGCTGCACGAAGTGCGGCACGATGGAGGGCCTGGGGGGTTAGGCGCAGGGTGGGGGAGCACAACAAGCAGGAAAGAAAAAGGGAGGGGCAGCCAGGCGGCGCCCCCACCCGCGGCGCGCAAAGAGACACACAAACAGATAGAGGCAAGGTGAGAAAAACAACAAAGGGGGGTGGGGAGGACAGGAAGGAGCACCAACGGCCCGCAATCAGCACATCAAACGGTGGAAGGGGTACAAATACCCCAGAGAAGCAGGACCAAGTCACAACCAGGTTAGGAGCTCACCTCACTCGGGTAAGCTCCCAGGGCCTGGATAAGGCGGTAAAGGATTTGTTTTCCACCCAACCCGCCCTGCAAGAAAGAAAAGAGAAAGTCGGAGCAGGAACGCCGAGTACTTTTGCACGGTACACGGTAGAAGAAAAAATCGTACCTACAAGAAAGAAAAGGGAAAGTCGGAGCAGGAACGCCGAGTACTTTCCACGGTAGAAGTAAAAGTCGTAGGCGGCGGCACGTGTCCAGGAGAGGATGCCACAGGACAACGAAAGGGAGGCCAAAGGAAGGGGGGCATCCCAACCCCTGGACACGAGGGCCCAAAAAGTGTTCAGCTACTGTACAATTGTCATAACCAGTGTACAGTGCCATTATTGTATGTAAATAAAAAGGCCTACGGCCACTAATTTTTCCACGCAAACAGAGCTGTGCACGCATCATCATTCTGGGTCAGGGAACAGTACAACAGGGTCAAGAGCTGGGGGGGAACCCACACTACTCAGCCTAAAGACAGCAGCCTGCAACACTGCGGTATCCCAGGCCACCCTTCGGTGGAAGGGGGGAGCGCCTCCATGTACGTGATCTGAAGCCCAAGGACAGCCTATGACCCCACGTTGATCCCTGGCATCACCGACGGTGAGAACATGTGCCCTCTAAAAGGTGCAAAAGGCTCTCTCAAGGTCCTGGGCCCATCAGCGGTGAAGTGCCCAGCAGCTCCACATCGTGGGAGCCTGGAAAAGTAAAAGCAGAATGGGCCAGTGTGATCCAAGGCCTATGGGCAGCGAATAGACGAAAGTTAAACACCACGAGTGGAGCGTGGACAATAGGTAAACATGGCGACTGTGAGGAAGGCTGTGTGGTCGCAGGCTGAGGACTGCAGCAAAGACATAATGACAATGCACAGGGACTGGAGTGCAAGTGCAAGTCTGCATGGAGATGTGCTGCCTCGAGAGCGTTGTGGCCGACCCCGTACCCAGATCCCTCATACAGCCAAGTGTGCCTCACACCCGCGCAGCGTGCCATGCATGTACGAAGGTTCGGTGGAGCCGGAATGATGGAGGTGGTGAGGACCTGACAGCCTGCCACCAGCATTCCTCTGCCTGCCTAGCAAGTGGCCTCATCGCACTGCCACTGGTGTGCACTCGCCACTGCTGGCAGCGCGAGACCAACTCTCCTGCCAGGGGAGGAGTACTGTGCATGGCCTCATCGCCCTGCCACTGGTGTGCCCTCTGCCGGGCCCACGATCTATAGACCAGGCTGATGTGGCCCTGGGCACGGTCCCTGCAAGTCCCGAAGTGGGACGTCATTTGCACTGTCAGCATTAGGGACTCCTGCCCGGGGGGTGGGGGAGAGAAGAAGACGTGGCCCAGACACTCTGTCGTCTGCGTCCGGGCCAAACAACATATCGCAGATCTTCAGCCCACCCCCCAGAAGAAGTGCTAGGAACAGTAGAGGGTTGCAGCTCAGCACGAGTGTGTGTGCGCCCTCCTGTCCCACGACAGTGAAGAGACACTCCTGCCTGGGGAACCATGGTCAATGAAGAGGGCAGTGAATAGTATGACACCGCCCTGCCCTGTCGACACCCTGGCGCAGCTTGGACGCCCGGCTACGTGCGTCTCGCTGACTGCCCAACATTAAGGGACTGACCGGGCCTGACCCTGGCGCAGCCTGGACTCCCTGTAACCCGCGTCTTGCTGACATTCTAACATCAAGGGACCATGGCGATGTGGCCCCTGGTGCCCCTGGGTGCGGTTTTACCGGCCTTCAAACTGTAACAGCAACAGACCTGGACCTGTGGAAATGCCTATCCTGAATGGACGCTGGAATCTAGCGAACTGGTTTCCCGCAGTCCGGCGAGTGCTCGGAGAAGACTCAGTGGAAATGTATTTAAATGCTGGGGGACCTGCATGGAAAGTATGTGGTTGACGTGGTTCCTGTTAAATGGTTGTCAAGCTGTATTTTCCCTTAAGTTTGCAGGCATGCTCTAAATGGTGCCAGCCGCTAGCAATGGCGTCATACAGTGGTGGAAGTTCCACTGACCCCATGTTAATGTGGTCAAACGGCCAACGTTCCACCGGCGGTTCGGCACCCGCACTGTCACTTGTGGGCAATGTGCCATTGCTCTCCTGGCAGGATGATGACCAATCCTTTCAGTGGAAACCCACACTTCCCTCACACTCAGCTTAGCCCCACGGTGAAAGAGGGGGTGATGAGAACGGCCAACCGAGTTCAGGATTGCAAGGTATGTGTCCTGTGAAGAGGGCCTCAGGGCAGCTGTTCGCTTTTCATACTCAAACATAGAAGAACTCATAACTGAGGGCTATCTGAAAGTATAGGAAAATCAATGAAATTTCGAAGTACCCCCATTGGCATAAATACTCTACCTTTAAGGCCCAATGTGCGAACATCTGAGACCGCATGAAATGTCCCCAAAAACATCAATGTAATCAAATGTTTACAATTACTTCAGAGAGAGATGTCTATTTGCCAGCCCCCTCTCAAAATAAGATGTGATCAAATTCACATGCCACATAGCTGGACACTGGGGGCTTAGCCAGACGACCACCCCTAGAGAGCCTACCAACCATCGGATGTTCCCCTACTGGATCACCATCCAATCCACGAAGTCATGATGCCCAGTGTCAAGGGAGGGGACGAGCCGTCTACCTCAGGAAGCTTCCAGGATCCTCCTCCCAACAACAGGCCTACGGATGCTAGCCTGGCTCTCTTCTGTGGATTCTGTCCATTCCTTTCCCCAAACGGCCATAAAAGGGGAACCAGAATTACCCACCACCCGGGCTCTGGAGGATGCTAAATCCCTGGGTCCACTGTTCTGAAAACCCCATAACAATGCTAGAACCTCAAACCCCATACAAACGCTAGAACCTCAAACCCCATACAAACGCTAGAACCCCAAACCCCTTACCAACGCTAGAACCTCAAACCCCATACAAACGCTAGAACCCCAAACCCCTTACCAACGCTAGAACCCCAAGCCCCATACCAACGCTAGAACCCCAAACCCCATACCAACGCTAGAACCCCGTTTAACATCAAGATAGTGCCTCTTTTGGCCAGTGTTCTGCCGCAGAGGCCTCCGTCATCCATTTTGGACGCACATTCACCCTCCCTAGGATTATCAGCTTAGCCCTGTTGTACTGATACAGTCAACGATGCCATTGTACATTTAATTGCTTTCGCCAGTCTCCTGATCATGGTGGTCTCAAGCACCATTGACACAGTGTTCTGGATACATCTAGCCAAATTGTAACACCAAACAGGGTCCTCCCCGTGTTTGAGTCACTGAATGGCACAACCAACACTTGTGCCTTCTTTTCAGCAGGCATCCTAAGGCTAAAATGTCATACCACACATTCCTACTTTTATATCCATGCCCCTTTCATCCCTTCAATGCTTACACCCGTCTGACAATACCTCTTTCCACTGCTCAACTGTTCATCACTTCTGTCCGCACAGTGTAAGGTTACTCTCCCTATTTTAACCATGTGGTCTAGCATTTTCTCTTTCACCTTGCCCATAGTGCGGATATAACTGCTTTTTTGCAGTAAACATCCTTCCCTACCCTTTTCCCCTCTCCCCCACCATGTCTTATTGCTGCTGGATTCTTGGGCGCATTCAACACCCAGCAACAGGCCACAGGGGCCTCTGCTCTTATCTGTTCTGTACCCCCAGCGCAACACTCGTGGCAGGAGACATCTGTACTCTTCCACGCGCGGTTTAATCGTGTTGCTTCACTTCACCGCTGAGGTAAGAGTTTTGCTGCACTCTGTCCTCCATAATCTGTGTGCATCTGTTTAATGAACGTATGAAGTGAGTGAAAATACGAAAACAATTGGTCTGTGGAATTGTTGTAAAGCCTCTACGTTGTCCCCTAAAGAAATTCATCTGGATAAAGTACCAATTCTGCCCTAGATTTGTGTATGCATCTATGTATAGGGTTTGCATAGCACATGTATTCAATGTTCATATATTAGTGAGGTCCTTTACTCTAATCCATGGAAGAGGAGGATTGTGGGAGCAGTCATTGTTTTCCTTCTGTCGAAATGTTCTCTTGCTGCTATTGAAAAACAGAAAGCCGACTGCATAAGAGGAGCCGCTGTGCCATGCCGTAGAATTTGTAGCACTTTGGGGAATCTTCCCCTAGTCTTGGTGACTCTGTGCACCCCCACATCAGTGAACAATTTAAAATGCAATACAATAGAGATCTGGAAGCAAAGCCCTGGTTGACCTGGGTTCGGGGTCCGGAATGCTCACCCTTTCCTATTTCTTCTCGTACAGAACCATAGGGCAAAGTTGAGGCAGGACCATAAGAGCCATCTCTTTGATGAAGATATCCGGGCACATGCCCAGTGCCCCAGAATCCCACCGTGCCACCGGCACCATTGTAGACGTCTGCACTCCCAAGCCCAGAGCTGCTGCCTGCTGCTTGATACCCTAAACAAAATCACTTGCCAAGTGCCAATTGTGTGCCAAGGGATGCTCTGGGGTAGAGCATTCTACATAGGTGTTGTCACATACGCAACCCACATGACAGATAGCGCATCATAACTCTAGGCGTTCTGGTTTTCAGGGGCCCCAAGGGGACATTTGGGCTGATCAGTCTGTCTTATGCTATCTACTGCATCCAACTGCAGTAAGCAGAGCTTGAACCCGACTCCCGGAGACTGGCCAAACAAAGGCCATATTTGTGGTTAATTAAAAAATCATATGACACCTTGGACATCATTAGACACACATCAAGGTCTATTGATGGTACTGCAAATCAGATCAAAGATGAGACTGTAATGAGCCCCGTGCTAGAATGGAAGGCTGCCTCTCTGCCCCCGAGGGAGGAGGCCGGACTCTGGGGTGTTGCCAGGTCTGGAAAAGACTCGGGCTACGGTAATGATGGGACTCGGGGCTAGCTAGCCTTTTGCTTGTAGCTCCTGAGCTTCTATCCGGGGATACAACCAAAAGACCCGAGGCTATAGCCCACCCAAACGCCCAGAGAGGCATCTGCCGGAGCAACAGCCATGGAAACTGGAGGGGTGGTCAGATGTACAAGGGGGTATAGATTGCTGGGGAAACATGAATGTATGTGTTAGGAGCTGAGAGAATATCAGCAGTGCAGGTGAGAATGCTACTGGCATTAAATATTTATAAGTCTCGGGCTCATAATCAAAGACACAGATGCGGACCTGCATTGCGGTGAAGGCGCTGGCGCTTCCGATGGCAGGGCTTCTTAAAGGAGCCACGAGTGCTGGTCGCAAGACTCAAGGGTGTGTGCTATGAGATCACTCCATCGGTACCGCCTGGTGCGTCGCCGCTATGCTCTGCCCTTTGCCCCCGGCCACACAGGGGTGTGGTGTCACTCTGGCGTCCTCTGTCCATGGCTCTTTCTGCCCTATTCTCGCTCTGACCCTCTGTACTATAAACCGGGAAACCCGGCCTTCACCCCTGACAATTACAAGCTGATGGTTTCATATAGTCACAAGTGGCAGGTATGGAGGCTTAGAGGGCCTAGCTGGGGGTAGTGTTGTAACTGTTGAACCCATATGCAGCAGACTTACATTAGTTGTTGTGGGGTGTGTGCGTCACGTCTTACGGCCCTTGCCCTCCCCATGAAATATTACACCACATCAATATGGTCAAGTGTTGGCAATAAAAGGCCGTAGGATTTTATTGTTACAGATATGGTTAAGGGAACATAAACAATAATCGCATATCATAATAATATCATACTTTTGGGCACCAGGTCCTGAGGTTACCCCCTCTGGCCCGTGCCGCCTTTCTTGTCCCACGACTTGTTGTGGTCACCGTACGGTGTCCTGAGTTTCTTTCCATTGTTCTTCTCCCCTTTTTCTAGGGTGGGGGGGGGGGGTTTGTGGAAAAGAAAAAGAGCAGGAAGACGCTGAGTAGCACAGCAAACTTCCCTATCCTGTTTGGGTCCCCGTGCAGGGTCCACAAACAGTTTGTGCTTTTGGAGCTGCAAGCAGCTCATTTTATAAGACCCAGGGCACCCCTTGGGTCTTTGTAGTATGTGTGGAGGGGCTGTGCACCAACCCCCCAGGCCAGCCATGCAGCTGACTAATGGGGCCCCCTCCGCCCCCGGGGGGCGGGGGGGGGACGAGGCATCCCTTTGTAGTTTTCCTGCCTGGTTCTCATGTGTGCAAGGCACACATATATTCTCGTGGAAGGGTGAGGTATTTTTATTACCTCACCCTTCCTGCGCTTTGAAGCGCCAGAGACTGCTGCCTCCCTTATCTGTGGGGAGGAGAGGGGCGCTGACCCTGTACGAGGGCTGCTGCCCCTCTCCTAACCCTGCTGCCATGTAACAACAGTTACCTGGCCTTGCCTTGGGCGGCCCGGCGGCATTGCCCAGAAGAGGCTGTGTTGAGAGATCTCTAAATGCTCGTCTCTTTGTGGGGGACATGTCATAAGAGCCCATTTTAAAGGCCTTTCAAAAACCAATATGGTTTGCAGTGTCTTGGGCGCCAGCGGAGCAAATCCAGAGAGAAGTTCCCTGAACAGAGATACCTTGTCCTCCAAAGCACTGTGTCAAGAAGTTCCCTGATTGACAGTGTAAGAATATCCTGCGTACACTCAGGGCTTCGGCCACTGAGCTTCTACCTGCAGTGTCCTCCTGAGGCAGGAGTCACCAGCCAGAACAGGGGGAGAGGGGTCATTGGTAGTTGTGGGTTTGACATATTGACAGAGGGCTTTTGGGTGCCAGTAGGTATTTGAGCTACTGACCTCTTCCTGTATAGCTGACCACTTGGGAGTATAGTGTCTCGGGAGGATAGCTCAGGGGCAACGTGCTCGCTTTGGTAGCAAGACGAAGCAGAGCCCCACAGGTTCGATCCCCGGGTTCGCGCTTAGAAACCTCTGGGTATTAAGCGCATTATAAATAACCAATAATATCATATCATATACTCTAGCTGCTGGGCACAGAGTTGTTGCTAGGTTTGGAAAAGATCCGGGGCTATGCTAATTTCGAGACTGTCAGGACTCATGGCTAGCTAGCCTTTTGGTTGTAGCCCCCAAGCTTCTATCCGGGGTTACAACAAAAGACCAGGGCCCCCTCAGCCACCACCATCAACGCCTCTGGCTGGGAATTTAGGGGTTTGATGTAGACTTCTAATGTTCAGAAAAGAGAGTCAGAGGGGAGTTTTTTGATTGGCTGAGTGGAAGCCTGTGTTTTATATAACCACAGAGGCGGATTTAACGGTCGTCAGACAAACAAATGACGACCAGGCCCCACCCCTTCCACACAGCACGGGCCCTTCCAGCTGTGAATTCACTCCAGTTCAGCTCCCTGGACGTGTTCAATCATTCTGGTCAAACGTCTGTTTAGACATATTTACAGTGCGGAGATGCGCGTGTGTGCGTGCGAGAGAGAAGAAGAGAAGAGAGAGAGAGAAGAGAGAGAGAGAGAGAGCCCTTGCTTTGGAATACTTGTTTAAAATACTTCTAAATTAGCCACTTCAAATTACATTATGTAGTAGTTATTCACAATGCTTTTAAAATAGCGATTTATTTTCTAAGTGCCGGATTTACAAAACATGTTTTCATTGGGACTTTCCAGTGTTAAAAAACGTGTGTAAATCAGGCCCTACGCGTTTCTCTTACAGGGAGCGTTTTTCACGGCCATACTGTATCCCCCATAGAACTGATGCATAATACTCTGACATTAGAACAATTTCTACCCGCTCACACCCGGAATACCGCCAGACCTAATCCCCACAAAGACACATCCAGAAAAAGCTGCAACAGGGTAGAAGAAAGAGCATGTTACTGGACTTACACCGAGCATTGCCTGTTTCCAGTTAGTCAGACCCCTAGGTAACTGTAATAAAGACAACTTAATACAAAAATAGCTTTTGTCCCTAAAGTTTGCCATTCTTCACTTGTGACCACAATTAAATCTGCCCACCCAAAGCCCCGCCTCCATGCCCCGCCCACCTAGGGCCCTGTGTCAGGTGCTGCCCACGGGGCCCTTTGCCTTAAATCTGCCACTGTATAACCATACTGGCTCTGATTGCCAGGCCTTTCACCGGAGCGCTTCTTGCTCACAAGAGAGTTAGTGCTTATCAAACACATCTGCAAATGGCAGCCTTTCCCCATCCTCCCGCCCCACCCCTCCGGCCAATTTTGCCAGGAATATGGCGGGATTGTGTCCAGGAAGTGGTGCCGCCAGACGTCACCCCTCTGGTCTTCCGAAGAGAAGTGCTCGTGTAGCCGAGTGCGCCAGTATCCGGGCGGGGCTCCCGTGGAAATTAATTTGACCCAACACCGGAAACATCTATTTAATTTGACAGTGTTTCGGCAGGGGGGTGGGGGGGCTCACGGCTCCCAGCCCATCCCCAGCCCACCAGGGTAGGTCAGAGTCCCTGGTTATCCATCTCAGAGGCCTTCTGTGTTTCCAGGAGCACGCGCACGGGTGGCAGAGGGGTGGGGGGCACACACCCCGGTGGTGGGCACGGAAAGATGTCTTCTTTGAAGCCTGGCCTGCGCCGCGCCTGCTGCCTCCTCCCAGGCCCGGCTTGTTCTCATGCATTATTGAGCGAGAGGCTCCTTCCATTAACCGCGCCTCCCTGGAGAGCCCCCGCGCAGAGCTGCGTGCGCACTGCCTGGCAGCTCCCGGCCTCTCTGGGTAGCGCAGGCCCGCTGCTGCCAGGCCTGCACCTGCGCCTCTCACCGCGAGCTTGAAGTCAGCTGGTTTTACCTCCCACATTGAAACGTGGCTGCCCCATTTATTTTTTTATTTTTTTATTTATTTACCTATTTATTTATTTATTTGGCGCCGAAGCCCGCATGCATCATATTATAATGCGAAGTAAAACTAAATGTTGCTTTTAAACGTCTTATATTATTGTAATTCAGGCATTAAGAGTTACAGACGGATACAAAAGAACAGATGTGTTTTTGCAACCCTCGTCTGAACCGACCGTAATTATACAGCGCCCTCTTCTGGAAGGGATACCTTATTGCACTGATCCCAACATATTGTATCAGGCGTCCTCCAGGACCACCAGCAGAGACCAGAAGTAATGACAAAAGGGGCGCGCACCAGGCAAGAAGTAGTGCCATTTGTTACAGCTGGGCGAGCACAAATCAAACAGCAGCGTGGGATAGGACTGGTGGACAGGAGCTGCCAACAGCGCCCACTGCGGTCACATCTTTTATACAGTTAAAACATGATTTGCCTAGTCAGAAAAAGTTGCGATTAATGTTGCAAGATATTTGACATCCTCCTAACCTGATTGGTAGGATTAGGTCAGTCCCCTATAGCTGGCGATATGTTCATCAACGATGATTGACGCAAACATTCCTGACCCTCTGTTCATCACCTCCCCTGTAGCGCCACATTTCTTCCCACTCCGCCTCAAGAATTACTTTTTTATTTGTATATACGTGATTGTGCTGACCTCCGGGATTTTATTACTCTGCCATTGGTCAGCACACATAGAAAAACAAGAGACATCATTAGCCTGTGGGATGGGAGACATTCACACGGCATCCAACCAATTAGATGCCTCGCGGACTTCAGCGAGAACACAATATACTTGTTGCCTTTCAGGGACACCAAAACTCACCTTCTGATTGGCTCCTTCCCAGATCATCCCCTCGTCCCACATCCTTCTTCCCAGGCCCACCTGCCAAAGGGCAATTAGAAACCGTGAACCACACTGCGGCTGTACCTCCCTGAACAGGTTTTTACAAATGTAATTCTCCCCGGTCACAGCGAGCGCCCGGCAGCCTGGCTCGCTGAGCTTGTATGTATCTGCTGGTTCTCGTTCCCAGTGACTGCTGCCTCCTGGGAACAGTCAGCTGGCATCATTCTTCTGGCCCCCGTTGCCTCGGAGCACTCATGCAATTTTATGGTTGCCTGCCATGCGGGTCCTGTCAGTGTTAAACACAGGTGATGTACTTACCCGTGGTTCTCACCTCATAATGGCGGCTAGGTGGTCCCCCCTCATATTATGTTACCATATTTATCTTATGCTCCCACCCCTCACTCCTGAAGCACCCCTCGTATCCCCACTTGAGCACCCCCACCTGATCTCCCCCCCAGACTCCTCGAGCTGCATGTGTGCCTTAGACACCTAATTACAGCTCCGAATGATATCCTGTACGTCTAGAGGTGCCCCGCTCTGCTCCCATCATTCCCGCAGCTGGTAGGTACGCCCCCTTCACAGTGCTAAATCAGCACCGTAACTGCAATAAAATGCAAAAAGCACAGGCATCCATCCCTTCCACCCAGGCCTTGGTTGCAGGTAGGCTTGGCTGAAGATGCGTGGGGCCCATTTCAACATGATGGTTGAGTGGGGGGGGGGGTCACTTAGAGCAAAAACAGTCTGAGACACCTGTGGGGTGCATATGACAAATATAAGGTCAATATCCCCGATTATCACTGGCCAGCCAGCAGGGAGCTTAAACACTAAACGACCACTGAAAAGCCATACATCTTTCTGTGTCAGCAAGGGGCTGATGTCGAGGAACCGGGGTTAAATGGCAATGAGGTATATCCCAGAGAGTGGCGGCTGGAAGGGCTCCAGCAAACACCGCTTGCAAGGCGAGCGCTGTAAAGTGCACATTTTAAGCTCAAGAACGAAATATATTGCTGTGTTATAAGACTGCTGACTGGCAACACGGGGCATTTTCTGGTGCCCTTAGAGGCTCAAAGCCCCTTTTAATTGGAAAAGTTGAAAGGCCCTGACGCTGTCCCTGGTTGCAAGGACATTTATATAGGAGGCTTTCTATAGTACAAACCTGGCTGAGCAGCAATTGGACATTACCCAATGCCCCTGCTCCATGACTGATAAACATTAGCAGTGTACCCACAAACTACCCTGTTGGTATGGTGCACCCGTGCTCTGTCACAAAGTAGAGGCATTGCTGTGACTCTAGCTTCACACAAGCCTTTACTTTTCTAACCGAGCTAGGAAGCATGAGATGTTCTAGCTTTGGGAGTGGGTTGTCGTGCAGGAACGTAAAGAGCCTAGGGGGCACCTTGGCATTGACTGAAGAGTAAGGTCTTCACATCCTTCCTGAACTTTAGGTGCCTTGGCACAACCCAGATTGCCACCAGAGGGTGTTCCAGTAGGTAGGGGTGTACCAACAGAAGGCACTTGTCCTATTATTCTGCTTGCTCAGCAGTTTCATCTTGAACCTAGGGATGGCCTGGCTTCTGGGCGAGCGCAACACACCTGACAACTGTCAGCTACAGTTTATTTGCAGTTAGATAGGCAGGTGTGCAAATGGAGTTTGCCTTTTCGCAGGGACATCATTTCATAAAATTGCCAGGGGTGGCGGAAGTTACATCACGTGAACGGTGACCTCTGATGACATCACAGGAAGTGATTTAATTTGACCCCGCCCCCAAGTGACATCCCACGACCTGATGGCACACGACATTCCACCCTTTGACAAAACAGGAAGTGGATTCACATAGCATTGTTCCTCAGTACACTAAGAAAAATATAGTAATGATAACACTGTAATATGATATACATTTCATACAAGAATGGATCACCACATGTAGCATTAATATCATTGTTCATAGGCCCATATTACCAAATTAATGTGAATGTAAGCAGACCTCCAACAAAACAACCTGGACTATTGTACATCACTCTGGCTAAACTGTAAACAGACAGAACATCTCAAAGAGTGCTAAACCCCAAAGCACAGCCATCCGGTGTCTGGTGAGAGACTGGAAACAGCAACAGACCAACACAAGTCCAACCAGAAGAGGCTGTACCACTTCATACTTTTACACTTGTACAATACGCGCAGGAAATTTCTTGTCAATAATGCACTTTGAACCATTGCACAGCAACCCACTCCCGCCAGTCACCCAGAGCCTGAATATCCCCCAACCATTTTCACCAGGTGCACCCCAATATCCACTGCGAGTCACTAGGGGCCCTCCATCAACATCTTTTAATGTTAATGTCTGACAGCCACTCCCACCCTCCAACAACTTCATGTTTACAAAGTGCCACCCTCCAGCAACTTAAGCCTCCAGCATTCTCCAACACCATAACCCTCAAGCAAAATAGCAACTGAAGTCTCCAGTACCCTCCTTCAATATCCCAACAGTGTGAGTCTCAATTACCCTCCTCAAACATCTTATATCTTCATTTAATACATTTCAACTCTGTTACAACACGTTCTCCCAACACTCTCTCCCAACATATGTAAGTCACTAGTACAATATCTTAAGTCTCCAGTACCAGCCTCCACAACATTGAGCCTCAAGCGCACACCTCAAACCCAGAGCTGTGCTAGTGGCTATGAATGATTTGAAACCTCCCAGCCATGACCCTTCTATTTTGCTTATTAAGTAAGTAACCCACAGTTTCTTTTGTTAGATGGGAGATAGAGGGGAAGGATGTGTTGCAGGTCACAGTAATGACAGTTTTTTAAAAATTTTAAAATGTAAACAGCAGCAGCACCTCCATTACAGTACCCCTGGAAAAGGCCCATTTTATTATTTTCTTTGGTCTTTTATATGTTGCTTAGTGCTAGCCTCCTCCAGCTTTTAAGCACTTGAGCAAGAACTGAACCCATGTTGCACTGCATCCTCTTGTTCCCAAAGCAAGTGCTTTGCCCCTGAGCTATCCTTCCAAATACCTATTTGTTTTTGCTTGAGGAAGCAATAGATGGTTTACTTCAAAAGGCAGAGGGCAACTTCCTGTAAATTAACACTCGTCTGCCTACAGTGTGTCTGTGATGCAGGTCTGACAGTTCTGGGTAAGGTCACACATTGCCTAGGCAGGATTGGTGGCAGAAGCCACTGGGGCACCCATCACAGGCCCAGTGGCTCAATGGATGTGCAAAGCAGACAGCGAGAAACACTGATGAGATGTGCGTTCATGCTGTGCTGTCACTGAGCGCTGCAGCCTGCTGTTACCCATTCCCTGCTCGCTAGACCTAGCCCCCATACCCTTCCTGTTGCTACAGTACTGGGTATGAGCTGCACAGACAGCTCCGCCTCGAACCCCACCATTCAGGAATTCTTCACTAATGAACTGGCAACCTGTTAGTGATGGCGGCTTCATGGGGTTTCCTGCATCCCTGTTATTTCTCCAGCTAACGAGATCTGGATTCCAGGTGAAAAACGCGATGGCACATTTAGCTGCATTTACAACTGCCTTTTTCAGGTGCGTTACAGATATCTGCTCTTGGCACTTGCTCTTTGTCGAGTGGCCCAGGGGTCGCAAGGACAGGACTAGGGGTAGCAGAGGGGGAACCTGGGGCAGCAGCTGCTACCCCAGGCAACCCTCAAATGACGTCTGTGCCTTTTCGTTAATGCAGGCAGTACTAAAGATTATTGTGGTTGGGTCGGGAAGCCAGTGTAGCCCCTTCGGGATTGGGAGAAATGTTGTCAAATTTCTTTTTTCCCCATCGTGATTCATGCCACAACGTTTGGGAGGCCATACGTCGGGCCAGGTGCTTTGCTGGAGCACTGGTAAGGAGAGCATTTCCCCCATTGACGGGAGAGGTTACCAGGGACTGGACTTCAGTTTTCCAGTCCTGGGTTGGAAGGACACACACACCCAGAGAGGTGGAGAGGGCAGGAGCCCCCACCAATCCCCAGCTCCAACACAGAGGACTACATAAAGCCACGCAGCGTTAGAACAACCCTGCGGACCTGCTTCAACAGCTGATCCTATCCTGGTGAGAATCGCATTGCTCAGCTGTCCTTTGCCGTATTTATCCACTACTTTGTGTGGATACCTGCTCCTCCCCTAATCCGGAGCCACAAGGAACAGAATCCCGGTCTTCGTTTGCATTTTTAAGGAAACAAAATGTCGGGCACTTCATGGGCCGAAACCAAGGCTTGGCTGTTTCTGCTTTGCTAAGCAACATATTGATTACTAAATCAACAACATCCGCCACCAGGCAGAAATCTGGCGGCCCGACGAAGGCCAGAAAAAGGCCCTGTTAGCCCCTGTTCACGCCTGGGCGTGCGGCCAAGGCACCACCACCCCCTGCAATTCTGGAAGATCGGCGAACAACTTTTCCACTCTCAATCTGCACAATCACTGACTGATTGCCTTACAGCTGTGCTCAGGGGAGTTGCTAGGTCTGGAAAAGACCCGGGCTAAGCTGATGTCGGAACTGTTGGGACTGGGGGCTGTCAGGTTGCCCACATCGTTGTGTGGGCGGACCCCCGTTGGGTCCCACAGGACATGACGTCCCGGACGTGACGTCAGGGGAAGGGGAGGGACGAGGGCAGGTTCGGCAGTTCCGCCGATGAGTTTGAATAAAAGAGGTTGCATCATACCCCGGCTCCCGTGTATCATTCCTGCGCACGCAGGGCCTTCTACAAGGGGATGCTTCAGGAAGATGCGGCACCTCAACACTGGTGACGAGCGGGCACGGACTCCCGCTGGCACCGTGCCGAGGTCTGCGGTCGAGCAGTTCAGCGCGTCGGCGCGCCTCGGGCACGACGGCGACTCCACATGGCCCCGCCTCCCACGTGACAAAGGCCTGGATTCGGCACACGGCCGCCCCATAATTACGGGAGCACGGACGCTGTGCGGCCCCGCCTCCCGCATGACAAAGGCCCAAACTCTGCACACGGGCGCCCGCGCGAAGGCGTGCAGGCACGCCCAGTGAAAGCAAGAAACAGGAGAGTGGCGCCAGAGGAAACCGTCCTCTCGTGCCAATCACGACCTCCCTCCCACGTGCGGCGTGAGGCTGCGCAGGCCAAGAAATAAGGCCACACCGCAAGGAAGCGGTGAGGTGGAGAAGGCAATTCACTACACGCAGCAGAAGTGCTGCCGCAGCTTCCCCAGTACAGCCCCAGGTGCCACAGCATATCGGCGCACGAACTCTTCACTGCAACGCAGTTATGTCGGACACGGCGACCATGCCAGCATCCTCCTCGGGAGGGGTAGGATCGGCGCCTGGAAATGTTGACACAGCACAGGACAACAGCCAGCATGCACACCAGGAGGGTGCAGCCCAAGTCATGCACATGCCCAACCCATTCGAAATTAGAGATACCTCTAATCTTGGGCCCAGATGGAACATATGGCTAGGGGACTTCAAGTTCTACACAGGTGCCATAGGATTGACGGACGACACGAGGCTGAAAAATACACTATTCATGGCAGTGGGACCAGCGGTAAGAGACATTGCGGGGGAGCTGCTGAATGTAGAAACAGTCACATACGGGCAGCTACACGCCAAGCTGTCCGAATACTTTGCACCACATACAAACGTGGATTATGAGCGCCACATGTTCCACACAACAAGACAGGAAAAAGGGGAATCAATAGACAATTTCGTGATGCGCCTCCGCATGAAACTGAAACATTGCGAATACTCCAATGAAGAGGCACTCAGGTCCCAAGTAATAGCCGGATGCCTCTCGCAGCCTTTTCGTAAGCAGCTCCTACAGAAACAACGATCGCTAGAAGAAATCCTGGCGCTGGCCCGCATGGAAGCAGCGGTGGACTCGCAATTGGACAGCCTAGGAAAATTGCGCCGCATGTGGGGGAATGGACCACTACACCAACACAGTGACAACACCGAGTCGATCAATAAACTGTATACCCACCCTAATCAAGGCAACAAACACCCCGATGCCACATGTTTTAAATGTGGTTATGAATACCCACTCACAGGGAAATGCCCGGCCATAGGGCAAAAGTGCGCCGCATGTGGGGGAATGGACCACTACAGGGCCATGTGCAAGAACGCCCCAACCCACACAACTCCCAAACATCGCTACCAAGAAAGGCGCCGGCTCACACCCCAGAGCCCACCCAGACCTGCAGTGGACAGCGAAAGACGGCACGCCAGGAAAGAAGACAGCGACCGCAGAATCCGATACACACGTGAAGATAAACGCTCGTCAGAGGACACGAGACGATCACACAGGCGGCGTTTTGTAAGATACGTTGAGACCAGATCCCCCACCAGCACTGACACCCCATCGTCAGAAGAGGATCAGAGGAGGAAAGGTTATGTGTGGGCCCTACAGGACAACACGGCGGCCACCCAACACAGCCCCATTTTGACACTCCAAGTGAATGACACACCACTGAAGTTTCTCGTGGATACCGGAGCGACGGTCAACATTATTAGTGAAAGCGCATATCAGTCCTTGACCACAGAGCCCAAAATCAGAAAGGCCACGGTGGACATATACCCCTATGGCTCCACGGCACCCCTGCCATTCAAAGGCATGATCACAGCCAGGTGCACACATAAAGGGCACTCCGCAAAGATCCCGCTGTACATTCTAGACACAGAAGCTAACAGTGGATGTATACTGAGCTTCCGGACAGCAGTAGACATGGGACTAGTACACATCTTATACCAGCTGATGGCCCACAAGTACTTTACAAAACCGGACTCAATCGAACAATCATTCCCAAAGCTCTTCACCGGCCTAGGCAAGCTGCGAAACCAGAAAGTACACCTCCACATTAACCCTCAGGTCAAACCAGTGGCCCAACACTATCGAGGCATTCCGTTTAATATCCAGAGACAGGTGGAAGAGGAGCTGGACAAACTCATCAAAATGAACGTTATAGAACCTGTATCGGGTCCGACGCCATGGGTATCGCCCATCGTCCCCGTCCCCAAGAAGTCACCAGAAGGATCCATACGTTTATGCGTAGATATGCGCAGAGCCAACACAGCCATCAAAAGGGAAAGGCATCAAGCGCCCAGGATCACGGACATGATTCACCTTCTTCATGGGGCGAGAGTCTTCTCCAAGTTATACCTTACAAAAGGATACCACCAAATTGAAATCGCACCGGAATCCCGTTACATCACCACATTCGTCACTCATCTCGGCCTATTTCAATACAAAAGACTCAGCTTCGGCATATCCTCGGCCGCCGAGATCTTTCAGGAGGAGACTCACAAGGTCATCAGACACGTCCCCAACTGTCTGAACTATTCGGACGACGTCCTAGTCTACGGCAAATCACAGGAAGAACATGACCTGGCACTACACAGGGTATGCCAAGCGCTGGACGACGCAGGGCTAACCCTGAACAAATCCAAGTGCGAGTTCTCGAAAGGATCTCTGAGGTTTTTCGGGCACATCTTCTCAGATAAAGGCATGAGACCCGACCCGGAAAAAGTAGAGGCCCTCAACTCGGCCACGCCCCCCATGAACACCACCGACCTCAGGTCGTTTCTAGGACTGGCCAGCTATTGCTCCAGGTACCTGAAAGACTAAGCCACAGTCAGTAACCCCCTGCGCCTACTCACCCGGAAGGACACGCCATTCACATGGTCGAAGGAGTGTCAAGCAGCGTTCAAAGCGATAAGGAAGGCCATCGTGCAGGCAGAAGACATGGCATACTTTGACGCCAGCCGCGACACCGAACTAATAGTGGACGCCAGCCCGGTGGGATTCGGCGCCATATTGACCCAGAAAGATCCCAGGGAGCCACATATCACACATGTGGTAGCATACGCCAGCCGGAGCCTGACGACCACGGAACAGGCATACTCACAGGCCAAAAAAGAGAGCCTCGCGGTCATCTGGGCTTGTGAATATTTTCATCTCTTCCTGTTTGGCAAGGAGTTCACCATCATCACGAACCACCAGGCACTGCTTACCATATACGGCAGCCCGAAGGCCAGGATGCCACCGAGAATTGCCAGATGGGGCCTACGCTTACAGGACTACAGGTTCCAACTACAACACCGGCCAGGAAAGGAAGAAAACCCAGTGGATTATCTCTCCCGGCATACCATGTCCACGACGGCATCTCAACCGTCCATCGCGGACGCATACATAAATTACATCATACATCACCTGCAACCACTCCCAGTAGGGTGGCTGGAGCTATCGATACAATCAGAGGCAGACCCAGCGCTGCGAATCGCTCGACACTGCTTACAGATGGACAAGACGACCCTCATGAAACACCAAGCCAGAGGTGAATCGGACACTACGAGGGAAGACATCAAGTGGCTGGACCAAGTCTGGGAAGAGCTGACCGTGGTAGAGGACAACATCATACTAAAGGGTTGCAAGGTCATCATCCCGAGAACCCTCCGGGAGAGAATAGTACACCTAGCGCATGAAGGACACAGAGGTGTAGTCGCCACAAAGCGCCTCCTTCGCCAGAAAGTCTGGTTCCCTCAACTCTATCGCTTGGTAGAAACCATCGTGGGAAGTTGCCACGTGTGTGCGCAAGTGGCGCCCCCGCCACACCCAAACCCATTACAATCTTCACCGCTGCCAAACAAAGTGTGGGAGGAGCTAGCAGTAGACTTATTCGGACCACTGAACAACGGGACACACGTGGTCGTACTTATGGACGAACATTCAAGATACCCGGACGCCCAAATAGTAGAGAGCAGTGCCACATCATGTGTCATTCCAGCTCTTGACAGGATGCTCTCTGCATATGGCATCCCCAAGATCATAAAGTCCGACAACGGTCCCACATTCATAAATCAAGACTTTCAGCAATTCGCAAAGTACATGGGGTTTCAACATCGACGTATAACCCCCTGATGGCCACAGGCCAATGGCATGGTCGAAAGATTCATGGCCAACATAAAGAGGACCCTCCAAATAGCCCATGTGCAAAACAAGCCATTCGAACAGGCCCTCAATCAATTACTACGAGAATATAGGCACACGCCCCACAGCACGACGGGAGTGTGCCCCGCAGACCTGATGTTCCGAAGACCGATCACCACGAGATTACCTGAAGACCCGAGACCACAAGAACTGACACCGCTAGAACAAGAAGCGCAAGCAAATGACACCGCGAGGAAAGCAAAGACAAAAGAGATCACAGACAGGAAAAGAAGAGCTCGGGAGAACATAATGCAACTAGGAGACGAAGTATGGCTCAGGCAACCCAAGAATCGGAAAGAAGAAGCCACCTTTGCACCCACACATCTGGTTGTGACACACAAGAAGGGCTCTATGGTCACAGTACAAAGGGATGACCGTTCAATGGTAACCAGGAACAGCTCGCATTTCAAACGAGTCAGACTGACTCCAGCAGGTCAATGGACCTGGGACAGAGATAGCGAGGAGGACAGACCACGCGAAGACGCGTACCAAGGAGACAGGGAAGAGTCAGAAGGCGAGGCGCCCCTCCCCACACTCGCCCGGGACGGACCAACCTCGATCAAGACAACATGACCGCAGAGGAGTCGCATGAAGCCAACACGACTCATTGAGGAGATGGGGTAAGAGGGGAGCCCCTCAACTCGCATGTTAAAAAGGGGGGAGATGTCAGGTTGCCCACATCGTTGTGTGGGCGGACCCCCGTTGGGTCCCACAGGACATGACGTCCCGGACGTGACGTCAGGGGAAGGGGAGGGACGAGGGCAGGTTCGGCAGTTCCGCCTATGAGTTTGAATAAAAGAGGTTGCATCATACCCCGGCTCCCGCGTATCATTCCTGCGCACGCAGGGCCTTCTACAAGCGGATGCTTCGGGAAGAAGCGGCACCTCAACAGGGGGGTCTTTTGGCTGTAGCTCCTGAGATTCTATCCGGGGCTACAACCAAAAGATCAGGGGCTATAGCACCCTTAGCCCCCCCTAGCAATGCCCCTGGCTGTGCTTATTCCACGACCCCAGCACTCCGTAATTCGCCCTATGACAGACGCTCAGTGCTATTTCCTGCTAAAGGTAACCATGCTGCTCTATGTGCGTAGCCCTAATCCATATTGTAACACTACAGGAACCCTCATCTAACTTTGACTGGGCCCACAACTGATTACTGCCAGCTAGCACTGCACACCATTTGCTATTGCTATTTGCTATTACTATTACTGATCAGTATTGCCCACAATTTTAGTACTGTTGCTCACCACTGCCCATAAGTGCTTATTGATGTTCCATGTGCCCACAATGGATTATTGCGGCTTAGCACTGCCTACAATTGATTTTCTGCTGTTCAGCATGGCCCATAATTGATTTCTGCTGCTTAGTACTGCTTACAATTGATCATTGCTGCCCTTGTACCCGCCTTGTCCTTCCAATATGGCCAACTTTGCACACACCCCACCATCTTATATCCCTCCCACTTTTTTCCTACCATCCTACTCCACCAAACCCAACCGCCAAGCTACACACACCAAACACACCATCCATACAACACGCCCAAGAACCAATAGCTCTAGAAACCAAATACTAGGCTTCCGCTCAAGACACCCGCCACCACGGTACCTCACAGGTCACAGGCCACCCAAAGCAAATGACTAACCTTAGCCCACACACAATGCACAATGATCCAGCCACCTCTATCACAACGGACGCAACCTTAAAGACAAACAAAGAAGAATCCATCTATATGACACCCTGAAACCTGCAATGTGATACATTCCTGCACACGCCATTGAAATCCATTACCTCCTTACCAACCTCGACCTTGGCATCCTAGTCATCACTGAAACCTGGCTACACAATGCTGCTGGCCCTGCCCTCTCACTAGCCATTCCGCCAGGATGCACCATCATTAGAAAAGACAGACCTCTAACCATAGGCGGGGGAGTAGCCCTCATAGTCAAGGACCATCTAGAAATAATACAAACCCCCTCTGATCTCGGAGAGAATATCGACTGCCTCGCTGCCAAAATATCACTATCCTCCAACACCACCATCGCCATCAATCTAGCATACCGCCCACCAGGCCCTATATCTGACTTGCACAACAACCCTACACACCTCCTAGCAGAAAACCTAAAAAAACAACCACAAAAACCATCCTTCTAGGCGATCTCAGCCTGGGATTCAATGACCAGAAGGATAGACCATCCATAGCTTTAGCACAAGCACTCCAAGAACTAGGCTTTGATCAAAAAAGTCCACACACCTACACACTGCAAAGGACGCACACTTGACTGGGTTGCAGACCAGAACTGCAACATTGACACCAGCTCCATCATACCCACCCCATGGTCCGACCACTCACTTATACATTTCATCATCCCTACACTTGCAACCACAGCTAAACAAACTCAGCCCAACACTACTAGCTATGGCCAGGAGCACCAGGAACCTCACTCAAGAAAGGATTATCCCTACCTAGACACACTCACCACTAACCTCCCCTCCCCCCCAGACCCAGCGGTACTGGCGGACATCTACAAATCCACAATCAGTACACCGATAGACATCATCGCCCCTCCCCAAAACAAAAAAGCCAAAGACATCAAACACTCCAATACTTGGTTCTCATCAGAACCAAAGGAACTGCTCACCAAAAAACGCCAAGCACTCAACAAATGGCAAAGCTCACCCAACGCCTCCTCTCTATCCCTTTATAAATCTATAGCCACAAAATACAAAAAAGCCATTATTACAGCCAAATCCACATCATACAATGAGAGAATCTCCAACGCCAGCTCTGAATCAAAAGAACTCTTCGCCATTTACAAAGAACTATCCACACCAGTCACCAAGACCCAAGAGATCGTCAAAGATCAAACATGGTGCAACACCATACAATCCACACTTCTAAACAAAATTGAGCTCCTGCAGAAGGAAATTCTAAACCACCACAGAGGCCACTAAAGACCCAATTACACCTTTCAAATTCAGAGAAATCTCCGAACTAGAAGTAATAGAAATTGTGAACAAAATCAAGCCTTCCAATTGCAAAGGCGATGCCTGCCCCACCAAATTAGTCAAAGATTGCATAGAAACACTTGCACCATTTCTAAAGTCTTTTATCAATGCCTCCTTCAACTCTAACTCAGTCCCAGACAGCCTAAAAGAAGCATGGGTGCGCCCACTTCTCAAAAAACCAACCTTGAACCCAGAAAATGCCAACAACTACAGACTCATCACCACCGTCCCCTTCAAGCTCAAGATCCTGGATAAAGTGGCTTACACACAAATGCAGCAATACCTGGAAGAAAACCATATTCTAGGAAAAAGACAATCAGGCTTCAGTCCGGACATGGAACTGAGTCCGCCCTACTCGATCTCAAAATACAACTCGGCGACATCATGGACAAAGGTAAACCGGCACTCCTGCTCCTGCAGGACCTGTCTGCTGCCTTTGACCTGGTCCACCACGACATCCAAGGCATGCAACTGAAAAATGAAGCCCACTTCTCCCCCCAAGCCATCGCTTGGGTTACCTCCTTCCTCAAGGGTCGACTCATGAAAGTCTTCTCAGACTCTGCCTGCGCCACCACCATCTACTGTGGAGTCCCACAAGGCTCATGTACAGCTCCTACACTGTCCAACATATTCACCCTCCCTCTCTTCAATGATCTTGAACGTCGCGACATAGCCTACACCAACTATGCCAACGACACCCAAGTCCTACTCCCACTTACAGGCATCTATGAACAAGACGCGGCAGAGCTAACCAACATCTACACAGCCATCCAGACTTGGATGGCAGCCAACGGCCTCTATTTAAATGGAGACAAAACAGAGATCCTCATAGTAGGCACCAAGGAGACCTTAAACAAACTCCCACCTCAATACAAAACCTTTAATATTGACAACTCCACCATTACAGTCTCCTCAGCAGTAGAAACCCTAAGAGTATACCTTGCCTCAACTCTGTCAATGTCACGCCAGGTCAACGCCATAGCCTCCTCCGCCGCACTCACCACTAAGGTAATCAATGCGGTTAAACTGTTCCTCTCCACCAAAAACTGCCTATCAATAGCGAGAGCCACAGTAGGCACCAAACTGGACTACTGCAATGCCCTATTCCTGGGCACCTCTGCTAAAAATATAAACAAAATGCAAATCACACAGAACAATGCATTGAGAGCTGCACTGAGTATTCCCAAAAGGGAACACATCTCGCAGGCCAGGAAAGAGGCCCATTTGCTACCAGTAAAAGATTGCCTCCTTTTCAAAACCATGGCCATCACACATAGATGCCTATCCTATGACGCCCCTCCTTATTTATCCGAAAGGATCACCCTTAACTCGTCCACCAGACCCACTAGATCCCATCTGACCAACCAGATCTATGTACCAACTTTCAAAAGAAGCAAAGATGGCGGGTCCAGCTTCCAACACTTAGCACCAAAAAGTCGGAACGCTCTACCCACTGCCTTAAGAAACGAAAAAGCGTACACCACATTCTGCAAACAGCTGAACACCTTTCTGTTCAACTAACCTGTCTCCTCACCTTTCCTGTACATATGTACTGTATGTAATGTATTGAATGTACTTACCTGATGTAATGTATTCCTGTACCAAGTGAGCATACTGTAATAGCGCCACGATGCCCCCGGGCAGATGTGCGTTATACAAATTTAAATAAATAAATAAATAAATAAATAAATAAATAAAGGAAGGAAGGGGTTAATCTCCCAAATTAGGGTTAGCTTGTACCAGGTAGTTTAGGCCTTTTTTCTTGACATGTTGTTGGGAGGAGAGAGTGCAGTCTATAGTGAACCGTTGATTTTGTAGCCGGGCCCAGGCGAGGTGCTAAGGTGCGGAATTAAGTGGAACGTATGAGCGTGCCATCCATGCTTGGATGGAGGCTGAGGCATGACATTTCCTGGGTATCACTGACTTTTATGAGTAATTGGGTGTCGTCAACTCAACTGTGAAGTTAGATGTCGGTTCATGAAGAAGTGATCCCAACAGCTACATGTATAGATTAAAGATCACTGGGGGATGGCATTCAACCTTGACAGAATCCATAGATGAGTGGGCGGTGGTGGCCAGCTTCATGCCTGCCCGAGTGCAAACCAGTTATGACTGCGCCTAAGAAGCCCATTCTGTTCATCAGTAGGGTGGTCAGCATGATGGCCAACTGCACTAAATGTGGCAAGAGTTCAAGGAGAACCAGGTCGCAGGAGGCAGATTTGTCAATGATTTGAAGAGCATTGCATATGACTAGGATGGTGGCAGTTTCAGTGATATTTTTTGCTCTGATCCCACATTGGTAATTTTGGAGTAGGCCATGGTGGTTAATTCGATCATGGAGTTGGTTGGCAACTGCCTTATCAATGGTTTTTCCAATGAATAGGAGGCAAGTGATCGGTCAGGATTTAGCAATATCATCGGTGTCCGAGAACGCATTAGCTCTGTTTTTCCGGTGCACGAGAAGACGTCTTGTGTGAGTAAGGAATGACTTTTTCAAAGAGACAGGTGAGGGTGCCCACCTTGACCTGCTTTAGTATGGCAGTGGGGAGAGCTTCACCTTTTAAAATGGTCAGTTCAACCCACGCGAGGGTGTCAGCAAGATCCGATTTTGCGGTAGTGATGTGTTGTATTATCTTTCTTATTGAAAAAGTTGTTTATAGTGTTGCATGATCCATGCACATGTGTTTCTTATTCACCCCCACCATTTTCTTAAGAACCAAGAACATTTCAGTCTTTTATCAAATAATCTCTTTGAGGCCTGTGATGGCTCAGTGGGTTGACTATCCGGTAGATCACAGATCTGTTTCTAAAATGGAGGTCATAGGTTTTCTTCACTGCTCAGACGATGTATCCCTTAATGCTTACGGCACGATTGCATGTGGAGTGTATAATACTTTATCTAATAATGGCACTCATCATTAAAGTGCACAGTTGCCATTCAGGTGCCTGTGTGAGTGCTGTAAACCCCAATGTTCTTTTTCCTGGCAGCCAACAACTTCACTTTGTGAACGTGGCTTAAAGCAAGACTAAAGACTGCCGGTGGCCCACATATTATCAGGCCACCAATATGTGTGTTGGGGGCCACAAGGCAGGTTGAGGATGGTCTTGCACTCCTTAAATCCTTGACTGCCTCAAGTTCAAATGGTAAGTGGAACATTGCTTGGCAAGTGTAATGGGGCAGATGAGTACACAGGTAATACCGACTGCCCCAACTCCAATGAATATGCAAGCAATGTTTCCAATCCCTGCCCTCACCAGTATAGTCCAGGTGAGAAATGTTACCAACTGAGACAGCCCTACCGCCCCAAGAGCCTAGGAGTAGAAGACGAGACCAACTAAAACCACAAAGGTACTGTTACGAATAAGATAAATGAGTTGACTAGTAGAGTGACTGGTAGTTGTTCCTATCTATACAGAGATAGAAAGTAACTAGATGACTATACATATACACACGAAGTATACATAGCATATGTGCATGCATTAGACACGAAGAACACATGCACTCCACATGAAGAACATGTACAATAGGTAACATTTGCATTTAGACATAAAGAATAATAATATAGTATCCATAAGACACGAAGAACATTAACATGACCAATGTATAAAGTGAATGCAACATGAACGACACGTGAATATAGCTCGCTAACATGGAAGTGAGAGTGTAGTTGGGCAGCCATCTTTCCAAAGATGGACGCTGCAGCATGTCTCAGAATGAGAACATGCCACAAGGCCTCAGAAAACTCAAAAGGCTGAATCCACAGAAAAACACATTCGTACAGAGCCCGAGCAGTAGCTCGCAGCAAGAGCCAAGGTCAGGTACTAGGGAGGGAGTTGTGGATGAACGGAACGCAGATACCAGATAACATTTCCCAAGATGAGGCATGGTAGACTCCCCAATTAATGAAGTTTAATAAGAGCACATAAACAACCCTTGATGTCTAGGTGCACAGGATCAGCAACTTTCTAGAAAGTAACTGACCAGCGCCATGAGTGACCGCATAGAACAACATGAATGTTAGAATTAGCTAAAATCTTAATAAATAGAAGGAAATACACTTTAAAACACAGTATCATAACACGTGACCCAGATATGACAAACACTCCCTATTCATTATGTGCCAGCGTAGATAGAACACATGCAGAACTCCCATAGCATGTACACAGCACCAGACGGCATACAATGCCAAGTTCAAAGAATAAAGGAGGCCTCAACACCCTGGGATGATTAGGGGTGTTCTTTAATTGTAAATATGGCAGACGAGAGAAGTCTCTTCCTCCACTTGTGCCTCACTCGTATCTTGACATCTTGTCAAAATGTCCAATATTGGTAAATTAGATGCTAACCAATAACAGGTCCCCTTACCACACCGCCCATGATGGGTAGAGCCAGCCAATCAGCTAACCTTATTGTCATGCATTAGAAATAGTATCTTAAGGAAGGATGGGGCCAGTTGGAGCCATCAGATAGGTATCCACCTGTTAAGTGACTAACCTCTAAATTCTAAATGTAGTCCGACCTATTAACCAATCCTGATTCCTCCCAGGTTTTGTAAATTGATAATGTAACATAATTTAATTTCTGATGCAATTGTGTAACAAAACCAGCTAGTAATCGCCTGGAATATGAGAGCTACAAGAAGAGATGCTTGTATGTTGTCCTGGCTTGGATTCGTTGTCTGATCAAAGCTGGGTTTTGACGTGCACCTGGGTCCTCCATCATTGGGTATTTTTTTAATGATTGTGTGATCCTCGGCACCTCCTTAACACAAGGAAGTAAAAAAAACAGGGAACCTCTGTCTTAGGGCACCCTCTGAGGAGTTCCTGTTTCTTCTATCTGGTAGTTTGAATGCAGCGCTAATGTGCCATTGGTATTAACTGGTTGTGCTATAGGCTCTCTGGTGTGTAGCGCTGCAAGGCTCTGGGTTTCAAGCTCACCGTAGTCCAATAGTGCCTTGCAAATGATAGCGAAAATGATGCACCACACATTTTCAACTGGCACGTGTGGCGTGGCACTGCAAACACATTATGGAGACCACGCCATGATTTTGTAAGGTATTGGATGTCAGGGCCTGGTATACGTTTTAGTGTTATTATAAATGCTTGATACAACAACACTGAAACAGTGTTTAAAGACATTGCCTAGCATTGCATTAGGGAAGCCGTCAATGTTATGTTATGTTATGTCAGGAAAACATTTAACGCGCGCGGTCACCCGAGGGTATCAACGATCACTAACCTGCGGCCTGCCGAGTGGAAGTGCTTGCAATGAGGTCTTAAAAGGGTAGCATCATTGTTGAATGCTGTTACAAGCATCTCATGAACGTGCAAGGCTCCAACTGAGAGGTTATGTTATGTTATTAAATGTCACATATGGTTATAGAAATAATGCACCCAGAAGTGCATATACATTAGTCTATTAGGACACTCTTTGTTATATAAGTATTCTTTCCCTAGGTCCTAACATAGTAGGGTTTTCCCTCCTGTTAATCATGTTACGTTATAAGGCCTTTATACCGCACCAAGTCACCACTGAAGTAGATAAAGTGGGTTTACTACTGGTTATCTTGCTTGAAATTTCTGAAAAAAATCTTTCTAACACGGTAGTTGATGTGATACAGGTTCGCTTTTATTGGTGGTATTCTGAGTGGTTTTTCTCAATACAATGGTGAGTGTTTGGAAACACTATTTTGGCATTTGTGCGCTAATTCGGTCAGCCGACACGTGTTTCGACCCGTAGGGTCTTTCTCAAGGCATGTGAACAATGCTGTGAGCCCCAAGTGGGGTCCTGGTAACATTTGTAGTGGCTGTCCTTGGGGCAGTCTTGGCTCCTGTTGGGCCCTATGTGCGAGTCCAATCTCGTCCTGTGTTGCTACACTGGAGCCGCAGTGTAGAAACACAGGACGAGATTGGACTCGCACATTGTATTGAGAAAAAACACTCAGAATACCACCAATAAAAGCAAACCTGTATCGCATCAACTACCGAGTTAGAAAGATTTTTTTCAGAAATTTCAAGCAAGATAACCAGGAGTAAACCCACTTTATCTACTTACCAAATTGGGGTCCAGGCTAAACCCCAAGCCACTCCTGTGATCTTGCGACACCAGAACATTCTTCCAACCCAAATATAAGTGGAGCTCAGCATAGGCAGGTTCCATTTCTAGAGCCAATTTAGACCCTACTATCACCACTGTAGTAGTCTCAGAGCCCCACCACTTGTCTGTAAGGGTGATGTATGGTGACCTTGCCAGAGGTATCCAGACCCTGCCAGAGGTATCCAGACCTTAGTCCGTGGAAAGAAAAGTGGTAGAGGCAAGATAAGAGAATAGGAAAGAGGAAATAGGTATCACAGAGAACATGATGGGAAGCATGCAGCGCACGGGGGGGCAAGATTTACAGCTGTGGTAGAAGAGTCGGTGCTTTCCCATGAAAAGTATTTCTGACGTGCGCAGTCCATCTACACATATGCTCAGCCTTCTGCCCATTACCATGAAGCATGGCAGCTGAGAAGTGCTGGCACTGCACATTACTCTCCGTCCAAGTCTGCTGAACTAGTGCCCTGCTAAAAGCATAGCAGACCTATTGAGCAGGTCTGATGTTGCCCCATTCAGAGCATAGCAGCCCTGCCAATTAGTGGCAGTACTTTCCGTAAATAAAAGTGAGGCTGTCCCTTTCACTCCAAAACTGTAATCAGTTTCATTGAGGGAAGGCAAACCATCTCAATATACTATGCAGGCTTATAGTGGCCTCTTCCGAGTGTTGGATAATAGATGGTAATGGGTGCTGTGGCGGCGTGGAATGAGGAGTCTGGCCAAATGGTTTCATAGTGGCTGTTAACGACTTTTATTGTGAATAACCCTATCTACCACTAACTGGAGGTGGTGTCCCTACCTCAAACTAACTAAAAAACTCAGGCAGTCAGGAAACCTGTGTAGTCCAAATGAAAGGTTCACAATCCCAGTCTAATCTCCTATTCTATCCCAGCCACTTAAACACAAATCCTAATCTAAGAAAAAGAGTTCTTTCTAAAACCCAGGAGAATGACCCCCTTCTCCCGGATGTGAGTCTCTCACGGTGCAGTCCTCTCAAGCTCATGAAATGCTCCAAGGTTCACAAACAAAGGGAAAGTTCCTAAGTGCAAAAAGAGACAAAGGTTCACAGTTTCCAGGTGGGGCCTAGGAGAACGGCTCCTTTCTCCTAACATGAGCCTCAGGTCTTGGTAAGCCTGGCACAGGCTATCTGATCTTCAACGTCTTTAACAATTCATGTAGCTCCCTCCAAGGGCTTCTTCCACTCTCTATTCTGACTGTCTTGGTTAACTTGCCCCCACTGGGATGATGAATTGGTTCCGTGAATCCTCTTTTATTGTCCAGTACCACACTCTTGTGGAACCGTCCATGGAATTGCCTACAACGTGTTTCACTACTTTCTCTTCTGTTTCTCGACTCGACTCACAGTGTCAAACTTTCCTGGCTCCTCTCAGACATGTCCTTATTCCTGTTACCTTCTCTCAGGGAATGCTTCGCCAGTTTCGCCATGGGTCGCAGGTTTGTTCTTCTGCCTTCTACTTCCACTTCTGCTTCTCTTCATAGGTCCGCTTGTCTGTGCATTCATGTAGTGCTGACGGTCTCAGCACAAGTTCCGGCCCAGACGGTCCACCCACTACAAGTCACGCCACCACCAGTTTGTCGTGCTCCCCATATATTTGCCTACACAGCTCTTCGGTAGGCCAGAGTAGGCGGTCTCAGCTCAGTCATCAGACCACACAGTCCACCCACGACAGGCCGTGCACCACCTCTCAGTTTCTCTAACGCAAGTAGGCCGGCTCCCAGCCGACTTGCAAGACGCAGTGTGGGTGTCCCGCTGCTCATCTCTGCTACAATGGAGTGCTGCCTCGCTGCCCTCTCCAGAAGCCAAGTTTCAACCTTGCAGGCTTCTCGATGATGTCCTCGCTCGCTGGGTTCTCCTTCCGGATTCAGAACAGAACAACGTTCTTCTTTTCTGTTTAGTGACTGCCCCAGCGTAAGGTCAGTTCGATTGTAAACTGCTGGTCGAGCACTCTTCCTACTCGATTGTAACCTTCTCAAGTTCTTCTTCAACCCTGTACTCATTACAGGGAGATTGTCCAACAGTTTACAATAACACATGGTTTCAGTCTGTAGAGTAGGTAGAGAAGGTATGGGTGTGGTTTGCACACTGTGGGGCCGGGAGTTAGAGGGGACATCCTTATCCCCAGGAGGGGAGTTGCTCCTCATGAGATCCTCCCACATGTTACCACCCCTAGGGGGACTATTGGTTAGCGGCCATACCTTTTTAGCCTCATGGAAAGGGGCTCCCCTCTGGGGACAAGTGATGCCATCTGGAGGATCCTCACAGTATGAAATTATATTTCTCAGCACTAGTATTTTTTAACGCATTCATGGCTGCCTAGATTTGTGCGCTACAGTTTGTATGTTCACCTATTATGTGTGATACATCAGAACCGTTATTCCAGTATAATAATGATAAGGATCAATGATCGCTCCCTTGGATGATACAGCAGGGATAGAAGACCACGGGGGGGCGAGTGCTCTCATCTTGCTCCATCTCTCCGCGACCTTTGACACTATTGTCCATGAAAGACTCCTACACTGTCTATCTGACGCGGGAGTCTCCGGGGTTCCCCTGAAATGGTTTTCATCTTTTTTGCTGGCTCGCACTCAGGTGGTGTCTCTTCCCCCTTTCACTCCCTCCCCCCCATGGTTGGCTGTGGAGTTCCTTAGGGGTCGGCACTCTCGCCATTACTTTTAAATCTGTATATGGTAACCCTGGCTAGGCTTATTCTCAGTTTTGGAGTGCATTTTTTTATTTATTTTAAAATGTTTTTATTAGCATTTTCAAAGTTACATTTGGCAACTGTGATTGATAGTCATCAATAGCAAGAGAACGTTTTTAACTAATGAATGAACTGGAAACCAAACAAACAACTCGTTCAGCAGCTGGGTAAAGTTACTATGGCGAGCAATGTCTGAGGAACGCTGTGGTTTCAGGGTAATGCAGATCGGTCTATCATGGGGTTTGGATCCAGGTATGTGTGGATAAGCAGATGTTGTTCATGGGGGTTTGTCATCTGGGGAGTGGATCATGTCCCATATCAGAGATTTCCAGGCTTCATAGGTCATGGTCTGGCTGTCCCCTGTTTTGACTATACCGTCTCCGCATATTTTGGTTTCCGCTTCTGCCCAATGTTCCAGTTCTTTAAGCCACTTGGCGTAGCGGGGGCCGGTCTGTGTTTTCCACATCATAGCGGATGTGGAAAACACCGTCCATAAGTTTGACTCTGTGTCTGACTTTGCTTATCCGTGGGTGAGAGCCCGGTAAGCATTCCTTTGGTGTCCATTCGTAACGGGTAAATCCTGCTCTTTTGCAAGCTTGCTCAATTTTGGCCCAGAAGTGCTGTATCTTTGAGCAGCTCCAGAACATATGAGCCATTCCTGCATTTTCCAAGTGGCATCGGGGGCATAGCGGTGCTGGGGGTCTGCTGAATTTGGCGATTCTGCCTGGAGTCACGTATGTTCTATGAAGAACGTTCAGTTGGATCAACCTGAATCGTGCTTTTCTTGATACTTCTCTGGGGTACTGTAGGATTCTTTCCCATTCCTGATCTATTATGCTTATTCCCAGGTCTATTTCCCATGAGTTCTTTAGGGTGCCACTTTTGGGGTTAGGCCTGTCTGTGAGCTGGGCGTATATCCTGGAAGTCGGCCTCCAACCGTCTCCCAGGGAATGCATTAGGGTTAGGGTTGGATTTGCTACGGGTTCTTCTGGCGATTCAGTTAATTTCCGTGTTGCCACTTCTCTGATTTTGCGGTAACAGATGTATTGGCCTTTCGGGAGTCCTTCAGTCATTTCTAGGGATTCAAACTCTCGGAAGGAGCTTTCATCGTGCTTGTCTCCCCAGGTGTAGATGTCGTATCTTTCCAATAGCCTTATAAGCGCCAGTTCCTCTCTGCCGGAGCATGCGTCAGCGGTTAGCGGTGTTTCGGGGGAGTATGGATTCTCCGTTTTCAGCACCTTTAGCGTCCTGTCCCATACTTTACGGCCCAGATGAATAAGCAGGGGAGTCTTCACTGAGTGCTTCCATCAGACCCAAAGGATTTCCTTCAGGCATAACAGGGCTATTAACTGGTTTAGGAGATCGGTCTCCGAGGTGGATTTGTCTGCGAGCCATTTAGCCACGAAGGTGAGCTGGGCAGCCAGGAAGTATCTCTCTAGGTCTGGGAGCTGGACTCTGCCTACTTTATATGGTAATGTCAGTGTGTCTAGGGAGAGTTTGTGTCTGGAGTTCCCCCACACCAGGTCCTTCAGTAATGTTCCCAGCTGCTGGAAGAAGGAGGCCGGTATGTAGTAGTGGATGTTTTGGAAGACATACAGGAAACAAGGTAGTATTATCATTTTGGCGATGGCCACTTGGCCCACCATTGACAAGGGAAGTCTGGACCAGAACTTTGTGGATTTCTTGAGCCTTTGTATTGCGAGTAGAGTGTTGCCCCCATGTGTCTGCTCAGGGGGAGGGGGTGCCAAATGTTGATACCCAGGTTTCTGAATGTATGTGGTTCCCAGCTTATCCCCACTTCTGGGAGTGCTGCTTTCATGGTCCCCACCAGTCCAACCAATGGGAATATGCAAGACTTCTCTGGATTAAATGATATCCCGGATACCTTTGCAAAGTTATTTAGCACCTCCAGGATTGTGGGTATGTTGAGCTGTGGGTCTCTCAGGTACAGTAAAACATTGTCCGCATATAGCGAGATCACATGATATAAACTCCCAATTTTTATCCCTGCATCAAAAAATTGTTTCCTGATGTTTATTGCCAGTGGTTCTAAGCCAAGGATGTATAGCATGGGGGAGAGGGGGCATCCTTGTCTGGTGCCTCTCTGTATGTTCCATGATGCCGATACTGTTTTATCCGGTTTTGACCGTGGCCACCAGTGTCTTATACAGGATCTCAATCCAGTGGATGAAGTGTTCGCCCAGGCCAAATTGTTTCAGGGTAGCAAGAAGCCACTCCCAATATATGGAGTCAAATGCTTTAATAGCGTCTAGAGAGACTACAGAGTAGGGTTCATGCGAGTCTGCAGTTTCTGCTATGATATGTTGTAGTCTCCGTAGGTTTGCTGTTGTGCTTCGACTCGGGACAAACCCATTCTGATCCTTGTGTACTAGGGTCCCAATGCCTCTCGATAATCTATTAGCAATTATGGTTGTGAGGATTTTTATGTCATGGTTGAGGATTGCTATTGGCCTGTAGGAGCCACACTCGGCTGTAGGTTTCCCAGGTTTCGGTATAGGGATCACTAGGGTCTCATTCATACTGCTCGGTAATACCCCCATCTCGAAGGCTTACTTGAAGACCTTGTGTAGGGTCGGAGTTAGCTTGGCGGCAAATGTTTTATAGAACTCCGGGGGTAACCTGTCACTCCCAGGGGTTTTGCAGGTGGACAGCGTTTTGATCGCCTCCCGTATGTATTCAATAGTTAGTTCTTGATTTAATGCGTCTCTTTGGGTTTCCTCTGGTGGGGAGGCCTATTTCCTCCAGTGTGTTATATATGTCATCCTGGGGTATGATAGAGTTGTGGCTGTATAAATGGGAGTAAAAACATTTAAATGCTTCACTGATCCCTGTCTGTGTATTGTGTGTGGCACCAGTCTGGTCTGTGATTTCAAGGATTGGCCGTATTGGGTTTTCTTTTTTGCACAGCCATGCAAGTAGTTTTCCTGGTTTGTCCCCCTCTGAGTGGGCTCTAGTGGTTTTTGCGATATAGTCAAATTTAGTTAATCTGGTCCAGGCTTCTTGACAGTCTTTCCTAGTTGTAGACATTTCCTTTTCAAGTTCCTTAGATTTATTGGCCGTGGCCTCCAGGTGTTTGATCTTCTCTTCACCCGCCTCCAGTTTTTGTTTAAGTGTTCTCCGGATCCTGCCAGCACTGGCTATAACCTCCCCCCTTACTATTACTTTCAGGGCCTCCCAAATGGTGCTCCATCTGCTCACGCTCCCTACATTGTTGTCTATGTACTCTTCTATTTTGTCGCAGAGCTTTTCTTTAAATGCCCCATCGGTTAGTGGTTCCGTCGGCATTGCCATATTGATATAGGTGGTCTGGGACCCTTAGGTTTCCATATCATCAGGAGCGGGGAGTGGTCGGATATGGTTCTGCCCAGGTAGGAGGCAGATTCTATTTGAGGCAGGTGACCATTGTCTATCAAAAGGTAGTCTATGCGGGTATACACCCCGTGAGGGGATGAATAGTAATTCCCTACCTTCCGGGTGCAGTTCCCTCCATATCTCCGACAAGTCCAGTATGACTTTTTGGCGGGCCGAAGGAGGCTGGTTGGTTGACGGTGTTGGAGGAGCAGATCTGTCGAGGGCGGGGTCCCGCACACAGTTGAAGTCACCTCCCCATATGAAGAAACAATCTATGTAGGGGGTTAGCTTCAGTTGCAGTTTGGCTAGGTAAGCGGAGGTTCCGTTGTTGGTGAGATATGTGTTGACTAGGCATACTTCTTGTTGTTCAATGCTCCCGCGAAGTATGAGGTATCTGCCCTCGGAGTCGGCTTCCTTGGACAGAGTCTGAAGGGAACCGCATCGCTTATCGATGTGTACACTCCACGAGCGTACTTGGAGTATGTTGCCCCAAAGCCCTGTCCTCCCCACCAGTCTGTGATCCGGGAGTCGGTTTCAGCGATCAGATGCGTTTCCTGAAGCAGTGCGATTGAAATACGTTTCCATCTCAGGAAGGATTTGATCCGGTTTCTGCGCATGTAGGTGCCCATCCCCCTAACATTCCACGTCAGTATCCTGATGTCGGCAGCTATGTGTTACATGGTTGGCCCTCATGCCTTTTGCGTTGTGCCTCCCAGTTCTGTGAGGTGGTCTCTTTGAAGACTGCGAGACCCTTCAACAAAAACCAAAAAATAAAACAAACCAAACTTGTCCAAATGGACTAACTGCACCCAGCGGTTGCACTGGCACAAATCTGCTCGGGTGCCCCCGCTCTGTCAGGGCCTTTCCAGGTCATCTTGAGCGAGTGTAGTGTGTCAGTGGTGTGCTGTCGCCATCCGTTCGTGGGGGGTGCTTTGGGTCGATGTGGTGGACTGACTCCTTCCTGCCATTTGTGCTATCCGTGATTAGATCCATTGCATGTGTTTGTCTTTGGGTGGTCTTGTAATGAGGTTTCGGTGCATAGTTCATGGTGCCTTCTCCTCGCTGTTCGCCATGTTGTTATGTTCTAGCCACATGGTGGCCGCTGCCGGTGACTCCAGGAAAATTGCTCTTCCTTTGTGTATAATCTTGAGCCTCGAGGGGTACATTAACTTGTATTTAATGTTCAGTTGTTTTAATCAGGCCCTGATTGGAACAAAAGTATTCCTCGCCCTTTGTACTAGCGGTTTATAGTCTGGATAAATGGCTATCCTAGCATTATCTCTCTTGATTTCTCCTCCTTCACGGGAGAAACATAGAATGATTTCCCTGTCTTGAAAGTTAAGGATTCTAGCTGTTTTGATGTTGGTCCTGGGTTGTGGCAGGGATAACGGGCGCTTAATATCACTGTGCGAATCCTCTGCACCAAAGTTGGGTGGGTGCCAGGTCTTCCACGCCGGCCTGGGATTGGTGAGTGGTTTGCTTCCCCCATGGGTGCTTTGGTGGGGGCCCCCCTATTGGGTTTTGGGCGTGATGTATAGCAGGAATTGGCCCTTTGACCCCCCGTGGAGTTTCCTTACTTGATGTTATTTGTCATTCTCTTGCAGTTCCGTGAGTTCCCTGGTTTCTTTATGTTCCCCTCGGCGGTCGCGGGATGTCCGGGGGATCCTCACCCGGAGCCCATCCGTCGTAGAGAGTGTAGTGTCCACTGGGTAATCACTGCGATTGGACGGATGGATCACACGCAGCCCGCCCGTTGTGTGCCAGTTCCTCGGGCGGACTAGCAGGGGCCCGGAGATTTCGGCGGGCCGCGCTGCCTCACCGGGACACGGCATGCCTCCCTGCCCTCCTCCGACAGGTTGCAGGGGCCGCCGAAGGTCTGGATCTCTGGCCTCGGTTCCCCCTGCACGGCGCACTGCAACAGCTGGTGTGGGGTCTTCACCCACTTGCGCCGGACGGTCGCAACGGAGGGTGAGTATTTCGGTGGCTCCGAGGACAGGATTTCTGGGTTCACGTCGCCGATTCAGGTTTTCAGGCTCTCGGTGGTGTCCCCAATCGCATGCGGCCACTCCTCCACGTCAGTGCTATAACTTCGTCGTGGCCGCCATCTTTAGTCCCCAGGGGGCTCGAGTTCGGCGACTGCGTTCAGGTGGAAGCTGGCTCTGTTTTTCGTCAGATTTGTGCTCCGAGTGTGCAGAATCGGTTGCTGTTAGTGGGCCAACGTTAGTTTTGGGGGTAGCATGAGTTTTTCTTTGTTTCTGAAGGATCAATGCGAGGATCAGGGCAGGAGCTCAGGAGAGGCACGTCCTCACTCCATGCGCCCTGGCCACCGGCGTGCACTTTTTTATATATGCAGATGATACTCAGATTCTTTTTCGCATCAATGCCTCCCAAGAAAGTCCCCCTCAGCATCGGAGAGATAGCCTCACAGCGGTAGGGAAGTGGATGTCAGAAAATTGGCTAAAACTGAATGGAGAGAAGACAGAGGTTCTCGTGATTGGCAAGGAGTTGGATAATTCTTGTTGGACTTCTGATTACTGGCCTGCCTGTCTGGGACCATGTCCAACTCCATCAGTGGTAGTCAAAAGCCTAGGCATCACGGTTATGGCTTCTGGCTCCAGAGAATCTCAGATCCTGGCAGTCTGCCAGGCAGAGTTCGCTAAACTAAAAACCTTAAAGAAGGTTCCCCCCTTTCTCCCAGATGAGGCTAGGGCTAAGATCGTTACTGCCTCTATCATGGAAGCTTTAGACTATTGTAACCGCATCTATCTCGGTCAACCAGAGATGCTGATCCAGAAGCTCCAAATTATTAAAAATGCTGCTGCCAGGCTGGCTCTTAATGCCGCTAGTCTATCTCACTCACAAGATCTACTCGAGCGCCTTCACTGGTTGTTGGTCATGGCTAGGATTAATTTTAAGATTCTATGCACGTTTCACTGGTCCATTCATGCTGTGGGTGCCCAATTCCTTCAATCTAAGGTTTCCATCCATAAACACTACAAGAACACTACGCTCCCCCATTCAACTTTTGTTGTGTGTTCCCCAGTTTAGACATGCCAGAGCTGGTGGCAGATCTATTTCTGTGCTGGCACCGCTGTTGTGGAATGCTCTCCCCCCGCATATTAGGAGCAACCATGCATTATCCAGCTTCTGCAAGCAAATCAAAACACTGTTGTTTTAGAGTGGTTAGTCTTCTGCCTCCTTTCTGCTCCCTCCAGCGCCAAGATGCCTCTCGCCCCATGTAGCGCTTTATAAATATTGTTACAATACAATGCATGGTAGCCTGCAATATCTGTGTACAAGCCTGGAAATAATTTTCTTATCACAGGTTATTAAGATTTGTGAGCAGGAAACTACATATTGTTAATTATTTTGAAGCACAAAATGATAACTTTTTTCGATACATTTTATTAAACTGCTTGAAGTATATTCTGCACTAGGAGCTGTATTTTTGCTTTTTTTAAATCCGATCAGATTCTATATTGATTATATGGGTCAGCAAATGGAACATCTATTACATTATATCATGCACGAGAATGAAAGTGGGTGGCCATGTATTATAAGGAATAAAATAATTGTTAAGTGCCTGGCAATGGAAAGGACATCAGGTTCCCAATCCTGTGAGCTGGTGTAATGAGCTGACAATGGAGAGTACATCAGGCTCCTAATCCTGTGAGCTGGTGTAATGAGCTGACAATGGAAAAAAGGACATCAGGCTCCTAATCCTGGAAGATGGTGTAAAGTGCTGACAATGGAAAGGACATCAGGCTCCTAATCCCTTGAGTTTGGGGCAATGAACTGACAATGGAAAGGACACCAGTCTCCTAATCCCTTGAGTTGGTGCAATGAGCTAACAACAGAAAGGACGTCAGGCTCCTTATCCTGTGAGCTGGTGTAATGAGCTGACAATGGAAGGTCATCAGGCTCCTAATCCTGTGAATTGGTGCAATGAGCTGACAATGGAAAGGACGTCAGACTCCTAATCTTGTGAGCTGGTGCAATGAGCTGAGAATGGAAAGGACGTCAAACTCCTAATCCTGTGAGCTGGTGCAGTGAGCTGACAATGGAAAGAACGCCAGGCTCCCAATCCTGTGAGCTGGTGCAATGAGCTGACAATAGAAAGAACGCCGGGCTCCTAATGTTTTGAGCTGGTGCAATGAGTTGACAGTGGAAAGGACATCAGGTCCCTAATCCCTTGAGCTGGTGCAATGATCTGACAGTGGAAAAGACATCAGGCTCCTAATTCTATGTGTGGTGTAATGAGCTGACAATGGAAAGGACATCAGGCTGCTAATCCTTTGAGCTGGTGCAATGAGCTGACAATGGAAAGGACATCAGGCTACTAATCCCTTGAGCTGGTGCAATGAGCTGACATTGGAAAGGACATCAGGCTCCTAATCCTTTGAGCTGGTTCAATGAGCTGACAATGGAAAGGACACCAGGCTCCTAATCCCTTGAGCGGGTGCAATGAGCTGACAATGGAAAGGACATCAGGCTCCAAATCCCCTGAGCTGTTGCAATGAGCTGATAATGGAAAGGACACCAGGCTCCTAATCCTGTGAGTTATTGTAATGAGCTGACAATGGAAAGGACATTAGGCTCCCAATCCTGGGATCTGGTGTAATGGGTTGACAATGGAAAGGACTTCAGGCTCTTAATCCCTTGAGCGGGTGCAATGAGCTGATAATGGAAAGGACACCAGGCTCCTAATCCTGTGAGTTATTGTAATGAGCTGACAATGGAAAGGACATTAGGCTCCCAATCCTGGGATCTGGTGTAATGGGTTGACAATGGAAAGGACTTCAGGCTCTTAATCCCTTGAGCGGGTGCAATGAGCTGACAATGGAAAGAACATCAGGATTCTAATCCCTTGAGCTGGGGCAATGAGCTGACAATGGAAAGGACATCAGGCTCCTAATCCCTTGAGCGGGTGCAATGAGCTGACAATGGAAAGAACATCAGGATTCTAATCCCTTGAGCTTGTGCAATGAGCTGACAATGGAAAGGACATCAGCTCATAACGCCTGAGCTGGTGCAATGAGCTGACAATGGAAAGGACATCAGGCCCCCAATCCTGTGAGCTGGTGTAATGATCTGACAATGGAAAGGACATCAATCTCCTAATCCTGTGAGCTGGTGTAAAGAGCTGACAATGGCAAGGACCTCAGGCTCCCAATCAGGCTCCCAATCCCTCGAGCTGGTGCAATTAGCTGACAATGGAAAGGACACCAGGCTCCCAATCCTGGGAGCTGCTGTAATGAGCTGACAATGAAAAATACATCAGGCTTCTAATTTTTTGAGCTGGTGCAATGAGCTGACAATGGAAAGGGCATCAGGCTCCTAATCCTGTGAGCTGGTTTAATGAGCTGACAATGGAAAGGACATCAAGCTCCTAATCCTGTGAGCTGATGTAATGAGCTGACAATTTCAAGGACATCAGGCTCCCAATTAGACTCCCAATCACTCGAGCTGGTGTAATGAGCTGACAATGGAAAGGACATCAGGCCCCCAATCCTGTGAGCTGGTGTAATGAGCTGACAATGGAAAGGACATCAGGCTCCTTATTCTGTGAGCTGGTGTAATGAGCTGACAATGGAAAGGACATCAGGCTGCTAATCCTTTGAGCTAGTGCAATGAGCTGACAATGGAAAGAACATCAGGCCCCCAATCCTGTGAGCTGGTGTAATGAGCTGACAATGGAAAGGACATCAGGCCCCCAATCCTGTGAGCTGGTGTAATGAGCTGACACTGGAAAGGACATCAGGCTCCCAATCCTGTGAGCTGGTCTAGTGAGCTGACAATGGAAAGGACATCAGGCTCCCAATCCTGTGAGCTGGTCTAGTGAGCTGACAATGGAAAGGACATCAGGCTCCCAATCCTGTGAGCTGGTGTAATGAGCTGACAATGGACCCCACGTTCCCTTGGTTCGAGGGTTCATTGGTTGGGGTTGTGGGGGTGCAGAGTTCGGTTTTATGCCTCTTGGGAAGGATTTTAATTGCATCCGGGTGGTCATGGTTGCCCCTACCCCCTGTATTGTGTGTTTGGGCATTAAGAAGAGAGTTTTAGTGTTGGGGCAAAGAGCTCATAGCGTGGCTAAACAATGAATCCGATGCCAAGGAACAAACACACACTTATATCTACTACCCATTCCTTTGACAACATGACTGTGGCCATTTCATGCTGTGTAACAAATTCACTCATTTTCTCAACCGTAACTCTCTTCAGAAAATGTAGAGTTTAGTGCGGAAAACAGTGAAATATTAAATATAGGTTTTGCGTCTTCTCATCTTTCTTGCTTCGATCTGCTTACATATTCGTATCCACCTGCAAAGAAATTATTTGACTGAGTTTTGTTGTTTTGTTTTTATCTGACCTTCCATCTAGTTTAGGGGTCTGCGACCTTTGCCTCTCCAGAGGTTTTGGACTACATCTCCCATCAGCCATAGCCAGTACAGTAAATAGTGAGGTATGGTTGTGAGTTATATTTCCAAACATCTGGAGAGCCACACGCCGCAAATATATCCTCGTGTGTGTGCTCATTTGGCCTGTAATCATAAAGAGAATATATAAAGGTTTTCTTCAGCACATTTTAGAAAAAATGTGTTCAGGCGGCACTAGTTCCCAGTCAAGTCAAAGGGTGAAGCAAACATCTCAAAATGTTAGTGGGATATTGTAATATATTTTCCCTGGCAGTGCTTTTATTTAGGTTTACAGAAAACCACATGCAAAAAGACTAATTTATCAAACACCTTACATTTGAAGAGGTAAATGTTCTTCACATTCCCCCAAATTCGTTATGCTTGTGTGGGTGTGGGCAAACCTCTCTTTGGCCAACTGTGGTATTGCTATGAAAAGAACTGAATTACTGAGTCCACGATAGTGACAGTAGTTATGGTGAAGTTGGACTCTCGATAGGAAGAGCATTTTTTGGGGCTCTTATAACTGTGACGCAGTTCAACAAATATTCACCAGACTTTCAGTGCGGCCTGATCAAAGGGTATGGGGGAATCCTTTGAAAATCTGGTCCAAAAATGTAACATTTTCCCATTCATTCTCCACACGCACATTTTAGCTCCCACCTCTAGCCTGTAGCCATCCATTCACAGGCCGAAGCTCTGGATGCATTTTTGCCAAACGTTTGTGAGGATATTGTGTCTCGTCTAACTCGTGATTCTTTTGTCATTTATTTTAAACATGACTACAAATGGCTAAAAACCAAAATCAATGTATCTGGGCTCATTGGGTGCAATCTGCAGACAGACACACAGCTTTGTTGGTCAATCTGCGAGGCTGCATTGAGTCTGGGCCGCAGGCCTAGTCATGGGAAACCAGATTTTCCCATGAAACAGAGCTATTCTGGTTGGTGTCCATTGAGGCAGCTTTTGTGTGTTGTCAGCCACTCAGGTATGAAGTGCATTGTTTTTGCACCCTGGCGAACGCCACAACCTTAGATAGGGCAAGGGGTGCACAGAGTGATATGGCTGCAACATTTTCTTTAAAGAAAGGAATTTTGGGTGGTGAGGTCTGTGGGGCACTGGCCAGGTTCGCGGGACACTGGTAGATGTTGCGGTCTTTGCCCAAGGGATGTGAACCCTGGGCAACTGTGGTTACCAGAGGACCCAGCTGGCGCATGGCACACATAGCTTCAATTATAATTATATAATTATTCAAGATGGTCACCCGGCCTGGCTCAAGGCCCGAACCCCCCACGAGGAACAGCGGCTTGACAATGTTCGGGCCATGAACAAAGGAGCACCCTAAACTTGTTAGGGTAACGCTATTCATTAAACTTTAACTCACATCACACTATCACCTAACAGCCCTGCCATTACATATTAGGTCATGGAATCTATGCTTCAGAGGGAATGAGTGTTGGGAAGTCAAGGTGTAGTGTGAGTTAAGGTTTCGTTTATAGTGTGGCAATGGACATTAGGGTAGTACTTCATTTGGCAAGAGTTCTTACATTAAGGTTGGCATTCTCAATTGTGGGAGAGTTTACATTTTGTAACCTTTGGACTGGGTGTTTCTACCCTTAGCTTTGGCGTTCCAACGTGCATGGATTTCACCTTTTATAGCTAATAACCTTACCTATTTTAAAAACTTGTTTTCCAGCGAAAACAACTGGCTAGCAAATGTCTGCCCAATTACAAATTCACCATCTGTAGGTAAGATTCTTGGAACATCTGCAAATCTACAGCTAATGGAATTCACTGAATCCTTCAGTTGGGGTTCAGACCATGAGGAGGCAGAGAGTCAGCCCATCTCTTCATGATGAAGGCCCTGGACATCAACTCAGTTGTTAGGCAAATCTTGTATGCAGTGCACTGTGAGACCACTACACACAACTCTGACTACAGGTATAGGCAACCGAACTTTTGGTATAAGCTTGTACTACACAGATTTAGTAGCGTGTTGAGCAGCCAGGCGTAGCTCAAAAGGGGTAAATGTGAGCTGTAGTGGAGGAGTGGAGGTACACAACGATTCACAGTTACAGGTATTCAAATACACTCTTACACTCAAGGTTTCTTGCGTAAACAATTATTAATGTATATATCAGTCAGTTATAATGCTATATTTAGAAGGGAGCAATATAATAGTAACACACACATATACTTTAATACTGTACAATCTTAGTTTCGAAATCAGTAAAGACCCTTTTGGGATGGCCCACAGACACAACCTAAACCCACAGGTGACTTCAGTAACAAGGGTGCTGGGGACATTAATATCTTACTATTGGCATTTAGGATACTTTTAGAAATTGGTATAAGGCAACAGTTATTAGAACAACAAGAGACCACAAATATTCTTAAGCAGGCAAATACTTTTGGATCCCCCAAGAAGAGTCATACAATTCATTAGGCTAAGCCAAAGTCAATGGGCAAAAGTCTTGTATAGGATGAAGCACTTCTGGTAAGTAAATGGAAAAGTCGTTGCACAAGTTCTTAGGAGTCTTTGATGAAACGAAGAATGAAATGTAGGGCCACAAGCTGATTAGACTTGTGAGTTGTAGAAGTTACAAGCAATTCTATACTAAGAGGTAGGTTCTTTTAGACTTGTTTTACAGTACCTTAGAAATGAAGAAAAGATGCGGCTGGTGACTTCTGTTCCTGTACAGCTCTACAGATCTTACTGTTCCTGGGCCTCAGTTGTGGGGACAAGAGGGAGGACATTGAGGGACTCCTGCAATGCACTAGGACGGCCAAAACGTGCAACCGGCACACTTCACTTTCAGTGGCTGCTTAGTGTTTCAGCTCCTTGCGTCTACTGAAAATAGCAACACTGCGGTTCCTGGTTGTTGGGGTGGACTTTCCTTGCTTCTGGGGTTCCACACTCTGTTGAGGGGGCTCAGGCTTGGTTAGTCATGCTTCTTGGGAGTCTGGAGGATCTTCCAAAAGGTCTAAGCCAGCTTAACAGTAATACACACAATCTGGTGTTCCTCTACCTGGCTATACAGTTTCCAGCAGCAACTCTGTGGCAATTCAACCAGCTTCGAGATGGATGTCCAGGTGGCTTACTTTGGAGTTCATTGGTCCCACCAACTCAAAGGGAGAAGTCGTTCTTGCAGGCGCTTCTCTGTCAATTAGAACTTGGCGTTTCAGCACTGCAGCAGGGCTTCACCGGGCAAACCAATGGTCCAGGAGTTGCAGCAGGCATGCGCTTCAAGCTCTTCTTCGGTTCCTTCATCCAGTGGTTGACTCTGCCTTCCAAGCCAAAGGACTCACCTTTTATTCAGTCCTCTCCCTTTCATTCAAGCCTAGCTGTCAATCACACAGCAGGGTGGCTGTCCTTGCTGGATAGTCAGCTGGCCAATCACCACAGAGTGCATTTGGGTCTCCTAGGAGACTAAGCACAGGGAGTTTCGGGCACCTCCCTCACTTCCTGCCTACCCCAGGCACTCTGGAGCGAGAGGCGGGCTTCACTCCTGAATCCCACCAAAGGCGAAATGTCAAAGAGATCAAACCTGGTTTGGCACACAGAGAAAATCTCTAGAAGGACCTTTCCACAAAGATGGTGAAAAAAGAAGACCGGGTGATATTTTTACAAAGATTACTGAAGGTGCTGTGTGACACAACGTAAAAGATGAAGCCTGTGGAGTTTGTCAGACTCCACAACCAAAAGAAACACAGAGGTAAAATTCACATTACAATACATGAGAGATTGGGAAAAAGGGTCACACTCTCTCCAGGTTGAAAAATTCAGTGCTATCTTTCTTGTTTCCTGAGACCTTTGGTTTCCCCTTTGTCTCTTTCTTCTTGCAAATAGAAGTTGGTTTTTCCTGTGGACTGGGGGTTAAAGGTTCTTCTGTAACAACCCACTGAGAGTCATTTAAAGTGAGCTCTCTGGCCGTCCTAGTCTGCTCCTGCTTCCTTTTACTGGGAGGCCTGGGGTGCTTGATACAACTCCAAGAATGTTTAAGTCAATCCCCAACAGGACTCTCCCAGGCACCTCACTTTGTACACTGACAGGTATTCTTACAGTCATATTGTTGCACTGGATCAGAGCTGGTAGTATTGGAACTATCTGGAGAGGGCCTCCAGAAAGCTTAGTGGCACCCTTGGGTGCCTTAGCAACATCCCCAGGTTTGAAAAAGGTTTCATTCACCACTGTGATGCTGTCCCCTGATCTCTAATGGCAGGGGTCTGCTGACCATTTACAAGTACACGGTCCTTGTAGTATTCTTTGGTATTATCTGGTATAGAGTTATACACATCTACATTATGTTGTTCCCACAGACCCAGGGGCACTAAATAAACACTGGCAGAGCCTGCAATGGGGTCTTGAGCCAATAGGTGAAAGTTTCCACTTGCCATATGTACTTCTCCCTCGGGGATGAAGGCTAAGGAGGCAGTGTTGACCCCTGAAGGTTTACCCTTGCCTCTGGGATCCCCTTTCACATGTTGACCAACAGGCATAACATTTTGCAAATGTTTTGACAAATGGGGGCTTCTGCTGACCTCCCTCTGGTTTGGCACCAGCGGTTTCACTAGACTGACCTAGTTTCCCATGTGGCTTACCCTTCTTATGTTTGTGGCCCTCTTTTGGATGGGAGGTTTTAGAATTCTCTATGTCATCTTTCTTGTGCTGCTTCCCCTCATCCTTTTAATGAGTGGCCCCGGAATCCTTGTGAGTAGCCCTGTGGGCAACCTACAAGTCAACAGCTATTGCTAGATTCTTGGGATCAATCTCTTTAGAGTCAGCCAAGTGCTGTCTCAGGTCAGGAGAGCAGGCATCGACAATAGATTCCAACAAAAACAGATTTCTAATTTCTTCAAAAGAGTTCACTCTGTAACCCTTAACCTAACCATCTAAGTTTTTCAAACATTCACACACCCAGGTAGCCCAGGGGTTCCATCAGTCTTTTTGAGGGTCCTAAACCTCTTAAGGTACTGGGAAGGAGTTTTCCCATATCTAGCTATCAAAGCTAGCTTCACATGTTCATACTTCAATTTTTCAAGTTCCCCCGTCTCCATCACAGCATCAGTTGCAACCTGGGGGAGCCTAGAAAAACGCCAAGGAATCAACTGATTCCCTGTGAAACCCCGAATCCCATAGTTATATTCAAAAGCACCCAACCAATCCAAAATATCAAGTTTCACATCATACATACTCACTGCTTCTTTAGGCATACGAGGTCTCTTTGGACTGGAAGACCTAGAGACTCTGGGATAGAAACATTTCAAGAGACAATTTCTTCATTTCAAGAGCACGTTGCATTTCCAATTCCATTAGTTTGACGTACTGATGTTTGTTTTCAGCTTGGAGTTGCTATCTTTTGAACTCTAACTCAAGTCTCATTTCTTCAAGAGAGACACATTCTGGACTCAGTACTGGACCTGGTCGGGTCCCTGTGGCTAAAGTTTGAGGCATAAGGGACTGTTGAGGTAAAGAGGGTCTCTCTTCCTAAGACTCCTCTGACTCTTCTGACTCTTCAACAATATTAGAGTTGGCCTCTGAATTATCATCCTCCACGTGTCCTGGGATAACAGGTGTGACAGGCCTACTACCAAGACTTTGATTATTCAACAATCTTGCAATTAGTTCATTTTTCTTTCCTTTACAACAGGGAGATTCCTGACTTTACACATTTCTTTCAGTTGCTCTACTGTTAAAATGTTCAGGGCTTCCTGCCTGAGGTTATCCATATCTGGCATGTTACAATTGCTTTTCTGGTGGAACTTAGCCTTGTGAAGGTTTTTAGTTGAACAAAAGTAAAGCAGACTCTCAATGTAACAACTCTACAATATATCCTCACCGCCTGGCACCCGTTTTAGGCAATGCTTGTATGCAGTACCCTCTGGGTCCACTGCACACAACTCTGACTACAGGTATAGTTAACCCAACCTTTGGTATAAGCTTGTACTACACAGTTTTGGTAGCGTGAGGGGTACATGTGAGCTGTAGTGGAGATATTCAAATAAACTCTTACACTCAAGGTTTCTTGCATAAACAATTATCAATTTATTTATCAGTCAGTTATAAAGTCTTCTTAAGAAGGCAGCAATATAATAGTAACACACAAATACACTTAAATACTGTACATTCTTAGTTTCTAAATCAGTAAAGACCCTTTTGGGATGGCCCACAGACACAACCTACACCCACAGGTGACTTCAGTAACATGGGTGCTGGGGACATTAATATCTTACTGTTGGCGTTTAGAATACTTTTAGAAATTGGTAAAAGGCAAAGGTTATTAGACCCACAAGAGACCACAAACATTCTTAAGCAGGCAAATACTGTTGGATCCCCCAAGAAGAGTCATACAATTCAATACGCTAAGCCAAAGTCAATGGGCAAAAGTCTTGTATAGGATGAAACACTTCTGGTAAGTAAATGGAAACATCTTTGCACACGTTCTTAGGGGTCATTGATGAAAAGAAGAATCAAATGTAGGGCCACAAGCTGATTAGAATTGTGAGTTGCAGACGTTGCAAGCAATTCTACAGTAAGAGGTAAGTTCTCTTAGACTTTTTTTTACAGTACCTTAGAAATGAAGAAAAGATGCAGCTGGTGACTTCTGATCCTGTGCAGCTCCACAGATCTCACTGTTCTTGGGCCTCAGTCGTGGGGACAAGAGGGAGGACGTTGAGGGACTCCTGCAACCTGCAATGCACTGGGACAGTCAAAACTTGCAACGGGCAAACTTCACTTTCAGTGGCTGTTCAGTGTTTCAGCTCCTTGTGTGTACCGCAAATAGCAACACCGCGGATCCTGGCTGTTGACGTGGACTTTCCTTGCTTCTGGGGTCCCGTACTCTGTTAAGGGGTCTCAGGCTTGGTCAGTCCTGCTTCTTGGGGGTCCAGAGGATCTTCCAAAAGCTCTAGGCCAGCTTAAAAGCAATGCACACAATCTGGTGTTCCTCTCCCTGGCTATACGGTTTCCAGCAGCAACTCTGTGGAAATTCAACCAGCTCCGAGATGGATGTCCAGATGGCTTACTTTGGAGTTCATTGGTCCCACCAACTCAAAGAGAGAAGTCATCCTTGCAGGGGTTCTCTGTCGATGCAAACTTGGCATTTCGGTACTGCAGCAAGGCTTCACTGGGCAAACCAACGATCCAGGAGTTGCAACAGGCGTCCTCTTCAAGCTCTTCTTCGGTTCTTTCATCCAGGGGTCGACTCTGCCTTCCAAGCCAAAGGACTCGCCTTTTATTCAGTTCACTCCCATTCATTCCAGCCTAGCTGTCAATCACCCAGCAGGGTGGCTGTCCTTGCCGGACAGTCAGCCGGACAATCACCACAGAGTGCATTTGGGTCTCCTAGGAGACTGAGCACAGGGCGTTTCGGGCACCTCCCTCACTTCCTGTCTACGCCAGACACTCTGGAGCCAGAGGCGGGCTTCACTCCTGAATCCCACCAAAGGCGAAATGAACAAAGAGACCAAACCTGATTTGTCGCATAGAGAAAATCTCTAGGACCTTTCCACAAAGAAATGGCGAAAAAAGAAGACCGGGTGCCATTTTGACAAAGATGACAAAGATGGCTCCCGCAGTTGCTTTAAAGCAGCTGTGAACACAGCCCGCGGTAAATGCAAACCATGGTAGTTTAAATGAAACCACTGCCACCAGCCATTAAATGAGAATGCTAGGCAAAGGGCAAAGGGCATACTAAGTAACCCCTCCAGCACTCTATTGTAAGATAGTGTGGGCTGGGTCTAGCAAGTTACAATGGTAAGTAAATTCAATTTCACTTTACTGCTCTGGGAAACAGTAGTTTATCCCAGAGAATGTAGTTAAACCTTTGGGAAATCTAGAAGACTTCCCTGGGTTACTGCACTGAAGGTGATGTGTGACACAATGTAAAAGATGATACCTATGGAGTTTGTCAGACTCCACAACCAAAAGAAACACAGAGGCAAAATTCACATTAAAATACATGGGAGAGTGGGAAAAAGGGTCACACTCTCTCCAGGTTGAAAAAAATCAAGTCCTCAAAATCCAGCAAAGTTGCTCAAAGTTGCTGAGGGTCTCTATGAAGGGAATTAGCACAGTTTTGAGAATTCGCCCTAACATCACTTTATTAATGATTACAATTGTTTTTATAACATGCTTAACATCTAAGAGGTTTCTAAGCGCAGACCCGGTGCTCTGCGTCATCTTCCAAACGGAGCGCGTTGCCACTGACCTATACTACCCGTGCCACTCACTACCCCCATTCTCATAGATCTCCCAGCTGCATTGGATGGCCCTAATCTTCCTGATAGGGGAGATCCTGAAGGCCCTGGATATCAACTCAGTTGCTACCCTCATTCTCAATGATCTCTCAGGAATCTGATCACCTAGAACCCTCTTTGACATCAATAATGTAGCTCTCAATCTATTAATTTTTCTCAGAGATCCAAATGTGCTCCGGGTAATTCCACTCAAACTTTCCTTTCGTAACTGTGTTGTCCACCTAGGGTCAAGACACAGACTTCTGTGCAACAATTAGGGCAAACCATTGTGTCCCACTGGCCATGGCCTTTGGCTGTGACCACTGTTGCTCACTGGCCATGGGCTTCAGGCTGTGGCCACTGGCAACTAAATAGGGTACAAGACTAAGTTCCACCGAGCATGGCCTTTGCCTGTGACCACTGGCCACAATCCACTTTGCGCTAATTAGGTTAAAACACAGTGGTCCACTGGCCATGGCCTTCAGCTGTGGCTACTGAAACTTTGCACCAATTATCGTAAAAGAGTGTAGCTACTTTCCACCAATTGACTCTGTTATTTGTTTTTCTTCCATCATTTCCACAAGATACCCCCCCCCACTGACTCCCCCCAAGAAATGTCCACAGTACTTTCTGCAAGAACCACTGGCAGCTTTTTCCTTCCATCAAGAATACAGCGACGGGTCGGCATCCCTGAACTGTGGCATGGCCTGTTATTTGGAGAGTTTCGTTGTCATTGTGAGGGCTGGGAGGATAGGTCATGGGCAACGTGTTTGTTTTGGAAGTAAGACAACACAAAGCAACATAGGTTGGAATCCTGGTCCTGCTCTTAGGAGGCTGGTCTCCGGTGTAAAGTGCATTATGAAAGGTTAATTAATTGGTCCTGCAGGAATGTGTTTTCCATTTGAGCATGATGTGAGGAGGGGGGGCTCACAAAAAAACAAACCATTGATTTAAATCAGAGGGAAACCCTTTCCAAAAAGTAAAGACATTTTCAGAGACAAACGGATGTCTTCTCTTAGACAAAAAGCTGTTATTAACAACACAAATTGTTTATTTGTGCTGACATTGCAAACTGACTGTACAATGATCATTGTAAACTATCAATTCCAGTATATATTGTAGTCATAATAAGACTTATGCTCATCTTCCAGCGCAAGGCACATTATCAAAACCTAGAATAACCACATAGAGAATGTTATGATATTAGGTTAATGGTGTGCAACCAATGAGCATATAGGCTCCTTTGGCCAGCTCCAGGGTCTGGATGTGAGGATACATGGCTGCCATATCTACCTCCCCAATGCATAGACATGTGTATATATATATGCTTCTATGTATGCTGTCTGGATATCAAGTGCCTATGTGCATATGCATGTTCCTAGCATGTGATCTGTGCAGACCGTCATTTCAACCATCATCTATGTGGGTATTGCTGACCGCCTATGTGTATGGCTGTGCATGCACCTTGCTTGTATATGTGCTGTGTGTGTTCACAAGGTGTATTTACGTATGCATAATCCGTCCTTTTGATACTGTGTTTACAAGCATGATATACATGTGTAGTGCATATTGTCCTCCTTATCGCTTCACCTTTCCTTTTCACTGGTCTTCAAGTTCTTTCTCCCATTGCTTCTCTTCCCTCCTGGACATTCTGCCATGCCCAGTTCTGCTCCTTCTCTTCCCCTGTCTTGTCTTCCTTATCTCCTCCCTACGGGGGTTCAACTGTTCTTGCTCACGCCCCACCTTGCTGCTCTCCCACTTCCTCGTTTGCCTCCTCTCCTCCGATTTACTGCTCCGTTGGATCTCCTCCTCTTCAGCTCCTTTCCCACTTCTGATCTTCTCTCCTCTCCCCCCCCCCCGCCTGCTCCTCCTCTTCAGCTCCTTTCCCACTTCTGATCTTCTCTCCTCCCCCCCTTGCTCTTCCTCTTCAGCTCCTTTCCCACTTCTGATCTTCTCTCCCCCCCACCCCGCTTGCTCCTCCTCTTCAGCTCCTTTCCCACTTCTGATCTTCTCTCCTCCCCCCGCTTCCTCCTCCTCTTCAGATCCTTTCCCACTTCTGATCTTCTCTCCTCCCTTTCCCACTTCTGATCTTCTCTCCTCCCCCCGCTTGCTCCTCCTCTTCAGCTCCTTTCCCACTTCTGATCTTCTCTCCTCCCTTTCCCACTTCTGATCTTCTCTCCTCCCCCCGCTTGCTCCTCCTCTTCAGATGCTTTCCCACTTCTGATCTTCTCTCCTCCCTTTCCCACTTCTGATCTTCTCTCCACCCCCCGTTTGCTCCTCCTCTTCAGCTCCTTTCCCACTTCTGATCTTCTCTCCTCCCCCCGCTTCCTCCTCCTCTTCAGATCCTTTCCCACTTCTGATCTTCTCTCCTCCCCCCGCTTGCTCTTCCTCTTCAGCTCCTTTCCCACTTCTGATCTTCTCTCCCACCCACCCCCGCTTGCTCTTCCTCTTCAGCTCCTTTCCCACTTCTGATCTTCTCTCCTCCCCCCGTTTGCTCCTCCTCTTCAGCTCTTTTCCCACTTCTGATCTTCTCTCCTCCCTTTCCCACTTCTGATCTTCTCTCCTCCCCCCCTTGCTCTTCCTCTTCAGCTCCTTTCCCACTTCTGATCTTCTCTCCTCCCCCCGTTTGCTCCTCCTCTTCAGCTCTTTTCCCACTTCTGATCTTCTCTCCTCCCTTTCCCACTTCTGATCTTCTCCCCCCCTTGCTCTTCCTCTTCAGCTCCTTTCCCACTTCTGATCTTCTCTCCCCCCCCTTGCTCTTCCTCTTCAGCTCCTTTCCCACTTCTGATCTTCTCTCCCCCCCTTGCTCTTCCTCTTCAGCTCCTTTCCCACTTCTGATCTTCTCTCCCCCCCCTTGCTCTTCCTCTTCAGCTCCTTTCCCACTTCTGATCTTCTCTCCCCCCCCTTGCTCTTCCTCTTCAGCTCCTTTCCCACTTCTGATCTTCTCTCCTCCCCCCGTTTGCTCCTTCTCTTCAGCTCCTTTCCCACTTCTGATCTTCTCTCCTCCCCCCGCTTGCTCCTCCTCTTCAGATCCTTTCCCACTTCTGATCTTCTCTCCCCCCCCTTGCTCTTCCTCTTCAGCTCCTTTCCCACTTCTGATCTTCTCTCCCCCCCTTGCTCTTCCTCTTCAGCTCCTTTCCCACTTCTGATCTTCTCTCCCCCCCTTGCTCTTCCTCTTCAGCTCCTTTCCCACTTCTGATCTCCCCCCCCCCTTGCTCTTCCTCTTCAGCTCCTTTCCCACTTCTGATCTTCTCTCCTCCCCCCGCTTGCTCCTCCTCTTCAGATCCTTTCCCACTTCTGATCTTCTCTCCTCCCCCCCTTGCTCTTCCTCTTCAGCTCCTTTCCCACTTCTGATCTTCTCTCCTCCCCCCCGCTTGCTCCTCCTCTTCAGCTCCTTTCCCACTTCTGATCTTCTCTCCTCCCCCAGCTTCCTCCTCCTCTTCAGATCCTTTCCCACTTCTGATCTTCTCTCCTCCCTTTCCCACTTCTGATCTTCTCTCCTCCCCCCGCTTGCTCCTCCTCTTCAGATGCTTTCCCACTTCTGATCTTCTCTCCTCCCCCCCTTGCTCTTCCTCTTCAGCTCCTTTCCCACTTCTGATCTTCTCTCCCACCCACCCCCGCTTGCTCCTCCTCATCAGCTCCTTTACCACTTCTGATCTTCTCTCCTCCCTTTCCCACTTCTGATCTTCTCTCCTCCCCCCCTTGCTCTTCCTCTTCAGCTCCTTTCCCACTTCTGATCTTCTCTCCTCCCCCCGTTTGCTCCTCCTCTTCAGCTCTTTTCCCACTTCTGATCTTCTCTCCTCCCCCCTGGCTCTTCCTCTTCAGCTCCTTTCCCACTTCTGATCTTCTCTCCTCCCCCCGTTTGCTCCTCCTCTTCAGCTCTTTTCCCACTTCTGATCTTCTCTCCTCCCTTTCCCACTTCTGATCTTCTCTCCCCCCCTTGCTCTTACTCTTCAGCTCCTTTCCCACTTCTGATCTTCTCTCCTCCCCCCGTTTGCTCCTTCTCTTCAGCTCCTTTCCCACTTCTGATCTTCTCTCCTCCCCCCGCTTGCTCCTCCTCTTCAGATCCTTTCCCACTTCTGATCTTCTCTCCCCCCCCTTGCTCTTCCTCTTCAGCTCCTTTCCCACTTCTGATCTTCTCTCCCCCCCCTTGCTCTTCCTCGTCAGCTCCTTTCCCACTTCTGATCTTCTCTCCTCCCCCGTTTGCTCCTTCTCTTCAGCTCCTTTCCCACTTCTGATCTTCTCTCCTCCCCCCGCTTGCTCCTCCTCTTCAGATCCTTTCCCACTTCTGATCTTCACTTCTTCTCTCCTCCCCCGCTTGCTCTTCCTCTTCAGCTCCTTTCCCACTTCTGATCTTCTCTCCTCCCCCCCTTGCTCTTCCTCTTCAGCTCCTTTCCCACTTCTGATCTTCTCTCCTCCCTTTCCCACTTCTGATCTTCTCTCCTCTCCCTGCTTGCTCCTCCTCTTCAGATCCTTTCCCACTTCTGATCTTCTCTCCCCCCCCTTGCTCCTCCCCTTCAGCTCCTTTCCCACTTCTGATCTTCTCTCCTCCCCCCGCTTGCTCCTCCTCTTCAGATCCTTTCCCACTTCTGATCTTCTCTCCCCCCCTTGCTCTTCCTCTTCAGCTCCTTTCCCACTTCTGATCTTCTCTCCACCCCCCGTTTGCTCCTTCTCTTCAGCTCCTTTCCCACTTCTGATCTTCTCTCCTCCCCCCGTTTGCTCCTTCTCTTCAGATCCTTTCCCACTTCTGATCTTCTCTCCTCCCTTTCCCACTTCTGATCTTCTCTCCTCCCTTTCCCACTTCTGATCTTCTCTCCTCCCTTTCCCACTTCTGATCTTCTCTCCTCCCTTTCCCACTTCTGATCTTCTCTCCTCCCTTTCCCACTTCTGATCTTCTCTCCTCCCCCCGCTTGCTCCTCCTCTTCAGCTCCTTTCCCACTTCTGATCTTCTCTCCCCCCCCTTGCTCTTCCTCTTCAGCTCCTTTCCCACTTCTGATCTTCTCTCCTCCCTTTCCCACTTCTGATCTTCTCTCCTCCCCCCGCTTGCTCCTCCTCTTCAGATGCTTTCCCACTTCTGATCTTCTCTCCTCCCTTCCCACTTCTGATCTTCTCTCCTCCCCCCGTTTGCTCCTCCTCTTCAGATCCTTTCCCACTTCTGATCTTCTCTCCTCCCCCGCTTGCTCCTCCTCTTCAGCTCCTTTCCCACTTCTGATCTTCTCTCCCCCCACCCCCGCTTGCTCCTCCCCTTCAGCTCCTTTCCCACTTCTGATCTTCTCTCCTCCCCCCGCTTGCTCCTCCTCTTGGCTCCTTTAATACTATTTGTCCCTTTGCTTCTGATATCCTCTCTTCCTCCTCTATACTCCTTCTCCTTAAATCATTTCCCGCCTCCCTCTACTTCCCTAATCTCATTCCTTCTCCTCCTTTCTCATCTACCCTTTGCTTCCTCCTGCCTTTACTCCTCCCAACTCTGCCGAGCACTGACCTTCACCTCATGCTTAAGACTTTATTTTTCCCTCCGTTCTTAGCTCCCCCTTCTTTTTTATACACCAGCAGCTTTCCCTCACGTCCCCCAATTGTTAAATAAGTTTCGCATGTGCATTGCCATCGAGTGAGTGTAGTGGCTGGCCTGCTTGATGGGAAAATGTTGCTGTTTGGAGAGCAGGCCCGTGTGCAGCACGTACGTTAATGGGGGCCGCCATCTTGGATCCACATTTCTTTCTGTTGCCATGGAAGGATGCTTTGCAGGGAATGAAGTCAATCCTTCTTTATCGTGGATACTTAGGGTCTCCCTTCCTCACGCTGGGGTGCAAGAGGCCCAGCAATCTGGGTTTGCGTGGCCACATGCAAACATCGACTGTGGCAAAATGGCTCCTCTGAAACCAGTCCTCCGTGGCAGTGGCGTGTGCAGGGGTGGTATGTAGCACACGCACACATAATGATCATGGTTTAGGATAATGGGGTGGCACCTGGGTTGGCCAATCAGTTTCCTGGGGTAGCACGTGCCACTCCACAGCTCCCTGGAAGTCCGCAGAGAGGGGGGTCATGCAACCTGTTGGGGTAGAGTCAGCACACGCCTTCTTGTTGGTCACATCTATGGTTTTCTGCAGTAGTTAGACCACATTGCTTTTGCAGTGAAGACATAGGATCTCGACCAGCGCGTTCACCTCCATCTTTTCCGGCAAACTCTTCATTGAGGCAGACCTCAAACCCCTCCCACGATATTTATTTATTTACTTTTTGCGCATTTGTATAACACCGACAGCGAAACGGTTACTTTGTGGCACCCACAGGGGTCCTACATCCAGGTGCCCAAGGAGCTTTCCTGGGCTGCTGTGAAAGTCACCTGAGGCAGGGTTTCCCTTTGCTGCATGGGGGAATCTATATTCGTCTTTCCTGGGGTACCGCTGCAGACCAACACAGGTTCTGGTAGCTCTCCGTTGATGCAGGTATATAGAGTTCCCCCTCTCAGTAGCTTGACTGCTTTAGAGTTTGTCTTATGATCTTTATGCAAGGTAATATTCAGGAAACCCTTCTTCTGTTGTACCACCTTCTCAGACATGCCCGGCCTCGGGTGGCCAGGCGTTGCCAATGCTCTTGAAGGGTGAGATGTGCCGAAGGTTGACCATTCACTGGGGAGCTTGGCGGAGCCTGCACACACTGACTCCAGGACCTACATCACAGAGTGGGGGGATGCCCCCAGCCCTCGAGTCCCGTCGCCAAGTCTGTAACATGAGGCCTCGTCACAGTTTAGGTAATCATTCTTAACGTTTGCAAGCATCTGGTTATGCCTCGACCCAAAATGCACCCAGCCAGATAACCTGCTATGTGGGATGGTTCTACTCATAGGGGGCGGGGGGGGGTCACTGATCACGTTTGAGCTCATTGCACCCCTCACAGAGGAGAAATATGCATCTACACCTCAGTCTAGTCCCTCCCAAAAGGGCAGTCTAGAACCAACACGCTGTGGCAATTCTCCTCTGAACAAGAGTACAGGCGTCAACCCGAGCCACGTGTTTCCGCCAAGTTGGCCCTCATCAGTGAGGTGAGGCTGAGCCTCTCTAAGCACAGTGAGCAAGGAGTCCATGTCTGGATTACCCTTAGTAACTTTGGGTTAAACCCTAAATTTGCAAAAATGTGGTAGTCCCTCTACTGAAACTGAACACAGACAAATAACCTGCTTTATAGGATGGTTGACACTCGGGAGGGGCTACAAGCACGTTTTAGATCCCTGTACCTTAGCCAAAGGAAAATTATGTATTTGCATATTGGTCTGGTACCACCCAAAAGAGTTGACCAGTACCAAAATGCAAGGTCATTCTCATCTGAACAAGAGTGCCAACAGCAACCCCAGACACGTGTTTGGGCCTTGTTGCACCTCCTCAGTGAGGTGACGCAGAGTCTCTCTAAGTACACTCAGCAAGGGGTCCACGTCTGGGTTATCCTTAGTAGCTCTGCGTGAAAACCCCACGTTTCAAAATGTGCACAAATGTCAGAGCCTCTGTACTGAGAATGTACATGGTCAAAGAACTTGTTGTAAGGAATGGTTCCACTCAGGGGGGTTTAGACCCACGTCTTAACTCACTGTACCTTTTACATAGGAGACATGTGCATTTGTATATCCACCTGGTCCCACCCACAAGGGCATTTCAGCACCGAAATTCAAGGCATTTCTGCTCTGAGTCAAAGGTACCACTAGCAACCCCCTCAGACCCTGTTTGGGTAATCAGTGCAGTGAAGCTGAGCCTCTCTAAGCACAGTGCACTTCGGAACTGTCATTGTCGGGGGGGGGGGTGGGTGGGGGGGTTGGGGGCAGACTGATCTGCAAATGCATATTTCTCCTCTGTGGAAGCTACAGTGCACTGAGATGCAGTTGTTAACCCTCCTGGGAGGAATCCAACCCATCGAACAGGTTAATTCGCTGTATTTGATCTCAGGCGAGGGGCTCCTATATTTTTGCGTATTTTAAATATCTTGGGGTCCAGATGTGGATTTGTTTGTTCGTTCGTTCGTCCCTCTGTCCCTCCCTCCCGGGAATCAAGAGACTTCCCTGCTACAATCAAGCTCTTAAAGCTCAGGTCGGCCAGACACCCCCATCGACCCCCAAGGGTCAATCCAGTAGTTTAATAAGGTGCCTGAACTGGCCCCCTTTCCTGAGATAGAGAGGGACCCTCGGATATCGAGGGTCTGCAGTGCTGGATGTTTAGGACAATGATAGTGGTGGAGCTATTACAGGTGTGTTAGACCAGAAAGAAACCAGAGAATCCTGTCCAAGTAATAGAAGGTGATGAGAGTTAGTGGAGAGTAGTGGGGGACAGTGCGTGTCAGTGGGGATCAAAGAGGGTTAAAGGGGGTCAGTGGGAATCAGTGAGATTCAGTGAGAGACAATGTTGGTACGTATGAGTCAGTGGGGGGCAGTGGGAGACAGTAGGGGGTCCATGGGAGTCAATGGGGGTCCGTGGGGCTCTGCAGAGGCAAATGGGAGTCAGTGGAAATCAATGACAGTCAGTGGTGGTCAAGGAGAGTTAGTGGGGTTCAGTGGGATTTTGTGGGGGCCAGTGAGCGTCATTAGGGTCAATAGGGGTCTTTGTGTATAAGTGGGGGTTACTAGGGGTCAGTGAGAGTCAGTGGGAGTGAGTGGAGGCCAATGGGAGTCAGTGGTGGTCAGGGAGGGTTAGTGGGGGGTCACTGAGATTCAGCAGGGATCCGTGAGAATGAGCGGGGTCAGTGGGTGTCAGCGAGAGTCAGTGAAAACGATCCCTTTTCCGACATATGGACCTCATTCATGACACTGTAACCGGAGAGCCCTGCACGCAGTTGTGAAGGGTGGATTGTGGCAATCCCAGGGCGGTGTGGTATGGTTTGTCCACTACCTCATCTGTCTTTTGTGTTGTTTTTTGATCTACTTGACCTGAATCTCTGTTGATTCTGTTTTTATGGGACTTGACTGGGAGCTATATGTCTGTATTTAAGTACACAACCTAACAATGATGGAGGGGTCTTCTTGCCTTCGTGCTGGCCACTTATGTCCTTTACCCCACGGCCCTGTCATCATTATTCCTCCTATAGCAAAGCATAGATGCATAGGTTTAAATATTGGCATGTGAGTCACTGTCGCCGCGGGGCCGATTTCACACTCAGCACTAATGGCCGGAAGCGCATAGCAGGGGAGAGCCATGGCGCCACCTGGCTTCCGCTGCCCGGCACGAGGATGGCCTGATAGCACGCCCCCTGTCGACACACGCCCCCTTCTTCTCCCTGTGCCACTGCCAGGCGATGCAGCCCAGCCCCAGCCCCCCCCCCCCCCCGTGATGCAGGCACTAAGAGCTCACACGTGGCTCAAGAATAGCTCACTTCGTAGCAGCTCCTATTTTTATCGCTCTGCGTCTTTGCGCGTGGAGTCTCGTGCAGCCCATCAGCAAACTTCACAGAGGCGCTCCCCACCTGCCAGCAGAGAACCCTCCAGCTGGATCGGTGTCTAGGCCGAGGGGGCGCCCTCCACACTTCTCGGCCAGATGACCCTCAGCTCTGTGAAGCCTCCAGCAGTGGGACCCCTTAAGCTCATCCGAAAGCCCCAAAGGCATCAGGGGTGCTCCAAAGGTTCCCCGTAAGCTCCCAGAATGCACAACTCGAGGTTTACGAGAGCACATGTAGGAAGTGAATGGGCGGGCACCGATAACAGCATATTGATGCAAATAGACATGCAAATAGGATAATGAAGTCCTTGCCAGGTAGTATCTGCCTGCAGCCTTATATCCACAGAGAAGCATCACATTATTTAAGCAATATAACTCGAGCAGGGGACATAAGTTACAAGTCCGAGCGAAGGTAGCCCCAGGGCATTACCTCACTGGTAATCCCCCTGGAAGGGACATATTGCTATTAGTAGCCCAGCACCTTGTACCGGGGTACTAAAAGTGCATTCATCTCAAGTTGGCGAAGCGGCGGTGAAACTACAAATCAAAATGGCTGCGATGTATTGGGGAGAAGGGAACTACATGTAGTCCCTTTTCCCTTTCCATGGCGGCCATTGATGTGACAGGGACGTGCCATGAAACACTAGTCTTCCCAGCGCCGTCGAGGGACAAGGCAGCGCAAGGTAAGTGGATTAAATATGTGGAAAAGGGGGATGGGGGCGAAGGGAATGCAGAGGAGAGCACTAACCTGATTCCTGGCAAAGGAAGATGGCGGCATCCCGCTCGGAGGAGTTTCAGAGCACCGTGTGGTAAAGACTCTATTCCGAGCCTCCTCATTGGCTGGGAGGCCTCAACACCCCACTCCCCGGGTTCCAATACAGTATAATTTAGCAGAACAACAGACTATAGTCAATACAAGATATCTGTGAAGTAAAGGGATCCGGGTAAAATAAGCAGTCAGAATCTTTTATTTAAGCCCAGATCACGGCGACAGCAGCCACTACCTTTCAAGGCAGAACCCAACTGAAGCTTAAAGAACACACACAAATAATAACACTCTGAGAACACACATACATCACAGTGGAACCAAAGTCATAAAGCAAGTGAATGGAACACTGTGATTGATCCACATGCACATCTTGAACTATGTTAGATATAATTCATTGCACAATGCATGCTTACTTATATAAACATAAATAAGTAAACTCAACAATATCCAAATATAAAATATGTAACCATTGGACATATGTGTAGGTTTTATAAAGCACAAAGCCAGCTTCGGAGCAAGAGAGAGCTGTTTATTGGGAAACAGCTCGGGGGCGATACGCAGAGGGCAGGGCTGGGTCAGGGGGAGCACAGGAGGCTTGAGCTCCAGAGCAGACAGTGAATGTTGAGATTTTATTTGAAGAGTAGGGTCTTCAGGGCCTTTCCAAAGTGTCGGGTGGAAGAGGCCCATTGCATCTGCGATGCTCATTTGTTCCAGAGACATGGTGCGTCACCGAAAAAAAGGTCGGTTTCCTGTTTGTTTCCCTCTTGGAACTCTTTTTTCCAGACTGGTGATGCTGTGGCTTCTAGTGGTATATTGGCCTTTGGAGATGGTGGAGTGGTGGAGTGGTGTTTGGTGTTGGCTGCTTTCTAGGCGATGCAGGCTCTCTTGAACCTGTGAAGGTGTAGCCAGTTCAGCTTCATGAGGATAAGGGCGATGTGGTCAAATGTTCGTACTTCTTTGAGAAGGCGCGCGCCAGCATGCTGGGCAGGTGACAGCTGGAAACCCTGCGAATATGGCGTTGCCATTGTCAAGGCGGAAGATGACCAGTGATTGGAAAACTGCCCTGAAACTTGGCAGTGATCAAAGACTTGACTTTCTGGAGATGGTACCATGCTGATTGGATCTTCTTGTTGATAAATAACAGTCAATGGTAAAGACAAGAGATTGTGCACTGGATGAGCGTTGAGGCATGAATCCGTCAAGCTTCACTTCCATGAGCCAGTTCTGAACTTGCCATGTTTGGTAGGGATTCATAAGAAAAGTCTTTTGTTCTTCATAGGGTTGAGCTTCAGGTAAGTGCGTGACATCCAGGCATGGGTGAGGGAGAGACAGGGCTGGAGTCAATGCCATCGATTCAATCGATCTTTCGAGAAAGCTTTGTGTCATCTGCATATTGGTGCATCTTGAAATTGGTGTTGGTGAGGAGTTCCCCCAGAGGTGCCATGTAGAGTTGGAAGCTGAGAAGGGAACAGGATGGAAACGTGTGGAACGCTGCAGGGTACTGGGTGGTGTAGTAATCTGCTGCGGCTCATCTTGATGAGTAGGTGTCTGTTGGAGAGGTAGGACGTGAACCCCTGCTTGACTGCTCCATCGAAGCCCATGAGTGTGGCGAGAAAGTTGAGGAGAAATGTATGGTCAATGGTATCGAAGGCGGCAGAGAGGTTGAGGAGGAGGAGTAAGTAGGTGTTCATGTTCCGTTTGTCCAGGATGTTTAGAGCATTATCAATGACTGGGATGGTGGTCGTTTTGTGGAAATCGAAATAATATTGTACCTCTAATCGCATTGTTTAAATGTATGTTGGCCTACGCCAAGTTGTCTAAAGAACATCGCGTACATAGGTTCCGCGGCAAGGTCTTGACCTTAATGTATTGTGCAAACCACCATCTTGGATTAAGCCACCATTTTAGGTACTCTTGCAGTGTGTAAGTCACCCTGAACAACAAAATGGAGGCCGAATGACATTTCGAGTGAGATTCTGGCCGCTGTGACCTCCGCACACGTGAATAAATAATATGTCCGCAGGCCACTTGTTAGGGTCGCGAACTAAGACCTTGTCCTCTCTCTGACCCATGTGTAAATGTATAACTGTATCAGCGGAACTGATCAAAGTGCATAAATTATGTGATCGACCTGGCTACGAACCCTAGGTTCTGTTTCGAGAATGGTTAACTTGTGAGAGGGCTGGCCAATGCTGGACGAAAAGTATAAAAACCCAAGCATCCCGATGATCGGTCTCTCCCACTCCCAAGGCGAACTACGTTGATGGTTCGCTTTGTTAGTCTGAGGGCCGAATAGCTATCCGTATGTCAATTGACTTTTGGTAACTTTGTAACTTTGAAATAAAGCGCTTTGTATGTCCTTTGTAACCTGTGTTGGTGTGTTTCCTTTTGGGCTTCCCGGCCTCATATCAATTTCTCTGTTTCCACAGTTGGCGCCCGAATAGGGACCCTCAAGATTGATGCCGGATCATTGAAGGTTGACGCAGACTATCGAACCGGGATCGGACGGTGTGATTCTGTGGGCCCGACCGATCGAGACGCGATACCTCGGCAGCGCTGCACGATCCGATCCTTGGACGATAGTCGTGTGGTCTGACACGGCATCTTGACGAGGGTCCAATTTCGAGGCGGGCAGATTTGCCGAAACCACTGAACGCAGGTAAAATTTGTTAGCTAAGTCCTTTGTAAACCGTACGGTCCTCCTTAGGTTTGGTCAGGTGCAGTCGTGACCCGGCTCTTAATTTAACCCTGACAATTTGAATTTGGCGTATTGTATCTGCAGACACAATTATTGGACCAGGTAACACCAATTCTTTGAGAAATGGCTGGGAAATTGTCTAGCTGTTTCAGGGCTCTGTTCCGCAGCGATCGACAATCTTTGGAATTTAGCCGTCCGGCACCACAGGAGGGGTCGCCGGCGTGTACTATGTACTGCAAGTATGGCATTGGTAGTATTGTATTTAATGACATTTGGCACAGACAGACCAGACATGCCTCCGAATTTCAGTGGCCAATCAATGGTAGTTTTGAGATCCCCCGTATTGAATACTTAGAGTCGATCTTGTTAAAGAAACAGGCTAGGCCAGCAGCCTTTGATGTGTTACAAAATTGGAAGAAAGAAGCATTGCAGCAGCTTAAAAGTAGGGATAAACACGCACATCGTCACAAAATGAATGCTGAAAAGGCATTGTTGTATGATAAAGAAAAACGGTTAGAAGTAGTTCAGAATATGGATAGAGCCTTTTCACTCGGGGTCCAGAAAATGTACCCCTCTAAAGATTTCCATGTTTCTGAGGAATTTATTGAGAAATTGTTGAATGAACGGAGGTCCGATGCCTCAGCGCCACCTCCGTATGCTCCTGTCTTGGGCGCCTTGCCCGTTCCTGCTGTTGTTCCCGTTGCTATTCCTGCTCCCCTTGCGCAGCCTACTGCTCCTAGTTCTCTGGTTGTCGCTCCTCCGCCTATCGCACTGCCCCTTCCCCCTGCACCTACACCCTTGTTAAGCTCACCTTCACCTCCGCTCCCGAGTAGCCCCGTATTGATTGAAGTAGATCCTGGTGCAGGGTCAAAAATCGTGACTCGTAGTACTGTTCCTGCGGGCAGGAAACAGGAATTATTTGCGTGGGCTAAGCATTGCATGGAGAAAGGTGATCAAACTGATGTATTTTCTACATTATCCAATTTGGATAGTTTTCCCGAGAAAAATGTTTTTATCGAAGGGTTGGGGACTCATTTGTGTGTGATGTGGGGTAGATTGCATGATTCAGACCTTCCACAAGGGGTGAGAGATCTGAATGCTTTGGCCCTTTCGAGGGATACAGAACAGAAAGTATATGGACATGTTGAAAGATTGTTTGAGTTTAGGAGAGACTTTGAAAAATCACGAGATGAGGATGATGAGGACGATAGGATATATGTACAGAAACGGTTCCTTTCGTGCCGGAAAACAGCACCTGAGGAAGTACGAATTTGTACCAAAGATGCGGTTCGATGGATCTCAGATTCGTCGATACCGCCAGACGAGGTGCACGACACATACAGTCAATACACAGTAGAGATGCAAAGGAAAGTAATCCAAGTGATGGTACAGCACTTACAGGAGGAATGTATAAGGATGAAGGTTAGTTGACCCATAGAATTATTGGGTATTTTGTAAAAGAGCTTTTTCGCCCGACACTTCTACAGCTGCCTTAGCGCTCGATCTGGCTTTATTGCTTAGTAAGCAGCCGGAGGCACCTATATCTCAGTTGCCTATGAGAGAGGTTCCTCCGACCTTTGTCCCAAAGGTTGAAATCCCCGCCAACGCGGCGATTGGTGCCCCCGCGGTGGATATCCCTGCACATTATCTATCGCAGTTTGTTCATGTCCCGTTCTCGCGACAGGAAGTGAACACGATTAGACAGACAGTTCCCGATATTAGAAAAAACCCGACGGGGTTTTACAAAGAAATAGAGTCCGTCTTACAGTCCTCTGTGTTCACCTTGAGTGACATTGACTTGTTGTTTCCCGTGCTTCTACCCGTAGATGTATGGAAACAGGTACGGACAGTAGATGATGTGCCGGGGTTGGGCGATACGTGGGTGAATCTAACTAGAATTGATGGAGAAAGACCAGCTGGTGAGAAACCGCCCCAGGTAATACTTACTTTACCTGATAGGATTGTTGTTAAATTAAAAACTATAATTCCAGAAAAAAGGATTATTTGGGACAAGTTTACGGCCTGTGTCCAGGGAAAACTGAAGGTGCTACCGAATTCTTCAATAGGTTCGAGCAGGTATTTTCTGACTTCAGTGGACAGGATATAGGTACAGAGTCAGGAAAGAGGTTGTTTGTGGACAAATTCGTACGTGGATTGGTACCTGACATCCAGTCACAAATGATGTCCTCTGAGAGCGCTTGGCAGGCAAAATCTCAATCTGAGGTTTTGCACATGGCACAATACTATGAGAACCGTGTTAATAATGAAAAAGAGAAAATTGAAAAGAGAAAGGGTGACTTGAAGACTAAGGTATTGTTGCAACAAATTGTTAGAAACCCCAGAGGAGGTACGACACAGACTAGAGGTCAGTACATTCCAAGAGGAAATACTCCTCCAAGTTCTATAAATATTAATCAATGTGCTTATTGCCGTCAGGAAGGTCATTGGCGAGCACATTGCCCTGCCCTTCGTCAGAGGTCAAGTGGTACGTTTGGAGGTATGGGTAGGCGACCTAGGGGCCGCCCTGGAGCAGGGGGCCCTGATAGAGGTCAGCTTCTACAAGATCCCCAGCAACCTTTTTCACAGGAAAATCAGACCTCGAGTATGGACTCGAGAAACATATTTGATCACCCTTCTGCTGCCTATCTTTCTGAAGAACTTCCTTCTGATGAGGTTCTGTTTTATTAGGATTGCCCGAAGCAGTGTTTTGATCCTTTGCCTATTCCTGTTATTCAAAAAAGGCCCCTACGTTGAATTATTAGTGGGGAATAGGAAACACCAGTTTTTGATTGACACCGGGGCACAGAAGTGCTCCATTGATCATTCTAGGGTTCCAAACATCCCACTGTCAGGGCAAACGAATGTTTCTGTAGGGTTTTCTGGTATACCAACCGTCTGTCCGGTTTCTGCGCCGGTACCTGTTTCTTTGGGTCCCTTCACGGACCATTGCCCTTTTCTTCTCACTTCGAACTGTGGAGAAAATTTGCTGGGGTTGAATTTGTTGAAGAAATTGAACGCAGTCATTCATTGTTCCTCTGACGGAATAAGGCTAACGGTTTCACCACAGCAACCTTTTAACTCCCAGTACCTGATTCGACCTCTTCCTCCCGAGTTTAGCATTGTTCCGAAATGTCTGTGGGCCATGGACGACAATGATGTCGGAGTATTGCACATTGAGCCCGTTAAGATAGTCCTGAAACATGGGGTAAAACTGCCACGCATTCCGCAATATAAAATATCAGCTGAGGGTGAGCGTGCTTTGAAATGCATTGTCTCCGATTTTGTACATCGTGGGGTGATCGAAGAGATTACAGGTAGTTTGTGTAACAGCCCGATCTTACCAGTATATAAGAAAGGTGACAACGCAATTCCGTACCGGTTTATAATAGATCTTCGTGCTATTAACCGAGTGGTTGCCCCACAATTTCCAATTGTGCCCGATGTGACGACGATAATAACAATGATCCCTGCTACGGCTACGCACTTCAGTGTTGTGGATCTGAAAACCGCTTTCTTTAGTATTCCGATACATGAAGAAAGCAGGTATTTGTTCGCGTTCACCTTGGGGGGACGCTCATTTACATTTACAAGGGCACCTCAAGGGTATACTGAAAGTCCTAGTATTTACAGTAGAGCTTTAAAGGAGCAGCTCGACACCCTTGAATTGCCACCTACTTGCACGCTGCTTCAATATGTTGACGATTTGCTTTTAGCTGCAGACTCTGAGAAAGCCTGTAAAGAAGGCACTATATTGTTGCTTATTCATCTAGCTCAGAATGGTCACAAAGCTTCGCTTAAAAAATGTCAATATTGTTGTCAGGAGGTTGCCTATTTAGGCTACCTCCTGTCAAAGGAGGGGAGAAGATTGACACCTGAAAGAATAAAGCACATTTCTGGCATGTCTGTCCCAAAGACGCAGAAGGAAGTCCGAGCCCTGATAGGGATGGCGTCCTACTGTAGGTTGTGGATCCCGAATTTCGCACTAGTGGTAAAACCGATGTTGGCTTTGACAAAGAAGGGCATTTCTCTGCCACTGCCATGGGAATCGGAACATCAACGATCATTTGAGCTTCTCAAAACCGCGCTATGTTCGGCACCGGTTCTGGGTACACCAAATTACGACAAGGCCTTTGTGTTGTTTGTGCATGAATGTGATGGATGTGCTTTGGCTGTGTTAACACAGGAACATGGAGGGAAGAATAGGCTGTGCGGCTACTACTCCTCCGCCCTTGATCCTGTCGCATGTGCTTTGCCAAAATGTTTGCGCGCTGTTGCTGCTGCTGCTGCGTCTGTAAAACAGAGTGAGGGGATGGTCCTAGGCCATGATTTGATTTTGATGGTACCTCACTCTGTTGATATTTTATTGAATAAAACCCAAACGCAACACCTCACCTCTGCTCGGTTGACAAGGTATGAACTAATTCTGTTTGCCCCTCATATCCAAATTAAGAGGTGTTGTGTTCTCAATCCGGCTGAACTTTTACCTTTCCCGCAAGACACTGTTTGCGGTGACAAAGGATCACATGACTGCCTGTATACCACTGAGCAAGAAACAAAGGGCAGGATAGACCTCTTAGATACTCCTTTGGAGAATGCAGAAGGGGAGCTGTTTTGTGATGGCTCCTGCTTCAAACTTTCGAATGGTACATCTACAGCTGCTTATGCAGTTACCACATTGAGCAAAATTGTTGAAACTAAGAGAATTTCGTATAACTCCGTGCAGGCCGCAGAGATTATAGCGTTGACCCGTGCTTGTGAACTGTCCCAAGGGCGAAGAGTAAATATATATACCGACAGCCAGTACGCCTTTGGGGTGGCTCACAATTTCGGAAAACTTTGGTCAGAAAGAGGGTTTCTGACCTCACATGGGACCAAGATTCAGCACGGTCCCTTAATAGTACAACTACTTTCAGCGCTCTCACTCCCTAAACGATTAGCGATCATGAAATGTGCAGCACATCGTAAGGTCACAGATGATGTGGGCAGAGGGAATGCTTTTGCAGATTTGATAGCCAGACAAACGGCCACAGACCTTAGCACAGACATGTATACCTTGAGGGAAGTGAGAGATGTTTGCATAATAGATGAAGGCATTGGGTCTGTACGAGATATTCAGACTGATGCCTCGATGGAAGAATCTAGAAAGTGGGCTGAAGGTATGGGAAAGTTGGATGACGAAGGATGTTGGGTGGATACATCCGAAGGGAAATGGTTGCTTCCTGATTCTTATGTATTAGCAATGGTTACGATGGCACACGGTCCTACGCATGTGTGTGCCCAGCAAATTACGAAGATATTGCAACAGGTTTGGGTGAATGATAACATTCTGGAAACTGCGAAGAGACATGTTCAGAACTGCATGATTTGCCTACAGCATAACGTGGGTAAAGGGACGGTGACTCCAAGGGGGAGCTTTGGGCCCCCCTCTGTCCCTTTTGAAACCATTCACTTCGATTTTATTGATATGGAGCGATGTAATAATTTGAAATATGTTCTTGTCATTATTTGTGCTTTTAGTAAATGGGTCGAGGCTTTCCCCGTCAAAGATGCTACCGCCATGACCACTGCAAAGATCCTGGTAAAGGAGTTTTTTTCCTCGATTTGGGCTCCCGAGGATAATTTGGTCGGACAATGGTCCTCATTTTATCGCAGCAGTAATTTTGCAAATTTGTGCCGCCTTAGGGATTGAGAAACGATTTCATTCAGCTAGACATCCTCAAAGTGCTGGGTTGGTGGAAAGACACAACGGTATTCTGAAGAACAAACTCGCAAAAACATGTGCCGATACTAAACTAAAATGGCCAGATGCTTTGCCTATTGTGTTGTTAGCTATGCGCACCACACCCCAGACTAGAACTGGGTTTTCTCCGTTTGAGGTGGTAATGGGAAGACCTGCTAATATCTGGGGTCTCCCTAAACCTAAAGCCCTGAGGGAGGTGGAAAATGTATTGCTCGTAGACTACTGTAACCAGTTAACTAAAAATCTGTATTTCATTTACCACCAGGTGAATGCTGCTTTACCTGTACGGTTCACGGGCCCAGGACACGATATACAGCCCGGTAGCTGGGTCCTTGTAAAGGCCTACGAGAGGTCTTCCTGTCTTGCGCCTCGCTGGCGTGGACCCTACCAGGTGCTGTTGGTCACCAGGACAGCATTGCGGGTGGCGGGAAAGAAGAACTGGATTCACGCAACGCACGTCAAGAAACTTCCTCACCCGACGCCACACGTTACAGAAGAAGCAGAACCCCTCGCTGATGCTACAGTCTCTGATCCCGGAGTAGCAAACAGCGCTGTGAGTGCGTCGGAGAAGTTCTCTGAGCCTGAGGAGCTTGGGGAACCATCCATTTAGTCTCTGCACTCTTTTGATCAATCACTTCCGGAAAACCTTGTTTCAAGCTCTGCGACATCCGTCGCCACCGACACGTCGCTTCCCTCAGGAAGTGACGACACTTTGCTTTTGGATCAGACAAATTTGGGTACCATCAGGTACAACCTTCGACCACGGAAATAGAACCATAGCACGAGTATCGTGCATTGGGAGGAAGAAGTGATTGGAAAATTGTCTTGTTTTGTTGAACAAAAGGAGGGTTCTGCTGGCTAGGGTTGGGAAGGACTAAGAAGTCATGCAACCGAAGTGTCGCCAGCAACGAACATTGGGGCCGTCGATCGAGAAACTACGATGCCTGCCGCCTTCACCGCTGCTTCCCGCACTGGACTATTAGATAAGGGGGTGACCAAATCGAACAATGAACAATGTGCCTGGGCCCCGAAAACGTACTGTTGTGCTTTCATTTTGATTATTGTTATTTTTGCAACTGCTGCTGTAGGACTTTGGTATTTCGAAGAAATCTATCCTTTGAAACCCTTGTTACCGACCAAAATTGTACCAACTGTTTTGACTCCCTCAGTACACCTTCACACTCTGTCCCCTAGAGACTCCCAACATAGACAAAAGTATTATAATAATACCCTGATGATAGTGATGAATGCTACTCACGCCATTTTTAATAAGAGTAATTGTTGGATTTGTACTCACTTACCGCAACATGGGAACAAAGGACTAGGATGGTATATACATCCTCTACCTCTAACGACTTCTTGCTACGCTTCTCTTAGAGCACTATTCTTTGGCCGATGGAATGATAGCATCTCAGGGAACTTCGATGGGACTAATTTGAATGAATTTGAGAAACGTGAATTGACTCCCCTGGGATGCTCGCTTTTTGCAAATAGAAGTAAACCTAACGTTGCTTCTATTAGGCCGTCTGACAAACTATCTCTTCCTTTTCAAAATCTGGTTTCCTTTAAGATGGCTCCGATAGGCAATAAGGATGCCATGCCTCCTTCTTATTCTGTGAATCATAGTCCTGATTCGGTTCCCTTTTGTGTACAGAGAAATGGCACTAGGCCAATGGGAGACTTTGAAGCTTGTAAAAATATTGTAAACTCGACTGGGGAAAATAGGCCTCTGTATGTAGGGGGACCCGTTTATTTTGTTTGTGGTAGTTTAGCATTTCCTTGGTTGCCCAAGGATTGGCAAGGGACTTGGTATTTAGGAATATTGTTACCCGGGGTATTTATAGCCAGTACCTTGGAAGTATCTAAGGCTCGCCCACGACGAGACAACAATGGAGATACCCCTGGGCAAGTGTTTGGGGATATAGCTAAATCAGTTGTGCCCTTTTGGGGACAAATAGCAAATTCAGAAAATATTAGGGGATTAGCGAGGGTATTGGAGAGAACGATCAACCGGACCACGGACATACTCTACAATATGACCTTAGAGCAAAAGGCGATAAGATTGGTAGCGCTTCAAAATCGGATGGCATTAGATGTCATCTTGGCAGAACGAGGTGGAGTATGTAAATTAGTGGGGTCCGCTTGTTGCGTTTTCGTACCAGACTCCTCGCCAACAATTTTCAAAGCAATTCAGAACTTGCATACTCTCAGTTCTGAAGTCCATATCCCTGTAGGAGACTGGAACCTTAGTACTTGGTTTTGGGATTCTTTGCGATCTTGGTTTGGAAGGTGCTTTCTGTCATTCTGGTTATTTTGGGGATCCTGTTATTTCTTTGTTGTTGTTTTCAATGCCTCCCGAGTATATGTGGAATGATGGGAGGGTGTTGTGCTCAGGTAGTGAGTGCAATAGGGCATAAGATATATACCCCGAAGACAGCATCTAAAGAGTTCATGTTGCAAGAGGTTCTTATGAACGACCTTATGGCTATCGGCATTACAGACAATGATGCGGAACCTATAGATGATACCTTCAGTCATTTTCGAAAGTATTAGAAAAGATGTTTTAGCACTTGGCATAGGCCAAAAGGAGGGTCTGTGGAAATCGAAATAATATTGTACCTCTAATCGCATTGTTTAAATGTATGTTGGCCTACGCCAAGCTGTCTAAAGAACATCGCGTACATAGGTTCCGCTGCAAGGTCTTGACCTTAATGTATTGTGCAAACCGCCATCTTGGATTAAGCCGCCATTTTAGGTACTCTTGCAGTGTGGAAGTCACCCTGAACAACAAAATGGAGGCCGAATGACATTTCGAGTGAGATTCTGGCCGCTGTGACCTCCTCACACGTGAATAAATAATATGTCCGCAGGCCACTTGTTAGGGTCGCGAACTAAGACCTTGTCCTCTCTCTGACCCATGTGTAAATGTATAACTGTATCAGCGGAACTGATCAAAGTGCATAAATTATGTGATCGACCTGGCTACGAACCCTAGGTTCTGTTTCGAGAATGGTTAACTTGTGAGAGGGCTGGACAATGCTGGACGAAAAGTAAAAAAACCCAAGCATCCCGATGATCGGTCTCTCCCACTCCCAAGGCGAACTACGTTGATGGTTCGCTTTGTTAGTCTGAGGGCCGAATAGCTATCCGTATGTCAATTGACTTTTGGTAACTTTGTAACTTTGAAATAAAGCGCTTTGTATGTCCTTTGTAACCTGTGTTGGTGTGTTTCCTTTTGGGCTTCCCGGCCTCATATCAATTTCTCTGTTTCCACAGTTTCTGTGGTAATACGTCGTGCAAGAGATTGTGCTGAGTGATCCTTTTGTGCAAGTGGGTGGTGACGGTCTTCGCAATCACTTTGCCGAGGAAAGCTGCATGTGTGATAATGCGAGAGTTGGACAGGTCATGCAGGTTGAGTGTGGGTATTTTGAGAAGGGGGATGAGCTGCCCCATTTTCAGTGCATCTGTGACGGTGCCTTTTTGGAAGGGCTGGGTTCTATGGATTTGCATGGATAGTTCACCTCTGCCTATCCCCCAGCACTCAAATGAGCAGAGCTGGCTAGTATGACATGGGAAGGTCACCTTACGCATGGAAGAGCTCATTCCCTCCGGTGATGACCTCATTATATGCTATGCAGTGCCTCGTCCGGAACACCGATTCGGGTCTGCATCACGTGACTTACCTTGTGTTACCCTCAAGTTGCAACAGAACATCACATGTACTCCCACCACGGCTTGCTGGGAATAGTGGTCCCAGAGGTCCAGAAGCTGCCAGTGAAGTCACTAGGGGCAGTGACGGGGCCTCTGGGAACACTGCGCAGGTGCGTTCATGACGCGTTATGAGGGATGAGTTGATGAAATTGAGATATGGGGCGGGCGCTTTGCTTGTGATGACCTTCACAATGGAGAAGGCTAGTTTGTTTTCTTTGTAGGTGGTCAGTTTAAGGCTGTGTAACTAAAGGGATGGCCCTAAGAGCGTCAGAGCTATGGGCTGATAATACTTTGTACAAGAGGGGTTTGCTCTGACGTCTAGAATTCTGGGGTCTACCAGTTGACGGCAGTAGGCCTTAGATTATTCTATCATGTCTCATACATACAAAATCACTTCAGATGTATTCGTGCTCATGAAATTTGAGAAGGCTCAAACAATGCAGAGTAGTAGAAAGTACAGCTTATATTTTATTTTGCTGTCAGTTATTGCTGCATTTTGAAGTCATGCATTAGCAAGCTCTTTTTTGAGGAAAAAGGTACAGAACATTAGGGATAAGAAATTCTTGGTATTCACAAGTCCTCAATGGGACTAAAATTAGCAGCTAAGTTGAAAGTATACAAAGCTTTAATACAATGGTGCTTTGAAATTCATCTGTGACCACCACCTAAAGTGACAAGTGCTAGTGCAGGTATTTGTTACAAAATAACTAAAATGAAAACACTAAATGGTAGAACAATTGCTTATGTGTAGCCAGGCTTGAGGGTGACCTAACACGTGGTCTGAAGGCTACTTGTCATGTCTTCAGTAGCAATTATCCTGAATTTGGTCTATATTGGTATATTGCAGGCTGGTATGGGATTTAAATCTGTGGAGTGTTCGGAACTGTCAATGTGTTCCCTTATCTCGCAGGTATTTTATTGTAATGGCTACATGGCTTGCACATTGCTTTGCATTCCGGGATCCTTTCTGGGGCTGTGACAGCCAGCAGGTATTTTATTGTAATGGCTACATGGCTTGCGCATTGCTTTGCATTCTGGGATCCTTTCTGGGGCCGTGACAGACAGCAGGCATTTTATTGTAATGGCTACATGGCTTGCGCATTGCTTTGCATTCTGGGATCCTTTCTGGGGCTGTGACAGCCAACAGGCATTTTATTGTAATGGCTACATGGCTCGCTCATTGCTTTGCATTCTGGGATCCTTTCTGGGGCTGTGGCAGCCAGCAGGCATTTTATTGTAATGGCTACATGGCTCGCTCATTGCTTTGCATTCTGGGATCCTTTCTGGGGCTGTGGCAGCCAGCAGGCATTTTATTGTAATGGCTTCATGGATTGCACATTGCTTTGTATTCTGGGATCCGTTCTGGGGCTGTGATAGCCAGCAGGTATTTTATTGTAATGGCTACATGGCTTGCACATTGCTTTGCATTCTGGGATCCTTTCTGGGGCTGTGACAGCCAGCCAGTATTTTATTGTAATGACTACATAGCTCGCACATTGCTTTGCATTCTGGGATCCTTTCTGGGGCTGTGGCAGCCAGCAGGCATTTTATTGTAATGGCTACATGGCTTGCACATTGCTTTGTCTCCCCCATTGCAGGTCCAGGATGGAAGAAGGATGCAGAACACCTGTGGCTGGCAGGTGCTGGCCTCTGGGCACCTCTGAGGCAGGTGATCACGTGGCAGATTTATAAGCCCAGCTGTTGCTTCCGCTCAGAATTAGTCATTGATGCAGTCATCCTTTACTGACTTGATCTCTTCTCTGTAGTGCCCAGTTTCAGAGTACCCTGAACCCCTTCATTCTTGGACTTCCATGAGCTCACATTGAGTCGACCAATAACCTCTTGAGTGCTAAGGGCGAGTACGCTCGTCCTATTTGCATAGAATTGCATTTAAGGGGTTCATCCCCAAAAAGGAAGTTATTCAATTCTCAATAAACTCAATCATTCTGGGGCTTCAACTTCTCCGTTACCCTGTGAAAAGCTCTCTGCCTTCTTTGATGATAAAAGGGAACAGGTGCTGAGATTGGTGGCCAGGGCCTTATGTGTCCACTTGGGTCCTAGCCTCCCACACCAAATCGCCTTTATCCTCCGCCTGCCCTCGGCACTTGCCTAGGCACCCACTGGCCTGCGCTACCACAGGCCTGCACTTATTTATATGCAGCGTACCACTCTATCCTAGTCACTCAACAGCTGCTTGCTCCCAAGCACTTCCCTCCGTGGCACTCCCAGCACTTACCCTACTACCCTCTCTCTCTGCACTTGCACGTTCTGAATGCTCACAAGGCCTAGTAGGACCGCCTCTACCCATCATTGTTTATATTTCCCTTTCATTCCCATGTCCACTCCCCATTGCCCTGGGGGCGCTTTGAAACACAATTTCCTTGATGTATAAGCGCCTTAAATATGCACAATAAATATATAAAATAAATACATCTGAAGGCTTCATTTCAAAGAAAGTACAAATTGCATGCCGCGGACCACCGAGGTTAGCACTTGCATACTTGTGGGTCGCGTGTATGCATTTTCCAGCATTTGCATTGCAGGGAGTAACTGTGAGTAGTAAAAGCAAGGTGACATTGCCTTTAGTCTTTGCTTTTATGCTCCGTTTGGCAGATAAATATACGCCGCCTGCAAATTACTCTTTGCAAGCAGCTTTTATGAATGGATTCTTATGGTGTTCAATTCCTAATTAGCAGCTGCAAATTCAAAGCACTTTCCAAGGAGTTCATTGGTACGCAGGTTGAAAAAGTGGTGCGAGTCCAAGCAGGAGGAGGAAAGCAAAGCACAGATGCAAATGCCGCTTTTTACCCTCCTATGCCTTTGAAAGGCACCAAAATGCACCGGGGTGCACAAGTGGAAGCATAAAGGCAGTGCTCACTGCGTCCAAAATGCTCTCTGACATACACCTGCTACTATTTCTAAGTCTGTGCCTTCTTATTTATTTATTTACTTACTATGCGCTGGAGCCCGCAGGCATCAGGGCTCAGAAAACCAGAAAAAAGATAAAGAATTTGACCATCTCAATTGAATAGAAGGGTCTTCAGACGTCTACGAAATGAAGATTCAGTTCTGGCTCTCCTCAGGTCTGTTGGTAGCGTATTCCATGCCAGGCAGGCCTGAATGGGAAATTTGAGGCCACTGCCCGAAACACGCTTACTTCGCAGACAGCGAGAAGCATGAAGTCACTGGACCTACTGAATCTGCAGGATTTCTGCGATGAGAAGCAATCGCGCAGGTATGAAGGGGCTGAACCACACAAACACTTATGAGTAACACTGCTGCTTTTAAAACAAACTCTGGCCTCAAAAGGAAGCCAGTGAAGATCCTTCCTGTGCTCTGAAATGGAATCTCTTCTAGAAATGTTCTGCATCATACAGCAGTACCCGCAACTTGTGAAAACAGCCTTTATTAGCCCGACTCTAGATGGCACTCAGCGACGTCATTTCACCAAAATACCAGGGGTAGCCGAAGTGACATCACACGAGCCATGACCTCTGATGACATCACAGGAAGTGATGTCATTTGACCCCACCCCAAAGTGACATCACGGGAAGCGATCGAATGCAACCTTTCAGCCCTTGACAAAACAGGAAGTGGCATTACATAGCATTGTTCCTAAGCACAGTACAAAAAATATGGTTACGATAACACTATAATGTGATATACATTTCATACAAGAATGGATCACCATATGTATCGTTAATATCAGTGCGTATAGGCCCATATTACCAAATTACTGTGAATGCAAGAAGACGTCCAAGGCCAAATGATCATGATGTGTTATTATGTAGCACTTAAGCTTAAGTGCTTTATATAGAACAAATATACATACAATATCACCCAACCTGTGCTGGTACTCATTTATCGACCTCAGAAGAATGAAAGGTTGTGTTGAGGTGTTTAAGAACAGACTTAATCAGTTACTCACCCCCTGAAGTGTTCCTGAAACAAACCTGTAATGAGTCTAGCAATGATCGTATAGAATTCCAGAAAGACACATTATTTGTTATTCCTATTTTTCTTATTTAAGGTCACTGCTTAAAGTGTTACACTTTTGTAACCCCATGTTTTTTAAGAGGCCTGAGCAAAAAAGCCAGCCCGTCCAGAAACAAAGAGCCACATGGCACTCGTCACAGCCTAGGAGCTTACATTTTAAAAAGAAAAATATAGTTGTTTTTTTTTTTTTTTTTTTTTCTGGGGAAGCAAGGGAGACCACATGGGTGGCAAGGGAGACCTCAAGGGTCGCAGTTGCGACCCCTGGTGACCCCCAAATGACATCCCTGATGGCATTACAGACATCCAGTCTAAGCATAAAGAAGGCTCTAACCAATGCAGTACAGTTTGTTTGTGACAGAAAGGGTTTGACTAATCGGAGTAGTCTCAAATTATATTGTGCTTTGCTCACTACGCTATTAACGTGTGCATCCGCACTTAATAAATATCCAACAAGAATGCCAAGTGTCTTGACCTTGGTAGAGATCTTTATGAAATGCTGTTCGATAGTAAAGCCTACATAATTTGTTTCCAATTTGACTCACGATTGCGTGCACCCAAAGATCCGGAACTCTGTCTTTGTTCCATTGATGCACATTACATTAGTAGTCACCCAGGCCTTGACTGACTCATAAACAGATGAAATATTCCCAGAGTCTTTACTGTAATCCCCACTATGTTCCCTGACGAGCTGGGTCTCACCCGCATAGTTGGTGAAACGGACATGCAACTTGTCTAATGAATTACCTAGAGGGCGACAGAAGACATTAAAGAGAGCTGGGGAAAGGCAGGAGCCTTGTGGAAATCCACGTGTAATTCCTTTCGACTCAGAACATGTACACCCGAATAGATCCTGGCCGTCCTGTTTCTAAGAAAGGAGCCAATCCACGTTACCACTGCTTCTGAGCAGTGTCCAAAAAGGGCAGGTCCATTAGGCTCAGATTCATGGTTCGCCAAATCAAAGACTGCTGATAAGTCCAACAACATCAGCAGCGCCGATTTCCTTCTATTCACTATCCTCAACGTTCCTGTCTGTAAGTCCAGCAGGGCACTTCCGGTGCCACGGTGTGGCCTGAAGCCAGGCTGTCTCATGCCATGTAAGACCTCATTTAACTCCATGGGGGCTCTTGCAGTTGGACGGTTGCAAGATTATCAATTACCTTTAACAAAAAGGTCACATTTGTAATAGGCCTCAAATAACTGTGAATTCTACAGTCCTCGCCTGGCATCTTTATCAGCCGAGGAACAACCCTATTCTTTATAAGGTTAGGAACCTGTTTGCGCCCAAATGTAGCATTGGTTAAAAGTAGCAAAAAGGCTGCAAAATGCTCAGCTTTGTCCAAGATGATTTTTACAGGAAAAACATCACCCGGACAGCATGGCCTTACAAGTTTTAATCATTTTAGGTATATCAACTTCCATGAGCTAAAAGAGTGGGTTAACAGAAGATAGAGATGTTTCTGCAAGGGTAATATTGGCACTGGTTTCCATTTTGATCAGGGTTGTCGGCCATTTTAGCTCGAGTGGACTGGATCTCATCCGCCAAGGCTTTCTGGACAGCGGCACAATCTTTAGCTGTTGGGATAAAAGGATTAAGTTGGGCAGGGGGTTTCTCTAAGCTCTTGAAGATCTCAAAGAGTGTCTTAGTATCATTTTTCTTCCTTCATCCAACCCCTCTCCACACAGGGTACAGTGTTCCGCTCTCCTACTCTGGGCTGGCTTTCTTCTCTGACCCCTAGCAGCCCTAATTCTGGCTTCTGCAGCCCCCTCCAGGCCCAAGACCTGACAGAATGATAAAACTCTGTCCCCTTCCTATCATCTGTGAGGCTAGCACCTCCCTAATGCCAGGGTCATCCAATCACCTTTGAAATCTGCAATCGTCACTTCTTTGTTGAAACCCTTAATTGGATCCCTTTCCAGGTGACAATTATCGTCCCATTTCTCTGCTTCTGCCAACATCATCAGAACTGCCATCAAGACAAGATGCGTCTAATGCAGCGAGCTACGGGTCCCGTTATAACGCGCTTAATACCCAGAGGGTTCTAAGCGTGGACCCGGGGATCAAACCCTTGTTGCTCCGTGTCGTTTTGCTTCCAAGAGGAGCGTGTTGCCCCTCAGCTATCCTCCCTAAACATGGTAACAATGCCCCTAGATGCACAAGACAGCGAGCGTTTGCTTCAGGCCCATAGGAGGGCTGCGTTCGCAAGCTCTTTAGTGATGCTAACATGAGCTCTTTAATTGCTGAGGCCTGTGGCTTGTGAGGGAAGGGAAGGGGGTTGTGTGGAGTAGCCACTAAACTAACACCAGAGCGCTCAGCAGCCCTGTTTCCTTTGGTGGAGCGGCCTAGCGGGCGAATGCCCGAATGCATACGTGGACACAGGGACGTTTTTATGGGAGGGCAACATGGGCACTTGCCCAGGGACCCCACCTTCAAGGGGGCCCCACAAGGCTGCCTGATCTAAAGAGGTAAGATTCTTTTGTTCACCAGACTTAAATAGCAAACATCAGGATATTTTAGGGCATGGTGCTGAGGCTCTAAACCTATTGCCTGTCTGTTTTGGCAAGTACATTCTGACTCGATCAATTCATCATGCGATGCTTTCTGTGTTCACTGTGGTATATATAGTTTGTGTGTTTGTTCCTTCCGGCGCAACTCCTGTTGCATTCTTTCCTTACTGTGGTAATTATGTTGATCATGTGCAATAGCCAAATTTGAAATGCATATTGGTAAATTGAGTGCCACAATGGTTCCGAAGTGAGCTCAGTGTTTTTAAGCACTCATTGCAGAGATATGTGTTCCTTTGCAAGATTAGAAGAGCACATTCCTGTAAGGCTGACTGAGCCTTTCCTAAGTCTGAAGTTTATAAACCTGCCTGCGTATGTACTTGGTCTTGCAGCACAACAGGTGCTATTGTCAGCAATGCTCCTGCACCAGATAGGGGTTGATCAGGACAAGATTTAAGGTGAGGATAGCTCATCGGCAACTTGCTGGCCTTAGAAACAAGACGACACGAAGCAACACAGGTTCGATCCCCGGGTGCGTGCTTGGAAACATCTGGGTATTAAGCGCATTATAAATACGCAACTAAGACATATTCCTGTAACAGCACCTCGATGCCCCTGGGCTGTGTGAGTGCTTTAAAAATGCAAATAAATAAATAAACATGTCATCCTTATGGTGAAGGTCTAGAAATTGGTTTGTTCAGATGGGGTGTTGTAAAACCTAGGCAATCACCACCAACAATGAGCATAAAATGTTAGTCAAATAAATAAATGAATAAGTATCCACATTTGAAACTAAAGCATTCATGCTTGTATCCTGGCTTTGCCATCAGATAATACAGTGATCCTGATCAAATCATCTAATATCTCTTACATTACTGTACTGTCTTCTGTGAAGTTGCTTCCTCCCATGCTGGTGGCATCGTTTAGCCCATTACTTGATCTTTCTTCTTATGCTGGCAATTTGAGTGGAAGGGTTGGTAGACAGAAGGGAGCGGACCAGATGGTGCAGGACTCGGGTAGGCATATTTTAAAGTCTGCTCATTTAACACAAAAAAACGCTTTGCATTTTTGTAAAAGTCAAAGGTTTTTCTGCAGGTTTATAAATGACAATTTCACGAGCCAGTGTTTTGGAACTATGAAAGGCTCCTTTACAATACAAAAGACCAAACCAAATCAAATCTGTTAAATGACACTGATTGGTATGCTGGTACTTATATACTTCTCTTGATGATAGAGAGAATGAAGCTAGAATCATTTTGTCTTACACCCTTCTATAATCTTGTTTTTTTTTGTTGTCATGTTTGGTAATGTGATTGGTGTACTTTCCAAGTCAGTTTTATAAAATTAGATTATTTTAGTTCATGATGAGAACTGGTAATGCAAGTGTTCAAATGCAGAAATTGCAGAGTTGGCGCAAATCCCAGATTCACCCCTTAACAAGTGTGTGTAATGCTGTGCATCTAACTGAATCTTGGATTCCCTAGCCTCTCGAGACTGCCAGTCCAAAAACCTTTCAAAATTGTCAGCACAGCCCTTCAGAGTGATTTCCTTTTCAGGGTATGATCTTCAAAACAGCCTCACTCATGGTGTCACTGGCTATAGTGTTGCTTCCACTATAATAGTGAGCATCGATAAATTTCACACCACAGGCACTTTATTCTTTTGATCTCTAATGGCAACACTATTTCAAAACCATGTCCCATTTATAATCTCGGTGGTTCTGGATACAGACACCTGCCTGGTAGCTTCTAGTCTGCATTCACTATCTATGCTATGGTATGTGTAGCTTTCTCCTTCCTTCCAATTGGTCTCCTCTATCCATGCATGAGCACGTTTGCGTTCTGTGAGGCAGCAAATGTGAGTTATCTGGCTATTGCGAGTTACATATACCTTTTACAAAAAGTGTCCTTAATCTATGCTAGAACAGAAGTAACCGCTTTGTAGACTGATAATGTTGGCCTTCAAATGGTACTTGTTTATCATTCTGATTAGAGAAAGAATAAAGAGGGAAATCTGGACTTAACGGGAGTAACATCCTTATTTTTAATGCTGTGAGGCAGCATATCAACCTACGGGTTGTGATTGTGGCGGGGGAGGTGGGGCAGATATTCTTGATTGCTTGATTTGTTTTGTTTAGTGGAGGGGGGGCCAAAGATGTCCGTGCCCAGGGCCCCAAAAGTGCTTAAGATGGCCCTGCGTGGACATGCATGCATGTATGTCGGCTCTCTCCTAGAGTGTGAGTAACACTTCTCTGAGACTTCATTCAGATAAGAGGGAGACGGTCGTGTGTGCCAATGCCCTCTGGTGACCTTGCTTGCAGTCTCCTCCTACCTTGCTGCATCCTGGCCCGCTTTGCGTTGTTAAGAATGTTGGTCTTAAATTGAACACCAATCTTTTGATTATCGATTAGATTAACACGCTCTCCTCGCTCTGTCTCTTCTTCACTGACGTTCTGTTTCTCCCCTGTCGTCGTCTGCAACCTCTTCTCTCATCCTCCCCTTTTTGATTCTGCACCCCGCCCCCTCTATTTAGGCCTCTGCGTGTACAGTCGTGACTACTGGCCAGTGACTCGGGGTCCTGCTTCTGGGCTTATCTTTCCCTCCAGCCGCCCAGCCTACACATCACTCCGGATCTAGCTAACTGCACTGGCTCCCCATTACGAAGAGGGCCCCATTTAAATCCCTCTGCATAATTTATCGAGGAATTTCCAAAAATGGAGCCTGTTTTTTATTTTCCAAACATCAGCGATACCCTCCTTCCCTGCTCTGCAAACCAGACCCCCCCAAGCCCCCCCCAAACCCCCGCAGCCCTTCTCCGCGCACCTTTTTTTTTTGACCAGTGTTGCTGGCAGGCCTTCCCTGTCTTTGCTCCCTCCCTCTGGAACTCCCTCCCACTTCCACTGCACTCCATCCCACGGCCACCATCTTCCTCCCAGTGCTCGCGCCTGGCTCCGCTCTTCAGCTTCTCGTGGCTAAAGCTACCGCAGGTGTCGCCATATTGTCAGCACCAACAAACTTTGGTGGGCGCTTTGAAACAGTACTTTCTTGTGTAAGCGCTAACAAGCAAACCATACATGAATAAATAAACCGCTAGTGGTCCGGGTGCGCTCTGTCGCAGAACTAAACTAGAAATAGATGTCCTTGTGAATTGTGTTTTCCACCATTTTGTTGTTATAGCAACCCCCCCCCCTCCCCCGCCGCCTGTGAACAGTAGGGTGTGTAGGCTTTCCTAGGATCCCACGTGGTGTTTCTTGTCCTTACATGTGCCGCCTTTAAGTAGGTGGACCTAGCGCAGAGAGCAACAGATACAATAATTGCGAGTGAGGAGCATGCTGACTTTCTATTGAATCATAAGGGGCTTCTGGGCGCTTGCCCATTCTTCCCTAGTATTTATATTAAACTGCCTTGCTTTCTGCATCCCAGGTGTCAGTCTGTATGCTATATTGCAATCCAGGTGTGTGTTCTTGTTGAGTGCAGATCCCCTGTGTGATCTTGGGCATATTTTCCATCCCATTGCATACGCCTAGTGTCCTTCCTTGGCAGGTACAGAGATGCATTGATGCATGAAGGCCCAGTTGTGGGTCATGCATCCTTCGCTTGACAGGTTTCGTCATTGGAGCTGTGGTGTCGCCACTTTCTATTGTCAGAGGATGAGTCCTCTGTCTATTGACACTGATCAGTGGGCTGCGACCCACGTGAGTGGGAAGAGGCGGGGTTACCGCCAAAAGAGTTGGTTAGAGGTTGATGTCAGATGAATAAAGATGTGTTGCACCCCAGCTCCAGTTGTCCGTGTGTCCTTACCTGGGTGACCGGACAATTGTGTGGTAGCGTGAGGAGGTCCACGATCATGACATTACATTGGCAACGAGGCGGACACGTGTCTCCACCGTGCCCGCCACCTCAGGAATCCAGAGCGCTCGTGGCGTGCAATCGGGCGCCACCGCAGCCACGGGATTTTCGCTCGGTCGAGGACTCCCGGCGACGGTGGGTGGAGCGAGGGGCTCCCCACTGTCAGAAAGAGGCCTGCAGCCCTGCGCAAGCTCCGAAGAGACTCCTACGCGCACAGTCCGCGGGTGGAGCACCAGTAACAGCTCCCCGCGTAGCATACATCCGGGCGGGGAGAGAGGAGAAATAACTCTCCCGCCAACGGCAACCACGCCAGCAGACGCAGCTGCGTCATCTGCGGGTGGAGCAGCAGCTCCCTGCGCACGTCTCCAGGCGGTCGAGGAGCACTGGCCTCCCGCCAACGGCAACGGCTGGAGCGAACCTCCAGCGCATCTCCGGGGGGTTGAGGGGCACTGGCCTCCCGCCGACGGCAACGAAGGCCAAGGAACACACGCAAGGGTAAGCTCACGCGCCCCAACGCGAACCACCGGAAAAGCCCGCAAACACATATTCTTCAAAGTCGAGGCCTAGAAGGCTGCGCACACGTGGCGCAGCGCCTCTCCTGGCACAACACGTGCAAGGAGAACCTCCCAAACTCCCGCGGCATTAGAGACTGGGCCCAGCCAGGAAACACCGGAGCCCCACGAACATGTCATACACGTGGCGCAGTGCTTACCCCCCCCTCTCTTCTCGGCACACGCATACTGCCATACGCCAGACAGTGGGCCTCATACACACACGCGGCCTGCCAGCAACAAAATTTCTCGTCACAACATGTGAAACCCGGCTCAGTACGGCCAGCACAAAGAATATTCACCTGAAAGCTGCTCATGAGTGGATCGGAAAGGGAACCGTTGACATTCCCTGTGACGTCAGCTCAGCCCCTGAGCAGCTCGGAAGAGGAGACATTGACAGTCCTTGTGACTCCCGCCAGAATAGAGCACAGAAAGATGACGGAGAGCCTTCTAGCCCAGTTGCCAGCAAACTTCGACCTCACGGACACTGGCACTCTCGGATCAAGGTGGAGAAGATGGCTGAGGGACTTTGAAGTATGCATAAAAGCGGCCAGACCCCTAGAGGATGAGCAGAAACTAAATCTATTAAACCATGCAGTAGGGGCCAACGTGCGAGACATTCTCGACGAAATACCGGAGGACACCATTGACACCTAAGTCAAACTGAAAACAACACTCACTGATTATTTCACACCTCACACAAATGTGGACTATGAACGGCACATATTCCACACCACCAAACAGATCAAGGGAGAAACCATCGATGCTTTTGTCATGAGGCTACGAGCCAAAATGAAACACTGTGATTTCAATAATTACTCCAATGAGGAGGCCCTCAGGTCGCAGATCATTGTGGGATGTGAAAGCGCTGATTTTCGCAAACGAGTGCTGCAACAGCCGAGAAGTTTGGACGAGATTCTACGTCTGGCCCAATCAGATGCTGCACAGGTGGAAGGCTTGGATGAAATAAAAATCATGCATGGGAAGCACGAAAGTCTTAACAGACTAGAAGGGACAGTGAGAACCAACAGTGACCCATTCTGCTATCGATGTGGACACGAATATCCCCATGAAGGGACATGCCCCGCTATGGGCCAGACATGCTCCGCATGTGGTGGTGACAATCACTACAAGGCTGTGTGTTTGATATTCCGCAGCAAGATGAAAGGGGCAGGAAGAAGCGGAAAACCCATGATCGAACTGGAGCAAAACCCACCCACACAGCATCCCCGGGTCACCCACAAATATCAAAACAAGACATCACATGTTTCCTCGCTGTAAAAGAAGAACTAGCCAAGACAGAGGAAGGACTACTGCTAAAAGGGACTAAGCTCGTAATCCGACAGAAGGTTCTAGAACTAGCCCATGAAGGCCATAGGGGCATTGTATCCACAAAAAGGATGCTAAGACAAAAACTTTGGTTTCCCCAACTAGACACATCCTTAGAAGGACTGCTACAAAACTGCCCCACCTGTGCCATCATAAAGCCACACACATTCCCTGAGCCGCTAAGCATGACGGCGCTGCCTGAAGGGACATGGGAAGAAATAGCCATCGACCATTTCGGGCCCATGGAAGGGGGTGAGTACATACTGGTCGCCATGGATGAATATTCAAGGTATCCTGACCTACAGATAGTCCCGTCCACCTCTGCACATCACACCATCCCAGCACTGGATCGGATGTTCGCAATCTACGGCATACCAAAATTAGTAAAATCCGACAATGGGCCTCCATTCACTGGACAAGACTTCCAGAGATTCGCAGAATACATGGGTTTCCGCCAGAGAAAGGTAACGCCTCTATGGCCTCAAGCAAACGGTACAGTGGAACGATTCATGAGTACAATCAAGCGCACGACACAAATTGCGCGCCTCACAGGAGAACCCGTCGAAAAACTGCTGTGCCAAATCCTGCGAGATTACAGGAACACACCACACAGCACCACCGGGAAGTCGCCATCAGAAGTGATGTTCGGACGAATGATCAGAACGCAACTACCTCATGTAGCTGCAGAAGAAGACCATTACGTGGATGATGCAGAAATGAGAGTTAAAGACACCCTCATGAAAGAGAACATGAAACAAACTGCTGATGCTACTCGCCAGGCCAAGGGAAGTGACCTGACACCAGGGGACCTGGTAGTGGTCCGACAACCTCAACAGCGCAAAAATGTGGCTCCGTTCAGTGAAGAACGATTCATCATAGTAAAGAAAAAAGGATCACTAGTCACTGCGGAAGGAGACCACAGGTCCCTAACAAGAAACTCATCTCACTTCAGACGAATGCCTGACACTCATTCCGCAGATGTTGCGCACACGAATAATTCATTCTCTCACTGGGACTCTCCCTATGAAGGTGATCGAGAAGACTCTGAGAACGACATGGGACCAGAGATAGGGGCCGATCTGCCGGCAAGAGTGGACTGTCGACCGCAGAGAGCACGAAAGAAGCCCCACCGCCTCATTGAAGAAATGAACTGAGGGTACTACTAAATTATTAGCAACGGGAGAGTGTGGTGTCGCCACTTTCTATTGTCAGAGGATGAGTCCTCTGTCTATTGACACTGATCAGTGGGCTGCGACCCACGTGAGTGGGAAGAGGCGGGGTTACCGCCAAAAGAGTTGGTTAGAGGTTGATGTCAGATGAATAAAGACGTGTTGCACCCCAGCTCCAGTTGTCCGTGTGTCCTTACCTGGGTGAGCGGACAATTGTGCGGTAGCTTGAGGAGGTCCACGATCACGACATTACAGGAGCTAGACCAGAAGCTTGGACCGTCGAAGGCAAAACAGGCCGTGGACGCAGGCAGAGGTGGTTTAACGGCCAATGGTCACTGTGGGAGAAAACAGGAAAAGCCTACTGGGCAAAAGGTCAGTGCTGGGTTGAAACGGCAGGGCCCGCTTGTTACTGGGCAGACAGGGGAAGCATGTTAGCTAGGAACTCAGCGACCAGATTGCCAAGTCAGGACACTGTGTGAAAGGGCTGTAGGGTGTCTGCTTTGTAGAAATTGGCTGTTGGTGCATAAATTATGTAATGTGCATCGATGTAAGAGAGGGACCGGGCAGGCGCAAGAAGGTTGTGTCGGGGGGAGGGACCTTGGGTCCAGATGCATGTTTCCAACACACAAATCCCAAAGCATAGACAGTGCTGCTGTGCAACCAAGCCTGAATCCTGGCAGACTATCACCCCGTGCCAGGCAGTCATTGGAGAACTACTTTATTGAGCCGGGGAGATGTTAGCACTTTTCAGATACAGAAGTGGATCATACTTTAGAAAGGTTAGAACATACTGTTCCGGGAGAAAGAACTGTCTTTGATAATGAGTTGAGCTTTAGTGGTGGGGTGTTTGAGGAGTCTGATAGACCAGAATTGGCATCGTGGAAAGAGAGATTCGAATATAGCCACTGGTATGTTTTGAAAGAAAGCTGACATTTTGCATTTTCATCAGACATTCATTGCGCATGAAATTAACTTGGGCGTAGAGGCGGTGAATCTATTATTTTGAACTCATGGCACACATGATCTTCAGTGAGCCAAAAGCAACAATGCAGATGTTCTCAATTTATTTTCATACCTGACTGGAGTGAACATTTAATTTAGGATCAGGAATGTAGTCTCCAGGGAGATGTTTGAGGGTAATGTAAATTCCTAGGTGGACATCACAGATAACAGTATATCTCTTGTCCATCTCTTATAGGTGCCAATCAGTTGTCCCAGCAGACTGTGGATGGTATTTGTGTTATATGTGTGCTATTTGTATATTATCTTTACGCATAGATATATACATATAATGTTCTATTCAGAGATGGCACAAAGCATCCATTTTATAGAAAAGCTATTGATATTTTTGTGAAGTCAAGTTTGTTCCTGATGGAATGCAAAATATGATTATTTAAGTACCATGATCGCATCTATGAGCACATATGGCTTAACAAGTTGATGGGGCTTTTGCGTGGCAACCTGGAAAAACAAAATGGTATGCAGTCGGAACGAGAAAACCTTTATTAACCCACATACATGGTGCCTTTTTTAACTGATTATCCAAAATCCAAGAAAGGAGCTTCCGCCCGTAGTGACTTGTTAAATAATTTTGCCTTGATATGACACTGTGAACACGCCTGTCACCTGTTCCGTGGCTGCTTAACGTGTGATCATGGTCAGTGTGTGAGCTGCAGCATGCCGGAAAGGACCCGGGGACTTCATTTCAGTCTTGGCAGAGAGGCCTCGGACAGAATGTGCAGGAAAGCTGGAGTACATCGCGTGTGAGGTGATTCTTTCGCTGCCTTGGCTCGTGTTTTACAAATTCTCTCATGCATTCCAACAGACGCCAAGGAATGTCATCTAGCGCCTTCCACCAGCTCGCAGCACTAACACCACAAAAGAAAAAGAACTCATCCATCTCATGAAAGAATGTGGTTAAGGAGAAGGTTCCGGTTCCGGGTCGTGCACTTGGCCCATGGTGGACATTATCTCCTCAGTGTTCCACGACTACGCGCGTTCAGTTCCCCGCCGTCTCCCAAGACGTTGTACGCACCTCCCACTCAGAAGGAGATGGGTACAGCACACAGAGGTGTTCCGTTTTAGCTATGTTTAACTTCCAGCTGGCAGGCTCTTGATGCCAAGCTGGGTAGAACTTTGCGTGGGCAGCAGCAGCAGTGATTAATCGCGTCGCAAGTTCATGGAACATTCTGGGAGGAGCGTTAAGGAGAGGGTGACGGGGTAGAATACTTGCATCATTGTGCCTTTAGTTTGGTGGGGGAGGGGCCATGAAAGGAAACGCGTTTCTCGTCCATTGCAGTCAGCGTCTTAAACAGTAGTTGGACCAGTGGCAGAGGCAGCTTTTAGTTAAAGGGGTAATGGGATGTTGAGGCGGTACCTCCATTATAAATGACTCCAGGGCAATACCCGCTGATGTGTCTTTTCATTGGGGGTCTGTTTATATTCCCCATAAAGTGTGAGCACCCTAGCATAGCGAGGGAGTCGAAACCAACGTACAGGGTGTAAGGCGGGTGTTTTACCACTGGGCCTCCTGATGTGATCTGCACCCTTTTCTTCCCACTGATGTGGAAACTCTCTCAACCATTGCATTCAATGGCAAAATCACAGCTCCCATTGAAATCTATGGGCAGAGGGATCCCACTTGCGAAGAGACAGTGTTACTAGCTGGGGAGACATCATATGAGCTGCTGTGTGCCCTGGTCATGCATGTACAGGTAAATAAGAGCATTGGGGGCGTGAGTGGTGGGAAGGGGACGTAAATGTAAGTGTTTCATTATTATTGTTATTTTTGTTATTAAGCTATTTATTGACAGGGACGCCATTTCGACAAAATGCCAAAGGCAGTGGAAGTAACATCACATGACCCTTGACCTCTGATGACATCACAGGAAGTGATGTAATTTGAGCCCACCCCAAAGTGACATCACGGGAATCAATGGAACACAACCTTTCACCCCTTGGCAAAATAGGAAGTGGCATGACATAGCATTGTTCCAGAGTACACTGTGAAAAATATGGGTACGATATCACTATAATGTGATATACATTTCATACAAGAATGGATCACCATATGTATCATTAATATCACTGTGTATAGGCCCATATTACCAAATTACTGTGAATGCAAGCAGACGTCCATGGCCAAATGATAATGATGTGCTATTATATAGCACTTTGCTTAAGCGCTTTATATAGAACACATATACATACAATATCACCCAACCTGTGTTGGTACTCATTTCCTCAGAAGGATGAAAGGCTATGTTGAGATGTTTAAGAAAGACTAAATCAGTGACTCACCCCCAGAAGTGTGCCTGAAACAAACCTTTAATGAGTCTAGAATTCCAGAAAGACAAATTATTTGTTATTCCTATTCTTTCTTATTCAGGGTCACTGCTCAAAGTGTTACACTTGTGGAAACCCCTGTTATTTTAAGAGGCCTGAACAAGAAAGCCAGCCACTCCAGAAACAAAGAGCCACATGGCGCTGGCCACAGCCACGGTGTCTGGATTAAAATAAATAAATAAAAAATATATATATGTTCAATGAAAAAACTTTGTTAAAGGGACGTTAAGTTGCACTAATAAAAACCTATGAAATTCAATGAAAAAACTTTGTTAAAGGGACATTATGGTTCCAAGTAAAACTGAAAAAACCCATGAAATTCGCCAGTTATGGTAAGCTAAGCAAACATAACTCGCGCCACCGCCGTGCCCTGCTAATACTAACGCGCAGGACATCAAAGATGACTTCACAAATGTTTTTTCATTGAATTTCATAGGTTTTTATTAGTCCAACTTAACCATATCATCCCTTTAACAACGTTTTGTCAGTGAATTTCAACGGTTTTTATTAGTGCAACTTAACCATAACGTCCCCTTAACAAAGTTTTGTCACTGAATTTCATGGGTTTTTTACCAGTGCGTGCTATTTTACTAATATCATACTTACCCAATATAGCAATATTTGTGTCCAATTTACAAAGTGTCACCTTAAAACTCTGCCATTTCTCACCTTCTAGAATCATTTTTAACACTTCTATACACTTTTTGCAACTATTTCAACTAGTTTTGCATCCGTGGACGTCTACGAACATCTGACTTCATTGCGGACCTTCCGGACAGTGCCAGATGACCATACGCTTGCGCGCGGCATTATGACGTGTCTGAGAACCTGTCCGCAGTTCACGATAAGATCCGTGCTTCGCAGACAGTTTGGAACTGCATTTTCTACTGATGTAGGAACCTTCAACTTCAAAATTCCCCTTGCACAGCTCCAACACCTATTCCTACTCATTATCATTAACAATCTAGTACACAGTACATACTTTTAGCAAAACTGCTATTTATCTTAAAATGCCATCAGCTAATGCCATCCCTCCTCCCCAAGTGCCACCACCACTGCTGTAAACAAGGAGCATGAGATACACTGCCCCTACCTTAGAAATAACACACGCACAACATTTTCCCCTGTCCACCTACCAATCCATATTAGTGTTTGGTGCCTCTTCCCTCATTTCCTCCCCACATTTTGTTCTTAGCTCTCCTGCCAAAAATAAAAATACATCCAAAAACAACAAAAGAAATGTGCCTTTAGGAACCACCTTTCACAGTTAAAGAATAGAACTAAAAAAAAAAAAAACGTATAGACTCCATCTACTTTATATTTCTCAGTAAAGTACATAGGGCCTCATTACACGGTAGGTGGTAGGGATTTAACTTTACCGGTAATGGAATACCGGTAACATTAAATTTCCATGCCAATTACGACCCGGCTCACCGCTATTAGCGGCACCGCTAAGTACGGTGCCACTAATAGCGGCCAGTCCGCGTGCGCGCGACCCTCCATCCCGTAAATAACGCCATGCCGCTAATAGCACACCATCACAAGCCAAGCGGACATACCAATAGCGGCATGGTAAAACCCCCAAAATCCCTTACCGCCATGGCGCTAATACCGGCATCGCGAACCACCCGTTGAGAGAACTGAGCAGTGTTCCCACCTGCCACAGGTGGACACAATCAGCACAGGTGGAGGCAATGGAGACTGTGGCAGCACAAAAGGAGCACACCACACCCCTTCACACACCCCTTCCCACACCAAGATGGTCCCAATACTAGCAGCATTACATGGGCTGGAGGACATGATTGCAGTGCAGCAGCAACAACAACAGGCAGCACAGAGGAGACACAGGAGGAGGAGGGCAAGACAGGCGCAGCAAGCACCACCAGGGCACCTAGTAATACCACAGAGGCAGCCACCAATCCCCAGGATCAGAGCCAGTCCATTTAACCTAACCCCTGAGCAGATACACACCCTGTACCGCCTGGACCGGGATACCATCACCAGCATCGTGGACATGATACGTGATGACATCGTGAGCCTCATAGACATCAGAACTGCCATCCCCCCTCTACTAAAGGTGGTGACCGTGCTCCACTTCCTGGCCACAGGCACCTACCAGCATACAGTGGGGCACATGCATGGCATCTTACAACCAATATTCTCACGCACGCTGAACCAGGTACTCGATGCCCTCCTGAGGCATGCACCTGAACACATAATCATGCCACGGACTGGCCAGGAGATTGCAAACACCAAAGCTGGCTTCTATTCACTGGCAGGCATCCCAAGTTGCATTGGGGCCATCGACTGTACCCATGTGGAATTGGTGGTCCCACATCACAATAAAGTTGTCTACCGAAACAGGAAGCAATACCACTCCATCAATGTCCAAATGGTATGTGACGCCAACAAGATAATCACACATTGCTGTGCCAGATTCCCAGGATCAACCCATGATTCCATGGTCCTGCGGAACTCAACCATCCCACGCTACATGGAGCGACACACCGGACAATGTTTGTGGCTACTTTGTGAGTAGCAGGGCAAGCACATGGCAGTGTGATTGGGGGGGGGGGGAGATACATACTCCAACTGGGTGTGAAGGGGGGGGAGATACATACTCCAACTGGGTGTGAAGGGGGGGGAGAGATACATACTCCAACTGGGTGTGAATGGGGGGGGAGAGATACATACTCCAACTGGGTGTGAATGGGGGGGGGAGATACATATTCCAACTGGGTGTGAATGGGGGGGGGGGATACATACTCCAACTGGGTGTGAATGGGGGGGGGAGATACATACTCCACCTGGGTGTGATTGGGGGGGGGGAGAGATACATACTCCAACTGGGTGTGAATGGGGGGGGGGGAGATACATACTCCAACTGGGTGTGAATGGGGGGGGGAGATACATACTCTAACTGGGTGTGATTGGGGGGGAGATACATACTCCAACTGGGTGTGATTTGCGGGGAGATACATACTCCAACTGGGTGTGAATGGGGGGGGGGGAGATACATACTCCAACTGGGTGTGAATGGGGGGGGGAGATACATACTCCAACTGGGTGTGAATGGGGGGGGAGATACATACTCCAACTGGGTGTGATTGGGGGGGAGATACATACTCCAACTGGGTGTGAATGGGGGGGTGGAGATACATACTCCAACTGGGTGTGAATGGGGGGGGAGATACATACTCCAACTGGGTGTGATTGGGGGGGAGATACATACTCCAACTGGGTGTGATTGGGGGGGGAGAGATACATACTCCAACTGGGTGTGAATGGGGGGGGAGATACATACTCCAACTGGGTGTGATTGGGGGGGAGATACATACTCCAACTGGGTGTGAATGGGGGGGAGAGATACATACTCCAACTGGGTGTGAATGGGGGGGAGAGATACATACTCCAACTGGGTGTGAATGGGGGGGAGATACATACTCCAACTGGGTGTGAATGGGGGGGGGATACATACTCCAACTGGGTGTGAATGGGGGGGGAGAGATACATACTCCAACTGGGTGTGAATGGGGGGGGAGAGATACATACTCCAACTGGGTGTGAATGGGGGGGAGAGATACATACTCCAACTGGGTGTGAAGGGGGGGAGAGATACATACTCCAACTGGGTGTGAATGGGGGGGAGATACATACTCCAACTGGGTGTGATTGGGGGGGAGATACATACTCCAACTGGGTGTGAATGGGGGGGGAGAGATACATACTCCAACTGGGTGTGAATGGGGGGGGAGATACATACTCCAACTGGGTGTGATTGGGGGGGAGATACATACTCCAACTGGGTGTGAATGGGGGGGGAGAGATACATACTCCAACTGGGTGTGAATGGGGGGGGAGATACATACTCCAACTGGGTGTGATTGGGGGGGAGATACATACTCCAACTGGGTGTGAATGGGGGGGAGATACATACTCCAACTGGGTGTGAATGGGGGGGGAGATACATACTCCAACTGGGTGTGATTGGGGGGGAGATACATACTCCAACTGGGTGTGAATGGGGGGGAGATACATACTCCAACTGGGTGTGAATGGGGGGGAGATACATACTCCAACTGGGTGTGATTGGGGGGGGAGAGATACATACTCCAACTGGGTGTGAATGGGGGGGGAGATACATACTCCAACTGGGTGTGATTGGGGGGGAGATACATACTCCAACTGGGTGTGAATGGGGGGGAGATACATACTCCAACTGGGTGTGAATGGGGGGGGAGATACATACTCCAACTGGGTGTGATTGGGGGGGAGATACATACTCCAACTGGGTGTGAATGGGGGGGGAGAGATACATACTCCAACTGGGTGTGAATGGGGGGGGAGAGATACATACTCCAACTGGGTGTGAATGGGGGGGAGAGATACATACTCCAACTGGGTGTGAAGGGGGGGAGAGATACATACTCCAACTGGGTGTGAATGGGGGGGGAGATACATACTCCAACTGGGTGTGATTGGGGGGGAGATACATACTCCAACTGGGTGTGAATGGGGGGGTGGAGATACATACTCCAACTGGGTGTGAATGGGGGGGGAGATACATACTCCAACTGGGTGTGATTGGGGGGGAGATACATACTCCAACTGGGTGTGATTGGGGGGGGGATACATACTCCAACTGGGTGTGATTGGGGGAGGATACATACTCCAACTGGGTGTGATTGGGGGGGGAGATACATACTCCAACTGGGTGTGAATGGGGGGGGGAGATACATATTCCAACTGGGTGTGAATGGGGGGGGGGATACATACTCCAACTGGGTGTGAATGGGGGGGGGGAGATACATACTCAAACTGGGTGTGAATGGGGGGGATACATACTCCAAATGGGTGTGATTGGGGGGGGAGATACATATTCCAACTGGGTGTGATTGGGGGGAGGAGAGATACATACTCCAACTGGGTGTGATTGGGGGGGATACATACTCCAACTGGGTGTGATTGGGGGGGGGAGATGCATACTCCAACTGGGTGTGATTGGGGGGGATACATACTCCAACTGGGTGTGATTGGGGGGGATACATACTCCAACTGGGTGTGATTGGGGGGGAGATGCAAATTCCAACTGGGTGTGATTGGGGGGGAGATCCATACTCCAACTGGGTGTAGGCTGTCGTCCGTAAAACAAATGCACATACAGATGTACGCCAATGTCCATCTGAGAAGGCCGCAATGTACCTGAGATGAACCAACATGCAAGTATGAGCTACACAACATAGAGAACAATCTAGGTCTAGAAACATTAAACATCAATCCACATCCACATTGCACAACATTCAACACCACAAAAAACACAAATCTCCTACATGACATCAAGAAAGTCATACAGAATCAGCGCAGCACAACCACAATTATGCAATGTGCCCTTGAATGCATGCAAAGGGATCACCCCTAGTAATAGCATTGTACCACGCATCTATAGCACCACTGAAGTGATGCCTCTCAGCATGGCAACATAAATGTTTGAATGGCAGTCCACTAGCAGTGTGGTACCAATTCTGCCTGGGCCCAGGCACACCTAAAACCTGGCCTCACCCAGGACATGTCAATTACTGTTGGAGCCATTAATGGGGCATGTTCACTTGCAGGGTCGAGCTCAACTTTGCACATTGCAGTCACACAGATCGTCTGCATGCATGCTGTTAATTGTGGACTTCAATCACAATGCAAAGTCAATTTGTGTGATATGAACAGGCCGCTCTTGAGGTGACCAGTAACCAGACCCCATTCGTCCCCCCATTCAGGTGATGCCGGCTATACCCTGAAGAGGTGGCTCCTTACCCCTGTACAGAACCCACAGAACAGGCACGAGGAGGACTACAATCGTGCACATACCCGTACCCGCGTCGTGTTCGAGCAGACTTTTGGCCTTTTGAAGACACGGTTTAGGTGCATTAGCAGGTCAGGTGGCGCTCTCCTGTATGGCCTTGAGAACGTGGCCAAGATCACCATGACATGTGTCATGCTGCACAATATGTGTATCAGACGGAATGTGCCACTGCCCCCTGACCTTGAAATAGAATCACCTGATGAGGATGGTGATGGTGATGAGGATGGGGGTGAAGGGGATGCAGGTCATGCAAGAGGGGATGGCCAGGAGGGACGTGCTGTGAGACAGCATCTGATCAACCAAATATTCTGAGTAACATGGTTTCGTACTGTCACATGGATATGGGTAGTAGTGCACTGGTGTCTGTTTGGAAGCGCACAATGGACCCTGTCGCCAATAAAGTACACATACACAATGAAGAAGTCCAAGCCTGTGTATAGATCAAACACCAGTGAATTAAGAAATGTGAAGATGTAAAAGTGCATGTCCCCAAACATCCCACCACCCTTCCCCCCACCCCCCACAACAGTCCAAAAACACCCTTCCCCCAACCCCCACAACAGTCCAAAAACACCCTTCTCCCCAACCCCCCACAACAGTCCAAAAACACCCTTCCCCCCACCCCCCACAACAGTCCCTTATGTGTCTGGCACAATGTTGTTGTCCAGCTATGCACGTGGAAGCTTGACCATGCAGTCCCTATTCACCATTGCCACCACCGGCATTAGGAGGCTGGCTAGACGTGCGCCTGGTGGTGCGTGTGGAGCGGCATAGGGGGCTTGACTGCCTCGAACTGGCAGATGAGGAAGTGGCTGACTGTCCGGGTGGTGGTGGGAACTTGCGGTCCATTGCGTCCGCTATCCGCGTGAGGACCTCCCTAAATTGGACAATCTCCCCACACAGCCTGTTGCTGCAGACCTCCATTGCCTCCCTGGAGTGCCTGGCTGTCTCTGTAATCTCCGCCCTGAGACAGGCAGCCTCCTCCACATGCTGCCCAAGCAGCACAGTTATGTCCTCTTGGCGCTGGCTGATGCTGGCCAGGTCAAGGGCACTGTTGCGTTCTGGTGGTGTGGCTGCTGCACCTTCCGATGCAACCAGGACAACTGGTGAAGCCACCGGTGGGGTACTGAAACCTCCCATGTTGTCCTCGCCAGGGACACTGGACCCAGGTGGCTGCTGTGGTGATGCCTCAGGTGTTCCAGGGGGGGTTGGGGTGTGCATCTCCATGTGGAAATCTGTCGTATCCTCCACATCCGTGAGTGGCGCTGTGGCTGCCGCCTCTCCTGTGGAACTAGTTGCAGCTGAGTGTGGGCCCTCCGTGGCTGGGATCTGTGGTGGTGGGTGCACCTTAGGAGGTGGGGCAGTTGTTGCTGGTGTGGACAGTTGCATCTTGGCAGTGGCGCTCCACCGATGTTTGCCACTGTGCATGGGGACTCTTCTCCCTTTGCCCCTTGATGTCGTGGGGTGTCCTCTGTGTCCTGTGGCCTTGATTTTTTACTCGCTGGGGGTGCCTGAGTTGCAGTGCCAGTATCCTCACTGTCTGTATGTGAGCCTGTCGGGGACAAAGAGGGGGATGGCATTGGTTACGGTTCTATGTACTTAATGCAATATACGTCAATAATGCAGTTGTGGGCATTTGGACTTCATTGGTAAGGATGCAGGTGATGTGTCTGTTCAGTGGCTCATCCATGCATGGTTGTGTGTGCCACTTGTCTCTGGTGATGTGTGCATGTGTGTGTGTTTGGGTTTGACACTGACATGGCCAGGGTTGTATGCATCTGTGGATGTTTGGGCATCCATGAGGTGATTCTGGGCTCACATTTGGGGGGACCTGAAGATTCACAGTGCATACTTTCATGTGTAAACTCACCTCCATATGAAGTGGTTGCCACGCCATGCTCCATTGTCCCGACTCCCTCTATTGATTCCACTCCAATCAGGTTGGCGCAGGTCTCTTCCCACTCCTTTAATTTAATCGGCGAATCAGATCCACCGGCTGTGGCTATGTTGTGGTTCGCAGATAGGATGCTTCTGACCCGGAGGAGGAGAGCATCCCAATGCTTTCTGCACTCACGGACATTGCGGGTGGTGGTGCCCACTGCACTCACTTTCAAGGCAACCTCTGCCCAGATTGCCTTCTTTCGGATAAGGGTTTCCCGATGCATGTCGCTCGCAAATACCACGGCGGCATTAGCAGCAAGGGTCTGTGTGAGCATTATTAGCACCTCCGTGGTGAACTTTTCCTTGTGCTGCCGGTCAGTGGTTTTTTTAACGGCCTTAGGCATGGCGAGGGTGTCCCTGTGGATTTCCAATTGCAAACTACTCAAAACAGGTCCAGGGGGCAGAGGATGGCAATGCATTGTGTTTTTAAAGATGGCCGCCGTGCTCCTTCCCGTTCCTGTGCGATGACGCTATTTCCGGTTCCGCTTTTTAACGGTGACCGCTACTTGCGGTGACCGCTGTTTGCATGTTGCTGGAGGTCGGAAGTGCTATCTGCGCTTTCATCAGTGACGGTAAGGGTCTTTTTGCGGTCTTTAGCGGCATGGCGGTGGGGTCATTACCGGCATGGCGCTATGCTCGTGTCCGCGTACTCGTAATGGTACGCTATTAGCGCCCTCTTGCAAGGGCGGACACATTAGTAACGCCATGCCGGTAATTTGCGATTTTTACCGCACAACGTGTAATGAGGCCCACAGACTCAATAAGATTTTCCAACATTTCCATTTGCATTTTGTGTTATGCTAATGGGAATATTGTGGCATTCATCCTCCGTTCCAGGGACGTTCAAGCGAAGCGAGGGTGGATAACAAGGTCTCTGGACCATTATCCGCCCATTCCAGCCGCTGTAATGGGGATGAAGGCCATTAGCACCCTAGGTTCCCAAAGCGGGAACCCGGGGTGCTGAAAAAAAGGATTTTCGGCATCTCGGTGTAGGAAGAAACATCCTTTTGTGAGATGGCCACCATGGAAAGGGAAGGCAGGGTTCCACACAGGACCCCTCTTCGCTTTCCATGGAAGCCTGTTTCCAAGATGGCCACCATGGAAAGGGAAGGTGGGGTTCCATACAGGGCCCCTCTTCACTTTCCATGGAAGCCTGTAGAAGGCGAAAAGAGAACCCTATGACCTTATTACCACAAGCACATTTTTCTTCCCTTTCAAATCTATCCCAATTTCGAATAACTTCACCACAAAGCCAGTCCCAGGTGGACATGACCACTTTAACCCCATGTGTTGTCCCTCGTGGTCACGGCCAGTAGCCAGATTGTCCGGATCATGACCTTATTCCATGACCTGGACAATCTGGCCACTGCCCATGGCCACAGGCTACACCTCAGTCACCAAAGATATATCACTATTTTTTGTACCTACATTATGACACTTGTCAAAAAATAAAACACAGGCACATTTGCAAAACCATGCTTTCAGGTCCTTGCCAATGCTACTTACAAATGTTTGCTGGAAATCCACACTTTTAATTTTTTCAAAAGTGTCAAATGTATGCACATAAAATCTTCATGTAACCTAGCCCCCACTTGATAAAATCCATTCAGACTTTACGAAAACATGTATATCTAGATCTATAATCTTTTTGCAAACCTTTGTGTAGATTTGTCAAATGGCACCAAATTTATAAGTGTTTAGAATATTTTGGGACCCCCGCCCTCTAATTCTGCTCCCTCTTGACAAAATCCTACCAAACGTCGCCAAAACATTTATATATAGATCTATTATCAGTTTCCCAAATTAAGTGTAGATTCGACAAATGGCACCTCATTTATAAGCCTTTACATTATTTTGGGACCCCCCTCTAATTTTGCCCCCTCTTGACAGAATCCCACCAAACTTCACAAAAACATGTATATCTATATGAATGATCAGTTTGCCAAATTAGGTGTATATTCGTCAAATGGCACCTCATTTATAAGCCTTTACATTATTTTGGGACCCCCCTCTAATTTTGCCCCCTCTTGACAGAATCCCACCAAACTTCACAAAAACATGTATATCTATATGAATGATCAGTTTGCCAAATTAGGTGTATATTCGTCAAATGGCACCTCATTTATAAGCCTTTACATTATTTTGAGACCCCCCCTCTAATTTTGCCCCCTCTTGACAGAATCCCACCAACCTTTGCAGACTCATTCAGGATCAGGTCAGAAATATAATTGCAAAATTTCATGCAGTTCCATTAAGTGGTGCCAAAGCTATAAGCCATCCAAGAACTGCTTTTCACCAAACCATTAATGCAGAAGTGTCCGCAAACTTTCACAGGACTATTCGCGAACATTGGACTTTTGCGGCAAACACACCCGTTTTTTTTGCTTCTTGCAGCCATATTACATTAAGTTTGACAAGTGCAATTTTGTGTTTTTCAATATGTTTTTGCCGCGATGTCCGCGGACACTGGTCGATGGCGGGTGTTTCCAAAAATCTGACGCACCTCACGCTTCATGCCAACCAATCAGCAAACACGTTGTGTGTCGCGGACATGACGCAAGTCTATTAGCCAATCGGTGTCCTGTCCGCAGAGCGAACAGGGAAGTGTGTCCGCGGAGCGGACATAGATATCACTAATTTTTTTGCCTTACGTTTTGGTTGTTTAAAAAAAAACAACTGGACGGATTTCGACCAAATTAACAAAAGCACGCTTTCGGGACCAAGCCGCCGCTCCTGCCACAATTCTGTTGAAAATCCGTCCAGTGGTTTGGGCTGTAGGCGTGAGCAAAGTTTTTTCCCATTATGTCTATGGGAAAAAGAAAATGTTGGGACCCGCCTATAACTTTGCCCCCCCTTGACCAAACCTCACCAAACTTTGCAAAAAGTTTAGAGTGGGCCATATACTTTTTTTGCAAAGTTTGGTGAGGATTCGTCCAGGGGGAGCAAAGTTATAAGCCGCCCAAAAAGTGCTATTCCTATGGGATTAGCAACGTAACCATAACTACACAGCCACTATCGTGGCTGTGTGATATATATTTTTTTAGGGGTAGCACGGGAGACCCTAGGTGTAGCAAGGGAGGCCTCAGGGGCCGCAGTTGCTACCCCCAAATGATGTCCCTGCGTATTGGGCATTAGCTTTAGGGAGCAACAGAGCACTTTCCAAGTAATAGGCAGAAGTACCCAGCAAGGAAAGCAGTTCACAAGTAATCAATGCAAGGGAGGGCATGTTGTCAATGGGGAGGGGAAAGGCGGTCAGTTTGGCAGCTAGGGATATACGAGTAACTAGGGAAGGAACAGGGGGGAGACGATTGCCCAGTATCAGGTTAGGTGGGGAGTGGTATGTGTGGGGATCTATGTGTTAGGGAGGAGCCATACCTTGAGGAGGAGGGTCCTGAGCACCTTCCTGAAATGTAGAAGCGAGAGAGCGAGTCTGGTGTAGACAGAGAAGGCCCGTCCTCAGGTTCTTTCGCTCCTGCCCCGGCAGACTTCAAGTCTGCACGTGCCATTCATAGACATCTGAAGAGGCTGATTTTTTGTACACTAATGCATTAAGCAGATATAGTAAAACGACTTCCGTTTTTCAACAGAAGTCTTTTTACTATGTTTATGCTTAATGTAAAACAATGCAAATCTTAATTTACTTTCTTTTCAACGCATTTAAAGGTATTTACTATGTTTATAGGCATCATTTAAGTACTCTTTAGAGAGTTACACCAATTTTCTTCTGATATTCACACCCACCACTGCTGGCCAGTGACACCCTATCTACCTGACCAGCCCGGATCCCCCCCACTCATGTCCCCCTGCATCCATCCCACTCACAATGCCGCTTTCTCTCCTCCCATGATGAGTTTGCAGCCAGTTCACCCTGAGGCGGAATTGTCAGTCATACAAGGAGCAAAGGCTGCCAGGCCACCCCTTCTCTGCCTCTCGCTCCTCAAAGACAAGCAGGCAAAGCTGCCCACAGCCTCCCAGGGAGGTCTCAAGGATCTCTTCCAAGGCTTTCAGCAGCAGACAATTTACAACAGGAAGGTATTAGCGATGAGAACAGGTAGTGACCATTGCTGCAGCATTTTCTCCTTAGATTTGAACAAGGTTTAAATGATCAGCTATTTAAATGGGATTGTTGGGTGATTAGAAATCAGGGGGGTACAGATCAGGCTGCTAGCTGTTTTTAACAGTGACCGTGTCAGGCATTTTATTTCATTATGCCCTGCCCAGGGGACAAGTCCTAAAAATAAAAGTGGAGGGACTCATTAACATACGCCATGGAATGTGACATCACCAGAAATTAACATCTCAAGGTGAAATATGCAAATGCCATTCAATTGGCTTTGCATAACCATACAAATTGCACAGGACGAATGTCATTTTGTCTTTCATAAAATCAACACACACCAAGAACAAAGAAAGGATATTTTCTTCTAATAGTGTTTGAAAATGTTTAACAGTATGGGCCTCATTACACGGATGGCGGTAAGGATTTACCGGTACCGGTAAAATACCGGTAAATCCTTACCGCCTTACTACGAGGTCCGTTTGCGGGTTGGGGGATTTAACGCCTGCTTTTTGCAGGCATTAAAAACCAACCCGCAAAGGGACCAAGGGAGCTAATTATGGTACCGCAATTTGCAGTACCGTAATTAGCGCCTTCCCCATTCCCATTGAGCCCTCAGGGGCAAAAATGGGAATGGGGAAGGGCAATGGTGGAAGGGGGAACTACCGCCCCGCCAACCTTGGAATGGGCCGGTAATTCCCCTTTCCTCCAAGGCGGTGCCGGTATTTTACCGCATCCGTGTAATGAGGCCCTATGTCTTTTAAACTCAAAAAATCAATAACAATGTTTGCCCTGGAACACGTAGTTTCGAAAATTGACATTTCATCTTTAGTTGCTTGATATGTTTCATCAGGTTATATGGTGCAGTGGTGAAGTGCCCAACCTGGTGACCATGGTTCGAAACGTTTCTCATTTTACATACAACCTCTAACATACCCAAGGGGATGTCGTCTGCCCACTGCGAAACGTGGGTGGACCCTATCCACCCGCATGTACCCTCGACTTGAGTCCTGACTGTGCCTGTAGGAGATTTTAAGTCTCCATAACTTTGCTGGTGGAGCTTGTAGGCTTCTATTCAGGATGGACTTGTCGTGCTCGCGAAACGTAGAATGCCTGACCTCTGACCTGCATCGGCTGCGGGTATCGAAGAGATAGGGTCTATCTCTGGTGACGGCCAGCCCGATTCCAGAATTATACCACAGTGGTGATCAACAATGCCTCCTCTTATGCAGATCCCAAATGAGGGGGACATCTCTCTTGGGGAATAAAACCCCCTCGTAGGACTTCCCGCAGTGAGATGGTATCGGGAGATGAAGACAACGGCCAGACTGGAATCCAAGGTAGCAGGCAGTATTCACAAGGCAAGCGGGCACAGGAGCGAAAAGAAGACTGAACAGAAAGGACAGGACAAAGACCAATCAAGAAGAAAAACTAGCGCCAGTGCAGCTCACAAACACATTGCGACGCACTGAGGATCTGACAACAGGGAAGGAAATCCTGACGGAAGCGACGTCCTCCTGGACGTAAAACATTAGACCAGAAGAACTAGACAGCTACATGTGCTTACTAAAAACATTGTGGCAGAAGCGCATAGTGTGCCGGAAGCGCAGACCCTGGGGTTCATGACAGGTAGGGTGACCAGATTTTGAAAATAAAATACTGGGACAGGCCACTGACATAGAAGTAGGACTACAGCTTCAGTGGTGAAACTGTAATCCTACTTCTATGTGGGGGGCCTGTCCTGTGTCATGTTGCAGGAACAGAACGCTTATTGGGACTCAGAGGAAGGTGGAAGGTATATGGGAGGGGGTGAAAATCCAGTTAGGAGAGTGCCAGCATCCGAAGATTATTTTAAGTTTAAAAACCATGGCTGGGATTTGGGGATCAGGTGGATACCATCCTGGGATTTTGGCCAAACTGATGGAAAAATCATAATATCAGGCCACAAACTGGGATGGTATCCACCCGATCCCCAAATCATTGGACAAAAAAGTCTCAGGACCCTGGGACGGAGGCACAAATACCAAGACAGTCCTGGTAATACCGGGACATCTGGTTACCCTAATGACAGGTCTATAATTAAGCTACACTCATAGGGGTCCTTTTACAAGTGTCTTGGAGCATCAAAAGTAGCATTCAAAGGGCCTACTGCCACTTTTTACATGACGCAGGATTTTGTATGATTTGGCCGGCAGAGTTGGAGAATGGAGCATCTTAACACAAATGCCTGATCTTCTGTGTTCACCTGCCAAATTTGGTTGGTTTTGCGCTGAAAACCAATGGATTCCTATGTGGGACTCCATGTATTGTCCCTTTACCCCATCAAGTGTTTGAGAGATGATACTCACTCATGCAACCATACCGAATGCACCCTCATACTAAAAGAGTGGAAGGATGTCAGCACACACCTTTGGACCTCATGTAGCACTGAGTGAAATCTGACAAGGGCAGTGTGATGACATGAAGAAGATATACGAGCACATAATGAAACAATATGTAAATAATTAATAATGATGATGTAACTGAAGTAACAAGAGAAACATGTATGAAATTATATAGTAATCACAAAGAAAATAAAGTAACTTGCTGACCAATATGTGTAAATACACAGCAACGCAAGGTAGATGAGACATATAGAAGCTTGCTGTAGAGGAAAATATAACGTGACTAGGACGGCCATGATAGGAAAAGGGACGTCGGGTGGTGCTAAGAGTCAATCCAGCTACCTCAGAAACATACCAGGGGTGCAGAGTCAGGAGGCGCTGGAGAAACAGTTTTGTGTGCAGAATAAAGAGGAGTCTATGTTGGCCTGGGATCAAGGATGCTATTTTAAGGAATACCTTCAAGGTACAAAGGGAAGCAGATGGATAAGCCATGCACATAAGACATATTTCAATTAGATTAAAGAAGAAGAAAACGTTTGAAGTATACTCTATTAGTATGTTAATTATGTTAATTGTTGCCACCATCTGTAGAGGGTAAACAAATGGACAGAGCGGATCCAGGGAGCCTTTAAAAGTTAATTAGGCTGACAATGGCAGGAGGAAGGTTTTGGCCCTCCCCCTTCTGAGATGCATCATGTACTCCACCTGTCAGATTCCAATTAAATATGACAGACTGGGGCAGGCGGTGGGTGGGAATGGCCATAGGGATTAGCATTTCTATGGGCAGTCAATGTGTGGGTAAATACCAAACAACACCCACATTTCACATGTCACCTCCCCCCTAGCTACACTCCGATGCAATCGTTTTACCTTACAGGTGGTGCTTTAGTGCACCCCCCATATACCAGCCCCCGATAGCTAAAACTAATAAATGCATTTATAAGGGTTGTTTCAAACGTAGCATCTACAGTGATTACAGGCTTATATGGTTATATTATTTTATTATTGTTTACATAGCAGGAGAGAGGGCTACATTCCAAGACAGGTTGGGATAAGGATTCATGCTGGGGGGTTTACATTGATAAGTGGGGGGCTTTATAACAGTATGTGGTTTCAAAACATCGACTTTGCAGAGGACCACTGCCATTTTGCTCTGCCCCTTTCTCCCTCCTCCTCTCTGCATTTGGGGGTATCCTCCCACTTATCTTCCTGCTCCTCCGGTCCCTGCCGCACCACTCCCTGACGAAACCTGTTCCTGGCCTAACGGGGCACTGCACCTCCCTGGATTCCTATTGGAGTAAAGCACGATGTCCTGTTGTGTGTCAGTCTTTTTCCGCCGCTCTAGGTGACATATTTAGTATTTTTTACATTTTATTTGTATTTTATCATGCACCTTAAACCAAAGTGCTGTATATAGGATACCGAACAGTAGAATATAATGGTATAAACAATAAAATCCAGAAAAGAATCACTCAAGAATGTTGAAGTAGGTAAGATTTCAGGGAACCATGAAACAGAGAATAGACTCAGAGAAAAGGAAGAGCGTTCCAGTGAAGAGGAGCAAGGAGTTCAAAGGAACAAAAACGAGACTGTACACAGGAGGAACGTGGAGCCAAAAGTAGGAATTGAGATGAAGAGCGAAGAGAACGTGATGAGATATAGAAACATTTTAGAGCAGTAAGATAGCTGGGAACAAGACCATGCAGAGATTTAAAAACAAGACAGAGTAAATGACATTTAATTTGAGAATGAAAGGGTAGCCAACCAAGTGTTAAAAGAGAAGATGTAATAGAGTCCCACAACGAGAGAAGACACAGATGACAAATAGAATACTTGAACACTGATTTAAGCGGTGCAAGATGAGAGCTAGTGAGCCCAAGCAGGGCAGATGAACAGTAGAAAAGTCGAGAGAAAATTAAAGAGGAAATTAGAATTTTAGAAGCTATGTTTGTTAATTTATGTTATGTTCCTTGGCATTTATATATCGCTCTATATATCATTGGTATGACCTCAAAGCGCTCATAGGTTGAACGCCCTTGGGAACCGTAGTTCTGGTCAGTAGAGAGAGATAGTGTGATAGGGTGCGTGGGTGCACCAGATATGCGTGCAGCTGATGCAGTTGCTGGGTGGTAGCTGCATCCTAGCGTTAGGTGTGGTGCTGGAGATATCAGTTGGATGTGTGCAGTCTGGTGGGGGGACACCAGAATGGCTCTGGCTGCGTTAGGCCTGAAGAAAGCATATGTGAGCAACTAGGCTGAAATGTGCTCGGTTAGCTGCGATTTATTAGGGCGATGAGGTGCTCATGGGGTCGTATTTGTATGTGAATAGCTAGGCCAAATTAATCAGGGGTATAGCTGTGTTCTAGTTGAATGATGGTGTTTAGTAGAGAATAAGCGTAGTGATGTGATATGATGGTTATCTGTAAAGCTCCCGAGACCAAGCAGGTGAACAGGATGGCAGGGAACATATGATATATCTGATATATGATAGGTTATTTATAACGCGCTTAATACCCAGAGGTTTCTAATTGCAGACCCGGGGATCGAACCTGTGATGTTCCGTGTCGTCTTGCTTCCAAGGCGAGCACGTTGCCCCTGAGCTATCCTTCCAAGACATAAGCGTTCAGCTTAGTGACACACAGACACATAGAGACAGGGGGCTGAGTTTACAGAGACCGGGGGTGGGGGGATATGGATATATAGCAACAGTATGGGGAACAGGAAGGCAGGGTACACAGTTATATACGTGTGGGGCATGTTAACATTCACATTCTTATTTCTATCCAGATGCAACTCAGGCCAACGTTCACAGCTCCACTCAAGTGTGGGACATGCCAACACCTGCATCTCCATCTAGAAGCGACTCAGGCCAACGTTCACAATCCTGTCAAGGTCCGGTGCAGGCTAATGTTCTCAGTTCTGAGTACTCCATTAATTCCTTCCATTTGCATCCATTTCGTCCACTCAATCCTTTTTTTCCATTCCATCCATTCCACCCACTTCATCCATTCCATCCATTTCATCCACTTCCACCCATTCCTTACATTCCATACACTCCACCATGATGCTTAAAAGGGTAAGAAATGGACAAGCCTTGTGAATATTATAGAGATAAAAACAACAGGAACGGGGAGTTAATGAGATGTGATAGGAAAAAGAAAGATTTGTGCCAAAGTAAAGACCAAGATTACAAGCAATGGGTGGGATAGAGAGCTTAGATGAGGAAAGGATATAAAAGAGGGTGAAAGATGAGAAGAAAGAGTGTTGGCGGGAAAGAACAATACCTCAGTCTTCCCAGCATTGAGGGGGAGATAATGGGAAGACATCAATATTTAATTGCAACCAAGCAAGCAGAAAGATTGTGATGAATCTCAGGAGAGAACGAGGAGAAGGAAAGAAATAATTGGGTGTCGTCCACATAGAAATGGTGAGATAGCCCAAAGGAAGAAATAACAGCCGCAAGACAGGAGGTATATAGCGAAAATAAAAAACGAACCAAAACCAACCCTTGAGGCACTCCATGGGCAAGCGAGAACGACTCAGAGGACTTGCCAGCCAAGTGACTGAAAATGTTCTATTAGAGAGATACGAGGGAAACCAATACAGGACCAAACCTGAAAGACCAAAAGACAAAAGTGAAGCCAAAAGTAAGGAATGATTAACAGTGTCGAAGCAGCCGATAGATCAAGAAGAATAAGAAAGGAGTGCTTAGAGTATCGTGCAGAAAGAAGAGAGTTCAGTACCGAGAAAAGAGCAGTTTCTGTAGAGTGAAAAGGGCGGAAACCAGATTGAAATTGGGGAAGAATAGAAGAATTAGAAACAAAAGTGGAAACCTGAGAATAAACAAGCCGTTCCAGAAGTTTAGAAAGATAAGGGAGTAGGGAAATAGGACGAAAGTTAGAGACAAGCAGAGGATCAACAGGGGGTTTCTTTAAAATAGGAATATTAGATGAATGCTTAAATGACATGGGAAAGGTGGAGGTGGAAAGAACAGATATTGAAAAAGGAGACAAGATAAGGTAAAAGAAAAGGATAAACCTTAGGAATTAGAGCAGAGGGAATAGGATCAGTAGAGGAAGTGATAGGGTGAGCTTTAGCTAGCAAAAGGAAAACATCAGAGTTAGAAACAGGAGTAAAGTGAGTAATAGAGACAGAAGGAGTAGGAACTGGAGAGGGAGAGGATCCTTGTGGTGACTTAGATGTCAATGTCCTGACGAAGAGACACCACGTTAGAAAAGAAGTGAGCACAATCGGAGGCAGAAAGAGTAGAATTAGCAGAATGAACAATAGTAGGTGGAGAGAGAAGACGTGCAAGAGATTGAAAAGGACTCCTAGTGTGAGGAGACTGAGTTTGTAGAAGATCAGAAAAATAAAGACGCTTAGCAGGAAGGAAACAGTCATCATAAAGAGCATGATAAGAAAAATAAGAGGAGCGATCAGGCAAGGGTTTGGTCTTGAGCCAATGCATTTCGAAGCGACAAAGAAGACGGTGCCTGGAACACAGGTGGTGGGTGAGCCAAGGCCAAGAAGGTTTAGGAGTGGGACAGAAAGGTAATAGAGGATAGAGTTGATCAAGGGAAGTGGTAAATTATGAGGAAATAGAGGAAGCTGCCTCATCAGCATTAAGAGCTGAGAAAGAGAGAGGAGAGGAAAGAGCAGAGGTACAAACAGTATTAAAGAGTGAAGAATTTAAATCACGTAGATCACGGCACGAAAATGATGACCAAGAGAGAGAGGAAAAACGAGCAGCGACTGGAGGGAATAATGAAGTAGAAAGTAGATAATGATCAGAAAGATAAACAGGAAGAGATGACACAGGAGAGGCAGTAAAGGTTGAGATAAAGTTCAAATCCAGAGAGGAGCCAGAGGTGTGTGATGGGGGATAGAGAGAGGCAGAATAAAATGAGAATCAAGAAAAGAAAGAACAGGAGTAGTAGAGTGTGTGGATGACAGATGGAGATTAAAGTCCCCTAAGAGTACAGCAGGGGTAGGAGTAGGTAGAAAGTGAAACAAGAGATGGTCAATGGACAAAAGGAACCAATGTGACCAGGAGGACGATAGACAACAATAAGAGAAATAGTGTAGGTTTTTGAAAAGATTTTGTGGATACATTCAAACGAAGAATAGGTTGGAAGAACAAGGGGAGAAACAGATAGTAGAAAAGGAGGAGCAGTAGAGTGTGCCAGTACCCACTTCACGGGTAGTGGTTCGGGGAACATGGCAGAAGGAAGTTGAAGGTGTGGACAATGAGGCAGCAACTCTAGTGTCATAAGGCAGAGTCCACTTTTCTGTAATGCACAAAGAATTGCAAGTTCAGGCTTAGAAATAGGTCCAACACTGAAGCAGATCTGTTACACATGGGTCTGGCATTCCAAAGACCTAGGTCGATGGCCGCAGAGTTTACAGAGTTCCAAAGACCTATGTCAATGGCTGCAGAGTTTACAGAGTTCCAAAGACCTAGGTCGGTGGCTGCAGAGTTTACGAGCTCCATGGACCTAGGTCGGTGGCTGCAGAGTTTACAGAGTTCCAAAGACCTAGGTCAATGGCTGCAGAGTTTACAGAGTTCCAAAGACCTAGGTCGATGGCTGCAGAGTTTACAGAGTTCCAAAGACCTAGGTCGATGGCTGCAGAGTTTACAGAGTTTCAAAGACCTAGGTCAATGGCTGCAGAGTTTACAGAGTTCCAAAGACCTAGGTCGATGGCTGCAGAGTTTACAGAGTTCCAAAGACCTAGGTCGGTGGCTGCAGAGTTTACGAGCTCCATGGACCTAGGTCGGTGGCTGCAGAGTTTACAGAGTTCCAAAGACCTATGTCGATGGCTGCAGAGTTTACAGAGTTCCAAAGACCTAGGTCAATGGCTGCAGAGTTTACAGAGTTCCAAAGACCTAGGTCGATGGCTGCAGAGTTTACAGAGTTCCAAAGACCTAGGTCGATGGCTGCAGAGTTTACAGAGTTCCAAAAACCTAAGTCAATGGCTGCAGAGTTTACAGAGTTCCAAAGACCTAGGTCGGTGGCTGCAGAGTTTACGGAGCTCCATGGACCTAGGTCGGTCGCTGCAGAGTTTACAGAGTTCCAAAGACCTATGTCAATGGCTGCAGAGTTTACAGAGTTCCAAAGACATAGGTCGATGGCTGCAGAGTTTGCAGAGTTCCAAAGACCTAGGTCGGTGGCTGCAGAGTTTACGGAGCTCCATGGACCTAGGTCGGTAGCTGCAGAGTTTACAGAGTTGCAAAGACCTAGGTCAATGGCTGCAGAGGGTACAGAGTTCCAAAGAACTAGGATGATGGCTGCAGAGGTTTCAGAGTTCCAAAGAGCTGGGTCAATGGCTGGAGAAGTTACAGAGTTCCAAAGACCTAGGTCAATGGCTGCAGAGTTTACAGAGTTCCAAAGACCTAGGTCGATGGCTGCAGAGTTTACAGAGTTCCAAAGACCTAGGTCGGTGGCTGCAGAGTTTACGAGCTCCATGGATCTAGGTCGGTGGCTGCAGAGTTTACAGAGTTCCAAAGACCTATGTCGATGGCTGCAGAGTTTACAGAGTTCCAAAGACCTAGGTCAATGGCTGCAGAGTTTACAGAGTTCCAAAGACCTAGGTCGATGGCTGCAGAGTTTACAGAGTTCCAAAGACCTATGTCGATGGCTGCAGAGGTTATAGAGTTCCAAGGACCTAGGTTGATGGCTGCAGAGGTTACAGAGATCCAAAGACCCATGTTGATTGCTGCAGAGGTTACAGAGTTCCAAAGACTTAGGTCGATGGCTACAGAGGTTACAGAGTTCCAAAGACCTAGGTCGATGGCTGCAGGGTTTACAGAGTTCCAAAGACCTAGTTCGATGGCTGCAGAGGTTACAGAGTTCCAAAGACCTAGGTCGGTGGCTGCAGAGTTTACGAGCTCCATGGACCTAGGTCGGTGGCTGCAGAGTTTACAGAGTTCCAAAGACCTATGTCGATGGCTGCAGAGTTTACAGAGTTCCAAAGACCTAGGTCAATGGCTGCAGAGTTTACAGAGTTCCAAAGACCTAGGTCGATGGCTGCAGAGTTTACAGAGTTCCAAAGACCTATGTCGATGGCTGCAGAGGTTATAGAGTTCCAAGGACCTAGGTTGATGGCTGCAGAGGTTACAGAGATCCAAAGACCCATGTTGATTGCTGCAGAGGTTACAGAGTTCCAAAGACTTAGGTCGATGGCTACAGAGGTTACAGAGTTCCAAAGACCTAGGTCGATGGCTGCAGGGTTTACAGAGTTCCAAAGACCTAGTTCGATGGCTGCAGAGGTTACAGAGTTCCAAAGATATAGGTCGATTGCTGCAGAGGTCACAGAGTTCCAAAGACCCAGGTGGACCCAGGTCGATGGCTGCAGATGTTACAGAGTTCCAAAGACCTAGTTCGATGGCTGCAGAGGCTACAGAGTTCCAAAGACCTAGGTCGATGGCTGCAGAGGTTACAGAGTTCCAAAGACCTTAGTCGATGGCTGCAGAGGTTACAGAGTTCTAAAGACCTAGGTCAATGGCTACAGGGGTTACAAAGTTCCAAAGACCTAGGTCGACGGCTGCAGAGGTTACAGAGTTTACGTGAGATCGCTGTGAGTAATATGCAGGTAGAGCTTGCGGCCAAGCGATTGTGTTCCGCGGGCATACTGTTAATAACTGCAACATACGTGTATAGTGTAGTCAGCACCCTGATGAGCACGCTTCTCTTGCCAGGTCACCAGACCCCAATCGCTGGGAAGAGGATCGGTTCAGAGTTCCATTGGTTGTGAGCATATAATGAGGTGTGTCTTGTTTTCTGTTCTCGTTTCCTCTGGATCTCCTGCACCATTGCGTAGGTAGTGCATTTCATCATTGCAGGTGGCGCATTTCATCATCAAAGCACACGGAGGACATTTCCTTTGGTTGATAATCTTTCTCGACCTGCTAAGAAAGGGACACATTGGCACTGACTTGAGGTCAGAAGGTTCTCGATTCTCAGACATGTCCCCTTTTTTTATATGCATCAGACTGGGGTCAACATGGGGTACTTGAGCGTGGCCCCTGTCAGGTGTTAATCTCCCTGGGCCAAAGCAAACCAGATGACGAAATGCCCAGAGCACACATCCCGTTCCAGTCCTTGGCTTTCGTTTTACAAACGCTTTTTTATCGGGTGACTTCCTCCATTTTCCATGTTAAATGTAAAGGCCATTAGAACTTCCCCAAATGCATTTGTGTATTAAATAAAACTAGCTGCCCTTGTGGCACGGGATCACCTGGTGCCCATCATGTGTGAGGCGGCCTCTCTCCTGCCCCTGGTGATTATGGTTTGGCGGGCACAGCTTGAACCCGTCTCTTTTCCTTTGTATAATAAAGAGTCGGGGTTGGCATTCTGTGGCAGCAAAGGTCGTGCTGGCGGGACGCCTGGAATGCCGCTGAGCATGCAAGGGCCCCCCATGGAAATGGGGGCTCTGTGAAGAGTCTCCGGCCCCACCCTTCGGGGATAGGTGGTCTACTCTGTGCTCGTGCAAGGGAGGTTGCACGCCACGGAAGCAGATGTGTTTGCAGGCCTGCTTTGGGAATAGGAATTCGTGTGCAAATGAAAGGCAGGCAGTCATTAGAAAGCCAGAGACCGCCCTCCTCGGAGGAAACAACCCATTAAGGGCCTCCTGGTAACAGGATGCAGAGTTTCCATGGGGAGGAAGGGCATCTGGTGGGTGGGTGTGATGGCAAGTTATTTCATTAGGGAAGAAACCGCCATCCCACCCAATTATGAGGGAAAGAGTAAGAGTGGGAACCCCCATGGAAAAATCACTGGCTTATCACTCATGTGTCCTTCTGCTCGTCAGGCACTTTCAGGCTAGAAGGTTTCTTTCGCCAGAGTATCTTTCTGGGATTATCACTCGTGTGTCCTTCTGCTGGTCAGGTGCTTTCAAGGTACAAGGTTTCACTGGCCAGAGTTATTTTCTAGGTTTATCTCTCATCTGTCCTTCTGCTCGTCAGGCACTTTCAGGCTAGAAGGTTTTACTAGCCAGAGTTATTTTCTAGGCTTATCTCTCATCTGTCCTTCTGCTGGTCAGGCACTTTCAGGCTAGAAGGTTTTACTAGCCAGAGTTTCTTTCTGGGGTTTATCATTCATCTCTCCTTCTGCTGGTTAGGTACTTTCAGGGTATAGGGTTTCCTAGCCAGAGTTTCTTCCATGCTTATCACTCATGTGTCCTTCTGCTGGTTAGGCACTTTCAGGGTAGAAGGTTTCTTTAGCCAGAGTATCTTTCCATGCTTATCACTCATGTGTCCTTCTGCTGACCAGGCACTTTCAGTGTAGAAGGTTTTACTAGCCAGAGTTTCTTCCTGTGCTTATCTTTCATTTGTCCTTCTGCTGTTCAGGCACATTTAGGGTAGAAGGTTTCACTAGCCTGAGTTTCCTTCTGGGCTTATCTCTCATCTGTCCTTCTGCTGGTCACATTTAGGGTAGAAGGTTTCACTAGCCTGAGTTTCCTTCTGGGCTTATCTCTCATCTGTCCTTCGGCTGGTCAGGCACATTTAGGGTAGAAGGTTTCACTAGCCCGAGTTGCCTTCTGGGCTTATCTCTCATATGTCCTTCTGCTGGTCGGGCACTTTAAGGGTAGATGGTTTCACTAGCAAGAGTTGCTTCGGGACCCACTTTGCTTTCTTTATACAATACATTCAACTCTCTCTGACTGGCCAATAGTATTGAGTAATCACAAATTCCTGGTTCGCAAATGAGCTGTACGTTGGCCAAGGTTGTGTCATCTGAATTCTGAGCTCTCTGAAGGTGAGTCTGTTTGACTAACGACTGATACCCCAACCCGTCGACCGTGTTCAGAAGAGATCTGGGATCTAGTTAGGAATCCCTTTGGTTCGCTTCAGTCCTCAGTCGCTGGATGTTATACCCCTACCAGTTTTGGAGACTCTGACTAGCTCTGGATGCTCCATCACTGCCTTGGTGGGCAGCGGGTGCTTCAGGAGGGTGTGGAGGTAGGATATCCAGATGGGGAGGGGCAGGAATAAACTCTCCAGTCCAACGTCTTCATAACTCTGTGCAGTGAAAGATCCTATAGAGTCCAATTTGGCGTAACTTAGAAATTTCCCACCTAGACATGAAGTAGAATTGTTCTTGATTTTGAGAGCTGGGGACCCTATGGACCCTGCTGGCTAGGGGGTATCACACCCTTACCCTGGGAGGGAGTCCTTATAGTTCAGTCCTTAGGTTCTTCATCTTCACCTGGAGTACCCATGCTACGGTTCCTGCTCAAGGGCCTTCTCCATAGGCCGGATCCTCTCTGACTGTCCCATCTGTCCTGACATATGTTTTCATCCTCAACTTCTACTTCCAAGTGCCCTTCTTGGTGCCAGAATTGTGTCAACGTTTGGATTTTTTAGAAGTACTATTGTGCCTACAGGGAAGTTGCTTGCACTCTGCGGATCACCGGCTTTCTTAAGCTTGATTTTGTGCATGGACCCTTTCCTGTGTGTGATATGATATAATAGGTTATTTATAAGGCGCTTAATAAGTGCTCGAAAGGGGCATGTTCATCTGACTTACCAATTTCTTAGGCATCCACAACCTTTGAGACCCCCTACAAGTGTGTTTCCACCCTGTCACTCCATGGAAACTGCTCTCATGAATGTGTCCAACGTCATCGCCTCTGCTAAGCACCCCAACTTATCCTATATCCTAACTCTTCTTGACCTGTCTGCTGCCTTTGACACTGTCGACCACTCTGATCTCCTTAATACTCTATTTGTCCTTGGGATTCACAATCAAGCCCTTACCTGGATTGAACCCTACCTTGCACCTCAACAATTTTCTCTCTCTCCTGGAGCAACAATACCTCTCAACTCACTGCTCTTACTGTTGGGGTTCCAGAAGTCTCTGTCTTGGATCCACTCCTTTTTACACTCTACACCTCTGCTCTTGGGGCACTAATCTCCTCCTTTGGGATCTTGTACCAACTCTTCGCAGACAACACCCAAATCTTCTTATTTTTATCTGAACTCTCCTCTGAGATATCTATCAAAATGTCCAACTGTCTCTCTGCCATTAAATATTGATGACTTTGCACCCTCTGATGTTAAACGCTACCAAAAAAGAGCAGCTCTTCATCCCTGCCAAAAGCTCTGTATCACTCTTCCTCTGCCTATCCAGTTCCCAACTGACAATCTCCCTTACTCTTCTTCAGCTAGAAACCTAAGCATCATCTATGACCCTTATCACACCTTATCTGCTTTAATTTCCAAAACTGCAACACCAGCCTGCCTCAACCTACTAAATATTAAAAATCAGGCACCTCCTCCATTTCAACACCACCAAGCTTCTCCTAACCACTCTTGTCTGCATTCAACTGGACTACTGGGCCAGCATCCTCTCTGGTCTCCCCATCTATGCTTTCTGTCTTCTCCACAGGATCATTAACTTTGCTGCCAGGACTCTCTTTGAACTCCTTCACCTCACCCCTCCTTCCTCATAGGAGGTCACCAGGCTGGATGGCTGATGATGCAAAACAGGGCCAGATTTTAATTTCTTCTTCTGGTTCACAAATCTATTCAAGGTAAGCACCACAGAAACTATACTCTATCCAGCTCTGCAAGCCTTCTAGTGATCTCTGCTCTGCCTCCTTGCCTACCATTGGGGCTCCTCGCCCTCCCTGTGCTTTCTCTCTCTTCTACTCTTTCTCTCTTCTTGTTCCACTTGCATGGAATACTCTTCCCCCAGACATCTTAGAAACAGTCCACATGGATTTGTTAAAACCCAAACTAAAAGCATGCCTCCTCGCCACTGAGTTACCCTCTTAACCTACCTGTCACCTGCATGCTAGCTAACATTTGTCCCTCGCCGCTAATTTGCCCCTGTCTCTCGCTTTCTCTGCCTCCAATCTAGCCCTTCACCCATCATTATCATGTCCCGATCACAGCTGGTCGTGTTGCCTAACTTTAGTTAAAAATGTCCAATGTTGGTTGTCCTTAATCTATGTATGTCCACTTATGTATTGTTCCCAGTGACTGCTCCATTTACACACCTCCACAACCTGGTCAGAATGTTCCTCAAACTCACCCCATTGTAAGAAGCTCCCCGCTTCCCATCAAATCTGATTTCTTATCTGTTGTATGTTGTTTTGTGATCAAAAGAGCATTTGGTCCTCATGTATTTCAATAAATAAATAAATCCAGCCTATTTCCCTCATTCCAGATCCCTGGGCACTTTGATATGGGTCTTGACATGTCATTCTCAGATCTTTCTCTATTAGTCATCACGCCTTCCTTTTCATTCCCTAGCAGGTGTTTTCTCTGTTCTAATTATTATTTGAGGTGCTCCAGTGTGCACTCCTTCTCTGCAGTGAGACTGCAGGTGGGGTGTTTGTCTACAATTCGTTTATGTTAATCTGTAACGCTTGCACAATGCGTGCTTCTTTGTCTGGCAATAATTGAGCGCCATGTCTCAGTCTGCTCTGGTTTGTTTTAACTTAGAGTGCAAGAGTGCAACCCAAGAGAGACATGTAAACTTGTTTGATCAGGGTAAATCTCATTCATGAGATCCCGCCTTTTCCTCATTTTTTCCTGACTGCTTGAGTGTGTGCCCCCATGCCTCATGGCATCGGAGGACTTATTCCATTGTTGGTCCACATTCTGTCTTTCTTTATACGTTTTTTATATGTTCACCTTCACAGGCCAGGTGCTCAATGCCAAGACTGCTTTCGAACTGTTTTAAAATGGGAAATGGTGTGAGTCCTCTCACTGGAGGTCACTATCAAAGAACACTTTCCATAAACCAAGAGACCACTTTCCCAGGTGCTTATTTTTTTATTTTTATCTATTTATTCCGACTCTCAAGTGCCTGGTGGACGGGTGCAGAAGGGAGCTGACACAAAGGTGGCATGTTTGGTCTTAAGACTTGTATTTAAACGAGAATGCAAGAGAATTCCTATCAGTCCCTGTTCTTAGGAGGGATTTACCTGCCTCCGCTAATGATATGGGGCCTCATTACGGGGTTGGAGGTAGCCATGGCGCCAATTCCCCATTCACCAGAGCCATTCCCCATTCCCATTTGAGCCCCCATAGGGCTCAATGGCAAGGGGGAAGGCAGCAATAACGGTACCGCAAATTGCGGTACCGTTATTGATCCCGGCATCCCTTTGCGGGTCCCATCCTTAACGCCTGGTAAAACCAGGCGTTAAGGAAGGATCCGAAAAGGGAACTCGTAGTAGGGTAGTAAGGGATTACTGGCACCGTTGTCCTTACCGGTGCCGGTAATCCCTTACCACCCACCTCGTAATGAGGCCCATGGTGTCTGTAAGGATGTCTGTCAACTCAAAAGTGTCCACCATCCTGTGTCAAGAAAACCTTACTTCTATCCCTTACTCTAGAAACTAAAGAATAAGGCAATACTGTTCTGACCACAGGAGAATGACTCCCTTCTCCTGATACCCAGTCTCAGATAGCCCAGGGGGATGACTCACTTACCCATGCCTTTTGGACCTCACTGTCGGTCCAGTTTACCAGGAGAATGACTCCCTTCCCCTGGCATCATGGCATGAGTTCCTTACCATCAGGGGGAATGACCCCCTTGCCCTGGTATTTATTTCAACAGGCTTCACGACACCCAACTCTGAGTGTCAGCAGGGTCTGGAACCCTGCTTTCCCTTCTTCTTTGACCTGGCCCACTTGGTTCACTCCACGGCCAAGTCCTGCCACAAGGAAGATGACTCGTATCTTGTTTAGGGTGCCTGCCCCTCCTTTGGATTTCAGTGGGTTTATCCCCACCACTGTCACGAGGGACTCTCCCTCTTAAGTTTTCTTTATGGTACTTGGGGTCCTCGACCATTCCCTAGTGGTCAACAGGTTTCCTTCCACCACTGAAATGAGGAGGAGAAGGTTTGTAGGCTTTCTGCCCTTGCTGTGGCACCCAAGCATTATGGTTGTAAAGGGGCCTAGGGACACCTGCATGCCCCCCCTGGTAAGCCACCCTGTGTCCCCTCTGGGTCTTCTGTGCCACCCTTTACCTTGTTGAGGGTTTCAGCACCTCGCTGTGGCTTCCGGGGATGGCGGGTGTTCCATTCGGCTTCTCTGGTGTCTTGCTTTCCCTCTGGCTCTGCAGCAGCGTTCCCAACAGCCTTCTGAGTTCCTTCCTCCTCTTGACACCGCTATGCACCTGTCTGCTCCTTCAGTCTTCCCAATCATCAGACGTAGCAGACTGCCAGCATCCTTGGATTTCTCTCCCTCTAGATCAGTGACACAGGTTTCAATCTCCCACATTCGGTGCACAGCCCACCTGCAGTCTTCCACGGCTGCCCAAAACACAGTGTTTAGTCCATTGTCCATTATTATTTTATACATTGTTACCAACAGCATCTGGGCCTATTGTATAAGTTCTTTGTCTCTTTCACGGGTTCCATCTTCATTGCTCCGCGGGGCCAACTCGTCCCAGTACTTAGGTTCCTGACACTCTTCTTCATCTCAGTGCTTTCAAGAACCCTGAGGTACTCTGCCTTACAACAGTGCATAGGTCTACTATCTACAAAGAGGTTAGCAGAGGAAGGAGGGGCTAGAGTATGTGGCGTGTGATGTTCTCATAAGGGCTGTACCCTAGATGGTCGGCCTTATCCCCAAAGGGGGCATCCCTGCCCATGAGATCCTTCCACATTATACCACCCCCAGGGGGGCTATTGGGCAGTGACCTCGCCTCCCTGGCCTCATGGGAAAGGGCTCCCGATTGGACAGAAATGGCGACTACAAGTGAATCATCACACCGAATATTTGAGACAATAATTAATGTTTGAGCTTACACATGACTTTGAATACAATTCACTTTCAGATACTTTGATTGTCCTAATGCTGTGAATCCAGCTATGCTGCCTACAACTCATATGTGCGGAGGGTTGCTGGGCGGCCATATTCGACATGAGAATTAGGACCTTTAACAGACGAAATCAAGCATTTTGAGTCGACGTCTTTTTGTCTTTAATTGTGTCATTATTGCAGTTATGCTGTTACATTTGTATTCTTTGTAGCAATTGTCTTTGCTTATGTAGTCTAGAGTTGAGTGTTGGCATAATTGTTATGTATGTGTTTTACTCTTTTTTTGTTATTAGGGGATACATTACCAAAGTCAAATTGTAAATGTTCTGATATAAAAATAATGTGTTGGATAACAACTTTTTTTATAAGTCTTGCGAACTGAGTCTCTATTCTTATTTTATTTATTTATACCGTTCCGTAGCCCACAGGCATCAGGGCGCACAAAACCACAGAGGATGACAGAGAGGTACAGGACAAGGATCAGGAAGGAGAAATCAGTCGGATTTTTCTAGCGTAAGAAGAGGGTTTTCAGTGCTTTCTTGACTGTACTGATGTTAGCGTCAGATCGTAGGGATGTTGGGAGGCCATTCCAAATTTTGGAAGAGCAGTTGGCAAATGATCTACCCAGCCCTTTTGCTTTCTTAAATGGTGTGTAAGCAGCGAGACAGGTATTAGCTATTCTTAAACAAGGTAGAGATTCATATTAGGAAAAGATTGACTTCAGGTAGCTGGGAGATTTCCCATGCAAACACTTATAGAGTAAGGAAGCAGCTTTAAATTGACATGTGGCCAGAATCGGTAGCCAGTGTATTGCCTGCCGGTGGGATGAGATATGACATCTTCTTGGTAAATTTTTCACAAGCTGGACTGCATAATTTTGAATGGTTGGGAGACGCTTGATGCTTTTTTTTTATCAGCCCCTACTAGAAGCGCATTGCAGTAGTTTATTCTACTATCTACTTGATTGTTGATGTTTTGGAGGAGTAGGCTATCAGAAGTATATCCCCCTGAAATCTCCAGGACCTGAGTGTTGTCAGCATAGTTGGTTGTGTGCTAGCATTGTCACGCAGTGTTCTTATTGTGTACCATTTAGTGTGCTCACTGTGTATCATTTGGGTACTTTGGGTACTTGTCTATTCATGCAAGCAACTACATCTTGGCTTCACATATGTATTATGTGGTCACCTCTGACTACACTCCTTCTCTTCTCACATCTCTGACATCTCAAAAAAGTCTCACTACCAGCTGCACCTCATCAGAGGTATTCTACATGTTCTCACCTTCCCCCAGAGTCTCATCACCTCGAGAGCCCTGGTTCTCTCTAGGCTGGACTACTGCAACAGCCTTTTCTCAATCTTCCTACTGCTACTCTCCGCCCTCAGAACGCATCCTTCGCCTCAAGCCCAGGGACCACATAGCTCTGGTGCTGAAATCCCTCCACTGGCTCCATGTGGTTGCAAGTATCAAGTTCATGACCCTCTGCATAGTCCACAAGGCATTGTGTGGCCGGGCCCTGCACTCGCTACAACGCTATGTTCCTAAATATTCTCCCTCTATAGCTCTCCACTCATCCTCCTCCAACTCATTGCGGGTGAGCCATTTTTAGAAACAGAGATTTTGAGGAGATCTGTATCCGCTGCAAGTGCCTCATGTTGGAACAGCCTCTCTGCCTCTCTCCGTCTTGAGCCGGATCACCTTAAGTTCTGGAAACTCCTCAAGATCTCCCTCTTCTCTCTCCCATGCTAACCTCCTTTCTTTCTCTTTCCTGCCTCCCTCCTCCTTCCCTTCCCTAACTCTTTTCAGCTTCTTGCTGACTGGTTGCCTGGTCCATCTCCAGAGCCTCACAGAGCCTCACAGGTCCCAGGCTCCCCTGCCAGTCTTGCACTTGCCTCTGGGACTCTGCACTATGTTCAGCACTGCTGCACTTTCAGCTTACGCTCCAGTAGAGGGGTAACCTCTCTGCACTTAACCCAGGGTCCTGACGTACTTGTCCCCCCTTTCCCTTGCACTTCTGTCTGTACACTTACATGACCTAAATGTACTAGAACTAGTAAGTTTGTTTGTCCCCTGCCCCCTTTTTGTCTTACCCTCGCTGGCTTGGTCACGCTTGAAACACCTCATACACCTGCCTAGGAGAAATGCTGTCAGGCCTAGTACGCTACTTTTCTGTTAGATCATTCGGAAACCTCAAGGCCTAAGAATGACTACTGTACTCCCTTGTTCCCTTCCCGCCTTAAAGCGCTTTGAAGCACCCCACGTGTGTATATGCGCTGTATAAATAAACAATTACAATGGTCAGTATGCGAATAAATCATGTTGTATTGTGATGTGCATTAAATGCACTTTCATACACAAGCTCTCTAGTATGTAAGATGTTCATACATGTCTTTGTCTTTAAGGTCAGTTTTGAGCAGGGGCCCCTTTCATTTGCTGATTATGTTTGTTTGCATGCCCTTTGCGTGCACACTGTGAGGTGTCTCTCCACTCTCTGTTGCTGTTTCTAATTATTGGGCCTTGCTGTGGCTGTTTATGGGTGCCTGGTGGGTACTTGGTATTAATTAGGAGCTATGTGGCAGTGGAAAGTATTCAAAAGGCAGAGACGCCATTTTGAAGTCAGGCAAAATTGGAGTTCCCACTTCATGGCGTCGATCTATGACTCCCTAATGCCTCTGAAAAGGCCGACTGCTGCTCTGAAGACATGCTGTGCTCTCGCCCGGAACACTATCATGGGATGCAGCAGTTCTCAAAAGGCACCCCCAAAAGGACAGGTGATATCTCAGGGACATTTCACTCTCAGTTACTTTTGGTGGCAAAGAATTAGAGAGTCTGTGAGTTGGGTGAAGCCAGTGGGCAAAGAATTATTATTATTATTATTATTATTATTATTATTATTATTAATACTTTTATTAAAGTCAATATGGAAAATGGAGGATCCGACTTATTCCCCTCCCCCATGATGTGCCTAGACTGGAGAACCTACACTGCATCTCCCACAATAACATAAAGCAAGCTGTCTTTGGACACACATTGGGGTTCTGGGGAACACCCCAATTTACTGCCTCCGCGTAGAGCATCACAGATCAGGTGGCCAGTACCCCAAAATCCCTGTACGGCCAAAAGGTGGGGTAATTAATGTGACTTTGCCAAATAGTACAGTATTATATAGTGAGATTAGATAATCTGTCCAGGATCACAGTATCGTTTGGTGTCAAAGCTGGGAGGTGAGCCTCGACACATTGGTGTCATAGTCTGGTGGGGGCAGGGGCAAAGCAGGAGCATTTTTGTCTGCCAATGTGGCTACTTAACCACCTGGCCCAATGAAGGCATTGTGCTCTTAATTGGGGGGCGTACATATACTGCTGTGCTGACCCTCCTGACCAGTTTTTATAACCCTTGGACCAAGTTCTAGTCCTACACCAGACTGATGATATGGGGAGATGTATTGTTTGTTTAGATCAGGGGCCAATTCTCAAAACGAGCTGCAAACAGTGGCCTGTTGCACTGCAGGTGTTACTATAACCAAAGTTGATATCCTTGAGTTTATCACCCTCATAGAGAGGAAAGAAAGGTTGAGCCAGCCTTGCCAGGATTCGGAACTGTGATCAAGTATGTGAACACTGATCTCTGCAACAAGTGCTTAACACACTGAGCTATTTTCTTAACTGCTCTGGCACACAAAATGATCAATACACATTTCAACTTTAGTTATTGAATGTGATCAATTTGTTCCCAAAAGCAAGGTAAACATGCTACACAGGCTGTGCTATAGTGAACAAGGTGTATGTACTACAGTGAACACACAACACAACACAAGCAATGTTTATGGGATCAGCGTGAAATTTAGTTAGCTATCAATGGCAGCCAGACAGTAGACGTGGGCACTTAACAGTACGCTATACAACGTCATGATATGTGTTATTTATGTTTTGTAAAAAATGTTCACAGACGTATTTATTAGGCAGCTGGGTTGGAGCCCTTCCCGTGATTCCATGCTTGCCCACCAAATTAGGACATCTCGGTCCAGCGAACAGTCAGCTTTCCTTACAAGATGGGCTCAGTCCTAACTCAAACCCCCAGGCAAAATGCAAAATAACCTTTCATTCAGGGCACGCAATGCTAAGATAACCCACAGAGTCTAGTCCACAACATGAAACCTTCCTTCATTCCCACGACATAATTGAGACCCACCATGCAAGCCTTGGTTCTTGGCCGCCTGCATTGTGGCAATGCCCTCTGTGCAGGCCTCCCTGTCTAAAACCTGGACTTTAAAAGCATCAAACTCACAGGAGCCCACCTCACGAAAGGACAGACTCATGTCCCGCTCAGCTGCAGATGAGATCTCCAGGGCTTGCAGCACGCCTGGCAGAAAAGCTCACTATTCCCGCACAGCCATGCAGATCAAAGGGCCAGGTCATGGCTAGATTATACAAAGTAAGACTGCAAAAAGGAGCAAACAAGCAAACACATATGTTCCCGCTTTGCCCCTGCCCCCACCAGTCTCCCCCCTCCCGCCTGCAGTACGAACAAAGCCTACTTGATCACAACCTGAGGCCAACCTCGTCCCTCAACCCCGCTGCGACCAGTGCTCCAGTAAAGCGCAAGCTGGCATATGAGGGAGGTCTGACACCTGAACCCGACATGCTCATATGAAAAGCTTTAGACTGTGCAGGCTAGGTGTGAACACATATCCTTTCTGTCTCAAACGGTGTGCCGATGAATCTAACACTTCGGAATGTCTCTGCAAGAGCACCACTGCTTTTTTCCATACTGGCTTCCACTTGTTAGACTGGTCATGCTTAAGTGTTTGGACACATTACACATTCCATGCTAAACACAAGAACGTGTCCCTGCTTAAAATGTCATTTCGTTGCACTGGCGATGAAAACTGCTTCGCAAAGTTTGAGAGTGTGTCTGTTTCTTTGCAGTGTCATGGCCCTGGAGGTGAAGGGTCCCTGCAGGGTCCCTGCAGGGCTGAATCCCTTGCACATTTATTTCTGCAGCCAATGCATTTTAAAGTGGGCAAATCTCTTTTTTTGTCTTTCCGTGTAAAAGATATTTCCATCTCTGTGTGATTTTGTTTCGATGTTCATTTATGGTGCGACCGCCCCCTGATGAAGTAGTCTCTGGACTTTGAAAGATAAGGTACCGACTCTCTGCGTAATATTTTCAGTTAGTCCAATAAAAGGTATCATAACTGATGTTATTGGATTGTGTGTTCAGAAAGAAATCCTATTCCCAAGTGATCTCGCCCTGAGAACGGGAACAGACATCCGCCCTGCATCTATATGGTAATGGCTTCTCCACTGCGTGACTGATTTGATGAATTTGTACAGCGCAGGGCGATGGCTAGCAGACTAATCTGCATCTGGGCGCAGATATGATATGATAGGTTATTTATAACGCGCTTAATATCCAGAGGTTTCTAAGCGCAGACCTGGGGATCAAACCTGTGTTGCTCTGTGTCGACTTGCTTCTAAGATGAGCATGTTGCCCCTAAACTATCCTCCCGAGATGCTACCAAAGAGGACAGTGAGAGATATATTAAGGAAACAGATCTTCAATTTATTGCCTAAAAAGAGTTAAGCAGTCAAGAGATCAAAGAGTCATGGGAACGCCATTCCAGAGAGGTGGGCTAGTAATCGAGAAGTACCTGTCACCTCGGGAGACTTAGCAGGATGGAGGCACAACCAAACGATGTTGGTAGGCCGAGCGAAGACAGCGATTAGGGTAGTTCATTTGTATCCTATAACCCAAATACAGTGGACCCAGCCTATGAAAGCATTTGAAGATCAGGCAAAGAAGCTTGAGAGCAAGTATTTGGCTGGCGGTAGCCAGTGGAAGGTGCTCTGCCATTGGGAGATCGGGGAGGATTTTGGCACCTTGCAAAGTAGTCTGACTGCCGAATTTCTGGCATCTTGCAGGTGCAAAATCTGTTTCTCAGGAATACCTACTGAAATATCATTGGATTGTTCCAATTTGGAACTGATCAATGCCCCCAGAACTGTAGGTCGATCAGCATCTCGGATGAATGGTTGGGCAAATTGCAGAAGACGAAGACCAAAGTGGTTTGAGTTCATGATCTCGCCCACCTGGGCTTCACAACCTAGATTAGCTTGCCAGTAGCATCCAACGGCGTTTACCTTGGATGCATAGGAGCAAGGCAGACCAAACAACGAAGTAGGAGACAGCATGCGAGAGGGCTTGCTCAACAGATGCTCAGGACTAAAAGAGGTTGAGTTCTGTTTTAGATGGATTCAATTGGAATGTATTGATGGTCAACCATTGCTTGACTTCAGCAGCACAATCCATCAATCTCCGCAGAAGAACCCTGGGGCATCATCCCACAGGTGGCTGGGATGAGGTCAGAGCAAAAGCTACCAATGTTGACTTGCTGAATGGAATCAATTAACAAAGACCTGAACCACGCCAGGCTCTTCCGAGACAACCCCTTAACTTCTGACAACCTAGAGGGTAGGATGTCAAAATCTGCAGTTTCGAAAGCTGCAGACAAGTCCAACATGATCAGAAGGGCAAAGGCACCCTTATCTGTGAGATTCATGTTTTCATCCAAGCCGGCCAATGAGGCTGTCTTCGTGACATGAGCTTGGTCGGAGGCCTGACTGGAGGGTGTCAAGATGGCGGTGCTCTTCCAAAGTGTTTTGCAATTGCTGAGTCGCCACATGCTCCAAGATCTTAGCAGGCCAGGGCAATCCAGCAGTCAATAATTCTGCAGAACACTGGGATCAAGGGAGGTTCTATAGGTAGGGGGTCCCTTGATCGATTGATCGAAAGAGTAATCAAGTTGGGTATCTCTTGGGCCTGAGTAGTAGCAACGCTTGCAGACAATAGAATGCAATTATGATTTGTGGTGAGAGAATGAGATCTGGTGAGGCTTAAAGGAAAACAAAGGTAGCCTTATTGGGAATTAACTCAAGGGTATTAAACTCTTTACTCTGATTGGGGTGCCTGAAGTGGTCCTGAATTAATCTGATTTTTATCTGAGAAAAAATGTATTCAATGCACTGGCTATCGCATTGAAGGGAAAAGGTGTGACAGGGTAAAGGGAGGTTAATTTTCAACCTTCTAGCCATCACCTCCTTTGTTTTGCTTAGTATCAGACAACCCCCGAGGTCTGTTAATGGCACTACTAATATGATTCGTGGGGTGAAGGGATTTGGCATTCCAAAAGGCCATTTTTATAGGCGTGCAAATCAGTCTTATCTTAATGACGGGATGTGACAGCTCTGTTTATGCTCCAGGCCTTTTCTTGACCCATTCACACCCAATGAACTGGTTTTGAGGTACGGATTGAGGCCGAGTACCTCAGAATCGTATGTTTTTTAGGTCGTTTGACTTGGGTAGGGGGCGACACAATCACAGACAGAGTGGAGAGGAACAAAAGTCATCACCTTGAGTGTCAGGGCATAGAGGGAGTAGGGAGGAATACGATCGTGTTCAGACATATTGATTAAATCCTTGTTGTTGCCTGATGGGGGGATAAGGATGGGAACGGGGCAGAGATGGAGCGAACCAATTCAAAGGCAAATGTTTCTTGCAAAAGGATTGTACGATGAAATAGGGATGCTTTTGAGAATCCCCCGAAAACAATAACAAATGAAAAATCGAAGGGGACCCTTCAGATCACCAGGTTTCAGCGGTAAATACAAATGGGCCTCATTACGAGTTTGCCTGTCTGGATACAATGGTACCGGTAGCTTGCCGGTACCGTTGTTACCGGACTGGCAAACTCCGAGTTGTGGTCGCGGGTGCCTTTCATTCTGCCAGGCCTGACCTGGCAGGCAGAGCGGCACCCGCGAGCACAGCTTGCCTGTAGCACAGGCACAGTTATGAACGGTGCCGGTGCTACAGGCATCCCCATTCCCATTGAGACCTATGAGGCTCAAATGGGAATGGGGAAGGGCCGGGCCGGGTTCTCTGAAGGAGGAAATACCGGGCCCTCCATACTCGGAATGGCCCGGTATTTCCCCATTCAGGGAACCCGGACCCGATTTTGGATGCAGCCATACTGCAGCATGTGAGGGTCTCCACCATCCCCTTTGCTGAGTATTCTTCAGTGGTTTACTTGAGTATGTTGTGGTCTCGCACCATCACCTGTTTCCAGGTGTTATTCAGTTTTATACTTGTGCATGTGATGGCCTCTCGCCATCACCTGTTGCATACATGTGTACCATCACCTACTGTTGAGTATTCTTCAGTGCTATACTTCAGCATGTGAGGGTGTCCCACCACCACCTGTTGCTGGATATTCTGCACTTTTATACTTCAGCATGTGAGGGTGTCCCACCATCACCTACTGTTGAGTATTCTTCAGTGCTATACTTCAGCATGTGAGGGTGTCCCACCACCACCTGCTGCTGGATATTCTGCACTTTTATACTTCAGCATGTGAGGGTGTCCCACCACCACCTGTCGCTGGGTATTCTGCACATTTATACTTGAGCATGTGAGGGTGTCCGACCACCACCTGTTGCTGGATATTCTGCACTTTCATACTTTAGCATGTGAGGGTGTCTCACCACCACCTGTCGCTGGATATTCTGCACTTTCATACTTTAGCATGTGAGGGGGTCCCACCACCACCTGTTGCTGGATATTCTGCACTTTCATACTTTAGCATTTGAGGGTGTCCCACCACCACCTGTTGCTGGATATTCTGCACTTTCATACTTTAGCATGAGGGGGTCCCACCACCACCTGTTGCTGGATATTCTGCACTTTCATACTTTAGCATGTGAGGGTGTCCCACCACCACCTGTTGCTGGATATTCTGCACTTTTATACTTTAGCATGTGAGGGTGTCCCACCACCACCTGTTGCTGGATTTTCTGCACTTTTATACTTCAGCATGTGAGGGTGTCCCACCATCACCTACTGTTGAGTATTCTTCAGTGCTATACTTCAGCATGTGAGGGTGTCCCACCACCACCTGCTGCTGGATATTCTGCACTTTTATACTTCAGCATGTGAGGGTGTCCCACCACCACCTGTCGCTGGGTATTCTGCACATTTATACTTGAGCATGTGAGGGTGTCCCACCACCACCTGTTGCTGGATATTCTGCACTTTCATACTTTAGCATGTGAGGGTGTCTCACCACCACCTGTTGCTGGATAGTCTGCACTTTCATACTTCAGCATGTGAGGGTGTCCCACCACCACCTGTTGCTGGATATTCTGCACTTTTATACTTCAGCATGTGAGGGTGTCCCACCACCACCTGTTGCTGGATATTCTGCACTTTCATACTTTAGCATGTGAGGGTGTCCCACCACCACCTGTTGCTGGATATTCTGCACTTTCATACTTTAGCATGTGAGGGTGTCCCACCACCACCTGTTGCTGGATATTCTGCACTTTCATACTTTAGCATGTGAGGGTGTCCCACCACCACCTGTTGCTGGATATTCTGAACTTTTATACTTCAGCATGTGAGGGTGTCCCACCACCACCTGTCGCTGGATATTCTGCACTTTTATACTTGAGCATGTGAGGGTGTCCCACCACCACCTGCTGCTGCACTTTCATACTTTAGCATGTGAGGGTGTCCCACCACCACATGTTGCTGGATATTCTGAACTTTTATACTTCAGCATGTGAGGGTGTCCCACCATCACTTACTGTTGAGTATTCTTCAGTGCTATACTTCAGTATGTGAGGGTGTCCCACCACCACCTGCTGCTGGATATTCTGCTCTTTTATACTTGAGCTGCTGCTGGATATTCTTATACTTCAGCATGTGAGGGTGTCGCATGTGAGGGTTTCTCACCACCACCTGCTGCTGGTTACTCAGCCCTGTGACTTCTTGGAATTGGCTGCTTAACCCGTCGCCCATAGTTCTAGCGCTTAGAGGGAGAGGCTGGAATATGTAGTGATTGACAACCAGTAACTGGTGCTTTATCTCTTATTTTGGGGGGTTTCTCTTGCTCTATATCATGATATTTATTTTCTATTCTTTTATTATTAATTTATACCGCACTGGGAACCAACAGGCATCGGTGTGCCAACATAAACACAGAAGAACAACAGAGCACAGGAGCACACGAGGCTAAGCAACTATCTCACTCCAGTTGGAGGACTAAGGTCTTCAGGGAGACACGGAGGGAACTTGAAAGGGAGTGCCAAACCTGCACAGCCCGCATAGGGAAGGCCCTACCTAGGCCACAGGCTCTTTTGAACCTATGAGCGCTAATCGTTCCCAGATTGGCGTAACGGAGGGTGCGCATGGGTATATAAAGGGAGATGCGGGTCATCAGGTGCGCTAGGGCCTTTCCTTAGAGACATTTATGCACTCGAGTGGTTGTTTTAAAGTGAATCCTGGCAGCGATAGGGAGCCAATGTAGCGATACCCTCCCCGATGAAGCTTGTTCCTGCATTGGAATGCCCTTGATGATACGAACTGCAACATTTTGGAGCGTTTGCAGTTGGTGCAGGTACTTCTTTCTGGCCCCAGTGAATAGTGAGTTACAGTAATCGAGACGTGAGAGAATAATGGCTCAACTAATAGAGGCACAATTCACCTCTGAGATGAATGACTTGATGTTCTTAAGGAGTCTCAAATAGTCATTACAGTTGCTAGACAAATAGCTTGCCTGTGTCTCAGTACCGAGGGAGGCATTGAGAAAGACGCCCACGTGTTGAAGCTGCGATATTCATTTCCCAGTTTTGCTCTTGCCCCAAGGCTACCAAATAATAATAATTCTGTTTTTACTCCGTTGAGCCAGAGCCAATTTTCTGTCATCCACTGTTCAATGACCCTGTAGATTGCATTCAAATCCCTGGTATCTATTTCATGATCCCCACTGATTTAGCTTGGTATCATCTATGTAATTTGGAAAAGAGACCCCATCGATCTCTAACAGATGGCAAAGAGGTCTAACATACAAGTTGAAGAGCCTAGCTGAAACACAAGCTCCCTGTGGGACTCCACAGTAAATGGGGGCCGGATTTGACGGCCCATTTTCCCAGCATACCGAGAATTGTCTACCTGACAGAAAAGATGTAATCCAACTTGTGGCAGATCAAAAGCCGCAGACAAATCCAGGAGGACCAGGAGCCAATTTTTCACCTGATCCACCAACTCTTGCATATTCGTCTGCAGATTGAGAAGGGCTGCCTCCGTTTTATGGTCCGCTCTAATCCCGGATTGCTTACAGTGGAAGAAAGATGATGATTCCAGATAGGCCTGCAATTTATTAGTAGCTACTTTATCCAGGATCTTCAGTAAGAAATCTGAGTCCTTACGTTTTTTACATTTTTAGGGTCCAAGCCAGCTTACTTCACCAAAGGGGTGATAGTGACAACTTTTTATCATTTCCAGAATTGAGATGTGATCAAAGGAAGAGTTAACGAATCTAGAGAAGAAAGGAGCACAATCATTTCTGTTATCCAGAATACGTTTCACAGGGATGATGTTCTCTCGGCAAGAAGTGGGATGCATTGAAGACATCATGGAATTAATCTCGAGGATGGTCACATGTTTTAAGACAAAATTCGATTGTCCTTACGGTTGTTTACTAATGGAAGTCGGCCGGGCCTTATTGCATAAGCCGTTTCCTAGATCTTTCTCAATTTTGTCTCGGCTATTCTGATTTTATTCGCAAAGGCTAGCTGGACGTCATCACAGTCTTGATTTGTGGGATGGATGGGTTGCACTAATGCTTTAGGCTTCTCAGAAACTTCAAAATCTCAAAGAGCTTCTGGGAATTGATTTTGACTCCCAAGATTTCTTCATTGAAGAAATTCTTCTTTGCTGCAATGATTTTGGCTTTGTAGGCTGCTTCAAGTGCCTTCCATTTTTCCTTATTCAGGGCAATGGGTGTTTTAGCCACACTTGTTCAGCTCTTCTCTTCTGCTTTTTCAAGATTGAGAGGTCGGGGTGAACAATTTTCTATGGCTTCTGTTTTCTTTCACTAGTTTCTTCATCATAGGGGCAACTTTATCCACCATATTAATCAGGACGTCGTTGTATGTTTCACCGAGTAGATCGGGGATATCTGAAGTGTCCGTGGAGGACATGATATCCCACAAGCAGCTCTGAAGGTGTTGAGGTTTCCCCTACTTAAAACTGCGGTAATATACAACTATGGCTGGGATAGAGTGTGTTTTTGGTATGTCTTCTAGGGAAACACCCGTATGGCATATTTGACCGAATTTAGTTTGTACGGAAATCTCGTATAGCCTAAAAATTCTAAAAATATGCCATACAAACCATTACAGTGAAGAAGGGCAGTGGGGGCTGTCGGGGTGTTCCCCCACACCCTTCTTCACCGTAATGTGATTGGAGGTTGCGGGTGTGTACCCTGCTCCCGTCTCAATAAAGTAAAAAAGAAAAAGAAAAAGCGTACCCTGCAGCACCGGTTCCCATACACTCAAGTGAAGGGAACCGGCGTCACAGAGGGAAGGAGGTGTGCCACCCTCAGGTAAGTAAGGGGTTATGGGGTAAGGGGATATTCTGAAATGTTTGGGGGAGAGAAAACCAAAAGTTACTTGCCGTAAAATAATGTTTGGCCTTTTCTCCCTCGAACATTTCAGCTTTGTGAAAATCATGGTAAATCTCTTGTAGGCATATAGTAAACTCAACGATACAGTGATCGGACCGTATGCATGGGGCAGTACTCTTCATAACTACATTACGCTTTCTAGAAATTACCACTCCAGGATATTTCCAGAGATTTCTTTTGGTTCATTGTTCTCAACCTTAAAATCAATTTCAAGGAGTGCCTCTACTAGGGTGACAGTTTCTCTATCTCTGGGTTTATGGAGCCATCGATTGAGGTCGCCCACCACAAGAATGGAACAGTTTGGAACGTCATTTTTTTTAAAAATTTGGATTAGGTCCTCATTAAAGTTGACCATTTTTGTGGTGCACGGTACACCACAAGAAGGCTACGACTGCTACAAGGAGAAGGGGTGAGTTTCAGATATACTCACAAACACTAGGGCTTTCAAAAAACTGGAATCACTTTTTAGCAATCACTGCCACTCCAACCCCTTGACCCAAGGCTCGATTCCTGCAGATGATGTAATATATCTGGCATCGCCTTGTCGAGAGTTGGACCACTCGCGTCTCTTAACCAAGTTTTGGTTAAACAGAAGATGTCCAAATCATGAAGAATAAGGAAATCAAGAATATCCAGAGCATGTTTGCTTAAAGAAATCATGTTGAAAAGGGCAATTTTGATGTCCAGTCTGTCAATCAAATTTAAAGGACAGCCTGAAATGTGTCGGTTATGTCGGTTGCCGGTACTGCAATCACTACTGATGCGCTGCCCTGGGTGCTTCCCATGTTGGTGGGGTGGGTGGAGGTACGGGAGGGTAGGGGGTTTAGGGGAGACCCTGAGAGTAGAAACACAAAGGGCTTGCAGTGAGAGGAATCTCTGGACCTGAGAGGGGGAGACTGTAGCATAGAGATCCGAAGGGTGCACGGGGCTATTCGCTGCACCCCTACCCTGCAGTGTCAGCAGACAGATCTCGCCCCTCCCCAAGCCCTCAATCCATACATGCAGAGCCGAATAGCAGGTTGGAAGGATTGGGGGGTCTGTGCAGCCCAACACCTGGTGCCAGATACTAAGAAGCCGCTTCTACCATGTCTCGAGCTTTATACCCGGGGAGATTTGCATCGTGTGGTTAATGTCTTGATTATGATGTGCAAGTGTCCACATTCCCCTCAGACGCACACTCGCCCTGCTGATTGCTCAGCACATAATGTGCAGCACGTGGAGAAGTGAAGTAAGGTAGGCACCAACCCAGATGGTAAGTGAAAATGCAGATTTATGGTAGTGAAACGGAACAGCCACCAGGCCCCTCAACAGCATAGATTGTGGAACCCTGGCCAAGAGCAGGGCTCAAGTCAAGGGTACACGTGGGCGGGGGGCGGAGTCCCCCACTTTTTTCAGAGGGGGGACTGAGTCCCCCCAGGTAAAATGAGAAACATTGAATGTCCTGTTGAATTTTAGAATTCAATCCGACCTTGGGGATCGAAACGCAGTTGTCAGGTTTGCAAGCAAGACACTTCACCACTGCTCTATATAACCTGATGAAAAATACCAAACAACTAAAGGTGAAATGTCCCATTTCGGTACTGCAAGTCCCAGGGAAAACATATGCATTGGTTCTTGGAGTTTAAAAGACACACACCTCTTAACATTTTCAAAAACACTATTAGAAGAAAACATCCTCTCTTGGATGTGTGTGTGTGTGTTGATTTTATGAAAGGCAAATGCCATTTGTCCTGTGCAATTTGGGTGGTTATGCAAAGCCAATGTAATGAAATGTGCATATTTCACCTTGATATGCTAATTTCTGGTGACGTCACATCCCATTGCGTTTGTTGATGAGTCCCCCCACTTTAATTGTTAGGACTTGACCCCTGGCCAAGAGTAAACACACCAGGGTTCCAATACAACACTTCTCCCCTCCTTTATGACGCTACAAAAGAAACAAACACAATTGCAAAGCTACAAAGGAAAATAGGGGCAGGAAAAGGGAAAGAAATAAACAGGAACAAACAGGTTTCAATGCAATTGTTAGCAGCACCATGGAGCTATTTTCCGAACACCCCACCAGACATAGAGCCTCATTACACGGATGGCAGTAAGGATTTACCGGTATCGGTAAAATACCGGTACCAGTAAATCCTTACCACCTTACTACGAGGTCCCTTTGCGGGTTGGGGGATTTAACGCCTGCTTTTTGCAGGCGTTAAAAACCAACCCGCAAAGGGACCCAGGGAGCTAATTACGGTACTGCAATTTGCGGTACCGTAATTAGCGCCTTCCCCATTCCCATTGAGCCCTATGGGCCAAAAATGGGAATGGGGAAGGGCAATGGTGGAAGGGGGAATTACCGCCCCGCCAACCTTGGAATGGGGCGGTAATTCCCCTTTCCGCCAAGGCGGTGCCGGTATTTTACCGGCATGAACCATGGCACTAATAGAGCCATGGTTCTCCGCCATCCGTGTAATGTGGCCCATAGTCTCTCAATTTGACCAGAGGTAACCTAACCTGATCCTAGGAATGAAGCCACCACTGGCAGAATCTGCTGCAGCGCCAGCAGCACACCGCACCGCACGGCCCCTCTGATTCGCATTTTCTGCCACAGCCACTGCATCCTCCTCCCTACTCACAACTCACTCCTCACACACATGCACGCACCTCACCGATTGAACTCTAACTGGGACCCAAACTAGACCCCAACATGAAACCAGATGTACCATTCGACACCGGCATCACAGGTGCTACTCTCTTGACCCAGATCTTCCTCTTGTTCCACCGCGACCCATCATCCAGAAGTACGTACCTTTCCCCAACCTTCACTACTGTCCGCAGAGACATGTGGGTTCTTCACACACACACTACCACCAACCTTCACACCAATGGGTTTCTTATTCGCTTGTTGCACCCTTACTCTCTCTTGTCGAGCATGTACTCTCTCCAACACCTCTGACATATTTTCTTCAGTGAGGACCCCACCCCCAAGCGCAGCCGTCTTCAACTTTGAACCCGTCTTTATACCTCTCATCCGTTCAAACGGTGAGTGACCCGTAAAGTCTGATGGTGTACGTCTATAGGTAGCCAATGCTTCTGACACAACACCACTCTAATCCAAACCATTGGCAACAGCCAGTGGAATTGCCCTTTTCACAAATCAGTTCATCCTTTCCAGTAACCCATTTTTAGAAGGATTATATAAAGAGATCCTTTGATGCCTGATGTGCAGGTTTTCACAAAAACTCCTGCATACAGGGCTAAACAAATTGAACTCTGCTGTCCGTGACTATGCTAGCCGGAACACCATCCCTGTCTAACACCTTAATGAGAAATTCCATCATCTTCTCAGTTGTAACCATTTCCAATGCAGCAGCCTCCACCCACCGCAAGGTGTAATCGCCCAAAACCACCACGAATCTCAACTCTCCACCAAGACTATCAATAGGGCCCATGATGTCCGAAGCCACTTTTGACCCTACTTCGCCCGGAATCTCTACATGATAAATCGGCTGCGGACGGAGTGCCTTGCTTTTGTCACTTACCGCACAAGCCACACACTCTTTCACAGCCACCTCCTCATCCACTCCCAGCCACCAGTATGATTCTTGCAATGTCTCTTAGTCAATGACCTACCCAATTGACCTTTGGCAGCCAACTCGACAAGCCGGGGCCTCAAACTGAGAGGCGGAACTAGCCTATCACCTCTCATGTCACCCCACGGGTCCCCTGCCAAGTCACTCAAAATATGCAAATATGCCTTCCCTTTTTCTGTGATGTTCACGTTCTCTCAGCCACCCTGCAAACCATCCTTGATCCATGTCAACTCTGCCTCAACTGCACTCTCCCTCTCCCACTCACTTTTGTCAACAGCAGGAAGAATGCATGCAACCCGAGTGCTCGTTTCACCCTCCACATCCTCAACGGAACCAAGCACCGGCAACTGGGACAAACAGTCTGCAACCATTTTCCTTGAACCAGTCATTCACTCCACACTGAAATTGAACTCTTGTAAATCTACCATCCACTTTGCTATCCTCGGAGATGCAGACCCCATGCCCTTGGTAGTCAATACATATGTGAGGGGTTTGTGATATGCCCGAATTATGTAAGGAAAACCCCACAGAAACATCCTGAAATGTCTAGATGCCCAAGAGGTCGCCAGAGTCTCCCTCTCAATCACAGCATAAAAACGTTCTGCATCCCTAAAAACCTTCTGCATCCCTAAAAACCTTCTGCATCCCTAAAAACCTTCTGCATCCCTAAAAACCTTCTGCATCCCTAAAAACTAGAGGCAAACGCAATTTATTAGTATATTTATAAAGTGCTAAAAACCTGCAGGCATTGAAGCCCTATAACGAAACAAAAACTTATAACATTGAAAACACAGGCACATAAAATAAAAACGAATTAACTTGATATCAACATTCTTTAACAAAATAATTAATAGACCAGACTAGCCCAGAATACGTTTTAAATCAGACACAACCTTAGGCAAGTACTTGCATTTGCTAAGAAAAGCAGGTAGATTATTGGCCCCACAGCCTGCCAGAACACAGACCTGATTTTCCTGGTTACACCACTCGTCAATGTCCGGTCTATGTACAATTTTCAAATCTGAGCATTTGACAACTCCCGGCCCCGTTCTTTGGTATAGCCAAGCCAAAATGTTGTTTCTTAAGGCCTCTCTTGGTTCAAACCCACATGATTAGTAATGATGAAATTCCTATCATCCATGATAATGTCTCGTAGGGACTTATCCCTGATTACCGGCATTGATGCTTTCCTCACTCGGAACATCTTGGAAGTGAATAAAGTGGGGCGGCCTTTCACAAGTTAGGCCCCCTCAAATGGGCCTGGTTTGTTTTTCCTTATATTCACCAATAATGAGGGATCAGGACCTTCCAAACCTTTGCCTGAGACACAGGTGATGCCATGGGGCCTGGCCCTTGAGGGAGGGTCAGCAATGGGAACCTCAGCATCAAATGCTGACTGGATAGTTAGTATGCCCTGGTTGAGATTAACCGGAATAAGAGCTAACTGGCCTTTGATGTCCATTTGTTCTGGTCTGGGTATAGGGACATTGTAGAGGGGGTTAAGAGGTCAGTTTGGCTAGATGTGTCCGTCTTGGTTAGATGTAGGTCTCTACACACAATGTAGAAGGAGTTGGCGGATCTGTTTGGCAAGCTGTGTCCATCTTAATTAGGTGGTTATTCCCTACACTGTTGTCTAAGGAGTCCATCTGAGTGCAGAAGTCAGCAAAGTTATCACACTGGTTGAGGTCTAATAGGGGCAATAGGTCTGAACCTCACACCCTTCCACTGATTGAACACTGCACCAAGGCCAATGTCACTCACATCCACAGTAAGTATTGTCTTACTTTTCAGATTGAACAAACTCAATTATGCACATCCTCCTTCAACTTGACAACCTCCACCTGATTAAAGTTGTGACCACTCAAATCTGACATTTTTCATCAAAAGTGTGAAGATGCACATGGTTTTCTCTGCATACGATGGAATAAATTTCACGTAATACTCTGTCAGTCCCAGGAACAACCTCAGTTGTTCCTTATTCACAGGAGAAGGTGCTTCCCTCATCACCTTAACCAAACCTTCCCTAGGTTTTATGCCATTCACGTCCAACGTGTGTCCTAAATAAGTAACATTGGAAATGCCCACCTGACACTTTGCCAACTTTATGGTTAAGCCACTCCTCTGCAAAATTTCCATTAGACAAAGCACTCTCGTCGTGTTCACTGCGATCCTTTCCCAGACCAAAATATAATCCTGGAAGTAGCTTACACCGTATATACCCCCAAACAGTGTCTGCATCAGCCGTTGGGAAACAGCTGATGTGGACACTAAGCTAAATGGCATGCAGCAAAATCTGTATGCTCTGAATGGGCTGACAAATGACGTGAGCAGGTGCGACTCTTTGTGCAGGTTAATCTGATGATACGTGGAGGAAAGGTCAAATGTGGAGAACCATGCTGCCTGACCTATGGTTGCTAAAAGCTCATTTATATTACGCAATGGATGTTGGTTGACCTATATGCTCTCTTTGAGCTTCCTAAGATCGACACACATCCTGAGGCCACCATCCTGCTTGCGCACAAGGACCACAGGCAACATCCGCTCCGAGGATTCAATTTCCTCTATGGCCCCTGCCTCCTTACATTTTATAAGTTCACACTTTAGCCCTCCTCCGGCCAACACTGATACCTTCCTAACCTAGCCTTAGGCACAGCCTCTTTCTTCAATACAAACGTATGAGAAAAAACATACAACATGCCCAATTTGTCTGAAAATACAGTGGGATAAGAGTTTCTCAAGTAATCCGCCAGCACACTTTCCTCTGATTACATTTGCTCCTTATCCTCCAGACACAGCACCGGAATAGCTTTCCCAGGATGTATCTCTATTTACAAAGCAGCTTGCTCGTCCTATCCCAGGACACTCTCCCCCTTGTGCGCTACATACAGCTTCCCTTCAGTTCTGTGCCCTTTGAATTCTATACAAGCCCACTCATATCCCAGATATCTTGATAGCCACTTGCCCATATGCACTGGTGTTGATATCAGGGGGTTGAAGGGTTGACACTTCCTTTCCATAACTCTTCTTGTAGAGTTCTGGTGAAATCATAGTGTATAGCGATCCAGAATCTACCAACATTTTTATTTCTATTCCATTTACTGTTCGCATGTCCCACAGCCCTTTCTTGGCTGTTCTCTCTACATGTTCAGAACTGCTTCAAGTGCCTCACTGCTCAAATGTTCCACCATTCCGTCGCATCTCCTTCTGCCTTCACCATCCTGACCACTTGTCTTCCTTGCATACCGAGACTCACTATTCAGGTTGCACATTCTGGCATAATGTCCCTTGGCATTACATCTCCTGCACTCCACACCCAAGGCCGGACACTCCATGGCACCAGAGGAGTGACTAGTCCATCCACACTTTCTGCATGCTTGTCTTCCTCCAGCACTGAATGGCCCTCTGTTGATCTTGTTTGTGTGGTAATCTGCTTTATCAACTCTACCCATTCTCTCCCCCTCTCCCCATGACCCTTGTTGGGTGCTAGCACAGCTTGCACCGACTCTCATTGTGCCACCCTCTCCAGTTTCGCCTTCACTACTTGTACACCCGTACTGGACTCCTCAATGGCCCTTGCAATCTCAATGACTTTATCCAAAGGAGGATCTCTGTGAATCCAGTGTCTCTCCCTTACTTTGGCATTGCTCGTTTTCATCATCACCTGGTCTCAAATATTCATCCAGTACACCAGTGAACTTGCAAGTGAATATGAGGGCGAACAAGGCTGTAACGTAGCAATCGATTGGTTCAAATGCACCCTGTGCTCTAGAAAAGAAATGATATCGCTCCAATACGACATTGGGCCTTTTCCCAAAACACCCTTCTGATTTCTTCAAAGCTATCTCGTATAAGATCCCTACAGTTTCTCCTTCCCCACCACCAGGGACTCGTACCTTCTCACCAGGTAAATGACTGAACACCCTCAGACCTTCTGTGCCCAAACAATTCACAAGCACTGCTTCCCTCTCGTCATACGTGTACGTAGTTCCACCGGCTGCTCTTAAGTAGACCTTAAATGCTTGTACCCAGTGGTCCCATAGTACAGGAGGCTCTCCTGGAGCTGATAGGAATGCGGGAGGAGGTCTGGCATTATTTTGCTGCATGGTGCTCAAAATAACTTCTGTAATTAGCTATCTTACAGTTGTTAGTGCTCAGTGCTGCTATACTAAACCAGTTCGCTTTGCATTAACAGAAGAAATTATATCACGATACCTGGTTGGTGCTTTCTAATGTGAACCCTTGGATTGGTTTGGTTTGCTGTAATCTTGTTATCAATGCTGCTCCATCTAGCAGCAAAACAAAATGGGCATTCAATGCTGCGGCATCTAACAGCAAAGTGAAACAGACTTTCTGCATTGCGGCGTTCCGATGCAGGAGGTGGTTTCTATGCAACCCAAAATGTTCGCCAACGTGCTGTAACGTTGTTGGGTCCTTTCCTCTGACCTCTCGTTCTTTCTCAGAGCTGTCTAGGTGTGGGTGTGCTCCAATGCCCATAACCACTGCTGGGCTCACGCCATGGCTCCCGCCGCAAATCCTGAGGTCCACAGGGGGAACCACACCTGCACCTGTAGCGTATGGTGCTGCTGGAGGGGCTGGTCAAGTTGGGCTGGAGCACCGCCGGCTCTATGTACCTTGGGAAAAACAGAAGCAGGACAGATTGGTTTGTGTGACTACATTTAATCTGGTGAGTAATGAAATCAAAAAAATCATAAATCGGAATTGGGAGCTAATTAAACAGCCAGGAAGTTTGCAGCAGAAACCGATTTTTGCATTTAAGAAAAATGTAAATCTTAAACAACAACTGGTGCATACCTACATAATAAGACCCGAGAGCAAACGGTATTAAACCAGTGGGGACTACTGTAGATGAGGTCCCAGACATGGCCTACACCCCAGCCCACAGTTTGAGGTACCAGGAACATACTCGCCAAGGTACGTGATGTATGAGGAACAATTGAACCAACAGAGAGCTGCACTGGGCCTATGCCCAGTGCCCATGAGAAGAGCAATACCTGTTGAAGTGCCTATTACCAGACAACCATGGGCAGCTCGGTACCCGCTGAGGCAACCGTACCAGCAGCTGACACGAAATAAAGACTACTTACAGACTGTCCCCGAAGAGAACCAAAGAGCCTTAATGGAAGACAAATGGCAACGACATAAGAGCCCGGACAGTTGTAAAGATGAACATAAATGACAAGCGAAAAGGATGACACACAAGACGAAAAGATATGAAGAATGGCGCGACAGACTTAAAAGAAGAAACAACGTTGCAGCATGAGAAACGTAACCATGAAGTGAGATGAAAATATGCAACTAACAAACGCCTGTAAATAGGCTTGGAACGCAAGAAGCCAAGGAAACGGTACTGCTTGCAATGCTTAGTAGAAGAATAGAGCGGCAAGCGCCAATTATATATCTACCCCAATGAAGCACAGTATACAAGTGCGACTCCATTTTGTAAAAGCAGAATTAAGCCCAGGCTGCAAGGGGCTAACAAGGCCAAGATTCATATTCCAGCCAAAGCCAAAGGAAAGAGTGGAATCGAAACTCAGTAAGAAGCAGCTCATGCCTGGGAATTCGAGGTCAACCTAAGGAAGGGAGGAGAGCGGCAACCTCGAAGAATCGAAACTTCAGAGCATACCAGCCAGCCAGTGAAGGTCGAGGTGAAGAGGCCCGAGGCAGGTGGCGAGGCTACGGAAGAATCAAATACACGAATAAAAGGAACATGAAGCAGATTCACTGTGCATAGACACGTGACGAGCCAAGGGTGAAGAGGTACCAATGTCTGATGTCACCCAGAACCCGAGGATGCCATAACTTCTCCTGATAAGAAGCTACAGTTCGAGGTCATCCCTAGCCAACTAATTGACACATAGCCCTAAAAGTACTGATTGATGGAAGGGAGGCAGGGTGAATCCTGGGGCACAGGGCACCTGGGTGTCCATTCTGCATGCTGCTAATTAAAGTGGAGATTTATGTCTAGGAGTGTAACCCACCCAATCGCAATGTACCAAATAATCTAGGGTCCTGTAGCTAGTAGAACCAATAAGATGTTGTACTTGTAGTGAAGTCTGTCACAAGTGATGTAGAGGGATGGGCGTAGACACCCACTCGATAAGAGTTATCCAATCCTCACGCTCTGTTACCATGTACAGATATATTACCTATAGTAAAGTTAACTTTCCCAACCAATAGAAGTGCATGACAAACTTTGGGTGTTACACGTCAATGATGACGAGTTTTGGGTATAAATGTTACAGTTTGTATGAAGTTCGGGACATTGAAGCGAGACAGGCGATCGAAACACTGCTGATTTCCATTTGTTTCCCCATTTTCTGTACTTGTCATTAAACGGACTTCCCTTTGCCAAACCATTGACTTGTCCTTATTGATTTGTGTTGGAGTAAGAGAATCCTACACCCTATCCTCCTCAAGGTGCAGCTATCTCCTCTTGAAGGTACCCGAGGGTGTGCTCTGATCCCATGGGCCCGTCAGAGGTCGCTCCGCCCTCCTGTACACTACCACCAATTGTAGGACACCACGAATGTGGTAATTGTGTAGTTTGTCCCCTAACTGAGACACGGCTGGAGTTTAATTATGGTACACTAAGGTGGCATTTAAGGAATCATACCAACTGCAGAACAAGAATGTGATTTACATAATCAGTTGCCCGTGTGATTTCCTGTAGGTGGGCAAGACTGCTAGATAGGTAAGGCAATGTATAGGAGAACATCGGAGCTGCATTCGTAACAAAGTGGCAGATAAACCCTTAGTGGACCACTTTTTTCAATACAGACACAAGGACACTGAACTAAAATGGTTTGTCCTACAAAGCGTCAGACCACAAAAGAGAGGTGGTGATATGGCAATGGCTCTACATAGAAAAGAACACCATTGGATTTATAGATTAGACACGGTAAAACATGGACTCAGCATTTCTGTGGAGTGGAATGCACTCATAAGCCATTGATTGCATGGGATAATCTTTACTCTGTTTGAATATGTTAAACCAATGAGAATGTTCTGTACTAAAACCATATAAGACACTATACATATGTAGCATGGGAGAGACCCTCTCTCACTCAGTGGCTTGGCTCCTCTTACTCAAAACTTCAGAAAACAGGAACCAGATGATTTAGTCTATTGTTAGGCTCTTTTGCTAGAAGGAAGTGATAGCATCCTATGTCCTCAAGAGGGAGATTTAGGATGAAATAGCACTTTACAATCACTTCTGATTGGGTGTTAATAAACAGAAGTGAGTAAACAATCAGAGACATGATTTTGAGTCCATGTATCAGACACTCTGTGGAATATGGTAAAAGAGGCTGTTGAGCCTGATTCCCCAATGCCACGCTGTAGTATAGGAACGAGAGAATAAGTAACATGCATTTTTGGTCCTTTTTCTAGTTCCATGCCTTTTTGTACAAAGCGGGTACATATTTGTGCGTTTCCTGTAACCCTGGAGCGCCTCTCACAGAGTTAAGAAATATGTTGCATTGTGGGAACAAGAATGGAAGGAACATGAAATGTTAGTCCTCTTTCTAGCTCCATGCTATATCGTATAAATTAGCTGCATGATGATACGTTGTGTGTAACTTTTGTGCGACGGTCACGGAGTAAAGAGAGACTTGACATCTGACGAGGCGGAAGACTAAGAGCAGTGTTTCTGCGTCCATTAAAGTAAGTACGCGATGTGCGATCTGTATGCTTTACTGCTAACTGTCCTGGAAGAGCTGGGCTATAGAATCTGAACAAGTAATGACGGTAGATTCTTTGTGGGTTCGGAACAGCAAGGCCATCTTAAATATGGACGCCGTGATACTGAGAGTCGTATGTACCACTGTGCAAAGTGATAATGACTATGATTCTTTTTAACAAAAGCCGCTATGCATGTAATATCGTGCGCCGTAATACGAAAAACGTTGGCTTGCCTACATATGCGAAGCCATGCCATTAATAGATAGAGTCGGGGAGATGGGAGTCGGGGAGATGGGAGCAGGAAATATCCATAAAATAGTGGAAGCATGGAAATATATGTTATATGGTAACACACTATCTTGGCACTCTACGAGAGTGATTAAATTGACTAAGATTCTAGAGAGACTGCTATAAGAGGTTGAGAGTGGAAAACAAGAAGTTAAATTTGGAATAAAAACACTCAACTTTTGAAAAAGTAATCTGGTGTGAAGAACATTTCTTTGGCACTTACCATAACATAAAAGTACAATGGGAAATCGCAAGTGGAGATGTATTTATTTTGAGAAATTATCCAATTTTACCTATGGCAACCTAGGTTAAGATGCAATACCACAGCTGATAGATCCCAATACTAAAAATAAGCAAACAAACAGTAACACGCCGGGAATCAAGTCCTGTAAAGGTTGCCAAAAGTGTGTTTAAAATAAGATTCTAGAGAGACTGCTATAATGGATGATGTTTTATGTCATGTCGCTATAGGGAGATCATGGCGGCATAGCTATACTGAAGAAAAGCTTTGGAAAGGAATACCAAGTTTGGGAGCCTGACCATAATAAAATAAAGAAACGTACTGATACAGACTTTACTTTAATGTAAGCATTCGGATGCATTGAGGCTGATGACAAGTACTAGGGCACATTGGGGCACATACTAAGAATATATGCTCTCTCCATTGTAGGATGGTAATGAGTACATGATCAGATGATGTACTACATCTACGATTGATGAAAATAGTGTAGAAACTTATTCAGGGAACAAAGAATCCTTTCAAACCAACTGAGATTACAATTACCTGTAGGCGACATCAAAAACGCTGTGACACACGTTTTTGAGTGAGTATGTTATTAAGTTGGAGTCTAAATTACCACATGAATTGAACAGGTTGACTATATACATTTTTTACATCCTTGGGGTGAGGGTAAGGGGTGTGAATAGGATTTTTTCCAAAATATCAGCATGTTTGTAATGTAAAGAAATAACATTCAAAATGGTGATGTAATGATTACTTTTGAGAATCATGTTCATTCACATTAAAAGTGACAGCTAAGCAAGAAGGGAATGGCTTGATTTTAGATTGTTCATGTTTTTTTATTGCTTTTTAGGTGGTGTAACTCACCCTACTCTATTAAATGTGAATGATTCAATTCCCCATTGTGGTCCTGATGAAGGTTGCTTTACCAAGTGGACAAATGTGTTGAAATCCAAACAGACAACCGAAACACGTGTCGACAACTTGATCTGTGCAAATGACTATACATAGACAGAACCATCTGAGAGTCAGGTGGAGGGCATTTTACAGTGAAAAATATATCTTGTTGACCAAGTGGTCATAGAGATAGGTGTGATGTGTACGTTTTTGAAGAAAGTGATATTGAATGGATGGTAGGACTGAATGTATGTGTGTTGAATTCTGAATAAATCGTTTTGATATTGGTTTTATGAATTTATATTATATATGTGTGTATGAAAATAAAAATTAATTTGATACTAGATTGGGACATTTATTGGTATATTTTAAAAGATAAATATGTAAGATGTGCCAATCCCTTTCCTATCGGCCCACTATTGTTTGTTCTCAAAGTATTTCGCCTCTAGGACCAGGGATATATACCAGGCATCCCTTTGTATATAAATCTACGCCCGGCTGAGCAGCAAACGTGAAGTTCCAGGAAAAAGAGGCCCACATGTGGATCTCTCTGGCGGGTCCCCCTCGTTTATTTCCTCGATAGCAGTGAAGTAAGGTAGGCAGCAACACCCGATGGTAAGTGAAAATGCAGATTTATTGTAGCGAAACGGACCCCATGACCGCCCAGCCACCAGGCCCCTCCACAGTATCGAATGTGGACCCCTGCCCAAGAGTAAACACGCCAGGGTTCCATTACAACAGTTAGCTCCGTGGTTCGTGCACCCACTCTTTCAGCGAGAGCAAATACATAGAAGGAAAGAATTGCAGGGGTTAAGACCAGAGAAAGGGAGATAGAACGCCTAGGAAAGGAGAGGCAGAAAAGGTGGAGAGAGGGGAAGAAAGAGGAAGAAGAACGGGGAGAGGTAACAGGGAAACGGACAGAGAAAGACATGCAGAGAGAAAGGAAAAGGGCTCCGGTGAGAGAGAGTCAAAAAGGAAGAGAGGGGAAGGGTGAGAAACACAGACCGTGAGGGCAAGGGAAAAATGAGAGGGTGAAAGACTGTGAAAAGAGAGGCGGAAAAGGTAAGAGATGGGGTGAGAAAGAGAGGGGGGTATCAACGATGGAAAGAAGGAGAGGTAACGGGAAACAGGGCTAAGGGTAGAAAAAGAGAAAAAGGGGGAGCGAGAGGGAGGGAGACAGAAGGGCAGGGATAGGAGAAAGAGGAGTGCGATAAAGGGGAGAGAGGGAGAGCAGGAGAGGGGGCAGTGGTAGACGAGACGTTAAGAGACAGAGGAGGGGAGCGAATGAGAGAGACATATGAGGCGGGAGAAAGAGAGTGAGCAAGGAAGCAGGGAGAGATTGAGAGCAGAAAGGAGCGACGGGTGGGGCTGTGCATGGAAGAGTGGCGAGATAGAGTGCAGGAGCGAGGACGGGCAATGTGGGGGTCTTGGGTGGAGAGGACACTGGACCAAGGCTTAATAACTGTGTATATCTGCCCAGTCCAGAAGGTGTTAATTTGAGATCCCCCTTTGGGTGGGGCTACAGCACACCCCTGGGGTGCAATCGGACCTGTAGTTACCCCTCCCTCAGAGATCAGGCCCCCCCCCTCGTTTTTTGGCTGTGAGCAGAAGTGGGTCAGGAGGTAACCATGGCGACGCTTCAGCACCGAGGAGGCTCGGAGCTGGCACTGTCTCCGGGAAGCCTTCAAGATTAGTTCAAGCCGTCCGTCCATCCGTCCATCCGTGCGGCAAGCAGAGGTCTGGACGCCCCCGGGTGAGCCCCCCGAAAGCCCCCACTCCGTCCGCCCGTGCATCCCTCCAGCAAGCAGCGCTGCGGGCGAGGCTGGTGCCGCCCCCTCCACAGGTTCCCGGCAGCCGCCACCCATCCCTCTGTGTGCGACCCTCTCTGTGCTGTCCAGGTGGACCCGACGCCGCGCGCACCAGCCGAGACCAGGAACCGTCCAGCTGCACGCCCCCACCGCCAGCACCCACCCAGCCGTCGCCCATGCAACATTTTGTCCTGTGCCATTTTCTAGGGGGGCGGGAGGTGCTGTTCTCCCCGTTCGCGTCCTCTCTTCCGAGGAATCCTTCCTCGCCCTGCTGGGAGCTGACCTCATAGACCGGTAAGTCTTGCACAAGGCGCAATAATAACAACAACAACGGTGTGTGCGTATGCAGCGCCTCGTGCCAGACTCCTCTGGCTTCTAAGCGCTGTAATAGCAGGTCTAATATTATTAATTCATTGGAATGGCACTTGATTTTTTTTCCAATGCTATTATCTATTATGTGCGACCCAATACTGTGTCCTGTAACACCCAAACTGGTCGACACTTGCGCCAGATAACATGAAAACTCCATGTTCCATGCCTTCCCCTGCCTGTGTCGTCGAACTCCACTACATATCTGTGACATACAACAGCCAGGCCATCCGGCAAACGCTGGATGAAACCCCTGCGCCACACTCCACTGTGTGCCGCGACACCTTTGCACGGACCAACTCTCCCCTATACAACACCTGTGCTAGACAAGAATAAATGGGTACATGGTTTAAAAACGGTGCCAGGCGGCCAGCCAAGAGCCACGGGGGACCCGCAGAGCACAGGGAGCGTCAGATCAGGGTGGTATGCGTTTAAGTCTTGTCCACACGAAGACAGGACGCATTTAATGGCCCAAAAGGTGTTCAGTGCAAGACGTGTGTGAAATAAAAGTGGATGGTGCCAGTGTCTTGTATGATTAAAGAGCTGTGCATAGCAACGCCCGGGACTCATCTGTTCCAAGGCGTGCACAGTGCAAGACCTGTGCAAATCACGACTGGATGGGGCTCAAGTCGAGGCACCGCGCGGATGGACTAACCCCCTCCCGCCTCCCCAGTCCCTCGCCCGCCCTGTGTGTTTTAGAAATAAATAAATAATAACAACACGTCATGGTGCTGCGCCCGGGAATCGAACCACAATTAACCACAAGAACACGGGCGCCTTTGCTTGAGGTGTGCCACCATTTATCATTTTGACACCTTAATAAATGCAGGACATGTTTTGTTACAGGGTCCAAATTTAAAAGGTGCGCCCATTTTATAGTTAAGCAGCAAGGCTGTTCTCTTGACGAATGCTTTTTTTGTTGCGTGTGTTTTTTTCAAACGTGAAATTCGCATATTTACTTAGACGTCCCGTGACGTCATTCTGCAATTCTCGTCATTGTCCCCCTCAATTTTTTTTTTTTTAGAATTCGAGCCCAGATACACGCCTTGTCTGGGCATCGACTTACCTGATCCTAGCCCTGCATGGTACAGCACTAGTGAGAAGCACGACTGAATGATACACGCCGTGTATTGACAAACCTTGTCTTAGTAAAGACGACATGTTTCCTAGATATGTATAGTACAAGACTTGTGAGAATCACGACTGAATGATACACTCCTTGTCTGAGCACAGACTTGCCGGATCCAAGCCCTGCATAGTAGTAGGCTTGTGCGAAACAGGTGTATGTGGTGTAAGTGTTGTATGACAAAGGACATGTGGCATGGCACACGACTTGACTAAACCAAGACTTGTATGTACACCATTTTCACAAAATAAGACTGAATGATATGAGTCTTGTCCGAACCATGATAAAGTCTTCAGCAACCCAACTCCTGAAATAGTACAGACTGGGCAGTATACGACACCGACTGGTATACGTCTTCACCGACCCCACATCTGTATAGAACAAGAAATGTGGGCTGCAAGGCTGGATGGTTCAAGTGTTGTGAGATCCAAGCTCTGCACGCTGCAAGACTCTGATCTAAGCCCTGCACGTTGCAAGACTCTCTGATCCGAGACATGCACATTGCAAGACTCTGATCCAATGCCTGCATGGTTGCAAGACTCTCTGAGCCAAGCCCAGCACGTTGCAAGACTCTCTGATCCGAGACATGCACGCTGCAAGACTCTCTGATCCGAGACATGCACATTGCAAGACTCTGATCCAATGCCTGCATGGTTGCAAGACTCTGATCTAAGCCCTGCACGTTGCAAGACTCTCTGATCCGAGACATGCACATTGCAAGACTCTCTGATCCAATGCCTGCATGGTTGCAAGACTCTCTGAGCCAAGCCCTGCACGTTGCAAGACTCTCTGATCCGAGACATGCACGCTGCAAGACTCTCTGATCCGAGACATGCACATTGCAAGACTCTGATCCAATGCCTGCATGGTTGCAAGACTCTCTGAGCCAAGCCCTGCACGTATCAAGACTCTCTGATCCGAGACATGCACATTGCAAGACTCTCTGATCCGAGACATGCACATTGCAAGACTCTGATCCAATGCCTGCATGGTTGCAAGACTCTCTGAGCCAAGCCCTGCACGCTGCAAGACTCTGATCCAATGCCTGCATGGTTGCAAGACTCGCTGATCCAAGACATGCACGTTGCAAGACTCTGATCCAATGCCTGCATGGTTGCAAGACTCTGATCTAAGCCCTGCACGTTGCAAGACTCTCTGATCCGAGACATGCACATTGCAAGACTCTGATCCAATGCCTGCATGGTTGCAAGACTCTCTGAGCCAAGCCCTGCACGTTGCAAGACTCTCTGATCCGAGACATGCACGCTGCAAGACTCTCTGATCCGAGACATGCACATTGCAAGACTCTGATCCAATGCCTGCATGGTTGCAAGACTCTCTGAGCCAAGCCCTGCACGTATCAAGACTCTCTGATCCGAGACATGCACATTGCAAGACTCTCTGATCCGAGACATGCACATTGCAAGACTCTGATCCAATGCCTGCATGGTTGCAAGACTCTCTGAGCCAAGCCCTGCACGCTGCAAGACTCTGATCCAATGCCTGCATGGTTGCAAGACTCGCTGATCCAAGACATGCACGTTGCAAGACTCTGATCCAATGCCTGCATGGTTAAAGACTTGTCTGCTCCAAGACCTCAAAGTGTGGTTCCAAACGTGTGCGATATGTATGAGCCAGTGGTTCGAAGCCACGATCTGTATTACGAGACTTTTTTTGATTGATGACCTGTGTGGCACAGGATTTAGCTGATACCAGAGCTAGGGCCCGATTTCCAAAATCATTTTACAATGGCAATGGTGCAATCCCATTGAAATACCTCTTTGTAAATCAGACAATAAATCAGACAAGTATTGTTCAAACCTAGACCTGTACGATTCAACTCTTGTCTGATTCGAGACATGTACCTTCCAACATACATACAGTGCGACTCTTGTTTGACTTAAGACCCCCTCTGACCCCTGACTTTGCAGAGAAAGACTTGTGCAATCACCTGTCCGCTTCAACCAATGAGCAATCCAACACCTGCTTGCTTCAACCCATGAGCAATCCAAGACCTGCGCACTTCAACCAATGAGCAATCCAACACCTGCTCGCTTCAACCCCTGAGCAATCCAAGACCTGGGTGCTTCAACCAATGAGCAATCCAACACCTGCTCGCTTCAACCCATGCGCAATCCAAGACCTGGCGCTTCAACCAATGAGCAATCCAACACCTGCTCGCTTCAACCCCTGAGCAATCCAAGACCTGCGCGCTTCAACCAATGAGCAATCCAACACCTGCTCGCATCAACCCATCAGCAATCCAAGACCTGCGTGCTTCAACCCATGAGCAATCCAACACCTGCGTGCTTCAACCCATGAGCAATCCAAGACCTGCGCACTTCAACCAATGAGCAATCCAACACCTGCTCGCTTCAACCCCTGAGCAATCCAAGACCTGGGTGCTTCAACCAATGAGCAATCCAACACCTGCTCGCTTCAACCCATGCGCAATCCAAGACCTGGCGCTTCAACCAATGAGCAATCCAACACCTGCTCGCTTCAACCCCTGAGCAATCCAAGACCTGCGCGCTTCAACCAATGAGCAATCCAACACCTGCTCGCGTCAACCCATCAGCAATCCAAGACCTGCGTGCTTCAACCCATGAGCAATCCAACACCTGCGTGCTTCAACCCATGAGCAATCCAACACCTGCTCACTTCAACCCATGAGCAATCCAACACCTGCTCGCTTCAACCCCTGAGCAATCCAAGACCTGCGCGCTTCAACCAATGAGCAATCCAACACCTGCTCGCGTCAACCCATGAGCAATCCAAGGCCTGCGTGCTTCAACCCATGTGCAATCCAACACCTGCATGCTTCAATCCATGAGCAAACCCCCACCAGCACGATTCAACCCATGAGCAATCCAACACCTGCACGCTCCAACCCATGAACAATTCAACACTAGCACGCTTCAACCCATGAGCAATTCAACACCTGTGTGATTCAACCCATGAGCAATACAACACCTGCTCGCTTTAGCCCATGAGCAATCCAACACCTGTGCCCTACAACCCATGAGCAATCCAACACCTGCGCACTTCAACCCATAAGCAATCAAATTAATCCGCACTTCAAACCATGAGCAATTCAACACCAGCATGCTTCAACCCACGAGCAATACAACACCTGCACGCTTCAACCCATGAGCAATCCAACACTTGCATGCTTCAACCCATGAGCAATCCAACACCTGCATGCTTCAACCAATGAGCAATCCAAGACCTGCACGCTTCAACCCATGAGCAATCCAACACCTGTGCACTTCAACCCATGGGCAATCCAACACCTGCACGCTTTAACCCATGAGCAATCCAACACTTGCATGCTTCAACCCATGAGCAATCCAAGACCTGCACGCTTCAACCCATGAGCAAACCAAAACACCTGCACGCTTCAATCCATGAGCAATCCAACACCTGCACGCTTCAACCCATGAGCAATTCAAAACTAGCACGCTTCAACCCATGAGCAATTCAACACCTGTGTGATTCAACCCATGAACAATACAACACCTGCTCCCTTTAACCCATGAGCAATCCAACACCTGCGCGCTACAACCCATGAACAATCCAACACTTGCGTACTTCAACCCATGAGCAATCAAACTAATCCGCACTTCAAACCATGAGCAATCCAACACCTGCATGCTTCAACCCATGAGCAATTCAACAACTGCCCGAATCCAACACCTGCTTGCTTCCACCCATGTGCAATCCAACACCTGCGTGCTTCAGCCCATGAACAATACAACACCTTCTCGTTTCAACCCATGAGCAATCCAACACCGGTGTGCTTCAACCCATGAGCAATCACACACCTGTTCACTTCAACCCATGAGCAATCCAACACCTGCATGCTTTAAACCATGAGCAATCCAACTAATGCGCACTTCAAACCACAAGCAATCCAAAACCAGCGTGCTTCAACCCACGAGCAATACAACACCTGCGCGGTTCAACCCATGAGCAATTCAACATCTGCTTGCTTCAACCCATGAGCAATCCAACACCTGCGCGCTTCAACCCATGAGCAATACAACACCTGCTCGCTTCAACCGATGAGCAATCCAACACCTGTGTGCTTTAGCCCATAAGCAATAAAAAACCTGCACGCTTCAACCAATGAGCAATAAAACACGTGCTCGCTTCAACCCATGAGCAATTCAACACCTGTGTGCTTCAACACATGAGCAATCCAACAAATGTGTGCTTCAACCCATGATCAATCCAACACCTAGGTGCTAAAACCCATGCACAATCCAACACCTGCTCACTTCAACCCATGAGCAATACAACACCTGCACGCTTCAACCCATGAGCAATCCAACACCTGCTTGCTTCTACCCATGAGCAATCCAACACCTGCATGCTTCAACCCATGAGCAATTCAACACCTGCTCGCTTCAACCCATGAACAATCCAACACCTGCAAGCTTCAACCGATGAGCAATCCAACACTTGCTCACTTCAACCCATGAGCAATCCACACCTGCGTGCTTCAACTCATGAACAATACAACACCTGCTCGCTTAAACCCATGAGCAACCCAACACCTGCGTGCTTTAACCTATGGGCAATACAACACCTGCTCGCTTCAAACAATGAACAATCCAACACCTGTGTGCTTCAACCTTGAGTAATACAACACCAGCTTGCCTCAACCCATGAGTAATCCAACACCTGCTTGCTTCAACCCATGAGCAGTCCAACTAATGGGCACTTCAAACCACAAGCAATCCAACACCAGCGTGCTTCAACCCACAAGCAATACAACACCTCCGCGCTTCAACCCATGAGCAATCCAACACCTGCACACTTAAAACCATGCGCAATTCAACACCTGCTTAATTCAACCCATGAGAAATCTAACACCTGCACAAATCCAACACCTGCTCAATTCAACCCATGGGCAAACCAACACCTGAGCGCTTCAACCCATGAGCAAAACAACACCTGCTTGTTTCAACCCATGAGCAATCCAACACCTGTGTGCTTCAACCCATGGGCAATCCAACACCTGCTCCCTTCAACCCATGAGCAATCCAACACCTGTGCGCTTCAACCCATGAGCAATCCAACTAATGCACACTTCAAACCACAAGCAATCCAACACTAGCGAGCTTCAACCCACGAGTAATACAACATCTGCAAGCTTCAACCCAGGAGAAATCCAACACCTGTGTGCTTCAGCCCATAAGCAATCCAACACCTGCACGTTTCAACCCATGAGCAATCCAAAACCTGCTTGCTTCAACCCATGTGAAATCCAACAAATGCGCGCTTCAACCCATGATCAATCCAACACCTGCGCGCTACATCCCATGTGCAATCCAAGGCCTGCTCGCTTCAACCCATGAGCAATCCAACACCTGTATGCTTCAACCCATGAGCAATCCAACACCTGCATGCTTCAACTCATGAGCAATCCAACACCTGCTCGCTTCAACCCATGAACAATCCAATATCTGCAAACTTCTATCCATGAGCAATCCAACATCTGCTCACTTCAACCCATGAACAATCCAACATCTGCGCGCTATAACCCATGAGCAATCCAATACCTGCGCACTTCAACCCATGAGCAATACAACACCTGTATGCTTCAGCCCATGAGAAATCCAACACCTGCATGCTTCAACCCATGAGCAATACAACACCTGCATGCTTTAATCCCTGAGCAAACACCTGTGCACTTCAAACCATGAGAAATCCAAAACCAGTGTGCTTCAATCCATGAGCAATACAACACCTGTGTGCTTCAACCTATGGCCAATCCAACACCTGCGTGCTATAACCCATAGGCAGTCCAACACCTGTGTGTTTTAACCCATGAGCAATCCAACACCTGCATGCTTCCACCCATGAGAAATCCAACACCTGTGTTCTTCAATCCATGAGCAATTCAACATCTGCTTGCTTCAACCCATGAGCAATCCAACACCTGTGTGCTTCAGCCCATAAGCAATCCAACACCTGCACGCTTAAACCCATGAGCAATCCAAACCCTGCTCGCTTCAACCCATGTGCAATCCAACAAATGCACGCTTCAACCCATGAGCAATCCAACACCTGCGCGCTACAACCCATGTGTAATCCAATGCCTGCTCGCTTCATCCCATGAACAATCCAACACCTGTATGCTTCAACCCATGAGCAATCCAACACCTGCTTGCTTCAACCCATGAACAATCCAACACCTCTGTGCTTCAACCCATGAGCAATCCAACACCTGCTTGCTTCAACCCATGAACAATCCAAGATCTGCTCACTTCAACCCATGAGCAATACAACACCTGCATGCTTCAACCCATGAGCAGTCCAACACCTGCGTGCTTTAATCCCTGAGCAATCCAACACCTGCGCACTTCAAACCATGAGAAATCCAACACCAGCGTGCTTCAATCCATGAGCAATACAACACATGTGTGCTTCAACCTATGGCCAATCCAACACCTGCATGCTATAATCAAGGGGCAGTCCAACACCTGCATGCTTCAACTCATGAGCAATCCAACACCTGCTCGCTTCAACCCATGAACAATCCAATATCTGCAAACTTCTATCCATGAGCAATCCAACATCTGCTCACTTCAACCCATGAACAATCCAACATCTGCGCGCTATAACCCATGAGCAATCCAATACCTGCGCACTTCAACCCATGAGCAATACAACACCTGTATGCTTCAGCCCATGAGAAATCCAACACCTGCATGCTTCAACCCATGAGCAATACAACACCTGCATGCTTTAATCCCTGAGCAAACACCTGTGCACTTCAAACCATGAGAAATCCAAAACCAGTGTGCTTCAATCCATGAGCAATACAACACCTGTGTGCTTCAACCTATGGCCAATCCAACACCTGCGTGCTATAACCCATAGGCAGTCCAACACCTGTGTGTTTTAACCCATGAGCAATCCAACACCTGCATGCTTCCACCCATGAGAAATCCAACACCTGTGTTCTTCAATCCATGAGCAATTCAACATCTGCTTGCTTCAACCCATGAGCAATCCAACACCTGTGTGCTTCAGCCCATAAGCAATCCAACACCTGCACGCTTAAACCCATGAGCAATCCAAACCCTGCTCGCTTCAACCCATGTGCAATCCAACAAATGCACGCTTCAACCCATGAGCAATCCAACACCTGCGCGCTACAACCCATGTGTAATCCAATGCCTGATCGCTTCATCCCATGAACAATCCAACACCTGTATGCTTCAACCCATGAGCAATCCAACACCTGCTTGCTTCAACCCATGAACAATCCAACACCTCTGTGCTTTAACCCATGAGCAATCCAACACCTGCTTGCTTCAACCCATGAACAATCCAAGATCTGCTCACTTCAACCCATGAGCAATACAACACCTGCATGCTTCAACCCATGAGCAGTCCAACACCTGCGTGCTTTAATCCCTGAGCAATCCAACACCTGCGCACTTCAAACCATGAGAAATCCAACACCAGCGTGCTTCAATCCATGAGCAATACAACACATGTGTGCTTCAACCTATGGCCAATCCAACGCCTGCATGCTATAATCAAGGGGCAGTCCAACACCTGCACGCTTTAACCCATGAGCAATCCAACATCGGCATGCTACCACCCATGAGAAATCCAACACCTGTGTTCTTCAATCCATGAGCAATCCAACACCCGTGCACTTCAACCAATGATCAATCCAACACGCTTCAACGCATGAGCAATGCAACACCTCTGCGCTTCAACCCATGAGAAATCCAACAAATGTATGCTTCAACCCATGAGCAATCCAACACCTGTGGCTTCAACCCATGAGCAATACAACATCTTCACTCTTCAACGCATTTGCAATACAACACCTGCATGCTTCAACCCTTTAGCAATCTAACACCTGCATGCTTCAAGCCAACACGTGCGCGCTCCAACCCATGAGAAATCCAACACCTGCACGCTTCAACCCAACACCTGCGTGCTTCAACCAATGGGCAATCCAACATCTACACGCTTCGACCCACGAACAAATCAACACATGCGCACTTCTACACCCAAAGCTGTCACAAGGTGTGGTGAGGCCCAAGGCAAAAAATATGGTGAGGACTGCTTAATTTTTTTTTGCACTGGCCCAGACGTGGCACCACAGCAAACAGGAGACGTGTGAAATCTCCCCTTGATTTTGTGTGGAGGACCGAAATATGGTTTATTACTAGAACTGCAAATCAACTACTGCAAAGATATATCTTTGCAGCAGATTTCTCTACTGAAGAAAGGTTTATACCAGACTAACTTTTGTATCATATGCATAAAGACATATAGGATGGCATGACAGCATGTGGTGCATGACAACAGCATTAAGGAGGACCGTGCCTCTCAGTGAGCATTAAAACACATGTCATACACAGTGACAGATAGATGATGTACAGTGATGGCTAGTGAATTTCTGTACTGAAGAGGATTAAATGCGCCAATTATGTGGGCTCGACAGAGCAAAGTGAGGGAGACCTAACCAAACAAGGGGTGCTTGAGGGTTTTATCACCCCCCATAAAATGTTTGAAACATTGCGTTAAAATTATGTATTTTACAGCACTTTCTTTGCAAAATTGGGTGGAAAGCCATACAGTTTGCAATTGGTTTTGTATGGTAGCAGATGGAAAAACCCAATAATTTCAAGTCGCCAACCGTGCACAGGAACATTTTCAAATACATTTCATACCGCCTATGCCCACAGCATATGCCAGTATAAAATATGTATTCATGCTGGTTATTTACATGTATGTCCATTCAGGCTGCACCAATATAAGCCAGTATTACCATAATAGGACTCCCAGACAGTAAAAATGGCATGCCACAAAAAGTATGTTCGGGCTGACTGTGCACCATAAGTGTTCTTACTGGCTAGCCTGGCCTACATTCAATGTGGTCCAGTTTAGCCACCTAGTAATACTTATGTTTGCTTTACCCTTGATGCATGGTCCTGTGAATCAATGCTAAAGCAAAACAAGCATTGGCAAAGCTAACAGTTTGGGCTTTCATATAGGCATGGGAAAGGCACTGCTGTATTGGTATTAACTGGCTGTTGATGGTAGCAAGTGCAAAATGGTTCATGTACCTGAGCATGTAATAGCAGTGCCTGGAAAATGCCTAATACTTACGCACAAATCAAAACTGTAGACTTTTGCCAATGCTTGATTTTAACAAGACTTCAGTGCAAGACACTCATGGTGCTTTTAAATCGACTGGCTGAAGGCCTACCTGGCCAAGGTAGGCCAGGTACCTTCTTTACACCAGTGGCATCTTTACAACTCCAATTAAGCCATTAACTCTCAGGAGACTCATTTGAGAAAACACTGGCATGCAATTTGAGGGCACCGTTTGATGGTAAGGCTTGATTAAAGCTACCTCAAAGAGTTCCAAAGAGGATGTTTTTTGAGTGGGGGGATGCAGGAACTGTGTGGGAATTGCCATAGGGATTAGCATGGCCATGTGCAGTCAATGGGTGGGCAAATAACCAAGCAACAACTACAAGTGTTGTGTCCCTCCTCATATGCCATTTCTCCCTATCTGCGCTCAGTGGTGTCTTTGGGACGGCTCTCCTTACACCCGGCAAAACATGTTTCTCCACAATCCTGGGAAATCTATATGCACTATATATTTATTTTCGAATTCTGTGGGGCGTTTGTGGTTTAATCTTTTGACGGGCAGGGATATGATCCATGGTCGCTAGGTTCAGAAGCGAGACACTTCCCCACAGGACCACTTGAGGGTTCTGAGCAGGTGCCCTGTGACATCTCTTGTCAATGTTGCACTGTACTGGAACTATTCATTTGCTCTTTTTAGGTTTAAAAGGGGTGCTGATTTTGCACTTTGCTGACATGATAAATCCTCTGAGGGGAAGGGGCACATTTTTATGGGGGGCTACTTAAATACCTGTCCAACACCCTCCAAATCCTCCCCTCACTGGAACCAGCCCCTTTCCCTGTAGTAGGTCGGATGGCCTAGTAAAGAAAAGTCAATTTCCACCACTGTCTGTTCTCTAAAGCAATCGTTTTGGCTTCTTGGTGACACTTTAATAACCCAAACTAATAAGAATGCCATGCAGTGGTGCCAAGACCATTGAGCAGATCGGGCTCTAGCCACCGCCCGACATGTTGGGCTTTGTTGACTCGACCTGGCTGCATGGGCGGCACCAGCCCCTTTGAGGCAGAGGCCTCTTTCGATCTGTCGCCAGCCTCTAGCTCCGATAGCAACATCAAGAGCTTGTGACAGAGCGTTGTATTTGCTTATGTTGAAGCACTCATTAACGAGCGGCATCAAACATTTATAGGACAAAAGCCTGCCCATGTGATATCAACAGACTCACTTTGATGAAGCCAAAGTCTCAACTTCTGGGCTCAGCTTTCAGACGGCCCACGCCTCCAGTGATTAGCATCGCATTATGACAGTAAATAGCCTTTCAGTTGGGGTGGTACGACTAATGGCCAAAGGGAACGGGAAATAGCTATTCAGCCTCCTAGTTGGGCTCAGGGAATCGGGAGGGAAGTGCTAGCAGTGCTGGCTGAAGATGTGTCGGGGCTTGTGGGGGTCCGTTTGATTTTGATGTTTGTGGGGGCACCTCTTGCCTTTCAGTTCAGAAAAATAGTCCAAGGCACCTGTGGGGTGCTCAAATCAATAACGGAACCAAAGAATGCGTTACGGTGGCTAAAAGCTGCAGGCCCTCAGTATTTTTCTCTGCCGTAAAACTGCCAACATTGGGGCAGCTGCTTGGGGGCCGTTTCAACTGTAAAAGCAAAAGGCCCATATGGCATCCTTCAGTGGGGAGACCAACAGCGCAATGAGCTTATTGGCCCTGCAACTGTCTGCTTTCAAAACTGTCATCTAGCCCTCCAAAATGTTGAGGCTGGCTCTGCACCTGTCTGGCGGCTGACCTATGGAGCCGTGGCTGACAGAACAGTACACAGACGTTAAACTGTGCCTGGGCTTCGCTGTTAACAAAGGCCTGGCAATTACTAACATAAGGTATTTCACTGTTAGCCCCTGCATTCGTATGCACACATTTATAGGCAATTGAAATTGTGATGTGGGGTTAGCACGTGCATGCCAGTGGAGGGATTGGAAGGGTAGGGGGATGGGAGATAGCTCATTCTCAGAGCAGTCCTTAAGTGTGACGTTTCAGAAATGAAGGAGAGAGTTAACTGCTTGCAACATTGAAGCTTCACCAGAATAGTCTCATTCGAATGTGCAGAGAAGTTAGATGACTACCGACTGCAAGCGCTGCCTAGCTCCTAATATATTACTGCTTGGAGTAACTTTGTGTATGCTAGTGGTTCCCATGACGAAGGGGTTCCAGACTCTGGGGGAGGGCTGGGGAGCGCCGCCAATTCCACGAGGCTGATCCTGGAGGTGGAACTCGGAACTTGTCCATACCAGCCTGCTCACCCACCTGACATACACATTGCTGGAGATGTTCATTAAAGAAAACTCAGACTTTGAAAACCAGTTAAGAAGGTAGTGCCTACAAACCTATGAGGGGAACTGGTACACAAGGCCGCATAGCACAAACTAGACAGTGGATGTGCTTGCAAACGCACCGGTTTTTGCAGAGGAAGCAAGTAGAAAGGTCAAAGGTGCAGGAGAGCCCAGTAACATACAGGAGAAACAGTTACCATCATGTCCGTGCCACCTGATTGACAGCACTGTCCCTCGTGTGAATAAAGGAAGTGTGAATAAAGGACATAGGTGGACTCTACTGCCTTCTACTCAGGGGGCCCCCCTCCAAGCACGAGGCCTGGGGCAATTTTCCCCTCCTAACTACCCCCCTCCGTGACAGCACTGTCTACAACAGCCATGCTTGCCACCATGTGTCCTATCCCAGACCTGCATTGCAGTTCACTGTCACAGTATGAATCGGCCACGGGTGTCATTCTGTACCCTTCGGCAGGTGGGCAAGCGAGTTCAGCCTAAGGGTGATAAAGGCAGGGCACGTGTCCTCAAATGTAAGACCCACCACGCCCACTGCTGGAGGCTATCCCCAGGGGTGCAGTGATTTGGGGTATGTGGACCGGGGTCTTCTGGTGCAGTTAGGGTATTACCAGCATCTCAGGAACCGGTGCATAGGTCGTCCAGGGTGATTACCTTTCCAAGTGCCTCTTATCGCGATACAGTCTGATGTGAACCCACTAGAGAAGGCTTGCGACTATCCCAACTTGTTTTAGCAACAACGACATAACCAGTGGGCTCAGATGGCTTGACCAACGTGATCTTAAAAGCCAATCCTGATGCCTGGGCTGACCTTTGTCAATCTCTATTCGAATCAGTCATCAAAACTAAACAGATCGCCGACACTTGCAAATCTGCGGTATTGATACCAATATTCAAACAAGGAGACAGGTCGATACCTACAAACTATCGACCAATAGCTTTATTGGATCGAGCGGGGAAACTATTTGCTTCCATGCTCCTACAGTGATTAACCACCTGGTCGATTAAAACAAACAGAAGAGATCCCAGGCAGACTGGATTCGTCAAGGAAGTCGGCACCAATGTCAACCTTATGATACTGAACCTATTAAAGCTAGTGGCGATGAGGACTAAAACCAAACTTTATGCTGTATTTATCGACCTAAAACAGGCATTTCATAGCTTTGACCGTGTCAATTTATGGAAAAAACTGCAGATCTGGAATTGACCCCCAGACCTACTAGCCGCTGTTCAAGTCCTTTTTCCAACACCTCGGTCCAAGTAAAGCTATCAACTCTGGCAGCCACTACAAAGAACATCTCTGCATGGAATGGCTTGAAACAAGGCTGTCCCCTGGCGTCAAGTTTATTTAATCTTTACATTTCCGACATAGTGGCGGCCCAGAAAGAAGGAAGAGTTGATCTGCCAGTTCTGAATGGCGCTGCGGTACCATGGCTGGTGTACGCAGATGATCTGCTTCTCCGAGACAAGACCCAGATTGGTCTTTAAAGAAGATTGAATGCCCTGGGCAATTTTGTTGATGAAAACGGCCTTACTATAAATTCTACTAAAACACAAATCATGACCTTCGCTTGTCAACAGGGAGTTAAGACACAATCCTTCTCGCTGTTTTGGAGATCAACCAAATTTATTCAAGTCCAGGCACTAAAGTACCTGGGAGTGTGGCTAAATTCAAGCATCAGCGAGCATGAATGGGAGACAGTCTTGAGAACGAAAGTCGAATCCCTAAAAAATATGGAAAATTCTCCCTGCCCCAAGTCCTCGCCTTTTATCGGCAAAAAGTAGTGCTGATACTGACTTACGGGGACGCGGCAACACTAAATTTGACATGGTGCACTTGGGAACGACTGGGGGGCCAGTTTTGGAGGAAAGTGCTTTCTCTCCCGCAATCCTTCCTGGTACTTTGTATAAGATTTGAAATTGCTGTTTAATCAATGCACTCACTGGTTTTATGGAAATCACTTGATTTTTTTTCGGAAACCGTTGTAGATAACAAACTGCCTCCAATCGATATTCCGAGATCAACATCAAATACCAGTTATAACCTGATATTGAACGATTGGAAGGCAAAATGTATTCAATGGATAGAAGCTCTGGATTGTTCAATTGGCACTCTAAAAACCAATCCCATGCTAATTAAAAAGAAAATCCAATGGACTGATTGGATCGAGACACAAGAATTGAAAACGTACAAGAGTTGGGCACGAACTACAAACTCTCTATCAACTTGTTCACTGGAAACTCGTGCATTGGATCAACTTCCTTATCTTCAGCTTTTTCCATGCTCAAAGTTTCGAGATATTTTTTTACGACTGCGGCTAAATCTGCTACCAACGCGAGAGGTTCTAGCGCAGATGAGACAATCGACTGGCCTACCTAACACCTGCCCTACCTAACACCTGTCGCCTCTGCCTTGATAGTTTGCGACAGGAATCCTTACACCACCTTTTAAAGGTTTGCGATGCGCTAGCCTCCAAAAGAGGAAAATGCCGAGACTTGCTTCCACCAGAGGTCACACCCTTAACTCTAGAGCAAAGATGGTCCTCCTTGATAATTGGTGAACGCAAGTGTTTCATTTTCAGAGTCTTGCAATTTTGGATTGAAATTTCAACCTTTTTCTGGAATAGAACTCTGTAAAATGTTCTTTTCGTTTCTTTTTTTCTTTTCTTTTTTTTAACATGGAAATGTAATGTAATGTGCAATACTGACCAGTTTGTAATAAACGAATACATTAAAAAAAAAAAAAACTGTGTGTCTATGATTGGAGGGTTATAACACATATGGCAAAGCCACCAATTAGAAGAGTGGCGGCGCTATCACGTAATATTATCCCCACCAATAAGATCACCACATATAAGGTTGTGGGGTAAGGCCATTGGCGAGATTATTGTTGGGGATAATTTATGGGTAAATGGGACCGTGGGATGTGGGGTTGTCCACTGCTCCCTTTAAAAAAATGTGGGGTTTGCGGGGGTGTACCCCACAGGTTCCATGGCTTAATATTGCTGCAAAAATATGGCGATATTTTTGTATGGCGATATTTTTGTATGGTGATATTTTTGCAGGGATATTAACATATGGAACCGCTGGGACGCACTCCACGAGGCGCTAACTGCACGGCCCGTGACAGTTTCTGTACTGTCTCCGCTGTCGGAAGCGCAGTGGCCAGGTAGTGCCACAATAGCCTCGCTCCAGTGGCGGGGGCCTGGGGGCTTATGTACATTTTACTATATTGCTCCTCCGTCCCCAACCCACCCGCGCAACCATGGTAGAAGTGTTATTGTGTAAGTTGGGAGGGGTGCTCAGCGGGTTGAGCACCTTCTGAAGAACGACATGCAAGGTATGCCTGTGCATATAGTCATGTATGCATCGGATTCATAGAGTGCAGACCTAGCTAGAAAGCAGTGGTTCGCTGCACAGAGAGCGCTTTACATTGGGACGCACCCAGGCGCTGTCAGGCGGGGTGTGCCGGAGGCGGAAGAGCTGGAAGGAGTATGGAGGGGCAGGGGAGTTGGGGAGCTCTAGTGGCAAAAGGTAGGGTCGAGAGATCGTGGCAATTGGATTGGAGTCCTGGCCACCAGGACTCCTTCTGTCATGCTTTTAAAAATGATGAAATAGCACCCCGTAAGCACCAAAGGCCACTCGAGTGTGTGGAGCGCGCTTTTGCTAACAGTCCCGACAACACAGTGCCCCTCCCTGGACACTCGAAGGCACTGATTGCACCCACCTTGGAAGGCTGAAGGGCTGCGCCCAGAGATGCTGTGCTGGGTGCATTGACCGCCTGAAGTGCCAGCATCCTCCAGTGCAGGGAGAGGGTTGTGGGGGGAGGGGTAATAGAAGTCGAGTTGAGTCTGGGGGCTTATCGACCTGCTGTACATGTGACTCAGACTCAACGAGTTTAGGTTTCCATGTAATTCTGGATTTTGCTTCTATCCTTCTTCACAATGTTTTCTGTTTGCCTCCTCTTCCTTTGCTGTAACTCCTTCTAATTCTTGATAAAAAAACATTAACCTTCTGCTTTCCGTCAATATTTAAAGAGGGGTGTGTGCCTCATTTGTCCCTCCTGCCTTTTGACTGCCTCTCCACGTCCACCTCCCTATTTCCCCCTCCCCCTTCTCTCTTTCGTTCGCTCTCCTACTCCTCTCCTCTCTCCTCTTCTTTCTCTTCCCCTCTCTTTCCATCTCTCTCTCTCCCCTCACTATCTTCCCAGCACCCCTTTTCTTTCACCATCCAATAGATAACTCAACTGCAGCCTCCTCCTCCCCATCCCTCGCATTTCAAAATTGCTTCTGCTTTTGTCGTCAGCAGTGTACTGTCTGATGACCCTCGGGCGGGGGCCAAATGCGCCTCAACTACTATGGCAGCGCTTCGGGCCACTACACACTTACCGTAAGAACATAACAGAAAAATACACTTCATCCGTACAGCCAATATATTAATTGTTTAAAATGTGTTTACTAGACCGGACGAAAAGCCAGCGTAAGTTCAGGGTTCTTTACTGACAAAGGAAATTCGTGTACCTCTTTAAACTTATTTATATAGTGCCCTGCACTGGGAGAAAATCATGAAACAAGCTCCAGAGAGAATCAGCCCAGCCGATCCGTAATCTGAGGATCATGAGAGAACCAGAAAATAAGACTTGAAATATATTAGAGTATTTGCGAATGGAAGCTATATGAAATGAAAAGTTTATATATAAACTATATCGTTTAAAAAAAAAAAAAAAAAAAAAAATAGTGCCCCCCTCCTGCCTAAAAAACCTGAAATGCCCCTTCCCAGACTACCGACTGAAAAGGATAGTAGGCTAAGCCAGCCCCCGGCTTCAATCAGCGACCCCCGATCTATGAGCAGAGCACGGAACCCCCAAGTACAGGAGGCCCCTTCCTTTGGCCCGTTAGATTTATCTTTCAGCCCAACTCATCAGAGGCGCAGCCAGGAGTGTGTAACAAGTGGGGCCCGGAGGTGGGGTAGTAGGGTCCACGCTAAGAAGAGCCGGTAGAAGGAAGGGGGCTTGTTCTGACCTCGGCCAAATGCACAGGAGTGGCCAAGCGTAGTGAGGGAGGGCGAGCCAATCAACAGGGACGTATCCCACCCCCGAGAATTAATAGGTTAAAATGGTGCATTTTACGGGACACTTTCTGTGATAAATGAGGTAAAAGCTGCACAGTTTACAATCGCATTTGCAGGGTAAGACATGGAAAAAGTCCATTAGATGGCAAATCACCAACTATGCAAAAAGCATTTTCGAACACATTTCATCATGCTTTTGCCCACTATATACAGAACTCTGCGCGTGCAAATACATGTTCATATTGGTTGTGCACACACATGTCCATTCTGGTGCACCTACATATGCCACTATTACCACAGAAGAAAATACTCAGTTCGCTTTGTCCATAATGCCAGTAATGACACTATAAATGAACTTGTCTATGCTGGCTCTGCTAGTATATGCCAACATCCCCATCTAACAACATACTCCTATTGGCTTTGCCTTAATACCAGTACAAAAAAAAAAAAATACATATCATTGCTGGCTACACAAACGCCCCTTCCCCATATAAGAACCCTCATCATGGTGTATTTGCGCCCTACAGCAATAAAACATGTCACGCCACAGTAATAAAACATTGCCTTGCAGGCTGCACACATGCCCCCACATCAAAGTAAGAACACGTATGTTGCCTCTGTCCTTAACACCAGTAATAAAATGCAGTGCCACGGTAAGAAAACCTGTCTTTGCTGGATAGCCTGTAAGATAACTCAGTGGGTTGAACGCTCGTTGTTGTGACCTGAGTGTAATCTGCAGGTTTAAATCCCAGAAAAGCCAACTCAGCCATTTATCCTTCTGAGGTCAATAAATGAGTAGCAGCTTAGGTTGGCTGATAATTATATAGTGCTTCACCCCTTCACTCTCCATTCACATTCGCCCCCCCCCCCCCCGGTACTTGCTCATGGCTCCCATGGTACGTGTGCCCCTCTTACCACTGTCTTCACAGCCCACCTCTTCCTGCTCCATTCCTCACTAGCACTTAAAAGCGCCTTGCGCTGCACTTTGAAGCGTTTTGTGCTGCACTTTGAAGCGTTTTGTGCTGCACTTTGAAGCGTTTTGCGCTGCATGGCAATAAACGAATAGACGCCGTTTTTCTCTAATGCCATTATTTTCATTCTCGCCATAACGTTAATGTTTTTTGGGTCTACGTACCTCTCCCGCTTCAAGTTGCACCCGAGCTGCGCCCCTCCAAGAAGGCCAAATGCCTCTGTGATTTCGGGTTGACTTTAAGTGATGTTTGTCTATGGCTGAAAAGTGATGCTGTGTATAGTTTTTTTGTGTTATCAACCTGACAGTTTCTGGCGAACCTTTGTAGACAGAGAGGGTGCTCCTCGTTCACCAATTGTATTTCCACAAACTGCTCTTTTGACTTGATAACAGCGGAGAAACATTTGCTATCGGAGTGCAAGAAGGGCTGTGTGTGCGTGTGTGTGTGTGTGTGTGGGTGACTATGGCACAAAGCTATCCCATGGCTGTTTGTTATAAGGGACTCCCTTAGTCAAACCTGGCTTTTCATCAAACAACTATCGGCATTCTGGCATTTGTAGTTTTATAGGTTTGTATCTACCTTGGCACCCAGAGCCTGGAAAACCCTACCACGCGCCGCACTCTCTGTCACCGCCTTCCGGAAAAACCTCAAAACACGCCTCTTTCCCCACATCTAGTCCAACCTCACCACCTACCCTGCTGTTGCCTGTCTGTCCAGATCTTCAATATTGTCCTGAAAAATATTATACCTTCTGTTTCAGCCTCCGCCTCTTTCACTTTTCAACCTTTTAAGGCGCTCCAAGACCCTCTGGGTGGGGCTAGTGCTGAACAAAAATTCAAACAAGATAAGTAAAAAAACTGCTGCAATTAAAGTACGAGCCTACGAGGCCCAGAAAACAAGACGTTCTTGGCACCTAAGCCAGAAACAGTTACACGTGGCACTCAGGCTCTGGGGCTACTTAGCATGTGTTTTTCCTGTTGTGTTACACATCCTTGGGTCGAGTGGCCTCGGGATTAAATGACTCTAAACACGGAGCAGTCTTGGTGCGGAAGGAGAGCGCAGCGGCCAGGCACGGGCGGGTCTATGGGGCTACAGGGCAATGCCCGGACCAAAAACACAAAATGCTAGTGTGGGACATTTTTGGGGGGTCAAAGTGGGCCACTTTTTGGGGCCATGAGGGTCAGTTTGATAAGTTACTTCACCAACAACAGCACACAACGACTACCGACCGTAAAACACCCAAGCCTAGCCAACGGACCCACAGGGCTGAGGCCGCCAACAGCACATCACTGCTCTCTTGCACTTTTCCAGCTTATTCCCACTAACTCGCCCCCACCCCCTTCTCCCTTTTTCAGAGCCGCCAGAGTGCCAGGGGACCACTCCAGTGGTGATAGTGCGCGGTACAAATATCCTTTAACATTAACATTAACATGTGGCTAACAATTTTGACCAGCGTTACTGAATGCATATTCTTTAAAATGCATAATTTACATCACATTTGATCAAAAACCTCCCCCTTCGTTACTACTCAAACAGTCTGTCACCGAAGGAGTGAATTGCCATTTGCAAGGGTGGGCCGCTTTTTCATTGGTGGCTGAGACATGTTAACGCCCTGGTCCGAGCCTGAGAGCAGCCTGTTCCACCAGAACGCCCCTGAAGCGCAGGGCCTTTAGAAGCCCCATTAGCACAGCTGCAGTGAGTGAGGCGACACTGCAGCAGAAGGCCATCAATATAGATCTCTCAAAAAAGCAATAATCATCAGCCCATTGCAAGAAAAATATTGATTTGCTCGACCACCAGGCGGCGCGTCCCCTCTGCTGTGTGCGGTGTGTGACCTTTAAGGTGGTGCTGTGTGCAGCGTGCTCGATGGATGCCCCTTCCTCCCCAAGACACTTTCCCAGTTTAAAGCCTCCTTTTTCTGAGCCTTGCATTCTGCCCATTAGTTCAATTTGTTATATTAGTTTATTATTTTAATATTTATTGTGCGCCACATGCCCCCAGGCCTCAGAGCGCACATGAAGAAGAGACAGCAACGAGACAACAAAAGTCATTTGTCAGGCAGGGGAATCAGGCAGGAAGATGGGGAGTACGGGATTTAACCTCAGTGTTCAGTAGAAGTGAACACGGCCAGGACTCTCAGAATGCATTATTGGGCAATAATGGCATGGCACGCTGGCAAAGGCCTGGAGCGTTGCTCAGTGGAACTGCCAGTGGGAAAGATCCATTCATTACCTTCGCACATCAGCCTTTACTTTGACATGAATTGGGATGGATTTCAGAATATGTGTATAGCACAACACCAGATACAGTCAACGGAACCAGGGCGGGAACTCTGCTAGGTCATAGGTGAAAGTCCTCACGGCAACCTTAACAAACGACCCATGTCTTAACGGCCTTGTCAAAAGAAAAATAGCTATCCATGCGACAGTGTGTCCATATATGAGGGGCTGGGCCTGAAAATCTGCAGTCGCCTCTGAATTTGTAGATGGATTTCGGGGTCTCCAACAAGGACTGATTCTTGGTCCTTAGAGAGTGGCAAGGTCTATAATGACACATGTTTGACTCCAAATATGTCGGTGCTAGACCATAGAGGCACTTAAGCACAAGACACAGGACCTTGAAGATAATTCTGCATTCAACCGGATTGATGAAATGCAGAAATAAGTGAACGACTAGACAATCTGAAAACCAGATGGACCGCTGCTTTATCAACTCTCTAGAGATGCAAGAGTTAATACTTCAGGAGTCTGACAAACAATGCATTACTGTGATCCATTTAACAGTTAATAAGGCAACTGGCAAGAGTAGTAGTAGTCTTTATCTGGTATCCAATGATATCATTGCTGCAAATAACATTGAGGGTGACTTGAGATTTTTTTTAAAGGCCCTATCCATCACCTTCACCAAATATTATTCTAGGACTGGAGTTTGTTTATATAATTGCACCAGTCCTAAAATATGTTGGGGAGAGTGTTTAGTGCCTTTAAAACAAATATCAAGTCCCCCTCAGTGTTATTTTACAGCGATTATATCACATGAAACCCTTTATCTGTGTACGGCAGAATCCGTTGAGGCAGGCATCATTTTTAGAATAAGCATGTAGTCAATTCAGGCATCTCTCCATTCATATCTAGATCCTCTTGACAATAGAAGGCCACATTTAAAAAATCCTTTTGATAAAGATAGACGCGAAGAAAAATAGTAAGGGCGAGGGACCAACTCACGTAGAATTGAGAAATACATTTTTTGGTATTTACGAGAATAACCTCTGTTTTACTGGGGTTCAGTTGGAAGTAGTCCTCCAACAGTCAGTGTTTCTCTTGATCTAGGTAGCCAGCAACATTCAGGATGAGGACCTTTTACATTAAAATAAACCTGGGTATTATCTGTGTATGACTGATACATTACCACGAAGTTAGGAATGTGAATATTAAATTGCAAGTGTGAGAGTGCTGAGCCCTGAGGGACTCCACAGTCCATCAATGCTTTCGAAGACAAGAAGGGGCCTAGCCTCTCCTGCCACGGCCTGCCCTTTTGGAAGGAGTGACACGAATCCATCGCATGATCCATAACACCCACTAGATTTGCTACATGGGAAAGACGGATCTCATGGTCCACTCTAACAAATACTGCCGATAGATCGCTCATCACTATTGACGTGTAATGCCCCATGTCAGGTTTAGAAGAATATCGTCCCATGCTGTCAGTGAGGCCGTTTCAGTGCTGTGTTTTGGGTGGAATCCAGATTGAAATTCACCCTGCAGAGAATTGGAATTAAAATATTGTTGAAGTTGGCCAGTGGCTATTTGATTGAGTATCTTTGAAATCCAGGGAAGACAGGCCACCGGACAGAAACTGCCAAGGATGGCAGGGACCGTTTAAGGATTCTCAAGGAGTGGGTTAATCATTCTTTGAAGGAGTCAAGTCAACGTAAGAGTTGGCTATGTAGGGGGTTGTTAATACAATCTAACGTTAACTAGGCAATGGATTTGGAAAAATGTTTTGCTACTATTCCAAGTAGAGCATCTTCAGGGCAACATGTAGGACAGAGCTTTTGAAGCAGAGCAAGGATGTCCAAAAGACATGCTGCTTGTAAATCAAAACTCACAGTGGGTGGGACCATGGTAGTGTCCATACATGAGACAACAGTGAGGGTCTCCTGGATTCAGGCGACCATCTTTAGAATCAAAATCAGTGCCTGGCATTGATCCTTAGAATTCAAGGCCAATAGTGGAGGGTACTTTGGTTTTAGACATTTCTTTAGGTGCTCCCATAGGTTGGAAGCTAGGTAAAATGTTCATGGTCCTGTTTTTTCCAGCCTATAATTTACTAACATCAAGTCAGACCACTTGCTTTATTTCCCACTATTGTGCCCACAAATGTTGTGATTAAATTGATTAATCATCATGATCAGGGAGGGGGAGGAGCTGCTATGATTTATAATGCATTGTTCAATAGTGCTACTATCTCTCAGCTCTCCTCGGACAAGCGTGGTATCTCAGCAGACCATACATTACCAGTTGTGATGAATTGAAGATGATCGTCCCTTCTCCCCAAAGGGACAAGAACTCCCAATCGTATGAGGAACTAAATCACACAGCCTAGTAACATACATGCGACTAAATTGTACAAACACTAATGTACCATATACTTGTTTGGCTGAAGGTAATGCTGGATCCTACCAACATGAAGAAGGAAATGAGAGTATCTCTTTAAGAGGTCCTGCATACTAAATTGGGACGAGTGGAGGAAGTTGGAGAAGCAGAGAGTATCCGACGTTGGGGAAGCTCCTTAACATGAGCGCACCTAGAGGAGGCGAAACAGAGAACAGTGGGGGAGCTCGCGACTTTCAAAGAGCAGTTGGAGCCTGAGTGAGATTCTGGAGACCCGGCATATCCAACAATGGGAGAACCGTTGTACTGCAGGAAAAGCAGAGTCCTGTTGCAGGCAGTGGTGGGACCACATCTTTACCGTGGTGGGCAGGGTGCCAAACTAATCACACCAAGACCATCCGAGAAGTTAACTGGAAGCGTGACCAGCTTCCAAGAAGCAAGTCCTGTGTATGATGTAGGGAGACCAACGAGCACCCAGAATAAAAGAGTAATTGGCAACGCAAACAGCTTCCCAATCGCCCACTCTGCATAAAGCTGAAGGACAGCTCGAGACGAGTGCGCTACAAAGAGAAAGAAGGAGAAACCCAGTACCAGAGTAGAGCACCCGAGTGAACGTAATAGCCTGCAACGTTCCCCAGCCTGCAGAGAGGTAACAGGGAGAACAGGAGAAGTGTGGGGTCACTGGGGCAATGGAAGATGAGAAGAGGAACTTGTCCCAGTACTCAAGAAGAGTTACTTAATATAAACCTATGGATTTTGAACTGTATACAGCTGGGAAGGAGGGAATTAAATAATGCTGGATGCGAAGTCTATGAAGATTCCAAACCAGAACCTAATAAGAAAGGAAAAATACTATATGAGCAACAAGGTGCAAAGGTAAGAAACTGACATAAAGTCTGCTAACAGAGGGGGACAGACCAACTTGTTAAGTACAGAAAGATCGATAAAGAGAGAATCCATAAGTGGGGTAGAAACCACAACCAAGCTGAGGGAACCTGGATCAATAGACTGGGAGGGCTAAAACCTCCAACACACAACTGAGGAAGTATCATGAGGAACGTTGGCCTAAATACTTAATTAAAGAGAATATCATATCCAGGAAGGTTGTAGAGGAATTCCAAGAGTTAATTCAAGAAATAAAGCGAGACTATTACTGAAGATTCTGCTAGATAAATAATAGGCAGAATAAAGACATTGATCTAAAGAAGTCGTTGGAAAAGACTGGTATATCAGGAGAAACAAACCAATGTCCTGAGATGGTTTTAGTTTCTTAGTGGCAGGGTCAGGGTAGAACTAGAGTTGGAAGGAGGACTTTTCTTTCTGCAGGACTTCCTGACAACAGGCAAGCACCTTTCGTTCCTTTAGATAGCTACGGAAACCCCTTTAGAATAGGGAAAGATAGGCTGGTCTCTTATTAGTTAAATAAAAGTTGTTTGAAAGAGTCTAACTCCTTCTTCCAACCCACCAAACAGGCGCAAAGTGGGGCTAAAAAGTGACGCGTGCCAGAACACCACACTAAGCAGGAGTGTGCTTGCTGTCACGGACATACCAACAATTAAAACCACTAAATACATATACATCAGACCAATAGGAAATTAAACGGGTGGTGACAGTGAAATGAAAATCCAGGACTCGACCAAAAGGTCCTTTGTGGACAGAATCCACCTGTGATCCTTAATGACCCGAGCTCTGAATTTTTCCATGGCACGCGCGATGCGTCTCCACCCTACCCCCCAAGATAACGTGCTCTTTCAGTTGCATTCTTGGCCTTGTCCTGCTTTTATATTAGGGAAACAATCAAAAGTGCCGGTGCCAGGATTCAAGGAATAAAACCAGGACTGGATAAGCTACTGGCAAAGGGAAAAGTAGTGGCAGCCACTTGTAAGGTCTGTATTGCTGTGACGGGGGCTCTATCGGCCTCCATTGGTGTGAGAGTGTGTCTGTGTGGGTGCCTGTGCAATACGCCTCTTTTACTAGTAGAAGTGTTGACAATTCTTTTTTGCATCCAGTGCAGAGGGCATATTTATTAGGCGAGTATGTAAAATTCCTGCCACGTCCCGGGCATTTGGTGAAAGCGCAAGCTTAGATCGGGTCTAGTTTAACCCCAGCAGGTGCCACTTTCCCCCTACATATGGACAAGGCAGAAAAGGGACTGCATTGAGTCAACCCTTAGCCAATGGTTTCTGGCTACTGGCCCAGTGGGGTGCCTGCCAAGCCCAGTTGTGTTCGCCCTCTTTGGCACAGAGCTGTTCAATAAGAGTCGTTCTAGCAGGGATTTTGGTTACAATGGAAGTTGGCACAATAACTTGCAGGCAGAAAAAAATATGTAGAGAGTTCACAGAAGCCCCATTTGGTGGGATATGATATGATATGATAGTTTATTTATAACACGCTTAATACCCAGTGGTTTCTAAGCGCGGACCTGGGGACCAAACCTGAATTGTTCTGTGTCATCAAGCATTCAAGGCGAGCACGTTGCCCCTGAGCTATCCTCCCGGGATAAAAGGTAGATATAGTCATAAATCTATATATGCCAGCTTTGCAACCCTCTTACAGCAATCATGTAGCCCTATTTCAGCATATATACCAGCTGTGCCTCCCTCGTACAGCAATAATTTCACCCTATTTCAGCATATATGCCAGCTGTGCCACCCTCGTTCAGCAATGATTTCACCCTATTTCAGCATATATACCAGATGTGCCACCCTCGTACAGCAATCATTTCACCCTATTTCAGCATATATGCCAGCTGTGCCACCCTCGTTCAGCAATGATTTCACCCTAATTCAGCATATATGCCAGCTGTGCCACCCTCGTTCAGCAATGATTTCACCCTATTTCAGCATATATGCCAGCTGTGCCACCCTCGTTCAGCAATCACTTCACCCTATTTCAGCATATATGCCAGCTGTGCCACCCTCGTTCAGCAATCACTTCACCCTATTTCAGCATATATGCCAGCTGTGCCACCCTCGTTCAGCAATGATTTGACCCTATTTCAGCATATATGCCAGCTGTGCCACCCTCGTTCAGCAATCATTTCACCCTATTTCAGCATATATACCAGCTGTGCCACCCTCGTTCAGCAATCATTTCACCCTATTTCAGCATATATGCCAGCTGTGCCACCCTCGTTCAGCAATGATTTCACCCTATTTCAGCATATATGCCAGATGTGCCACCCTCGTACAGCAATCATTTCACCCTATTTCAGCATATATGCCAGCTGTGCCACCCTCGTTCAGCAATGATTTCACCCTATTTCAGCATATATGCCAGCTGTGCCACCCTCGTACAGCAATCATTTCACCCTATTTCAGCATATATACCAGCTGTGCCACCCTCGTTCAGCAATCATTTCACCCTATTTCAGCATATATGCCAGCTGTGCCACCCTCGTTCAGCAATCATTTCACCCTATTTCAGCATATATACCAGATGTGCCACCCTCGTTCAGCAATCATTTCACCCTATTTCAGCATATATGCCAGCTGTGCCACCCTCGTTCAGCAATGATTTCACCCTATTTCAGCATATATGCCAGCTGTGCCACCCTCGTTCAGCAATCATTTCACCCTATTTCAGCATATATGCCAGCTGTGCCACCCTCGTTCAGCAATGATTTCACCCTATTTCAGCATATATGCCAGCTGTGCTACCCTCGTTCAGCAATCATTTCACCCTATTTCAGCATATATGCCAGCTGTGCCACCCTCGTTCAGCAATCATTTCACCCTATTTCAGCATATATACCAGCTGTGCCACCCTCGTTCAGCAATCATTTCACCCTATTTCAGCATATATGCCAGCTGTGCCACCCTCGTTCAGCAATCATTTCACCCTATTTCAGCATATATGCCAGATGTGCCACCCTCGTACAGCAATCATTTCACCCTATTTCAGCATATATGCCAGCTGTGCCACCCTCGTTCAGCAATGATTTCACCCTATTTCAGCATATATGCCAGCTGTGCCACCCTCGTACAGCAATCATTTCACCCTATTTCAGCATATATACCAGCTGTGCCACCCTCGTTCAGCAATCATTTCACCCTATTTCAGCATATATGCCAGCTGTGCCACCCTCGTTCAGCAATCATTTCACCCTATTTCAGCATATATACCAGATGTGCCACCCTCGTACAGCAATCATTTCACCCTATTTCAGCATATATGCCAGCTGTGCCACCCTCGTTCAGCGATGATTTCCCCCTAATTCAGCATATATGCCAGCTGTGCCACTCTCGTGCAGGAATCATGTATCCCCTATTTCAGCATATATGCCAGCTGTGCCACCCTATTACAGCAATAATTTAGCTCTATTTCAGCATATATGCCAGCTGTGCCACCCTCTTTACAGCGATCATTTAGCCCTATTTCAGCATATATGCCAGCTGTGTCACCCTCTTCACAGCAATCATTGAGCACCATGTCAGCCTATATGCCAGCTGTACCACCCTTGCGATTTCCCAACTTTGGCGGTTTCCCATTGGACTGAAGAAAAACATCAAAGATTCCGAACTTCAGTGAAGATACCTGAGAATCGATGTCCAGCCCAGATTTCTCATAAACATGCAATTTTCTAAATCGGAAAAATTTGCTTCTGGCATTTTTGTGAAATTAGATAGCAAATTTCACCAATTTCAAGAAATTGACAAACTGATAAATAAAATATAATATTCTCAGTGCATTTCGGGTAAATTAACTCTCCAATACGGGTTTAGTAGTTTTGACAACCCACCAAATTGCTGGTGAAAATTCAGGAAAATGCCAGTTACTGAAGGTTTTCTTAGCAAACCGTCTTTTTGCAGAACATGTATATCTGTAGATTTCTTTTCCTGCAAAGTTATGCAAAATCACAAGTACATCCTTAAAAACGATTAACTTCAGTTTTGGGAAGATATTCTCAGTAAAGTGAAAACTCCACGGCGTCCTTCCACTTACCTTCCTGATAAACACATCCTTTTTTTAGGTTTTGTTTCCTCCATTTAAATGGAAACAAATTCATAGTTTTTCAATTTTGCAAAGTGAACAATTATTTATTTTGCTGTATAGGCTGGAATGAATGCAAACCCTGCTGCCTTGTTGTGCTGCTTCGGCCCCGGAGGTGCCCTGTTTTCAGAGCCTTTTGTCCTTTCTCTGTTGCTATTGCAGACTCCAGCTTGTGGTCCCACGACCCACCCTGGGCTGGTCCAATGCTATTATCCAGTGCGCCTGGCACAATGATCATGAACCCCATAACCAGGATGTGAAACACAGCAGTTCAGGTGATGTGCTCGGAATGAAACCCGAGCAAGGGGTTGAGGAGGTTATTTGTGGTGATGTGCTGTTGAAGTTGCCTCGTTAAAAACATTTTCCTGATTCTGGCACGGTATTGTAGGATTGTGATTGGACAGTAGTTCCCAGGGAGCGTGGGGTGAAGGGATGCTTTCTTCAGGAGAGGGAGATCTGTCCTATTTTGAGCAAGGGGGGGTGCCTTGTGTGATACCGGATCTGATGTTCGTGACCTACTGTGGAGCAAGGGTGGGGATGCCAGGGTGGTGACCCTGTTTGGAGCTATGTCAATGTCACCATGTCTAGGAAGTGTGCTAGTTTTGGTTTGACTGTGATGGTGATAAAGGTCCTGTGTGTTGGAGGGCTTGGGAGAGAGGGCTAGAAGAGGGATTGTGGAGTTGAGGGCCTGCCTGATATTGTGTGTTTTGGAGTTGAAGTGGTCCTGGAGGGAGTTGTATATGGACGTTGAGAGGACGTGCTAGGAGGGAGATATTCGTTTTGAGAGTGACTTGATGATTTTGGAAAGTCTCTGTGATTTTGGATGGATTGGAGGTCTTGGGGGTAATTGACAGCTCTTTCTAGGAATCTGGTTTACTGTTTCAGGTTGAGGAAGGATGTTGAACCATTGTTTGTGGTGGTCATTACAGGGTTTCTGTATTTTGAGGGAGACTGTTTGATTGAGTGCCTCACTGATTTTTTCCTATAATTGTTGAAGAGTCAGGTGGTAAAGGTGTGAGGGGGAGGGATGGTTTGAGTGGTGTGCGAGTGAGGGATTCGACCATCCACACGGGAAGAGTGCGCTTGCCTGTTTTTTTGTTTATTTAAAAGAATGAATGATGGGAGAACAACCTCCGAAAATATGTGGGCCATTCCCGCACATATTTTCCACGCTCACCGCACAGCAGAAAAATAGTCTTGTATTCTGGGATGACACAGTTTACCAGCTCTGCCCTCCCCTGTCATGTGTAGCCGAAACCTGACAGCTGTGGGTACATCAAAAGCCTTTGTCCATGGGAAGCCTGATTAGAAATTCAAGGCCCCATAGATTTCCATCTCCATTGTCAATCCTTGCTGGTGTTGGTGAATATTGAAGAATGCTAATTAACAGGCCTCAGGGAAGGCCTGGGTGCAGGAAGGGACAATGGAGACCAGACGTCAACACCTCTTTGTAATGCAATGTGTCAACTTGCTGCTAACAACCCTCCTTGGTATGAAAGGGCAGTGAATGTCCTATCTGGAACCACTCCGTTCAGAGCAGGGAATTGTGTAAATTATAAGAGACGAATGTCTGCCTGCAACCCCCCTACTTCGAAATAGGTCCATGTTGTGATCAAGTGCTGCAGAGGGTTCAGTTAACTAGGGAGACACTTGTATGTACAGCAGACTGGAAGATGGGTGGGACTTAGAAGTATATGTTGTCATCCTTCCCTGTCTGTTGCCAAGCGCCCGGTTCTGACCTGAAACATCACTGAAGATTATTGTTGGAGACCCAGGATTGACTCACTTAAGTTAGGCTTGGCCTACACCAATCCCATGGCCCAGTTTGGCTTTAAAAGAGAGCTGAGTCCCTCACTGATCAGAACATCTGAAGACTTTGCAGGGAGTAAGAAGAAGGACTCATTTGGACCCGAGCTGAAGGTACAGTCTAACTTACATCTTCAGCAAGTGAAGGAAGGCCAGGAATTCCAACAGGGAAGCAAGATCCCTCCCCTAAACATCTGCCAGGGAACAGTGGAAGATACCGGACTCAGAGGACCTGTCCTGCAGCTCCAGAACCGGTACGCAGCCAGCACACAGCGTGCTCTGCTAGGTTCTGACAGCAAGCTTTCTAGGTGGAAAGTGCCAGAGAGTCTGTGGACAAAGAAAAGGCTGTTGCCTGCTTACACTCTCCTGAGCTTTTGTCATGGTGCATGCCCCCAGACTTCACGAGCAGACCAGCCTACCCCAGTTGCTGGCACCCATGGGGACCTTTAAGGCCCCAAAAGGTTGCCTTAGGACTTCCTGGAGTCAGTCTTGGGTCCGTTGGCACCAGGCTCATATTATTCCACCTTGTTGCAGGGAGCATGGAAACACACATAGCCCAGCCTGAAAGAACTGAGACATACAGTCTAGCTTTGGGTGTGGCTGTAAGGACTACTTTATCTGGGACTACTTTTGCAGGATGTGGCTGGAGGGACTACTTTACCTGGGACTACTTGTGCAAGGCTATATAAACCACACCCTAAGGACAGAACACGCTTCGCGTTATTCTGCACCCCCGTAGCGTAACGCTCACCGTATCTGCTCAGCTCCAGTTACCCGGTCTTCAGCCATGCCTGCCTTGGGAACCATGAACCATCAGCACCTGTGGAGAAAGGAAAGGAGGAGAGAACAAGAACAAGAACAGTGGTTGAGTCCTTACCTGAGAAGCAGTCCATCCGAAAGGCCTTTCCCTCTGCCGCTCTCAGGATCGCCACATCTGCAGAAAGGAAACACACGCACAGAGGCCAATACCCACCCGGAGGCTAGGCTCTTCCTGTATTCCATCAAATCGGATCACGCGATCGCCGCTCCGGAGCCACACTGCACCTGCAGAACAGGAAAGAAAGAACAGCAGGTTAGTCACGCAGAACCATTTTTTTGTACATTTTGATGCCGTGCTCTCATGCTAATACTCACCTGCAGGAATTCTGCTCAGCGTCGTGGTAGATGGAAATCTTCATCTGGCACCCTCCTAAACCGCACCTATAAAGGAATAAGAACAATAGTGAGAACATTGGCAACTAAGAACATTTAAGCAAACTATACAAAGAGTCTATTGGCATAGAGACTTACCTACAGAGTCACAGTTATTCAGAATTCTGCTACAGCCCGCAGGATCAGTGACGCAACTAGATCCAGAAGAGAGGCTGGAACATTACTGCGCCCCTGCATTCAGTTGCAGGATGGAGAATCTACCATTAACACACCTAAGGTGACGCATAAGCAGAGAGGGGCACTAGGAGGTTACGGGAGGTGGTAGCCTAGCCCGCCCCGCATGGCTGGTTAACATCTCCTTTCAACATTCCAGGCAAACGCTCCCCTGTGAGGAAGTAGTGAGACAAAGAAGACACATGCAGGCATTCATCACTCAGCTTTGTGCGACGTACTTGCAGACATTCATCGCTCAGCTTTGTGCGATGCCCCCGTGGAGACCAGGTGAGCTTGACAGCTTTGGACCATCCATCTTGAAAGGACTAGAACCCTGCGAAGAAACTAGGAGGAGTTACACACAAGCATCATCCAGCATCCATCTTTGTAAGGACAATTTCGAGACAGTCGAGTTCTCGAAACGCATCTGGCTGAATCGCTGACTGATGTCACACCGCAGTCACCAGAGCCATCCGAGACATCTCGACCAGCTTTCCAGATCCACCAACCAGAACAGACAACGATTCTTGGCCCAAGCCACTGCGCCGAAAGGCCTGCAGATGTCCGTCCAGACTCGCTTGCCAAACTTCCTGCGCCTAGTGCCCACAGTTGTCTCCCTCCACTAACTCTGTCTTATGGGCTGTGAAGTGCCCTGGAACAGCCTCAATGCTGTCGAGCACCAAGAACTTCATCAGCACCAGGTTCATTGTGGCTCTGCCCCCCCACCCCCTGATCCTTCTCTGAAGGTCCCTAGAGACAGTTACGACCCTTTGCCCCTTTGGTGTTGAAACCCAATGACCTTGAACAGTAAGACTGATTGCTTTACAAACTACCCTCCTGTCAGTATCCAGCTTTCCTTTGTGAAACTGTCTGTCCTGTGTGTTCCTTTACAGTGTGGGTTGTAATTGTAGTGTGCTAGAACTGTCTGTTCTAGTAATAATAAAGTAGACATTTTTATTCAACCTTGACTGGACAGTCCCTTTTATCATTGGGTAATAATTGTATTTTCACTGTGTTGCAACTTACCAACGATCCACGACCTTGCAGAGATAAGCCTGCCCTTCCGTCCATGTAACCAAAATTGGACAGGAGGTCTTATAATTCACTTGTATTCCAATCTGTTTGTATCCCTTCTGGTGTACTAGTGGTGAGGGCTGATTGATGGTTTAGAAACCGATATTCATCCCTGGACCACTGGTGCCCCGGACGTTGATTTGTCATAGTGTGAGATATGTTTGTGATGTGTTTGATTTGCCTGGGTGCATCCCAGCATCCTTCATTTTGATCGTGCAGCTCGGACAGCTTTTGCAGGGGATCCACAAGCTTATGACGCCTGCGTTGGTGCTCGCGTCGGTGCAAAGCCTTTTGAGCCTGTTTGCCCTGCGTGGGTGGTTGAGCAGATCAATTGAGCCCTGCCACCCTCAGGTGCACAAGCTGCATATTACACTTTTGGAGGTATAACACCTGCCCAAATATGTGAAACCTTTCTAGGAAGAAGTTGCTTTCCTTAAGTAAGAGCATGGACTTGCATCATTGCTCACACTCTACATAAAATCTCTCTTAATAATATCAATATTGACAGAAATTACCAATGTGAAATCCCATTGACTTTTGGGACCCTATGGTTTCTACAAGCCAGAAGTGGACACTCCAATTGGTCTGAGCCCTAGCCACGCTCTCCCACACATCCTCCTTTCCCAAGGACCCTGTGCGTCATCTCTGGAGCAAGCGTGGGCCTACAACACCCAGGACTGTTCCTAAAAGTCTGAAAGCCATCTGGAACACTCTGATGGACTCCCAGAGGGACATTTGACACACAACGTCCCTTTATTCAGCCCCCCAGAGCATCCAGCACACGAGTCTGCAGCAAAGGGCCAAAAGCAGCAAAGGGTAATTCCGGTTTGGGCCAGTTGGGGCTGCACAGGTCCTTGAGCTATGTGCCAGAAGTTTTGGGTCTGTATACTGTCTTTGGGCTAGTCTAAGATTAGCCCAATGTGCACTTGCTTCTTCACAGCCAACCATCCACCCCTTCCATTTTCCCTCACCCACCTACTCTCTCTCTCTCTCCCTCTGACTGCACCCTTTCTTCTTTGTATTCACTTGCCTATTTCTTTAAACATTCATCGTGCATCTTGACTTTGCGCCTTCCCTCTTCTCCTTTCCTTTTCTCTGTCTCAACTTGGTCTTACTTCTTAATCACTCTCCCACCTGCCCAATTTCCTCTCCCCTGCACCCTCAAATAAGACACTCTTGTGCTCCCAGGATCGTGACCGTTGTGTATCCTCCTTGACTACTGCAAAACACCTGCTGCTCTCCCCCACCTCCTATTATTCTTTCACTCTGCCTCTAGAAGGCACAATCCCTCGGCAACCAGTCTATATACATCGCTGACCACTTTGACTCATCACCCTCAGCCTTCACTTCTTGCTATCACACACACCTGGATCACCCTGCATGACTCTGCTACATCGGCTGCTCTGCACACTGGCTTCTCCCACCCTCCCGGACCTTTTGGGAATGGCAGTGATGTGGGGTTCATTATCAATAAGGACTCAGGACTGCCCCTCTACCCCCATCTGACATCACTGTGTCCTCTTTTGAATATTCCACTATTCAACTCCTCCCTCCTACTCCTTCCTACGTCTCTCACTGTTCTGGCTCTGACCCCCTGAGTCTCTCGACTCCTTCCCAGATCTGATCTTTCTCTTTGAGCCACTTCCTACTGACATCCTCCATTGGACAATCCTGCTCGCGCATTCACACCTTCCCATCCCTGTCCTCAGCCTTGGATCACCTCTGAAATTCAGACACTCAAAGTAAACATGCATTGTGACCTATGCCATTAGCACAAATTACAGACACCTACCCTACACAATTTCCTGTGCTGCGCTAACCTCTCTGCTGTACTCTGTCAAATCCTCCTACATCAAAAACCTAATCTCTTCCTTCCCAGTCAAACTTGCAAACTTTCATCTACCCTCCAATCTTTAACTCACACCATTCAAGCTAATATTCATCACCTCCCTTTCTGCTAATGACTTTGCTCACTACTTCTCCCTTACCTCCCCTACCTCCCCTATTGAATTATCACTCATCCTTCGCAGTGCCAACTCTTCTTGTGCTCCTGTCGTCCCGTTTGCGCCCCAAATGGCCAAAGACGTAGGGCCTCTTCACAAGGTGGGCGGTATACCAGTGTTAAATCGACCTGAATACCACCAAACACAATTACCGTTACCACTACTTGGTCAAGTGGAGTAAGTCTCCAATTCAGGATTCAATGGGTCATTTCTGGCGTAATTACCATGGCAGTAATTGCACTGTGGTAATTATGCTGAAAATGGGCAGAACGTTGGCGGATTTACTTCCAGCTCAGAGCTGGAGGTGAGTCATCCGACTTTCCACCCAACTCATAGTTGGGCGGTGCGGTAATGTGGTGGTAACACTATTACCACTGCATTTATAATGTACCGCCCAACTCGTGATGAGGCCCTGAGTCTCAATCACTTGCCCTCATATCTTTGTGCTCTTTATCCCCTCTCTCTTCCGCTGTACTCTTGCCTGCCTCCTTCAATCTTTAATTTCATGTATTTGTTGATATAGTTATTTATTTGTATACAGGAGGAATAATGCTCTTTTGATCACAAAATAACGTACAATAGATAAATCAGATTTGATGGGAAGCAGGGAGCTTCTTACAATGGGGTGAGTTTGGGGGACATTCTGACCAGGTTGTGGAGGGGAGTAAATGGAACGGTTACCAGGGACTATTCATAAGTGGACATTCATAGGATTAAGGACCACCACCACTGGAGAATTTTAAGTGCAGGTAGATGACATGGCCAGCTGTGCTGGGGATGTGACAACTGTCTAACCCCTTTTGAAGAAAATATCCCCTGACCCAAACGACCTAGCAAACTATCACACAGTTTCTCTCCTCCCCATTATTCAAAGTACCTTGCGTGTTTGGTCTTTGACCGGATCACTTAGTACCTTCAGTGTGTGGCCTTTGACCGTATCATTTTGTACCTCGAGTGTGTGGCCTTTGACCAGATCTCTTAGTACCTTGAGTGTATGGCCTTCGACCGGATCACTTAGTACCTTGAGTGTGTGGCCTTTGACCGGATCACTTAGTACCTTCAGTGTGTGGCCTTTGACCGTATCATTTTGTACCTCGAGTGTGGGGCCTTTGACCAGATCTCTTAGTACGTTGAGTGTGTGGCCTTTGACCGGATCACTTAGTACCTTGAGTGTATGGCCTTCGACCGGATCACTTAGTACGTTGAGTGTGTGGTCTTTGACCGGATCACTTAGTACCTTGAGTGTGTGGCCTTTGACCAGATCACTTAGCACCTTGAGTATAATAGCCTTGGATATCCACTTTAATCTGGCTCCAGAAGTAAACAATTCATTGAAAATGCTTTCGTGTACTCATCAAACGTTCTCACTGATGCTCAATACTCCACACTCTCTCTATACTCATCCCTTTGGACCTTTCTGCCACTTTCGATACTGTCGACCACTCTGCTCTCCTCCTAACTCTCCAGGACCTCAAGTTTTGCAAATCTGCTCTTGCCTGGATCACCTCCTACCTTGAAGGTCAATCCTTTAATATCTCATGGAACTTGCAAACCTCTGACCCCACCCCCCTTCCTGTCAGTGTTCATCAAGGATCGGTCCTTGGACCTATGATTGTCACCCCAGATACCTCTGCCCTGGGAAGAATCATCTCATAGTTTGGCTTTCATTTTCACCTTTTTGCTGATGACACCCACATTTGTTTAACCTTTCCATCCTTCACTCTCACCATCTCGGAACGGATTTCGAGCGGTCTCACTTCAGTTCGTCACTGGATAGCTCTCGCTGCCTCATGCGGAACTCTTCAAAAATGTAAGCCAACGTTCTCCTGGCTTGCAATGCCATCGCTACCAAACCCTCGCCTATCTCCTTCCTGCCTGACCTTCTTGGTCCCTCGTCCAAGGCTTGCAGTCTTGGTGTCTTTTTTGATAGTGAGCTCTGACTGCAACAGTTCATCACAACCACTGCATCTGCTGCTCGTATTAACCTCCTCGAAAATTTGCAAATGTTTTCCTTTTATAACTAACCGCTCTACAAATATTTGTATTTATTTATTTTAATTATTGCCAGTATATTATATTCAGAAAGACCTTGTATACAATAGCTGCCATGTTGCACTCGCCCTTCAGTTTAAAAAGACAATTCCTGTAAAATCAACAATACATAGTCCCAGAATTTCACTATATAAAATATTAAATTACTATCACTACCATCCATGAAAATATCCCACAGTTCACTTTGTGACCTTAACATTTTTTCATTACTATAAATAATCTATAAAATAAAATATGAACATCGCAATGCAGACAGTGCTTCACACTCCATTAATAGGTGTATTGTGGATTCTATACAATCTTCAATGTCTACAATTCCCCGCACTACGCAATATACCTTGTCTTGCACTCGCAATCTCTTCTACTCTAAAAATACTCAAATCTCCACTCTCGCGCTCAGCAATCTTGACTACTGCTCAAGCCTATTCCCTGGTCGTCCTCTCTACTCCTTCCTCCCTCTAGACAAAGTCCTCAACTTTGCTACCCGCACTCGCCACAACCTACCCAGATCTGCCCCCACTTCTGCCTGCAGACAACATGCTGGCTAGCTCTCCATGCACAACCGCTCCATTTGCAAGTTTCTGCTCCTAGTCTACAAAGATATCAGTGGTCTTGTTTCTCAGTACCTGTCTGATTATATCTCAGTTTACCCTTCAGCTTCTCTGCCCTCAACCTCACGGTTCCATACCTTCACCCTGCCTCCTTTGCTTCCATCTGTTCTTCCTACTCGCCCCGCTCCACTGGAACCGTCCATAACAATCAAAGTCAGCCCAACTGTGGATCTCTTCAAAGCTTGGTTTAAACTTCACTTTCTAGCTGAAAAGGGGGTTCTCCCAGTCCTCTAACCGGCCTCCCTAGCTGCCCCACCACTGCCTTGAGTGTGCTTAAAAATGTAATTTTGTGTGTTAAATATTACTCCTCTTTAGTTTTAAGTACTTGCCCCATTAGTTTAATACCACCATTTAATTCACCTGTTTTCTTATATATATTGTCTCTGTGTATTTTACTTTGTCCCTGGTATGTGTCCTACTTAAAAACTCATACACTGACTCTCCACTTGTTCTCGTCTTTGTGCTGTATATGAGTACCCTGTAGTGTCAATGCCTCGGCCATCTGTAAATACTTTATTGTAACTCATTTCTGAAAAGAAAATTGACATCACTGTTCTTCAAATAAATACAAACTACAAATTCATCAATCTATAAAGCATGGCTTTAAGTGGACCGAGGCTACCTGGGGTCAGCCCCGGCAGTCACCAAAACTTGTCCACTGACTGGAGCGTTGCCAAGATTCTCCCCAAACGGACTTCACTGACCTAATTTCTTAGTGCAATCTTTGCCCAGGTGCTTACAGCACACCAAACTGCATTTTTCATGGTGCTACGGTTTTCTAGTATGTCCCAGAGTTTTTAGAAATAGGGCAAACTTTGACCTAGTGCAAATACCATGCAACTTGTCACTTGCACCACTGCAAAGTTTCTATAATCTGGCCTCAGATCTAGATTATTCTCTGATGTATTGGGAGACCATTTTTTGAAAATACACCTAGGTATTTTGTGCATCTATATTGGTCATTTTTTGCAAAGTATTTTGCATAAGAGATTTGTTTAAATGAAATAACATGCCAGTAGCTGCATTTCCCTGCTACCTTTTTACACCAAGCTAGGACCAGGTTTTTCCGTATTAGACATTGTGTATGTGAGTGAAATCTACTCACTGAGGACAGTGTCAAACCAGGCACCAGTCTCTTAATCTCTGAGGACGAAGTGAGAGGGAACTAAAGGGTACGACGTTCCTCTACTTTTCGGGAAAACATGCCATTGTTCTCTTATTTTTGGATCCCAGAGCCCCATTCCTTGATGACAGGCAAGCTCACCTTTGTTTTTGTTTTTTTGCTTCCTCCATCCTCGGGATTTGAACCTGGATATTGCTCGAAAATCCCTAGTCTCACATCTCGCAGGCATTAGCTCGCTTTTTAACATTGCATCAGTCTGCTTGGGGCATGGCGCTCATTCCTGAGCCACACATACAGCATCACTGCAGTGATCAGGGATTGTCATCCACACTTAAGCACAATAGATGTGAAATTGCTGCAGGCAAGGCTGTGTGTGCAGGTAATGGTTGGAGGCAGGTCTTGACTTGGGGTTTTTATTGGAGGGGTGATGGTGGGTATCGGCCAGGTGGGGAGTGATGGTTGGGGTAGAGGGGCACATAGTTTTGCTGTTTTTTTGTATAGTTCGACCCCTGGTGTGAACAGAGCATTAATGGCCTCCTCATACACACACACCTACACGGCATCCCTACAAAATATCCCCATACATATGGCTGTTTGTCTCGCCATAGGGAATATTTTTTGGGGGGGGTTATTTTGTGGGAGCTGGGGTCGCGGGGGTGTCCGCTGCACATTTTAAAATAATGCAGGGGTTGCTGGGGTGTCCCCCGCAGGGTCCATGGGTCAATATCGCTGCAAAAATATGGCAATATTTTTGGATCGCAATATTTCTGCAGGGATATTAACACATGGAATCACCTACATATGCTGCCAGGGACTCCCACAGAGGCTACACGTAGCCTTGCCTGCCACCACACTCTACACTTAATATGTTTACCCCCTACAGTGCACATCTACATGTATGCATGCTGTTACTGCATCCCTGTAAAGCGTGCAGTGTCGGTGTAGTTGTGTGACCCTGGTTCTGTAGTGGGAGCCCACCCTCGATGGTGGGGGATGGTGCATATTGTATAACAGACCCTAACAAATCGACTAATGCTACTAAGAAAAATAAATCTTAATGACTGATTTATCTGCTTTCTAAGCGCTTCCATAATATGTGTTAGTATTGTTCCCCAGTTTACTGCTGCCCAGTATAAAGGCTATTGACATTTTCTTCGTTCTGCCTCAAGCATTCAATTAGACCTTGGTGCTTAAAGAGTAAGTCTTAAAACCAACCTTAACCCAGCAGGGAAGTGGCTCTAATGCTTGAACCCAACTGCTCGCACTTAAGTGATCACCAGGTTTAATTGGTAGACCAGGGTTGCACAACTAATTTAGCTGGGGGGCTAAATGTACCACACAAAATTTAGACAGGGGGGGCTGGCCATGGGGATGAATGACTGATGTGAGGGTGTTCACTGAGCAAGAAATGGTTTTAAGGAATATCTCGATTAGCTCTAATGTGATACATTAACCCTCATTACACGTTTCCTGGTATTCCGACGGTAATTCTAGAGAGATACCGTGAAACTGACCTACCGTTACCGGCACTTGATAACCCAGTACTACGGCAACGGCAGTAAATCCCCAATTGTATAGGACTCCATGGAGGGGATTGACGGTATCCCGATGGTAATTCTAGAGAGATACCGGGAAACTGACCTACCGTTACCTGCACCTGATATCCCAGAATTACAGCAACGGCAGTAAATCCCCAATCCTATAAGACTCCATGGTGGAGATTGACAGTATCCCGACGGTAATTCTAGAGAGATACCGGGAAACTGACCTACCAGCACCTGATATCCCAGTATTAGAGCAACGGCAGTAAATCCCCAATCCAATAGGACTCCATAGAGGGAATTGATGGTATATCTGGCACCGGTGCTGGCAAAACCAGCAGTTTTTTGACGGTGGAGGCCTGATTTACCTCCAGCTCTTGGCTGGAGGTAACTCAGGTAACCCTCACTGGCACATCTGTCGTTCTGCAGTGAGGGGAAAGTGGGGGTCACGGAATTACCGCCACTTTTACAAGCACATTTCGAGGACCGCCACAGTTTTAATGAGGGTCATTGTCTGGTAATGGCATGACCAGTTTGATTTATTTGTATCAAGGGACACAAATTATGTTTTTCAACAGCACATATCAGAATGCAAAGACACAAACTGAACCAAGAGGTTTATTAAAGGGCAGAGAGGGGAAAGGGGAAGCGCCAGAGCTATAGAATGAGAAAGAGAAAGACAGACTTTAGGCCAGGGCGCACTTTATAAAGCTCATGTGTCTTGGGACGGGGCACAAATAATGTCCTGATGGGGGGCGCATCTGCCGCCCGGTCCATATGGGGTGCACCACTGTGGTAGACAGCATTTAAACAGATCCATCTGTTCAAACAGTTTGACCGCATGAGCAGGGACCCTGTCAACAATGTGAGGAGGGGACTGGAGGGTTTTGGGAATAATTGGTGGGGTAGGTAGGCATGGTGGGAGGAGGCATGGGGTTTTGGATTGCATGGTGAGGTTATGCTACTTATGTGGATAACAGTGAGCTGGGAGAAGCAAGAGGCATAGGGGGTCGGCAACTACAAAGGATGGGACAGGAATGGTAGGGGGTGATGTAGTACAGGGGTAGTGACTCCAGGTGGAGGGATGGGGTAGGAAGGTGGTCTACAGGGGGGGGTCCTGAAATGAAGAGAACAGGGAGGCTATAGGGGGAGAGGGAAAAGTGTATAAGGGCAGGTGTATGGATTAGTGATTATTAGTGTTTTTGGGAGGGGGGGCTAGCAGTTTCATATCCTGACCACCTGGGGTCGTGCAATATAGTTGCTCTTAGGGAACACTAGGGTGGGCGAGCAGGTGAAAGGGGCGAGCAGTTGCAGTCGAGCAAAAGAATTTCGTCCACTTGTTTTTTTCTTATTTAAACAGACGTCTCCCACCTGTTGTGGGTAAGTCCCCAACTCAAGAGACTCAAATATATGACAGTGGGGGCATAAGCAACCAAGATGGGTATGAGGTAAAATTATTCCCACCAATAATATCGCCATATGTATGGTCGTGGGGTAAGGCTATAAGCAATATTATTGTTGGGGATAATTTATGGGGTAGATGGGACCGGGGGTTGCAGGGGTGTCCCCCGCTCCATTTAAAATAATATGGAGGTTGCACGACTGTCACCCACAGGTTCCATGGCTTAATATCGCCGCAAAAATAAGATATTCTTGTATGCCGATATTTTTGGGCGAATATTAACACATGGAACCCCGAGATGACCCTGAGGGGTTCACAACTCTAGGTTCCACCGAGGACTCTGCAGCAGGTGCTAAACACGGTTAGCTATTTTCCAGGCTTGTGTGCCACGCCCTCTAAGAATGCACGGTGCACAGGAGTTCGTTTAGGGACACAATAGGGCAGGCAGGGATTCTGCCCTCTCTCTCTCTCTCTCTCTCTCTCTCTCTCTCCGAGACCTCAGAGCCAGGGTGACTGCAAGTGATCCACGCAAAGCAGCCGGGCTAATCCGCGGAGTCATCGCTGGCAGGGTGATCCGGCTACTGACGCTGCAGACTGGATTAGAGCATGCCCCATCCGCTTGGCACAGCGCCACCGGAGCCAGCCACTCTGACCATCTGACACTGGCCGAGAGAACGGCTTTATAGACAGGCAGTCCCTTAAGTGGGATGGGAAACTGACAGGGGGTGGGTGAGGGCTCTAAAACCTCACAGCATGTGTATTGGGGGCGTGGCTTAAATAGTGCTGGGCGGGGCCTAGCAAATCCCAAAAATATAAATCCCCACAATACATGGTTCAAGATCGCCTGTTATTCATATCATTGTACACATTGTACAATCTGATCTGCTTAGCTGCCTAAACAACACATTTTCCTGATATCTGTTAGACAGCTTGCCAAATAACATGCATTACCATCCACCCAGCACCCCAAAAGCAAAAAAAATGACATTTTTTTTCTTTTGCCGTCCTGGGGTTTAGTCCAGTGACGAGCCAGTGTCACATTGCACTGTGCGTTTCGGTAGGTTCTGGGGGTTGTTTGTTTCATGGAATACACAGCTTACAGGCTTTATGTGGCAAGCACTCCATTGAAAGAAAGAAAAGGAATCCAGGGCCTACGAAATGGCACTTTCCCATTTAGCTCGAGAGTGACAGCTGCCGGCATGCATGCACGCACAGGTCCATTGGACACAGAGAGATTCCTGGCGGTCGTGTCTCTGAAAGGCTAGCAGGGCTCGGTCAGATGTACACATTAGCACCCAGTGGAGTGGCCCCAGCCAATCAGGAAGCTAGGAACGAGGGTGTGTACCTACGGTATAGCCTGCATGCCTCCTTTACCACTACCCTGTATCCGGTACTTATTTTTCTTGGGCATGTCACCACCCCTGTCTCGGCTCCCTTCCAAATCCAGTACTTCTCCGCTCATCCCTGTTAATCTTCCCTCCCCTACTTACCTGCATTGAACCCCTCGGGTCAATCTCTGCCCGTTTCTGCATGACAGAAAAACCACCAACACCATAGAAAAGGGACTTGAATCGCTTTCTGTGCTGTGTGGCTACCATCTGTTTTTTCATAAGCAGTCTGCCTTGTGTTGTGTTTGCGCTCCCAATTCCCCAACCTCTTCGCAAGGATCCCCGGGGTGCTAATTGCCTTAAGCATCTGGTTGGGAGTGCGGGTTTGGCCGATAATGGCCGAAGGCTGCGTGGGGTTCCTTGATCGCTCGCGCCCACCATCGTTCGGCCACCCTGTGCGTGCATTCCATTCTGTGCATGTTGTACCTGGTGCAGTAGTAGGAGGTTCCGTCACTGTACCATTTCCCCAGAGAGGGACGGAATTTACTAAAGTGGTGAAAGGACAACGTGCAGATATGTTAACATTAGCATCTGGGCAGAGAGGAGCCAGCCAATCGGTTGGCTAGGAATGCGGGCTTGAACCGCCGGCACAAGCCCTCGTTCCAAGCCACCTCACGGCTGGCTACCCCCGCTGTCATTTACCCCCCACCGTCTGTCCCATTTCATTCATATATTTATTGGGAAGAGGTGCCTAGTCTCCCATTTCCATGGTGGCCATCTTGGAAAAGGATTTTCCTTCCTACAGCAGAACACTGCACGTGTCCCCTTGTAGGAAGGAAAATCCTCAGCACCCCAGATTACTGCTTTGGCAACCCGGGGTGGTAATGGCCTTCATCCCCAGTTCCAGCCATTACAATGGGGGATGACGGCATGCAGCCCTCATTAAACGCTCTTGCTTCGCTAGGGCCGATAACATAGGCTGCCGGGCCATTATCATCAAGTGAAATGTATCTTTTTTGCTCTACAGCCATTTCTGCCCTGGTGCGTATAACATCACAAACTGCACTTTTTATGGTGTCATGCTTTCCTAGCAGCCTGGGCCCCACTGTTCACACTGGGGGCGGGGTTTCGGGCGATATGCATATGGTTGGTGTCCTTTTGTAATCACACAGTTGAGCTCAAATTGAATGGCCAGTGCTGGAGGACAGCATGGGCTCATAAATGCCCATCCCTGCGTACGCCTCACTCCCTCCTTGCCCACCTATGGTGCACAGCTCACCCTTTGCACCAGTTGCAACCCCTCCGGGTATCGTTCTTGCACCAAAGCGTAGACACGATGTAGACTCGTAGATGCTAAACAAAGCCCGCCACTGCCTTGCTCTTTGGGCATTTTCTAGCCCATAACTGGTGCATCATTAAGGAAAGCAATCGAATGCACCCCATTTCCGGACTGGGATTCATGGGGGCACTGGTGAGAGAGGAGAGAAGACCCCACTACTTCGTGGTAAATCCGGGGCCGACAGTTCAAAAGCTCAATGTTAGACCCTACATTATAATGCATCACTTCATATTGTGCATCAAATGGTGGTGTGTGCAGACACCAACATGACAACCGAACACAAGAGAGGCTTAAACTGTGTACCTTGTTACACACACCAACCATTTTTTACATCATGCTCAGTTGCGTCCTGCATAATATTTTACATTTTATTTGTCGAAAAGAAGTGTCTGCAATTGTTTCTGCCCCTTTTCATCTCAGAGACCTTTATCAGGACAGGAAAACGCAGGCACATGAGCCTTCTGCGAGCTACTGAAAATAGGACAGAAAATATGAATGCAAAGGTTTTAGTTTAGTACAGATGCCACATCACACAGTGCCCCCACTTTCCTGTAGGGTGATGATGCAGGAATGGTAATTGCATTCCAGTCCCACATTGGGACACAGGGAAGACAATATTGAAATGAGACGCAGACGATCCAAGAAGCATATCATAACATTATGACTAACATGCTGCTGCGAGCCGAACGATATTCCAGCTCGCGACTGCCTGAGCACCGGGGATGTGGGGATGATGGCGGATTTGCATCGTGTTCCGGAAGCATTCATCGTACCCCTCCAAGCAGACATACAGACAATCAGACAGGCTGTCAGACTGGCAGGAAAATCAGCACCCAGGAGGCCGGCATGAAATTTGCATCGCACACTGTCTGCTATTATCACGTTTGATGATTGCAAGATACAGGAACCACCCGGCCCCCCCATTCCTCCCTGCTCGGAAGGTGGAGCTTATGTGTGTATTTCCAATGGCAAGACGTTCAATTACAATTCAACGCCCAGCACTTATGCTCGTATACAGAGTGAGACGTCATGCAGGTCTGAATGCCTTCCATGACCTATCTATCCATCCATCCACCCGTCCACCAAACTATCTATCTATCTACCAATCCATCTACCCATCCATCCTCCAATCCACCCACCTGTCCACCAATCCATCTATCCATCCATCCACCAATCCATCTATCTATCCACTGATCGATCTATCTATCTATCTATCTATCCATCCATCCACCAATTCATCAATATAGCTATCCATCCATCCACCCATCCACCAATCTATCTATCTATCTATCTATCTATCTATCTATCTATCTATCTATCTATCTATCTATCTATCTATCTATCTATCGATCTATCTATCTATCTATCTATCTATCTATCTAGCAATTGTTACTCACCGCTCCGTAAATAGGTCAGGAAGATAGATAGATGACCTTGGAGACGATATGTTCACAAGAATTGATATCCAGCCTCCAACTCCAGCTCCCCTGAGTTCAAGACTCAGGCTTCCTCAAGAGAGGGGCTCTTCTTTACAACGTACCTCTCTGCTGTTTCAATTGGAACAGGCAGAGGTGTCAGTTGAATAAAAGAGCGGGGAGAACACACACCGCCAATACCCAAGCTGCAAAGGAATACAAAGAGATTAGACAGTGCTGAGGAACCAAGTAAGCAATCAAGCACAGTATGGGACAGGAAATACCTAGGCAGTGATTGGAGTGGAACTTTCCCCGGGGAATGGACCTACAAGTAAGAAGTATCCATCCATCCATCCATCCATCCATCCACCCACCTACTCAACCATTCACCTATCCATCTACCTAATCTATCCTCCTATCCAGTGCCGGTCCCAGGTATGCCAGCGCCCTGTGCGAGATTTGTGAGCCGCCCTCTCCCTGCGCTGCCCACCACAAATGCAGAACATCAGGGTGCTCAGTTCTGTTGTTGGGCTGATACTAGAATAAGCATGAGCCGAACAGAACTGAGCCCCTTGCTGTTCTTGTAACGTGTTTTTAAGGGCACTTTGCTGCCAAGTCAGTGTCATGTGAATAGCGTCTATTAAAACATCACCCTTTATTTGCTGCACCGTGGAGGGGGCGCGCCCTTATGAGGCTGTACCCTCTGAGTGCTCCTTGACCCGGCGCTGCTGTCATCTATTTATCCATCCATCCAACCATCCACCAATCTATCCATGTATCCATATATTCACCTATCATCTTGTCAGGGAAGCAGCCCCTTTTTGGGGGTGTTTGACTGCTGGTCTGCCATGTAGAGCACTATCTGACCAGAGGTGTTGATCCGTTGGTGAGGTCAGGGGCCGCAGGCTTTTATGCAGTTTGGAATTGAGGGGTGGGCGGTGGTTATAAGCAAAGGGGAAGCGTGCTAGGCATGTCGTGAAGGAACAGGGTTTTTAGGAGTAGATTAAGGCCCAGTCCTGTTGGTGACAGGCGCGCCCCCTGCCGGCCAGAATAGGCCTGTGAGAATGATTCTGCCAGCAGCAGAGCGAGGCCCTGGCAACAGTGCTGAGATGTGTGCGGGCCTAATGAGGGACGGCACTGCCCCTTCCGTGGAAGTGCGCAGTCATTGGGCAGTCATCTTGAGGCAATCTGCACAGCGATTGGTCAGTGGAGTGTGAGCCCAGAGACCGAGCTGCTGGCAAGGATCCAGTCAGAGATTTTTGTTATGTATGTTTTAGTGTCATTTTCGGAAGCTGCAGAGACATAGCTCTCCAAGAAACATCCTTTCCACATATGAGAGGTGGGGGTGGCGTTTATGTTGTTACAGGAACTAATAAGAATAACTTGGAACCCGTTTATGATAGCCTCTCCTCAGTCCTCGCCCTCTCTCTCTCTCTCTCTTTCTCCCTCTCTCTCTCTATCTCTAATTCCCCGCCTCCCTTTTCTCTGCCTCTCTCTCTGATTTCCTGTCTCCCTCCTCTTTCTCTCTGTTTCTCTGTGTGTCTCTCCCTCTGTCTCCCTCTTAATTCCCTGCCTCCCTCTTCTCTGCCTCTCTCTATGATTCCCTGTCTCCCTCCTCTCTCTCTGTTTCTCTGTGTGTCTCTCCCTCTGTCTCTCTCTAATTCCCTGCCTCCCTCTTCTCTGCCTCTCCCTCTGATTCCCTCCCTCCTCTCTCTCTCTGTTTCTGTGTGTGTGTGTGTGTGTGTCTCTCTCTCTCTCTAATTCCCTGCCTCCCTCTTCTCTGCCTCTCCCTGATTCACTGTCTCCCTCCTCTCTCTCTGTTTCTCTGTGTGTGTGTGTGTCTCTCTCTCTCTCCAATTCCCCGCCTCCCTCTTCTCTGCCTCTCCCTCTGATTCCCTCCCTCCTCTCTCTCTGTTTCTGTGTGTGTGTGTGTGTGTGTGTGTGTGTCTCTCTCTCTATCTCTAATTCCCCACCTCTCTCTTCTCTGCCTCTCCCTCTGATTCCCTGTCTCCCTCCTCTCTCTCTGTTTCTCTGTGTGTGTGTCTCTCTCTCTCTCTAATTCCACACCTCCCTCTTCTATGCCTCTCCCTCTGATTCCCTGTCTCCCTCCTCTCTCTCTGTTTCTGTGTGTGTGTCTCTCCCTCTTCTCCCTCTCTCTAATTCCCCGCCTCCCTCTTCTGCACCTCTCTCTCTGAGTTCCTGTCTCCCTCCTCTCTCTCTGTTTCTGTGTGTGTGTCTCTCCCTCTTCTCCCTCTCTCTAATTCCCCGCCTCCCTCTTCTCCATCTCTCTCTCTGAGTTCCTGTCTCCCTCCTCTCTCTCTGTTTCTCTCTCTCTCTCTCTCTCTCTCTCTCTCTCTCTCTATCTCCCTCTCTACCTGTCTGTCTCCCCCTCTCTTTCTCGCTCTTTCTAAACCTTTATCTTTAGACATAAGGCAAAACAAGCAGAATAAAACACGAATACATTCGAATATGGAATATGGACACTTTACTCTGTTTGTGAAACATAAAAACGAAAAGTATAATACAAGCACACTGAAAATATCAGGATATATAGGGGAAATACGCTGAAAAAAGCACTTTAAAACGGAGCGGGGACTTCTACCTATGAAACGCAAGTCCTTACATGGTAGACATGCCAATGCTAAGGCACGAAGATACTGAAAGGCTCAGTCTAAACTAAGTGCATTTACCGCCCACATGACCTTTACTCCACAGCACCGGCTTTAAATATGACCCAGCTCACACCCTTCTCAAACAGCTGGTTCGATTGAGCTATAGTTTAGTGTAATCGGCTTGGTGTAGATTGAGTCTTCTGGTAGCCTTAATAAAGCTATTTTCAATATTGAAAAAATGTACTTTTCCTTGGTAGCAAACCTAAGCCTATATATGCACATTTTATTTGGAGAGTTTTTTTTGAAAACTCCAAGCAAATTGTTACACACCAGGAACCAGTTTTCCAGGTTTCTTCAGAAACCTGTTAATTCCATGGCAGACAGTAAATCACCACATCTGCATGTTTCGCCCTTTACCAGGCTTCTTCAGAGTTAATTGAAAACAAGACTACAAAGTGCCTAATCTCTGAATGTCATAAGAGAGTCATTGTCCCTTTCTATCGCTTTGTGCAGCATTAGTACCCTTGTCCTGGGCACCAGCCAATCAGGGAGCCCAGAACACAGGCTGAATACTCTAGTGCAGAGGTATTCAAACTATGGGGCGCGAGATCCCAGCCTGATTTAAAAAAAATAAAAAAAAACTTTTTTAAAAAAGGGAGTGAAGAAAAAGTGAGATGGGGGAGCCCCAGGAAGTGGCAGCTCCTTTATAATGGGTGAGGGGCGTCGACCCAGAGGCCAGTGGAGTAACTTTGCTGAAAATGTTGGGGGGGGGGACAGGACATCGGAATAAAAGATGCCCCAGCCAAATGAATGGAGACAAAATGGAGTGCCATGAAAGTTTGGGGGGACAAACACGCCTGTTCCCCCCTAAAATTACACCCATGTCAGTGGTCCCCTCATCCATTATGGAGGAGCCAGTACAGTGAAACATTGAACACCCTCTCAGCTGCCATTTCCAGCTAAGGAACCACTCCTGGGCTGGCTGAACTATCAAAGGGAAACATTGTTTCCCTTTGACTGTTCAGTTCCCCAGCTGCACATGCTCAATGAGGCATGCAACGATTGCAGCACTTTGCCAGCCTTGCATCGCTCATTGGAAATGCTGGCTGGGGAACTGCATACCTGTCTGTGCGAGGGGAAGCTCCTGCTTCCCGATTGCTGTTCATGATGCAGGAGCTGGGGCGCTGCTGAGGAAACCTCAGGACCGGGGCAGAAGGAACGTTTATTTTCATTTATTTTTTATTTAAATATGTGTATGGATGCATGTATGCTTGTGATATGAGTCATTCTATGGTGATGGGTGCTCGCGTGAATGATAGAGCGTTTGCTGTGTGAATGCTATGTGAATGTGTGTGTGTGTTTGTGTTGGTCTGTTAAGCTGGGTTTGGTGAGTGGGGGGTGGGAGGAGAAGGAGGGTTGTACAGCGTTGCACAATCCCCCTACCCACCTGCCAAACTGAACTCTCATTTTAAGGTGCTATGGAGCCCAGGGGACAGGGATAGTATCTTTTTGCTGGACATCTATCATAGATGTCCAGCAAGAAATATCATGCCTGCCCCCTGGGCCCTCCAGTGCCTCGCATGTACACATGATTGTGTGCTGTGTTAGGCACTGTGAGTCCCAGGGGACAGAGATGGTATTTTGTTGCTTGACATCTATCATATTTGTCATGTAAAAAATACCCTGCCTGGCCTCTGAGCCCCGCAGTGCCAATCGCAAACAGTTTGGCTTTTTACACAATTTTAAAAAAAAGTATGCTCTAAAAGGCAATATTTTAACCAATGACTTAAAAACATTTCCCGGGGAGAGAACCCCCCGAAAATCCTTGATTGATTCGGGCTTCCTCACTGCAGTCGGCCGCTATGGCATAACTGGGGGAAATTTTTATGCCCCTCCACTTAAGAAATTCACCAGCCGCCACTGGCCCGGGGACTGTGCTGGGAGTAGGGTGGGGGGTGCTCAGGGACTGTGGTGTGAGCGTGGTGGGGGTGAGCCATGGGAAAGTGGTGGGAGCAGGGTGGGGAGAGCTCAGGGACTTTGGTGGGAGCAGGGTGGTGAGCGTCTAGGGACTGTGCTAGGAGTGGGACGAGGAAGCCCAGAGACTGTCATAGGAGCAGTTGGGGGAGCCCAGGGACTATAACGGGGGTAGGGTGCAGTAACTCACTGTCCTTTTGGCATTAATTTGGGGTCCTAGCATGCCTACATTTTGCTTTGGGGGGGGTTCAGGCCAAACAAGTTTGAAGACCACTGCTCTAGTGTAAGCCACGCTCTGAGCTGCCTGTGAGCTGCATGCCCGCGCCCCCTCAGTGCCGCTGCAGCCTTTCTTCCTGTCCCCCTCCCCCGCCTCCACCTTAGTATCCGTTATGTTCTGACACAAGTGCTGAAGGTTATATCAATTAACAAAAAGTGAAACTTGTACTCTTGCATTTCTTCTATGACTCCCGCTTCTGACAGCTGAAGTATGTTTTCAGTGTTGATGGTGGTTACCATCAACACTGAAAAAGGACTGGCATCAGCGTAAGTGTCACTGGAAGAAAGATGTTTTTGCAAATTGTAATCTCACCTGTAGTACTTGTCTGGTGCGGGAATGCTGTTATTAAGTGGGCTGGTGTGCGGACCCTGCCGGTAACAGCCCTAGTGCCTACTTTTAAGGAAATTGGCTTTGCTCAGGCCCTTAGCTTGTCTGGTGGTGGGCCATTAAGTGCCGTGTTGGCCCATTGGCTCAGTTAATATCGTATCATTGACGTATAGCTATCTCTGTTCATTTCGTGCTCTCGACAAATGAAAATCAATAATGTGCACCACGTGGTTTCAATAAAATGTTGGCAAATGACTACTTTAAATCTCATTTTATTGGGGCATGGCAATATCTTTACCAATTAAATGGTAACCAAGCCAAAATAACATTTCAAATATTCACAAACAGTATTTCTTTAAATAATGAAATTTTGATTGTGCTTACTGGTTTCCTGGCCCTCACCCTCAATGTTTTTCTGGCCCTGATTCATGGAATTATTTGCGTGTAAAACAGGGATTTGCAGGCCATTCTGCCCGCAAATCTCCAATTCGTCAAACAGGGATTGGCGGGCAGAATGGCCCCTCAGTCTCGTCGAGTTCCTAGCCTCACTGTGCCTTGTCTTTCTTCCTCTTACAGGGTTCTCAGTATCTCAGTCGGGTGGGCTGCGGGCTTGTTCTGCCCTATGCAGTTTAATTCTTCCACCCCTGTGTGGCGTGCTCCTTCTCTCAGACCCAGTCGAGTTATAGGCCACTACAGCCCAGATTGATATCTCTTTTCTACCCCCTTGCAGGGTTCCCGTTTTCTCAGCCCCAGGTTGGCTATGGGCTTGGTTTATTGATGTTTTCTCCACCCACCAAACAGTCCACCATGATAGCTGTGTAACTTCTCTCCGGTGGGATAACTTGGTACTTGCATCAGCGTCTTTGGTTCCTTAATGCACTTATTTGCGCTTCATGATGTGATGCGTGGTTGTGTTTTCAGATTCTCTTTCTCCCGTTCGGGACTTCTGAGTTTGAGCATCGGGACGCCAGTACTTTGTGTTGCTTCTCTTCTCACGTCCTGCCTCAGTGGCCCCCGTCAACTTGGGTTGTCCACCTTTGTTGAAGCAACACCATACCTCACAGAACCCTCGATCTATGCCCACTACATCCATGTTGTGGTTCTCTGCTGTCCGGCTGAGGGACTACCTCCCTCCTCTTAATCTATGTGCGGGCCAGCATTCCGCGTGGTCCGGCGAAGTCTCTCCCTGTCAGCTGACTTCCTCTCGGCTTTAACTTCCTCCCTGGAGTGAAGATGAGAAGTGCATTGATCAATGGCCTATACAGCAATTGAGAATGTGTATAGGTCTGTAGAGGAGCAGGTGGACGCCTTATCTCTAACATCCGCCCCCTCACCACCGTCATACTGGAACAGCAGGAGAAGGCCTCTTTCTGGGACTCCATGTGTTACGCCTATACTACATCGAGTATACCAGAGATGATATGCACTCAGACAACTGTATCAAATGTATCCTCACACTGATGGAGTGGAAGGATGTCGTCTGGAGGGATGTCAGCACGCACCACTGGACCTCATGTAATGCTGAGTGAAATCTGACGTGGGCAGAGTGTTGTCATAAAGAAGCTATACGAGGACATACTGAAACGATATGAAAATAGTGAAGAGTAACAATGTAACTGAAGTGATAAGAGAAACATGTACAAACGATAAAGTAATTCTGTAAGTAACTTGTTGACCAATAAGTGTAAATACGCAGCAACGCAAGGTAGATGAGACATATAGAAGCTTGCTATAGAGGAAAATATAACGTGGCTAGGATGGCCATGATAGGAAAACTCCGACTTGTGCAAAGATTCAATTCAGCTACCTCAGAAAGAGACCAGGGGTGCAGAGTCAGGAGACGTTAGAGAAATAGCTTTGTGTCCAAATGAAGTTGAGACTATGTTGGCCTGGGATCAGGGATGCTATTTCAAGGAATAGCCGCAAAGCACAAAGGGAGGCAGATGGATAAGCGTGAGACATATTTCTCTTATATTAAAGAAGGAGAAAACATTTGCAAGAGCCAAAGTATTGGTCAATTAACAATGAATAAGGCTGCTACAAGATGGAGTGAGCGAGTCTCTAGGGGCCAAGAGGAACAATGACCTCCACCATAATTAAATCAAATAGCATTAAATAGGAGGTCGAAATGGACACATTTTCGTTTTTCTCACACATAATCCAGAAGTCAAAAACATGGGCTATTCATTAAGCTGCGGATACAGATAGTGATGTGCTTACACTCCCTTGAATGTCCCAGAACAGAGAGCAGGCTGCACGATCAACTACAAATGGGAAACTTTGGCTCATGGCCAGACTGATGAGAGATGACCTTGCTCCTTTTTATCTCGTATGATCCTAAATGCATCTTCATTCTTTTTGCTCTCTTCTGGACTGTCATCACCACTTTAAGCAGGGGCTGCACATGTCGGGTTATTATAACCTGACGCTGCTTTTAATTCTTTCAAAGGATAAAACCCTGTCCCCTCTGCATCTACATTCTTAGTTTCAGGCAGAGTAAGAGGAGCCGAGGGATCGATGCCCTCCCCTTTATGCTGATGAAGCATCCACTCTTCTGGTAACGGTTCCTCTTTCTCCTCTTGATACAATTTCCAGAGATCTAAAACTGCCAGTCTTTTCTCTAATTTCTTTCCCGTGTACGCAGCATGCACATGTGAGGTCATGTGTTGTAATACTGCCTTTGACAATGATCCCTCTTGTGGCCATGGCATGAACATTTTATCAACTGTGCCCTTTACTCATTCCGCACTTTACTGTTTGAGCTTGGGCACATGTCGTGGTAATGTTTTACAAAGGTGCATAAGACGACTGTCCTCCATAATGACAAGTCACAATGAACTGTCGATACTTACCAGATCGTTACCTTGTTATATTTAATAAATCTCTACTTATCTCAAAGCTTATTGCTCTATTCTTTTAATCTCAAAACAATAAATATGAGCAAGCACCATCAATCACTGCTCAATCCTCTTTTCTCTCAACAACCTATCCGTCTTCCAACTGGCGCCAATCACTTAACTCCTGAAGAGAGACTTGTCTTTGGCCTCAAGCCCTGAGATCTTATCTCTCCAGCCCTGAAATCTCTCCACTGGATCCCAGTGGCTGCAAGGATTAATTTCAAGACCCTTTGCATTGTCCACAAGGCTTTCTTGGGCATGGGCCCAAAATACCTTCAGCTCTCCCTCCGTAAATACCTTCCGTCCAGAGCTCTTCACTCCTCCACCTCTAATTCCCTCAGGGTCAGTCGTTTTTCTAAGAAATGAGCTGGGTTTAGATCTCGGTCTTGGGCTGGGGCCTCTCTCTGGAACAGCCTCTCTGCCACTCTTAAACTTGAGGAGAACCATCTCCATTTCCGAAGCACCTCAAGACCTTCCTCTTTGTCTCTGCCTCCTCTCCTCCTCTCTCCTGCTGATCTGCTCTGTCTCAGGATCGTGCACCAGGTCACCCTCTGACTTTCAGGGACTGGGGACCGTAGGGTTACAGATACAGACCCCAGTGCAAGGGATTGGCAGGAGGCAGTGCAGGTGGGTGGCAGGGTGAGGAGGTGAGCAACACCTGTGTGCGAGCGTGATACAAATAAAATCATTCATTCATTCCTTCATTCATTCAACTCAAACCAACTTCAATTCCAAATTTCACAATTTATCTCTTTGTCAAAACTTCATACATCAAATAATAATCACAATAATAACATAATGCACATTAAAACAAACCCTGTGATCACCTTCTCTGTTCCCTATAATATTTATAGTAAGAGGTATTCTTTCTTTGCCTCCAATTATATTACCCCGTACAGAGTTTAAGACATCACCTTCCACGGTCCTGACCGTGTGTATTCTCTCTCTTAATATTACGAATGGAATTTGAGATGTCTTCTTCTATCTCCCTTGAAATAGGATTACCTGGGAGTTTCCTTTATCCACACAAAATTCCCGTTACCCAACTTGTTTTCATACAATCTCACAATCCTGCCCCTTTATAATGCCATTTCCCTTGGTCTACTTACATCTGTTTAATTGACTAAAGGTCTTCGATATCGGACCCTCCTCCAATCCGAGCTCTTTGCCTTCCGTCCGCTGAGTGCCCGTGGTAACTGAGCAGGGATTTTCTTCAAAGAGGGACCTGCCCACAGTCTTGGTTTTTCTTGCAAGTTTATTTCTGTCCTCTGCTCTCCACAGGAAATGCCACGATCTTCCAGCTACTGGCGGAGGATAACCTTTAGATCGAAACCATCCGCATCGCTCCCACATGAGCATATGGCCCTTGGAATGTGCATCTGTTACTGGATGGGATTACACCAGAATAATCCAGACAAACTCAATAAATATGGCAATTTGCTGTTTTCTTAGAAATTATCTAAAACACAGAGGTAACACGAACGTCAACGGACGTACGCTCATTCTTAGCGATTTCCACATAAAATACAATGATATACTCCTTTATGCATCAGAATGGTGTCATGCTATGTGGCAATAGTGAAAAACCCATCAAGGGTTGAGATTGGCTAAGGGGCACATCTAGATATACAATCATATCGGAGCTAAATGTATCATTGGCTGTCTGATATCAGGTGGACAACTCATGACTACCTCTTCATACGTGTCATTTAAGGAATATCAGTTACACAGTGTTTCATTGGATCTCTCATCACCCATGACTTCTGCCATGAAATTCTCTTTGTACTTGGCCTTACAGAGTATTCTTGTCCTAGGAATGCAACAGGAGTGAGGGCACTTTCTATTGTGTCTGGAACTCCAAGTTCAAGCCCTATTTCCAGCCTTGACTCACGTGACAAGAGACCACAATTCTGCTCCTTCTGCAAGCTTTTAAATGTGTTAAGTGAATTAAGACGGGGCATCCTCTGTGTTCTTTCTTGCACCTTAACTTTAGAAGATTCATCTTCCGCACACATGTTCCTCTTCAGCGTCGATAGCTGACCTCGACTTCTCAGTTCTTGACTTCAGGCAGAAAGCCGCCCAACGCAGCTCCACTAACCTGCTATTCTACTGCGACACAGCCTTGCATTTTCTCTTCATGATTGTTTGGCTTATTTTTTCATGATACCAATGTCCAGTGTTGTACAATGGTGGCTCCGCCTGCATTCTATTCACTACTTGTAGCTTGCCTATACGATGACTTGATCTATTTTGCGTTTCAGCGTCTGTACATTCATTATACTTCTGATTTCTGCAGCACTTTCCAACGTGTAATCTTCTTCTTTTACACTTCTAAGCATCACTTCATTCTTTACTTCGTCATTTCTTCTGTAGGATTCATACATTGGGCCTCATTACGACCCTGGCGCTAAGGGATTACCGGTACCGGTAAGGGTACCCATACCGGTAATCCCTTAGCGCCTGATTACGAGGTCCCTTTGCGGGGTTCCCACCTTAATGGCTGGTTTTACCAGCCGTTAAGGAATGGACCCGCAAAGGGACCTTGGTGCTAATTACGGTACTGCAATTTGCGGTACCGTAATTACCGCCTTGCCCATTCCCATTATGCCCTATGGGGCAAAAATGGGAATGGGGAAGGGCCATGGAGGAAGGGGGAATTACCGCTCCGCCAACCTTGTAATGGGGTGGTAATTCCCCCTTTCTCCATGGCGGAGTCGGTATGTTACCGGCATGGACCATGGTGCTATTAGCACCATGGTTTTCCGCCTGGGTCGTAATGAGGCCCATTGTCTTCGTTCCGTATTTCAGGACTTTGGGCACACTTTATGACATTATCAGTCCATTTACTTAGCTCTTTCTCATATTCCTTCACGGCTCCTACAGGCCGTCATCAACTCGAAGGTACAGTCAATATGGTTGTTGCAATGAATATTGTCTTCCAAACACTTGCAGCGATATTGGTACAACAGGTGGTGTTAGACAGGTCACCAATACAGGGGAGGTAGGGTGGTAGGATCTCCTGCGGGTGTATACGTCGGCTCCTCTACAAATTCATGGCATATTTTTCATGGAGTTTTTCCGCAAATGTACGTGGGCCTCATCATCATAGCTTTGCATCTAAAAGATGCCATCTTCATATTGAGATCTGCTTTTATAAGGACGGCCCATCCCTGATTGGCTGCTGCCAAATGTGTGAATGATGCACTGTGCCCGAGAGGAAGCTGGATGTGCATCCGGCATGCAAGAAGTGTCGACAGATGGGAGTGTCTGCACCATCCCTTTCTTAGCATGGAGCAGATGAAGAAGACCCCTGACCAAGGAAAATGAAGAAAGCTCTGCAGATGCATTTCTCGTGAACCTCCAACCGATGCTGGAGCACTGATGGACTCTGCAAACCTCAGACTGTTCACATGACCAGAAGCAACTGCACGGTGAGCTGGCCCTGTGACTCTGTGGGTACAGTCCGGTTACTCACCTCCGGGACTATGAGTTCCATTGAACGACACGTCGTAATCACTGCACGACTCACCTCTTGCCTGAGGCCCTGACTCTTTTCCAAAGATCTCGCAGGCCATAACATATATGACCTCCGACTGCACACCACAGTAATGCACCTTTCTTGAAACACTGGAACAGCACTGGCATTGCTTTGGCATCTGAGACTGCAATCCTGTCTACCATGTTAGGGTAATTTCTGAGGTCGGCAGAGCCGTACCTGGGGTCGGCGGACCTCCAGCTCTCGGAAGGCCCTAACTCCTTCCAATGTCCCAAAGAAGTCGAGGTCCACACAAGAAGCAAAGGGTTACTGCTGTTTTATTATAACAAACGGGCAGGGAAAACAAGCATGGAGCAAAATCCAGTCCAGGCACATCCTATCGATTTTGGGCTCACATGGACACTTTTGTGCACTTGTGACATCACAATTTGCGTCACTTACTAATCATCACCGAACCTAATGCCACTCCGGGTTGGCTCCCAGAGTGGTAGGTCCAGTATAGCGACATGTAGAGCGTAACACTATTGGCGGCCACTGTGTCAGGTGGTGTACTTGGATCCAGGAGGTTGTTGTTTCCAGGTAATTTTTGATCTGCAGATAAGCTGCCCTATACAGTATTTTAAGGAGTAAGAGTACAGTGCTTATGGGTTGGTAGTTTGTAGGGATGTTAGGGACTAAGGTGGGTTTCTTCAGCAGAGGTAGGACCGTGCATCTTTGAGGTTAGTTTGGACCGTGCTCTTTTTGAATGAGGCATTGATAAGGCTTCTGATGAACGGGGTGAGTTCAGCAGCACACTCTTTGATGAGAGAGGCCAGTCAGATGTCACCTTGGTATCTAGAAGGCATGAGGCTAGTGATCATTTTCAGGGCTTCTGTGGTTGAGACCGGAGAGAAATCAAATTGCGTGCTCGTTTTTTGGGGCATGTAGCTATGTGTCTGCTGGTATTGGAACAGTGTTAAGTTCAACTTTTTATTTCCATTTTGGATTGCAGAGTAGCAATTTTATCAAGGCGGACATTTTTTATGTCTGTGGACCAGGCTGCGTCTTTAAGACAAGATTCTTGTTGAGGCACTGGGGATTCGAGTTCTCGTAGAATGGAGAAGAGTTCCTTAGAACCTAAGTTAGCTTTGGCGATTCTCTCATTGTATGTGGCACAATCTTCCAAAACATTGTCAGATGGGACTCTCAAACATATTTGGGAAACGTTCTGACAGTTTGAGGTGTCTTACACTCCATTCACAATGCCTTCAAATAACCTTGAATCTCTGTGATATTCCTGAACTTCAATGAATGCCATGAGAGTTGATGTGCCAAAAGGCAGGGTAAAAAATGATGAGTGCAAAATCACAAATCAATGGTTATCATATGTTGAAAAATGTAAACTCACTTCAAATATATATTTATTATTTTTTATTACATTGAAATTACTAGTTAAAACAATGGCAATACTAAAAATGTATAAATAAAAAAGTGACACTATACTGGCACAAACTCTTTAGAATGTAATACGATCTATTATTATGTGTACAAATATTACAAATAAAAAAAGATATCAGTCATTTGTATTTAAAATCTCTTTTAAATTGAAAAAAAAATTAAAATGTACAGCAATTTTAAAGATATGATATATTTAAGAACTTGATAAAGCTTGTATAATATTTTTAATATACATTTACACAAATATCATTTTTAAAATAGATTGCAATATCAAATCAAATAGAATTGCTTTATGATGTTATTTGGCATTTATATAGGGCCTTATGTATGATTGATATGATCTCAAAGCGCTGGTAGGTGGAACGCCCTCGGGAACTGCAGTTCAAGTCAGTAGAGAGAGAGAGAGTGTTGTATGGTGCGTGGGCGCACCGTATATGTGTGTAGCTGGTGTGGTTGTTACATGATAGCAGCTCCTTAGCAGTAGGTGTGGTGCTAGGGAGATCAGTTGGATGTGCTCAGTCTGGAGGGTGGACACCCAGACTGAGCTCTGGCTGCGTTAGGCCTGAGGAGATGCCTAAGCTAGCCGGTATGTGCTCAGCTAGCTGTGTTTTATTAGTATGATGAGGTTTCGTGGGGTCATGTTGGTATGAGAACAGCTAGCCCGAATGTGTCATAGCAGAGCTGTGTTCTAGTTGAATGATGGTGTATAGGAGAGAGTAAGCATAGTAGTGTGAAATGGTGGTTATCAGTAAAGTGCCTGGAACCAAGCACTAGAGCAGGACAGGGGGCGTACATAGCGGCATACGTATATAAAGCGACAGGATGGATAGGGTAAACATGTGATACAGATAACATGGGGATACAGGTACATAGCATATACATAGCATAAATAGGAGATACAGAGATATACAGAGATATATCCATTCAATAAACTTTAGCACAGTGATGATATTAGGCACACTTTCTAAATTAAACTATACTACCGTGACGCTATTAGGCACACTTTCTAGATTCAACTATACACAGTGATGCTATTAGGCACACTTTCTAGATTCAACCTCAGCACAGTGACGCTATTAGGCACACTTTCTAGATTCAACCTCAGCACAGTGACGCTATTAGGCACACTTTCTAGATTCAACCTCAGCACAGTGTCGCTATTAGGCACACTTTCTAGAGTCAACCTCAGCACAGTGACGCTATTAGGCACACTTTCCAGATTCCAATATACCACAGTTACACTTTTAGGCACACTTTCTAAGCTCAAACTTTGGCACAGTGATGCTATTAGGCGCACTCTCTAAATTCAACTTTAGCACCACAGTGACGCTATTAGGCATACTTTCTAAATTCAATTTTAACACAGTGACGCTATTAGGGCACACTCAATGATGTTGGGAATACCTTCTTAATTGAACTTTAACACAGAGACGCTATTAGGCACACTCAACGATGTTGGGAATAAAGCACAGCTCCTTGCTGAGAGTTGGCAACAGTGTTCTTCACTCCTGCCAGATGAAACGGGATGAGGAACATCCCCAGTGCCATAGGTCCTGCGCCTCTTTGGAGAGCGCAGTGGATCTGGTTCCTCCTGCTTACTGATGTAAAACATCGTGGTGGTATTGTCCGTGAAGACTCACACCCCTTTGCCCTTGAGGGACGGAAGGACTTGAGGGCCCAAAACACTGCCCGCAGCTCCAGAACGTTGATGTGCAACATCTTCTCCGGTAGCCACAGGCCTCTTGCATGAAGACTTCCAGTTTGAGCTCCTCAACCTTCCAGAGAAGCGTCCGTTGTGTCAGCATTCTGGTGCGGTGGGATCTGAAAATCCCCGCCTCCGGCCAGATGTGAGCAACCTCCCCACCACTGTATCGCTCGACAGAAGCTCTCGTCGAGCTTGATCTTGTCCTGGAAGCTTCCCGACACTTGTATCCAACGGTCGTAGAGGAACTCCTGCAGTGGATGCATCCGCAGCCTGCATAGTCGTATGAGGTAGATGCATGATGAAATCATGCCAAGCAGAGAGTTCATGGACCTCACTGTGGTGATCTTCAGTGCCAACAGCCGTTGCACCATGCCCAAAATGGCCGCTATCCTTTCCTCCAACGATACGCCAGGCACGACACTCTTGAGTCAGGATCCCAGAAACAGCGAGTCCTGCAATGGAGTCAAGCAGGACTTCGCAGGTCACTGAGAACCCCGGGTCCGTCAGGAGGAGGTCGGTCCTTGCTGTGTGGTCGATGGCGATGTCCTTTGAGTTGGCCCGAATGAGCCAGTCCTCAGGGTAGACTTGGATCCCTTGTAGACGCAGCTGCGTCGCCACAGGCGCCAGGCACTTGGTGAAAACCTTGGCGCTGACTTCAATCCGAAGTTAAGGGCCTTGAATTGGTAATGTTGCCCTTGAACCACAAGCGCAGAAACTTGCGGTGCACCTTGTCGATGGGGATGTGGAAGTAAGCATCCTCCAAGTCCAGCGTCGACAGATAGTCCCCTTCTAGTTGTCTGAGCACGTGCTTAAGAGTCACCATCCTGAACTTTTGGGAACTGATGTACTTGTTTAGAAGACAGAGGTCTAGGATGGGCCTACAGCCGCCGGCCTTTCTTACGAGGAAATAACGAGAGTACACTCGAGCCCCGGAGCCTCTGATTCTGATTGCAACAATACACTTTTCATTATGTTTAGATGCTTTGATATTCTTTTTTAATAACATATGTATGCATCATTTTTTTAAAACAATAGTGATATGAAATTCAAGTAAAATCGATTTAAACATGCAAAGAAAAAGTTTAAATTCATGCACATTTTTTAGGAAACACCCAAATTACTTGTCCATTTTTTTTTCCGGATGGACCATTTGGCCGAATTCAGCCTGTACAATAAAATCAAACCCCAAAAATACCGAACATGAGGAGCTGAGGTTGCGGGGGTGGCCGCGCTCCCTCTGTTTGGTATTATGCGTTTCAGGGGGTGCAAGGGTGTCCCCTGCTTCCTTGACATTGTAAGGGGTGGGGAACCAAAAATAAAAAGAACAGAAAAGAAAAAGGGACCCTGCAGTGTCAGATCCAACCCGCGTTAGAGGGAAAGAACTGATGCTGCAGGGGTACAGGAGAAGCAGCGGCGGCCAGCGAAAAGGTAAGTAGGATGGGGGGGGTTCGGTCTACGGCCAAATGTGGGTTGTTTTGCCGAAGTAAAAACTGATTTGCAGCGAAATCGGCTACAGTCAATTCCACTGCGATTGTTTCTATGGTAAAACAACCCAAATCCCATTTTTTATCTTGAACCAGTTTCTGGAGTGTTCTTGTAGTCTGATACTTGCTTTGCAAGCTCGCTCTGATTGCAGGATATCATAGATAATCGTAGCATCTGTGAATGGGCTGGCGAAGGACGCACCTGTGGCAGATCTGGTGCTGACCGATGCGTGTCATGTTTGGAAATGATTGGATCCTACGATCTACAATGGGACTGTGTGATCTTGCACCATTTCCTACTTTTAAATGTGATGTGAAACCCCCAGTTATTCTTGTCCCCTGCACCCATCTTTTTGGTACTGTTCGACCCAAGTTGGAACAACTTTAGTTCTAGAGCTGCTCACTGAAATGAGGCTTAGTCAGCTCAGTGGGTTCGGCACCTACTGCACTGCTTAGCACACTAACTGCAGGTCATATGTTAGAATCCTGATGGAAATCTAAACTTGTTGCCCTTGGCACGTCAAACGCCATGATTACCATTAGGCTGAGTGAGAGTAGCGCATATCATTCAAGAACCAAGAGATGGAGCGCGCAAGCCAAGAGGTTTATAGGCAGAGTCAAGCCAAAGCCCAACTGGAAGAGCCAAAGAAGGAGCAGAGCCATTGGGAAATTGCAAATTAGACAGCCTAATATTTTGTAAATAACAGAAGTGGCATCATAAACATGTTGTATTTATCATCACCGTAGTAAGCTTCCATTAGCTACAGCAACGCTGAACTGGACGGTCTCTCAAGCCTGACTAGCTCACGTGATTAGCATTAAACGCCTGCACTGGAAAAGCATTCCAGCCTCGCAGAACCCTTCCTTCGTGACCCCCGCACTGCCTCCTTGCACTCACTGCGCTGTGCTGCAAAACAATCAGAGGCAAACGCGCCATACAATACAATTACCCGGCCCCTCCCTGTGCCGGGCTTGGAGTGGCCACGTCACAGGCTCGCAGCGACAGATGCGATGCTCTCATGGTGACCTACACCTGACAATGATGTGTTTTCTGCCTGTGGGCGTTTTTGCAGTGTTGTAATCCGGTGCCAGACTGTGGAAATGGGATCCGCTGTGACACACTCTACTTTGAGTGTGATGAGGGGTGATTACCGCCTCTTCACAATCAACCCAGAGCACACCTATTCATGTCGAAGAGTGATGCACATGGATATTTATCGGGTGATCTGGGGGCCCTCCCCCTAGTTCGCAGAAAGTGGGGGTGGGGGGTAGATTATCAGTGATGTGGGCGGGATTGTGGCCAGATTGTCAGTGGTGTGGGTGGGACTGAGGGGGTGGAGCTAAGTGTCGAATCAGGTGTGTGCCCTGAATTTAGGATGCTGGCAGCTTTGCATAAAAACAAAGTGCATTTGGGATCATAACAATGACCACCAATTAATCAGTGCTGGTAATTCAAGAAATTCTGTTTACCTCCATTTTTCTCACATCACCAAACTACAAGGTTGCCAGGATTACCTCCGCGGTTTTATTGGATGATAATACCACTTATTTTTGGAGGTAAAATTGGAGGAGTTACCTACTTTTCCTTCAAAAATCGGTGGTATTACCATCTGGAAATACCGCCAGAGGTAATACTGGCAAAAATCTCCAAGGAGTGTACTCCATAAAATGGGGATTTACACCACCACACAGCCACTTGTAATCTGGTGGTATGACCACTCGAGGTAATACCTCCAGTGGTATTACTACCTGACCAAGTGGCGGTATCAGTAATTCCATTTGCCGGTATTCCACTGGATTTACAGCCAGAATATTGAAAAACTAATGAGCCTCACTGTCTCTATGCATGCAGCTAAGGGGCAATATGCAACGAGTGCCGTAAAAGTTGAGGAAGCTCTCGGCCCCTGACTGCTCGTGAGACTCGCGGCGCTGAACACTGTGTCTGAGACACAGCGTTCAGGAGACTCGCGGCAGTCAGGGGCAGAGCGCTTCCTTAACTTGAGTCATTTGGGTCTCGGGTCTACACAGAACGGCGCTCTGTCAGGACGGTTTTTGCCCGAGCACAGCCCCTCTCGTGGATATGTGTAGAACCCGGGGATGGCACAGACACGGTTAAAAAGGACCGTAAATTAGTCCGCTTGGTATTTAGCGGAAGAGACATACAAATACGTGTTGTACTTCTCATTATACTACACAATATAAAAGATTACATTTTAATTATGCAGGGAGTAAATCTCCAGTGTTATTCATTTGCAGGTCACTCTGCAGAAGTCACACAGACTGGAAGAGGGCTCGGTAAAGAGCAATATCACTTTATTACATAGTGCTTCATGTCACTTCTAAGTGCTGCAATTAACGTGTCATTACTTCGCAATTTAATGAAGCTCATTTGATCAGCCTCAGAAGGATAAAGGATGCGGCCTTGACTACGGCTTGCAGATATCTGAGATGAGCGCTTAACACACTGAGCTATTTTAACATCCTTACACGTGCAAACCACTACGGTGGACACTTTGGTCCTTCAGTGTTGGCACTGTCGGTTAGGCTTAAAGTGCCTCCAGCCGAGGGCTGGTGCATGGCAGATATTTTGCACATTTTGCAACTTCACAGACTTGCACGTGGCTGCCTGCGATTTCCTTTCCCATTTTCCCTGGGCACAATCTCCTCTGCCTGTTTCCGGTATGCTAAGCTATGGCATTTATAACGCAATGCATTGGTCATTAGAGTCAATAGACTGCAATTAAAGGCAGCCTCTGCTGGACAGAAAGGTGGCCGCGCAGAGCACAACCTAGGGGCATGTTTCCATTGTCGGTGCTACCTTTCGTTATGTGCATTCTCTGCACTTCTGCTACAGTCTTTCCTAAATAATGTGTAATGTTTGTTTCACTGCAAGACACGATTGTATGGTGTATTTCAGCGATGGCAGTGTTGGGCGGACTCTAGTTCTCATCTAGTGCCTCTCTTCCCGTAACTGATGTTTCATACGGAGGCCCTCATCTACATATGTTTCCATGCATGGCAGACACATTGGCATGCGTGGACCACATAAACAGTGCACGGGCTGCAGCAGTCCTCTGCATTTATCTCTGGAGATGGTGGCTGCCAGGAGCACCAGTGACCCCGGTGACATTTCAAGATAAATGAACTCACAGCACAGTGAGGGAACTCACTGTAAAATTAGGTCAGTAGGTAGGGTTACTTGCAAAGCACAACAAGTCAGGGTTCTGCAACCGTTGGCTGTCTAGATGTTTTGGACCACAACTTCCATCCTCCCTATCCAGCATAATCAATGGTTAGGGATTCTGGGAGTTGTAGCATTTACTCTTGTGCCCCCATTTTAGAGGCATTTCTCCCTCTATCCAGGTATCCCAAATTCCGGTGTTCGCTGCGGCACACTGTGATAAATTCATTACCTTTCCCACAGACAATCGTAATCTATTCCCCGTCCCTCCGGGCCCCTCTCCCACTGCACAGGCTTTCAATCAAGAGAGACCACAACTGGCGAGACCAGCCAATCGCGTTGGACCTAGAAAAACGACCTTGAAGATGAACTCCCTCTGGGTTTAAGGTATGTTTACCTTGCACCACGTCTGTGGACATAGGCCGCAGGCACGGCTACCCATCCATGAACCCTAGAATTCAGCTATGGCTATGGAATTCCTGTCTAGCACCTCGCATAGCCATCCACACTGAAACCCATGACGTACTGTAACTCCTTTGACATTAGTATACAGCAACTAACTACAACATATGTCGGTCTAGCTGGGCACACATCGAACCTCTGGCACTGTCACTCTATCCTATACCACCAACAGCACACGCTCACGTGCCTGACCTCCGGGCTGCTTACTGGAGCTTAGCCATCCCACATAAGTCCTAATGTGGCAAAATGTACACGCGCATCTTATAAATCAACTCTTAGAATCTTCCCCACATGTACTACGGTCCCTGAGGGCTTTCCACCCACAAAGCACATTGAGGCCATACAAATGGGAAAGAGCGCTATATAGGTGACGAGTACAATACAATGCAACTACCCCACCTGTCTCATTACCTAATATCCTACTCCCCTTGGCACTCAGCCTACTTATGCTTTCAGCCATTGTCAGCATTTACCCCACTTGAATAAGGTATCAATTTTGAATCTAACCTCAATGGGTGAGGTAACCATACTTTGCATCAATCCAATTGGGTTAGTCAGCCACAATTTGCATTTAGGGCAGTTATGGATGGGGTAGAATTGTGAAGATTAGCCGTCTGCCATATCTAGACAGAATTGGGAATATTAGCTGTGTGTCATATCTAGACAGAATTGTGAATATTAGCCGAGTGCCACATCTAGACAGAATTGTGAATATTAGCGGTGTGTCACATCTAGACAGAATTGTGAAGATTAACATGCATCACATCTAGACAGAATTGTGAAGATTAGCCGTCTGCCATATCTAGACAGAATTGTGAATATTAGCTGTGTGTCACATCTAGACAGAATTGTGAAGATTAACTTGTGTCATATCTAGACAGAATTGTGTATATTAGCCAAGTGTCACATCTAGACAGAATTGTGAATATTAGCTGTGTGTCACATCTAGACAGAATTGTGAAGATTAGCCTTGTGTCACATCTAGACAGAATTGTGAATATTAGCGGTGTGTCACATCTAGACAGAATTGTGAAGATTAGCCGTCTGCCATATCTAGACAGAATTGGGAATATTAGCTGTGTGTCATATCTAGACAGAATTGTGAATATTAGCCGAGTGCCACATCTAGACAGAATTGTGAATATTAGCTGTGTGTCATATCTAGACAGAATTGTGAAGATTAACTTGTGTCATATCTAGACAGAATTGTGTATATTAGCCAAGTGTCACATCTAGACAGAATTGTGAATATTAGCTGCGTGTCACATCTAGACAGAATTGGGAATATTAGCTGTGTGTCATATCTAGACAGAATTGTGAATATTAGCCTTGTGTCACATCTAGACAGAATTGGGAATATTAGCTGTGTGTCATATCTAGACAGAATTGTGAATATTAGCCGAGTGCCACATCTAGACAGAATTGTGAATATTAGCTGTGTGTCACATCTAGACAGAATTGTGAAGATTAACTTGTGTCATATCTAGACAGAATTGTGTATATTAGCCAAGTGTCACATCTAGACAGAATTGTGAATATTAGCTGTGTGTCACATCTAGACAGAATTGTGAAGATTAACATGCATCACATCTAGACAGAATTGTGAAGATTAGCCTTGTGTCATATCTAGACAGAATTGTGAATATTAGCCAAGTGTCACATCTAGACAGAATTGTGAATATTAGCCGTGTGTCACATCTAGACAGAATTGTGAAGGTTAACATGCATCATATCTAGACAAAATTGTGAATATGAGCCATGTCACATCTAGACAGAATTGTGAAGATTAACATGCATCACATCTAGATAGAATTGTGGGGATTAGCACGCATCACATCTAGATAGAATGGTTAACATGGGCATGTGTCACACCTGGATAGAATTGTAAAGATTAGCCTGCATCACATCAAGATGGAATTGTGAATATTAGCCTTGAATCACATCCAGACATAATTGTGAAGATTAGCCTTGAATCACATCCAGACAGAATTGTGAAGATTAGCCTTGAATCACATCCAGACAGAATTGTGAAGATTAGCCTTGAATCACATCCAGACAGAATTGTGAAGATTAGCCGTGTGTCACATCCAGACAGAATTGTGATGTGATGTGTCAATTGTGATGGTTAGCATGCATCACATCTAGACTGAATTGTGAAGATTAGCATGCATCACATCTAGACTGAATTGTGAAGATTAGCACGCATCACATCTAGACTGAATTGTGAAGATTAGCATGCATCACATCTAGACTGAATTGTGAAGATTAGCATGCATCACATCTAGACTGAATTGTGAAGATTAGCATGCATCACATCTAGACTGAATTGTGAAGATTAGCATGCATCACATCTAGACTGAATTGTGAAGATTAGCACGCATCACATCTAGACTGAATTGTGAAGATTAGCATGCATCACATCTAGACTGAATTGTGAAGATTAGCATGCATCACATCTAGACTGAATTGTGAAGATTAGCATGCATCACATCTAGACTGAATTGTGAAGATTAGCACGCACCACATCTAGACTGAATTGTGAAGATTAGCATGCATCACATCTAGACTGAATTGTGAAGATTAGCATGCATCACCTAGCATCTGTCACATACATATGGAATTGTGAAGATGATCATGCATCACATCTAGACTGAATTGTGAAGATTAGCATGCATCACATCTAGACTGAATTGTGAAGATTAGCATGCATCACATCTATACTGAATTGTGAAGATTAGCACGCATCACATCTAGACTGAATTGTGAAGATTAGCATGCATCACATCTAGACTGAATTGTGAAGATTAGCATGCATCACATCTAGACTGAATTGTGAAGATTAGCATGCACCACATCTAGACTGAATTGTGAAGATTAGCATGCATCACATCTAGACTGAATTGTGAAGATTAGCATGCATCACTTAGCATCTGTCACATACATATGGAATTGTGAAGATGATCATGCATCACATCTAGACTGAATTGTGAAGATTAGCATGCATCACATCTAGACTGAATTGTGAAGATTAGCATGCATCACATCTAGACTGAATTGTGAAGATTAGCATGCATCACATCTAGACTGAATTGTGAAGATTAGCATGCATCACATCTAGACTGAATTGTGAAGATTAGCATGCATCATTTAGCATCTGTCACATACATATGGAATTGTGAAGATGATCAGGCATCACATTCAGATAGAATTCTGAAGATCAGCATCCATCACATTCAGATAGCATCATGAAGATTAACCTGTGTCACATCTAGAAAGAATTGTGGAGATTAGCACGCGTTACATCTAGATAGAATGGTGAACATGGGCATGTGTCACATCTGGATAGAATTGTAAGCATTAGCCTTGTGTCACATTTAGATAGAATTGTGAAGATTGGCAGATGTTACATCTAGACAGAATTGTGAAGATTAACGTGTGTCATATCTAGACAGAATTGTGAATATTAGCCAAGTGTTACATCTAGACAGAATTGTGAATATTAGCTGTGTGTCAATATCTAGACAGAATTGTGAAGATTAGCCATGTGTCACATCTAGACAGAATTGTGAATGTTAACATGCATCATATCTAGACAAAATTGTGAATATGAGCCATGTCACATCTAGACAGAATTGTGAAGATTAACATGCATCACATCTAGATAGAATTGTGGGGATTAGCACGCATCACATCTAGATAGAATGGTTAACCTGGGCATGTGTCACACCTGGATAGAATTGTAAAGATTAGCCTGCATCACATCAAGATGGAATTGTGAAGATTAGCCTTGAATCACATCCAGACAGAATTGTGAAGATTAGCCTTGAATCACATCCAGACAGAATTGTGAAGATTATCCGTGTGTCACATCTAGACAGAATTGTGAAGATTAACATGCATCACATCCAGACAGAATTGTGAATATTAGCCTTGAATCACATCCAGACAGAATTGTGAAGATTAGCCTTGAATCACATCCAGACAGAATTGTGAAGATTAGCCGTGTGTCACATCTAGACAGAATTGTGAAGATTAACATGCATCACATCCAGACAGAATTGTGAATATTAGCCTTGAATCACATCCAGACAGAATTGTGAAGATTAGCCGTGTGTCACATCTAGACAGAATTGTGAAGATTAACATGCATCACATCTAGACAGAATTGTGAAGATTAACATGCGTCACATCTAGATAGAATGGTGAACATGGGCATGTGTCACATCTGGAAAGAATTGTAAGGATTAGCAGGTGTCATTTCCAGATGGAATTGTGAAGATTAGCAGGTGTCACATCTAGACAGAATTGTGAATATTAGCCTTTTGTCACATCTGGATAGAATTGTAAGGATTAGCATGCATCACATCCAGATGGAATTGTGATAATTTGCATGTGTCACATACAGATAGAATTGTAAAGATGAGCAGGTGTCACATTTAAACAGAATTGTGAAGATTAGGATGCATCATATTCAGATAGAATTGTGAAGATTAGCACACGTCACATCTAGATAGAATTGTGGGGATTAGCACCCATCACATCTAGATAGAATGGTTAACATGGGCATGTGGCACACCTGGATAGAATTGTAAAGATTAGCAGGTGTCACATCTAGACTGAATTGTGAAGATTAGCATGCATCACATCTAGACTGAATTGTGAAGATTAGCATGCATCACTTAGCATCTGTCACATACAGATGGAATTCTGAAGATCAGCATCCATCACATTCAGATAGCATCATGAAGATTAACCTGTGTCACATCTAGAAAGAATTGTGGAGATTAGCACGCGTTACATCTAGATAGAATGGTGAACATGGGCATGTGTCACATCTGGATAGAATTGCAAGCATTAGCCTTGTGTCACATTTAGATAGAATTGTGAAGATTGGCAGTTGTCACATCTAGACAGAATTGTGAATATTAGCTGTGTGTCACATCTCGACAGAATTGTGATGATTAACATGCGTCACATCTAGACAGAATTGTAAATATTAGCCTTGTGTCACATCAAGACAGAATTGTGAAGATTAACATGTGTCATGTGTAGACAGAATAGTGAATATTAGCCCTGTGTCACATCTAGACAGAATTGTGATGGTTAGCATGCATCACATCTAGACTGAATTGTGAAGATTAGCATGCATCACATCTAGACTGAATTGTGAAGATTAGCACGCACCACATCTAGACTGAATTGTGAAGATTAGCATGCATCACATCTAGACTGAATTGTGAAGATTAGCATGCATCCCTTAGCATCTGTCACATACATATGGAATTGTGAAGATGATCAGGCATCACATTCAGATAGAATTCTGAAGATCAGCATCCATCACATTCAGATAGCATCATGAAGATTAACCTGTGTCACATCTAGAAAGAATTGTGGAGATTAGCACGCGTTACATCTAGATAGAATGGTGAACATGGGCATGTGTCACATCTGGATAGAATTGTAAGCATTAGCCTTGTGTCACATTTAGATAGAATTGTGAAGATTGGCAGATGTCACATCTAGACAGAATTGTGAAGATTAACGTGTGTCATATCTAGACAGAATTGTGAATATTAGCCAAGTGTCACATCTAGACAGAATTGTGAATATTAGCTGTGTGTCAATATCTAGACAGAATTGTGAAGATTAGCCGTGTGTCACATCTAGACAGAATTGTGAATGTTAACATGCATCATATCTAGACAAAATTGTGAATATGAGCCATGTCACATCTAGACAGAATTGTGAAGATTAACATGCATCACATCTAGACAGAATTGTGAATATTAGCCTTGTGTCACATCTACACAGAATTGTGAAGATTAACATGCGCCACATCTAGACAGAATTGTGAAGATTAGCATGCATCACATCTAGACAGAATTGTGAATATTAGCCTTGTGTCACATCTACACAGAATTGTGAAGATTAGCATATGTCACATACAGATAGATTAGTGAAGATGATCATGCGTAACATTTAGATAGAATTGTGAAGATTAGCACATGTCACATCTAGATAGAACGGTGAACATGGGCATGTGTCACATCTGGAAAGAATTGTAAGGATTAGCATGCATCACATCCAGATGGAATTGTGATAATTTGCATGTGTCACATACAGATAGAATTGTGAAGATGAGCAGGTGTCACATTTAAACAGAATTGTGAAGATTAGGATGCATCATATTCAGATAGAATTGTGAAGATTAGCACGCGTCACATCTAGATAGAATTCTGAAGATCAGCATCCATCACATTCAGATAGCACCATGAAGATGAACCTGTGTCACATCTAGAAAGAATTGTGGAGATTAGCACGCGTTACATCTAGATAGAATGGTGAACATGGGCATGTGTCACATCTGGATAGAATTGCAAGCATTAGCCTTGTGTCACATTTAGATAGAATTGTGAAGATTGGCAGATGTCACACCTAGACAGAATTGTGAATATTAGCTGTGTGTCACATCTCGACAGAATTGTGAAGATTAACATGCATCACATCTAGACAGAATTGTAAATATTAGCCTTGTGTCACATCAAGACAGAATTGTGAAGATTAACATGTGTCATGTGTAGACAGAATAGTGCATATTAGCCCTGTGTCACATCTAGACAGAATTGTGAGGATTAGCCTTGTGTCACAACTAGATAGAATTGTGATGGTTAGCATGCATCACATCTAGACTGAATTGTGAAGATTAGCATGCATCACATCTAGACTGAATTGTGAAGATTAGCACGCATCACATCTAGACTGAATTGTGAAGATTAGCATGCATCACATCTAGACTGAATTGTGAAGATTAGCACGCATCACATCTAGACTGAATTGTGAAGATTAGCATGCATCACATCTAGACTGAATTGTGAAGATTAGCACGCATCACATCTAGACTGAATTGTGAAGATTAGCATGCATCACTTAGCATCTGTCACATACAGATGGAATTCTGAAGATCAGCATCCATCACATTCAGATAGCACCGTGAAGATTAACCTGTGTCACATCTAGAAAGAATTGTGGAGATTAGCACGCGTTACATCTAGATAGAATGGTGAACATGGGCATGTGTCACATCTGGATAGAATTGTAAGCATTAGCCTTGTGTCACATTTAGATAGAATTGTGAAGATTGGCAGATGTCACATCTAGACAGAATTGTGAAGATTAACTTGTGTCATATCTAGACAGAATTGTGAATATTAGCCAAGTGTCACATCTAGACAGAATTGTGAATATTAGCTGTGTGTCAATATCTAGACAGAATTGTGAAGATTAGCCGTGTGTCACATCTAGACAGAATTGTGAAGGTTAACATGCATCATATCTAGACAAAATTGTGAATATGAGCCATGTCACATCTAGACAGAATTGTGAAGATTAACATGCATCACATCTAGACAGAATTGTGAATATTAGCCTTGTGTCACATCTACACAGAATTGTGAAGATTAGCATGTGTCACATACAGATAGATTAGTGAAGATGATCATGCGTAACATTTAGATAGAATTGTGAAGATTAGCACATGTCACATCTAGATAGAATGGTGAACATGGGCATGTGTCACATCTAGACAGAATTGTGAATATTAGCTGTGTGTCAATATCTAGACAGAATTGTGAAGATTAGCCGTGTGTCACATCTAGACAGAATTGTGAAGGTTAACATGCATCATATCTAGACAAAATTCTGAATATGAGCCATGTCACATCTAGACAGAATTGTGAAGATTAGCATGCATCACATCTAGACAGAATTGTGAATATTAGCCTTGTGTCAAATCTACACAGAATTGTGAAGATTAGCATGTGTCACATACAGATAGATTAGTGAAGATGATCATGCGTAACATTTAGATAGAATTGTGAAGATTAGCACATGTCACATCTAGATAGAATGGTGAATATTAGCCTTTTGTCACATCTGGATAGAATTGTAAGGATTAGCATGCATCACATCCAGATGGAATTGTGATAATTTGCATGTGTCACATACAGAAAGAATTGTGAAGATGAGCAGGTGTCACATTTAAACAGAATTGTGAAGATTAGGATGCATCATATTCAGATAGAATTGTGAAGATTAGCACGCGTCACATCTAGATAGAATTGTGGGAATTAGCACCCATCACATCTAGATAGAATGGTTAACATGGGCATGTGGCACACCTGGATAGAATTGTAAAGATTAGCAGGTGTCACATCTAGACAGAATTGTGAATATTAGCCTTTTGTCACATCTGGATAGAATTGTAAGGATTAGCATGCATCACATCCAGACAGAATTGTGAAGATTAGCATGCATCACATCCAGATGGAATTGTGAATATTCAACATGTGTCACATCTAAACAGAATTGTGAAGATTAACATGTGTTACATCTAGACAGAATTGTGACTATTAGCCTTGTGTCACATCTATATAGAATTGTGAAGATTTGCATGCGTCACATCTAGACAGAATTGTGAAGATTAGCTTTGTGTCACATCTGGATAGAATAGTAAGGATTAGCATGCATCACATCCAGACGGAATTGTGAATATTCAACATGTGTCACATACAGGTAGAATTGTGAAGATGAGCAGGTGTCATATTTAATCAGAATTGTTAAGATTAGCCTTGAGTCACATATAGATACAATTGTGAAGATCAGCATGCGTCACATTCAGATAGCATTGTGAAGATGAGCCTGCACCACATCTAGATAGAATTGTGGAGATTAGCACGCGTCACCCCTAGATAGAATGGTGAACATGGGCATGTGTCACATCTGGATAGAATTGTAAGTATTAGCCTGCATCACATCCAGATGGAATTGTGGAGATCAGCGTGCGTCACATCTAGATTGTGATGCCACTAACCAACCCTACTAAAATAACTCAGCCCCCTTGCATACACCTCTCAAACTCTGAACTAAACACAACCATACCTCAAAAGCACAATAAACCGTGCACACTTCACTACACTGCAACAACAAAACAAACCACAGATAGCCTCGCATAACAGCACATGACGGCTACCAACCCGAAAAACACACCTAACCACAGAAGCAGTGTAAACCGAATTGAAGCTGCCAACAGCACATCCCAGCTCTCTTGTTCTTCTCTCCTGGTCAGTCCTACTAACTTACCCCCCCCACCTTACCCTCTCGCTCTACAGATCTACCAGAGCTCCAAGGGACCACGCAGGTGGTGACAGTGCACGGTATAAAAAACCTTTAACATAACATAACAGTGATGAATTGGTTGGATATTTAAAGACCTGTCTTGGGTGATGTTCCACCTGTTCCCTTGTTTTATGGGGCATAACCCTGAAAATCATAGGTTATTGAATTGGTGGGATATTTAAGGGACTATTCTAAGGTAACGCACCACCTGCTTCTGGAGTCTGAAGCTCTATATGTGTTATAACCTTGTACCTCTTAGGTTGGTTGCATAATTAAAGACTTCTCTTAAGTTGATATGCGGCCTGTTCCTGGACAATATATAGTGTATACCCCTGCAGTTATCTTCGCAGGAAATGTGTTGGGTATTTAAAGACCTCTCTTATGGTGTGTACAGGCTCCCTTGCAAGTGAAGATATTTAAAGCCAGGGACATTGTTTCGGGATCTCCAGGGGTTGCAATAGCGATCCCTGACGTCCCCCTTGCTAACATTAAAACATCAAATTAAAAAAAGTGATTTATTTTTATTTTTATTTTTATTTTTTATGCAAGATCCCAGGCTGTGGCCAGCACCTGTGGCTCTTTGCTTCTGGAGTGGCTGGCTTTCTTGTTCAGACCTCTTAAAAAAAATAAAGAACAGTGGTTCCACAAGTCTAACACCTTCAGCAGTGACTCTAAATAAGAAAGAATAGGAATACCAAATAATTTGTCTTTCTGGAATTCTATACTATAATCACTGATTTAGTCTGTTCTTAAAAACCGCAACTCAGCCTTTCATCCTTTCATCCTGAGTACCAACACAGGTTGGATGATATTGTATGTATATTTGTTCTATATAAAGTGCTTTAGCGTAAGTGCTATATAATAACACATCATTATCATTTGGCCATGGACGTCTGCTTGTATTCACAGTAATTTGGTAATATGGGCCTATAGGCACTGATATTAATGATACATATGGTGATCCATTCTTGTATGAAATGTATATCACATTATAGTGATATCGTAACCATATTTTTCGTAGTGTACTTGGGAACAATGCTGTGTGATGCCACTTCCTGTTTTGTCAAGGGTTGAAAGGTTGTGTTCCATCGCTTCCCGTGATATCACTTTGGGGTGGGGTGAAATTACATCCCTTCCTGTGATGTCATCAGAGGTCAAGGGCCGTGTGATGTTACTTCCTCTACCCCTGGCATTCTGGTAAGATGACGTCTCTGTTTAAAGACCTGTCTGAGGGTGATGTACACCTGTTCCTGGTGTTACATGGTGTATAGCCCTGCAGCTCATTGGTTGGCTATTTAAAGATCTGTCCTAAGCAGACACGCAGTCCGTAACCCGGTCATTATGGGTTATAAACCCACAGCTCACAGGATAGTAAATATGTGTTATAGTCAAAGACTGGTCCTAAGGTGATGCAGGGCTTGCTCCCATGGTTATCTGGGGCATAACCCCAAATGTCTGAGTTTGGTGTGGTATACCACCTGCTCCGGGTCTTTTATGGGGTGTAATTCTGAATCCCTCAGGTGGTGGGTGAATGGGTTGGGGTGATGTGTAGCCTGGTTCCACGTGTCATATGGGGCGTAACTTGGAATCTCTCAGGGTGGGGTCTATCTTAGTTATTGCCGACCTCTGAGGACCTGGTCAGACCTGTCGCTGAGAGAGCATGGGATTCCTGTGGATCTAGGATTCAGGCAGATCTAGAAGGATGTGAGATCCTCTTATCAAAGGGAGAGATCACAAAGGTGAACAGATCTCAAGGTGAGGGATGAACCTAACATCCAGTATTTTGAGGGTAAACACACATAAAGGTTAGATGATCGGCACAGGATGAAACCGGCATCGAAGCTGAAGCCTCTTCTCCACATTCCCAGTCAACTTTTGGGATTTGCTTTGCAATGTAATTCCCATTCCCAGTCAACTCTTGGGATTTGCTTTGCAATGTAATTCACATTCTCAGTCAACTCTGGGGATTTCCTAGTAAAAGAACATCATTTATTTCCTTCAAGGTACAATCAAAAACAAACATTTGCCAAGACTGCACTGAGTTGTGTGGTGTGAATGGGGGTGGGAAAGGATTAGCTCCCACTCACTGCACAAACCAAGCAGAATGGGGGGAGGGATTAAGACCTTGAATGGGGAGAAAGAGCACTCGCTTGCGTCACCATCATTAAGCTGTCCCATTAAACACGTTTATTACATAAACTAACATTTGCCACTTCATTTACATTGAAAGAAATTACCTTTTTCGTGGCTTATGTATCACTATTTTTAATGGGTCCTTCTTACGTGAGCGAGTTACTGGCCTGCGCTGTAATCTGATTTCTACGTAGTCCAGCCTGGCCTTGTTGATGCTAGGCATGGCAGGAATGTGTGTTGTTTGTGGAGGTCACATCAACATACGTGCCTACATTACCCATTCCTTTCTTAGACACTAGCCGAGGCCTTACTTTAACTTTGCCTTGTTGGAAATGTAGTCTTGGGTTTATAATGGGAAAGACCTGGACTACAAGTCCAAGAATGCAAAATTAAAGCCAGGAGTGGACTAACGTCTCCCGAATGGAACGGATAATGTTTCCATGTATGCTTCCAGTAAACGTGCAGTTGAAGAACACAGGGCAGAGCTAGGGCCATGTTTCTGCTGCCCTAGAGTGGGGACCATAATGTATGTTAAAATGTATATGCAATGGGATGAAAAACCTGTTGAATTAGTATCTCAATTTGAATATCTAGGTGCTGGTATAGATCACAAACCTAAATGGCCTGCCCAAATGAAAAAGTACAAGCATTGGTCACCCAGCAGCTGGGAGAAGTGAGAGGGCTTGCAACTGAAAATGGTGGCGTCTCCACTAATGCAATCATCAAAACATATACAGCTAAATTCGCCTCTAATGTGATGCATGGAGCAGAAGTCTGGGCTAAAACACTTCATGAGATGTTTGATAAGCTGGAACTGTCTCAACAGGTTACCTAGACTCCCTTCCAGCCTTCCAATTGAATATATTAGACCCTAGGTATGTGTAAAGTGAGCCGAATTCTCATCTCTCGTCACATTAACTACTCTTAGAAGTCCTTAAATTCTGTTAATGACACCTCATCTCTCCAGAACATCATTCCTGAGAGGTACTTCCAGGCAGTGCCTATTTAGGGAGGCCAGTGGTTGGCGGTCGCGTCTTGTAATTGGTTGCACCAGCCATAGCCATGTTAACCTTAAATCCTTGATAAGGAAAGAGCGCTGTGAATATAAAAACGGTGGTAGGTCTGCCCCGAAGCAAGAAGTGATGATGTCAGTCAATACCCGCTCAACGCCTTCCCATTCATCGCTACCCATTCACCACTTCCCATTCATCGCTACCCATTCATCGCTACCCATTCACCACTTCCCATTCATCGCTACCCATTCATCGCTACCCATTCACCACTTCCCATTCATCGCTACCCATTCACCACTTCCCATTCATCGCTACCCATTCACCACTTCCCATTCATCACTACCCATTCAGTACTTCCCATTCATCGCTACCCATTCATCGCTACCCATTCATCGCTACCCATTCATCGCTACCCATTCACCACTTCCCATTCAACGCTACCCATTCACCACTACCCATTCACCACTTCCCATTCATCGCTACCCATTCATCGCTACCCATTCACCACTTCCCATTCATTGCTACCCATTCATCGCTACCCATTCACCACTTCCCATTCATCGCTACCCATTCACCACTTCCCATTCATCGCTACCCATCATCGCTACCCATTCACCACTTCCCATTCATTGCTACCCTCATCGCTACCCATTCACCACTTCCCATTCATCGCTACACATTCATCGCTACCCATTCACCACTTCCCATTCATCGCTACCCATTCACCACTTCCCATTCATCGCTACCCATTCACCACTTCCCGTTCATCGCTACCCATTCATCGCTACCCATTCACTACTTCCCATTCATCGCTACCCATTCGCCACTTCCCATTCATCGCTACCCATTCACCACTTCCCATTCATCGCTTCCCAATCATCGCTACCCATTCACCACTTCCCATTCATCGCTACCCATTCATCGCTACCCATTCACCACTTCCCATTAATCGCTACCCATTCACCACTTCCCATTCATCGCTACCCATTCATCGCTACCCATTCATCGCTTCCCATTCACCACTTCCCATTCATCGCTACCCATTCATCGCTACCCATTCACCACTTCCCATTCATCGCTACCTATTCACCACTACCCATTCACCACTTCCCATTCATCGCTACCCATTCCCCACTTCCCATTCATCGCTACCCATTCATCGCTACCCATTCACCACTTCCCATTCATCGCTACCCATTCATCGCTACCCATTCACCCTTTCCCATTCATCGCTACCCATTCACCACTACCCATTCATCGCTACCCATTCACCACTTCCCATTCATCGCTACCCATTCATCGGTACCCATTCACCACTACCCATTCATCGCTACCCATTCACCACTTCCCATTCATCGCTACCCATTCATCGCTACCCATTCACCACTACCCATTCATCGCTACCCATTCACCACTTCCCATTCATCGCTACCCATTCATCGCTACGCATTCACCACTTCCCATTCATCGCTACCCATTCATCACTACCCATTCACCACTTCCCATTCATCGCTACCCATTCACCACTACCCATTCACCACTACCCATTCACCACTACCCATTCACCACTTCCCATTCATCGCTACCCATTCATCGCTATCTACATTCTGTTCCCAACAATAAGAATTAAGTTTAATTTACTCGAAACTTTTACAGCCTTTTGGGCTGGGAATACAATATGTACAGGGTTAAGTAAATGCAGAATGTGTGGTACTAATACTGTGGAACCCACTAAGCATTTAGCTCTTTTTTATGGGCAGTGAATTTGGCTAGATTTATTATCTCACCAAATGTTGGGGTTTTATAAAGGATGTATTGAATGAAATGTGTATTGATTCATACATTTTTTAGCTACTGTGATGTTTTCTTTTTCTGTTTTTGGTTGTATGTATAAAAAGTCTTGTACTATTAAAAAAAGAAAATGTGTTTTTAGGGCCAGTAATATACCTCCAAGGCCTGGCTGCTGGTGGCCACATTGGCCGCTGCCTAGAAAGGCACCAGCCCTGTGAGGGGGCATCATAGGGTTTCATCTAGAAGGAGCTGCCTATGTTATCAATCTTAAGCACCCACTACTTTGTCTCTCCGCAGCCTCCCCCATTCTTAACTCTGCCAAGAGGTACGCGCAACTGTGGCGACCATGCTGAACGGCGAGACGAGCGCCTCGGCGCGGAATGTCATGCGTAGCTCCAGCATCAGCGGGGAGATGTATAACATCGAGAAGAGTAGTGCGGTGCCCCCGGACGCCACCAGCCTCAGCACCAACAAGAAGAGGCGTTCCAGCCTCGGCGCCAAGATGGTAGCCATCGTTGGGCTGTCCCAGTGGAGTCGCAGCACGCTGCAACTTAACCAGCCAGGTAAGACCCTTTGCTCTGCCTGTACTTGCCTACATTAAATAAGAGTTTCCTTTCTACATGGCGTGTACTCCCTAGCCCAGACAGACCCTCACACTTGTTACAGTAAAGGTGGACAAGCAAGATAGCAGCGCTCGCGCTCTCTCTCTCTCTCTCTCTCTCTCTCTCACACACACACACACACACACACGCACACGCACACACATACACATGCTGAGCGAAATTTGAATTCTTTAGTGGGACTACATGTGATTAGAAGTTTTTCAATTTCCCAATACCTCTTCTGAAATAAACGTTTGTTTATCTGATATTTATACCAGCAATTTAATCTGAAAGCCCAAGCAAAGAGTTTACACTTACCTTGGAGAGAAATTCTGGCTTTTTTTTCTAGCAATTTAGCAGGTTTCAAAAACCACAAAAGCGATTTTGGCCTTCTTTATGTTCCAAAAATGATGATTTTTTGTATTCGTAAAGTTTCGCCATGGTATTGAATCTGCCAACATTTAAAAGTCTATTTTCAAAATTTGCTATAAGAGTTAGTGACCAATTTCACCCATTCTTTAGGCATCCTGTGACCCTGAGACTCTTTAAAGTGCCAGAACGATTCAGTGGGCCCAATTGTGAAAGATTTGCACCTGTGGAGGAAATATAGAGATGGGTGGAACCCCTTTGAGATGGCCTGGGGCAAATCTTTGAGAATCGCTCTTAGACATCCCAGCGAGTCTCCAGGAGCCTTCAAGGCTACCCTAGTTTTAAGCTTTGTTGATAAGGTCTAAGATAGCGGCTGCAAATCACAGTTGCTAACGGGTACCTCTGATTTGGTCCAGTGCAAATCTTTGAGAATCAGGCCCAGAGCATTAGGCTCTCAGCACAGGGTACTCAGCTAAGAGGAGTGCACAGAAGAAATGGTACCTGATTCTCAAAGATTTGCACTGGAGCGAATCAGCGATGCCCGTGAGGATTTCTAAGTTGAATCAGTGGTCTTATACCGGATCCACAAGGGCTAAAACCGCAACATCTCTGAGATGATCGTCTCGCGAGGATAGCTCAGGGGCAACGCGCTTGCCTTGGAAGCAAGATGACATGGAGCAACACAGGTTCCGGGTCCGCGCTTATAAACCTCTGGGTATTAACCGCATTATAAATAACCAATCATTTCATGCTAAGCAAGTGCGATTCTCAAAGATTTTGCCGGAGGTTATCTCAGAGAAGCTCCAGGAACCTCCAGGTTTGCCCCAGTTTAAGCCTTTGTGGATCTGGTATAAAGCCGCAGGTGCAACGGGCAACGGCCATCTTTGATTTTCCCCAGAGCGAAATTTTGAGAATCCGGCCCATCATCTCAGCTTAGCTTCTAGAACTTTCGGAGTATTGTGCAATGCTGCATGAAGGCACATCACTGCCCCAGTGTGCAGAGCTGGGGATTACTGCAGCAGCTGCCCTGGGGAAAATTGGGCAAGAGGTCCACACGAGTGGTAGGGGGCGGGGGCGGGGCATCGAGACAATCCTGGTGAACTGGAAGAACTGAGGAGGGGATAGGGAAATGGAAGGGGAAAGCAGGAAGTCGAAGAGAAGAGCGAAGTGGCAGAGAAGTGAAGGGTGAGCAGGTTCTGCCCAACAGAAGGGAAGGGACGTGTGCAGGGGGAAAATCAGGGAGAACATTGAATGTGCAGGAGGGGCACTGACACATGTTAACATAATACAGCATCCAGGGCCCAGACTACAGACATTGTGCACTGGTGGAAGTGCAAAGTTTCACCGTTTGCCCTAGTGCAAAAAACCTTGGAGACGTATTAGAAAACAAGTTCACTGTGACAAGTGTAATTTTTCATAGTATAAGCACTAGAGCAAAATCCACCCGAGTGCCAAAAACCTGCACTTTCAATGCATGTTTGCACCAGTGCAAAGTTTGCCCTATTTTTATAAATACCAAGACATATTAGAGAACTATTGCACCTCGGCAAGTGCAGTTTGGCATGGTATAAGCACATGGGCAAAGATTGACCTTGGGCGAAAAAGATACATTTTCACTGCTTTTTTGCACCAGGGCAAAGTTTGCCCCAGTGCTAATACGGAATGGTATTAGCACTAGGGCAAACTTTTCCCTAGTGAAAAAACACATAAAAAATGTATCTGTTTTGCACTATGGCAATTTTTGCCCCGCTGCTTATACATGCCAAACTACACTTCCCATGATGCAATGGTTTTCTAATATGTCCCAGTGTTGTAAAAAAATAGGCCAAACTTTGCCCTAGTGATAATACCATGTGATTTTGCACTTGCACCGGTGCAAAGTTTCTGTAATGGGGCCCCTGATGGGCTAAATGTGTTGCTTTCATTTTGAGAAAACGTTGAAAGGAGATGCTTGTTCCATTCTTTAAGTAATGGCTTCAAAATGCAATGCTTGCTATATATCTGTGTGGACCTACAGAACACGCTAACAACACATGGTATCATTGGGTGCTTTTCTAGCGCTTTGCAACATTGTGAAGCAGCTTCAAAGCACTGAGAGTGAAGAAGCAATACAGAGGAGCAGTAAAAAGACAAATGGACCGAGACAACCAAATGTGATGTAATGGGGGATGCACATGTGTTTTCTAATGTGTAAGGCCCCTTCACAGCGCTGAGGGTGAAAATGAAGGAGGGGGCGGGGGTAGTGGAGAATGATATGATATGATCGTTTATTTATATAGCATCTATACACAATGTGTTTCAAAGCACTTCAAGGCAAGGGAGGGAACAGGGGAAAATACAATGACATTCTAACAGGCCATGAACAGTAAGGATGGGAAATTAAATATCATACTTGGCTTGACGACATTTCAGATAGTGCTGGAGGGGAGGGGGAGGAAAAAAACAAGTAAAGGGAGGGGGGAGGAGACAGGCGAGGTTGCTATCATACTAGGTCGAGGGAAAATTCTGATTGAGTAAGTGTATAGAAGAAAGTAAGGGGAGGAGATAAGAAAAGGGAGAAAGGGAGAAAGGGGGCAAGAAAGGGAGAGGAGGAGAGAACAGAGAGTAAGCAGTCAAAAGAGTGGAGAAGCAAGAGGGGAGAGCGAACACAATTGCAGAAGTCAGTAGTAACACATAATGTTGCACATCAAGATACCAGATGAAGATGGGAACAGCATGATTCAGGGCCACCATGAGTACAAGATGCAAAGGAAGTCCAGCAAGAAAGTTGAGAAAGGGTGATGCACCGTGAATGAATGAAGTCCATAAAAGTCAAATCCAGCATTGGCCACAAGACGGTGATGGTGAAACCAGAATGTATCAGGACAGACTAGTGCAGCAAAACAAAGCAAGTCTGTGGGCCGAATTGTCTACACGTGCGGGGTGGTGGGGACGAGGGGGCTCTTCCCCTTTATCCCCATCACCGGTGTATGCCCAGTTATAGAGGAGAGATAAGAGAGTGAGCCTGGAGTCCTGGCCAGGTGGGAGTAGGTTTCAGTAGGCAAGTTCCATACAGGGAATACAGCTTATTCTCTGGTGCCCGAGCAGTCCTTGGGCCCTGCCAGCATCCTCATGGGCTGTTGCTTGGCTCTGCTAGCAATGACCTGCATCTGTGCCATCCCTTCCTAACAACCCTCCCTGTGTTTAGCTGCCAATTTATATTAATACATGGCAGAAGGAAAGGGTGCATGGGTGTAATTTTAGGGCGAGACAAGGGTGTTTGTCCCACCCAACTTTTGTGACACGCCATTGTGTCCCACTCATTTGGCAGGGGCCCCTTTCCTTTAGATGTCTTGTTCCACAAAACATTTTTAGCAAAGTCACTCAACTAGTAGGGTGACTAGACATCCCGGTTTTGCAGTCTGTCCACGCTCACCCCCTTCCCGAGAGTTTTTAAAATTTAAATAGGTAAAGGGTATGTGACAACAATTATAATCAACTACGACACACACACCGCTAACTGATTGTGCCACAGCGACCAGCTTGGAGCTGATTACCAGCAGCAAGCGCCGTAAAATCAATCACCGCCTGCTCAGACCGCCTCACTATCCCCAGATACAAACACCAAAAAGCCGGAGGGTGCAGCTTCCCCGTGATCGCTGCTAAACAATGGAACTCCTTACCCCTGGCGTTGAGATCAGACCACTCCCTCTGGTCCTTCCGCAAAGGCCTCAAAACCTCGCTCTTTCCTCAAGATATCGAGAAGAACCACAACCTATAGCTCTTCCAACTCCTCCATACTAATGATTCTTGCTTCCCACAACAAACTGTATTTACTTTATACATTTTTTACTACGCTTGACCCCTGATCTCGCAGCCCCGTGTAACTTGCAACTACTGTAACCTAACTTAACATGTATCTACTGTAACCATACTCTTTCGTAACAGCGACCAGATGCCTCCGGGTTAGCTGCGATAAACAAATGTCAAAATAAATAAATAAATACATCACAACAAAAGCTCCTTTTAGATTAACATGCCAACATTCACAGCCAAAACCGTGCAATTTACAATAAATTTGATATATTATTTGTATAAAGGAACAGTGCTGGAAATGGTTTGGGGTGCGAAGGTGGGGGCGTGTTGGGGGGTAATGGGTGGGCTGTGAAGGGGTAGTTCTTCTTTAAGTTGTTTGCCATCCCGGTCTTTCTTCTTGATAATCTGGTCCCCGTCCAGCAGGGGGGACTCAGTTATTATAGGGGTGCATCGCAGTTTATTGGGTTGCCCTACCAGCTCTTGGTACAGAACTTTGCTGAAATTACACAGCTGCTGGACTGCTACAGTGATTACACAAATGAATCTTAGCAAGCTGGGCACCCCTGTTTGTATGTGGTTGGGTGTGTAGTGGGATATCACAATGAAAGGGGAGCCACATCTTTCGGGTACGCTGGGAAAAGATGAGACGTGGCACTGCGATTCGAGAAAAACAGGAAGGAAGGGTGCACACCTGTGTTTGTTTTTGGTGTGAATTGTGCATTGCACTGGTGTGCAAGGAAGACATTCCCCTGCCGGAACGATTCCATATAAACTTCCAATGGGGAATAAACAGTGCATAACACATGGTTTCCCTTGTCACTGTGTCTTTTATGTTTGTGTACATGTGCAGGCCCGTTTCTTGGCCCGGGCGAGGCGGGCAGCTGCCTGGGGCGAAATGTCCCAGGGGCACAATTGTCCCGTCCCTGCCCCTGGCTGGAGGGGTTCACATGTCTTGGTTTGTTGGGCAGCGATTGCTGCGGGCAGAGAGTTCGGCAGCGCTCTAGCAGGTACTGGCGCTGCCTCTTCGGACTGTAATGTCACATAGTACGCAAGTACTACGTGACATTACAGAAGTCAGACAAGGCTCCCTCTAAGCACTTGACTTTCGCGCCATTTGGGGTGGGGGTAGGCTGGGGTGGGGGCATGACAGGGCGCCTTTCCTGATGGCTGCCCACCTTTGCTGCTGCCTGCATCCTGTTCTCGAGAGGGCTGCTTTCCTTTCGGCGTTCCTGGCAGAAACATTTCTTTTCATCTCTGACACATTTTTGTGCTCGGTGCACCGCTTCATTAGAAAGAAGGTAGGTGCCATGTTTGTTTTGTTATGCCTTTGTTTGTGTTTTCCCTGTCGGAGCCGTACTATGCATGATTGCTCTCGTGTGCGTGTACTGAGTGTGTGTTCGTGTCAGCGCGAAAGTATGAGAGTGTGCGTTTTCACTGGTCACCTTTTCCCACTGTCGTGCCCCCACTGGTCCCTGTGTCCCAATGTGTGCCCCCACTGTGTCCCCTGCCCCCACTGGTCCCCTTTTCCCACTGTTGTGCCCCCACTGGTCCCCATGTCCCACTATTGTGCCCCCACTGTGTCCCCGTGTCCCACAGTTGTACCCCCACTGTGTCCCATGTCCCAATGTGGTGCCCCCACTGGTCCCCATTTCCCAATGTGGTGCCCCCACTGGTCCCTGTGTCCTAATGTGGTGCCCCCACTGTTTTCCCATGTCCCACTGTGTGCCCCCACTGGTCCCCATTTCCCACTGTGGTGCCCCCACTGGTCCCCGTGTCCTAATGTGGTGCCCCCACTGTTTTCCCATGTCCCACTGTGTGCCCCCACTGGTCCCTGTATCCTAGTGCCCCCACTGGTCCCTGTGTCCTACTGTGTGCCCCCACTGTGTCCTAATGTGTGCCCCCACTGGTCCCTTTTCCCACTGTTGTGCCCCCACTGGTCCCCGTGTCCCACTGTGTGCCCCCACTGTGTCCCCGTGTCCAACTGTGTGCCCCCACTGTGTCCTAACGTGTGCCCCCACTGGTCCCTGTGTCCCGATGTGTGCCCCCACTGGTCCCTGTGTCCCACTGTGTGCCCCCACTGTGTCCTAATGTGTGCCCCCACTGGTCCCCTTTTCCCACTGTTGTGCCCCCACTGGTCCCCGTGTCCCACTGTGTGCCCCCACTGTGTCCCCGTGTCCCACTGTGTGCCCCCACTGTGTCCTAACGTGTGCCCCCACTGGTCCCTGTGTCCCGATGTGTGCCCTCACTGGTCCCTGTGTCCCACTGTGTGCCCCCACTGTGTCCTAACGTGTGCCCCCACTGGTCCCTGTGTCCCACTGTGTGCCCCCACTGTGTCCTAATGTGTGCCCCCACTGGTCCCTGTGTCACACTGTGTGCCCCCACTGTGTCCTAATGTGTGCCCCCACTGGTCCCTGTGTCCCAATGTGTGCCCCCACTGGTTCCCGTGTCCCAGTGTACACCCCCACTGGTCCCTACCCCCACTGGTCCCCTTTTCCCACTGTTGTGCCCCCACTGGTCCCCGTGTCCCACTGTGTGCCCCCACTGTGTCCCCGTGTCCCATCGTGTGCCCCCACTGTGTCCTAACGTGTGCCCCCACTGGTCCCTGTGTCCCGATGTGTGCCCCCACTGGTCCCTGTGTCCCACTGTGTGCCCCCACTGTGTCCTAACGTGTGCCCCCACTGGTCCCTGTGTCCCACTGTGTGCCCCCACTGTGTGCCCCCACTGTGTCCTAATGTGTGCCCCCACTGGTCCCTGTGTCCCACTGTGTGCCCCCACTGTGTCCTAATGTGTGCCAATGTGTGCCCCCACTGGTTCCCGTGTCCCAGTGTACACCCCCACTGGTCCCTACCCCCACTGGTCCCCTTTTCCCACTGTTGTGCCCCCACTGGTCCCCGTGTCTTTGTTGGTTGTATATACTGCATCCTGTGCCATGTTCATGGTCTCCTGGTTGGTGTGCCCAGTCCTCATTATCTGCAGCCTAAGTGGGACTGGGGCATACAATTGTTTTGGGCACCAATGAAAAGGTGGCCCACCGTTGGAAATGGCAATTCATTCCTTGTGTGACAGACTGTTTGACTTTGGGTAGGAGTCCCTTAAAGGTGTAGTTTAGGAGTGGCACGCAGGGTGTGGTGGGAGTGGCGTGCGGTGGGAGTGGCGTGCGGGGTGCGGTGGGAGTGGCGCGTGGGATTGGGTGTGGGGGGGCGCATTCCTAGTGTTTCACTCTGGGCACCAAATGGACTAGAAACTGCCCTATACATGTGTGTGTGGGGGTGTAGGGGGCGGTCGCTGTGCATGTGATAATGTGCAGGGTTAAAAGTGCCCCTTTCATATAGGTGTTCAGATAAGACAGGATTTGAAAGGGAGACCCGAACAGTGATGGAGCCAAATAAGAGGCGCTAAAACCATGAAGCATTTCACCCCTATGGGCTCAAATAAGCTTGCTCACACCCGCCGTCCCAGCCCTTCCCTTACGGATCACACCTTAAAGCTTTAGATCTCTCTAGGCAGAACGGCAAACTCAGTAAGCACCTTATCGAAAGATGGAGATTTGAAAAGACCCCACTAAAACCCCTCATCCGTGTGTGAACATGCACAGTTGTGCACATGGGCGTGTAGACGCGCCCGTACACACGCACATTTTCCTTCTACCCGACCAGCAGTTGCTGAGCCTGTTTCCTCTAGTGATTCTACATCCTGGGCTGATTCGTGGAATTATTCGCATGGAAAATAGGGTACTTGCGCGACAAAACTGCGTGCAAAACTGCGTTTGTCGATTCATGGAATTTAATGTGCAGTACTTTTCCTGGACTTGCGTGGAGTTTGCGAAGGCTCGGCTGCGTGGAGTTTACGAAGGCTCGGCACATCTCTGGAGCCGTCAAGGGCCTTCCGTGAGACTCCCCACAGAACGTGGCCGTGCCTTGCACAGAGGGCTGGGAAGACAGCAGAACACCAAAAATGGGGAAGAACTTGCTAAAAAGTGGGCGTTCCAAGGGACGGCCTGCAGACAGTCCCTCGCAAGCCCATAATGTATTTATTTATTTATTTCAGTTTTTATAGGGCGCTCCATACCCGTAGGACTCAGAGCGCTGCATGAAAGAGAAAGAGAGTCTAAAGTCCAAAAAAAGAAAAGTTTATTCAGGTAGGTTCAAAAGAAATGTTAATCATTTTGTCATTTATAGGCAAGTGATAAAACTTTGTATTTTATCCCTTGCACAGCACAAGATTCATTTATGGATTCGATCGCGCAACCCCTCGGCCAGGAAATGGCCATGCAAGTCCTTCATACTATCCGCCACCCTAAGGCAGGCGTAAGTACACTTGCGCATAGGGATCGCAGCGCGGAAGTGGGTTTGCATGTCTGATTTCTGGGTGCGTGTACGCAACCGTGGTACCAATCCAATTTAGGGGTGCACATACGCAGGGTAGCAGGGTGCAGGAATGGATTACGGGGGTTCGCATGCAGATTTTTCTAGATTGCAACCGAGTTCTGATTTTTCAAATGCATGTTGTCAGGGTGCCGGATACAGTTACAGGGGACCCGGCGCAGGGTCCCCAAGATGCAGGCCTGCTTGCAGGGACCCCACGCACTGTTTGAAGGGGTGTGTATTCACACCTGGGTGAGCACGCAAAGGTAGCTGTTCTGGCTGTTTTTGCTTTATGAGGGTGTGTCGGGGCGTTCCGGGCACCACTTGTGAATACGGTTACTTTTACGCAGTAAATTCCGTGAATACGCGGGGTGTGCATTTTTTCATTCTGCGCCCAGGCTCGCGCAGTGTCCTTCTCGGCATGCAGCCCCTGCAGAAGTTCTGTGCACATTTCCATGAATCGGGCCCTCTGTCTTTAGGGATATCAAGTGGTAGGCAAAGTTGCCCTCACATGGTGAGGGTACCTGACGAGGATGAAGAGGTTGAAGGGTGGGGCATGACTAGAAAGGGATGGAAAGAACAGCAGTGGGTTCAGGAACACATTGGTACTTTGGCTACTAGTATCTTGCTCATCTGCCTTTGGCCAGGAGGCCTGCTTCGCTTTCCTAACACGCAATCTGTTTCCTCCAACGCTGTTCGCAAAATGCATCATTGGGCATCATTGGGCATCATTGGGCATGCTTTATTTGTAAAACATAGCTTTGATGAGAACGGGCGGTTGCCTTGTGAAGCCACATCCAGATAAGGGTGCGTTGCCGGGTTGGGGGTCACTTTACTGAAGGAATGATTCCATGGTAAAGGGTTATGCTTTCTGTTTAAATAAATAAATACATAAATAAACACATAAATGGGGTTCATGTGGGTGTCTCTGTGCAATGGGAGTGAGGGTTGACAAGTGACAGAAAGGGGGATGGAGGGGAGCAGAAAAAGGGGTTGTAGAAAGATTATCGTGAAATAGATAATTCCATATATGTTTCAATCAGCAAACAAGGAAGGAAATCACGTCATGGCTCTTCTCCCACCCCACAGGCCTATCAGTGGCACAGGCTGGCTCTTCGCCCCTCCCCCCCATCCTGACTGGCTTATCAGTTGCACAGGCTGGCTCTTCTCCCGCCCCACTGGCCTACCAGTTGCACAGGCTGGCTCTTCTCTTGCCCCACTGGCCTATCAGTTGCACAGGCTGGCTCTTCGCCCCCCCCCCTACTGGCCTATCTGAGGCAGAGGCTGGCTCTTCTCCCCACCCCCCCCCCGTCCTGACTGGCCTATCAGTGGCACAAAAACAGAAAGGAGCAGGGAAACTCCAAACTCTGGACCAGAGTATTATAGTGCCACAGGAATCCGGAAAGAAATGTCCAGAGAGCAAAACTGTGTTACTTTAAAATTGTATCCATTTTATTTAATTATGATACAAAAATTTAACAAATAATCATTTAATGATATAATACTTTAAAGAGCATATTATGACATATCACAGCAAAAGGTGGTACATATAAAACATGGCTAAAATTAGACCATCAAACAAACCATTCGTAGTGCAGCATTCAACCCATACAACATTCATCGTGACAATCATCCAAACAACAATAGCTAAAAAAACAATAGCTAAAAAGGACAAAATTACTCAAAGGTGGGGAGTGAGCACAATCATCTCAACCCAACTAATAATTTGAATATATATTATTTTGATTTTATAAGAGCAGAAAACCATACAAATAAAAGAAAAAAGAATGTTTTTGTTTGTTAAAACAGTCTATCACAAGGGCAGATCTATATCAGTGGCACAGGCTGGCTCTTCTCCCACCCCACTGGCCTATCAGTGGCACAGGCTGGCTCTTCGCCCCTCCCCCCCATCCTGACTGGCCTATCAGTTGCACAGGCTGGCTCTTCTCCCGCCCCACTGGCCTACCAGTTGCACAGGCTGGCTCTTCTCCCACCCGACTGGCCTATCAATGGCACAGGCTGGCTCTTCTCCTAACCCACTGGCCTATCAATGGCACAGGCTGGCTCTTCTCCTGCCCCACTGGCCTATCAATGGCACAGGCTGGCTCTTCGCCCCCCCCCCCCCTACTGACCTAACTGAGGCAGAGGCAGGCTCTTCTTCACCCTTCCCCCATCCTGACTGTCCTATCAGTTGCACAGGCTGGCTCTTCTCCCGCCCCACTGGCCTATCAGAATGGCACAGGCTGGCTCTTCTCCTGCCCCACTGGCCTATCAATGGCACAGGCTGGCTCTTCTCCTGCCCCACTGGCCTATCAATGGCACAGGCTGGCTCTTCGCCCCCCCCCCCCCTACTGACCTAGCTGAGGCAGGCTCTTCTTCACCCTTCCCCCATCCTGACTGTCCTATCAGTTGCACAGGCTGGCTCTTCTCCCGCCCCACTGGCCTATCAGTTGCACAGGCTGGCTCTTCTCCTGCCCCACTGGCCTATCAGTTGCACAGGCTGGCTCTTGTCCCGCCCCACTGGCCTATCAGTTGCACAGTCTGGCTCTTGTCCCGCCCCACTGGCCTATCAGTTGCACAGGCAGGCTCTTGTCCCGCTCCACTGACTAATAAGTTGCACAGGCTGGCTCTTCTCCTACTCCACTGGCCTATCAGTTGCACAGGCTGGCTCTTCTCCTGCCCCACTTGCCTATCAGTTACACAGGCTGGCTCTTGTCCCGCCCCACTGGCCTATCAGTTGCACAGGCTGGCTCTTGTCCCGCTCCACTGACTAATCAGTTGCACAGGCTGGCTCTTCGCCCCCCCCCCCCTACTGACCTAGCTGAGGCAGAGGCTGGCTCTTCTTCCCCCTTCCCCCATCCTGACTGGCCTATCAGTTGCACAGGCTGGCTCTTCTCCCTCCCCACTGGCCTATCAGTTGCACAGGCTGGCTCTTCTCCCGCCCCACTGGCCTATCAATGGCACAGGCTGGCTCTTCTCCTACTCCACTGGTCTATCGGTTGCACAGCTGGCTCTTCTCCTACTCCACTGGCCTATCAGTTGCACAGGCTGGCTCTTCTCCTTCTCCACTGGCCTATCAGTTGCACAGGCTGGCTCTTCTCCCACCCCACTGGCCTACCAGTTGCACAGGCTGGCTGTTCTCCTACTCCACTGGCCTATCAGTTGCACAGGCTGGCTCTTCTCCCACCCCACTGGCCTATCAGTTGCACAGGCTGGCTCTTCTCCCACCCCACTGGCCTATCAGTGGCACAGGCTGGCTCTTCGCCCCCCCCCCTACTGACCTAGCTGAGCAGAGGCTGGCTCTTCTTCCCCCTTCCCCCATCCTGACTGGCCTATCAGTTGCACAGGCTGGCTCTTCTCCCGCCCCACTGGCCTATCAGTTGGATAGGCTGGCTCTTTTCCTACTCCACTGACCAATCAGTTGCACACGCTTGCTCTTCTCCCACCCCACTGGCCTATCAGTGGCACAGGCTGGCTTTTCTCCCACCCCACTGGCCTATCAATGGCACAGGCTGGCTCTTCCCCCCCCCCCCCCCTACTGACCTAGCTGAGCAGAGGCTGGCTCTTCTTCCCCCTTCCCCCATCCTGACTGGCCTATCAGTTGCACAGGCTGGCTCTTCTCCCGCCCCACTGGCCTATCAGTTGGACAGGCTGGCTCTTTTCCTACTCCACTGACCAATCAGTTGCACACGCTTGCTCTTCTCCCACCCCACTGGCCTATCAGTGGCACAGGCTGGCTTTTCCCCCACCCCACTGGCCTATCAATGGCACAGGCTGGCTCTTCGCCCCCCCCCCCCCCTACTGACCTAGCTGAGCAGAGGCTGGCTCTTCTTCCCCCTTCCCCCATCCTGACTGGCCTATCAGTTGCACAGGCTGGCTCTTCTCCCGCCCCACTGGCCTATCAGACAGACAGGCTGGCTCTTTTCCTACTCCACTGACCAATCAGTTGCACACGCTTGCTCTTCTCCCACCCCACTGGCCTATCAGTGGCACAGGCTGGCTTTTCTCCCACCCCACTGCCCTATCAATGGCACAGGCTGGCTCTTCGCCCCCCCCCCCCCTACTGACCTAGCTGAGGCAGAGGCTGGCTCTTCTTCCCCCGTCCCCCATCCTGACTGGCCTATCAGTGGCACAGGCTGGCTCTTCTCCTGCCCCACTGGCTTATCAGTGGCACAGGCTGGCTCTTCTCCTGCCCCACTGGCATATCAGTTGCACGGGCTGGCTCTTCTCCCACGTCACTGACCTATCAGTTGCACAGGCTGGCTCTTGTCCCGCTCCACTGACCAATCAGTTGCACAGGCTGGCTCTTCTCCCACCCCACTGGCCTATCAGTGGCACATGCTGGCTTTTCTCCCACCCCACTGGCCTATCAATGGCACAGGCTGGCTCTTCGCCCCCCCCCCTACTGACCTAGCTGAGGCAGAGGCTGGCTCTTCTTCCCCCGTCCCCCATCCTGACTGGCCTATCAGTGGCACAGGCTGGTTCTTGTCCCGCCCCACTGGCCTATCAGTTGCACGGGCTGGCTCTTGTCCGACCCCACTGGCCTATTAGTTGCACAGGCTGGCTCTTCTTGTCCTGCTCCACTGGCCTATCAGTTGCACAGGCTGGCTCTTGTCCCGCCCCACTGGCCTATCAGTTGCACGGGCTGGCTCTTGTCCCGCCCCACTGGCCTATCAGTTGCACAGGCTGGCTGAATGAATGGAGTTATGGACTCAACCTTTTGGCTCACTGGAGGGGAGATTGATTTCTGATTTATGGTAGAGTCGAAGGTTCGGTGCAGATCGTGAGGTAGCAGGCCGGGGGCACATTCTGCGGTTCTCACCAGTCTGTGCTAAGAGGGGGGTCTGGGGTCTGGTCGGTCCAGGGGGACACATATTTACCTGAGGACCATCCCTAGAGTGTGGGGTAGGCACACTCCCACCCTTACGCTCAAGTAGGTAATTGATGACATAATGATGACCTAATGGTGATGGGATTGATGATGTAACAGTTAATGATGATTTATGGAGTTGTAGCATTTCAGTGTTGTGTGAAATGTAATAAATGTGGCCTAATGCCTTCCTAAGAGTATCTGTGTCCCTCACTGACGCTGCCGCCGGCGTCACCCCCTTGTTTTTCAGTCCTTGTCTCTCCGCCTCCTCCCTAGCGACCCTCCTGTGTGCTTGCACTCCAGTACCAGGATCAGAACGTCCTCTCTAGAGACCATCCTGGCTTGTTATTCTGTCCCCACCTCACCACTTCCTCCCCATGGACCGCTCATGATTTCCTGCCTTGCTCTTCCTGCATCCCCGACACCACCCCGGGGACCACTCCGAGTTTCTTGTACTCCGTCACCACCTCACTGCTTCCTCCCGGTGACCCCTTCTAGTGTCTGACCATCATTTCTTCCATCTGTTTTTCTCTGATTGCCTCCTTGGCATTCATGTGAACCCGAGGGGCCGGAGGCTGCCTCCTGACAGGACCATCATTACAGAACATCCATGCATCCTGCGCTGCAGCTTAGCCCGCGCCACTGCAGGATGCTCTGAGCTGCCTTAATGGGCTCTGTCACGCAACCTGTACTAGACATTCATTTGAACCCGAGGGGTGGTGATGTCAAAGGTGGGCACAAGCCGCTTTCAAGACCAGAGGAGGGAGTGTGTTTTCAATAGAAAACATACGCAGGCCTAGGATTGGGTGCGGTCATTATTGCACACAAAGGGGGCATGAGGGGCTTAGAATATGTATGTTTGGAAACTCCTGGCCACAGTTTTGTATCACAGTGAGGTATCTCAGTGGGTTAATGGTTCTGCTGCAGAGAGAAGTGTATAGGCTCCATTCCCTCCTCCATAGGATAGCTCAGTGGAGTAGTGTGCTTGTCGTGGATATTGGCATTTAACCCCCAACTCAGAGGCTGAAGTCCCTGCACCAGAGCTCACCAAGTATGTGCACCTGCTGTAGAGATCTGGCAATAGCCCGAAGGCTGGGGATTTGTATCAAATGGTCCTGCTGCACAGATTCTGTGCCTAATCCATGGGCCATAGATTCCCACCGTTGCAATCCAGCTCTGTTTGTTGATGCCCCTACTGCATAGATAAGTATGTTAAGTGGAGGTTACAGGCCCCAATCCCAGTTTGATAGCTATGTGGGTTAATGTATCAGATGCAGAGATTATTGTGTAATTTGCAGCCCCCCCGCCCCTGCCATCCGGTTAAACCCTATACGATGTCCCAGTTGCTTAAAGGCCATTTGCTGAGTTTAGCATTTAATTATTTATTATATAACGTTTGAACTAGGATTAAGAGACAGACTACGGCTCTGTATGAGGTACATATACAAAATCAAAACATGGTGCAACAATACCAGACAAAATAATATGCCTTTTCGAATCGTATTTTAAATCACACAATATTCAGTGTAAAAGAAATGAATGGTAAATAAATTAAAGAAAAACACACATTTGAAACTGTTCATATATGGGATAAAAAAGAAAAGAGTGTTTTTTAATGGAGCAGGTCATCATTACCTTCAAAGTGATCTTGAGCAGCACAGGTGTCGAGAATGAGAAAAGTCCCCCCAGAAGAACTGTTTAGGTTTGTTTCTCCTCGATATCCCGCCAGCCGAAGGGCGCCTACCCCCCCCCCCCGACCCCCCCACACACGCCTGACATATTCTGAACATGTCTTTAAGCCTTGTCACTGCAGCCATGCACATTGCTTTTATAAATATTGCCCTATAAATAAAACATGTTGTTTTAATAACCTTTTTACTTTTTAAAGTTTTGCATTATTCAAAGTGTAGGGGACTTGCAGTCCAGTGTATTCCTAACGCTTATCAATTTCAACCTTTGCCCTTCATCAGGGAGGAAGTCCTAGTAAGTGTCCCCCAATTACCTCCATGTTCACATCCTTTAACCATTACCCTAACAGTTATCTTACACCATACCGTACCTTACCCCTAACCGTAACCCTTAGCGTAACACTACAAGTAACCCTGAACCTTACATTAACACTGACACTAAACCCAGCCCTTACCCTGACACTAAACCTTATCTTAAAAGTAACCTTTAACTTAAACCTAAACCTAAGGGGACCAGATTTAAAAAATAAAAAAATAGGACAGGCCATAGACATAGAGGTAGGACGAACATAAATAAAAATGTAGTCCTACTATTATGTCGCTGGCCTGTTGCTGGGGGCGGGGAGGGAGAGGGTGTGCTCACAGGCACACTGCTGTCATTGGAAGAGAGTGTCTGGGGAGGGGAAGGGGGAAGAAATGGGGAGTGAAATGCTTTTCACCCCCCCCCCCCCTTATTTGTGCAGGAAGAGTTGCGCCGGGACCTGATTTCGGGATTTCAAAATTGGGTCCCGGCAAAAACCGGGTCCGTATGCACCCACCATTGCAATCCCCAGACGGGGTTTGCAAAATGAAAAAACTCCCAGAACCCCAGGACGGAGGGTGATTTCCCCAGACTGTCCCAGTAAAACGGGACGTCTGGTCAACCTACCTAACCTTACCCTAACCCTTAACTCAGCACTAACCCTAACCGTTTCCATAAATCTAATCCGATCCCAAACACTGTACTGTATGAAAAAGGCACACTATAAAGATGGGTGAGTAGTGGAGGAAAGACCCTCGGCTGGTATGTGACATGAAAGGAATGAGCACTGTGTAACTGAGTACCACTTGCTGAGTGTGTTGTGGTAAAGGTTGAGAATGATTATTGCCTCATTATTGGGCATGATGGATGGTTCCCTCGTTTATAGAATTGCAGCTCCTGGTACCACTCTGGTGTGGACCAGCGCCCTAAAATGGAAAAGAGCTCCCTTAGCCCAACTGGAGCGGGTTCTCTGAACCGAAGACTGAAATGCCTCTGCTGCCATCAGTCATTGTTCCTCCCAGAGCAAAATAAGAGATGAAAACAGCCATTCTTAAGAAAAAAGATACACAGTGATTCAAGTGGCAGTGCGGATTAGTTGCTCATTCCAAGTATGGCGGTGCATGAAAGCATTGACGGTAATGGACGATAATTCTCTTGGACATCATTCCACCGAAAAAGCCCCATGGAATCCAACAGACTCTAAAATACTAATTTACTCCATCACCCCCACTTGTAATCCGCTGGACCAAGTGGCAGTAACAGTAATTCCGTCGGGTGGCATTCCAGTGGATTTACTGCCGGAATACCGCCCAACTCGTAGTGAGGCCCATAGAGTTAGCCATACGTGGCATAGAGCCCTCAGTTCACCCAGCCAAGTCTTAAAAGGGAGAACTCAACGTAGGTTGGTACGTGGAACCTGGGTCTTGAGGGTGTTCCCTACGTGGAAATCCATAGATATGAGAGAGAGAGAGAGAGAGAGAGAGAGAGGAGAGGAGAGGAGAGCGAGAGAGAAAGTGGCTTCCAGGCCTCTGTGTGTGCAGTTCCCTTCCTGCTTTCCATCTCCAAGCAACTGCCACAAGACGTTGTCGAATTTCAAACACAGGTAAAATGCATGTTTTTCATGGAATGCTACTACCAGTTGGTAATGTCATAGTGCCTAGAAGTCCCAAACTGAAAAGACACACCAAGGAGCGGGGACTACATTTCCTGTAGCGCCAACTGTGAGATTGGTCTCCTCCAGGCACTTGGGCTATAGTGCTCATGAACAGTGAGAAAGTGAGGAAGATTGAAGCTGAAGCCTTCGTTTGGCACTGCAAGTTCCAACGCTACTTGTGTAGGCGACCCAAACTCCTCTCAATATCTAGGTGCCCCAAGAGTCTAACATTGTCAGTTCATGTGCCCCAAACATCGCCACTCTTTGAACACACACCCCACGTTCCTCACAAAGTCTGCATGTGTGCCACAGGCGTCTCACTCTACGAGCCCACGTGACCCAGCGCTCCTCACATTACCGACACTTGTCCTCAAGGTCCTTACATTTCAAGCCCGTTTGCCCAAGCCCCCCCTACTTGCTGCTCGTGTGCCCCAAGCCCCTCATTATGTCTTCCCACATACCCACACCCAACACTGTCGATATGCCCTAAGAGTCACACAATAAGCACATACCCCAAACTCCTCACACTACAGCTTCCTCGGCCCCAAGCTCCTCACATTCCATGCCCAGGCAAACCAAGCGTTCTCCTGTCTGTTCATGTACCCCACGCTCTCCACAGCGTGTGGTCTCGGGAGGATAGCTCAGAGGCAACGTGCTCGCCTTGGAAGCAAAACGCTGTGGGGCACCACCGGTTTGATCCCCGGGTCTGCGCCTAGAAACCTCTGGGTATTAAGTGCATTATAAATAACCTATCATATCATATCACACTGCCCATAGCACTCACGCTCCTCATGCTACCTCTCCACACGCCACCATCTTCTCCCAGTGTCTCACACATGCTCATTTGGTTGAACAGGTATTGCAATAGGACCAGGGTAAAGAGAGCAGTGGAAGCCGTCCTACTCTACCCCACAGGAGACAGTACAGCAAAGACCACTCTACCCATGTAGATGAGTATACTGAAAGCCACCCGCATTACCCACCCAGTAGAGAGCAGTGGTTGCCAATCTATTTACCCAGAAGGGAGCAGTAAAAGCCACCCTACTCTACATCACAGGAGAAAGAGCAGTGAACACTACTCTACTCTACCCACCTAGGAGAGATCAGTGAAGCCACACACACTACCCACCCAGTAGAGAGCAGTGGTTGCCAATCTAGTCTGTCTTCTCAGAAGGGAGCAGTGAAAGACATCCTACTCTACCCTACAGGAGATAGAGCAGCAAAGACTACTCTACCCACCTTCGAGAATATAGTGAAAGCCAAGCCACCCACATTACCCACCCATAGGAGAGCAGTGGAAGCCATTCTACTCTATCTCCCCAGGAGAGAGCAGTAGAAGATATCCTACCCTACTCTACAGGAGACAGAGCAGGGGAGACTACTCTACCCACCCAGGAGAGAATAGTGAAAGCCACCCACATTACCCACCCATACGAGAGCAGTGGAAGGCAATAATCTAATCTATGTTCCCAAAAGGGAGAAGTGGAAGCCACCCTAGTCTACCCCAGAGGAGACAGAGCACTGAATACTAGTCTACCCACCTAGGAGAGAGCAGTGGAAGCCACCCTACTCTACCCCACAGGAGACATAGCACTGAATACTTGTCTACCCAGCTAGGAGAGACCACTGGAAGCCACCCTACCCTACCCCACAGGAGACAGAGCACTGAATACTAGTCTACCCACATAAGAGAGAGCAGTGGAAGCCACCCTACTCTACCCCACAAGAGACAGAGCACTGAATACTAGTCTACCCACCTAGGAGAGAGCAGTGGAAGCCACCCTACTCTACCCCACAAGAGACAGAGCACTGAATACTAGTCTACCCACCTAGGAGAGAGCAGTGGAAGCCACCCTACTCTACCCCACAAGAGACAGTGCACTGAATACTAGTCTACCCACCTAGGAGAGAGCAGTGGAAGCCACCCTACTCTACCTCACAGTGGAGAGAGCACTGAATACTAGTCTACCCAGCAAGAAGAGAGGAGTGGAAGCCACCCTACTCTGCCCTACAGGAGACAGAGCACTGAATACTAGTCAACCCACCTAGGAGAGAGCCGTGGAAGTCACCCTACTCTACCCCACAGGATACAAAGCACTGAATACTTGTCTACCCACCTAGGAGAGAGCAGTGGAAGCCACCCTACTCTACCCCACAGGAGACAGAGCACTGAATACTAGTCTACCCACCTAGGAGAGAGCAGTGGAAGCCACCCTACTCTACCCACAGGAGACAGAGCACTGAATACTAGTCTACCCAGCTAGGAGAGAGCAGTGGAAGCCGCCCTACTGTACCCCACAGGAGACAGAGCACTGAATACTAGTCTACCCAGCTAGGAGAGATCAGTGGAAGCTGCCCTACCCTAACCCACAGGAGACAGAGCACTGAATACTAGTCTACCCACCTAGGAGAGAGCAGTGGAAGCCACCCTACTCTATCCCACAGGAGACAGAGCACTGCATACTAGTCTACCCATCTAGTAGAGATCAGTGGACGCCAGCTTACTCTACCCCACAGGAGACAGAGCACTGAATACTAGTCTACCCATCTAGGAGATGGCAGTGGACGCCACCCTACTCTACCCACAGGAGAGAGAGCACTGAATACTAGTCAACCCACCTAGGAGAGAGCCGTGGAAGTCACCCTATTCTACCCCACAGGATACAAAGCACTGAATACTTGTCTACCCACCTAGGAGAGAGCAGTGGAAGCCACCCTACTCTACCCCACAGGAGACAGAGCACTGAATACTAGTCTACCCACCTAGGAGAGAGCAGTGGAAGCCACCCTACACTACGCACAGGAGACAGAGCACTGAATACTAGTCTACCCAGCTAGGAGAGATCAGTGGAAGCTGCCCTACCCCACAGGAGACAGAGCACTGAATACTAGTCTACCCACCTAGGAGAGAGCAGTGGTATCCACCATACTCTAGGCACTCCACACTACCCACCCAGGAGAAAGCAGCGGGAGCCCATCCTCTCTACCTCCCGGTAAGAGAGCAGTGGAAGGCATCCAACTCTACTCCACCAGGGAGAGAGTAGTAGACACCATCCTTCTATGGACGGGCTCTGATGCCTCCCCACCCCCCTTACTCCCAGGTAACAGTAGCTGAAGCCATTTGACCCCCTCCTCTCAAGCCCAAGTGCAAGTAGTTGAAGCAATGTTATTTACACTACCTCAAACCCGGGAGAAAGTAGCTGTGGCCATGGGACACCCACATACCCAGGTGAAATTGGGTAAAGGATGGTAACTCCCACCCCCACATCACCAGGTCGCAGAAGCTGAATCACTGTAACCCCCCTCCCACCTCCGCACACCCGGAGGCTTTGCCCCACACCCATGAGAGGTGGGTGCTCTATGGGCCTTGCACTTCAATAGGAAGATACAGTGGGGTCCCAATAGTGTTGGGAAGTAGCTTTTTGATGATTACTGAGTCTGTGCTGATGGGGGCACCTGTGAGCACTTCTTTGTCAATGCTGAGATGGGCACCTGTGAGCACTGCTGTGCCAATGCTGACATGGGCAACTGGGAGCACTGCTGTGCCAATGCTGACAGGGGCAACTGGGAGCACTGCTGTGCCAATGCTGATAGGGGCAACTGGGAGCACTACTATGTAAATGCTGAAAGGGGCACCTGTGAGCACTGCTGTGCCAAAACTTACAGGGGCACCTAGGAGCACTCCCGGGTCTGTGTTGACAGGGACACCTATAAGCACTGCTGTGCCAATGCTGACAGGGTAACCTATGAGTACTGATGTGTAAATGCTGACAGGGCAACCCATGAGCATTCCTGTGTCTGTGCTGACAAGGGCACTGGTGAGTAGTGATGTGTCAATGCTGACAGTGGCACCTATAGGTACTGCTGTGCCAATGCTGGCAGAGGCACCTATGAGCACTCCCGGGTCTGTGTTGACAAGGGCACTGGTGATTGAGAGCTGACAGGGACACCTATAAGCACTGCTGTGCCAATGCTGACAGGGTAATCTATGAGCACTCCCGCGTCTGTGCTGACAAGGGCACTGGTGACTCAGTGCTGACAGGGACACCTATAAGCACTGCTGTGCCAATGCTGACAGGGTAACCTATGAGTACTAATGTGTCAATGCTGACAGGGCCCCCTATGAGGACTGCTGTGTCAATGCTGACAGTAACACGTCTAAGTACAGCTGTGCCAATGCTGGCTGGGGCACCTATAAGCACTGCTGTATCAATGCTGAAAGGGGCACATGTGAGCACTGCTGTGCCAAAACTGACAGGGCACCTAGGAGCACCCCCGGGTCTGTGTTGACAGGGACACCTATAAGCACTGCTGTGCCAATGCTTGCAGGGCAACCTATGAGTACTGATGTGTAAATGCTGACAGGGTAACCCATGAGCACTCCTGTGTCTGTGCTGACAAGGGCACTGGTGAGTAGTGATGTGTCAATGCTGACAGTGGCACCTATAGGTACTGCTGTGCCAATGCTGGCAGAGGCACCTATGAGCACTCCCGGGTCTCTGTTGACAAGGGCACTGGTGACTCAGAGCTGACAGGGACACCAATAAGCACTGCTGTGCCAATGCTGACAGTGTAATCTATGAGCACTCCCGCGTCTGTGCTGACAAGGGCACTGGTGACTCAGTGCTGACAGGGACACCTATAAGCACTGCTTGCCAATGCTGACAGGGTAACCTATGAGTACTGATGTGTCAATGCTGACAGGGCCCCCTATGAGTACTGCTCTGTCAATGCTGACAGTAACACGTCTAAGTACAGCTGTGCCAATGCTGGCTGGGGCACATATAAGCACTGCTGTATCAATGCTGAAAGGGGCACATAGGAGCACTGCTCTGTCAATGCTGACAGGGACCCCTATGAGTACTGCTCTGTCAATGCAGACAGTGGCACCTCTAAGTACAGCTGTGCCAATGCCGACAGGGGCACCTAATAGTACTGCTGTGTCAATGCTGACACGGGCACTACGAGCACAGCTGGGTCAATGTTGATAGTCGAACCTATCAGCACTGCTGGCTCATTGCTGACAAGGGCACCTATGGGAACTACTGTGTTAATGCTGATAGGTGTACATATAAGCACTGCTGTATCAATGCTGACAGAGGCACATGTGAGCACTGCTGTGTCATTTCTGACAGCGGCACCTGTGAGCACTGCTGTGTCAATGCGCTGGCAGGGCTACATATGAGCACTTGCGGGTTTGTACTGACAAGGGCACTGGTGAGTCAGTGCAGACAGGGACACCTATACGTACTGTAGTGCCAATGCTGACAGGGGCACCTGTGAACACAGCTGTGCCAATGCTGTCAGGGGCTCTTGTGAGCACTGTGGGGGTACACTTTCGCTCACCCCACTTCCGTTAAAGGGGACCCCACTCCAAAAAGACTCAGACGGCTGGTCAAGTCACAAAGGTTTATTTGTCATTCTTTTGCGAAAGGGCCAGACTTCAGCGTCCTTGAGAGAATGGCGAAGTGAGCTGATAAGCAGTAGGTTATATATATTTTAAAATATCATTGGTTCCAATCTCTAGCACGTGCACAGAAAAGGAGTTTACATAAGCATTAGCAGTTAGTCACATAATCTTCCCCCCATCCCTCCTTCGTGCGGAAGAGTTCCTTGTAAACACATTCCTGGGGTGAGCAGATAAGCCTGCAACTCCACAGTCATTACGCCTTCTCTGCATCTCAGGGACCCTCTGGAATTCACATGTGCTGTTCATGACTATTGTGTATCTGTTGTGCCAGGCCTTCACCATCCTTTGGCCTTCCCATCTTCTTGGAATTTGACATCTAATTAACAAGAAAACAAACTTTGCAACACTGCCTAGTCACACGCAATCACCCTTTTCTCCTCTGAGGCTCTACAGGATCCATCTTGCTACAACATGTGCAAGGCCTTACTAATTATTGTACCCACAATGCGGCCCTTTTGCTCATGTTGAGCAAGATTATATGTCAATCTTATTCATAGCCTCCATTTCCTTTAACCACATTATCCGCAAATGCTCCTTTTCCTGATGAGAGGGGGTATTCTGTACCATGTGGGCTGCCCTACTACAGCAATCCATACAACCTCCAATAAGCATTGGAGAACATTGTATGCACAGGCAGCAAACCAGGACTAATCCTATCACTACCAGTATTGGGGTTAGCAACTTCCAGCCAAGATCTTTCAGTAACTTCATCCACCAACTATCTCCGACCCCCTCCTCACAGTGGATTGTATCGTCTATCTTGTGTAACCTGGATATCCCGGACAACACTCCTTTACTTGCTTTGGGAATACACATGCAACAGTGGGAACCCACCATAGTACAAACTCCGCCCCTTTCTGCTGTCAACACATCCAACACGTACCTATTCTGTAATGCAACTAACCGTATGGCCTTCAACTCATATGCAATATTAGTGAGTATATCAGCTGTTTCACTAATCATGGTCTCCACTGCCCTACTTAGTCTGCGTACCTCTTGGGAGTTCAGGAATATTCCTACAGGGAGAGTCATTGCCTTTATTATATCAATAAATATATCCAGATCAGTGTCTGATTGGTCAGGCCCTTTCCTTATCTCTCTCATATACCTGTGTTTAGCATACATTTCTTTTTCGGTATAGATCATAGCAGCAGGTATTATTCTGGCAAAATAATATGTTCCTGAAATGTTTCTGGGATGCCACAAATAAGCGTTTTTGTTACAAACATAACCGTAACCTTCAATCTCACATATACCCCTACTATAACTAGAAAGATCGTATGTTATACTACATCCCAAAATAGTTTCTCCTTTCATTCCCTTGAAACAAATGTTCTTCCTTAAGTACTCTCTGGTTACCATCAAGGGGGGTGGAGGTAATTTCCTTACCCTTGCCTGACCTACAAGGTCTCTTGTAGAGTAGGTTACTCCCTCCTGTTTCATTTTATGAACTATACCTGCTGATATCTCTGACCATTTCATTGAAAAGCACCTGGAAGTATTTGGCATATACCTGTCTAGTGAAAGAACCCTCATCCAAAGCAGAATACAACTGTCAACTTCTGGTACCGCAAAAGCATACGCAGGTATTCCATCCCCTGCATGGCGGGGAACATGACTGCTTATCCAACAGTTTGACAAATTCAACGCCTTCTGTGTTGAATTCATTAAACGTATATATGCATTCTTACTATACTCTTCATCTTTATGACCATCATGCTCATGCCTATCTCTACTGTATACATAATTGATATTGGTGTCATTTGAGGAGTTTGTCACAGGAAACATATTCCTAAATTCATACATTGAAGGGTGTTCCAAATACCATAAAAATATTCCCAGCCCAGTTACCCCAACAATAGCTATACCACATAAAACAGTTCTTTCTTTTGCCATATCTATCCACTCTCACTTTCATCGTTTGATGTTCATGGGATACTTCTGTTCTCATTATTACAATTTACTTTAGCAATTGGCTGGAGCACCTAGCGTTCTATTTGTATGGCAAACCTCCACACTTAAGTTGTCCTAGTTAAAGCTCCAAAGTCTTTGTACCATAAACATACAGGGCACAGCGGCGCCCTTTCCACTGATCATTCCACGTCTCATTGTGCCTTGTCCAGGAGGGCCGCCAAAGGCCCTTCAAGCAACTGCTTGTTGTCTTCAGCAAGGCTGTGCACTGCCCTGACCGACAAAAGAGTTCATGTCTCTGTAACAAACAAAGTTCAATTCACAGTCCTTACTTGTTGCCTGGCACATATACTTTCCGTGATCTTAGGTTGTACCTGAGGACATCCGTTGAGAGAGCGGTCTGGGATGATTCCAACATTGTACCCCGGTTGATGGCAATGGTTCTATTGCAGCAGCTTTCTTCACATGACTTGCATGGTACCAGTGTGGTTTGCCGTCAAATTTCAGTGCTGTCTGCGTTGTCAGCAACACCTGATAGGGTCCTTTCCAGCGCGGCTGCAGGCCACTAGTTCTGTCAAAGGCTTTAATTACAACTCAGTCCCCGGGTTTTACATCATGGCCTGGCACGGTTGGTGGTACTAGGGCCACATCTTTCACCTGCGTATGTATGGAAAGAAGCCTGTTAGTCAATGCAATACAATATTGTTACAACGCTGGCCAGGTTTGTTCAGACAATCTTTTTGGGTTTACAGGAGTACTAATGCTAGGTGGCCGTCCCATCACAATTTCAAATGTGGATAGCCCATGGGTGCATTTGGGCGCTGTTCTCATGCTCAGCAATGCCAGGGGCAAGGCATCAGACTACTTCAAACCTGTTTCTGTGCACGCCTTTGCCAATTTGTTCTTCAATATCTTATTGGTACCCTCAATAATCCCTGCTGACTGGGGGTGGAACACGGCATGGAACCTTTGATCAATCCCCAGTGCTTTGCTTACCTTTTTTCCATCACCTCCCCCATGAAATGTGACCCATTGCCGAACCATAAAAAACTAGGGACGGTGCACAGGGGTACCCAATGTTGCAATATGCATTTTGCAGTCAAGGTAGCACTGTTGTCTCGGAGGGGAAAGGCTTCCACCCATCCCGAGTAACCGCATTTCATTACCAAGCAGTAAGCAAATTTGTTTACATGTTCCACAGGTATATAATCCATGTACACCACTCCATAAGGTTGCGTGGGCAGGTTAGTATGTCCTGCTGGGGCCGGCACACCCTTTCCAACATTGTACATCACACACATTTTGCACTGCTTTGCCCAATGTCTGAAATAGGAACCAATCCTTTTGTTCTCCCAGACAGTTTTTAACACACTTTCCATTTCCAGACACAGAATCCTCAGGTCAAGTAACGTAATCTGCCTGGAACCAAAACCATACCTCAAGAAAAAACTTGGAGGCACCTCCTTCTACCACTTAGCCGCAAAAACCTGGAACAACATCCCGAAAGAAATAAGAAACACCGAAAATCACCTTAAATTTAGGAAATTACTAAAAACCTGGCTCTTCAACACCACAGACTCCAACTGAAAACCGAAACAGAAAGGAAAGGGATGACTAAACAGAAGTGTACACAGACAACTCCCAGAACCGACTGTGGACAACCCGCTATTAGGAGAAGCTTCCACGGCACCTGGACAAAGGACTCTGGGCAGAGTGGAACACAGGCGACACCCATGAAGACAGAGTCAACAACTCACCCCAATCCCACCCACCACCCGCACTCACCCCTCAGTCGCCACCAGGCACCACTGTTGTGGAATCATTCAGAATATTGGCATTCACCACACTACCTTAGCTGGGGACACTTGGCCAATGCACTAGCCATATAAGTGAGGAGTGAAAACAGGTAGGGCTGTGTGGGAGGCTAGGGGGAGGAGGGAGAAAAAAAAGGGGATCCCAAAGGGTGTTCGAACTCAGTTCAGGACAAGGACGCAGGGGTGCTCCCAACCCCACCTTGGGAGATCACAGAACCCAAACACCTCAAAGTTAGGATAAAGATGCCAACTAACCAATTGCACTAACAATTTCCCCCTCTGCATACACCTCTCATACTCCAAACCAAACACAACCACAAACCTACAACACAGCAAACCGCACAAACTTCACTACGTTGCAACAACAAAACAAAAACACACATAGACTTGCATAACAGTACACAACGACTACTGGCCGAAAACACCCCAGGCCCAGCCAACGGACCCACCGGGCTGAGGCTACCAACAGCCCATCACTGCTCTCTTGCACTTTTCCAATTTGCTCCTACTAACCATCCCCCCTCCCTCTTTTAGAGCCGCAAGAGCGCCACGGGACCACTCCGGCGGTGATAGTGTGTGATACAAATGTTTCAAACATATGTTGTCCAAGCTCATTATTTACACAATTTTCTGCTGCATATTTTGCTACCATGTCTGCTAAATGGTTATCCTGGGATACATAATCAAGTACTTTCCGGTGGGCTGAGCATTTTACCACTGCTACCCTTGTGGGTAATGTCAAGGCATCCAGGAGTTCACATATTAATGCTGCATGTTTTACGTTTGTACCTTGCGACATTAAAAATCCCCTTTCGGCCCATAGCCTCTCAAAGTTGGTTATCACCCCATGTGCATAAGCCAAATCAGTGTATATAGTTACACGTTTTCCTTCACTATGTCTAAGCGCTTTCATTACTGCATGCAATTCTAATGCCTGTGCAGATTTCTCTGGTACCTTTCCCACGTCTATTATAGTTTCATCTGTTGTTACTGCGTAACCTGCCACCGTGCCCTCTGAATCTAATTTATAGCAAGACCCATCACAAAACAGTATGACATCTCCATCCTCCAGAGGCCTGTCCTGCAAATCAGTCCTGCCTTTCGTACTTTCTTCTGTCCTAATCACACAATCATGCATTGCTTCACCCCGATTTGCTTGCACTGGTAACAGAGATGCTGGGTTTAACACATTGCATCGTTAAATCTTGACATTTCTGCTGAATAGATACATCTTGTACTGTGGCAATCTGGCAGCCATGAGGTTTTGGGTCTGGGTCCTATTTAATAAGACATCTACAGCTTGTGGAACTTTAACAATGACATAATTCCCTAGAATGATTCCTGCGCTTTGCTTGAGCGCCAGGGCTGCCACTACCCTCATGCATGGTGGCAGTCCACGGGCAACTGCATCTAACCCTATAGAGAAGTACGCATAAGGCCTCTGCCTCCCACCTTGCTCTTGGGTCAACACCGGCACAGAACACCCATCTACCTCATCCACAAATAAATAAAACAATTTCCCATAATCAGGTGTTCCCGGAGCTGGTGCGTTACATAGGCGCTCTTTAATGTGCCAAAGGCCTGGTCCATTTCCACTGTCCAACAAAATGCTCCACCCTCCTTTTCTGTTTTGAGTGCTGTCAATAACGGTTTTGCTGTTACCGAAAACTCAGGTATCCAATGTCTACAATATGACAGTACTCCCAATACTTTCCACAACTCTTTATATGTCTTGGGATATGGTATAGATTGCACTAATGATATGCGATCAATCGATAACGCTCATCCCTCTTTTGACAAAACATAGCCCAAGTAGCCAACCTTTTGTTGTATTTACTGCATCTTTGCCAGGGACACTTTATGATTATGCTTAGCCAAATGGGACAACACCAAAACAGTTGCTTCTCGGCACCCTTCCTGTGACTCTGCGCTGATCAATATATCATCCACATACTGAACTAAGGACGTCCCTGTTGGTAGCATGAGTTCATCTAACTGGGCTTTTAATACCTGGCTAAACATAGCTGGGCTTTCCGTGTAACCCTGCGAGGCTCTTGTAAAGCGGGATTGCCTTTGTCTCAAAGTAAAACTAACAGATATCTTGACCCTGGGGCAATCTGCATCTCAGGGGCCCTCTACAGGGAATTCACTTGGGCTGTTCATGACTATCATGTATCTGTCGTGCCAGGCCTTTGCCACCCTCTGCCCTTCCCTTCTTCTTGGAATTTGACATCTGATTAACAAGAAAACACACTTTGCAACACTGCCTAGTCACACGTAATCACCCTTTTCACCTCTGAGGCTCTACAGGATCCATCTTGCTACAACATGTGCAAGGCCTTGCTAATTTTTGTACCCACAACTGCTGTGTCAATGCTGACAGGGGCACATTTAAGCACTGCTGTATCAATGCTGACAGGGGCACCTAGGAGCACTGCTGTGTCCATTCTGACAGTGGCACCTATAAGTACTGCTTTGTCAATACTGGCAGGGCACCTGTGAGCATTTCCAGGTCTGTGCTGACAAGGGCACTGGTGAGTCAGTGACGTCAGGGACACCTATAGGTACTGCTGTGCCAATCCTTGCAGGGGCACCTGTGAACACTGCTGTGTCAATGTTGAGAGGGGCACCTCTGAGCACTTGGGCACCTATGAGCACTCCTGGGTGTGTGCTGGCAAGGGCACTGGTGAGCTAGTGCTGACAGGGACATCAATAAGTACTGGAGTGCCATTACAGACAGGGGCCCCTGTGAGCACTGCCTGGTCAGTGCTAACAGTGACAGCTATGAGTACTGTTGGGTCAGTGCTGACAGGGGCACCTATGAGCACTGCTGTGTCAATGCTGACAGGTGCACCTATCAGTACTGCTCGGTCAGTGCTGTTAGGGGCACCTATGTGCACTCCCGCGTCTGTGAGGACAAGCACACTGGTGACTACTGATGTGTCAATGCTGACAGTGGCACCTAAAAGTACTGCTGTGCCAATGCTGACAGCGGCACCTATGAGCAATCCCAGGTCCGTGCTGACAAGGGCACTGGTGAGTCAGTGCTGACAGGGACACCTATACGTACTGCTGTGTCAATGCTGACTGTGACACCTATACGTACTGCTGTGCCAATGCTGACAGGGGTTCCTATGAGCACTGCTGTGTCTATACCGACTTGGACACCTATGAGCACTGCTGTATCACTGCTGACAGGGGCCCCTATGAGCACTGCTGTGTCAATGCTGACTGTGGCACCTATACGTACTGCTGTGCCAATGCTGACAGGGGTTCCTATGAGCACTGCTGTGTCAATGCTGACAAAGGCCCCTATGAGTGTTGCTGTGCCAATGCTGACAGTGGAACCAATACGGTCTGCTGTGCTCTTGCTGACAGGGGCACCTGGGAGCACTGCTGTGTGAATGCTGATAGGGGCACTTGTGAGCACTGCTGTGCCAATGCTGACAGGGGCACCTGTGAGCACTGCTGTGCCAATGCTGACAGGGGCACCTGTGAGCACTGCTGTGCCAATGCTGACAGGGGCACCTGTGAGCACTGCTGTGTCAATGCTGACAGGGGCACCTGGGAGCACTGCTGTGTCAATGCTGACAGGGGCACCTGGGAGCACTGCTGTGTCAATGCTTACTGGGGCACCTGTGAGCACTGCTGTGCCAATGCTGACAGGGGCACCTGTGAGCACTGCTGTGCCAATGCTGACAGGGGCACCTTTGAGCACTGCTGTGCCAATGCTGACAGGAGCACATATGAGCACTGCTGTGCCAATGCTGACAGGAGCACCTATGAGTACTGTTGGGTCAGTCATTGAGATATTTTCTTCACTGTTCCTATCAGCACTCAATACCATATCGTTGTTGAGCCATATCAGTAAATTGTCATAGGTAAACTCAAATTTGAATTGTGCCATTGGTATTAGAAACATTTTAAAAATATCCCCTGCGATTTAAACATAGCATTTAAGACTTAAATGTATACTGAAATATATTGAAGAATATGCCATACTATTGAATATTTGAAAAGTGCAAATACGTGTTTCGAGTTCAAGCACCTTTCTTCAGGGTAGTCGAGTCTATGTGTGCGGTTAGTAAATAATGGGGAACTTTAACCTGCCTAATAAATGAAAATTCATGTATTTTAGTGAACCAAAAGCAACACCAAAGTTATCAATCAATATATATTTTATGTGAACACATAGAACAAAAAATATCACAAAAAACGAAAACGTAATTTCAAGTTAATTCAAAGTCAGAAGGAAAAAGAAAACACTCGAAAAATGAAATGTTAATGATGTTATTGCTAATATATGCGTGCATGCTGGATTTCTAATTGAAAATATTGAATTACATCCCAGTACAGTACTGGTGATTGAATGCCGTACCTAATGAGACTGCAGCACTGAGACAGCCGGTGGCGCTTGTGAACACTCACCTAAATGTTTGTACTGAAGTTCAATAGTTTCAATTTAAGATTGACCATAAATCCTTACTTTAGCAACAGCATAACCAACATTTGATTTTTCTCTGTGTCTTGGGTCTTCCTTTTCCTTCTAACTTGGAATTGATTTTAAATGATGTGTCTTGTTTGTGATGCATTTTGGTTTTCTATGTCCACTTGATGTAGATGTTGGTTGATGACCATTCTGTTGCAATCGAAGATATTTTTCCAATGTGTTATAATGCCGCCTGTGCCATTAGAATATGAGTTTGACTGTGACATATTACTAGTATGTCTCCACAATGATATAGTAATGAGCACTGATAGGAGTGAGTGCCGAAGGATATATTCGCATGGCCGCCGTATTGTCCAACTAATGCTAAAGAGAATCGACTCGTATTGGTCTGACTCTGCGGAACCGGTCATTGACTGAACCAAGTCAAGAACGTATCCCAGGTGTCACAAACCACCTGCTTACATTTTCCTTCCATTTCCTTGATGCAATTGAGTGGTCGGTGGCAGCCAATGGAGTCTTTTTCTTACCAACTTCCAATATGACTAAATATTGTACCACCAGAAAATGCGGTTCGGGAGCCCCCCTTGTTCTCCATGGGGGAGTTCCAGTGGAGATCCGGTGGAGAATCTGGAGGCTACTTTGTTCTTCAGACGCAGATCCGGGGAAGATCCGGGAGCCCACTTTGTTCTCCTGTTGGAGATCCGGTGGAGAATCTGGAGTCCACTTTGTTCTCCAGATGGAGATCCAGGGGAGATCAATCCGGGAGCCCACTTTGTTCTCCAGTTCGAGATCCGGGGGAGATCCTGAACCAACTTTGTACTCCAGTTGGAGATCCGGGGAGAACCCTGGGAGCCTTCTTTGTTATCCATGGGGAAGGGAGCGGGACAATGCCTTTAAAGTAGACAACCATTTCAAGAGACATTAAGAGAAACATTTAACAAATTAGAAAAACTATCAAAGATAGAAACTGACGCATTTTGGGGATCTCAACTTTTGAGACGCACCTGGCACATGAGTGAGAAACAGATCTTTAGGTGTAGGTCGCTCATAAAACACCGACGTTGTGGAGGTCTTCTGGCCAAAGGCCACATTCTGCAATACCGCTCTCCCTCTCTCTCCCCCACCTCCACTCCACTGTCATTCCCCTTCTCCACGCCTCACTTAATGCCCCACACCCTGCTCCTGTGACCATGCCCACCTCTCACCTGCCCCTCTGCCACCTGCCGCTGACAACACGTGCCTGTTTTCTTGCCTGCCCGGGCGCTGTATGTCATAGATTCCATTGGGGGAGGAGTGTGCGGTGGGAAAGGGGGCACTAGTGTGCGTTGGTCTATCTTCATCGTGCACCCCCCTAGTGGTAGGTCTTAATCATAGTGCCATTCACATGATGTAACTACATGTTAAACATGCAATAGGGGTGCATAGAAGGTAACAAGATGAAATTGGGATTATAACCAAAAAATAAGATTCATACCCCGTCCAGCGGTTGTTAAAAGGAATTAAGACACTTTAGACAGGGTCCTAAGACAGCATCAAGATGAAATCAAATTACAAAATCCAAGACATTATTTGCATTACAAACAAGACTACAGCGAAAGCAGGATGTAAACAGGTCACCCAACAGCCATTTAAAGTCCCCACAAACATCACATACAATGACCCCAACTTGAACACCACCCAGCCCTGATGCAGAAAGCACGAGGGCAGAAGGAGGAACTCAACCCAGGCCGGGAGAATAGCTCAGGGGCAAGACAGCACAGAGCAGCACAGGTTCAAAACCCGGTCCTGGCCCCTGGTAATTAGCGTGTTGGATAAGATTAATTACTAATAATAATAACCCTCTACGATTAGGGAAAGTTCATAAGCATCAGGAGCACCTCCATTGTGACATTGCTGACAGGGGGCACCTATGTGCAAGTATGGGTCATTGCTGACAGGCGGAACCAATGTGTACAAGTATGGGTCATTGTTTACAGGGGGCACCTATGTGCAAGTGTGGGTCATTGCTGACAGGGGGCACCTATGTGCAAGTATGGGTCATTGCTGACAGGGGGAACCTAAGTATGCAAGTATGGGTCATTGCTGACAGGGGGCACCTGTGTGCAAGTATGGGTCATTGCTGACAGGGGCACCTATGTGCAAGTATGGGTCATTGCTGACAGGGGGCACCTATGTGCAAGTATGGGTCCTTGCTGACAGGGGCACCTATGTGCAAGTATGGGTAATTGTTGACAGGGACGCCTATGTGTAAGCATGGGTCATGGCTGACAGGGGCACCTATGTGCAAGTATGGGTCATTGCTGACAGGGGCACCTATGTGCATGTATGGGTCATTGCTGACAGGGCGCCTATGTGCAAGTATGGGTCATTGCTGACAGGGGCACCTTTGTGCAAGTATGGGTCATTGCTGAGAGGGGCACCTATGTGCAAGTATGGGTCATTGCTGACAGGGTGCACCTATAAGTATAGCATACCTATGAAAACTACTTGCTGACAGCCAGGTGTCACCCACGTGCATTGCTGGGATGGTGCTGACAGGGTTGACCCAGGAGTATGCAACACATTTGAACACTACTGGATCAGCGCTGACACAAGGCATGTATAACTTCTGCTAAGCAATGCTGACATGGGGCAACTATGTGCAAGTATGGGTCATTGCTGACAGGGGCACCCATGTGCACGTTTGGGCCATTGCTGACAGGGATGCCTATGTGCAAGTATGGGTCATTGCTGACAGGGGCAACTATGTGCAAGTATGAGTAATTGTTGACAGGGACGCCTATGTGCAAGTATGGGTCATTGCTGACAGGGGCGCCTATGTGCAAGTATGGGTCATTGCTGACAGGGGCACCTATGTGCAAATATGGTTCATTGCTGACAGGGGCGCCTATGTGCAAGTATGTGTCATTGCTGTTATTATTATTATAAATGCTGACAGGGACACCTGTGTGCAAGTATGGGTCATTGCTGACAAGGGTGCCTATGTGCAATTATGGGTCATTGATGACAGGGGCGCCTATGTGCAAGTATGAGTCATTGCTGACAGGGGCACCTATGTGCAAGTATGTCTCATTGCTGACAAGGACACCTATGTGCAAGTATGGGTCATTGCTGACAGGGGTGCCTATGTGCAGGTATGGGTCATTGCTGACAGGGGTGCCTGTGTGCAAGTATGGGTAATTGCTGACAGCGGGCATGAACATCTGTGAACGACTTCTTCAGTGCTGATGGAGCCATCTTTAAATTCTGTTGGATCAGTGCTGACAGGGGGCACCTAGGAACAACCGAGTCAGTGCTGACAGGGGCAGCACACATGGGCACTGCAGGGTTTGTACTAATGGTTGGTCAGTGCTGGTGGTGGCCCCTGTGGGTTCGTCTGAATCAATGCTGATAGGCGACTCCTATGAGTTCTATTGGGTCAGTGCGGACTGGGGCACCAATGTGCACTCTTGCATCAGTGCTAAAAGGGGGGCCTGTATTCACTGCTTGGTTAGTGATGACTAGGGCCACCCGAGAGCACAGCTGGGTCAGTGCTGGTAGTGAGGCGCCTATTCTATCTACAGTAATCTCAAAAACAGTGCTCCGTCAGGAGTTCATGGTGCTGGCAAGTTTCACCAAGTTGCAGCCTTGTCTCTGAAGATATTGGCAGGAATCCCTTTCAGAGGTTAGTGACATGACTGACTCTGCCCCAGCCCTAATTAAAATGTTCCAGGATAAGGAGAAAAAGAATCACCAGATTATACCACATTAAAGGGGATGGAGCCAGAAAATAAGACTTGTTTCATCAAATGCCTCCATCTCTAATTCTGTCTCTCGTGGTGAAATGTGCGCATTCTATTGGGAGGTGCTGCTCCTAGACTGCGGCCGCGTGCCGCATATCTACAAAGGAGAGAGGAGTCTATTTCTCACCATAACCTAATGTGTCTAGCCATTCACTGTTATATGAGTGGTCAATATTGAAAAGGCAATTCCACGAGGTCCGTTCTGGTGGGATTTGTATTTGCTTTATTGCACCCACACCTGAGGGTGTAAGTCCAGAGAGAAAACATCAATAGAAACCTATTAATTTTTATCGGCCGCTATCTCCAATCAATAAAGGACAGCCAGTAAGGCCTACCAGTTTCAGCCAGAAGATTAGTAATAATGCATTCTTCAGGGCCTAAAATGTTCACTTAGGTGGTTCCCAGGTCAAGATAGAACAATCAGACCCCGGGAAGGGCGATCAGCCAATCAGGTGGCTGGAACAGCGGGTGAGAATACACAGTGTACCGCCTGCTGGTTCCAGCCACCTGAGGCCCTTCTCCGGGTGATACCATCTCGACTGTGGGGAGGAAACAGGGTGCCTCTTCCTGTTGCTTCCCCACCCTTCTCCCTACCCCCATGACATTAGAACCCTTTCCCCAGCTCCCTCCTTCTCACTTACCTACTGTACCGCAGATATGTGCTCTGGCGATGGCGCCCCGTCCACCCACAGCCATCGGCATGGAAATGGAAAAGGTACTAAGGCCCTGTTCCTATAGCAGTAGCCATCTTTTTTCTTTTTTTTTTCCAAGGGGGAAAAAAAAATAAACCATTTGGACCCATGGCAAACCCTGGGTGTGAATAGCTATCACGCCAGAGCTGGGGACATATATGAGTGGGAACCATACCTGCCTACATTTGTATTAGAGAAAACTGGGGAATGATGTCCCTGACGCCTCACCTCAGTTTCGATAAGACTCTGCCCACATGTTACCGCAAAACAAAAAAACTATGAAACATGACGTCAACATTAGCGGCCAGGGAATTGGCTATAAAAAGACTTCATTTTCTGTTAAATCAGTGACCTGTATGCAGACATTTAAAACAGCATTGATGTCATTTGTGCAATATTAGCATAATTGTCTATCGTGCATTGGTGGCGGACCTCCTTAAGTTCCGGAAACTGCTCAGAACTCTGCTCTTCTCTACCTCTTTCCCTCTTTCCCTTCCCTGCTAATCAGCCCACTGACGCTGTGACCGGTGGCCTGAACCTCATGACCCTCACAGGATCTCGGGCCCTTCCTTCCAGTCATTGCCAGCACCCCCTTTCTTTGCATTGCCCTGTGGGCCCCTGCCTGGTGGCTCCACATCCTACCCTTGAGAGCAGCTGGTACCAACACTTAGCCTGAGGTGCTCCTCCTGGCTCCCCTTGCACTTCCCTCTTGGGCCCTCCTCTAGCACTTGTTCACTCCTTTGCTCCCCCTTTCCATACCCGCACTTCTTTTATTTTGTATTTTTGCATTTTTCATCAATGTTTCATCACTTCTCATCAATGCAGTTGCACGGCCGAATGCCACAAGGCCTAGTAGGACCAGGACTGTATATATATCATTGTTGCTTTTTGTTTCTTACCTATGTTATTATCCCCCCTGTTCCCTTCCCATGTAGCCTTGTGGTGCCTTGAAACACAATGCTGTTGTATAAAGCGCCTTACAAATGCTCAATAAATACCTAAATAAATTAATAGGAAGCCAGGCAGGAGACCAAATTCACAGAACTACCCGGTCCCACCCACGCCTCACCAGATTGACTACCAACAGTGGTCTTCTGTAGCCAATCGGATGGAGGTATGGGCGGAGCCGCTGCAACTCTGCCTGTGCCGGGAAACCACGCTCTTCCTCAGAGACCCGGAGAAGAGCATTAAAACCCAAAGGACCTCATAACGACCCAGGCGGTAACCATGGTGCTAGTAGCGCCATTGTTGCCGCCGATATTTTACCAACTCCGCCATGGTGAATGGCGGAATTACCACCCCATTCCAAGGTTGGCAGGGCGGTAATTCCCCATTCACCTGGCCCTTCCCCATTCCCATTTTTGCCCCCATAGGGCTCAATGGAAATGGGGAAGGCGGTAGTTACGGTAGCGCAAATTGCGGTACCGTAATTACCTCGAAGGACCCTTTGCGGGTCCAATCCTTAACGGCTGGTAAAACCAGCTGTTAATGTAGGGACCCGCAAAGGAACCTCGTAATTAGGCGGTAAAGGTTTAACGGCGCCAACACCTTTTACGGCGCCGTTAACCCCTTACCGCCTGGGTTGTAATGAGGCCCATAGTCTCCGTGCTAAACCCCAGGGATGGCTGTAACGGCCCGCAGTTCTCGCCAAGACACGAGCGGCTGGCTGGTCGTTACCCGCCATGTCCGCCCTCATAAACCCCCCCCCCCCCCCCCCCCCCCCCCCCGGCCGGGTGTGAATTCCACTATTATTATGAATCATCACCAACTCATTTCAGGATAGCTCAGGGGCAATGACATGAAGCAACACAGGTTCGATCCCCGGGTCCGCGCTTGGAAACCTCCGGGTATTAAGCGCGTTATAAATAACCTATCATTTCAATATCTTAAATATATGACTCTGTAGATCAATACAGAAAAAAACGATTGTGAGGATTTCAAGAAATGTGGCCAATCGCCCATCAGTGCAGAAGATTGGGCGAGCTGGCCCCGGCCTCTGCCCCAGCCCTGCCAGGCACTGGCCTAGGGGGGGGTGTTTTTGTGTCCGCCAGAGCCAGCGCGCGCCTGGAAGCTGCTTCTCAGGCGCTGTTGCCTGGAGTTCTTGGAGAATGCCTTGTAAAGGAGAAGGCGTGAATATTAAGCGTGCTGGGCTTTCTGCCTCGTTGAAAGGGCACACAAAGGCTGCAATTATCCCGCAGCACCAGAGAAAGGGGAGCCGGGCAAGGCCATGATTACTGTCAGCGGCGGGTTGTGTACACACGCGGGCCCACGCGCCCACCGTGTCACCGGCTAATGCCCTACTATGATACCGATATAATTCAAGACCCCCCAAGCTGCGCATCAAACCCCCCTTGCTGGTTAATGCCTTCCACGCAATAGGGCCGCCGCGGTCGCCGAGGGGAGAATTTGGAGTGTGTGTGTTAATCCCCTTCACGCAGCCTCTGCCTTTCCCGCTATGGATCTAATTGAATCGCCTTTGTACTTTTCAGTTCTTGGGGCTTTGGAAGGAAATGGGCGGGCGAGTGGCTGACGGGGCCGTGGGCGCACGTTTTAGTTCGCCCCTATAAATTATAAACAGGGAACGGGAAGGCGGGACTGCAATGCCTGTTTGCAGCTAATACCGTGTCAGAGCAGTCAGGACGCTGCCGAGTTCAGATTCAAGTTCTGGCATGAACGACTCAGTCCTTTATCCTTCCACGGGCGATACAGAAAGAACCACTGGGTTTCGGGTAATAAGAACACCTGCTCGAAATAGCTCATTGAAGCTGTAAGGTTGTTCCAGTAAGCCTGATAGAAAGGCACATGTAATGACACATGATTCCCTGCACACGTGCTCACTTACGATCGCTGGTTCTACATATCACCCCCCTCACCCCCCACCTGGGTGTGTCCACCATGCACAGTATGTAACGGGGGATGCCACCCTGCTCAGAGGCAGGCAGCACAGTCCCCCATGCAAATAAAGCACACAGGCAGACTGCCACTCAAGCGGGAGGTCGGCGCACCCCCACCCGTAGCGAGAAGCCACCAATGGTAGACGAAAGGAGAGATTCATAGTCCCATTGTACGTTAATCCAAAGCCATAACAGAGGCACTCTGGGACCACAGGATAGATGAAAATATATAAAATAACGGGTGCCCGCCTTCTGGGGTAAAGGTTAATGGCAGGAGGGCGAGGGGATAGGAATACCTGACGTGTTTTGCTCCCAGGTAGGCTTTGCCCAAGGTAAATAAATTCCATCGTCCCTCAACAGTTTCCTTTACATACCCATCTACGTCTCTTCCTGCCACATGGACTCCTCTGTGGGCGCCCTATTAGAGTGAAGTTATATATATATATATGTGCAATTACTGAAAGACGTTAGTTAAGGTGACCAAATTTAACACAGCAAAACCCTTGAAATTCAGCGGATATAGGAAGTGATGATCATCGTAATTCACCGGCTCCCCAATGATGACCCCTAGGATCTAACAATGCGTTATGTATATAGCGCTTATCCCTAAGTGCTCTACACTGAACACATATACATAACATATCACCCAACCTGTGTGGGTACTCATCTATCAGCCTTGGAAGGATGGAAGGCTGAGTTGGGCTTGCCGGGATTCAACCCTGCGATCTGCAGATCACACAAAGATTGCAGCAGCAAGTGTGCAATCCACTGAGCTATCTTCTCGGCCTCTAATTTTCTATGTCATTGTGAATCTCATTGGTTATATATGAGCTCATGGGGTTTGTAACAGGGGGACACTAAATTAAGATGATAATCACTTCTGACATCCTCTGAATTTCAAGCGCTTTGTTGTGTTAAATCTGATCACTTTAACTGTCCTGTGACAAAAGCTTTCCAGTAAATGTCAAGGGTTTTGCTATGCCATAGTTTATTCAAGGGGCACTAGCCTTCGGTCATGGCCACTGTACATTCTCCATCTATAGGTTTCCCTGGGGCTCAATAGGGGCCCCCTTTCGCCCTGACCAGTGAGCACAGCCTTTGGCCATTGCCACTGTATATTTTAAAACACTTGGGGCCTCATTACGAGTATGGAGGTAGCCATGGTGCTATTAGCAATATGGCTGACTCCAAACCGGGGTCCAATACCTGGTTCCTTCAATGGGGAATTACCGGGTCATTCCAACATTGGAGGACCTGGTAATTCCTCCTTGAAGGAACCATTCCCCATTCCCATTTGAGCCCTACATTGGGCTCAATGGGAAAGGGGAGGGAGGTAATAACAGGCACATTACAAATGGCCCGTTATAAGCTCCCTCTTCCCCTCGCAGGACCCGGAAAGGCTGTCTGGTTTTACCAGACGTCTGTATCGGGTCCCGCAAAGGGAACCTCGTAATAGGCGCTGCCGTAATGAAGGGTGCCTGTCCCGTACCGGCACCCTTCATTACGGGAGCGCCAGGGTCGTAATGAGGCCTTTGGTCTCTTTCAAGCCCACTGGCCACAGTCCCCTGTACATATTACACCAGGGCCACTGTCACAAAGTCCCACTTCCCCTGCCTAGTAGATGTGATCATAACAGGCCCCCTCATGATTGTTTCCCCCACATTCCATTCACCCAATAATCCCCTGATAATTACTGCGGTAATCTTGCAGTAATTCAGCGTCAATTACTGCGATAATTCTCCTGTCACGCATTTGGTTTCTGAGCACCTTCCGTTATTACGGTGGTAATCCAACGAGATTACCCCAATAATGCGAACACGTTGGAACTGTAACTGGCTCATCAGACCTCCCCCAACTCCCCAACTTTCCATGTTGTCCTCTTTCCCCCTCCCCAACTCTGGCCTGATGCGATTTCAACATATTTAGCAATTCAATTTCCGGGTATCCTATGGCACAAGCTACACACCTTAAATATAGAGCAGCAAAAAAATGTAATATATTTTGGCTAATCGTAAACCGCAGACCACCTATTTTTCCATCATTTGAATTTGGGAGTATTTTCTGTAGGAATACGCCTCTGCTTTCTTCTTGTGTCACAAATCGATAGATTTTTTTAAAGGGACAATTTATTGAAGAATATTTTTAGAATAAATTGATCACTTTTTTTTATTGAATTGTTCTGATGAAGAATCATTTGTTTTTTCCTGGAACTAGTAAACACAATTTCGGATCAGTTTTTAGGACAAGTTGGTCTGTTTTAGCCATTGTGAAACGTTAAGGCAGAGTGGGGTCGATTTGCAATTAGCCATCAAATTGAATATTGAGCCAAAACCCTTCCAGTTTGCTATTACACAAAATACCTTTACTCAACCCTAGTCACAACTAGAGGCGTACAGGGGTGTCCAGTTCTAATAATTGCATGTGTATTGTGGTAACTACATGGTGCGTCTGCTAAAGAGGAACAACTGTCTACTGACACAAACAATAGATAACAAACATTTCAGATATACACCTCGTACACACACTCATCCCGGAAAACACTCTTTTGAGGTTCTGAGGTGTGATACACCCACATCACACTATTGGGCAGAGTAAGCCCAGAGCGAGATTACTTAGTTAGGATCAAGGCAGAATTCCATTTTGGGAGTTCTTTTCTCTGACTTGGAGGGTCTCTTCCACTTTTGCTGGATGTCTTCGTTTTTTTGACTCCTGTTTTCCCCAAGGCGCCAGGCTTAATGCAAAACCTGACTGAGAGTGTGGCCCTGGGTTTTAATGTGCTCTTTGTTAAGAGTCCTTACAACTCCTAAATGCACCCTTTAGTCTCCCATAGAGTTTGCCCTCTTTCTGTAAGTTATGTAGCTAGGATGGCGGTAGCTTTTCGGCTTTTGTAAGATGGTTACACCACCACTGGGCGGACTCTGTTTTGCCAGGCTGGGTCCGTTTGACCCCCTCCTCCATTCACCAAACTGAAGGTTGTCTTTATTTGCCCCGAAGACCTGAGGGGTTCACATGACAATCCCGTGTCCCTCTTTGTGTGTGTGAAAGGAAGGGGCTACCTTTGCATACATGACTGGGGGCTGTAGTCAGCAGAGGCCTGTCTGGAACAGTGTGTATTCCTTCCTTTCTGTGAGAGACCCTTTGAGAATGCATCAGAATGCAGTAGCGTGCTTGAAGGCATGGTCTGCCATTGGATGACTTCCCCTCTGTTTGAAAGATTCTTGGTGTGATTGGGTGCTAAATTCATTCACTGTATCCTGACAGGGATAAAAGCAGAACACCTCACCCACTCAGCTTGTCTACTGCTGGCGCCCTCTACCTGCACTCTGAAAGGCTTCATGCCTGAGGAAGGGTTGAAGCTCAGCACCAGAATCCTTTGATGCCCCGAATAGTCTGTTATCAATCCATTGCTTCTCCACAAAGACCAGAAGAAACTCACAGCGGCATGCCTTTCCCCTGATCTGCTGGGGACAAGTGTATCACAACTCCTGCTAAAAGGCCACGTCTCCCTGACACTCCCGACTGTGCCGGAATCGCTGGGCCCAGAAGCAGAGGCCCCTTTGCTGCCAAGACTCCAAAGACTCTTCCTACCAAGCTGGCCCAAGAGTCTTTATCCCTGGAGATCAGGCAAGCGCTCTGATCCTATCTCCTCAACTGGGAACGTCTAGAGGCCTGTGCAGTTTTTACCCTTGCAACTGCACCGCCAAACTCAGTTCCCCATCCTTCCATTGCTTCCTCGTCTCTAGTGCGGCACTTGAAGAATGCTACATGCAATCATTTCTCCCTGGGGGCCCCCCATAATGACCCCAGCCTCAGAAGCTGAATCCTGTTCCCATAAAAGACGTCAGAGCCCTACATCACCACTAACTGCCAACTGCAGCTGACTCCCCTGTAGGCTCCTCTGAGCCGGACCCCGGCTCTTGCCTGGCGGCTGTGGATACCCCCAGCACAGTGCACTGAGGCTGCACACTCTAGTGGTCGCTGAAAGAAAATGTGAGTGACTGCCAATGGAAACTGCATCCTGCAGAAGACTTACCCGGCCCCAGAGTATTGCTCTCCTGACTCTCTGGCACTGCTGCACATATTTTCTTCATTTCTTTCCCATCCTGGGGCCTCTTCTTCCTCTTCACAGACTCTTGAGTGCCTGCCTCCACCGGAACTCCCTGAGCTGTACTTGTGGGCACTTTTACACAGAGGTAAAACTTTCCCACTGAAGTCTGCCGTGGTCCAGACTCCTTGGCTCCCTTGGCCTCCACTCACACTTGCCAGACTAGATAGACAAGCTTTGACATGCCTGCTACTGCCATGAGTTCTAAGTGGTGTACCAGTGACTCTAAAGAATACCTACTTAAGACTTTCTGTTTGATCAATTGCGGTATCTTCTGTTTTGCCAAGGTACTTCCCTGTGAGTGTATTGCTTTTTCTCTTAGCCTTTTCTCACATAAAAGATAATATTTTTATAGAAATATAATATGTCAATATTCTCTAACTTGGTAGTAATGAAAAGTGCGCAGTGTACCTGTGAGCCACCCCACTCCATTTCTTGAGAGTTCGACCTGGGCAGCTCTGCCACGACTAACACTTGGAGAGGCTGGCGGCCTTGCACGCACCACAAGCAGCACCCAGCTCATGGAGGTATACCGGAGGACCACAAGGCCTTAAGGAACATCTCCCTAAGAGTACAACCTATCACATGTATGTATGGGGTTTATGAAGTGCAAACCCAGCTGGGCAGCATCGGTACACTGTGCATTGGGGACACACCCAGGGGGTTGCACCATAGAAGCACGCGTGTAAGCAAAAAGGGATTCATGTGTCATGGGCTCTGCAACAAATGTAGCTCTCAATTCATTTTTTTATTTTATTGCATTGTTTAAAGTGCGCACCTAGCGCGAGATCCGAGGAGCTCTGTACAGGGTGTGGATAGCCGGCACTTGGGCTGGCGTTTTTTAACAGTAGCGCAGTATTGTGAGTTGAGGTCTGTGCGTCCATTGGGATTAGTCCTTGGGCAGGTGTTGTTGAAATAGCCATAATGGCAGACTGGCAGGGCCTCTGCGGTCTGGGCACGCCACCTCTCACATTCGCAGTAGCAGCGTATGTCAGTCAGGGTATTCACATTGCAGAGATGGGGGGCAGGCCTCCAGTCCTCCGCAGTGACCCATGCTGAAGGTGTAAACAGGTGTTGTTGTTTATGTGTATGAAGTGTGTTTGTATGTAGATATGTGCATGTGTATGTTGGTGTCTTTTGTTTTTATGTATGCATTCATGCAAGGAGGTTTTTGAATGATGTATGAATGCAAGGGTAAATGAGCTCTGTGTGTGTATGATAGCGTGTGTGTCTGCATGTGAGAAGGGGGAATGGGCCACAAAATTCAGGGGAGGGGGCTGTTGTGGGCAAGACATTGTTTTTTTGCTTTACTGTGCATCAAGGGTAAAGCGAACATGATAATTGTTATTGCATGGCTGGACTGGCTTACATTTCACTGGCTGTTAAGGGTAAGGCAAATATGATGATAAGTATCATTACATGGATTGACGGGCCAGCATTGGTAGTGCCAGTCTGCATTTACTTTATTACTTTGGCATAGCATATTTTGCTGAGCATCAAGGGTACGCATGAAAAGTGTTATTACGTGGCTAAACTGGCCTTCACTGGTAACGCCAGTCTCAACATATTTTCTTAGTGTGACATGGCATTTTTGTCCTAGTATCAGGGATAAAAGTAACAATATATGTGTGATTATGTGTCTAGACTGTCCTATATTGCTACAGACAGCCTGGATATACATTCTTTCTGGGGTATGGATTTGTTTACTGGATGGGGGTTCTTTTAAGGTACTGGCATACATTGGTGCAGCCACAGCCAGCATGAAAATATTTTATACTGGCATATGTTATGGGCAAATGCATTGGGAAGATGCATTGAAAAGTGCTCTTTTCCACTGTTGGTGACTTGGATCTATTGTATTTTATCATGTGCAACTCTGCAAAACCGATTGCAAACTGTGTTACTTTTCAGCCAATTTTTTCACATAATGTGTGCTGTAAAATGCACCATTTTAACCCATTATTTTAAAAATGTACTAGTGGAGAGCCCTCATGAATCCACCTGGGTTGGCTTGAGTTTCTTAGATACGATCGGTTGCTCCTGCATATTCGGGGCAAACGTTTACGCCCCTCCAATTAAATAATTCAACAGCCGCCACTGTCTACTACCACACATTACATTCGATCATTTCCAGGACAAAGGACCCCCAACTTTCTTATGGTGAAATTACAAGTGGCAGACAATCTTTAAGACTGTGATCCTGCAGCTGAGCGTCTTTATAAAAGTCAGGGAACTCAGAGGGGACTTGCAATATCATTTTTAGTTTGGGCTTTAAGGTGGTGCTATAGCACCAACCTTAAGTCAAAATTATAATCTTAGAGCACAAATGAGAAATGGCATAAGAGGAGGGACACAATCTTGTAGGTGTTGGTTGGCTATTTGCCCACCCCTAGACTACTGGTGGCTATGTTAATGCACATGTCCATTCCCACCGAGTTCCTGCACCTCCCTGCCCAAAACACCTCCTCCTGGGAACTCGGAGTTTGCTTTAATCAAGCCTTACCATCAGTCTTTGCACTCAAAGGTGCCTGCCAGTGTTTGCTCAAAGCAGTCTTCTGAGAGTTAATGACTTAATTGGAGTTGTAAATGTGCTACTGGTGTAATACAAATGTCTTGACTAGGTCTGCCCTCGATTTACAAGCAGTCTGCATGTCCTTCACTGAAGTCCTCCTAAAAACAAGCATTGGCAAAAGACAACAGTTTAGCTTTATGTATACGTATTAGGCATTTGTCAGGCACTACTATTAGATACCCAGGCACTCTCACCATTTTGCAGCTGCTACCATCAATGGCCAGTCAATACCACGACGGCATCACCTGGCAAGTGCCTTTCCCATGCCTACTCTAAAAGCTCAAACTATTGTCATTGGCAATGCTTGCTTGATACAGTGATTACTATACCGGGGTGTCACCACCCCCCCCACTCTTAAGCCAATGTTGCAATTTTGTGTCATTTTATGGACTTTCCTGTTTCATTTTCAGCCTCACTTTTCCATTGTGGCTTTGTACCCCTGTACTGTACTGCATAATCATTTCTTTATTGAATCTTTCTAAGATTCTCTCTATTGTTGTTATCCTTGACCTGCAATCTTACAATGATCACCATTTTCTGTCTATTCCCACCTGTTTTCCCTACCATCTGTCTGTTTTGTAGTTATCTTTCTTTCATTCCCGTTCTTTCGTTCTATTTTCTAATTGGGTTGATGTCACTTTACCCATTTCTTTCCCTTGTCCCCCTTGTTTTGTTTCCTTTCTTGCACACTCACCCTTCTTTCTGCCAGGACCTTTGCCCCTCCCAGCCTCAGATAGATCTTCAGTCTGTGGAAACCCGGAGCTCTGCGACCAAGCGCCACCTCTCACGTCCAATAAGGGCACGGCGACAGGCGCTGGCGAGTGGCGCTGTCGGGGGGAATCGCATGGTGCTTGTTTGATTGTAGATTGTTATTACACTTGAATAGTTGAGTAATTGTTCTTATGCAAAGGTGGGAGGTTATGTCACAGCACGCTTGTAGTAATGAAACCGACTACAGGGCTGTTTATGGAGATTACACTCTCCCGTGTATTATGACATTAAAGCTTGTTTTTTTAGTTGTGGCTATTGACTATTACATATTATGTAGAAGTTTAGCTAGAGAGGAGATGGGGTGAGAGGAGGGATACACAGCTGGAGAGTGTTGTTTGATTATTTACCCACCTATTCACTGCCCAGGGTCATGCTAATCCCTAAGGCCATTCACACCCACCCCTCTCTACACAAAGACACACCTCCCAGAGATTTCTTTAAGTTTGCTCTACTACAATACAGTCTCATACTATGTGCTGTTTAGGGACTTCCAGTGTTATTTCCAGGCAGTCTTAAGCATGGCTCAACTGCAGCTGTAATGTATCTACTGGTGTAATAAGAATGGCATAAGCCTGCGTGCCTTCTGTCTGCAATATGCGTGTCTTTGGACTAAAGTCCTGTTAGAACAAGCATTGGCAAAGCCAACATTTTAGGCTGCTGCTGGGAATTATATGGGCATTTGCCATACCCTGCTATCATATGCCCAGTCGCATACACCGTTATGCAGCTGTTACCATCACACAGCCAGGTAGAACTATTATGGCATTGTCTAGAAAATGCCCAGTTCATGCCTACACACAAGTCAAAACTGTTGGCTTTGTAAATGCTTGTTTGTTTAGTTGTTCATGTAATAGCGCTGCAAGCCGTTCTATTGGTCTGTTTTATTCACCATGTAACTGAGGTTCCGGGATATTAGCGCCACTATCATGAAAGTATATTTTCTGCATTATGCTGATAACCCTGTTTTTATTGACATCATGAAATGGAAAGTGATGCGGCCCGTACATTGTGCATACATGAGAACTGTTTGCAGCGAAAGTGCGCTTGCAGACACATTGGGTTCACGGATAGCGCCTAGAGTGACACCCTTTCATAAAGGGCTGCAGGTGAGCTCTGGGGTGTGCCAATCGGCAGATACCATGTTTTCTCGCGCAATGATGGGTTGGTGTTTGCCATGGACAGGGCTGGTACAGGCAGACCGCGGGGTGATCTATGGGTTGGTGTTTGCCATGGACAGGGCTGGTACAGGCAGACCGCGGGCTGATCTATGGGTTGGTGTTTGCCATGGACAGGGCTGGTACAGGCAGACCGCGGGGTGATCTATGGGTTGGTGTTTGCCATGGAGAGGGCTGGTACAGGCAGACCGCGGGGTGATCTATGGGTTGGTGTTTGCCATGGACAGGGCTGGTACAGGCAGACCGCGGGGTGATCTATGGGTTGGTGTTTGCCATGGACAGGGCTGGTACAGGCAGACCGCGGGGTGATCTATGGGTTGGTGTTTGCCATGGACAGGGCTGGTACAGGCAGACCGCGGGGTGATCTATGGGTTGGTGTTTGCCATGGACAGGGCTGGTACAGGCAGACCGCGGGGTGATCTATGGGTTGGTGTTTGCCATGGACAGGGCTGGTACAGGCAGACCGCGGGGTGATCTATGGGTTGGTGTTTGCCATGGACAGGGCTAGTACAGGCAGACCGCGGGGTGATCTATGGGTTGGTGTTTGCCATGGACAGGGCTGGTACAGGCAGACCGCGGGCTGATCTATGGGTTGGTGTTTGCCATGGACAGGGCTGGTACAGGCAGACCGCGGGCTGATCTATGGGTTGGTGTTTGCCATGGACAGGGCTGGTACAGGCAGACCGCGGGGTGATCTATGGGTTGGTGTTTGCCATGGACAGGGCTGGTACAGGCAGACCGCGGGGTGATCTATGGGTTGGTGTTTGCCATGGACAGGGCTGGTACAGGCAGACCGCGGGCTGATCTATGGGTTGGTGTTTGCCATGGACAGGGCTGGTACAGGCAGACCGCGGGGTGATCTATGGGTTGGTGTTCGCCATGGACAGGGCTGGTACAGGCAGACCGCGGGGTGATCTATGGGTTGGTGTTTGCCATGGACAGGGCTGGTAGAGGTAGACCGCGGGCTGATCTATGGGTTGGTGTTCGCCATGGACAGGGCTGGTACAGGCAGACCGCGGGCTGATCTATGGGTTGGTGTTCGCCATGGACAGGGCTGGTACAGGCAGACCGCGGGCTGATCTATGGGTTGGTGTTCGCCATGGACAGGGCTGGTACAGGCAGAACGCGGGGTGATCTATGGGTTGGTGTTCGCCATGGACAGGGCTGGTACAGGCAGACCGCGGGGTGATCTATGGGTTGGTGTTTGCCATGGACAGGGCTGGTACAGGCAGACCGCGGGGTGATCTATGGGTTGGTGTTCGCCATGGACAGGGCTGGTACAGGCAGACCGCGGGGTGATCTATGGGTTGGTGTTCGCCATGGACAGGGCTGGTACAGGTAGACCGCGGGCTGATCTATGGGTTGGTGTTCGCCATGGACAGGGCTGGTACAGGCAGACCGCGGGCTGATCTATGGGTTGGTGTTCGCCATGGACAGGGCTGGTACAGGCAGACCGCGGGCTGATCTATGGGTTGGTGTTCGCCATGGACAGGGCTGGTACAGGCAGACCGCGGGGTGATCTATGGGTTGGTGTTCGCCATGGACAGGGCTGGTACAGGCAGACCGCGGGGTGATCTATGGGTTGGTGTTTGCCATGGACAGGGCTGGTACAGGCAGACCGCGGGGTGATCTATGGGTTGGTGTTTGCCATGGACAGGGCTGGTACAGGCAGACCGCGGGGTGATCTATGGGTTGGTGTTTGCCATGGACAGGGCTGGTACAGGCAGACCGCGGGGTGATCTATGGGTTGGTGTTTGCCATGGACAGGGCTGGTACAGGCAGACCGCGGGGTGATCTATGGGTTGGTGTTTGCCATGGACAGGGCTGGTACAGGCAGACCGCGGGGTGATCTATGGGTTGGTGTTTGCCATGGACAGGGCTGGTACAGGCAGACCGCGGGGTGATCTATGGGTTGGTGTTTGCCATGGACAGGGCTGGTACAGGCAGACCGCGGGGTGATCTATGGGTTGGTGTTTGCCATGGACAGGGCTGGTACAGGCAGACCGCGGGGTGATCTATGGGTTGGTGTTTGCCATGGACAGGGCTGGTACAGGCAGACCGCGGGGTGATCTATGGGTTGGTGTTTGCCATGGACAGGGCTGGTACAGGCAGACCGCGGGGTGATCTAGAGAGGCTGCCAGTGGTCTGTGGGCACATGGCATATTTCTTCTCACTCTGATGGCTTGGTGGTCTAGTCCCATGGACAGGGGTGATGCAGGGTAGTGCCCCGGAGAGGTTGGAAGTGGGCTGTGGGCTGTACAGACTGCCACAGGGCAGGTTTACTTTCACTTTCATGAGTTCCCAATGCTACACTGGCAGGGTACATCAGTGTCCTGATATACCAGACACCTTTTTCCACAGTGAATGCCCAGAGCGCATGCGTTGTTAGACCCCCTGTGGTGGGCTTCTAAGAGCTAACATTGCTTCATGCACTGGTTCTTCTTTGGCGACCTGCTGATCTTGCTACTCCTCTAAAGTCACATGGCTGATAGATTCTGGTCCCCTGGAGCTCCTTGTTTGAGCTCTGCCTGACAGTCGCTATGTCAACTCTGTCTGTGGTCACTCAGACTGTATTTTGAGTGCTTGCCTGTGCTCCCGTTTTTAGCACAGCTAAGCACTCTGCGAGTTGAAAGCTTTGCCCGAGGTAATCGCTGGCATTCTGGCCTCTTGTGGTGCTCCGGGTCTTCTGTCCAGCACATTGTGTATTGTTTATTTCGTGTCGTTGGTGTCGTTGGTTTCCTTTGCCTTTGCTTGGTGCTTCAGCGCCATGGACAATGGTGGTGCAGGCAGATAGTCCAGGGCCCTGGAGAGGTTGAAGGCAGGTTTTCGGGAATACAAAGCTCCAGCCCACCTTCAGCCTCCTTAGGTTGGTGCTTCAGTTCCATGGACAGGGGCGGGGCAGGCAGATAGTCCAGGGCCCTGGAGAGGTTGAAGGCAGGTTTTCGGGAATACAAAGCTCCAGCCCACCTTCAGCCTCCTTGGGTTGGTGCTTCAGTACCATGGACAGGGGCGGGGCAGGCAGATAGTCCAGGGCCCTGGCGAGGTTAAAGACAGCTTTCGGGAATGCAAAGCTCCAGCCAACCTCTAGTCTAGCCTCTCTGGAATGGTGTTTCAGTACCATGGACAGGGGTGGTGCAGGCAAATAGTCCAGGGCCCTGGAGAGACTGACAGTGGGCATGATGGCGCCGAGACCAACACACGACACAGTTTAATTTGCTTTGATGAGGTGGTCCTTTCCACGTACAAGGTTCTGCAAGCAGACTGGGGACTGCCAAGGGAAGGCGGCGGGTGGGACATCCCCTTGTCACAGAACTGAAACTCTTCGTGAATGCACATGTGCACAGCCTGAGTTAAGGTTTATTTTATTTTTCGGTATTTTTTTTTTTTTAAATCAAAGCCCGTTTCCGCTGCATTGCATGTCCTGCACAAAAGCATAGAAACCACCTCTTCCTTCCTCCCCAATGGGATGCTCTTCTCAGCCACCTTCAAAGACGTACTTCTTGGGGGTCTCTCCAAGGTCCCCTTTGACGCCCACCATATACAAGGCATACTCGAGGAGTGGTGGGGGCATCGTGCAAGCTGCAATACTGCGACACAATATTCAGTGGTGGGCGGGAAGAGGAACAGTGCAACGAGAAACCGAGTGTCTGTAAGGGTGTCTTCAAGGCACATCCAGTCCTCAAACGAGTGTAACATCACATGTCAGGTGTCATGCGGTGCATTGCGGCTACCGAGTCATGTGGGGGAGGGCTGGGCTCTGATGAATGAGTGGCGTCCACGGTGCAGGGGGCGCAGGTCCATGTGTGCTGCACGCTGCAAAGACAACAGTCATTCATTCACCTGAACGAAAGTGAAGGATTTCACTGTGTGCACTTTAGGCAGCTGAGAGGGGGGCAACATATGCTGCAAACTAGACACCCCTGGTCACAAACACCTTGCAAGTGTGGGTGGTCCATAAGGTAGACCCTTTTACACAGCAGTTTTAGTTGTTGCACTGGCTCACGCCGTTAAATACCTTAAAGAGTGCCACGAGACAACACAGCGTTTCCTCCAGGTTAGCGGCGCACAACATGCTGCACTTTAGGACGTTGTTTATGGACCTCCAAGTCACACGAGTTGTTTATTTAGTGATGAAGTTTTGCTTTGTCTAAAGGCACTCAGTCGCTAAGTCTGTCATAACAGATGTCTGACGCCTCTGTGGTCCAGATTTTGTCTATGCATCATGATATGTGCATTTTTAAAAGGGTTGTGTATAAAGTCTTACAGTGAAAAAGTAATACATAAAAATGACACCCTAAAAAACAAGTTTTTTAACTCAAATTTGAGGACCGATGCCGCTGCCCTTTGGTCATTTGTATGGAGAGTTCGGCCCACTGTATGGGCCTTGTTTGGTATGTTCGGCCCTCCAGTGGAACAGAATGTGCACCCCTGCTCTAGGGGAACAGAAGAGCTCTTATACTCAATGCAGTGTCTACCGGTAGGAGGGGCTGGTCTGCACACTAGCAAGTGTTAGGTAGCAGTGCGTGCTCAGTGAGCAAAGGGCTATTACTGTCTCTACAACTACCATGAAACATTAACCATTAACAACATGGCAGCTGTTAATGATAGTACAAATGTTCGTCCTGGGAGGATAGCTCAGCGGCAACGTGCTCGCCTTGGCAGCAAGACGACACGAAGCAACACACGTTCGATCCCCGGGTACGTGCTTAGAAACCTCTAGGTATTAAGCGCGTTATAAATATGCAACTAAGACATATTCCTGTAACAGCGCCTCGATGCCCCTGGGCTGTGTGAGTGCTCTAAAAATGCAACAAAAAAAAGGAAATTGGTGTTATATTGGCACACATCCAATCACCTCTATCCTGAAAGGAAGTGCAGAGGTTTGTCATATTTTTATTTTGTATTCATTCAACAACAGGACATCATTTGTCATTTCCCCAAATAATGACTTGCAAAGTAGGAAGAAGCAGAGAGCAGATGCAGTTTTAGGGTCACGTGTATTTACATACGAGTGCCATAGGACTGCATGATGTGCACTGGGCTGTGAAGGAGGGCCATGTGGGAACATATAATGGGATAGGAACTAGATGATATAATAACATGTTTAACATTGAGAGCCTGAGGCCAGTATTATAGAGAGCAGTCCTAAGTGCAGGGCAGAGAGGTGGGTGGGGCAGTTCGTTTAGATAGGAGGGGGGTGGATTTTGGAGCTTCTTCTGTTGCTAACAGGCGTAGTTCGTGCATTGTTTTGAAGAGATGCACTGAAGAGACGGCTTTGATGGCTAGGGAGAGTGCACGCAAGTGGAGTGGGGCAAGTAGGGAAAAGGAGCAAAAGAGGGGGAAGGCGCAGGGGGTGCAGGGCGCTGGTCAAATGTGAAGTGACGCGCAGCGCAGAGTACAGTGAGATGGATTTTGGGTAGGTAATGGAGGAGGGGGTAACACCGTGGATGGATTTATCAAAAAAGTAGCAGGAATTTATAGAGAGAGCGATTTTGTTTGGAGAACCATCCAGTGGTTCCATGTCATTTCATCATGGGATGTTTTTTCACAGGGTTTTTTTACCACTTATATTTAAACAAAACCACTTAGCAAATTTGTATTTCTTATTTTTGGGGGGTGCCCCCCAACTCTCATCCCATTTAACTTGTTATATATTCTTCAACACCCTCACCCCATACATGTTTTTTTACCCCCCAAAAAATGTTGATGTGTTTTTTTCATAAAAAATCTGTGGTAAAAAACGTCACAAAAAAACATCACGTGATGAAAGGACGTGATACCCATCCAGCGTGGTAAAGTTAGGTAGAATTGTGGTCGGGTCTGGGTTGGGTTAAAACGAAGCAGATCTGAGTCCTTTGTTCAAGAGTGGAGTGGTGGAGCTAGAAACAGGCATGGTCAGTGGTCCAGTTTGCTGAGCACAAGCGTGGTGGTAAGGTTTTGAGTGGTACGTGAGGTGTAGGCTGATTTTTCTAATGTTTAGGAGGTTGCGTCTGGCCGCAGTGGCAGGGGCTGTGATGCACTGGTGCAGAGGTTCCAAAGGTAGGGGACCCACCTGCGGCTGAGCTGTCCCCCTTCACCCAGGCTTCACTTGAATTTGCTTGGCAGATGAGATGTCTCCTGCCGTACCTGGTGTGGTTTAAAGCTGGACACTGAAAAGAAAAGTGTGATAGTATCAAACTGCCGATGAGTAAATCTAAAGGTAGTCTTCTTTTGGTGAGGAACCCTTTAGAGCTGCTTGAACTGTTGAGATTTGCCATGTAAATAGATGTTTCGTATTTAAGCAAAGCAGGCATCGCTGAGCTATTAAAGTGAAAGACAGCAAATACCATAAAAGGCCTTCTGCTGCTGGCCTTTCATCATCACGAGGTCAGCCACGTCCTGCGCCCTCTCTAATTAAATCACAGCTGTTCTTTTAAATGGCTCCAGGACGGGGCTATCACAAAGTGCTGATAAACGAGTAAGTTACAGCCAGGACGAGACACATTTTCTATATTTCTGGACTTCCCAGAGCATATGCAGCCCTGGCATCGAGTGGAACCTGGACAATAGTGCAGCCACTCAAATTATAGTGCCAGTATCATGCCTCTCTTACAGGGAACCTTCAAACATTTGGGGGCGCAGCCGAGGTGCAGCCACAGTATCCCGTATGAAAAAAAAAAGACATGTACAACGAGCGGATTAATAAAGCAAGCTCCAGTACCAAGGAATTATTCGTGATTCTAAGAGAAATGGAAACTTCAATCCCACCCACAGACAACGTTGTGAAGCACAAACTCTGGTGCTCTAACATTCAGAACACCCTAACGAACAAAATTGCCTTACTTCAAAATAAGATTGCTGCTAAGAAAGCCATCCTGCCAAACCTTGACACACATGTAAGAATGCCAAAACACTCCACAAATATACCAGAACAATTTAGATTTTTTAAAGTCTCTATTCTTGAAGTCGAAAAAATCATCTCTTCCCTGAAACCTTCTAGGGTCCAGGAAGACAGTTGTCAGGCCCAGATAATCCAACATGCAGCCAGAGACCTGGCGTGATTCATATCTAAACTAATCAATGCCTCCTTCTCCTCAGGCATTGTTCCAAGTTACCTAAAAGAGTCATGGGTCTTACCCTTGCTAAAAAAAAACTCTGGATCCTGACTAATTATAGGCCGATCACGAGGGTGCCTTTTCTACTTAAAATAGCATATCTTCAGATACAGAAGTATCTAGAAACCAACCATCTCTTAGGTGTCCGCCAGCCAGGCTTTAGGCCACAGCATGACACGGAAACGGCACTAATTGACTTAAAAACCCAAATTGACGAGCTTAAAGACAAAGGGACAACTGCTTTGCTACTCCTCCTTGACTTGTCCGCCACCTTTGACTTGGTGGACCATGAAGTATTACGTAAACACCTTGCCTCTGCGGCTCATTTCTCTAAGGACGTGATAGCCTGGGTCCAATCTTTCTTGAACAATAGGATCATGAGAGTCTTCTCTCCGTCAGCTGCCGCAAACCCTAGTCCAATAACCTGTGGCGTACCGCAAAGCTCCTGTGTTTCGCCAACAATGTACAATATATTCACAAAGCCCTTGTTTGACAGATTGGACAGTCTGGGTGTCACCTACACTAATTATTCAGATGACACACAGATCCTCATACCCCTTTTGGGCGACTACAATAAGGACACGGCTCTTGTGCTAAAAATGTACCTAATCATTCAGACATGGATGTCAGCACATGTCCTATGCCTGAATGACGACAAAACTGAGCTCCTGATACTTGGAACTGTCGCCAAACTGATCTGAAAAAACATAGTACCAACTACGACGCCTTTAATATCGACAGGAACTCAATTAAGGTTGTAAATGAGGTTTTTACCTTGATTCTGCTTTAACCTTGAGTAAACAAGTAAATACTAGGGCCTCAGCAACAGCGTACACTTGCAAGTTAATCAGGGCCTGTAGGCCATTCCTATCTAAAGCGAGCTGCATTATCATAGCCAACGCCCTCATACTCTCGAAATTGGACTACTGTAATGCCCATACATAGGTGCGAGTAAGTACATTGTGAATAAAATTCAAATCTTACAGTATAACGCACTTAGAACTGCACGAAGTATTCCAAACAGAGAGCATATCTCAGAGTTGAGAAGACAAAGCAACTGGCTGTCCATAAATGACAGAATCCTGCTTAAAACAGTCTCCCACTGGATCAACAATGCTGCACCACCCTACCTGGCAGAGAGAATAGACATGAGACCTACTTCTCGCCCTACTAGAACTGCCAATTCCTTCTGCCTCATCATACCCAGATTAAAATTTTAAAAAATCTGGAGGAAGTAGCGTCCCTGTCATGGCTGCACAGACCTGGAACACACTCCCACTCCCCTTACGAGTGAGCCAATCCTTCCATAGCTTCAGGCGCAATACCTTAAACTGGCTGAGAACCAATGACAAGTGACTTCCACTGCATTCATTGTACTGAATTCTGTACTATGTAATATAGCTCTCACTTTGCTCACCACCATGCTGTTGCCTTTCTGTATTTACCATTGATGTATGTAACATAGTGTTCTCTCCCTGTCTTGTAGTACCTTTACTTCCAATCTGTGGGCCTCATTACACGGAAGGCGGTGAGCCATGGCGCTATTAGCGCCATGGCTCATGCCGGTAAAATACCGGCACCGCCTTGGCGGAAAGGGGATTTACCGCCCCATTCCAAGGTTGGTGGGGCGGTAAATCCCCCTTCCACCATTGCCCTTCCCCATTCCCATTTCTGCCCCATAGGGCTCTATGGGAATGGGGAAGGCGCTAATTACGGCACCGCAATTTTGCGGTGCTGTAATTAGCTCCGAGGTCCCTTAGCGGGTTGGTTTTTAACGCCTGCAAAAAGCAGGCGTTAAAGCACCAACCCGCTAAGGGACCTCGTAGTAAGGCGGTAATGGTTAACGGTCACCGTTACCATTAACGGTGGCCGTTAACCATTACCGCCTTCCGTGTAATGAGGCCCTGTATCTTGTGTATATCCTATTATGCAATATCTGTAAACATGAAGCTTAGAGTAAACTCATAGGGCCTCATTACACGGTAGGCGGTAACCATGGCGCTATTAGCGCCATGGTTGCCGCCGGTACCGTACCGAGTCCGCCTTGGTGGATGGCGGAATTACCGCCCTACTCCAAGGTGAGCGGGGGGCGGTAATTCCCCATTCACCAAGGCCCTTCCCCATTCCCATTTTTGCCCCCATAGGGCATAATGGGAATGGGGAAGGTGCTAATTACGGTACCGCAAATTGCGGTACCGTAATTAGCTCCGAGGTCCCTTTGCGGGTCCCGTCCTTAACGCCTGGAAAAACCAGGCGTTAAGGGAGGACCCGCAAAGGGACCTCGTAGTAAGGCGGTAAGGGTTTACCGGTACCAGTGCCCTTACCGGTACCGGTAAACCCTTACCGCCTACCGTGTAATGAGGCCTTTGCGCCCAGGTACCTCAGGGTTCGGTGTGACATACAAATAAATAAAACAAATAAACAAACAGTGCCAAAATCCTAGCACCTCTGTGGTGACCCGTTATCTAACTCTTCATTGGCAACGTTAATCAAACCAGAATTGACTCCACTCAGTCGATCCATCCCTGCCCACTTCCAGCAACACATCGCTAACCTCTCGCCCTCTCCAGCCACAGGGACCCTCAGGTATCTTTGTGAATTAACTCTTTGACCTGTCATTAATCAATGTTCTTAGGGTATTAAAGGGGACACCTGCCTGGCAGCCATATCCGCCTTCCTCACAGACACTGTCACCCCCACTCTGCATGCAGTGCATCGGCAGCTCCCTCTAAAAGATTGATGATGATGGGCTTCCGGTACTCCCTGAGCAAACGCCACACTGGTGACCCACTCTCTAGTCTCCCCCACGAGCCTCTGTGATTCCAGGAACAGGGCACGCCTACCAGGGCATTCACAAGCCTTAGGACAAATACTAACTACCCAACCATCACATAACACTAGTTGCACTCAGAAGTCTGCAGCCTGTGGCTCTCTGGATAATCTGGACTACGACTCCCATGATCCCTCATCATTGACTATGGTGGCTAGGACTGGTGGGCGGTATAGTCCAAAACATCTGGCGACGCAAAGGTTGCATATCCATGAGCAATATAAACGACAATGTGGCTTCTGCCCTATCCATGGCACTGTACCCACCCTCTTCTGAGTCTGGGATAATATGTGATCTTTTTGACGGGCGGGGGCGGGGGAGGTGGCTTTCCATGCTCATCCCTTTGAACTTCTCAAGGGGTTTTAGCCTGTTTAATCCCTGTCTGATGCATCCATTCCAAAATGTTGCCAGAATGCCTGAACCTTTCAACTGCTTAATCCTATTCTTCCGCACTGAGACACTACAAGTGTGAGAACCCCCACCCCATGGCAGTTACAGGTGGCATCCCCCGGGGGGTCTCCACTATCACCCTAACTCTTCAAAATAAATGTAAGGTCCCTCATGGAACTCCTGTACTGACATCGTGTCACTGTTAGGCGGTGTTTGCAAACTACCGTCTGTTATAGGGCTTACCTCATTGCATGCACAGAGATTTACCGTTGGCGGTATTCCCAACCGATGTTAATGCTGCTTTATTATAAGATGGTATTTCACATTGAACAGCTGCCTGCTTTTACACACACTAGTGAAGTAGGGGTAAACATTGCTAAAAGTCCCCAGAATTGTGTTTCATTCGTGGTTTCATGTTCAGGGTGCAATGGAACGTGCTTCCCTTCAGTATGGTTGAACACGCCTTCTCGAATGGTGCGATTGCCAGTGAGTGATAAAGTTTGCATCTCAGATGCCATTTCATGCATAAAAGGGTCGGGATTTACTCTTTTTCAGGGTAAAATATGTGCAGTAGTGCTCCAGTGGGACCAACCCTGATTTCCGCTAGCCTCTGTCCCCCTCTGTAATGGCAGGGCAGGCTGAACACCGATGGCCTGGAGGTTTGCCCAGAGCAATGCCAGAGGTTATGATTAATTAAGCACCTTCCAGCTATTAACCTTCCTTTTTGAAGTAGTGCTCTGAAACATTAGTGTACACAATCCATGCAATCCCTCAAAATGACGGTGGAAAGGATAGAAACAAAAAAAATACAACAGGAATGGCAAGGGGGGTACTCTGGGGTGCAGGGGAGTTCCCTGGGGAGCGAATACAAGGCAGTGGGGTGTGCAGGTCCTCACATGGCATGTGTCCTTTCACAGTGATGTTGTAATGTTTCAGTACCAAGGACAGGGACTGATCAGGCAGGCGGGAGAGGTTTGAGTAGGCTACACATGGTTGTGCGGTACCCGGGGGCGACTGCAGCTGTGGTATGTGGTGTACAGATCACCACGCGGCATGTGACCTTTCACAGTTTAGTGCCACGGACAGAGGCGATGCAGGCGGAGTCAAGAGAGTTCCCCGCAGGGTGCACAGGGAATAGCGGTGTGTGCAGGACACCTCCAGGAATGCTTAGTTTCACATGATGGCTTGCTGTTTCAGCACCACGGACAGAGGCGATGTGGGCGCAGTCAAGAGAGTTCCCTTCAGGGCTCACAGGGAATAGCGGTGTGTGCAGGACACCACTGGGAATGCTTAGCGTCACATGATGGCTTGCTGTTTGACTGAGTGAGTGTTGGAATAAAAGGCTGTGAGATTGTATTGCACAATTATGGTCATAACAAAACATAATCATAATTACAGTAACCATAATATGCTGTACTTTGGGCATTAAGTCCCAAGGCTACCCCCTTTGGCCCGTGATCCCTTTCTTGTCCCACGACAGCGTGTGGTCACATGTCTTCTTTCTCTTTCTTCTCGCCCTTTTTCTAGGGTGGGAGGGTTCTGGGAAGAAGGAGAGACTCTGCGTACGCAAAGTACACTTTTGTTTGGGTCTCCGTGCTGGGACCCAAACTGGATCGCTTAGGTCCCCGTGCAGGGACCACAAACTGATTCTGGTCTTCTGCTGCAAAAGCAGCTCCTTATATTGGACCCAGTGCTGCCCCTGGGTCTTTGCTGTGCCTGTGTGGGGGGCTGGATGCCAGCCACCCAGCCGGCGGCACTTGCACCATGTGGTGCCTAACACTGTTGTTTCTGTCTACTTCCTGCCCCTGGTGCTTAGCACCCGTTGGGGATGAGGGGCAATTTGTTGTTTAACACCTCGCCCTTGCTTTTTATCTTCCCGGGCCGGCGACTGCGTGTCGCCTTGTAGTTGTGGGGGAGAGGGAGGAGTCTGCCCCCCTTTGTTGGGCTGTTGCTCGTCCCTCTCCCCTGCCTGGCTGCCATGGGGCACAGGTTATCCGGCCTCGCCTGGTGCCTGCGGCGTTGCCCAGAATGCTTAGTTTCACATGATGGCTTGCTGTTTCAGCACCACCAACAGAGGCGTGCGGGCAGCAGTCAAGACCGTTCCCTGCAGGGCGCACAGGGGAATTGCGTTGTGTGATATTGCGTTGTGTGATAGTCACCACTGGGAATGCTTAGTTTCACATGATGGCTTGCTGTTGCAGCACTACGGACAGAGGCGTGCAGGCTCAGTCAAGCGAGTTCCCTGCAGGGCGCACAGGGAATTGCAGTGTGTGATAGTCACCACTGGGAATGCTTAGTTTCACATGATGGCTTGCTGTTGCAGCACCACGGACAGAGGCGTGCAGGCTCAGTCAAGCGAGTTCCCTGCAGGGCGCACAGGAAATTGCAGTGTGTGATAGTCACCACTGGGAATGCTTAGTTTCACATGATGGCTTGCTGTTGCAGCACCACGGACAGAGGCGTGCAGGCTCAGTTAAGCGAGTTCCCTGCAGGGCGCACAGGCAATCGCGGGGTGTGCAGGACACCGCTGGGAATGCTTAGTTTCACATGATGGATTGCTGTTTCAGTGACATGGACGCTGGCAATGGGGGCAGACAGGGAATTTCCCTGGAGCGGGTACAGTTGTCATTGTGGATTGTGCAGATCACCGCCAGGCAGGTTTCAGTCCCCACGACGGCTTCCTTTTTCAGTGCCATGGAAAGGGGCGGTGCAGGCAGGAAGGGGTGCGCCCTGGAAAGGCTGCTGTCGGAAGAGGCTGAGCGCACTCAGGCTCACTCACACTGTGGTGCATTCAGGAGAGCTGGGGCCTCGAGGTTCCAGTTCCATCTCGGCACTGGGATAGCAAGTTCTGTGGAGCGGGGTGGGGGTGGGGGGGGGAGTCCAGCCACATCGCTGCCCTGGGATATTAGGATGTGCAGCAGGGAGGTGCATCCAGTCTCATCGCTGTCTAGGCCAGGTTTGGCAATCTGTACCTCTCTAAATGTTTTGACTATGATTCCTGTGACCCCCCCCCCCCCCCACGCCCCCCTCCCTGCCCTTGAATATACAGTTTAGGGCTAATGGGAGATGTAGCCACAAAGGTTGCAGCCCCCTTTGGTCTACAGTAAGCAAATGAAAGGGGCTGAGGTGCAGGCCTGGGGGGCGGGGTGTGTACTTCGGTTCCAGTCCCTTCTCTGTACTGGTATAGCAAGTTCTGTGGAGCAGGCCTGGGGGTTCCAGTCCCAACTATGCGTTGGGATTCCAGGGCCCAGGTGAGATGTAGGCCCATCGCAACAGGTGGAAAGTCCCAGCTCCGTACTTGGGTACCAGGGGCTGTGGAGCCGGCATGGGGGTTCCAGTTCCATCCAGGCCCATCTCTGCACTGGGATAGCAAGTTCTGTGGAGCCTGGGGGGGTCCAGTCCCATCTCTGCACTGCGATAGCACGTTCTGTGGAACAGGCCTGAGGGGTTCCAGCCCCCTCTCTGTACTGGGATTTCAGGTTTTGTGGAGCAAGCCTGGGGAGGGGGCGTTTACAGTCCCATCTCTGCACTGGGTTAGCAAGTTCTGTGGAGCCGGCCTGTGTGAGGGTGGGTCCAGTACTATCTCTGTACTTGGATAACAGGGTTTGTGGAGCAGGCCGGGGGGGTTCCCGTCCCATCTCTGTACTGGGATAGCAGGTTATATGGAGAAGGCCTCGGGGGGTTCCAATCCCATCTCGGTACTGGGATAGCAGGTTCTGTGGAGCAGGCCATGGGGGGGGGGGGCAGCCCCATATCTGCACTGGGATAGCAATTGCTGTGGAGCAGGCCTGGGGGCATCCAGTCCCATCTCTGCACTGGGATTGCAAGTTCTGTGGAGCAGGCCTGGAGGGAATTAAATTGAATTTATATTTTATTTATATCGCACTCGTAGACAAGTGTATCAGAGTGCGACAAGGCAAGGGAGGGAACAGGGGAGAACAAAACAACTATCTTACTAGGCCCAGTGACATTGAGAGCGTGCACGTGCATGGGAGAGGGGGAGGGGATACAGTGCATGGAATGGAGAGAAGTGGAAAGTGCGGAACAGAAGAGAAACAGAGAAATAATAATAAATAAATTAAATAAGCAAATAATAAAGGAAATAAATGGTGGTTGTGCAGCCAGCACGTGGCAAGTGCTGAATATAGCTGACAGGGTAGGTCTGATAAGTGCACAAGAAAAGACAGGGGTTGGGGGACTATATGGGTACAGATACAGACCCCAGTGCAAGGGGTGGCCCGGAGGCAGTGCAGGAGGTTGGCAGGGTGAGCAGGTACCTGGGTCCGGACGACAGAGGGTGGCCAGGTGCACAGTACCGAGAGAATAACAGATCAGCAGGGAAGAAGGGGGGCAGAGGCCGAAGCAAAGAGGAAGGTCTTGAGGTGCTTCCGGAACCAGAGATGGTTGTCCTCAAGTTTCAGGATGGCAGGGAGGCTGTTCCAATGGGAGGCCCCAGATGAAGACAGAGATCTACCCCCAGCTTGTTTCTTTGAAAAACGACTGACCCTGAGGGAGTTAGAGGTAGAGGAACGAAGAGCTTGAGAGAGGAGGTATTTACGGAGGGATAGTTGAAGGTATTTTGGACCCAGGCCCCAGAAAGCCTTGTGGACAATGCAAGGGGTTTTGGATTTAATCCTTGCATCCACTGGGAGCCAATGAAGGGATTTCAGAGCTGGAGAGATACAATCCCAGGGCTTGAGGCCGAGGACAAGTCTTGCAGTCCTGTTCTGCATTAATTGTAAAGGGCGGAGAGTAGAGGCAGGTAGATTTAGAAAGAGGCTGTTACAATAGTCCAACCTAGAGTGAACCAGAGCATGGGAGACAGTGAGCTTCTGGGGGAAGGTGAGGAAGGGCAGAGTACCTCTGAGGAGGTGCAGTAGGTAGTTTGACTTTTTAGAGACATCGGAGATGTGGGTGGAGAAGGAAAGTGTGGAGTCAAAGATGACACAAGGTTCTTAGCCTCGTAGTTAGGGGTAGGAGTGGGCCAAGGTAGGCCAGCCAGAGAGTAAGGGGAAAGGATGGTGAAGGTGTACCGATGAGGAGGATCTCAGTCTTGTTGGCATTTAGACAACAATAGTTGGCGGCACACCAATTTTGAATGGCAGTTAGGCAATCAGAGATGACGGAAGGAGAGGAGGTGGCTGAGGGCAGCCTGAAGATGAGTTGAGTGTCGTCAGCATAGCACTGGAAATTTTAGCAGAAAATGGCAATGCAGTGGCCGAGAGTTGCCAGGTATTGGTTGAAAAGCCAGGGCGAGAGGTTAGACCCTGGGGCAACACCACAGGGAGAGAGGGAGATAGACGATAGGAAGGACCCAAGTTGGTACTGGGGAGGGTCCAGTACCATCTCTGCATTGGGAAAGCAAGTTCTGTGCAGCAGGCCTGGGGGGTTACAGTCCCATCTCTTTACTAGGATAGCAAGTTCTGTCAAGCAGGCCTGGGGTGCAGGGGAGGGGGGGCGTCAGGTCCCGTCTCTGCACTGGGATAGCAAGTTCTGTTGAGCAGGCCTGGGGGGGTGGTCCAATCCCATCTCTGCACTGGGATTGCAAGAACTGTGGAGCAGGCTTCGGGGGTTCCAGTCGATCTCTGTACTGGGATAGCAGGTAATGTGGAGCAGGCCTGGGTGGTTCCTGTTCCATCTCTGCGCCGGGATAGCAAGTTCTGTTAAGCAGGCCTGGGGGGGTTCCAATCCAATCTCTGGACTGGGAGAGCAAGTTCTGTGGAGCAGGCCTGGGGGGTTCCAATCCAATCTCTGCACTGGGAGAGCAAGTTCTGTGGAGCAGGCCTGGGTGGTTCCAGTCCCATCTCTGCAGTGGGAAGGCAAGTTCTGTGGAGCAGGCCTGGGGGGGTTTCAAGTCCCATCTCCATCTGGGAGAGAAAGTTCTGTGGAGCAGGCCTGGGGGGGTTCCAATCCAATTTCTGCACTGGGAAGGCAAGTTTTGTGGAGCAGGCCTGGGTGGTTCCAGTCCCATCTCTGCACTGGAATAGCAAGTTCTGTGGAGCAGGCCTGGGGGAGGGCAAGGAGGGGGGTTCTAGTCCCATCTCTTTACTGGGATAGCAAGTTCTGTGGAGAAGGTCTGTGGGGGTTTCAAGTCTCATCTCCATCTGGGATAGCAAGTTCTGTGGATCAGCCCTGGGGGAGGGGGGCCCAGTCCCATCCCTGAACTGGGATAGCAAGTTCTGTGGAGCAGGTCTGGGGGTTCCAGTCCATTTTCTGTCCTGGGATAGCAGGTTCTGTGGAGCAGGCCTGAGGGGGTTCCAGTCCCATCTCCATACTGGGATGGCAAGTTCTGTGTAGCAGACCTGGGGGGGGGGGGGGGGTCCAGTGCCATCTCTGCACTGGGATAGCAAGTTCTGTGGAGCAGGCCTGGGGGGTTCTAACCCATCTCTGTACTGGGATAGCAAGTTCTGTGGAGCAGACCTGGGGGGGGGGGGGGGTCCAGTCCCATCTCTGCACCGGGATAACACGTTCTGTGGAGCAGGCCTGGGGGGTTCCAGTCCCAACTCTGCACCGGGTTAGCAGGTTCTGTGGAGCAGACCTGGGGGGGCGGGGGGGTCCAGTGCCATCTCTGCACTGGGATAGAAAGTTCTGTGGAGCAGGCCTGAGGGGGTTCCAGTCCCATCTCTGCACCGGGATAGCAGGTTCTGTGGAGCAGGCTTAGCGGGGAGGTGGTGGGTCCAGTCCCTTCTTCGAACTTGTACTGGGATACTCTCTGCACTGGGAGAGCAAGTTATGTGGAGCAGCCCTGCGGGGTTCCAGTCTCATCTCGGCACTGGGATAGCAAGTTGTTTGGAGCAGGCCTGGGGGATCCAGTCTCATCCAGTCCCATCTCTGCACTGGGATACATATCGGCTGGAATTCAATTCCAGACCCGTTGTTAGCACAACAAAATAATTATTGGACTCAGCCACTCGGAATGGTCAGAATTCATGCAATAACTGCTGATACTGTATGCGTTCCAAAACATTCAGACTACGGAAGCTGAGAAAGGACACAGCACAAATAAACAGCTCTTCAAACATTGGTCCCATCCTTTCCATGTCAATCCCCACAAACACTCTCAAAGGCGAGAATCCTTGAAGCAGCTCCACTCCCATTTCCCCGCCCTCTCATTTTTAAATATTACAAACGAAAACAAACATTTGTTTATTAGCACATTTTTTTTAACTTACTTTACTCACTATTAGCACCGGGGGTGGGCTAGAGGGGTTCAGCCATTCAGGTTATGTCAGGTTGAAACTGCTAATATCAGCCCACGTTCCATGGAACCTCAAGTCTGCTTCCTTCACACCCCACACCGCATCTTTGCCCCACCCTCCCTTATCTTTTATTTTTCCCATTCACGCCACCCCCGCCTCCCTAACCTCTTTTCTTCGACGGCACCCTCCACCGCCGCTGCGCTGCTGCTGCCACTGCGTGGCCGCCATGGAAATGGAAGAGGGGCTCTGTATGGAGCCGTGCTTCCACATCTATGGCAGCCACCTTGAGACAGTATTTTCATTTAATGAACGGGACGAGTGCAGTGTCCCGTACATTGAATGAAAATACATTTTTCTTAGCACCCCATGTTTCCGGATTGCAAAACCGAGGGTGCTAATAGCGTTAAGCACCAGTTCCAAGGGCTGAAAAGTGTGATAACGACCAGGGCCTTCGTTAAACGCCCTCACTACACTCAGGCCTTTAACTCAGGTCCGGGCATCACCTGTTCCAGCCCTTAATGTTTTGTTCTTCACCACCAGACCTCCATACTGCTATTAGAACTATGTGTTAAGAGCTTTATAGACCTTGGTGTCAGAGGGGTCACTATTGCCACCTCCCTCGGTTCATAAGGCTATATCATTGTTACTGTTATGAATTACACCCAGTTTAATACTATCCCTGCAGTAACAGGGATTATTTTGGGATTTTGAACTATGTAGGGTTTTGGGGCTGCACTTTGTATGATTAAAAGCTGGAAAGCATTATTTGACAAGGGATGTTAATGTGGTTATTGTCAAATGCACTAGCTTGATGGTCTGTGAGTTTGTGGGAATAAATATGTTTACCCATGCATGTTGGAGTAAATTGACTTTGGATACAAATCGTGTGAAAGAACAAACCTCCCGTTCAGATAGAGTGAACATAACAAGGAAGACGTCAGAAGACTATCGGAATAAAATATTAAATACACAAAAAGGCTTGATTTTATGGCCTCTAGTCACATGGAAGGCTGAAGTAGACAAACAAGATGGCCGCACCTACACACGGAGGCAGACTGTGCTGCTCACTCCCTAATTTTCTCAGAGCTAAGAACACTCTCAAGGACGAAGTTCAAAAGCCTAATTAACAATAGACCACTGAGGTGATGATGGATTGATGTTCTAATTGGTGGGAAGCTAAAGTTAAGGCAACCTCACCAGCATCTGGACGTCCAGCCTGCAAGCTGCTAACGTAGGTGGAAAAATACTGAAGATGTACAGAGTGCCAACAAATTGTAGAGGACCTGCGTATTTAGGGGTTCTATAGCGTGAAAACCAATGGCACGTCATGTATTTAGTGACGTTCATAGTGGTCGGTGTTAGAGGAGGTCTTAGTTGCCCATATGATGTTAAACAGCCAATCACATAGTTATACTTTTTTAGACTAGTATCGATCATATACATAGATGTTCACGCAGACCCAATCACTCCCTCCGTTAGGTTTCTGTAGTTTGCCACGTTGATGACGTTGGTAATACGTTGGCTAGAAGTCAGCAATGACACATTTTGCTTATAAAAATACTGTTTTTTCTGAAATATGTTGAGAGTTGAAGATCGAGCGTTCGCAATGATGTTCATTATGCTCCCTGTTTTAGATACTTTATATTAAAACAGTCTTCCTTTTGTCAACTTCCTGAGGGGGCTCTATTATTTGGTTTATGAGTAAGATCTGCATCCCATTCCATTTCAAGGGTAATTGTTGCTCATCAAAGGAGCTAAACCGTCCAGTTCAGCTATACCTTTAATGTAGGAGTAGAGGTCTACTAAGGGAGAAGGAGCAGGTGTAGCGCTACCTTTAATGTAGGAGTAGAGGTCTACTAAGGGAGAAGAAGCAGGTGTAGCCCTACCATTAATCTAAGAATAGAGGTCTATTAATGCTGAAGTCGCAGGTGTAGCGCTACCTTTAATGTAGGAGTAGAGGTCTATTAAGGGAGAAGGAGCAGGTGTAGCGCTACCTTTAATGTAGGAGTAGAGGTCTACTAAGGGAGAAGAAGCAGGTGTAGCCCTACCATTAATCTAAGAATAGAGGTCTATTAATGGTGAAGTCGCAGGTGTAGCGCTACCTTTAATGTAGGAGTAGAGGTCTATTAAGGGAGAAGGAGCAGGTGTAGCGCTACCTTTAATGTAGGAGTAGAGGTCTACTAAGGGAGAAGAAGCAGGTGTAGCCCTACCATTAATCTAAGAATAGAGGTCTATTAATGCTGAAGTCGCAGGTGTAGCGCTACCTTTAATGTAGGAGTAGAGGTCTATTAAGGGAGAAGGAGCAGGTGTAGCGCTACCTTTAATGTAGGAGTAGAGGTCTACTAAGGGAGAAGAAGCAGGTGTAGCCCTACCATTAATCTAAGAATAGAGGTCTATTAATGCTGAAGTCGCAGGTGTAGCGCTACCTTTAATGTAGGAGTAGAGGTCTATTAAGGGAGAAGGAGCAGGTGTAGCGCTACCTTTAATGTAGGAGTAGAGGTCTACTAAGGGAGAAGAAGCAGGTGTAGCCCTACCATTAATCTAAGAATAGAGGTCTATTAATGGTGAAGTCGCAGGTGTAGCGCTACCTTTAATGTAGGAGTAGAGGTCTACTAAGGGAGAAGGAGCAGGTGTAGCGCTACCTTTAATGTAGGAGTAGAGGTCTACTAAGGGAGAAGAAGCAGGTGTAGCCCTACCATTAATCTAAGAATAGAGGTCTATTAATGGTGAAGTCACAGGTGTAGCGCTACCTTTAATGTAGGAGTAGAGGTCTACTAAGGGAGAAGGAGCAGGTGTAGCGCTACCTTTAATGTAGGAGTAGAGGTCTACTAAGGGAGAAGAAGCAGGTGTAGCCCTACCATTAATCTAAGAATAGAGGTCTATTAATGGTGAAGTCGCAGGTGTAGCGCTACCTTTAATGTAGGAGTAGAGGTCTACTAAGGGAGAAGGAGCAGGTGTAGCGCTACCTTTAATGTAGGAGTAGAGGTCTACTAAGGGAGAAGAAGCAGGTGTAGCCCTACCATTAATCTAAGAATAGAGGTCTATTAATGGTGAAGTCGCAGGTGTAGCGCTACCTTTAATGTAGGAGTAGAGGTCTATTAAGGGAGAAGGAGCAGGTTTAGCGCTACCTTTAATGTAGGAGTAGAGGTCTACTAAGGGAGAAGAAGCAGGTGTAGCCCTACCATTAATCTAAGAATAGAGGTCTATTAATGGTGAAGTCGCAGGTGTAGCGCTACCTTTAATGTAGGAGTAGAGGTCTACTAAGGGAGAAGGAGCAGGTGTAGCGCTACCTTTAATGTAGGAGTAGAGGTCTACTAAGGGAGAAGAAGCAGGTGTAGCCCTACCATTAATCTAAGAATAGAGGTCTATTAATGGTGAAGTCGCAGGTGTAGCGCTACCTTTAATGTAGGAGTAGAGGTCTACTAAGGGAGAAGGAGCAGGTGTAGCGCTACCTTTAATGTAGGAGTAGAGGTCTACTAAGGGAGAAGAAGCAGGTGTAGCCCTACCATTAATCTAAGAATAGAGGTCTATTAATGGTGAAGTTGCAGGTGTAGCGCTACCTTTAATGTAGGAGTAGAGGTCTATTAAGGGAGAAGGAGCAGGTGTAGCGCTACCTTTAATGTAGGAGTAGAGGTCTACTAAGGGAGAAGAAGCAGGTGTAGCCCTACCATTAATCTAAGAATAGAGGTCTATTAATGGTGAAGTCGCAGGTGTAGCGCTACCTTTAATGTAGGAGTAGAGGTCTATTAAGGGAGAAGGAGCAGGTGTAGCGCTACCTTTAATGTAGGAGTAGAGGTCTACTAAGGGAGAAGAAGCAGGTGTAGCCCTACCATTAATCTAAGAATAGAGGTCTATTAATGGTGAAGTCGCAGGTGTAGCGCTACCTTTAATGTAGGAGTAGAGGTCTATTAAGGGAGAAGGAGCAGGTGTAGCGCTACCTTTAATGTAGGAGTAGAGGTCTACTAAGGGAGAAGAAACAGGTGCAGCCCTACCATTAATCTAAGAATAGAGGTCTATTAATGGTGAAGTCGCAGGTGTAGCGCTACCTTTAATGTAGGAGTAGAGGTCTATTAAGGGAGAAGGAGCAGGTGTAGCGCTACCTTTAATGTAGGAGTAGAGGTCTACTAAGGGAGAAGAAGCAGGTGTAGCCCTACCATTAATCTAAGAATAGAGGTCTATTAATGGTGAAGTCGCAGGTGTAGCGCTACCTTTAATGTAGGAGTAGAGGTCTATTAAGGGAGAAGGAGCAGGTGTAGCGCTACCTTTAATGTAGGAGTAGAGGTCTACTAAGGGAGAAGAAGCAGGTGTAGCCCTACCATTAATCTAAGAATAGAGGTCTATTAATGGTGAAGTCGCAGGTGTAGCGCTACCTTTAATGTAGGAGTAGAGGTCTATTAAGGGAGAAGGAGCAGGTGTAGCGCTACCTTTAATGTAGGAGTAGAGGTCTACTAAGGGAGAAGAAGCAGGTGTAGCCCTACCATTAATCTAAGAATAGAGGTCTATTAATGGTGAAGTCGCAGGTGTAGCGCTACCTTTAATGTAGGAGTAGAGGTCTATTAAGGGAGAAGGAGCAGGTGTAGCGCTACCTTTAATGTAGGAGTAGAGGTCTACTAAGGGAGAAGAAGCAGGTGTAGCCCTACCATTAATCTAAGAATAGAGGTCTATTAATGGTGAAGTCGCAGGTGTAGCGCTACCTTTAATGTAGGAGTAGAGGTCTATTAAGGGAGAAGGAGCAGGTGTAGCGCTACCTTTAATGTAGGAGTAGAGGTCTACTAAGGGAGAAGAAGCAGGTGTAGCCCTACCATTAATCTAAGAATAGAGGTCTATTAATGGTGAAGTCGCAGGTGTAGCGCTACCTTTAATGTAGGAGTAGAGGTCTATTAAGGGAGAAGGAGCAGGTGTAGCGCTACCTTTAATGTAGGAGTAGAGGTCTACTAAGGGAGAAGAAGCAGGTGTAGCCCTACCATTAATCTAAGAATAGAGGTCTATTAATGCTGAAGTCGCAGGTGTAGCGCTACCTTTAATGTAGGAGTAGAGGTCTATTAAGGGAGAAGGAGCAGGTGTAGCGCTACCTTTAATGTAGGAGTAGAGGTCTACTAAGGGAGAAGAAGCAGGTGTAGCCCTACCATTAATCTAAGAATAGAGGTCTATTAATGGTGAAGTCGCAGGTGTAGCGCTACCTTTAATGTAGGAGTAGAGGTCTATTAAGGGAGAAGGAGCAGGTGTAGCGCTACCTTTAATGTAGGAGTAGAGGTCTAGTAATGGGAACGAGCAGGTGTAGCACTACTTTTAATCTAAGAGTAGAAGTCTACTAAGGGAGAAGGAGCAGGTGTAGCGCTACCTTTAATGTAGGAGTAGAGGTCTAGTAAGGGAGAAGGAGCAAGTGTGGCGCTACCTTTAATGCAGGAGTAGAGGTCTACTAAGGGAGAAGGAGCAGGTGTAGCGCTACCTTTAATGTACGAGTAGAGGTCTAGTAAGGGAGAAGGAGCAAGTGTTGCGCTACCTTTAATGCAGGAGTAGAGGTCTATTAAGGGAGAAGGAGCAGCTGTAGCGCTACCTTTAATGTAGGAGTAGAGGTCTACTAAGGGAGAAGAAGCAGGTGTAGCCCTACCATTAATCTAAGAATAGAGGTCTATTAATGGTGAAGTCGCAGGTGTAGCGCTACCTTTAATGTAGGAGTAGAGGTCTATTAAGGGAGAAGGAGCAGGTGTAGCGCTACCTTTAATGTAGGAGTAGAGGTCTAGTAATGGGAACGAGCAGGTGTAGCACTACTTTTAATCTAAGAGTAGAAGTCTACTAAGGGAGAAGGAGCAGGTGTAGCGCTACATTTAATGTAGGAGTAGAGGTCTAGTAAGGGAGAAGGAGCAAGTGTGGCGCTACCTTTAATGCAGGAGTAGAGGTCTACTAAGGGAGAAGGAGCAGGTGTAGCGCTACCTTTAATGTACTAGTAGAGGTCTAGTAAGGGAGAAGGAGCAAGTGTTGCGCTACCTTTAATGCAGGAGTAGAGGTCTACTGAGGGAGAAGAAGCAGGTGTAGCGCTACATTTAATGTAAGAGTTGAGGTCCACTAAGGGAGAAGGAGCAGGTGTAGCGCTACCTTTAATGTAGGAGTAGAGGTCTACTAAGGGAGAAGAAGCAGGTGTAGCCCTACCATTAATCTAAGAATAGAGGTCTATTAATGGTGAAGTCGCAGGTGTAGCGCTACCTTTAATGTAGGAGTAGAGGTCTACTAAGGGAGAAGGAGCAGGTGTAGCGCTACCTTTAATGTAGGAGTAGAGGTCTACTAAGGGAGAAGAAGCAGGTGTAGCCCTACCATTAATCTAAGAATAGAGGTCTATTAATGGTGAAGTTGCAGGTGTAGCGCTACCTTTAATGTAGGAGTAGAGGTCTATTAAGGGAGAAGGAGCAGGTGTAGCGCTACCTTTAATGTAGGAGTAGAGGTCTACTAAGGGAGAAGAAGCAGGTGTAGCCCTACCATTAATCTAAGAATAGAGGTCTATTAATGGTGAAGTCGCAGGTGTAGCGCTACCTTTAATGTAGGAGTAGAGGTCTATTAAGGGAGAAGGAGCAGGTGTAGCGCTACCTTTAATGTAGGAGTAGAGGTCTACTAAGGGAGAAGAAGCAGGTGTAGCCCTACCATTAATCTAAGAATAGAGGTCTATTAATGGTGAAGTCGCAGGTGTAGCGCTACCTTTAATGTAGGAGTAGAGGTCTATTAAGGGAGAAGGAGCAGGTGTAGCGCTACCTTTAATGTAGGAGTAGAGGTCTACTAAGGGAGAAGAAGCAGGTGTAGCCCTACCATTAATCTAAGAATAGAGGTCTATTAATGGTGAAGTCGCAGGTGTAGCGCTACCTTTAATGTAGGAGTAGAGGTCTATTAAGGGAGAAGGAGCAGGTGTAGCGCTACCTTTAATGTAGGAGTAGAGGTCTACTAAGGGAGAAGAAACAGGTGCAGCCCTACCATTAATCTAAGAATAGAGGTCTATTAATGGTGAAGTCGCAGGTGTAGCGCTACCTTTAATGTAGGAGTAGAGGTCTATTAAGGGAGAAGGAGCAGGTGTAGCGCTACCTTTAATGTAGGAGTAGAGGTCTACTAAGGGAGAAGAAGCAGGTGTAGCCCTACCATTAATCTAAGAATAGAGGTCTATTAATGGTGAAGTCGCAGGTGTAGCGCTACCTTTAATGTAGGAGTAGAGGTCTATTAAGGGAGAAGGAGCAGGTGTAGCGCTACCTTTAATGTAGGAGTAGAGGTCTACTAAGGGAGAAGAAGCAGGTGTAGCCCTACCATTAATCTAAGAATAGAGGTCTATTAATGGTGAAGTCGCAGGTGTAGCGCTACCTTTAATGTAGGAGTAGAGGTCTATTAAGGGAGAAGGAGCAGGTGTAGCGCTACCTTTAATGTAGGAGTAGAGGTCTACTAAGGGAGAAGAAGCAGGTGTAGCCCTACCATTAATCTAAGAATAGAGGTCTATTAATGGTGAAGTCGCAGGTGTAGCGCTACCTTTAATGTAGGAGTAGAGGTCTATTAAGGGAGAAGGAGCAGGTGTAGCGCTACCTTTAATGTAGGAGTAGAGGTCTACTAAGGGAGAAGAAGCAGGTGTAGCCCTACCATTAATCTAAGAATAGAGGTCTATTAATGGTGAAGTCGCAGGTGTAGCGCTACCTTTAATGTAGGAGTAGAGGTCTATTAAGGGAGAAGGAGCAGGTGTAGCGCTACCTTTAATGTAGGAGTAGAGGTCTACTAAGGGAGAAGAAGCAGGTGTAGCCCTACCATTAATCTAAGAATAGAGGTCTATTAATGGTGAAGTCGCAGGTGTAGCGCTACCTTTAATGTAGGAGTAGAGGTCTATTAAGGGAGAAGGAGCAGGTGTAGCGCTACCTTTAATGTAGGAGTAGAGGTCTACTAAGGGAGAAGAAGCAGGTGTAGCCCTACCATTAATCTAAGAATAGAGGTCTATTAATGCTGAAGTCGCAGGTGTAGCGCTACCTTTAATGTAGGAGTAGAGGTCTATTAAGGGAGAAGGAGCAGGTGTAGCGCTACCTTTAATGTAGGAGTAGAGGTCTACTAAGGGAGAAGAAGCAGGTGTAGCCCTACCATTAATCTAAGAATAGAGGTCTATTAATGGTGAAGTCGCAGGTGTAGCGCTACCTTTAATGTAGGAGTAGAGGTCTATTAAGGGAGAAGGAGCAGGTGTAGCGCTACCTTTAATGTAGGAGTAGAGGTCTAGTAATGGGAACGAGCAGGTGTAGCACTACTTTTAATCTAAGAGTAGAAGTCTACTAAGGGAGAAGGAGCAGGTGTAGCGCTACCTTTAATGTAGGAGTAGAGGTCTAGTAAGGGAGAAGGAGCAAGTGTGGCGCTACCTTTAATGCAGGAGTAGAGGTCTACTAAGGGAGAAGGAGCAGGTGTAGCGCTACCTTTAATGTACGAGTAGAGGTCTAGTAAGGGAGAAGGAGCAAGTGTTGCGCTACCTTTAATGCAGGAGTAGAGGTCTATTAAGGGAGAAGGAGCAGCTGTAGCGCTACCTTTAATGTAGGAGTAGAGGTCTACTAAGGGAGAAGAAGCAGGTGTAGCCCTACCATTAATCTAAGAATAGAGGTCTATTAATGGTGAAGTCGCAGGTGTAGCGCTACCTTTAATGTAGGAGTAGAGGTCTATTAAGGGAGAAGGAGCAGGTGTAGCGCTACCTTTAATGTAGGAGTAGAGGTCTAGTAATGGGAACGAGCAGGTGTAGCACTACTTTTAATCTAAGAGTAGAAGTCTACTAAGGGAGAAGGAGCAGGTGTAGCGCTACATTTAATGTAGGAGTAGAGGTCTAGTAAGGGAGAAGGAGCAAGTGTGGCGCTACCTTTAATGCAGGAGTAGAGGTCTACTAAGGGAGAAGGAGCAGGTGTAGCGCTACCTTTAATGTACTAGTAGAGGTCTAGTAAGGGAGAAGGAGCAAGTGTTGCGCTACCTTTAATGCAGGAGTAGAGGTCTACTGAGGGAGAAGAAGCAGGTGTAGCGCTACATTTAATGTAAGAGTTGAGGTCCACTAAGGGAGAAGGAGCAGGTGTAGCGCTACCTTTAATGTAGGAGTAGAGGTCTACTAAGGGAGAAGGAGCAGGTGTAGCGCTACCTTTAATGCAGGAGTAGAGTTCTACTCGTGGAAAAGGAGCACTCATTTCAGTCTGGGAGATGAGGTCAAATACTGGGCACGAAAAGGGTGTAGCACTCCTTTAATCTGGGAGTAGAGGTGTATCAATGGGAAAGAACAGCACTATTTGTAATCTGAGAATAGATTTATTTAATGCAGTACAAGAATTGGAATGGTTAGCCACAAGAGCCTGCGAGGTGATGGGGGATTGTTGCACAGCAACTGGGCATTAAAGCTCTCTCAGAACTGTATGGGCTTATTTTTGAATCTTTTGTGCAGGGAATATGTGATTGTCGAAGTAGGGGGATTTTGTATCCTAGAATTTTCCAAGCTCTATCTAAGACCCGGCAGCATAAGAGGCAATAACCTCCAACCCCGATTCACATCCCATGTTATCCAGGGCAGACATGAGACTGGAACCCCAATGCCTGCTCCACAGTTCCTGCTGTTCCAGTACAAAGATGGGACTGGAGCCCCTATGCCTGCTCCCCAGTCCCTGGTATCCATGTAGAGAGATGTGGCTGGAATTCCATGCCTGCTCTACAGTCCCTTCTATTCCAGTACAGAGCTGGTACTTGAACCCCCAGGCCTGTTCCACAGCCCCGGTTGTCCCAGTACAAAGAGGAGCCCCTATGCCTGCTCCCCAGTCCCTGATACCCATGTACAGAGATGTGGCTGGAATTCCATGCCTGCTCTACAGCCCCTCCTATCCCAGTAAAAAGATGGAACTTGAACCCCCAGGCCTGTTCCTCAGCGCCGGGTGTCCCAGTACAAAGACGAGACTGGAGCCCTATGCCTGCTCCCAGTCCCTGATACCCATGTACAGAGATGTGGCTGGAATTCCATGCCTGCTCTTCAGTGCCTTCTATTCCAGTACAGAGCTGGGACTTAAACCCCCGGGCCTGTTCCACAGCCCCTCCTGTCCCAAAACAAAGATGGAACTTGAACCCCATGCCTGTCCACAGCCCCTGCTATGTCGGTACCAGTATGGAACTAGAACCCCCATACTTGCTCCACAGCCCCTGTTTTCCCAGTACAGAGATGGCACTGAAATTCCTATGCCTGCTCCACAGATCTTGCTATCCCATCAGAGATCCTGACGAGGAAGTGAAGTCCTTTCTTCATTTTCGCAGCATGGAGGCAGAGCTGCAGGGGAGCGAGGACGATAGCGGATGTCGCGGGGCTGCCAGGTGAGAAAGGAGAAGCCGGTGAGGATGGGCTGTGCTGCTGCCAAAATGTAAGTGTAGGAGAGGGGTGGAGGAGCAATGGGGTGAGGGGGCATGGCCTGCAGAGTGCCTGGTAGAAAGCTGGACTCCTGACAGGTGTCATGATCAATTACTACCCTGGTGATTATTGCCTGGGAGCCCGGGATCCTGATTGGCTGGCGCGATTCTAATGTTTTACCCTGGGGTGCTAATTCAAGACACATTGGGGAAATAGGGTTATTTCCCAGGAAATTACTGATCAGAGGTAGAGTAGCATGGCCGGCTGCATCTTGGAACATTGTATTTCCCAGACCATAACTCCCTCGGCAGGACTTCTCCTTTTACAGCGTAACACAAGGAAACAGTGAGTGGAGCTGGTGAAATGAGGAGGCAGAGATGAGATTCTAGGATGGAGAGTCAGCAGTGCTAGCTTACCTGTGTCGGTGGGTGTGTGTGTGTGTGTTAAGAAAGTAAAAACACAGAAGTATGTCATAGCCCTGAAGAAGCTTACATAGGAAACAGTGAGTGGAGCTGGTGAAATGAGGAGGCAGAGATGAGATTCTAGGATGGAGAGTCAGCAGTGCTAGCTTACCTGTGTCTGTGGGTGTGTGTGTGTGTGTGTGTGAAGTAAGAAAGTAAAAACACAGAAGTATGTCATAGCCCTGAAGAAGCTTACATAGGAAACAGTGAGTGGAGCTGGTGAAATGAGGAGACAGAGATGAGATTCTAGAATGGAGAGTTAGCAGTGCTAGAGTGTGCGCGCGCGTGTGTGTGTGAAGTAAGAAAGTAAAAACAAAGAAGTATTTCATATCCCTGAAGAAGCTTACATAAGAAACAATGAGTGAGGCTGGTGAAATGAGGAGGCAGAGATGAGATTCTAGGATGGAGAGTCAGCAGTGCTAGCTTACCTGTGTCTGTGGGTGTGTGTGTGTGTGTGTGAAGTAAGAAAGTAAAAACACAGAAGTATGTCATAGCCCTGAAGAAGCTTACATAGGAAACAGTGAGTGGAGCTGGTGAAATGAGGAGGCAGAGATGAGATTCTAGGATGGAGAGTCAGCAGTGCTAGAGTGTGCGCGCGCGTGTGTGTGTGAAGTAAGAAAGTAAAAACACAGAAGTATGTCATAGCCCTGAAGAAGCTCACATATAGCATCTGAAAGTTGTAGAACAATGTTGTGAAAGACATATTGGCCAGGACAATTAACTTTGACCAAAAATGTACTTTCAGTTTTTATAAAATTAGGATTGTAACCAAAGTATACCACATATCCTCTGAAAAGCAGATACACCAGAATTTTTAAAAATACTAGCATTTAAGGGATTCAATCCTTTGACTATTTGATTTGAGGTTTCAGTAATCGTAGTATGTGTTTAACACAACACAAGTGTGTTGTGTGCCTTAAATCCTGGCAGCATCCTTCCAAAAGAAGGACTGGTCGGGACAAGTGGGCATGAAGTGATGTCTCTCAAAGGTGGGCGGGCCATGGGCAGGGGGATCTTTCTCCCTTTTCGAAAAGTGGGTGCTGTTAGTCCAAAACTGCAAGGATAATTGGTTCACACCTGTAGCGAAGCCAAGTTAAGCGGCTCCTGTCACAGCAATGGTCGGGCATTTTCAGTGAAGCGTGGTCTCCATTTGTAATTCACCCGGGGAACAATGTAAAGTCAGACGTCAAATCAGCTGACAGCTCCCCTGACAGCAAGCAGTCCATCCTACATGGAATCTTGGCAAAGCGTGGGAAATGAACCCACAGCGACGCTTGCATCTCTCATGTGGGCGCCACAGTAGCTTCCAATGACAGGCGCATACACTCCTCGCAGCCAAGACACAATCTTAAGCATAGACTCCAAAACTAAGTGACATGTCATGCACCCTTTATTTTCACTGCTCAATAGAAGACATGATAGGCTCTTCAAGGTGAGAAGGAACCTGCTGTCCTTGCTGCTGGTGGGATGTCCAGGTCACCATCAGATGCAGCGGAAAGTCCTCTCCTTTCATCACACCAGTCGCATTTCATCCATGAAACAAGTCTTTATTACACGAGGTCAGTGTAGCCCAATGGTGTGACCTCTCTTTAGTAAAATATATTAACAAATTATATCTGTTCCATTTACCAGCACCCCCAAAAAGGCCCAACAAATGTGTTACTTCTCAGGACTGGTGGGGCTAGATTACAGAAACCTTCACCGGCGCAAGTGCAAAATTGCCGGCTATTAGCAGGAGGGCAAAGTATGCCCTATTGTTAAAAACACTGGGGCATATTAGAAAACCATTGCACCATGAGAAGTGCAGTTTGACATATTATAAGCACCAGGGCACAAACTGCCCTAGTCCAAAAAAAAAGAGAACTTTTTGATGCATTTTTGCATCAGGCCAAAGTTTGCCCTCGTGCTAATCCCATTCTGTATTAGCACTAGGGCAAACCTTCCCCTGGTGCAAAAATACAGTGAAAATCTATCATTTTTGCCCAAGGGCAATTCTTGCCCTAGTGCTAATACCATTCTTTATTAACACTAGGGTACACTTTCCCCTGGTGCAAAAGTGCAGTGAAAATGTATCTATTTTGCACTGAGGCAATAGTTGGCATAGTTCGTGTAACATGCCGAACTGCACTTGCCATGGTGCAATGATTTTCTGAACTAGGGTATTTGCACCACCCTAGTGCAAATCACGTGGAACATTGCACTTGCACCAGTGCAACCAACGTTCCTGTAATGTGGCCCCAGATGTGTATACATCCATGAACTGCAGTATCAAAATCACATATGCAGTTCTGCACACCAGAGGCACTGCAAAGGCAGCGCTGAGAGCATGTCAAACACAGGGGAAAGATAAGACAAGGCTAAGTGACCACAACTCTGGATCAGTCTAATCCCAGGACACCTGGGGCCAGATTACAGAGGCTTTTCACTGGTGCAAGTGCAAAGTTTGCACAGTATTATCACTAGGTAAAAGCTTGCCCTATTTCTGAAAACACTTGCAAATATTGGAAAGCCATTGCACCATTACACGCACATTTTGCATGTGACAAGCAGTAGGGCAAACACTGCCCTAGTGCAGAAAAGATACATTTTCACTGTATTTTTGCACCAGGGCAAAGTTTAATACAGAATGGGATTAGCACGAGAGCAAATTTTGCCCCCGTGCCAACCTGCATTGCAAATGTATCTTTTTTGTACTACAGCAATTCCTGCCATGGAGCTTAGATCATACCAGACTGCACATGCCATGGTGCACTCATTTTCTAATATTTTCAAGGGTTTTCAGAAATAGGGCACACTTTTCCCTAGTGCCAATACTGTGCAAATTTTGCACTTGCACCAGTTCAATGTTTCTGTAATCTGGCCGCAAATATTCTCAGTGAAACGCAAATGGACCAGGGGAGTGTGCGCTTCTCAGTTACCCACCTTATCTGGTCTGATGTGCGCTGGTGAGCAGTTTGTGAAGCTTGCCCTGTGGTGGGAGGCTCCCAGTCCCTGGGCTCTCAAACTGGCACCATCCATGCACAACAAATGACCTCTCCTAATTCTGCTTAACTCCTAGCAGAGATGTAACTTGCAGTGTGGTTTGCATATGAAATCCCACCCCCTCTCTGACCCATTGATGCCTACCTGTAGAGCACCTGGAGGAATAGCGGCCTCCACTTGGCTACTTGAAAGCTCATTTTTTGCAGTCACAATCTTGGGACACAGAAGAATAATCTTATTTAAACCCACTTTCGTGAAAGATGATGTGATGAGTGATATCCTCACGGACACTCCAGCACCAGTCCTCCTCTTGCTTCTGAAGTGGACTTTTGTCAGAAATGGCTGAAGAGAGAAGTCGTGGAAGTCATATGACGGTGCTATGTTTGTGCCCTTTTTTCGTGCACTTTTCTTTCTAGTCTTTTCACTTGATTTTTTTCATGAAATTCGGGGTTGACTAACTGCAGTTTAACCAACGCCCCACCCCCTTGCCCTGACACCCACCATCCCCCAAACCTCTACCCCTACACAATTGTCTATAGTACATTCATTGACGAATCTACACAAAAGTTTGTAAAACGAATTTAGATCTAGATATACTTTTTTTGTAAAGTTTGGTGGGATTTTGTCAAGAGGGGGTGAAATTAGAGAGGGGCGTCTCAACATTTTTAGATGGCTTACAACTTTGGTGCCGTTTGACGAACGTGGACACAAGTTTTCAGAAATATTATAGACCAAACCTTGAATGTTTGTGTAAAGTCTGAATGTATTTTGTCAAGTGGGGGTTAAGTTATATGACTATTGTATGTACAAACATTTTGACTTTTTTGAAAAAATAAAACCTGGCCCGATTTCCAGCAAACTCATGTAAGGAGCATTGGCAAGGACCTTAAAGCATGGTTTTTCAAATGTGCCTGTGTTTTATTTTTTGACAATTGTCATAATGTAGGTACAAAATATAGTGATATAGCTTTGGTGACTGAGGTATAGCCTGTGGCCATGGTCAGTAACTAGATTGTACGGGTCATAGCATAAGGTCATGACCTGGACAAACTGGCTACTGGCCATGACCAGGAGGGACGACAAATGGGGTTAAAGTGGCCATGTCCACCTGGGACCGGCTATGCGGTAAAGGTATTCGAAAGTGGGATAGGTCTGAAACGGAAAAAAGAATGTGGTTGTGGTAATGTAGTCATAGGGTTCTCTCTTCGCCTTCTGCAGGCTGCCGTGGAAAGGGAAGAGAGGCTCTGTACAGAGCCCTGCCTTCCCTTTCCATAGTGGCCATCTTGGAAAAGGATTTTCCTTCCTACAGCGGGATGCTGCAGGCGTCCCAGTGTAGGAAAAAAAATCCTTTCATTTTTTTAGCACCCCGGGGTTCCCGGTTTGGGAACCTGGGGTGCTAATGGCCTTCATCCCCCATTGCAGAGGCTGGAACGGGGGATAACGGTCCGGAGCCCTCATTATCCGCCCTCGCTTCGCTTGGGCCGATAACGTGGACTGCCGGGCCGTCATCCCCCGTTCCAGTCCCTGGAACGGGGGATGAACGCCATATGATTCCCATTAGTATAACGTAAAATGCTAATGGAAATGTTGGAAAATCTTCTTGAGTCTATGTACTCTACTCAGAAATGTAAAGTAGATGGAGTCTATGAGATTTTTTTTCAGTTCTATTTTTTAACTGTGAAAGGTGGTTCCTAAAGGGACCTTTCTTTTGTTATTTTTGAATGTATTCTTTTTTTTGTTGCAGGAGAGGTTAGAACGTAAGGTGGGGAGGGAAATGAGGGAAGAGGCACCAAGCACTAATATGGAGGGGCAGGTGGACAGGGGAAGATGTTGCGCGTGTGTTACTTCTATGGTAGGGGGCAGTGTTTCTCATGCTCCTTGATTACAGCTTCAAAAGCACTTAGAAATTGCTTCCCCCTGCAGAGTGTTGTGTTGCAGTATACACAGAGGACTGCTGTCTTCAAAAAATATGGATCAACAGTCTCTGTTATTGGTTGCCAGGTAGCTGGTGGGATTTTGTGTCCCACGGAAGTAGGCTGTGTGGTTACAGTATTGGTTGAGGTAGATGAGGTGGAGAAAGACAGCCTACTACTTGCTAAAAAAGGAACAACCTTTCTGAGAGCATTGCGGTGGTTGGAATTGGCATGACGGCGCCTGGAGCAGTTGCACTTAGTGCATTTCACTTTGGTAGCTGTGGGAGGCACTTCCTCTACCTCATCTTCATTGTCTTTGGAAGTAATGCACTTTTTTTGTTGTGTAGATCCTTCAGCTGGTGGTGGTGGTGGGTCTTGGTGAGGAGGGATGGCATACATTGCTGTTTTGCTAATATTCTTCCAAGTATGTGCGTTGTACTAGATTGATAATGGATAATGAGTAAGTATTGCTGTTGGAGCTAATGTCATCAATGACATTTGTGATGTCATCTTTGATGTCCTGGGTGTTAGTCTTAGCAGTGTACGGTGGTGGCGCAAGTTATGGTAGCTTAGCTTTCCATAACTGGTGAATTTCTGAGATTTTTCTGTTTTACTTATAACTATAACGTCCCTTTAATAAAGTTTTTTCATTGAATTTCAAAGGTTTTTATTAGTGCAACTTAACCATAATGTATGTCTCTTTAACAATGTTTTTGCACTGAATATATTACACGGCCCGCCTCTTCTCAAAGCAAGACCACTTTTTGGCCGGCTTATAACTTTGCAACCCCCGGGGCGAATTTGCATGAAAATTTGCAAAAAAAGTATATGACCCACTCTGAATTGGGAAGTTTGGTGAGGTTTCGTACAGGGGGGCGAAAGTTATAGGGGGGGCCCCAAATCTTTTTTTTTCCATAGACTGAATGTACAAAAACTTTGCGCACGCATACAGCCCAAACCGTTGGACAGATTTTCATGGAATTTGTGGCAGGAGCGACAAAATTGTAAATTTTGTGATAATCAGTCCTGCACTTTTTTTAAAGCAGGTAACATGTATGTCTAAAAACAATTGCATGGTGTCGGTGGAGATTGGACGCACCCAGTGGTTGGCTGAAGGAAACCGTGATGCGCATCATAAGTTTGGGTAACGCCGCCATGCTGTAGCCGAGGATAGTGCGGCACCGAACGGGGCTGGAGAACATACGTTGCGGCATATGGAGGTGGGAAGAGGGGATGGAAAGGGTGGGTGAGTGTATCTGTGCGTACTGCTCAAAGTTGCAGTTACCTACTGAGGGGACTAGCTTGTATGCTGACTGCAGGCAGCCTTAGTTACGGCATGATAGGTCCTGAGGCAACCTCTTTCTGTGGTGAGTGCTGGTAGGCTCAATTGAAGATGGGTAGTGGATTGCACATGACATGAGCATGTGTTCATAGGATGTACTAGGCTGTGTTGTGTGTGGTAAGCCCCTAGCGCCTTGGATGAATGGCTGGAGGCCTTGCACCAAAAAGTATGTCCACGAGTTGTAAGTAGGTTTCACATTGTTGCCTTGTGTGTGTGGTGTGTCAGCATTGTACATATTGTTGGTTGAATGGGTGTGGTGATTGTTAGCGCATCCTGCAGTTTTGGGTGCATGGCTGGCCATGATGGAGTCAACATTCCTGCAGTATGTCCACTGGGTGAAGTGTTGGAATACTGTGTGTGTAGAAGTGAATAGGGTTCCAGTGTATGTTTTATGTGGTTGGGTTGTAGTCATTGCGCAGATTACAGAGTACTGCACTGTACTATGATGTAGTGGGTCTGTGTACTTAATAGACTGCTGGGAGCAGGGGCAATGCTCTAAAGAATGTGGCCATTACGCAGATTACTGAGTACTGTACTGTACTATGATGTATTGGTTCTGTGTACTTAATAGACTGCTGGAAGGAGGGGCAATGATCTGAAGATTATGTGGTTTGGTTGGCGGTAGAAAAATACTACATGAGTGGAAGTGGGTAGAGGTGCCGGAGGCTGTGTTATGTTTGTGGATTTTGCTAACTACCTACATGTTTGCATGCGTGGTTGTATTATGGTACGAGGGTTTGGTAGGATTGCTGGTGGCTGTATTACGTTTGTTGGTGTGGGTACCTGGCCACATGTTTGCATTAATCGATGCATAACGTTGCGGTGTGGCCAAGGCCTAGGCTCTTAGGTGCATGGCCAAATGCTGTAGGCCGTAGGCCATGCACCGAAGACGGTAGGCCTTGGCCACATCCACCACAACGATATGCAGCCATGCATGCCAACATTGTGATACTGGTATATGGATTTTCTTTTTCAATTGCATACAATGTCTACATTTGGTGCAATTCATGCGTAGCATTGAAGCCTATTTTACTATGCCCTTTTCCCCTGTTGATAGAGAGGTATGACAGGTTTCCATTTCCGCCCACCATTCTGCTACAAAAACGAAATCAGGCCGCAACATGTTACCATTTCATCGTGCATTTCCAATGTTAAGTACTCCAGTTACGCAGAACTTCCTTTCACATGCATGGAGACATGTGGGTCATTATTACATGGTGCAATGAATGTACAGTTGACACAATATATACATGAACATTTACGGCTCCAACGATGTATGTTGGCAGACTCTGTGTGCAATGGCTGTACATACGTGGGTGGCAGGGCCATCTTACGCACTTTAGTGCTTTTGGGGAAGGAGATTTTTTAGCCTCTCCTTCATGAAAGGAAACAAATTCCTTTACAATTTCTTCAAAGATTGTACATGTTTTTTGTACGAAGCATAGTGACCTGACCTGGTTGTGTCACCTGTGTGGTACATACCGCCTATTGGTGTGACCGTTTTGTTGTCAAATGACGCCTGTCCTTGTGTGAAGGTAGTAAGCTTGCAGTTACTTTTTGTCCCCATCTTCACTGTACCTTGAAATCATTCATATTATGTGTTGCCTCTGGGATTGTATATGTAAGGTGGAACGATTATCGGAATTGGAAGGCCTACACAATATGCTATGAGTTGCATTTTGTGCCACCTGCTGAAATGCAATAGAATCACAGTTTTGTATACATACATAGAGAAAGTGTTTGTTAGGGACTTCTTCCAGAATGACATGATTGCAGAGAGTGCATGTATGTTTCCACATGTAGGAAATCTGAAAGATTTCATTTATGGGTATGTTTTTGCTTTCCAATACCTGCAGTAAGTACATTACCACTTCCTCTGGATTTACTTGTCGATTTAACGTGCATTTACCATTCAAGCACAGTAGTTGAATTCCTGCCTTATTCATGAGCCCCTGTAACTGTTTGCAGGATTGCGTGCAGCATTTCTGTGCAGGCCTATTATTTGTAAGCACAACTGGTGTGAGCCTATTTAATAAATGTTTTAAACAAATAGTGCCATGTGCAATACACCATTGCTTGCTACATTTAAATACTTGTTTAAGAACATTTGAATGGACCAGGCAGTTTTGTGTCTGTGTACTTTTTGCTCACTACACATTGTAAATGAGATTTCGTGCAGTACAATGGTGTTTTGCTAACATTTGGACATGGTGGAAGGTGCTTTTGCATACAGGCACAGAAATGGCGGCTAATGAATCTTGTTGTTCTCCTGTGCATTTGGGCACTGGATTTGTGCACTGGACAGGAGTTCACAGTTGGAAGTATTTTACTTTTTCCGTTGTTGCTGACTTTTACATGGTGCTTGAGGAACTGCTGCAACGCCTTCATCGAGTTGTGGCGACCGTTACAAAATGATGTGCAAGGCTATTTGTAGATGTGCTACATTTGTTTGGTACCATAGACAGTGGCATCTAAGTTTGCTGGGGATATTTGTGAAAGCAGTGTTTCTTCTTCCATTGTGCTATTGTGTACCTTTTCCTTGAACTTTCTGTACAAAATGTGCTAGGGGTGCATGGCTACTTTCTATGGTTTTAGGCAGAGCTGGGATATTTCTGCGTTGTTTTCTATGGAGTTCCTTTTTGCTAGGCATTCTGAAGCAGCTGCTGGAGAAAAAAAGAAAAGTATAGGTCTGCACATTTTGTGATGTATATGTGTGCATCTGTGCATGAATGGATGAATATGAGCGTAGGAATGCAGATTGTGTAATGGTGTGTTAGTGTATGGTGGGAACGCTATATTGCTCTTTGGGAGTTACTATAATGCCAGCGACACGATAACACAAAGTGAGCAACTGCTGAGGTGCACTTAGTAAACATGAAGGAAACATGAAGGAAATAGCAGTGGGTTGATGCAATTATGTACCTTAATATACAAGAACACTGCACTGTCTTAGTAAGGGGTGCACCTCTACAATACCACTGCACCTACTTTGTTGGCCGTCCGAGAGTAGTCATCCTTTGGCTTGCATTTTGAAGTTGACACGCCACTGGCTTTTAGGACAGAGGTGGCTACTGCAACTGTTAAAGAAGACTGTAAGACAATTTGTTTGGTAATGGAATACTGACTGCATTTGGAGAATGCATTAAATAAAAGTGTATGGGGATGTGCTGGCAGGAAGACTTAGTGTGTGTCTTTAATTGGATGTCTTTGTATATGATTGGGGATTTGGGAGCATCAGCATTGTTGGTAAGGGGGTATGTGGTTCATTTGTAAGTGTACAGTATGACGTGCCGTTTAGCAAGTGTGTGCACTGGAGTAGGACTATTTACTTTGCAAGTGGATTAGTCCTAGTTGTGGAAGGGTGAGAAAAAGGTTGGGAAAGGTGTACAGCTTGGAAAGGAAAATGTGTTTGTGTGTGAAATTCCATTAAGTATGAGTACAGCAATTATTACACTTCTTGGATGTATGTATCCACATTTACAATTGGTACTGTTGGCAATGCACACATACATTTTTGCCTATGTAACTAATGTTACATTCTGTAAAGTGTGCAAGGTAAGTGGCAGGCACCCTGTTTTATGCATGCAATGTATGTACTTGGTTTAGGTTGGTAGGATACATTCCGTGCTGCCTTTATGAATAGTTTTATGAATTTTGTAGGAGATGGGTTAGTGCGGAAAACTATTCGTACCATTGTCGGAAAGGAAAGAAGAGAGTTCCTATTTGGATATTACAATGGTTGATAAGGGTAAATTAAAACTTTCAAAGCACTTGATGGTAGGTGATGGGAGAAATGACAGTATGCTTTTTGAGTACGTTATGGAGGTTCAGTGGCAGATACCCTGCTCAGAGGCACTTATAACAGAGTTGTAAAAATACTGTAGAAAAAATATTTATACCTGTACTTTGTGGTGATCGGTGCTGATGTGGATGAATCTGGATGCAGACATCTTGGATAGTTTCACAGAACTTTCTACTGGAGGTGCTTTTGAATCACACAAGACTTGCACTCTGAATATTTAACAGTACATATGGCGTGTTGTACAGAACTGATCGTGTTAGATGCAGGGATCTTGGATGTGATTGGTGGATGCGTGTGTGACTATTTAACAGTACCCAATGAGGGAGTGCTGGAAGTAAATAGTGCAAAGGGAAGAAGGACTGCTCCTGCTTTATTGGGCGTGGCCCTCGCGGTAGTTGGGGAAGCGCAAGTGCCATATCCTGCCCTTCTCAGCATGCTGGTCATGGGAATGGGACTGTGAGGATTATCCAGTCAGGTGCTGAGGGTGTCCTTCACAGGAATGGGCAGTAATCTTTTTTTCATTACTTTGTGTAGTGAGGCTGGCAGAGATGGAGAGACGCACAGTGTTGATCGTGGGTAATGCCTTTGTGCTAGATCTGCACAGGTATGCCCTGGAAAGAGACTTTGATGGCAATTTCGATTTGGACGGAGTGAAGGCTTTGTGGTGCAGTGTCGATGTGTGCAGTTTCGCCGTTGTGCGTGAACTTTGCAGAGATGTGACCACTTTCGCTACTGTCCATGTTGTAGTGGTGCATTATGGAGGCCTGCATTTGGGTTACATGGCTTGTTCACGTTTGTTCCGTCAACTAAAGAAGTTGATGAAAGCAGTGAAGTAGATTTTTCCCCCTGCCAAGGTGTCATCCATACCACCAAGAAGAGTATGGGACTATCCAATGTACTTTGTCCCCAGCCAGAGGTTGGAAGGTGTCTTATCAACAAAGGCATGTGTTTTTTTTTGTGCGCTGCTGGGATGTTCTCCTGTGATAATGACATGATTCATTCTCGAAATGTGTACCTTTTCAATGCAAATGGCATTTCATTGTCCACCATTGGAAATGGTATTTTGTTTTACAATATAAAGGATGCGTTGAAGAGATTATTGTAAGAATTTGAGGAGGAGAAGAAAATAAAAACCCTAATCAAAACAACAAAAAAAAGGTGTTTGTTTAGAAGTACCTACAAAAAGAAGGAAAAAAAAGGCTCTTTTCAGAGCCACCACCAAAGACGAAATCCCCTACCCTGGTTGAAATGTATTCCCCCCACTTCCGCACACAGCAGGATAAGTTTGCGGACACTGCATTAGATCCAGGATTACACGTGCCACATCCAGGGCTTTTGAGGATGGCAGGCATGGAAATGGGACTGTGGAGGCTAAGGGATTGCTCAATAAGATTTGTGGGTGTAGTGTGTACACAGAGAATGTGGTAAAAGGTGTAATTGTAGAGAGGAATGCAGAAGCCTATGGTTATGGCTGTGTGTTTCAGGAGGCAGAGTATATGGATTTTGGAGGAGTCCTAGATACATTAGTTGAAAGTGAATGCAAAACACTGTGCAGTGGCTGCTCATTTTGGATTCTATAATGTGGATGTGCAATGGTATGGAGTACGTGCAATGAAGTGGCTGATTTTGGTTCCTCTTTGTGCCACTTTGGTGACATTATTATTCTTCATTGTGGAGCGAAAGGTTTAGGGCATGTTACCGGAATTTGTCTGCAGTTTGTGATGAAGGAGGCTCTTGGACAGGTCGTGGATATGTTTCCGAACTACTGCATACTTTATTGTCACATAACGCAGACACAAATATGGCTGCGTTCTTCTTGCTTTGGTCCGCAAATGGAGAAAGCGAGGCACACTGTCATGAAGGCTATTTGTACCTTTTTCCGACATGTGGCCATGTCCTACTTCCACAATGGAAATATTACACTTAATAGCACAAAGACTTTTCCCACACATGGCGTTCATCTTACTGATACTGGCAAACAGGTTGGTCTGCGACCTATCCAAAATGCATTGCTGCCGTTTTTGGAAGTACAGCAAGCATTTTTCTATTAGGTGTTGCGCACTTCAACCCTTCGAAAAACAAACAAACACGAAAAAAGCCTCTTTTTACAGCCAGCCCTTTCTACCTGAACTGACTGCAATGATTTTCATGGAGCCACGCCTCCTATTATTTACTGCGCAATCTGTGGAGCATATAGTCTGCGCCGGGGCCTGCATCCTTTCATTGACAATTCAATTTTTGACCTCTGAAAGGAGCCTTCTTTGTCCTTTTTTCCTTTTTCCATTGTTTCGTATCTTTCTTGGTCTCGTAACACACGACACAGAATGAAAGGAAGGGAGAGTACGTAAGGGGCACCACCCACAGGGAAAAGATAGGGCAAGTGCAGAGAGAGTAAGATGTTGGCTGGCCCTCACCTAAGTAGGTAGCAGTCATTGTCATGCTCCCGGACCGACCCTTCATTAGCACTTCGAAGTTGCTCGCCTCTGCAGAGTACCGCATCGCAGTACATGCACACTACAATTACCTTTGACAGGTAAGGGTCTGCTGCGCAGCATATGGTCTGCAAGGATGCTTTAGGGATCCGCTGCCCTACAGGAGTGTCCCTGGTGTTGGCAGGAGCAGATGCAGAGAATGCTGTAGAGGAAAGTAACCTACTGCATTGTTGGAAGGGCAGTACCCTGCACACTGCTGCTCTTTGTTTTGAATCGAGGTGTCATCACACGGAAGTGGTGCCATAGCTGTACAAGCCATGTTTTCTGCGTCTCAGAAAGTGCATCTCACCTGGTTAGCACAAAATTCTGGCACGTCTCCTACGCTGGTAAACAGTTTCCACAACCAGCAGTCACGCTGGCTGCAGACATTTGGGATTTTCTGAACTTCATCCTCGCTCTCCTCTTGATCACTATCTACATCAGCACGCCTGTTCCCTTGTCCAGGCACTTCGGAAGTAGGTGGTGGTGGTGAGGGTGTGGGTGTGGGTGTTGCTGGCATAGAGGCAGCAACCATGGTTGCCATTAGTTGCAAAGGTAATATAGCACAGCAGAATTGCTCCGAAAGCAATTCCAGCACAAAGCAATGTGGCCCTGTACTCTGCTCTGCAAAGCCAAAAACAGAATGTCGAGCAGCTCTTGAGTGTGACCTTTTGTAGGAATGAAACCGGAAAAGAGGCCTAGATCGTTAAAACAAATAGTTACATGTGCAATGGCACACTGTGGGATGTTTCTAAGCGTGTACTTTCACAATAACACTCCGTACATTGCAGAACACAGTACTTTTCTGATGTCCGAGGGCCTGCATCATGTCTGGGAAATAAGGGCACACGTGCAGCAGGGATACAGTCACATAGTGTACCCTGTACCCTGTGTACCCTGATCTGATGCACCCCCATTGCTTGACTCTGAATAAGTAGACTTAACCCGTCTTAAACTCATTAGCCTGCATTGCTCGTACAGAGCACGCACTGCCTAGCAAAATAGTGCTTGTAATGCTTACCTATAACTGCCTCACAGACCCAGCAGCCCTTCCTCTCTAACCTCGGTAACATGCTACCACGCTGGTCCACCCTAAGGTCACTGCTCTCCTCATTACAAGTACTACTCTCAGTGTGGTCAATTACCAGGTCATCACACCTACCACCTCCCGATTTAGCTGCACCTAGCTCCTTGCACACCTCATCCATGGCCTCCTCTCACAGATCTCCTGATACCTACCAAAGCACTGCACCTCAATACCACAACATCTACCTCAACGATCCAGCCCTATGGCTTGACCATTTCGCCAAAAAACCCTCACCTAACCAACCATGTCCTATCACTCTTAGAAACCTAAGATTAGGATCTAGACTTATGGGTAAGAAGGGACACCCCATGTACCTGAGTTCATACCTCAAAACACATACGCACAGCCCGCCTCCACAAACGGCCACCTCACCCACGCCCCATCACACTCAAACCATCACAGCTTCATCAAGCAACGTTGGTTTAATTAAAGCTGCCCTGATTAACGCAAGATCCCTAGCTGCGCACGCTCTGGACATTGCTGATCTTATCAAAACTCAGGAACTCGACTTCATCGCCATCACCGAGACCTGGCTCCACGCAGCTTCCGGCCCGGCACTCTCATTGGCCATCCCCACTGATTACTCCATCATCAGATGTGATCGCACCTCGAGAGGTGGAGGAATTGCTTTCATCACTAGAAACTCATTAGGACTTAGAACCATCCCAAGCACTAAGGTGGAAACTGCAGAGTTACTGTTACGAAGTTCGTTGGTCGTGTAGAGTATGAACTACCCCTCTGTCCCCAAGAAACACCCTGACAACACCAAAAATACTGTCAGCGTGATTATTAAGGCCACAGGTGGAAGTCCCCAAACCAGGACGCGGGACAGCCGGAAGAATCCCTTGAGCGCTGTAAAGGCAAGGTACAATGGTTAGGTAAGTATGGAAGCAAGACCCAATTACTTGTATGTAAATAGCAGATACTAAAATACCTGTGAGGACTTGGAATGGGTGTGAACCTCCAGACTGTGGCGGGACAAGGCTGTAGGATATAGCAGGCAACCACCTATTGTAGGACCGAGGTCCAACTGGAAACACGTGGAAATCCGAGGTCAGAATCTTGATGAGCAAATGTTCCAGCGTCAGTGAAGGGTGAAGCAAAAACAATCCGTGTACTAAGCGTAGGTCGGCAACAGGCAATCCAATGTTCCAAGGTTCAGAGTCAGAGAAGGGTTAGGCAAAGACAATCCGTGGAGCAGGCGTAGGTCAATGATAGGCAATCCAAAGTTCCAAAGTTCCAGAGTCAGAGAAGGGCTAGGCAAAGACAATCCGTGGAGCAGGCGTAGGTCGACAATGAAAACAGGTCTGTAGAACGAAGAGAGTACGTCACGTGATCCTGATTCAAACAGCTGTGAAGCAACGCCTTCGGTTTCCGAACTCTTTTTATCCCTGGAAGGGACACACGTGACAACGTCACGTGGAAGCGAACCGAAAGCGTTGCAGCGTTGCTAGGAGACCGGGGTCACATAGTCCGTGACGCGCCGGGCAGTACTGATCTCCGCGGAAGATACGAGTTCCTGGATTGAAGAAGCCTCCACTTGGTTTGCCACCGCAATGAAGGGCGATAAATGCCTGTACCGCCAAACATGCCACGCCGTGCCCTGCCGTGTGGAACGTGAGTGGGAAATGCTGTGCAGGAATCTGAGCGTGTGTGCCGGGAAGCGCTGATAGTGGTAGAAGCGGAGGGGCGTGTCTTTGGCTGAGTAGGAAGCGGTGTGACAGTTACTCTCTGTCAAGCTTGGACTCTCAGCTAACCAAACGGCTACCATCCACCTAATATACAGACCCCCTGGTCCACCCACATCCTTTGTGGATGATATCTCTACGTTAGTACTCAACAATGCTAAATCCAACTCCCAAACCATCATTCTTGGCGACCTCAATCTAGGACACCAAGACCCTAATGATCCTGCGGCCCTCGACTTAGCTAATACCTTAACAGATTTAGGTTTCACTCACCACATACAGGAACCCACCCACATTAAAGGGCGATCCCTTGACTGGCTTAGTGACACTAATTGCAATATTAGCGTAATCTCCAACGCCCCTTGCTTGTGGTCTGACCACCATATCATCACTTTCAGCATTGAAGCAGCCCCATCACCCAGGCCTTTGGTCTCCCCAGCCACCCTCACTAGAAATAAAAAGAACATTACAACAGAAAAAATACTCCCCCTTATCCTTCCCACACTAAATAATGCACCTGACACTTGCTCAGACCCCACCAACCTAGCCGACCTGTATAACCAGTCACTGCTTGCAGCCATCAACTCTATCGCCCCGCTCAAACTGAGGAAACTCAAACAATGAGCACACCTTAACTCGTGGTTTACTCCCCAGCTTAGAGTGTTACGCAAAGAGAAACGCTCAGCAGAGTCACGCTGGAGAAGTCACTACTCCGACGCCCACAAGGACAGTCTTCTGATAGCCACCCTTAACTATGAAGAAGCTGTACTCCAGGCAAAAAAAGATTCTTATAAAAACCCATTATGTCAGCCCAGTCCAATACTAAGGAACTCTTTAATATCCTTAAGGAACTCGAGACACCTGCAGCCCCCCCTGACTCTTGCTCAAAAGACAACACTTGGTGCACCAATATTCAGTCAGCACTCCTGGGTAAAATTGCTACCCTCCAATCTAAAATCAGGGACAAACAGAAATCCCTACAGCTTGACCAACCACCGACCACACCTACACTTAATACACATTTAACCTATCCGCATAAACCTTTCTCTTTCTCCCCACTCACTACTCTCGAAGTAGAAAACATCATAAACAATTTAAAACCTTCCAATTGCCAAGGCGACCCCTGCCCAGCACCTATTATCAAAGAAGCATCTCATGAGCTAGCCCCGTTCATTACAGCATTCATAAATGCTTCTTTCAAGACGGGTATTGTCCCCGACAACCTAAAGGATGCATGGGTTATCCCACTCCTCAAAAAACCCTCCCTTGACCCTAATGTCCCAACTAACTTCAGACCTATCACTACGGTCACATTCCTGCTCAAGATCCTGGACCGCGCAGCCTACCTGCTGATTCAGGATTACCTAGAACCAAACAATCTCATGGGCTTAAGAAAATCAGGGTTCCGCCCTAAACATGGCACAGAGTCAGCTCTGATCGACTTGAAAACTCAGATGGAGTCACTGAAGGACAATGGGAAGCTAGCTCTTCTCCTTCTCCTCGATCTCTCCGCGGCTTTTGATCTGGTCAACCACCAAATACTCTGCCAGCATCTCAAATCCGCAGCCCACTTCTCCGACTCTGCCAATGCCTGGATCCACTCATTCCTGAGCAATAGATCCATGAGGGTCTTCTCACCACTGGCATCAGCGGATCCCTCCCCCATTCACTGTGGCGTTCCTCAAGGCTCGTGTGTATCCCCTACGTTGTATAACGTATTCACCAAGCCCCTCTTCGATGTGCTTGACTCTCTGGGTGTCTCCTACACTAACTACGCAGACGACACCCAGATACTCATCCCTATCACCGGAGACTACACAGCTGACACCAAAGCCCTCAACGATGTTCACTTGGTCATCCAGGTCTGATGGCACAGCACGAACTTTGCCTTAACGATGATAAGACTGAGCTCTTACTTTTAGGATCAAATCATCGGCTCAACAAGCTAGACCAAACCTACAAGTCCTTCATTATTGACGGAAATGACATTAAAGTCTCCAAAGATACTAAGACGCTAGGGGTCTATCTTGACTCCTCGCTTTCTCTGAACAGGCAAATAAATGCAGTTAGGTCAGCTTCGGCCTATACCTGCAAACTTATCACTGCCTGTAGACCCTTCCTAAACTCCACCAACTGGATCACACTCGCCAGAATTCTTGTTATGGCCAAAATCGACTACTGTAGTGCTCTCTACCTAGGGACCAGTCAGTCTAACCTTAATAAATTGCAAACTGTACAAAATAATGCCTTAAGGGCAGCCTTAAACATCCCGAGACGTTCTCATATCTCCTCCGTCAGATTGGACTTACGCTGGCTCCCGGTAAAACAGAGAATTGCCCTGAAAACCCTAGCTTTGACTCACAAATGTCTGAACAACAATGCCCCACCTTACCTGTCCACTCGCTTCTCACGCCACACCTCCACTCGACCTACCAGAGCAGCCCAAACTCACAGCCTCATCGTGCCTAGATGCAAACTCCAAAAAGCTGGTGGGGTGAGCTTCCCCGTCCTGGCCTCCAAACTCTGGAACACCTTGCCCACACTTATCAGAATTGAACCATCATTCCACTCCTTCAAGAACAATGCTAAAACATGGCTGCTCTCCCAAGTCTCATGAGACCTTGACACAGTCCAGACTCCATGTGGGGTACAGAACTGAATATACATTTTCTCTCTGCTCTGTCCCTGTATTATACGCTGTTAATGGTACCCTTCGGTACATGTATATATGCTGTATATTTTTGTAACTCACTGTAACTACTGCTTTTTGTAACATGTTTAAGAGTATGTACATGTATATATGCTGTATATTTTTGTAACTTCTGTAACTACTGCTTTTTGTAACATGTTTAAGAGTATGCGCTCGGTTGCCCCTGGGCCTGGTTTTTTGCGCTTTATAGATAAAATCAAATCAAAATAGTGACGTTGCAATTGCTGTCAAATGGGACGGCTGTCTGCAGGATGCATATTGGGTGGAATACTTTGTGCGCTTGTGCATAGGTGTGCTACGAACAGGGTTGGTGTCCCCGGAATCATTAAAAGTGTGACATTTGTCTGGCGATAATCTTTGCACAAGCTGGGTGTTTGTAGGCTACAGCAAGTGCAATTTTCATGTGCACAGCTGTTCATAGGACGTGGGTGGGTGCCTTGACCTACTGAAAGTATGTTACAACTTTTTCCCACCATGCTGGACACATACATGCTAACATTCTGTGACCAAAATGTGTAGGAATCTTAATTTTTCAAAAATAGTACTTAGCAAAATGATGTGATCCAGGTAAATGATGTCACATTACCTTGACCTGATAAAATGACAGGAGATGACATCACAGGAAATTATGTCATGAGAACTTTGAATTTACAACATCACAGGAAATGACTTCACTTGACATATGGCCTTGAAGAGATCGCAGGAAAGGACTGCCTGTCCTCTGACCCAACATGAGAAAGAAATGTACCAAATGTGTGAACTGTGAGCACTATGACCAGCTTCGTCCTCATTAAGACATATTTTCCTCTTCAAACGTACAATGAGGTGATAAAAAATCTGTATACCCCCAAGTGAAGTGACGGCCACTTGGGCAAATGCAGATTGTAAAATGAGTGCTGCAAAGCACACATTTAAAGCCCCAGAATTAATGTAATATAGAGGGAAATATATTGTTGTTTTATTAGACTGCTGACTTGCACCATGAGGTAGTTGCTGAGGCCATCCTTGCGCATCATGGAAACTTTCCACTGGAAGAGTGGAAAGGCCCTGATGCCGTCCCTACTTTTGACACATGAATTGCCAAATACTTTTTTGGAGGTATGGCAGTGTGAAAAGGCAATGAGGTGATAACACTTCTGAATACCCAAAGGGAAGTGACAGCTGCAAAGGCTCGAGCAAATGCAGCTTGTAAGACGAGCGCTACAAAGCACACATTTAAAGACCCACGACGAAAGTAATATAGAGAGAAACCTATTGCTGTGTTAGGAGACTGCTGGCTGACAACATGGGACAGTTGCTTTCCCCCACCCGCTCTGGCTCAGGGCTCCTTTAGACTGAAACAGTGGAAAGGCCCTGATACTGTAGTGAGACAGAGCACTGGCTTGGAGCTCTGAACAAACAGTATGCATGGAAGAGCTCAGACAGGCAGCTGTGAGATGCACAGGATTTTGGTGGCTGGAGCTGCTACAAGAGTCTTCAACCTTTGGACCTGCAGATGTTTTGGACTACAAATCCCAATATCCCTCTGCATTGACAGCAATAACTAGGGCATATGGGAGCTGTAGTCCAAAACATCTGGCGCGCCAAAGGTTGCAGACTTCTACGCTATTGGATTCTATATGAAATAATTGGTTAAAAAGACAGATTCTTTGTTACTGTGCTCTGGCGCTGGGAGCCATTGCATTAGAAAATTGTTTAAAAACAAATAGTAAGGCGTACTTTTCTGGTTTGTCGTTGTCATTTTACTTTTCTGGTCTATGTTTTTTTAAAGGGAAAAAACACATGTGCACTGTCGTGTTCACCTCATGTACAAATCCTTACCTGCTGAGCTACTGAAAAGGAGAGAGCATGCAAACACCATAACACACTACTGGCACGATTCGTGGAATATTTGCACAGTTCAAAGTCAGTGCACTTGGTTATTTTTGCAGTACTAAATGACTTGGCATTGACTTTACACTGCAAAAATACACTTTGCACAGTTCCATGAATCAGGGTTTGTGTCGGCAGTACAAAGTCATTTTTAAGCTGTGCAAAGTCACTTTGAACTGTGCAAAATGTCAATGAATTGGGCTCCAAGGTCTGATTAAAAAGTAATAGGAGTTGAAAGAAAAATACTTTCTGACATTATGTTTATGTGGTACTAGCGTTCTATCGCTTTGCACGTCTCAAGCCAAATCTACTTTTCGAATGCATTTTAGACCGCTCTGTCATGTAAAGAAATCTGTCCCAAAAAATATGCATTGCTTATTCGCTTTTCAATTTTTGGGGGGCCCAGAAAATGTACCCGTGAATGTAAACTTTGTCCAAAATCCAATATTATAGCAGTGAATATATTCTTGCTAGCAGGTAATTACAATAGCTATTACAAAGCGCGGGCAGGGATTTGGACATGCATTGGGAATGAATGCCCATAAGTTTAACTCGCCCCCCATACCCTCTCGGTTGCCTCCTTCTTGCATGTCAACAAAGCAACCGAAAAGGTTGCTATTACCAGTACAATACTAAATCAAATGTATATATCCAACATCTGATGCACTAATCACAAAGAAGCTGTGCAGTGGCACTGCCATATGTCTGAATCTGTCAACACGGGCAACGGATTCTCACAGATATTGAACTGCAGCATAATTTATGACATCTGTCACGCCAACATTTTTTTAAATTGTAAGTCTTCAAATATAGCAATATGTGGATCGAAGGCAAAGTATGGTCACTTGATGGGACAGCATTAGCCGTAGCAACAGCATTCACTGAGATGAGTACATTCTGAAATACAAGAACGTTTTCAAAAAGGAGAAATGCAGCTTCATTGCATGGAGCAAGAAGATAATTATAATTATTCAGGCAGCCCCACGCGGCCACAGTACCTTTGAAACCACCACTGATATTCTTTGAGATCCGAAGATTCTGTTGTTTACTTCGTTGTCCTTAGATTTACTTGTATAGGGGTAACCAAGGAGCAACAGCGTTGCCATTTTCCAGACTGACTAGATACCATCACACTTGAAGTGAAATCCTTTCTGCAACTCTACAAACCACGGGTGAGAACTTGGCACCTTACCTCACGGTGATCAGTGCAGAGACAGTGGGCCTCATTACGACCCTGGCGGAATGGGTTAACGGGTTCCACTAATGGGTGCGGACCCATTAACACCATTCCACCTGATTACGACGCCTGGTAAAACCAGGTGCCGTTACCGGGTTCAGCGAGGGGAAGAGGGAGCTAACAACGGGCCGGTCGTAATCCGTGCGTTGTTAGCTCCCTCTCCCATTCCCATTGAGCCTTATGGGGGCTCAGATGGGAATGGGGAAGGTCCGGGCCCGGGTTCCCAGAGGGAGGAATTACCGGGCCCTCCGTACTCGGAATGGCCCGGTAATTCCCCATTCTGGGAACCCAGTAAAGGAGCCTGGTTTGGCGGCAGCCATGTTGCTAATAGCACCAAGGCTACCGCCAAACTCATAATGAGGCCCAGTGTGTCTGTTTCATGGGTCATGCAAGGGCAAGCAGCATATCAATCAAAATAATGGACCATTTAGCACGGCCACCGTACACTGGAGGATGCTGTTCCTTGCTCCCACTGGGCCTCAGGCAGCCAAGCCTGCTGCAGCCATAAATCGATAGGTTTGGACAGCAAAATCTGTAGGCAGTAGGACTGCTTGATATGCAGTAGCCTACCACATCAATCGGTAGGGTTGGCTACAGCGGCGGTGTTACCAGGACACAGAGGATGACGTACACATGCGCATAGCTGTGGAATGGACAGACGTGTGCTTCCACAACTAATTAAAAGTGCATTAGAAGATGCAGACATGTGGCCACTACTGGAGTCCTATGGATACCTGCATTGTGATTGCACATAAGCCGGGCAGGTGCTGTCTCCCTAGGAAACCGCAATTGTGCTTACCTGCAGCCATCCCAGACAGTAATGTGCGCCACAGACTCACCGTGCAATTTTAACACAAAAGGAAAAGCCACTCACACACTCTCCAACACTTTACATGTATGTTTAATTTCTAAAATACATAGACACTATTAGGAAAGGGAAGGGGTAGCACAAATGGATTCATAAACAGGGGAATTTGGGATTTCAACAAGCTCGCCATGAGGGGAGCCAAGGATTGAGGTCTCATCGTAACGTCTCTGCTCACAGGGATTTTGTGGGGATGGTGGGTTGGGAAATGGAGAAGGGGTACCCGTGACGGTGGGGCTGTGGTATTTCATGTTTCCAATAATATGTCCTTGTACAACATGTTTTAAGGCAGCTAAATTGTTTAGCAATTGTTTCATTTTGACGTCCAGGTTGTCTAGGTTTCTTTTTACAGCGTTTCCTTCATTTCCTGTGGCCATATGCTGTTGTGGAAGAGGTGCCGCTTGTGATGCATTACTTTCATTTCCACTATGTCCTGTTAAAGATACAAATATCTGTTAGGTGTATATGAAGCAATACATATTAACTGTCTTATTTTAAGACTGTGCTGCGTAGCAATGGCGTTACTATCGTTACTCATTTCGTCAAGAGGGAAATTCTCTTCCAGCCATTCTAGGGTGCTTCACATTGCTGCATACAAAAGAAAACATCATGGTTTGTCACTGTTGTACACTGCACAAGGTGTGCAATTATAAGAGAAACTTCAGTGTCTTACCGCGTTGTAGTGACATTTTGCTCTCAATACTTTGCAGTCCTTATTCTGCCATTTCCTTCTTCGTTTCTATGTAAAGCAGCATTGCGGTAATATTGTTGGAGGCAGACGTTACTTCGCCTATTGGTGCATTCCATTATGGTGTATACACTATGCCTTTGCTCTGTTCGTTTAATAAGTACAGAGTTTGTAGACGTACTGTATTTTTCATTGTAATTCACGTATATGGTGCTGTTTGTATATGTTTAGTTTCTTCGCTGAATGATACAACTATGTAAGAGAACCCCTGACCTTTTGATATTCAGTGAAAAAATGTTGTTAAAAACGGACGTTATGGTTCAGTTGCTCTAAGAAAAACCTATCAAATTCAGTGCAAAATCTTTTTTAAAGGGACTTTGGGCCTCATTAAGACTTTGGCGGTAGCCGTGCTGGTAAAACCGGAGTTGTTTTTTTTTCCGGCGCCCAGGAATGGGCAATTACCAGGGTATTACAACCCCAGCTGACCCGGTAATTGCCCATTCCCGGGTGCCGAAAAATATTAGTCCCCATTCCCATTTGAGTCCCATTGGACTCAATGGGGATGGGGAGGGCGGAGGCACCGGCACTATTCGTGAATGGTGCCGGTGCATCCGACATGGTCTATTCAAGGTGGCCGGTCCGCCCGCCAGGTCAGACCTGGCGGGCTAAAAGGCACCCGCGAGCTGAACTTGTAGTTTGCCAGTCCGGTAGCAAAGGTACCGGCAAGCTTACCAGTGCTGTTGTTACTGGACCGGCAAACTTGTAATGAGGCCCATTATAGTTACTTTGCACTAATAACAACCTATCCATATTATGGTTACAAGTAAAACCAAAAAAAACCTGAAATTCGCTAGTTATGTAAGCTAGGCAACCATACCTTGCGCTACCACTGTCCACTGCAAGGACTAACTCCCTGACATCAAAGATGACATCACAAATGTCATTGATGACATCTCCAAGAGTGTTGATTACGCACAGCAGAACCAACGAGTTACTCTTTTTTAGATTGCGTCCGTGCAGACGAAATAAAAAGAAAAAATCCACCAAGGAAAGTGACGCAACCTACAAAGAAGACCTAGTTGTGAACCTCTCTTCTTATAATTTAAGTAAATTTGAACGAATGACTACAGAAGGGGATATCTTTTGTCCCTCATTACAATAGCTCTCTACACAAGAGAACATCTCTTACTTAAAACTTACAAGAAAAATGAAATTAAAACAGTTTTTTGACACAGTAGAAGTAACAGATACAAGACCAGAACCAACACTCTTGGAGATGAAACCGAAGAGTACCTTCCAACCGTCTGTACAGAACAACATAATGGATGCATTTCAGAAATCGGTCTTGAATGAAATGAAAAAATGTCAATTTCTAAGCAGGTATCATTCAAATTTGAATAACAGGGAAAAACAGGTGTTGAAGAAGCTATGGGAGAACCCAGAAATATTTATAAAACCTGCTGACAAGGGCAGAGCGCTGGTAATTTGGGACAACGACAAATATAAATCAGAAGTAGAGAGGCAACTCTCGGACCAAGACACCTACTTAGAAATGTACAATGATCCAACACAAGTCAGAGAGTTGATTAAAACTACATTGGATGAGGCAGAAGGTGAACTAATTACATACAAGAAAAAATAATTTCTAATAAATGTACATGCCTGTAATACATATTCTGCCAAAAATCCATAAGAACTTGCATTATCCTCCCGGACGACCGATTACAGCAGCAACAAACAGCCTGCTTGAACCGTTAGCCCAATATGTGGATAAAATCATCCAACCACTAGTTCCAACTATTTCAACATATGTCAAGGATACTCACGACTTTCTAAGGAAACTGAATACGACACCTTTTGACAAGGAAACAGATATTCTTTTTACCATGGACGTAACCAGTCTGTACACAAACATTACATATCAAAGCAGATTGGAAGCAGTAGAGTGGATGCTACTGAATACAAAGGAAAATGTAAGAGCCAATAAAATTTTTGTTTTGAAATTACAGAAGATCATTCTGAACAGCAACCTTTTCAGATTTGAGGACCGCTTCGTTATACAAGTATTATGTACATCGATGGGTGCCACTATACCACCAAGGTATGCCAACATCTATATGTCCCACTTGGATGAGACTCACATACTGAATAACCCACTTTGGAAAAACAAATGGCAATTTTTTGTGAGGTATATTGACGATCTGTTTAGGATATGGAGAGGCACAGAGGAGGAACTTAACCGTTTTCTTAAAAACATGAAAACCTTATCACCCAGAATCAAATTCACCTACAAATAGAGCAAAATACAACTTGAATTCCTAGATGTGTTAGTTTATTGTAAAGGAAACAAGCTAGAAATGACCATTTTCACAAAAAGTACGGACAGGAACATCATATTACTTGCATCAAGCTTCCATCCAAGGAATACTATTGAAAGTATCCAGTTGAGTCAACTATTGAGATATAGACGTATAATCTCTGAGGAAGAAGAGTTTGAGAGCAAATCAGTTGACCTCACAAATAAATTCCTGTCAACAGGTTACGCTCAGCAAAAAATTCAGACTCAATCTGAGGAAGTCAAGAGGATGACAAGAGAAGTAGCACTGAAACCAACTGCCAAAACAACCAGTGCAGAGTTAGTATATGTCACGACTTATTTGCAACAGAGCAATCAAGTGAAGAACATTGTAAAGAAGAACTGGAAATTACCTTTGCTGGATCCCACACTAGCCAAACTTTTCCCAACAACACCTTTGTTTGCATATAACAAAAGAAGAACCATTTGTGACTTTATTATTAAATCAGACTTTAGTCACAAGAGATGCTCAACATCAGGAAGTTACAAAGGTACGATACCTTGCAACAACTGCAATTGTTATAATGTTATCAAAGGAATTTACGTGAATCAACCGCACAAAGGATAACCTTTACCTCTGAAACACACATCAACATGTGACACCACTAATGTAATTTATGGGATTAAGTGCCCCTGCGGATTGTATTATGTCGGTTTGACAAGAAGAAAGGCCAATGTAAGATGGGATTGCATAAATCAAATATCAGGCAATCTTCACTAAATTCTCCGGTAGCAAATCACTTCAGAGAACAGAAACATACAGTGGCACAAATTCAATTCATCATTCTGGAACATGTGACTTTGCCTAAACGTGGGGGTAATTTGTATAAAGTTTTACAACAGAGGAAACTATATTGGATTGACACACTTGATTCAATGCACCCAAAGGGGGTGAACTTGGACTGTGACCTTAGTTGTTATCTATAGCAGAAATTAGACATGTCTGAATCTTTAGACCAGGGACACGTGACATCTCAGTGTTTATATAAGAATTAGTAGTGAACTATTGCCTAAACGATATGTTGTTCAGAAAATATTTTTTGTGTTGATATGAGAAATGTTTTTTGTGCCTTAGGTCTGTCAAGAAATTGTTTGTGCAATACATAGTTATTGAGTAGATTCGAATGTATGTATGGACTGTGTGATCGTCAAACTTGATTGTAAGTGCAGTATTACTATTATGCACAAAATGAATGATGTACTTATGTGAATGTCTTGACCCAATGGGGAATTGTTGAAGAAAGTTATACCCAATTACCTAGGGATATGGATGACAATCAGTAGTTCGATCAGGAATATGCACATGATGTGACACGCTGATTAGTACTTATGAGTTAGAACAGAAACAAGGCGTTACGTTCCGATAGGAGGAAAATGTTAAGTATGTACTTTCCATTTTTCAACTGAATTATTAGTGACACATTTGGTTAGGCATAGAAGATAATGCTTCCAATGTTTGTAGCATAACATAATGGACTACTGATATGCACTGCCGAAGCCATGGCTACACATTCAGTTGGTGACAGCAAAAAGTGTAGCTATACACACACAAGATGGCAGACATAGCCGTCCAATAAACAGGGTAATCAGTAACTTGCTAGATTTAGTCAAGGAGGCAATACTTAGTAACATGTGATCATACAAACCCTCTTGATGTCGGGAGTAAACATAGAGCGGCTAGTTTGCGGTAGATTGAACGGCTTCAGGAATTAGTCAACACGGCCCCGGTGTATGAGAGAAGGTAACCACAATACCAGTGCGGTCGCGAAAGGCAGGAGGGAAGAGGAGAGCCTGGAGCGAGTTACTGCGCCCCGGGAGCTTAAAAGAAAGTAATTGCAACAGGGAAAAATACGCGATAATTATGAAGCGAAGGTAAGGGACCAACTGATTGTGTTCTTTGAGAGTGATGCATGTACAATGTTCCATTAGATGAGGAACTTAAGCACGTCATTTCTACTTATGATAGATGGATTGAAAATACAGAGGAGACCCGTATGTCACAAAGAAAATAAAGCTGTGGGTCATGAAAGAACTCTGTGCAGATTAAGTTGGCACTTGAGGGACTACTGAAAAAAACAGGTACAATTACATAAGCATCATATTTAACTACAAAACTTGATTACTCCTGACTGAAACACTAATATGAGATTTACAAATCTCATTACAGCAATACTTTCTCAAACTGTGCAGTGAAGAAGAATTGGCACGTCCCAGACCAACCCAGTCTCAACAATTGAAACAAGTGAGTACACTTGTTTAATAATGAGTGCAATTAGGAGCAACTTAAGTATTTATTTATTTATTCAGATTTGTAGAGCGCACGTCAGCCCGTGGGCATCGTGGCGCTTGTTACAGACAATGTCTTAGTTACGTAGGATGCAATATTTACATACAATTACAATATTTACAATAGACAAGTACACCTTAGCAGAGCAGTATATTTACAAGGATTCCTGAAAGTTTCCTATTATTTTGCAAGGAATGAGGTTTTCAGTTTCCTGCGAAAAACAGAGTGAGTTTTCCACTCTAATGTCTGCAGGAAGAGCGTTCCAGGTCTTGGCTGCGATGTAGGGGAAGCTTAGACCTCCGGCTTTGGCTTTTTTGATGAGTGGGATGCAGAGTAGGTTGGAGTATTGCATCCTGGTGGTACGGGAGGAGGATGGTTTGAAGATGGTTTCTGATAGATAGGACGGGGCGGAGAGAGAGAGGCATTTGTGTGTAAGTGTGAGGATTTTGAGAGTGATCCTGAGAGCGGCCCGGAGAGCATTGTTTTGCGTGACTTGTAGTCTGTTTAGGTTTTTGGCTGATGTGCCTGCTAGGAGTGCATTACAGTAGTCCAGTTTAGCTCCAATGGTTGCTCTCGCTATAGAGAGGCAGTTGGGTTTGGAGAGGTAGGGCTTGATGGCGTTAATGAGTTTGTTGGTGTGCGCAGATGAGGAAGTGATTGCGTTGACTTGTCTAGTCATAGATAGTGAGGAGTCAAGGTATACTCCCAGAGTCTTTACGGTAGTGGATACGGGGATGATGGAGTTGTCAATGGAGAAGTTAGCGTACAGTTTGACTAGTTTTTCTAGGGTGTTCTGTTGACCTAATATCATGATTTCAGTCTTGTCTCCATTGAGGCAGAGGCCATTAACTGCCATCCATGCCTTGATAGTGGAGTGGATTGTGTGAAGAGCCGTAGCGTCTTCATTGTATGATCCTGATAGAGGTAGAAGTACTTGTGTGTCGTCTGCGTAGTTCGTGTATGTGATGCCGTAAGAGTCAAGTTTGTCAAAGAGGGGCTTGGTGAATAAGTTGTAGAGTGTGGGTGCAGTGCATGATCCTTGAGGGACCCCGCAGTGGATTGTCGTAGGGGTGGCGTTGGTGATATCCGAGAAGACTTTCATGGCTCTTCCCTCTAGGAAGGAGGTGATCCAGAGAGCTGACTCTTTAGAGAAGTTGGCTGAGTGTTTGAGGTGTGAAGTGAGAGTCTTGTAATCAACCAGATCGAAAGCGGTTGAGAGATCTAGAAGGAGCAGAAGAGCAGGCTTGCCTGTGTCCATAATTTGGGTGATCTGGCTCTTCAGATCCACCAGGGTTGTTTCTGTGCCATGTCCTTTTCGGAAGCCTGATTGCCTAGTCCCGAGGATGGAGTGGGTTTCCAGGAATTGTTGGATTGGCAATGTGCGGCTTTGTCCAGTAATTTCAGGAGGAATGACACTGTGGTTATTGGTCTGTAGTTGTTTGGTTGCAAGGGGTCGAGAGTAGGTTTTTTTAGGAGAGGCCGGACCCAGGCCTCTTTGAGGTTAGCTGGGATGATGCCGGTTTTAAAGGACGCATTTGTGAATGCCGTGAAGAGCGGCGCAAAGCAGTCTGCGCAGTCTTTGATGAGTTTAGGTGGGCAAATATCGCCTTTACATGGGGAAGGTTTGAGCTTTTTCAGTAGGTTGATGACTTCTGATACAGTGACGTCTCTGAAGGAGGAGTCAGGTATGGTGGGCTTGGACGAGGTGGGTGGGGTGTTGGTGGGTTTGGTTTCTGTCTGTTGAGGAAGTGCTTTGCAGTGGTCTTTGATTTTTTTTTGGAGGAGGTCAATTTTATGTAGCATGGCAGCTTGAATGCTGGTACACCAGGCTTCATCTTTGATTATTTCGTCTGGTGTATTGGGGGGGGGGAGATAAGCTCATTAAAAATGGCGAAAATCTCTTTAGAGTGCGATTTGGCATTAGAGATTCAGGTGTCGAAAGCGTTGGCTTTGGCCTTGGTGATAACTATCTTGTATTGGTGGGAGATTAGATTGAAATTGTTTTCGGTGCTAGTGCAGGGGTCAGATTGCCAGTTTTTTAGTGCTGCTCTTTTTTCGGATCGCATAGATTGCAGATCTTCAGTAAACCAAGAGTTGGCGTGTAGAGCTTTCTTTTCTTTTTTCCATTCGAGTGGTGCTATTTCATTGATAGCTTTGGTGATGACTTTGTAGATGTCTGCTAGAACATTGGGATCATTAGCGAATGGGGGAGCTAGCTCGGGGGTATTGAGGTAAGGACACAGGTTATCCTCTGTGAGTTTTTTTGAGCTTCTGACTTGTTCAGCGCTAGCAGGGGTCAGAGTTTTGTGGTTTTTGGTGATGGGAACAGAGAACTCGATGCAGTTGTGGTCAGTCCAGGGCAATGAGAAGTTAGAGATGATAGTGGAGAGGCAGTTATGGTCTGCAATCCAATCAAGAATGCGGCCTTTGGCGTGAGTAGGACTTTCTACTTTTTGGGTGAAGCCCAGGTCATTACTTTCCTTGGTGAGAGTGGCTGCAGATTTGTCCTTAGTATCGTTGAATCCGAGATTGAGGTCTCCTAATAGAAGGGTTTTGGTGGAGCTTTTGATATTATTGCTGAGGATGTGAATTATGTTATCCTGGGAGTCTGGGGGTGTTGCCTGTGGGGTGGTATAGAAGGTGTATGTTAATGGTGCTGTTGGGTGACAGTGTGAGTTTGTCGATAAGAGGTTAGAGTTGTTGGTCGAGGGGTGACTGACAGGTCGGAGCTGGAGGTTCTCCTTGTAGATGAGGGCTACTCCGCCTCCTACTCGTTCAGGTCTTGTCTGAGTATGATGAGGCCAGGTGGTAGTGCAAGTGCAGCGGCGGGGCCTGATGCTTCATGTAGCCATGTTTCAGTGAAGTAGTAGTAGCTTGTAGTGGGACACAGCGTATCTTTTTGCGACTGATACCACACAAACCCCATTTTTTTAGAGGTTAACAGAAACATTATTTTTGTAACCAGAATATGTTTTTCTATAGATTCCTCAAACAAAAAAGTGCAAGGGAGGAATCAATGGCCAAACTCAGTCACAGGTTAGTGCAGATTTGTTGTTTACTTATCTATAGTATCTTTAAGAATGTGATTTAGACTAGAAACCTAGAACTTATACCTATTATTTTTCTGTTTAAACTTACAGAATCTCAATATCCGGATAATTCTTATCTGAATACGGGCGAAATGGCGCCCGAAACGCGTAGTAAATGATAGGAATATAATATCAGAATATCAGGATAATAATTTTTGTTGAAAAATTGAAATACTGTGAACAATAGTTACACTGTGAAAATAAACAAAAGCTATTTTCTAACTGCTCATTTTCAATGATTATTTTGATGACACGAATTGTATATTATGAAATTTGATAACCAATGAATACATATATGTCTATAAATTGAAACATTGTTTGGTATGAGTATTTGGAATCTAAAACTAAAAAATCATATAAAGAAATACATATGATACGTTGTTTAAAATAACCTTGCCAAGTGACATTCTTAACTTGTGAGTTATTGTGTGGTCCCCTAGTTGTATCCCGTCTAGTACGAGGTGCCTATTTTTCACATAGTGATCTGATCTGGTAGCACAGATTTACTAGCGAGCACAGAGAAAATGTATATCTAAGTGTATATTGACTATAGGAATCAACAATAGAGACCATTTTATTTGAATATCTAAGAGTGCACCTCTACACCGAACCCCATTTAGCATTGTCACAAAAGGTGCAAGAGGAGACTCTAGCATTACCAATGACTGACCCCCTCGATATGAACTCTCTCTACTGTGCCCCAGAAGACCTTCCAATTGGAAACTTAGATGTATGTCATTATGTGGCTAAACTGGCATTTTGGTGCAGCCAGTCTAGACATTCTTAATGTGGAATGACATTTTTTACTGGGCATCTATGATAAAGCAAGCTTGATACGTGTTCTCACTTGTCTAGATTGACCTACATTGGTGCCAGTTTGGACATTGCCATTAAGAATTCCATGTGTAAGGAAGGCATGGTTATCAAAAGCACGACAGACAAAGATAGTAAAATCCAAGGGTGTTTATTACACAAAATAAGGGTGAGAATAATGCGTAATCTAAGCCTAAATCTAATATGGCAGAAAGCTACAACCATCAAAATAAAGAAAAGGCTGTCCTAGTGGTGTCGTGTTAAAACAAAATGGCCTATAATATAACAACGTTTACCAAATCCTTACTCCATATAACAAAAAGGTGTGGGACAATGATATGCATAACAAAAGAGTGTCTTGCCAACTGAAATTTCCAAAAGGGTTTCGATAGTTCAGGACTGCTGAATTAATGCACTCCCTTCCCCACGTTACATGACGGGACCAGGCAGAACAGTGCCATGACTGTGAGCACCCCTTGAGTCTATAGGCATCAGGAAGCAATTTCTTTAGAAAAGTCAGGATCCCTCGAATTAATGTCTTATTCTTGGCATCACAAGACTTTCCCAAACTCTCACCATGTGAGATTCCGTCCTTCCCCAGCTTCCTTCTGATACCCCCTTTGCTGGGTTCACGTTCGTCTTTACACCACTGTTAAGACACTTTAACAAAATGCAGGATTCACTTTCCCTTGCTTTCACTAGGCATACCTCCGTCGGGTTCATTATAGCCTTCAAATCACAATACAGGTTTCTCTCCCATTAGCTTTCTCTTGGCATCTCTCCATCAGGTTCACACTTGCCTTTACAACTTCATTACAAAGCGGGATTCCTCCCCCCACTTTCTCTCGGCATCCCTCCATCGGGTTCACACTTGACTTTGCAACTTCATCACAATGCTTTATTTTACAATTGTCCACTTTGTTTCCCACTTGTCAAAGACTTTCGATTGTACAAGGATTTTACTTGCAACTTTGTATGACCACTTTGACTTTCTTTTACTTTGGTTGGCCTCTCCTAAGGCCTTCTGGTATTTGCAGTCTTTCCAATTATCTTGCTTTCAGTCTAACAGTTTCACTCTGGGTGCAGCGTCTTTCGAAAAGGTAATACTCTATTACTGGACCACACCATTATTTTTAGCATATGTTAGTCTTAAACACATTCACAATGTTGCAGGCGTTCCTCGTGGTTTACCATGACACGCGCAGCTTCTGCGTTCATCGTTCTGTTTACAATGTGCTTTTGCTTGCGGTTTCACAAAACCCTGCAAGCCTCATCAAATGCTTTGGTATCTTTCACTCGATAACGCCAACAGATCTCTCAGTTCACTCACTGTTAGCTCTCAATACCATTCATCCAGCATTTCCTTGAAACCAAGGCTATCGGCACAGCACGGCTCGCCTCCTCCCAACTCTGTTGTTCACCCGAAGCAGGGCCCGCCTTCACCTTGTGCATTAGCGAGAAGGTTTCCTTTGAAAAGTCTGCGCGACCTTCATTCTCCAGCTGGCCGGACCACAGCCCTTCTCTCGCCTCCTGGTCCCTTCTGCTCTGCTTCCAGGGTCGCTCCAATTTCACGGGAACTGTTCTCCTGACGCTTTGCTGGTTCTGCTCGCCTTTCTTGCTTTGCTTCCCAGGTGCTCTCATGCGCCGCCTTTTATCCCGGGTGGGGAAAGGGAACAGGATTCAGGTGGGAGTCCTCAGGATTGTCTGGTTGTCCATTTCTCTGAAGCGCTTTGCCTGTGCAGCAGAGTTTGTGAAGGAAAGGGGGGGGGCAATAAGGTATATAGAATGAGGGTGTTCTACAAGGAAATGGGTGTAGGCCTTCTGTGTCTCTCTGCCGGGTGGCCCACTCCCCAGGGACTCCCCTTCTAGGTGATCCTTCCGCACTGGTCCACCCCCGGGGTCTAGATCCAACAGCAATGGTCATGCTCCCACCACCTGGATGACATATCCCAAGGGACCAGTCGGTGACACACAATTTGGTTTCTCACAAAAGCCGCAATAATAACAAGTCAACAAGAGTATGTTCTTATGTGGGAGTCTGGGCTATATTGGCAGAGCCAGCTTGGACATGTTTTCGTATAGCATTATTATTGGAATTATACGTAAAGCAAACATGAATATGCTCTTATATGGGAATACTGGTATGTATTGGTGCAGCCAGAATGGAAATGTATGGGCACTCTAGCATGCACATTTCTTTTATAGTAGCATATATTGTGGAGAAAGGCATGAAATGCGCTGTGAAATGCTCCTATGCACTGTTGGTGACTTGAATCAATTGATTTCTTTCATGAGTTACCCAACGAAACCAATTGCAAACGGCCTGGCATTTTATCTTATTTTTCAAAGAAAGCGTGCAAAAAGATACATAATTTTAACCCATTATCAAAACATTTACTCCGGTGATTTGATTAAAAAATATACATCTTTTGACTAGCACAGTGTGCTGTGTGCCCTTCCAGCGGCATGATAATCATGGACATTGCGCATGCGTGGTGGTCCAGGCGGGCCGCAGTGTGGTGTGTCCCATGCTTCGTTAAGGAGCATGGCTGTCGGGGGGCAGGAGGGCAGGAGGGCAAATGGTGCCATGTAGATGTGGGCATCTATGTTCTGAGCAGCAACGTTACAGGCTTATTCGCTTTGGAGACTCTAATTTTGACTTAGTTGCTCCACGCCTCTGGAACTCTCTCCCACTCTCTCTTCGTCTTTGCTCAGAGTTTCTTCCTTTAAAGAAATCTCACAAAACATTTCTTTTTAACTCTGATGATTAAACCTTCTTAGTGATTCCGACGTCCTCTCTTGGCTTCTCAGTTGCTCCTCTTCTCTTTTCTTTCTTCTTACTTGCTGCGCACTGAGGCCTTTGGATGGGTTGCGCCTTATAAGAGTTGATTGACAATGGGGGTCATTACGACCTGGGCGCAAAGGGATACCGGGCACCGGTAATGACACCGGTGCCGTTAATCCCTTTGCGCCCTATTCCGAGGTCCCTTTGCGGCCCCGTCCTTAACGTCTGGTTTTACCAGGCGTTATGGACGGGACCCGCAAAGGGACTTCAGAGCTAATAACGGTACCGCAATTTGCAGTACCGTTATTAGCGCCTTCCCTTTGAGCCATATGGGGGCTGAAATGGGAATGGGGAATGGCTTTTTCAATGGGGACTTACCGGTCCCGCAAAGGTCAGACCAGAGCCGTAAGTCCCCATTGAACGAGGGCGGACACGGTACCGGTAATCGTGCTAGTCACCACCAACCTCGGAATGAGGGCCAATAACTTTAACATTAACATCTGTCTCTAGGAAAATGGATGCCTATGTCCTGGGCAGCGGAATGGATTTAGGCATTTTTCTGATGTATACATTTTAAAGAGAAATACTACACCTTCAGCTCAGGGCAGGCATAAACAACCCTAGTTTTCTACCAATAAACCCAACTCCAATTGAGGGATTTTTTTTCATGCAAACGCTCACATGAGGGGGTACAGCCAACGGCCGAGGAGTAAAAGGTGTTGTGTTACTGGGATAATAGAGGGATCTGCAAAAATACATGTGGACGACACTTCTTTTTAGATTATGAATTTTTCAAAAATCTATTGATCTGCTCAGAATCCAGGGTCTGCTCAGAATCCAGGGTCCACATTTTGAGGGAAGCAGTGGGTCAGGAAAAAAAAAGAAATATGAATTTATTATTTGGGTGAAAAGTTCTAAGCTGATTACGCTGGTTTGAAGATAATAACACGTTCGTTAGTCATGTAATGCCGATGAAAGGATTTCAGGGAAGAGGAACGGCGCGCAGAGGATCCTTTGCACAGAAGCTCGTCCAGGAGCCAAGCCCTGCACAGGACACCAGACCCTGGATCCTCTGAGCAGATGGCGAGTCAGGGGAGCAGCCTGTCTACTACTGGGGGGGTTTCTGGCTGAGTGTTTAGCTGCTGAGGTCTCTGGCTAGGAGGAGAGTATTAAGTAGATTATGTAATATGTATGCATGTACATATATGTAATGGAAGGAGAGGCACCTGGCTATTCCCTGACCATTCCAGGTTCTATAAGGTAGATCTAAAGCAGTTGGTCAGGGCGAATCCAGAAAGAACCACATATGCGAATGAAAAGACCTTCTACTGAGTGAATTATTTCAAAAAAACATTGCTGTGTATTTTTACAAACAAATGTAAGTAACATGACGTGAATAACATGACATACCGTTAGGGCATAGTGAGCCTAACACATTCCGCATAAAACGAAACGCTACAACATTTTGTACATTCTGGTGACTTTTAACATACAACACCTTGTGTTTACAGTGAAACAATATACAGAAAACATATCATGTTTTTTTTTTGCCTCTTTGGCACACTAAAACAAAAAAAGAAAGTCGACACAAAAGTGTTTCGGCCTGTTGCATTTTTGTCAGCTTTGAGTGTTATGGCCTTGTATACAGAACACGTATTCAATCTATTTTTAACTTTTGTAGCTACATACCACAAAATACATTAAATGTGACCGAAGACTACCCATGTATTCTACCCACATCCACCCTGAAGACAAACATCGCCTTCGCCCCCATCCTAACGTTAAGCATCTTCCAATTTGCTATTGTGGGAATGTCTGGCTGCAAGACTCAGAACTGGGAACAAATAAATGGTGGCATTCTGTTGCTGAAGAGTCCGAGATGCTGCAGTTCACCATGGGAGATGTATAATAGAGAATGATGCGGGGGCCATCTGCTTCTCCAGAAAATCTTAGAAAGCTACGGGACAGATTGACACCAAAGCACCAAAGGGCCGGGAAGCCCCGCTTAGTGCCCAGCTTCTTTGGAATATGAAGCCAACCTCTCCAGTGGTTAGGCTGGTCACCTCTTCACTGGAGGATCACTACCCCCTGGGGATTCCAGTGCAAAACGTGAAAAACACTTTTTAAAATGTTTTTGTATTTATTGTATTTATTGTGCACAATTTTTTTACTTTTATCACATTCAACAAAGACATATAAAAAGTAAAAAAGTGAATATACACAATCCAATCACATTTGCAAACAATCAATCAAGACACTCACATTTAAAAGAAGGAAAATAAATGCCACCAAATGAAGAGAGAGAGAAAAGAAAGCAAAGAGAGAGAAAAAGAAGAAAAAGAAAAAAAAGAAAAAAACATCTTTTAAACAGTTACATGAGTTTGCAGCAAACATTCCAATTCTGGCCGGCCTGGACTCTCCTGGAGTCTGAGCCGCCCAGATACCTTCGGAAGATCCTTAGGAGGATCTCTTCGGAAGATACCGCACAGATATTTTAAATGAGTCAAAAGTGTTTAGAAATAGATTTCTGTCAAAGTCAACTGATTTTGTGTTTCACCATAACTACAAGGGCTTCCTGAAGGAGGGAACTGAGTCCCAAGATCAAGAGTGTCCCCTTTTGTTATAATCACTTAATGGGGCAGAGTTCCAAAAAGTGTTGTGCACAAGTGAGGGTAAGAGCAGGCGCATCCCGTTCACATGCACCAAAAAATGCACCAAATCAACAGCGGGAATTCTCCAAAGCACTGAACAGCAATTCAGTGCAAACTGTGCAGAGACTCTCCTTGGTCCACCAATCACTGTGCTTGAGTCTGCCCGTTCTTCCAACCTCATCTATTGTTGTGTTTTTAGATTTGCGTCAAGGCTAACATCTCGAGATAGCAGGCATTGGTGTGGGATCTACCACAGAGTGGAACTATTTTCTCAGAGGGAAATACTCCCAGTTAAAAATACCGCTGATTACATCCTGTGTGGTGGGGGAGCGCCATTCAATTGCACCGGCTTCTGGGTAGGGTGACCAGATTTAATCCTGACCCACATACCACCCGCGGGACCGCCCGTTAGCATAAACCAACACACTCGTATCCTCGCACAAGCCATGTCTCACTCACTCCCCCGCCCTAATGCAAATGGTGCGCTCCGTATGATCCAACAAACAACATTCAATACGCGTTGTACGTCACCCCCTCCTTATTGTATTCGGTACCAATATCTGCCGCTAACTTAGTACTCTATGTATACTGTTGTTATAATGTAAAGCGCTTTGGATTAAAGTGCTATATAAACACAATAAATACAAATACTCCTTGTGAGCTCACGAGACAGCCCGCCCACTTCACAGCCCGATCTTATGTTTCACTTGCTAACAAGCCGTTCACCTACTAGACAGCGGCACGCGCAATATCAACGAACAGCCACACAGGATACATGGGATTTTTAAGCGAGCACACCCTCACTCACGTCCAGGCACTTAGGCACACTACATAACCCCATGGCTGGAGCCGCATGCCGTAATACGCTCTCACCGTCATTAGCGTCTGACATTAATTAATCATCCGCAACAAGGAATGCTCGGCGGAATCACACACAGAGGAACACTGCAGGTATGCACACATTAGAATAACCAACCCAGGTGGGCATGGATTGCAACGCACTTCTTCATATAGTGCTTATCAATCACAGCGGGTCACCAGGCCCATGCCCTGGCCCCCACCCCAATCGCAGTGACAGAACCTACACAACCAGACTAACAACTAAATGCAGGACCCAAGTTGGGCAGGATGAGCTCTGGGTCTCTCAGAATATTGTATTCCCGTAACCAAGGTTAGCGGGCACACCCGGCTAGATGCACTCAACGGGCCCGTGCGCCCAGGGCCTTCATCACCAACTTCAGCCACCACACCAGCAAGCCACATAGAGCCCCACACCTTGTCAGATTATATTAGTCCAGGCACTTGCCACCATGCCCACAGGGGCACCACCACTCCTGGGCATTCCATCAATGCCATGACCCCACCACTGGTACCCGGAAAACTAGCGCCAATATTAAACATAGCCAACAAGTCCATCTCACTCCCAATACCATAACCCTTATTTTCTTCCTCAGATGCTATCCAGCCCACCATTTACCAACCCATATCAGAGACCCACACGTGATATCCGAATAAAATCAACCGGTAAGCCTTCCCTTACAGACCAAACCCAAGTTTACTGGCAACTTGCAAGTATTCAACTAGGTACTCATGGGATTCCCTTTTCTTCTTTCTCCCCTATCTTTTTTTCTCCACACTAAACCGTGTTTTGCCTTCAATGTCCAATATATGTATCTGAATCTTGACAAATGTAACCTAACTAAATGATTTCCATGTCCACAGGGACACTTTACATCCAAATGAATAATTTGTAACAATTGTGAAATATGACTAAAAATGCAAACATGCCGCAATGAAATGTGAAAACCACATATACTTGCCATTTGTCATGTACCCAATGTGAACTATTGTATTATAGTCTCGCGGCATGTGTATAACATGAACACTTATGTCACTACATGTCACTATATAGCACCATCACTCTACGCTACAACACCCACCGCACATATATGCACAGCCTTGAGAAAAAACATCAGTTGAAACACTTGCCGGCACTTAAAAAACACAACCATGTAGCTTTATGATTTGTATTGGACCAACGTACACACCAGGATGCATATCACACAAATGACAACCAATGCTAACCAACAAACAACTAATATTTTCTCAAAACCTATAAGGTGTACAAATCTTATTGAAGTAGAACTTAACATACAATTGAGAACAGGTCATTACCTGATCCAGCGCCAACGTACAAGAGGGTTCCAATCCCAGCAAAAAACATATACTTAAAACTCTGACTGCAGGAGCTCTGTCCATTTGGAAACCCGCATACAGGTAGCAGGAGATAACCAGTCCACTACAAATCAAGCAACAACACAGACTAACCACCTAGTGCAGGGATTCACAGTTCCTACAAGCTCCAACCACAACTCCTAAAACAGATTTAAAAGAAAAAATAAAACGGGACAGGCCATAGACATAGAAGTAGGACTACAGTAAACATAAATATGACTCTGATAAATGTAGTCCTACTTCCATGTTGCCGGCCTGTTGCAGGGGTCGGGGGGGGGGGGGGTACCAGGCACACTCCTCTCATTGGAGGAGAGCGACCAGGGAGGGGAAGGGGAATGACATGGGGGTGTGAAAATCCCTCACGCAGAGCTAGAGTCGTGCCGGGCCCCCGATTTTAGGATTTTTTAATCTGTTCCAGCAAAAACCTGGACCGCAGCCACCCACCCATCCAATCCCGGGACGGGGTTCATTTAATTAAAAAACTCTCGGGACCCCGGGACCGAGGGCGATTTCCCCAGACTGTCCCGGAAAAACCAGGACATCTGGTCACCCTACCCCAGGGTAGGGTTCCTTAACTGGTTGCAATGGCCTCATGGATGCAGTAGACGAGGTGCTGGAGAGGACCTGTAATGGGAAATCTCCCGGGATGAACGGCTGGGATATAGAACATACAAAAGATCGAACATTTAGGGCCAGTATTGACCTTGGGTTGGAGGCACCCCTTCACTCATCAAGGGATGAAAGCAATAGTATCAAACCACTTTGTTGCCCCATAGTAGCCTCGGTGCAGAATCCTAAGTTGAGGACCCCCCAAGTCTGTGAATGGACTGTGTTTTTTCTTTGTATATTTCATTGTCATGCGTTCAGATCACGGGTGCTTGGCTATACCAGAAGAAATGTTGGGCGTGTCATGCTTGCATGCTTAAAGTGACCGCTGAGGCTTGTTAGGGCTGATCAGTGTGTAGACCTCAAGATACCGCAAGCACTCTGTTGCCAGGTTGCTACTGAGGACCGCCGTCGTAACACTGGTGACGATCACTGGATCCACACCCGGGCAGGCCACTGGTGTATTCTTTGCATGTGTCTTCTACATTGTCTAAAGTAGGGTCCCCCTCACCCATATCTTCTCTCTGATGTGACGATGATCCATCTGACCATACTTTGATCTCACGTTTGCTCATCAAGCCTTGTGACAAAAATCACGATTTGCATCTAATGCATGATGTTCTCTTCCAATGGCACTCCTTGCCTACGTTCCCTGGTCCCAAAACAACCCCTCTCTTAATTACATTTTATTCTGGCATAAAACGTGCATTGAATATCTTAATAGTTTTGTCAAACATTTAAATTGCCTACTTCTGCAATATCCTGCAGTTCAGTCAGTCAAGAAAGCTGTGTCCTACATGCCCGAGACAGTGCCATGACAATTCATTTTCGTCTACATTGAAATTAGGACCATACATTATATAGATTTTTCAATCATGCCACTTTGACGGAAATGTTTCTTATAAACCTGAAGAGCAGGCAAGTGACGTGTGTCCAGGTACGTATTGACGATCAGTGTCACAGCAGGCTCCACAAGCTGCACAATGATTCTAAATACCTGACACAACTAACATTTGGACGGTTAACAATGGCTTATTAGTACCCGGCACGCTGCACATTCAGAGAAATCTATGCTCTGATTTCAGCTTTTCCGAGCAGTACCTTGTGGTAAGCCTGATCACGTTGCGGCGTACATCTCAAGCGGGTCTCCAGGCCACCATGGAAAGGGAGAAGGGACTATATGTCGTCCCTTCTCTCTTTCCATGGCGGGCATTTTGTTGTTTATGTTTTTTTTCCATTTGTTCCATGGCCGCCATGGAAAGGGTCCATGGTGGCCATTTTACCCCGGTCCATGGTGGCCAATGTCTTTGTTTATCATGACTGCCACAGAAAGCGAAAATGGACTATGTTTCCCAGGGTGCTGCAAGCATTTGTATTTTTTTTTGTTATTCCGGTTGCAAAACACAAAGCGTCTCGCAACTGGAAAATAAACACAATGAGTACCCCGGTCTAATGGACCGGGCACTAATGGCAATGCTCCCCTCGCCGGTGGTGGGGGGGCATTACTGCATCAGGAAATTTATCCCAGGGCCTTCATTAACTTCTGTAACTATGGGCACCGAGTGGCATTACCTGATTGTCGTAGTGACCCTCCCAACCCCCGGCTCTGGGCTTATTGCCTAAATATGAAAAGGACAAACACTGCACCGTCTCTTAGGAGAAGGCCCCATCCTCCGCCATCGCCACTGTAATCCCCCGTTTGATTGAAATTGGACACACTGCCCTGCCTGCACAATCCCACACACCAGACATTTATAAAACGTTGGGTCTAATTCGCAGAGCGTTTTCCAATGGGTGTTGCCATTATGACACGCTTCTGTGAATTAGGCCCCTTAGTTGTCTGGGCATGTCCCCATCATTACTGCCCTTAAACTAATTACAAAAAGTTCATTCATTTAAATGTTCAATGGCCTCCGGATTGCAGCTCCCGGAGAAAAGATGTGGGGTCTTCCCAGGTTACCGATGTCCACCTCAGGGAGTTAAGTGGTTTCTTATGTGTCTGGACAATGGTTAAACAGGAACCATAAAACATAATTGGATGAACAGGTGAGCTGACCCAGCCTAGCCCAGCCTAGCCCACCCCCCCCAATCTTCGCCACAGCGCACCCTCTGCAGTTTCTCAGTTGACAATGCAATGTACAAAACCTGCCCGCATCAAGCACCCTTTGTGAGGATTCACAAATCTCTCTCGACCAAAGCGGCGCATCACGAGCAACCCTGGTGACAAACTGCAACCTTGTGTATCCAAGGAGCGCGCCCCAGCTGGCTGTTGAGTTCGCAGAGTCTTCGCATGGATCCGGCAATACTGTAATTATGACGCACGTCAACCTTGAGTCATCATTCCACCCCATGTGCTGTCGTCAAGACCTAAATAAATGAGGGGACCTACTTTAGAAATCTCTGGCACGAAATATCTAGAAGAGGCATGGGTGCTGCACTTCAATTTCACAAGCACGTGCAACTGCAATTCCATCATCATTGGGTTTTGCTTTCACAAGCTCGAGGTTGAATCCTACAATCACAGCCATCTGTAAATTGACCAAGTAAGAAGGCTATTGGCTGATTCCAAAAGATGCAAAACATTGGCGTCTGGATTTCAGTGGCTATCTTTGCTCAGACAAAACGCCTGCACCACCTCTTGTTAGCTTCTTAAATGAACTTTGCACATTGCTTCCTGGTGCACAAGAGTTTCCTCAAAAAGAGGCCCAACTCCATTAAAAAAGCATGGTTTACAACCGGCCCTCAACCGTATGGTCCTGTGTTTCTCCTATGCTTGTCCACATTTTAAGTGGAGGATGCAGCAAGCTTCGTTCACGGTTTCTTCGTCGGGTTGCTCTTCCCAGTGGTCAACTCTGTCTTCTGTCCAAGAAGCCTCGCCTTTTAAGCAGGTTTCTCCCATTCATGCACAGCCTCGCTGTCACTCACACAGCAGGGTGGTGAAAGAGGGCAGCCCGCTTCTTGTTCTGGGACCATTTCTGCCGGAACTGCGACCCCCTTACGCTAAGAACACAGAATTTGCGTAGTATTGTGGTCTCTTGTGTTGGTTGTTTGCAAAGCTCTTATGACACTACAAGGCTGCTTCAAAGCACTGAAGTGATGTGGCTATGGGAGGGAAAAGACAAGGATGGCTACGGAGAGGGTTCTGTCGGATAGCATCGGTTGGTTCTGAGCATCTGCCAACCAGTAACACAACCTCCAGATGATGCTTTCCAGCCCTTTACGGTCTTCAGCTTTACCTCTCTCATTTTAGAATTCAGCAGCTATAGCAAAACATACTATAGCAATGACACCAAACCTCCCCATAATCCTGTCACATATTAGTTGTCACCCCAGAAGTCATAGGCAAAGTACTAATTCAGTACCTCAGGGTACTATAACTGACATTAATGGTCCTTTTCAACTGACCTCCGACCATGGGTGACCCTCTCTGCGCAGCGCACATCGCCCCCACCTTTGCTGCTGTCACCTTTCTCTACGTACCATAATCTCCAGATGAAAGCATAGCTTTGCCTTCCAAAAAGCAGGTTTATAAGATGCATCAAGGTGCCCGCTAATGGAAAAAACCATTCATAAATATCTTGTTTAGAATATGTCTAAAATGGGAGGTCATTCTGGATGAGACATTCCAACAACACTCTAAAGAGTTGGGCCATATTCCAAGAGATCCTGCCATGACACAATGGGGAGCTGGGGCTTATCCCTGAACATCGATGCCAACCTGCTACCCATTTGGGTTTTGTCTCCAATCTGGCAGCCAACCTGCTGGAGGCCTAGAGCTTTCTTCCGGCAGAGATCCCAGCAACCTGCTGGAAAGATAAAGCTTTCTTCCAGAGATCCCAGCCAACCTGCTGGAGAGCTAGAGCATTCTCCCAGAGACCTCTGGCAATCTGCTGGAGAGCTAGAGCATTCTTCCAGAGATCCCAGCCAACCTGCTGGAGAGCTAGAGCATTCTTCCAGAGATCAAAAGCAACCTGCTGGAGAGTGATAGCATTATTCCCGAGATACCTGCCAACCTGCTGGAGAGCTAGAGCATTCTTCCAGAGATCCCAGCCAACCTGCTGGAGAGCTAGAGGCAACCTGCTGGAGAGCTAGAGCATTCTTCCAGAGATCAAAGGCAACCTGCTGGAGAGCTAGAGCATTCTTCCAGAGAAACCAGCTAACCTGCTGGAGAGCTAGAGCGTTCTTCCAGAGATCCCAGCCAACCTGCCAGAGAGCTAGAGCATTCTTCCAGAGATCAAAGGCAACCTGCTGGAGAGTGATAGCATTATTCCCGAGATACCTGCCAACCTGCTGGAGAGCTAGAGCATTCTTCCAGAGATCCCAGCCAACATGCTGGAGAGCTAGAGCATTCTTCAAGAGATCCCAGCCAACCTGCTGGAGAGCTAGAGCATTCTTCCAGAGATAACAGCCAACCAGCTGGAGAGTGATAGCATTATTCCCGAGATACCTGCCAACCTGCTGGAGAGCTAGAGCATTCTTCCAGAGATCCCAGCCAACCTGCTGGAGAGCTATAGCATTCTTCCAGAGATAACATCCAACCTGCTGGAGAGCTAGAGCATTCTTCCAGAGATCAAAGGCAACCTGCTGGAGAGCTAGAGCATTCTTCCAGAGATCAAAGGCAACCTGCTAGAGAGCTAGAGCATTCTTCCAGAGAAACCAGCTAACCTGCTGGAGAGCTAGAGCGTTCTTCTAGAGATCCCAGCCAACCTGCCGGAGAGCTAGAGCATTCTTCCAGAGATCAAAGGCAACCTGCTGGAGAGTGATAGCATTATTCCCGAGATACCTGCCAACCTGCTGGAGAGCTAGAGCATTCTTCCAGAGATCCCAGCCAACCTGCTGGAGAGCTAGATAATTCTTCCAGAGATAACAGCCAACCTGCTGGAGAGCTAGAGCATTCTTCCAGAGATCAAAGGCAACCTGCTGGAGAGCTAGAGTGTTCTTCCAGAGATCCCAGCCAACCTGCTGGAGAGCTAGAGCATTCTTCTAGAGATCCCAGCCAACCTGCTGGAGAGCTAGAGCATTCTTCCAGAGATCCCAGCCAACCTGCCCCAGAGCTAGAGCATTCTTCCAGAGATCAAAGGCAACCTGCTGGAGAGTGATAGCATTATTCCCGAGATACCTGCCAACCTGCTGGAGAGCTAGAGCATTCTTCCAGAGATCCCAGCCAACCTGCTGGAGAGCTAGAGCATTCTTCTAGAGATAACAGCCAACCTGCTGGAGAGCTAGAACATTCTTCCAGAGATCAAAGGCAACCTGCTGGAGAGCTAGAGCACTCTTCCAGAGATCACAGCCAACCTGCCGGAGAGCTAAGGCATATCCCTATAGAACAAAGCCAATCTGATGGGAAGCTGGTGGTTACTTGCAAAGGTTCCAGCCAACCTGCTGGGGAGCTTGGGCTTATCACCATAGATCCCATCCAACCTACTTGGAAGCTGAGGCATATCCCACAGATCACAGCCAGCTTGCTGGTGAGTTGTGAATATTCCTAGAGACTCCATTGAATGTACTAGAGAACTGAGGCATATTTGTAGAAATCTCTAATCTGTTGGAGAGTTTGGGCACATCCCCATAGATCACAGCCAACCTGCTGGAGAGCTTGAGCGTATCCCCATAGATCACAGCCAACCTGCTGGAGAGCTTGAGCGTATCCCCATAGATCACAGCCAACCTGCTGGAGAGCTTGAGCGTATCCCCATAGATCACAGCCAACCTGCTGGAGAGCTTGAGCGTATCTCCATAGCTCACAGCCAACTTGCAGGAGAGTTTGGGCATATCTCCATTGATCTATCCCCCCATCACTGCCACCTACCTTCTTGGCCAATCGGCCCATGAAGCGTGTGTCAGTGGATGCCTTTGCATCTACTTTCTCTACTCCTCCTACTCATGCAGCTGACTCACACTCTGACACAGCCCTTTGGAAGGCCAGGATTTGCAAGAGGGAAGCAAGATCCCTCCCCTAAACGTCTCCCAGGGAACATAGGAAGATACTGAATCCAGAGGACCCTCCAGCAGCTCCAGAACCGGCACATAGCCAGCGCACAGCGTGCCCTGCAAGCAAGTTTCCTAGGTTGTAAGTGCAAGAACGTCTCTGAACCAAACCAAGGACAAGGCCGGTGCTTAGAACACTCTCCTCAGCTTTGGGCATTCCGCCTTAAAGAATGACACGAGCCCAGTAAAGAAGCTAGGAGGAGTGTGTCGACAAGCATCAACCAGCACCTGCCTTAAGGTCATTTTCGAGCAGTCAAGCCCCTCGAGCTGCAACCGACTACACCGCTGACAGTAGTCACGCTGAAGTCGCTGACGCCATCCGAGGTGCCTCAACCAGTGCTTCAGACCTGCCAACCATCACTGAGACGAATCCTGATCCTGGGCTGCCGTGTGGGCAAGTCTGCTGCCGTCTGCCCAGCCTCGCTCGCTGAACTGCCTGCCCCCTAATACCCACAGCTATCTCCCATCTTCAACTCTGTCACAGGAGCTAGAACCGTCGGTTGTGATAATAATAAAGTAGATATTTGTATATATCCTTGACAGGACAGTCCCTTTTATCACTGGGTAATCATTGTATTTTCACGGTTTTGCAACTAACCAACGATCTATATGACCTTTCTTAGAAAAGCCTTCCGTTCCATCCACAGTACCAAAATTGTACAGGGAGGTTTATAATTTGCTTGTGTTTCCAATCTGTTCAGATCCCTTCTGGTGCACTAGAGGTGTGGGGCTGATTGATGGCTTAGAAACAAATATTCATCCCTGGACCACTGGTTCCGCTGGAAGGAGATTCATCAAAGGGTAACATGGCACCTAAATGAAAGGGGCCCCTGCCAAATGAGTGGGAATAAAGTTGGAGGGGGGTGGACAAACACCCTTGCCCCACCCCCTAAAAGTATGCCCATGCTCACCTCTCCTTGTCGTCATTTCCATTATCTCCTCTTTCGCACCCTCGTCTTTCTGCACACCCCGCTTCCCCAATTCCTTCTCTTGTCTCCCTCCCCGTTTCTCCCCTCGTCCCATTCTCCCTCGTTTTTCTTCCTCTAACCCAAGTCCCCCCTTCTCCCGCTTCTCATCTCACTGCTCCACGGTCTACCCTCATTCCCACTCCTAATCTCCCTCTGACTCGCTTCACGTCCGTTTCTCCCTCCTTACTCCTCCCTCATATCCCACTGCTCCTCCCTTGCCTCTCTTTTGCCCCCTCCCGCACCGACCCCCTCTCCTTTGAAGCCCGGCCGGTTGTGTTCCTGCCGCACGAGGCCTCGGAAACCAGTGCTGCTGTGAGCTGGAACACAAGGCTCCGGCAGCTGGTACTCAGGGAGCTGGCGGTGGGGGGTTCACTGCATTGCAGAAGAGGTTTCCATGGCAACCGGCTCAGGAAAGATGCTGAGAGACCAGTCAAATTACAGGGGGAAAAAAACGTACAAAAAAACTGAAAAGGGCGACGGGTGCACCGAGAGCTGGGGTCTATACCTACCCCCCACCCTCCTTCACACATTGCCTTCCCCCAGCTACTTGCAAAGCAATTTGTATCGATCTCTTTTATGAAGTGGGGGAGGGAACTTCAAAGAGGGAGGATTAAGTGGAGATGTCACGGGGACAGTGTACTGACCAGCACGCGCCATTCATTTCATTAAGTTATTTTATATAAGAAGTTGACCATTTATGTAGCAAACGTCCCCAATTAAAGGGTGTCTTGGCGCTTTATATGGCAGGCGGCATTTGTATACATCTCAGCGGTGCTGGTGTGTTTACATCACAAGGATGAAAGGCACGATCGCCGTGCCAGGGCTCGGTGCTGTCCCCCGCAGGCTGCACATACATCCACGCAGCAGGTGCTTTAACCACCAGAGCTATTTTACCAATGTATGCGTTGTTGTTACAATGTAGTTGTGAAGTTGTGTCACTGCACTTCACCACAAACGAGAGTACAAATCTATCAAGTCCAGCGAACAGGTGTCTTTTTAGGCTCTAATTACGGGTGCTTGATCTGTTTGACAAATTGAGAATATATTGTAATTTCACAGACAGCGCATTTACTGTTATTATACTGGAGCTGGCCCACCGGAAATATACTGGATTAGCCAAACTGGGAGTGCACTGCGCAGGATAAGGCACACCATGTCATGCTGTCAGAATGTGATGTCTTAGCATGTCTTTTTCGTGCTATCATGATGTCGTCATATTATTCGATGTCATGAAATACATCAATGCATAGCATGGAATCACGTATCCATGACATGGCATGACATTGTGATTTACTGATCATGACTTAACAAACATGGCATTACATAAAATGATATGATGTATTATGATATACAAAGGGATATTGTAACATGGCATACCATGTCGTGACATATGATGACATGATGTGAGACTGAATGATAGATCATCACTTGACCTATCATGGCTTGATATATAGGAAATTGACACTTGACCTGTCGTAATTTGGCACATCACAACATGACATATTGTGGCATAACATAACAGCACATCAGCATATCACAACACGGGACTTCTTTCATTAATATATCACAACATGCCATGTTATGTCATGATAGGTCATGTCAAGATGTGTTATGTCATGTCCAAACTAGGGCTATGCTGGAGTGTGAAAAAGGAGTGGACTAATGGGGTTGTGGTTGGAGCTACTTTTATGCAGGCCTTAATTGCTGGTTGTAGAGTCAGCACAATGACCAGTTCTACACTGAACTTAACACTGGCACAATGAAACGATATAGCGTGTGTTGTGTACCCCCGTGTTGGATCGTGGTGCTGACCACTACTTACCTGTTATTCACCTGATTTGTTGAGCTGGTTGGACGGACTGCCACTCCTGCTGGGAGTTTAAAAGCAGCCCCCCCACCCCCGGCGTGAAGCACGTGCCAGGTGTGTGTTGTGTGTAGGCGCAGTTTTGCAGTTCTGCAGGGAGGTGGAAGTGGACGCGATGGCACTGTGAGCTATATTATTTTTAACTTTCTTTCAGTGTTTGGTCGTTGTCATATAGGAACTAAGAAACAGGTTGGCTTCTGATGGTTGTCTGACTTTACCATCTAATACAGGACTCCCCTAAAAAGCTTTTAAAGTCTGTACTAAAAACACAGTGGGAAGTATTGAGCGTGTAGAATGTCAATTACCCGTGGAAGTAATTGTCGCGCCTTGAAACACTTGTGTGTAGGCGCGTTATGAATGCCATATCATATCAATTCAGTAGGAGGCAATATTGCTGACGGTCACCCCGCCGCCCCCCCCCACCCCTCCCCCCCTCCCCCCCGGCCCCCGGATGCCTCCAATGAGTGTGATGGATAAATTACTCGGCACCGCATTGTTTTATTGATGCAGATTTTTTTTTCAAATCTCATCCAAATGTATAGGGGGGGTAAAGCGTTAAAATGGATGGGGAGGGGTTTTGGGGTAGTGGTAAGAGTATAGGGAAAGGGGGCAGGCGGGGGTACCCCCTAAATAAAAAAGAAGATTTTTTTCCAAAGTAATTTTCTGGGCAAAAATATGAATTGGATTTGAACAATCAAGAAAAGGAGAAGTTTTCAAATGCATTCTTCCTTCTCGATTCTCGAAAAAACCATTGGGTACAATTCCGCCATGTTTATATAAATTCCCAAATGCATATTGGCGTGGGCAATTCTTAAGATTCAGATTGAATCTGCTAGGGAGGAAGGAGGTCTTGGCTACTCGATCAGATCATGTGGGGCTGATGGCACACTGATTTATGTGCTAATGATATGAAATGGCATTTATAAAGCGCCTAAACACAAGTGTTTCAAGGCACGATGAGGCCTGGGAGGGGGAACAGAGGGAAGACAGAGGCAACGATCTTACTAGGCCAGGTAACATTGAGATCGCACAAGTGCAGGGGAAGGGCCAGAGGTGAAAAGTGCGAGGCCAAGGGGGAGCTGCAGTACAGTACATAGGATAAACAGTAACATAAATTAAAACAATAAATAAATAAATAAGAAGTGGGGCCAGCTGGTGGCAAGTGCAAGGGTAAGTGCAGACATCAGGTGTCAAGTGCTGGTAGGGGGTTATAGGGATACAGAAACAGCCCCAGAGTGCCAGGGTTGCCAAGGTGGCAGTGCAGGTGTGCAACTGGCAGGGAGAGGACCTGGGCCTGAGAACAGAGGGTAGCCAGGTAACCAGTGCAGTTTCAGATGCAGCCAGGAGATCAGCAGTGGAGTGGAGGAGAGAAAGCAGAAGCAAAGAGGAAGGTCTTGAGGTGCTTCCGACCGGAGATGGTTCTCCTCAAGTTCCAGGGAGGCAGGGAGACTGCTCCAGAGGGAGGCCCCAGCTGAAGAAACAGATCTATGACCTACTTGTTGCTTGGAGAAGCGACTGACCCTGAGGGAGTTGGAGGCAGATGAGCAAAGAGCTTGAGAAGGAAGATATTTAGAAAGAGAGAGGTGTAGGTATTGAGGCCCCAGGCCCAAGAAGGCCTTGTGGACAATGCAGAGGGTTTTGAACTTAATCCTTGCAACCACTGGGAGCCAGTGCAGAAATTTCAGCCCTGGAGAGACACGATCCCTGGGCTTGAGGCCAAGGACAGTCCTCTTTTGGATGAGTTGCAGGGGGGTGACGAGTAGAGGCAGGCAGATTTAGAAAGAGGCTGTTGTAGTAGTCCAGCCTAGAGAGAACCAGATCTCTGGAGACAGTGAGCCTCTGGGGGAAGGAGAGGAGAGGAAGAATACCTCTGAGGAGGTGCAGCTGGTAGTGTGACTTCGTAGAGACGTCAGAGATGTGAGGAGAGAAGGAGAGTGTGGAGTCAAAGATAACCCCAAGGTTTTTAGCCACACAAATGGGAGCAGGATGAGGGCCAAGAGAGGCCAGGCAGAGAGTGACAGGAGAGGAGGGAGCAGGTGTGCCGATGAGGAGAATCTCAGTCCTATTGGCATTAAGGCAGATATCATTGGCGGCACACCACTCTTGGATAGCAGACAGACAGTCCAAGATGAGAGAAGGAGAAGAGGGGGCTGACAAGAGGCTGAAAATTAGCTGAGCTGAGTGTCATCTGCATAGCACTGAAAGTTCGAGCAGAGAGCGGCAATGCAGTGGGCAAGAAGTGCCAGGTATCGGTTAAGCAGCCAGGGAGAGAGGTTAGACCCTGGGGGAACACCACAGGTAGAGGTAGAGATTGAGATAAAGGAGAGGGTTGGACCTGGGCGGGTTGATCGGAGAGGAAATAAGTCAGCCAAGCCAGGGCCTGATCGGTGATACCCAGGCTAGACTGTTGAGCAGGATGGCATGGCTGACCATGTCCAAGGCAGAAGAGAGATCAAGTAAGATGAGGACACAGGGGGTGTTGGAATCGAGGTTGGAGAGCAGGTCTTCATGGTTGTTCAGGAAAGCAGTTTCCGTGCTTCTAACAGCTCTGAAGCCAGACTGGTGTTCATGGAGACAACCAACTGATTCAGACAGATGAGTATATACAGACTTGCACGTTATGGTCGACTGTTCTGCACTACAAGAAAACAGCATATACTCTTTTTCTCGATGTGTTGATCATGGTGATTAGCTAAACACAGATGACGTGTGGCTCAGATTAAGTTCAGGTGCCGAAAGGGCTTTATCGATAGAGGTTTGAAAATGTATAAACAACATCGATTTTTTATAAAATCAATTGGTGATAGTTGGCTCCTTATGCATATTCAATGGTGTGATAACAGTCTCAATGCTGATGTAGTGCATCAGTTATGACATGTTTTAATGTTCTACTTGTGTGTGAAGGTCGCTGTATGTATATGACTTTGCGACTAATTTTCATGACGAATCTTTGTGTTTTTGTTATTTATGTATTATGTGTCCTTCATGTGAGAGGTTGACTTTGCTGATCCATGACATATTATAATCGTTTAGAAAAGGATGTGTTATGCTATGTTGTTTTAAGGGTATATATACAGTTCCAGTCACTAATGTAGTGGTTTAACAGCGCTGAGCCTTGTTCAGAGAGTGGCATATTGTGCCCCCACCAGATCTTCCATCCTTCTTTTTGTTAAACAAATGTTATTTGCACATTTAGTTTCATACTAAACTTTTAGCAAAACGTTGAAATGTAAACGTAGACCACCGAGGAGGAAGACCATCACAACCTGCGTGGGATCAGCTTGATTCTGGTGTTCAAGGTTCACCAGATCCGTCGGAATCCAAACAGTCCTTTATGCATTTCACTGCAGTGATTGTGAGACTGACTTTTTCGCCTCTCAGTAAAATAGCCCACCAATCTTCTGCCGATGTGAAGGGACGGCCTCCACCAATGTGGCAAAATATCGTGTTCTTTTTTCGGTAAGGGCCAGCATGTACATAGAGGTCGATTTCCCAATATTCCAGCGCCTTCATAAAACCTACAAACTGGTGTTTCTTTGCTTGCCCATTCCGTGCTGCGATTATCTCCATAGTGGGGCAGGGGTTGAGTCCAGTCCTCATGAACTGTGATCTGTGGTGGGCATCCGGGAATTTATTTACGTAGGTGGGGGTCTGACCAAAGGCTCTTGTTTCGTAAGTTAACCGCCGAAACAGTTTATATTTGTTGGCCTCTTCACAGGTCACGATCCAGTCTCATTCCCAGAGCTTTTTGTCCCCACCCTACACCGATTGACCAAAATGTCTTCAGGTGCTCGATCTAAATCCTTGAGTAGGGTGTCGCAGTGCTAGTCGCACAGGGTCCCAGTTTCATTTGCGCCACTGTCTATCTCAGATTTAATAATGCTGAGGATCAGAGAAGGACAGGTTTTGGAATATTTCCCAAAAAAGCACAGCATTTCCATTACACTGCTGCTCTCAAGGAAATGAAACCCATCTCTCTCATTATCTGGACCGGTTTGGATTTTGGTAACCCAAGTAATTGCTTCCAAAAGTAGCTTTACAGTACTCGCCAACATTTTTCCGGAATAGCTGTCATAATGTCTGTGCCGCGTGCCATGGTGGGAACTACTTTCGCGGTGTAAAAATCGATTAGTGGATACAACGAGAAACCACAGAATCTTCTCTTCAGAATTTGCACTCGGTTCGTCAGGGTTACCACTTTCCTTTTTAAGGTCTGAACGGTTATATTGCTTGCCTGCTTGGCCCAAATCTGGATTCCCAGGTATTTTAAAGGAATCAACACCATCTATTTCCTCTTTGTTTAAACGGCAAGTAAATTTCGTTTTTCTCGTTCGATTTTTTTTCAGTTTGACGATCTTAGTTTTCTTTTTGCCAATCGGTAGATCGATTGGAGGGCTGCATTCTGCTAGGCACCTCAATCGTCTCTGCAAACCGATTGGGGTTGTATCAATCAAGACAATATCACCTGCATATAGAAGATGACTCACTCTTACACCCCAATTTTTGGAGGAAAGCATTGAAGTTTGCCAAATCCGCGATATAAAGGTTTAAAAGATCAGGGGCTAAAAGACATCCTTGTTTCACGCCCGACCTGTCCCAGTCCTTTCACTCAAAGCCCAGATGCGTTAAGTCAGACTCGAAAGAAAGTGCCTGTATGGAGGGCCATTAACTAACTGGGCCAACAATCTGTAGGGCAGTCCCACTGCAGTAGTTTATTCCAAAGACGTTGTCTATTGATGACGTCAAACGCCTTAGACAGATCGACAAAGGCAAGGTTCATTTTCGCATCTGTGTGTAGGACTTTGTTTTTCCACAGTGAAAGTAGGAATATCGGTGGTGAAGTCCCCAAGCCCTTTGCAAAACCACCCTGGAAAGGATCCTGGTGCCCGTTTCCCACTGCCCACTCCTTTAGTATTTGTAGTAATAGTGTAGAGTATAGTTTCCCCCAAACATCCAATAGGGCTATTGGGCAGTAATTGCTCGGTTCTTCTCTGTCACCACACTTAAAAATTGGAATTACATTAGCCCCCCTCCATGCGGGAGGTATGCTCTTTGTTGTCAGTATGCTTTTCAAGATTAATTCCAGAACACTCACCCACTGGTCGAGTTTTTTTGAACTGTCATATTTGAAAGTCCATCCAGACCTGGGGCCACGGGAGGCATGGGTTTCTTTATCAAAGAGAGTCGTATTCCAGTTTCCAGGATGATGTAAGGGTGATGAATGTGTCCCCTGACACAGGCTCTGCAAACAGAGTCTTGAAAAACTTGACCCACTCTTCCTCTGCGACACTGTTTGTCAATGATGTGTTCCGATATAGGCCTGTGTAGTTGATGAGGACCCATCCTTCGCTTGTGTTTTTTTCTTCTAGCACTCTCAGCATCTTTTGCACATCCTTCAAGGCCGTTTCGTTCTTATGACCTTGTAGCCAGTTTTTATAGACTTTCTTTAGGTTATCAATTTCAGCTGCTGGTTATTCCAATAGGGATCTTCTTAAAAGGCCCTCAGCCCGCCCTAAATACCTCTTTTTAATGGTGTTTTCCTTGTCGTGGACATGGCAGTGGATCTTCACGCTTTCGTTGTTTTTGAAGTTTGGCCTCTAATGGGCAGCTAAATACAGAGGATAGTTTACCGCAGGCTGATATCGGTTTGAAGACGTGTCTTGAGCAGATGTTAAAAGAGTTCTCTCCAGGTGCTCCACTTCTCGCTTAGACATCCTAAATCTGCAACTACTGTTTACCGCTTCTACTGCAGTAATGGTTTTTTGCTGGGGAATGTTCGGCTCTCCGGAGCCAGTACACTCTTAGCATGTTATGGACACTTTGACTGGGAGGCAGAACTTCAAAGGTCTCAATTAGTTTGATCAAATCTCTAGAGACGAACCCAAAATCAATGACAGAAGTCAACAACCCCGGCTTCCAGGTAGGAGAACAGCGTTTTCCCTTTTCAAAGAATCCATTTAGTAGATGTCAATCGCAAGACATCATTAGTGAGTTCCATTGGGTACCTCTTAGCCTCTTCAAGTTTTCTGGGTTTAATAACTCTCTCCGTTTTCATCTTGATCCATCCCAAAGGGCGAGTTTAGGTCTCCACATAGGATTATCGAAGGGTTCTCCAGACTATATGCCTCGTCGTTGACAGCTGTAATGTCGTCAATCATTTTTTCAACCCCTGTTTTCACTGGGTTTCAATAAATATTGATTAAAGAGAGATGCTTTTTGTAGGAGATTGGAACTTTTTTCCACAAAAGGAGTCTGCCTGAGATTTGTTTGTTGAATGAAAGATCCATCATTGGTAGAATTGATAACTTCAAAGTTGATTCCAGATTTCATCAACGTCAATAGATACGGCAGTTGAGCGGCCAACTCCAGTTGATGTTGCCGGGTTTAGAAATGTTGAAAAGCCATCCATTGTTGGTTTGTGGTTAGCCAGACTTCTTGCAAGCATATGAAATCCGAGTCAGCCCAACAAGTTTTCCTTTTATCATTAAATGGGAGAAACCTCTCATATTCCATGGTGTGAGGGATAACCGGCTATTTCCCTCTTTGTTAGCGTCTGGCTATTCAGCATTCTCGTTCCACAAAGCAGCTGCTAGTCATGACCAAGACTCCTCCTCTCGAAGGTCTGATGGCTTTTCAAACTTCAGTTCTACATTTTGCTCCTTGTGGTTTCTCCCCATTCGATTTATTATCAAAGTTATGTTTGTTTTTTGATGCTGACATAAAGGAATCTCCATTTCAGGGTGCATTGGCCCTTTAGTTGCTTGTTTGGTCAACAGATCTTTAGCAGTAGTACCTTCTGCGACAAAGGCCAGTGTAGACTGTTGTCCCCTGGTCTTTTCAGTATAATTTACTCCAGTGGGGTTGATTACCTCTGGATTTATGACATTGGCAGCTAATGCCCCTCTTTGATCAGTTAAGTCAAATCCCAGTGACACCAAACTTGCTGCAGAAGACAAAAATAGTTTTCAATGATATTTGAGCGTGGGTGAAGTTAAACCAGATCCATACAGTCTTCTCTCCGGAATTCGATTATAGAGACGTCGTCTGATATAATTTGGTGTACAAGCGGAACAAAGGGACAGAGTTTAGCACGTTGTGTCTGTTTAAAATACACTCCTCTCCTTTGTCAATCATTCCCTCTAGCCTGAGGCATCTGGAATAGTCTCTCATCTGACCATTCAGTTCGTTGTTTTTCCCAGCCAAAAGTGAGATTTGCCCCGATTCCCACCAATCCTAGAAGATTTCTTGTTAGACTGTCGAGTGTCCTCCTTTTTTATTTTTACACTTTGGTTCGAAGAAGGTTGTCGATCTCAAGTGTATAGTGTCAAACTCCCTCAGAGGTCCCTCTTGGATTGTTTGAGGGCTCTTCAGAGGTTGAAATTATGTCTGGTGATCACTGCTTTCCCCCCCTTATTTCCAATGTTGGGCTTTCTTTTGTCAGCCCACAAGTTATATGTTTCCTTACTAAAATGTCTCTTTTGTTCTGCCAGGGTCTAGAAGGGTTTAGCTGACTGTATGATACTTACAAGTACCTAACTCGGGATAGTGTGGAGCTCTAGGCCCTGAATAGGGGCATTTGATAGTTCTTCGAATTGACAGTCATCCTGGTCATCCATGGAGTGAGTCGTGAAAATCAATATGATGGATACGCCCTCTTCGTCATTCCTTAGGGATTGGTCACCTACCGAAATTATACCTGGTGGGGTTTGTCCCCTTGTTTTTACTAAGCCCTGTTCAGGCTTTCTTCAATCTGTTTACTTCTTCCGACTGGATTGTAGTCACCTTTAACAGAAAACTACTCTAATCCTTTGATTTTACCAGCAAAGTTGGGTTTTCGTTGGTTATTTGGTCTGCTTGGTAATGTAAAGGCTTTCATAGTTCTACCAAATACTGGAAACATCTTTGGAGGTGGAACGTCCGAGGGGACTATATGGTCAGCCGTCTTCTCTGAAGTCGAGGTTAAGGTACTTTTCGGCGATGGCGATCTCCCCAGAACTTTGTTGCATTGTGTCTCTAGGTCCGGCAGATTCCTTTCCAGATCTCCTCAGACCTTTCAAAACCGGCATAGTTTAGCTGGGAGTGTGTGACCTGACAACTATTAAGCTGCTCTTTAGGGCAATATGTTTTGACCACACTGTTTCCTCTGTCCGTCCTCCCTTCCTTTGTTTCAGGTTGTAATCTTTCTTCGGAGGCACCTTGCTTCTCTATAAGGGCCCTTGCCTCGATGTAACCTTCAATGAAAATAATTTTTTATGCATGATTGCAAGCAGGGTCGCTGATCCTTTAAAATGTCATTCATGGCTTCGTAGAGTTTCATAAACAGAGCCATCACTGTTGTTATTACGGACATCTGGCTGAATAAATCATAGCGACATTGGGCCTCATTACAACCCTGGCGTTGGACCATGGTGCTGTTAGCACCATGGTCCATGCCGGATTCTGCCATGGTGGATGGCGGAATTACCGCCCCATTCCAAGGTTGGTGGGGCGGTAATTCCCCATTCACCATGGGCCCTTCCCCATTCCCATTTTTGGCCCATAGGGCACAATGGGAATGGGGAAGGTGCTAATTACGGCACCGTAAATTACCAAGCACCAAGGTCCCTTAGCGATTGGACTTTAACGCCTGCAAAAAGCAGGCGTTAAAGTGTGAGTCTGGCGTTAACGGTTTAACGGCGCTGCAGCCTTTTACAGCGCCGTTAACCCCTTAACACCAGGGTTGTAATGAGGCCCATTGCCTCAACGGCTTCCTCTCATTACTTTTCCCACTAGATGGGCCAGAGTTCGTTCCTCCATTGATTGAGCATTTTGGGATCTGGCTATCGTCGTTAGAGATTTGACATTAAAGCCTACAAAGCCTTCCAAGAGTTCTCTGTTGGTCAATTCTTTGTTATCCGATGATGGGGTGCCCTTTGTAAGATTACTGGCTTATACCAAATGCCCGCACCAGTTCCTTCAGCAGACCCGCCGTTCCATCTCCATTTAAAAAAGGTCTGGATAGGTACCGCCTTACATTTCCTGTTATGCACTCTTTTAGGTGAGGTGATTATATAGGGCAAAACATGTGAGTCTTTTGGTTTTTTTATGTCTAAAAATGAGGCCGTCTCCATCGGCCAGCAGAGGGCTTCTCCCCTCTCTCAATGACCATTTAGTTTTCTAGGGTCATAATAGGGGGTTCAGATAGTAATCCCGAGGAGACTCCCCCAAACGCAGACACTTCATTTTTCATGACTCAGTCGTTTGTAATCGTATGCGGTAGTGACAATTCACGTGAGAGGGGCGGGGGGACCAACACCATCCTGCCGACAAATAAAGTGGAATGAACCATGTCAGGTTTGGGGAGGTTCCCACTCCCTTTCCCACCCAGGGGCACCACAGTCAGCTCGCAGCCAGGCAATTCAAACCTTTTCCGAGGATTCACATTCAACGGCCATGGGACTCTGGGCTCCGTCCAGGTCTCCATTGACAGAGACAGAGACTTTTCGTGGAATCCTGCCCCTAGGGAGGGAATTGAGACCGGGCCAACGTTCCATCCATGACTTCCATCGAGCTCAGGTCTTCAAGGCCCTCTGAACACTCTTTATCCATCCCCATCATTATAGCCCCGTGAGGTGGAAACAGTGGATGGGCAGTTAACTGCGTCAGCTGAAGTAGAGACGTTTGGTTCTTACCCGCTTCTCTGCTCGCCTCCTTGCCCGCCACTCACTTTCCCTGCTGCTCGGCCTCAATCCATGTACACAACTCCCCGATGGTACCGCTCGTAGGGTTGGTGACAACGGTCGAGATTTCACCAGACATTTCACCAGAGAACGGCGCTTCGGAGACTTTGGGTCCACTCGGAGGTCATTCTTTGCTCACAGGGATCACGCTTCCCTGAATTTCCTGTGGCCTTGCGGGAGGGGAGGGATTCTTTTCCATTAAGTCATCGTCAGCTCGGCTTCAGTCGGCTGGCTGGCGAGTGACTGGACTCAACGCCGGACTCAACGCCGGACTCAACTCCGGACTCAACGCTGGACTCAACGCCGGACTCCGCGCCGGAGCTCCGCACCTTCCCACACCAGATATAGATTTCTTAAAGCCGTAGCGTCTATGAATTCCATCCTTCTGGCATAGACATACCGGTACCAATGAGTTGTATATAAATACCATATGTGCTATAGAAAGGTGTATGGTAATTGCAGCTCCAAGAGGCAATTTATTTTGCGATGTTTGCTGGAAAAGGTCTCTCGTAGAAGAAGAGGTTGGAAAAAGCACAACTGGGGAGAAAGGTTAAATGCACATGACAGATTTCTACAAGTAACGAGGAGTAGGAGTGGAGTGTGTGACAGTTCTCTCTAGAGTAATCAAAGCATAGGGCTGGTCACAAAAGGGCAAATGCGTAATACTCCTGTGCACGAGCGAGCGCTGACCCGTGCGGGCAGTTTCTAGAACAGGGAAGTACTGGAGCTACTCGAGGAGTGGTTGTGTGATGGTTCTGAGATGTGCCTCAGCATACCCTCAACAAGAGGAGTTTGGTTAGGTTACTGGCTTTACACTGGATCTTCTGCCATTTGTAGGACCTCCAGGACCTTTGTTGGATCTGAAAGAGAGGAGGCAGGTGAATTTAGTAAACTGCAAGATAGCTTTGCTGTTGTTTTTATGCGCAAGTACCCTGAGCTCTGCCTGCGGTCCAGTTTCTAGGTGTTCTGTGTCAAAAACATGGAGGCATGTGTGTACGGCACGGTGCCTTGTAAGTCTATGGAGCTAGGATGCATTGGTCAGGGCTGTGGTATGTAACTTGGCGGTAGAGGTGTTTGTGTTCTGATGTTTGAGGTCTGTTGTGAGGGGTGTTCAATTGCCATGTGTGGGTGACTTAACATCTGTGTTGAAACATAGAATTTGAGTGTGTTAGCAGGGGGCAACAGTTGTAAAGCTCGATGGGTAGGTTGTTGAAAGGAGCAGGCAATCCTGCAACCACATATACCAGACCATAACATGGCATAGAATGGCGTAAACAAGGCACACACGTCGCCACAACGCATTCAGAGTTATGGCATCATCTGAACATGATTTTACAAGGTAAAATAACCTGGTTTCATCTGCTTTTGAACCCGATTGAACAGGAAGGGAAGCTGCGGTTCTAGTCTTTACTTTGATTTGTGTTCCCTATCCTTTATACACTCTAACATGTCTTTGCACAATTGCTTTTCAACTTGGATCTGTAGTTTTTGATATATTGGTATATGTACTTCATTTGTGTTTTTTAACTTATGTGTCAAAGTCAGCATAATGAAGCTACATTTAAATTATTAAATATGATACAAATAAATCATTCTTTTGACTTTATTTGACTTCCATTCCCCCTGCTTGGTGTATTGAAATGTATCTGGCCCAGGGAATGAGGGTTTATGGGCCTGCCTACCTTGTGAGTCTGGGTTCATCCTGCAATCCTGCCAGAGGCCTCCTGCAGGCAGTTTCAGTTTCAGTTTCTCATATTGCCACTGTCGGAGCCCGTGTCTGATACATAAACCTTGCAGGGAGTTATCGAAGATGAAATGCGGAGCAGGACAGGAACGGCCGAGTCCAGGATCCTCAAAGTGTCCAATGAAGCAGGGTACACCATGCGTGATGTGACTGCAGGAAGGCGATGAGAAGCATGCCGATATTGAAAGAGACAGGTGGAGCCAATCTGATTGGTCAGCTGACAACCAGAAGTGACCGAGCCTGGAGTGGAGCCTGGAGTGGACTGTGTGCAAGGGGAATGAGGTAGATACACAGGGGGAAGGTACATCAGGTGTGTGGACTGTCCCGCAGAGTGTCATGCTTACTCAGACTGGCCAAAAATTCTAGGGGTCATCTTCAACTCCACTCTCTCCTTCTCTTCTCACATCTCAGACATCTCTAAAAATGCCCACTACCAACTGCACCTCCTCAGAGGTAGTCTACCTTTTCTCACTTTCCCCCAGAGGCTCATCATCTCGAGATCCCTGGTTCTCTCTAGACGGCACTATTGCAACAGCCTATTCCCTAATCTTCTTCCTTCTACTCTCCGTCCTCTACAACTCAGCCAGAACAGAACTGCAAGACTTCTCATTGGGCTCAAGCCCTGGGACAGCATCTCTCCGGCACTGAAATCCCTCCACTGGCTCCCGGTGGCTGCAAGGATTAAATTCAAGACCCTCTGCATAATCCACATGACTTTCTGGGGCCGGGGCCTGCACTATCTACAATGCTCTCTTCCTAACTACTCTCCCTCTAGAGTCCTCCACATGTCCTCCTCCAACTGTCTGCGGGTGAGACGGTTTCACAAACAGAGATTTGGGAGTCGATATTTATCCTCTGCAGGTGCCTCCCTCTGGAATAGCCTCCCTGCCTCTCTCTGTCTTGAGCCGGAGCAACTTAAGTTCCAGAAACTCCTCAAGACCTTACTCTTCTCTTGCTCCTTCTCTCACCCTCTCCCCTGCTAACCTCTGTTCTTTTTCTCTCCACCCTCCTTCTCCTCCCTAACACTGTTTCAGTTTTTGCTGACTGTTTGCCTGGTTTCACCTCCGGAGCCCTACAGGCACCCCACCACCAGTCTTTTGCACTTGCCTCCGGGCCGCTGCACTTAACCAGGGTCCAGCTGGTCCTGACACACCCCCCACACACCTCCATCTGTACGCATGCACATCCTGAATGTACTAGGACTAGTAAGTTTGTCTGTCCTGTCCCTCCCCCTCTTGTGTGTACCCTCCTCAGTAGCTTGGTCGCAACTGGCACACTGCGTGCACTTGCACTAGAAGAAATGCTGCCAGGCCTAGTACGCTAGTTTTTCCTCTGTTAGATCATTCGGAAGCTTCAAGGCCTAAGAATGTTTACTGTATTCCCCTGCCCCGCCCATCCCCCACCCCCGCCTTGAAGCGCTTTGAAGCACTCCACCTGTGTATAAGTGCTGTATAAATAAAAAAATACAGTTTACAATTACAAATTCCTGAACCAAAAACGCAAAATACTAGTGTGGGCCAGTATTTTTGGCCAAAGTGGGTCACTTTCTTGGTCATTGTGGGCCAGTTTGATGAATGACTTCACTGGCTAGTAGTTTGGATCCATTGTAGTTGAATAAATATTCTTTACGTTGCACAATTTGCATCACATGTTATCAGAAAACTCCCCCTTGGGGACTATACAAGCAGTCTGTCACAAAAGGAATGAATTGCCGTTTGCAACTGTGGGCCCCTTTTCCATTGGTGCCCGAGACACTTTTATGCCCCAGTCCGGCCCTGCTGGCCACGTACTGCTGGACAGCTGCAATGAGAAGGAACAGTCTGATAATATGTTGTCATATATGTTCTGAGTGCAGCTGATGCACAGCTCACGGGCTGCTGTGCAGGGAGATGTGTGTCTTACATCACTGTCCCCACATAAGGTTGTAGCAAAACAAAAGGAGTGATGGCTGGAAGGGTCTGCATTCATCTTAAGCTCCGGCACAGCTCTGGGCAACCCTCCAGGAACCATTGTTCTTTGCCTGCCAGGCCATTACAAAAGGGGAAAGGCCATATGCAAATCAGGCTTGGCCCCACCCCAAAAGGGGCAGTTCAGCCTAAAATACTTGGCCACATCCTTTCTGGTCTGGAGGGTTTCCCAGAGCAATGCCAGAGGTTAAAATTAATTCTGAACTTTCCAGCTATCACCTCTTCTGTTTTGCTATTTTCCCACGTAAGGCTGTAACGGGCTGGCTGCGTGCACAGTGCTTTCTGCCAGAGCAGAGGCACCTCATAGCACTGAGGATGAGAAGCAGGGAGAGAGTATTTGAGACTGCCGGCCAAAAGTGTAAACACCAGTGCACCAAAAGGACTGCACTGGAGGGCCTCTCTGTCCGGAACAAATCCTAACGCAGGAGTAAGTGGGTGACACTGTACACATTTCCGTGCCAGGGTGGCATCAGTGTTAGGACTAACACAATGGCCACATGTGCACTGGACTTGTGTCATTGTTGGTATTGTTCTGCGTGGAGACCAGCCATATGTGGCCATTGTGCTGGGGCTACCAGTGCATCTCCAGATTGCACCAGTGAAAATCTCAGCCACATATTAGTAATTTCACTACCACGCCAGCTGTGAGAAACCTGGACCAGCGTAAAGCGGGCCTTTGGATTCCTTAAAGCCCGGTGCTGATTACAGGCCTGCTGCGCATCAAGGTCCTAGCCCAACAAAGAGGGTCTCCAATCTTTACAGCATCAGCAAAAGCAGGTAGAGTAGTCAAGAATGGGTAGTACTGGCTTAGGTAAACCCAAGGGAAGCTGGCCATGATGTGAGGCTCAGCAGAAAATTAAAATAATGGACAACGTGGGAATGATGTAACCTGGCAATGGATATGCCAACTGGATATACTAGAACTATTCCATGGTATGCCAACTGGGTATACTAGAAATATTCCATGGTATGCCAACTGGATATACTAGAACTATTCCATGGTATGCAAACTGGGTATACTAGAAATATTCCATGGTATGCCAACTGGGTATACTAGAAATATTCCATGGTATGCCAACTGGATATACTAGAACTATTGCATGGTATGCCAACTGGGTATACTAGAAATATTCCATGGTATGCCAACTGGATATACTAGAACTATTCCATGGTATGCCAACTGGGTATACTAGTACTATTCCATGATATGCCAACTGGGTATAACCAAAATTAACAATGAGCGGATAAGTGGGCATAATGTAATTTTCTAACTGGCATTATCTTAACTGGCATGTGCAAACTATGTTTAACTATACACACATAAAAGAACACAGAAAATAAATGTTATTTATTCATCAAAATATTTGGTACTTTGTATTGGCATTGCTAATCTGAGTCCATAGAGCATCCTATGTGAGCAGGGGGCTTCAAGGTTCCTTTCTCATATTCACAACAATGTTATGTAGTGGGGGGTGCACTGAGATCATGAATGCCACTGGGGGCCACATTCTGGCAAGAAAAAAGAGAAGGTGCACAGAGAAGGCAAAAGCAAGGCGACTCTGGTCCGAGCCAGCCAGCAGACTGAGTGTGAGTGCCAGAAGCCAAGAAGAGGGTCAGTGTCTGGCACAAGGCTGTGTCAGTCATACACCAGGCAGAGAATCAGAATCGGGAGTGTCACAACCAGACAGAGTGTCAGAGGCATTTGCCAGGCAGAGAGCCACAGTCAGATTCGAGGTAGAGGGGCCAAGCAGAGTGTCAGAGTCAGACACCAGATCGGAGGTCAAACTCAAGTGCAAGGCTGAGCGTCACCGCTAGGCACCAGGCAAACTGTCACATGCCAGTCAGGGTGCCAGAGTCGGGTGCCAGATTCAGGCACATAGCAGAATGTCAGAGGAGGCACTGGTCAGATTACCAGTGTCAGCCACCAGTCAGGATCAGAATAAATTACTGTGATGAAACAACTTCTGGGGCAGCAGTGGTCCAGGGATGACTATATCCGCTGCAAAGTGGCAGGGGCATTCTTCAATCCGAAGGGCAACACAGTGAACTGATAATGTCCTTCTTGGGTTGAGAATGCTGACCTCTCTCTCGCTCCATCTGTCAAGCCGACCTGCCAATACCCTGCCATGAGGTTGAAGGTACTCATGTACTTGGCAGCACCGAGCATGTCAAGAGCTCATCTGCCCGAGGAATGGGGTGAGCATCTGTCGTCATGACAGAATTGAGCCCTCTGTAGTACACAGAAAAGCGGACTTCAGTCTTTACACCACTATTCTTTTTAGGGCCAGTACCACTGGGCTAGCCCAGGGGCTGTGGGATGGCTCTATCAGTCCTAGGGACAACATCTTGGAAACTTCCTCCTTGATGGTGTCCCTAACCTTGTCGGTCATCTGGTGAATCTTAATCTTCACCGGCTTACGGTCTGCAGTGTCCACATCATGGGTGTGCCAATCTGCGCAAACTGGAGTCAGCGAACACAAACTGGCACACTGTCGGTGACAGTCTGTCAGTTGCTGTTTTGACAGGTCTGTTGCAAGGTTGACACCTTCAACTGAACCATCTGTGGCTTCAGTGTGCAGGAGGTCTGGGAGGGGATCGTTCTCCTTCTCAGTCTCTCCATCGGTCACTAATGCCATGACCAAGTCATCCCAGTTATTAAAGGGTTTTAGCCGGGTGACGTGAAAGACCCTGTACATCTGTTTATGTCTTTTCACGTCAATGACATCATTTATGGCAGTGACATATTAAAGCACACAGTAAGGCCCAGTCCACTTGTCCCGAAGGGCACTGGCTTTGGCAGGCTCCATAATCCACACCCACTAGCCGGGAGAATAGACTGTCACTGTGGCCTTCTGGTCCTGCCAGTGCTTTATCAGCTCCTGACTGGCCTTTAGGTTTCTCGTTGACTGTTCCTTGTACTTTGCCATTCTAGACCGAAGGCCAAGAGCATAGTGCACCACATCTTGTGTAGCGGCTGAGGGGTTACCCTCCCACCCCTCTCTCACTAGACTGAGGGGACCTCATACAGGGTGTCCAAACAGAAGCTCAAAGGGGCTAAACCCTACTCCATTCTGTGACACCTCTCTGTAGGTGAGCAGAAGGCATGGTAGGAGAAAATACCATGTTCTCCTCAGGTGCTCTTCCAAGCCACCTATCATGCCTTTCAGGGTCTTGTTGGACCGTTCAACAAGCCCATTTGTTCCTGGATGAAAGGATGTAGAGAACCAGTAGGTGACTCTATACTCTTCCCACATAGCCTTCATATATGCTCATATATGAAGTTTGATCCCCTGTCAGAAAAGAGTTCCTTGGGGAATCCAACACAGGAGAATATCTCAATTAGAGCACAGGGGCTTTGATGTTCCTCAGAGGGACCACCTCAGGGTACGCTGAGGCGTGGTCTACGACCACCAAGATGTATCTGTTCCCTGAGCTGGTTTCAGGATCCAAAGGACCCACAATATCCATGCCTATTCTCTCGAAAGGCTGTCCAACCACGGGTAGTGCAATTAAGGGCGCCTTTGTGGCACCACCCGACTTGCCAGAATCTTGACAAGTCGGGCAAGACCAGCCAAATTCCTTAACCTTTACCCCAAACTGCAGCCAGTAAAACTGCACAGACAACCGGTCTGATCTCTTAGTCACTCCACGTGACCTGCTAAAGAAATTTGGTGAGCCAAATGCAAAAGGAACTTTCTGTGGCACTGGGGAATCACCGACCATCTGGTGCCCTCACCCTCAGAGTCTTTTGGCTGAGTGTGCAGGAGTCCATCCTCCCAGTACACTTTGAACAGTCCAGGGGCCTCACCTTTAGCCTGCTCCTCTGCCTGCATCCGCAAAGCTGCCATTGTGCGACACTCTTTCTAGGCTGTGAAGAAGTCAGTCTGATCTGGGCCCCCAGCTGTTGTGAACTCATCCAACTTGGGCAGGCCCTTCAGGTCTGCACCCACCTGGTCCTCCACCTCAGGTTCCTGCACTGCACCAGGCAAATCTGAAGGCACTGAGTCCCCTGCTACAAAAGTAGGGTCCTCAGTGGCTACAAGCCCCTCTCCCGCTGGAGTAGGCAACTCAATAGTCTGTGGAACTGGACTAGGGGCTACCGGCCACACTGGTCCTTCCAACAAGCCCTCTGGAAGCACTCCTGGCCGTAAGGCTCAGAGAGCATTCAATCTGGTGTTCTCTTTGGCCCTCGATCATGTAGCTGCTGTGACTGACTATCTTGGGATCAGGAAGATCATTACCTATCAGACATGGGACAGGGAGGGAGTCTTTTACCGCTACATGGCACTGGGTTGTTTCACCTCGCCAGCTGAACTCTACTATCACCAAGGGGCATTTACTCTTTCTGTCAAACCCACTGATGCTACAATCGGGCCCATCAATATACTGGGCTGGCTGTACCTACTGCTGGGTGACAGCAGTGACTCTAGCCGTGGTGTCTCGGACTACAGGATTTTCTTTTCATTGATATACACATGTCCTAAATAGAGTTCAGTATCATTGGGAACTGGTGTCTCTTCTGGACACCCGGTACTATTCCCACGCAGTGTAACCAATACGCATTGAGCCACTCCCTGGCCTAGTGGCAAGTCCTCCTCTAAGAGGCCCACACTAATGATGGCCCCTTCCATGAGTCCAACATTCACTATGACTTGCTTGGGTAAGCCCTAGCAAGCAGGAGCCCCTTTCCTATGGCCCAGCTCCTTAAACACGAAATAACCTTTGGTTGGTGAGAACGCAGGTGTCCCAGTTTAAGGGCTGTCTGCGCTCTTCTTTTCAGTGTGTGCAGCTGAACTAAAAATGTTGTATTTCCCTTCATACTTTTGGGGACCTGACTTCGAAAGTTAGTGGGTTGGACATTTGTCCTTCCTATCCTTGTTTACTTTTTTGTCTGTAGATTTCTCTTCCGGTTTTGGTGTGCTCGCCTGTACTTTTTTCTGGATTCGAGTACTTACAAACATGTCAGCAGCCTTTGCAACCTCCCTAGGATCTGTGATAGTCTTGTCCACTAGATGCTGGTGTAGGTCAATCTCACAATTTTTCAACACATGCTCACACGCAATCAAATTGTACATCTCTTTAAATGTGTCAACTTTGTTACCAGCCACCCACCCAGTCAGATATTTCAATGACAAGTGTGTGAACGCTTCAAATGTCTGCCCACTTTTCTTTCCAAGCTCTCTGATGCTCTTGAGATACTGTTCTGGGGGTGTGTTGAAATTACTGAGGAGGGCCGCCTTCAGGCTCTCATAAACTGGCCTTTCCTCAGGAGTTAACTGGTGAATTGCATCAGTCCCTGGTGTCGGTAAGCGACTCATCAGGGCTACATCCCACAGTATCTCGTCTACCTCTTGTAGCTAAAAAGCCAGCTCTTATGCTTCAAACCAGTCAAAAATATCCTTCCTCACTTCGTAAACCTGTACAAAGTCTTTGGGAATGTGCCATTGGGGCTTATCCCGGCCACTCTGGTTTGAGCCACTACTGTTGCTTTTACTAGAGGTCAATTATGTTGCCCTCCTTCTTCTCTTCAAGCGCCAGCTTACGCAGCTCTATGGTGACTCTGTCCCACTCTATGGTGACCTTGTCCTGCTGTTTCTGTTCCTCTAGTGCTAGTCTCCTCTCTTCGAGCAGGAGCTTTCTAGCCGCTACCTCATTAACAGCCGGAACAATTACTAGGCCACTTAGAGACTGTGCTGAGGACTGGAAACAGTGGGATGCTGCACTAGCCCCTGATCTCACTGACACTCTAGTGTTGAGAAACCAAGCTTACCCCGGCGGGATGGTTGGCGAGAAACACTGCTCATGCTGTCTTCCTCGTCATCTTCCACTTCCCCCTCCGGAAAGGTCTTTTCTATTCGGGTATACAGGGGCTAGGCCGTCCCTGCAGTCTTCTCCCCAACTGCCCTTGCTTCTCCTCAAGCTTTGAGGTTGGTCAGAAACTCAGGTTTATTAACCTTAGTGCTGCGAGGAAGTCCCCTCTCTTGACATAGGGGTATCCAGTCATTTTTTCAAATACAAAAGTTTCGAAAGGCAAACTTTTGAATTTTTTTTTTTCAAAATGCCATTCTTTCGATTGACAATTTCTTAGAAAAAAAATTGAAAATCCCGTCGACATGGGTTAGGGTTAGGGTTGGGGCTTGATTTAGGGTTCGGGGTGGGAGTGTGGCGTGGGGGTTCGGGGGGATGGGAGGGACCCCCCCGTTACATGGAGCTGCCCAGTGCTGAAATTACAGCACTGGACAGCTCCATCTAACGTTTCAACATTACAACAAAAAAAAAAGCATTGAAATGTTACTTTTAACATGTAAAAGTGCATTTGAATTGAAACCAATCCATGACTATTGTCGACGGATTGGTTTCGAAAGAAATGCACTGCGCATGTTAAATATAGCATGTCACAGATTCTGTTTTCAAAACTTTTGTTTTTAGATTCTTTTGATTCGAAACTATCACTATAAACCGACATAGGACATGCAGACATCCTTTGTCATGCCTTTCACAGTCGTTATTTCAAGATGCATGATTACTACAAATACCTAGCAGTGTCTAAACGTTGTCTGCAACAGTACTTTTATCGTTGGGTGACTTAGCTGTGCGCAAGGCTCCAAATGATCCAACCGCTTGCCACCAATGTGACAAATCAGTTTCCGGGGCACCAGTGGTCCAGGGATGAATATCGGTTTCTAAACCATCAATCAGCCCCACACCTCAAGTACACCAGAAGTGATCTAAACAGATTGGAAATAGAAGTAAATTATAAAACTCCTTGTCTAATTTTGGTAACACGAACCGAAACATCAGGCTTATCTCTGCAACTTCGTGGATAGTTACAAAAGGATTTACGTTATAATATTGTATCCCAAAAGACTGAATCACAAAATCACAGAGCCCACTAGCCCACATTTTGTGATTCAGTATTTTGGGATTTTGGCTGTTTGTCCCCTGCACTGCCTATAATGTTTGCGGGGACACCCCCGCTACCCCCACACTCCTGTTCGGTATTATGGGCTTAGATCTTATCTACTATGCCGAATGCACAATAAAGGTGCATTCAGCATTTTAGATACAATCTTTTTGTCCGATCCTGTTCCAACACAGCGATAATACAATTATTATGCAATGATGAAAGGGGCTGTCCAGTCAAGGTTGTATAAAAATATAAAATGTATTATTATTCAACAGACAGTTCTAGCACACTACAAAATACAACCGACCCTGTAAAGGAATGCAGAGGGCAGACAGTTTCAAGAAGTAAAAGGATGCACTCTGGATACTGACAGGAGGGTAGTCAGTAAAGTAATTAATCTCAATAGTTCAAGGATACTTGGTTTCAACACAAGGGGAGCAATGGGTCATAGAATGTCACTAGGGGCCTTCACAGAAGGGCCAGCAGGACAGAACCACAATGTACCTTGTTCTTGGTGCTCAACAGCGTCGAGTCAGTTTCAGGGCGCTTTGCAGCTTCTGCAACAGAGTTCAAGAAGCGAGACAGTTGCGGTATCAGGCGGCAGGCAGTTCGGTGAGCGGGGCTGGACAGATGGCTGCAGGCTGGCCTACACACAGTCTCAGGGTCAGGAATAATTATCTCAGTGCTGGTTGGTGTGTCTGAAGCACTGATCGAGGTGTAGTGGATGGCGTGAGCGACTGCGGTGGATCTACAGTAAGCGGTGCAGTCGGTTGCAGCTTGAGGGGCTTGACTGCCTTGAAAATATCCTTTGAGGTGGACGCTGGTTGATGCTTGTCATGCACTCCTCCTAGCTTCTTTGCTGGGCTCGTGTCATCATTTAAGGTGGATGGCTCAAAACTGAGGAGAGTGTTGCAGGCAACGGCCTTGTCCTTGGTTTGGTTCAGAGACTCTCTGGCACTTCCCACCTGGGAAGGTTGCTTGCAGAGCCTATCAGGGCTTGCTGTGTGCTGGCTGGGTACTGGTTCTGGAGATGCTTGACGGTCCTCTGGATTCAGTATCTCTCTGTTCCCTGGGAGATGGTTAGAGGAGGGATCTTGCTTCCCTCTTGGAGTTCCTGGCCTTCCTTCACTGGTGGAAGCTGTAAGGCAGACTGTATCTTCAGCCAGGAGCCCCATGAGTTTCTCTTGCTTTTCCTTGCAAAGTCTTCAGGTGATCTGCCAAAAGAGGGGTTCATCCCTCTTTTAATTCCAAATGGGCTCCAGTGATTGGTGAAGGCTTAATGAACCAATCTTGGGTCCCCACCAACAATCTTCTGTAATGCATTAGGTCATAATCAAAGTGCTTTGCAACTGGAAAGGTAAAGGGGTGAAAACATGTATTGCTCAGTCCCACCCATCTTTCTGTCTGTTGTGGATCAAACCGTTTCTCTGGTTAACTGATATCTCTGTTTCCTGATTAAAGGCAGGTCTCCCTTGAAGTTGTGGTGAGAACAGATCTTCTGTCTCCATCAAATCATCACATACTCCTACACCTTGCAGGGGTTGCCTACTGTAAACACATGTACCAGACATGACAGCTCACTGTCATTGAAACTAAGAGGCAGGAGCTGGCTTCAGTTTTACACAGATGCATATGCAATGTGTTGGAGTTTCCTGTATTTTGTTAGCCCTGCGACAAGACCGCTTGTGAGCCTGCTTAAATTAACTCTCATCAGTATGCGTCACTGCCACCAGCAGGGCCAACAATGGATAGGGTCGATCCATGGAGCCTTTGTTATTTAATTAGGCTGGCCAGGGCAGGAGGAAGGTTTTTCCCTCCTCCTTTTGAGATGCCTTGATGAACTCCTCTGTGCCACATTACAACTGAACGTGACAGGGAAGACTGGCTCCTGCAGGCTGTGTCCACCTAGAGTACACAGGTCTATGTGTATGTTGTGTGGTGAGCATACAGAAATGTGTGCGGATTAGCCCCACACATCTTCCAGAGGTTGATCTACAATCTTTCAATTTCATATAATATTTTTTTTTAAAAACAGGTGAGTGCACACCCACCGAGCGGAGGGTCGAATTCCTCACAGTTACACAGAAGCTTGCAAGAGCCAGGTGCTTGCAAGAGCCAGGTGCCAAGCGCAGTCACGTGGTGAATGCACCAGAGGAGACCAAGACAAGGGGCTCACTAATGAGACTCAACAAGTCTGAAAAGTGTCTGTGGTTGCAAAAACAGCCTGGAAGGTTGCCCAGAGCAAAATGCCAGTGATAGCAACGAATTCAATACCTTGGATTAATCAATTATCCGGCTTTTGTTCCTCTCTCTAAAAGAGAGAAGGTATGCCCAGCAGTGGGTCTCTTGCTGGCACTGGCACAGAGAAACAAACGGCCCCTGGCTAATGAAGACGAACAAGGCCACAAGATGCTGCGGTCGCTTGTGTTGCCATGCAGACAGGATGTGGTCTAGCAGTGTGGGCTAAGCTGCTGAAGGCAGGGTGAAGTCTGACCTCCATCAGCCTGTTCCAGGTCCAGAACAGCAGCTTGGCTAATGGGTATTTGCATGGATGAATGCCAGAGCAATGCCAGACATTGTGAGCAATTCGAAACCTACCAACCAGCACCTTTTTTGGTTTTAGAGCGTCTGATGACACAAGGCACAGTGCCATGGATGCCAGGCTGAGTGCGAGAGTCAACATCAGGCAGACAGACATTCCCAGAGTCAGGTAACAAAGTAGGCAGTGCTAGAGGCTGCCAACATGTCAGACAAATGTTCCTAAAGTTTTGCATCGGGTACGAAAGCTCTTTTGGGCTCAGGTCCATCGAGAGACAGCTAGCAGGCAAATCAAACGTCCTAAATCCAGGTACCAAACAGTAAGGCTGGCAGAAGATGGCACACTGAGAGTCTGATTTCAGGCAGGCACTGAGTCAGACAATCCCAGAGTCGCGCACGAGGCAAGCACTCCAACATCTGGCGTACCTTCTGCACACGCCCAGAGCGCTGGTGATGCACAGCGTGTACTTCTGAGCCCCTGGGTCGGTGCCAGACATGTGTGCTGTCACTGGGGTTTAGCGGCACTCAGGCGGTATACAGCGTGTACCTCAGAGCTCATAAGGCGGTGCCAGACATGTGTGCTGTCAACGGGGTTTAGCGGCACTCAGGCGGTATACAGCGTGTACCTCAGAGCTCATAAGGCGGTGCCAGACATGTGTGCTGTCAACGGGGTTTAGCGGAACTCAGGCGGTATACAGCATGTACCACAGAGCCCATAAGGCGGTCCCAGACATGTGTGCTGTCACTGGGGATTAGCGGCACTCAGGCGGTATACAGCATGTACCTCAGATCTCATAAGGCGGTGCCAGACATGTGTGCTTTCACTGGGGATTAGCGGCACTCAGGCGGTATACAGCATGTACCTCAGAGCTCATAAGGCGGCGCCAGACATGTGTGCTGTCACTGGGGTTTAGCGGCACTCAGGCGGTATACAGCGTGTACCTCAGAGCTCATAAGGCGGCGCCAGACATGTGTGCTGTCACTAGGGATTAGCAGCACTCAGGCGGTATACAGCATGTACCTCAGAGCTCATAAGGCGGCGCCAGACATGTGTGCTGTCACTGGGGATTAGCGGCACTCAGGCGGTATACAGCATGTACATCAGAGCTCATAAGGCGGCGCCAGACATGTGTGCTGTCACTGGGGATTAGCGGCACTCAGGCGGTATACAGCATGTACCTCAGAGCTCATAAGGCGATACCAGACATGTGTGCTGTCACTGGGGATTAGCGGCACTCAGGCGGTATACAGCATGTACCTCAGAGCCCATAAGGCGATACCAGACATGTGTGCTGTCACTGGGGATTAGCGGCACTCAGGCGGTATACAGCATGTACCAAAGAGCTCATAAGGCGGCGCCAGACATGTGTGCTGTCACTGGGGATTAGCGGCACTCAGGCGGTATACAGCATGTACCTCAGAGCTCATAAGGCGGCGCCAGGCATGTGTGCTTTCACTGGGGATTAGCGGCACTCAGGCGGTATACAGCGTGTACCTCAGAGCTCATAAGGCGGCGCCAGACATGTGTGCTGTCACTGGGGTTTAGCGGCACTCAGGCGGTATACAGCATGTACCGCAGAGCTCATAAGGCGGCACCAGACATGTGTGCTGTCACTGGGGATTAGCGGCACTCAGGCGGTATACAGCGTGTACCTCAGAGCCCATAAGGCGGTGCCAGACATGTGTGCTGTCACTGGGGTTTAGCGGCACTCAGGCAGTATACAGCATGTACCTCAGAGCTCATAAGGCGGCGCCAGACATGTGTTCTGTCACTGGGAATTAGCGGCACTCAGGCGGTATACAGCATGTACCTCAGAGCTCATAAGGCGGTGCCAGACATGTGTGCTTTCACTGGGGATTAGCGGCACTCAGGCGGTATACAGCATGTACCTCAGAGCTCATAAGGCGGCGCCAGACGTGTGTGTGTCACTGGGGATTAGCGGCACTCAGGCGGTATACAGCATGTACCTCAGAGCCCATAAGGCGGTGCCAGACATGTGTGCTGTCAATGGGGTTTAGCGGCACTCAGGCGGTATACAGCATGTACCTCAGAGCTCATAAGGCGGCGCCAGACATGTGTGCTGTCACTGAGGATTAGCGGCACTCAGGCGGCATACAGCATGTACCTCAGGTACCTCAGAGCCCATAAGGTGGTGCCAGACGTGTGTGTGTCACTGGGGATTAGCGGCACTCAGGCGGTATACAGCATGTACCTCAGAGCCCATAAGGCGGTGCCAGACATGTGTGCTGTCAATAGGGTTTAGCGGCACTCAGGCGGTATACAGCATGTACCTCAGAGCTCATAAGGCGGCGCCACACATGTGTGCTGTCACTGGGGATTAGCGGCACTCAGGCGGTATACAGCATGTACCTCAGAGCTCATAAGGCGGTGCCAGACATATGTGCTGTCACTGGGGATTAGCGGCACTCAGGCGGTATACAGCATGTACCTCAGAGCTCATAAGGCGGTGCCAGACATATGTGCTGTCACTGGGGATTAGAGGCACTCAGGCGGTATACAGCATGTACCTCAGAGCTCATAAGGCGGTGCCAGACGTGTGTGCTTTCACTGGGGATTAGCGGCACTCAGGCGGTATACAGCATGTACCTCAGAGCTCATAAGGCGGTGCCAGACGTGTGTGTGTCACTGGGGATTAGCGGCACTCAGGCGGTATACAGCATGTACCTCAGAGCCCACAAGGCGGTGCCAGACATGTGTGCTGTCAATGGGGTTTAGCGGCACTCAGGCGGTATACAGCATGTACCTCAGAGCTCATAAGGCGGCGCCACACATGTGTGCTGTCACTGGGGATTAGCGGCACTCAGGCAGTATACAGCATGTACCTCAGAGCTCATAAGGCGGCGCCAGACATGTGTGCTGTCACTGGGGTTTAGCGGCACTCAGGCAGTATACAGCATGTACCTCAGAGCTCATAAGGCGGCGCCAGACATGTGTGCTTTCACTGGGGATTAGCGGCACTGAGGCGGTATACAGCATGTACCTCAGAGCTCATAAGGCGGTGCCAGACATGTGTGCTTTCACTGGGGATTAGCGGCACTCAGGCGGTATACAGCATGTACCTCAGAGCTCATAAGGCGGTGCCAGACGTGTGTGTGTCACTGGGGATTAGCGGCACTCAGGCGGTATACAGCATGTACCTCAGAGCCCATAAGGAGGTGCCAGACATGTGTGCTGTCAATGGGGTTTAGCGGCACTCAGGCGGTATACAGCATGTACCTCAGAGCTCATAAGGCGGTGCCAGACATGTGTGCTGTCACTGGGGATTACCGGCACTCAGGCGGTATACAGCATGTACCTCAGAGCTCATAAAGCGGCGCCAGACATGTGTGCTGTCACTGGGGATTAGCGGCACTCAGGCGGTATACAGCATGTACCTCAGAGCTCATAAGGCGGCGCCAGACATGTGTGCTGTCACTGAGGATTAGCGGCACTCAGGCGGTATACAGCATGTACCTCAGAGCTCATAAGGCGGCGCCAGACATGTGTGTGTCACTGGGGATTAGCGGCACTCAGGCGGTATACAGCATGTACCTCAGAGCTCATAAGGCGGCGCCAGACATGTGTGTGTCACTGGGGATTAGCGGCACTCAGGCGGTATACAGCATGTACCTCAGAGCTCATAAGGCGGCGCCAGACATGTGTGTGTCACTGGGGATTAGCGGCACTCAGGCGGTATACAGCATGTACCTCAGAGCTCATAAGGCGGCGCCAGACATGTTTGCTGTCAGTGGGGAATAGCGGCACTCAGGCGGTATACAGCATGTAGCTCAGAGCTCATAAGGCGGCGCCAGGCATGTGTGCTGTCACTGGGGATTAGCGGCACTCAGGCGGTATACAGCATGTACCTCAGAGCTCATAAGGCGGCGCCAGACATGTGTGCTGTCACTGGGGTTTAGCGGCACTCAGGCGGTATACAGCATGTACCTCAGAGCTCATAAGGCGGCGCCAGACATGTGTGCTGTCACTGGGGTTTAGCGGCACTCAGGCGGTATACAGCATGTACCTCAGAGGTCATAAGGCGGCGCCAGACATGTTTGCTGTCACTGGGGATTAGCGGCACTCAGGCGGTATACAGCATGTACCTCAGAGCTCATAAGGCGGCGCCAGATATGTTTGCTGTCAGTGGGGATTAGCGGCACTCAGGCGGTATACAGCATGTACCTCAGAGCTCATAAGGCGGCGCCAGGCATGTGTGCTGTCACTGGGGATTAGCGGCACTCAGGCGGTATACAGCATGTACCTCAGAGCTCATAAGGCGGCGCCAGACATGTGTGCTGTCACTGGGGATTAGCGGCACTCAGGCGGTATACAGCGGGTACCTCAGAGCTCATGAGGCGGCGCCAGACATGTGTGCTGTCACTGGGGATTAGCGGCACTCAGGCGGTATACAGCGTGTACCTCAGAGCCCATGAGGCGGTGCCAGACATGTGTGCTGTCACTGGGGATTAGCGGCACTCAGGCGGTGTACAGCATGTACCTCAGAGCACATAAGGCGGTGCCAGACATGTGTGCTGTCTCTGGGGATTAGCGGCACTCAGGCGGTATACAGCATGTACCTCAGAGCACATAAGGCGGTGCCAGACATGTGTGCTGTCACTGGGGATTAGCGGCACTCAGACGGTATACAGCATGTACCTCAGAGCACATAAGGCGGTGCCAGACATGTGTGCTGTCACTGGAGTTTAGCGGCACTCAGGCGGTATACAGCATGTACCTCAGAGCTCATAAGGCGGTGCCAGACATGTGTGCTGTCACTGGAGTTTAGCGGCACTCAGGCGGTATACAGCATGTACCTCAGAGCTCATAAGGCGGTGCCAGACATGTGTGCTGTCACTGGGGATTAGCGGCACTCAGGCGGTATACAGCATGTACCCCAGAGCTCATAAGGCGGCGCCAGACATGTGTGCTGTCAGTGGGGATTAGCGGCACTCAGGCGGTATACAGCATGTACCCCAGAGCTCATAAGGCGGCGCCAGACATGTGTGCTGTCACTGGGGATTAGCAGCACTCAGGCGGTATACAGCATGTACCACAGAGCCCATAAGGCGGCGCCAGACATGTGTGCTGTCACTGGGGATTGGCGGCACTCAGGAGGTATACAGCATGTACCTCAGAGCCCATAAGGCGGCGCCAGACATGTGTGCTATCAGTGGGGATTGGCGGCACTCAGGCGGTATACAGCATGTACCTCAGAGCTCATAAGGCGGCGCCAGACATGTGTGCTGTCACTGGGGATTGGCGGCACTCAGGCGGTATACAGCATGTACCCCAGAGCTCATAAGGCGGCGCCAGACATGTGTGCTGTCACTGGGGATTAGCGGCACTCAGGCGGTATACAGCATGTACCTCAGAGCCCATAAGGCGGCGCCAGACATGTGTGCTGTCACTGGGGATTAGCGGCACTCAGGCGGTATACAGCATGTACCTCAGAGCCCATAAGGCGGCGCCAGACATGTGTGCTGTCACTGGGGATTAGCGGCACTCAGGCGGTATACAGCATGTACCTCAGAGCCCATAAGGCGGCGCCAGACATGTGTGCTGTCACTGGGGATTAGCGGCACTCAGGCGGTATACAGCATGTACCTCAGAGCTAATAAAGCGGCGCCAGACATGTGTGCTGTCACTGGGGATTAGCGGCACTCAGGCGGTATACAGCATGTACCTCAGAGCTCATAAGGCGGCGCCAGACATGTGTGCTGTCACTGGGGATTAGCGGCACTCAGGCGGTATACAGCATGTACCTCAGAGCTCATAAGGCGGCGCCAGACATGTGTGCTGTCACTGGGGATTAGCGGCACTCAGGCGGTATACAGCATGTACCTCAGAGCTCATAAGGCGGCGCCAGACATGTGTGCTGTCACTGGGGATTAGCGGCACTCAGGCGGTATACAGCATGTACCTCAGAGCTCATAAGGCGGCGCCAGACATGTGTGCTGTCACTGGGGATTAGCGGCACTCAGGCGGAATACAGCATGTACCTCAGAGCTCATAAAGCGGCGCCAGCCATGTGTGCTGTGACTGGGGATTAGCGGCATTCAGGCGGTATACAGCATGTACCTCAGAGCTCATAAGGCGGCGCCAGACATGTGTGCTGTCAATGGGGTTTAGCGGCACTCAGGCGGTATACAGCATGTACCTCAGAGCTCATAAGGCGGCGCCAGACATGTGTGCTGTCACTGAGGATTAGCGGCACTCAGGCGGTATACAGCATGTACCTCAGAGCTCATAAGGTGGCGCCAGACATGTGTGTGTCACTGGGGATTAGCGGCACTCAGGCGGTATACAGCATGTACCTCAGAGCTCATAAGGCGGCGCCAGACATGTGTGTGTCACTGGGGATTAGCGGCACTCAGGCGGTATACAGCATGTACCTCAGAGCTCATAAGGCGGCGCCAGACATGTGTGTGTCACTGGGGATTAGCGGCACTCAGGCGGTATACAGCATGTACCTCAGAGCTCATAAGGCGGCGCCAGACATGTTTGCTGTCAGTGGGGAATAGCGGCACTCAGGCGGTATACAGCATGTAGCTCAGAGCTCATAAGGCGGCGCCAGGCATGTGTGCTGTCACTGGGGATTAGCGGCACTCAGGCGGTATACAGCATGTACCTCAGAGCTCATAAGGCGGTGCCAGACATGTGTGCTGTCACTGGGGATTAGTGGCATTCAGGCGGTATACAGTATGTACCTCATGTACCTCAGAGCCCATAAGGTGGTGCCAGACATGTGTGCTGTCAATGGGGTTTAGCGGCACTCAGGCGGTATACAGCATGTACCTCAGAGCCCATGGGTTGGTGCCAGACATGGGCGGTGTCAATGGGGATTAGCTGCATTGAGGCGGTACACAGCATGTACCTCAGAGCTCATAAGGCGGTGCCAGACATGTGTGCTGTCACTGGGGTTTAGCGGCACTCAGGCGGTATACAGCGTGTACCTCAGAGCTCATAAAGCGGTGCCCGACATGTGTGCTGTCACTGGGGATTAGGGGCACTCAGGCGGTATACAGCATGTACCTCAGAGCTCATAAGGCGGTGCCAGACATGTGTGCTGTCAATGGGGTTTAGCGGCACTCAGGCGGTATACAGCATGTACCTCAGAGCTCATAAGGTGGTGCCAGTCATGTGTGCTGTCACTGGGGATTAGGAGCACTCAGGCGGTATACAGCATGTACCTCAGAGCTCATAAGGCGTGCCAGACATATGTGCTGTCACTGGGGATTAGCGGCACTCAGGCGGTATACAGCATGTACCTCAGAGCTCATAAGGTGGTGCCAGTCATGTGTGCTGTCACTGGGGATTAGCTACACTCAGGCGGTATACAGCATGTACCTCAGAGCTCATAAGGCGGTGCCAGACATGTGTGCTGTCACTGGGGATTAGCGGCACTCAGGCGGCATACAGCATGTACCTCAGAGCTCATAAGGCGGCGCCAGACATGTGTTCTGTCACTGGGGATTAGCAGCACTCAAGCGGTATACAGCATGTACCTCAGAACCCATAAGGCGGTGCCAGACATGTGTGCTGTCACTGGGGATTAGCGGCACTCAGGCGGTATACAGCATGTACCTCAGAGCTCATAAGGCGGTGCCAGACATGTGTGCTGTCACTGCGGATTAGCAGCACTCAGGCGGTATACAGCATGTACCTCAGAGCCCATAAGGCGGTACCAGACATGTGTGCTGTCACTGGGGATTAGTGGCATTCAGGCGGTATACAGCATGTACCACAGAGCCCATAAGGCGGTGCCAGACATGTGTGCTGTCACTGGGGATTAGTGGCATTCAGGCGGTATACAGCATGTACCTCAGAGCTCATAAGGCGGTGCCAGACATGTCTGCTGTCAATGGGGTTTAGCGGCACTCAGGCGGTATACAGCATGTACCTCAGAGCCCATGGGTTGGTGCCAGACATGGGCGGTGTCAATGGGGATTAGCTGCATTCAGACGGTATACAGCATGTACCTCAGAGCCCATGAGTCGGTGCCAGACATGTCTGGTGTCAATGGGGATTAGCAGCACTCAGGCGGTATACAGCGTGTACCTCAGAGCCCACGAGTCGGTGCCAGACATGTGTGCTGTCACTGGGGATTAGCTGCATTCAGGCGGTATACAGCATGTACCTCAGAGCCCATGAATCAGTGCCAGACATGCGCTGTGTCAAAGGGGATTAGTGGCATTTAGCTGGTATACAGAGTGTACATCTGGGCCCATGGGGTGGTGCCACACGTGTGGTGTCTCTGTGGATTAGCAGCATTCTGGTGGTAAACATGGTGTTGTTCTGGGCCCATGAGGAGGTGCCAGACATGTGTGGTGTCACTGGGGATTAGCAGCATTCAGGTGGTACACAGCGTGTACCTCAGAGCCCACGTGTCGGTGCCGGACATGCCTGGTGTCAATGGGGATTAGTGGCATTCAAGCGGCATAGAGTTAATACGATGGCCTGGGAAGTCCCAAATTACACAGAGGTCTGGAGCCAATAACAGAAATAGACAAAGTGCAAGAAAAAACCTAGCTCAATTTTATCAAAATAATGCAGGGACAGCATACAAGCATGAACTCTTGGCGCTCTCAACATGCTTATCAAAAACAATTATTTATATATTCAACAGTTGTCATAACTGACATCATACTGTAATCTTGGTTACCAAAACCTACGGGGTACGGGGATTGGTTAATAGTGGTGACTACAGATACATTCTATAGGGGTTGTATTTCTAATTGGGCAACGTTTGTCTGATGGCTCTTCCTGAGACCACTTCTAAATTGATAACGGTAAAAAGACATCATCTCTGCAATATGTAATTGGCCGGCACCTTGCTTCATGGGTGGTGTAACATTGGGTATTTTCATTGGTTGGCTTTTTACTAACCAATCTCGGACCACTGTCAGGTTGTCAAGACAAAAGCCAGCAAGGAGCATGGGGAGAGAGGTCCACGGACTGCTTTCCTTTCAACTAAAGATGATACCATCCCTCATTCTTAGGCCATGAGCAAGGGTGATCTTGTGTTTGGGGATACATGTGAGGAGTAAAGCAGGTGTCCTATCTGTGTTCGTTGCAATGAAAGACACTGTTCTTTAATTGTGGGTCACATGAGGAGACCGTGTTTGGAATTATTTTACACTTCTGTTATTGAGAATACTGGTTATGATTTTTCTTGCCTATGGGGACACTCTTGATTTATTCTTCATGGAGTCTTTTGCTTAATGTTGTCATGCACCTGGCTTACAAAGGCTGGTTGTTCTTTTATACAACCTTAATTAGTCTGGGAGTATCCTTCTCGCATCCTGGGAATTATGTTCTGAACCTACCTTATTCTGTGGTAACCTTGGCTGTGGTTGCCCACTGCTGCCTGAACTCTGCACAGATCTTTATTTCAGTGGTTTCAGCATCTTGCGTTCTCTCAAAGCCTCTAGGCCTTTGTCTATCTGTAAGTGTGCTGTAGCTTCCATTTTAGAAAAGATGGCTGCTCATTACTGGTGCGTTGCTGTTAGTGAGCTATATTTGTATATTGTTCATGTTGCATTCAGTTTATACATTGCTTATGTCAGTATTCAAGTCTTTTGAATGCCATGTTAATATTCTTCATGTATAAATGCATGCATTACCTAGTGTTCGTGTTCTTCAATTTTAGTGCAAATTCGCTTTGTGTCTAATGCATGCACGTGTATTGATACAATGTAGTTTTGTTACTCTTTCCATCTTCAGTTTAGCTCGTTTCCATCTCCTGCTGTACTTGCCTGGGATAAGGGTGCTATGATTATTTTAGTGAGTAACATTTCTCATCGTTACAACATTGGGCTGGGAGAGGGGCAGAAGCTATAGATGACGCATTCATCTGTCTCTCAACACTACAGTGTGTACCTCAAAGCCAATGAGGCAGTCCCAGATGTGTGATGTGACTGGGGATTAATGGCATTGAGGTGGAATACAGGGTGTACTTCTGAGCCCATGAGGCAGTGCCAGACATGTGTGGTGTCATTGGGATAAACTGCATTCAGGTGGTACGCATCGTGTACCTTGAAGCCCAGGGGAGTCGGTGCCAGACATCTGTGGTGTCACTGGGGATTACTGTTATACAGGGTGTACTTCTGATCCCATGAGTTGGTGTCAGACATGCGCGGTGCCACAGGAGATTCGAGGCATTTAGGTACTACACAGCATGTACCGCAGAGCCCCTGGGGCGGTTCCAGACATGGGTGGTGTCACTGAAAATTAGAGGCATTCAGGTGCTATATAGCATGTACCTCAGAGCCTATGTGGTGGTGCCAGACATGGGTGGCATTCAGGTGGTATATAGTGTGTACATCAGAGCCTATGGGACAGGGCTAGCACGGTGTCACTGCGGATTAGTGACATTCATGTGGTATACAGCATGTACCTCAGAGCTTATGAGGCAGTGCCAGACATGCACAGTGACACTGGGTATTAGTGGCATTCAGGTGGTATGCAGCATGTACCTCAGAACCTATGAAGCGGTGCCAGACATGCGCAGTGTGACCGGCGATTAGTGGCATTCAGGTGGTATACAGCATGTACCTCAGAGCCTATGGGTCGATGCCAGACATGTGTGGTGCCACTGCGGATTAGTGGCATTTAAGTTGTATACAGCGTGTATCTCAGAGCCTATGAGGCAGTGCCAGACATGCGCGGTGTGACTGGGGATTAGCGGCATTCAGGCGGTATACAGCATGTACCTCAGAGCCTCTGAAGCAGTGCCAGACATGGTTGTATACAAATTGTTCGTTTTACAACTGTTCGAATGACAATTGACCTTTTCACAATTGACCGAATTGTGAAGGTCAATTGTACCATATATGTGGGGGGAAAAGGTCAATTGTGACCCTTTAAATTCGGTCAATTGTTCATTCGAACAATTGTAAATGAACAATTTGGGTAATACTCCAGACATACACGGTGTGTCTGGGGATTAGTGGCATTCAAGTGGTATACAGTGTGTACCTCAGAGTCTGTGGGTCAGTGCCAGACATGTGTGGCATCACTGGAGATTAGTGCAATTCAGGTGGTATACAGCACATTCCTCAGAGCCTATGGGTCAGTGTCAAACATGTGTGGTGTCAATGGGGATTAGTGGCATTCAAGTGGTATACAAGATGTAGACAGGACAGGACGACAAGAAATCTATAAACTTTCTGGATCTGACCATTTTCGTACAGAAAAATAAATTAGCAACACGTACATTCCGCAAAGAACTGAGGTCAATTCCACACTACATGCACAGAGCTGTCACCACAAACCTGTCAAATGGAATGTCCCAAAGGGGGAGTTTATTAGAGCCCGGAGGAATTGTAAGAATACGAATGATTTTAAACTAAGGGGCTATGTGATATTAAATCGAAAACCTTTGAGACCCAACATTAAAATATAACGAAAAATGTCTATTTGAAACTCAAGTGTGGCGCAATCATTGTGTGGCAAACCACTTGTTTCTGTTTCTCTAACCGAGGAGGTAGGGGATTGGTTCCTCCAAATAATTGCCACACGGATGTGACACGGCTGAAAAGCTGAAAACAATATAAGGTCGCAAACATAAGAAGGTGTACCCACAATCATCCCCACAAGACAAATATTCTGTATACAAGATGTACCTCAGAGCATATGAGGCAGTGCCAGGCAATGGATGGATTCGCAGAACAACTCTGAGTCCAAATAATCAAACCAACTCAGGAAGATGGCAACGTTTCTGTTTTATTATCAATGATCTAAAACAGGAAGTTACAACGAACATCAACAGATGTTTGCTCGTTTTCTTGCAGCCATCTTTCACAAAACATACATTTTATACTATAAATTCATCAGAGTTGACGTCATACTATGTGCCAAATGATGAAAAACCTACTAGGGTTTATAATTGGCTTAAGGGGAACATCTAAGTATACATTACATAAGAACTGGGATTGTGATTGGCTGACCAACCCACTGTCAGGTCACAATATATGCCTACCTCTAAAACATGTCATCCCTAAAATTATTAAGTACATGGTTTTCAATTGGTATTCAAACTATAAGGTTCTTCGATATACGGCCCTCTACAATTGATTGGCATGCTTGTGCCATGTCTGGAACATTCGGTTCACTTAGCAGCACATAAGCTCAGACCCAGGTGCAAGGAGGTGGGCCTGATCCACCCAATTAGCCCACCATCTCTCATCACCCATGCCTTCTGCCATGAAGATTGTCTTTGAACTTGGCCTTGCAAAGTATCCTTGTCTCTGGGAATACATGGGACTGCAGGCACTCACTATCGTTGTTCTAGGACTCCAAGTTCAACTCTATTTTCATCCTTGGATCACGTGGCAGAACACCACAATTTGGTCCATTTTGTAGGTTTTAAATGTCTTATGTCTTATAAATGAATAAAACTTGACACCAATGGTGTTCTTTCTCTGCATTTTAACAAGAGATGATTCATCCTTCTGTAGAGGAGGAGCCAAGTACCCCCCACTCCAACTGCCCCGCCTACATTACCTGAAACGTATGAACCAAAGTATGTGATGTATACTGAACCGTTAAACCAGCAAAGAGAAGAGCGTGCACTCTGTGCAGTACCCATAAGAATACCTATACCTAAGAGAATGTGGGAGGTAAAGTACCCATTGAAGAAACCATACCTGCATACAAGACAACATGATGGCCATTTGAATTAGATTCCTGAAGAAACAAAGAAACTAAATGACAAGGATGAATGGCGACGTCATACAAAGTTGAATCGCCACCCATATAGAAAGGTAACCGGACCAGAGAGGCAGATGATTTTTTTTAAACGAGAAGTACCAAGGATAAGTGACATCTTGGGATCAAGATGAAGAGACTTATGCCACAAACCTGATGAAGATATTTAGTTTAAACATGTACAGATGCAATGAAACACAAGCAGCAAAGCAATCATGAAGTTAGCCACATGCTTTTAAATAGATTAGACCGCGGCAAGCATCAACTTATACACATTGACCTCTATAGATACATATGGACAAGTAAAGGATGAATGTTTCCACTACATATATAAACAGTTCTGAACGAAGCAAGAAGACCTCATTTTAGTGTCACAGTTGAGAAAAGCAATTGAATTAAACAGAATAAAAGTTCAGCTAAGGAGTTCACTGAGCCAAGAAAGCAAAGGTATTATCAAACTGGAATTGGCTGACATTATATGAATTATCGTGGAAGAACCGAAGCTCCTGTTCAGAGAGGTCAAGCAAAAACAAAAAAGTCAGAGGACTATTGAAAATAAAATAAAATACATGAAAAGGCTCAATTTCATGGTTTCCAGTCATGTGATAGAAGGAAGTTGGATGAGCGAGATGATCACACCTACGCACTGAAGCCGCCTAGTGCCCATACTCCTTAAAAATTCTCAGAGAACACTACAAACTCAAGGCCAACTTCAAAGCACTAATTGACACTGGACCATTGAGGTGATGATGGATGATATTTTAATTGGTGGGAAGCTGGTGCTAAGACAAGCTCAGCCACACATGGTTGTTCAGTCTGCGTTCTGATAAAGTTAATGGAAAAGTACTGACTGCGGTTTGAAGCCAACCAATTGTAGGGGACCATATAGTTGGCGGTCCTCTAGTGTGCACAGCCAATGGGATGTCATACATTTAGTGACGTTCATAGTGGCTATTTTGAAGGGAGGGCTTAGTTGCCCCACCTGATGGTAACTATCCAATCACCTCTTTCTGTTACTCTATACAGATATAGAAACTATGCTTAGTTATTCACTTAGAACCAATCCCACCTCCTGATAGGTTTTTGTAGTTTGCCACATAGGATGACGTTGGTAATGAGGCAGGTCAACACGTCAATTATGACCAGTTATGGTTATAAGAACACCGTTTGTTATGAAGTCGTTAGAGTATCGAGCGATTGCTGATGTTCGTTGTAGTCCCTTTTTTAGATACTTGACATTAAAACAGACAAACTTTGCCAAACTATTTGTGTCATCTTGATTATTGATGTATGAATAAAATCTCCATCCCCATCTATCTCCAGGGTACCGCTACTCATCTTAAAGGACTGGACGGAGCCTCCAGTTCACTTTGCACGTTCACTCCTTTTAAGAATAGATAACCGACCTTGACTGCTTCCATTTTGATACCAGGCCAGAAAGCCTCACCATGTAGCTCCATGATTCAACGTATTCTTGCTGTAACACAATTCTCTCTTCCTTCTTCATGGGTCCTGGCTTACTAAAATTCATGATACAGATGTGCAGCTTCTATACAGTGGTGTCTTCGCCTGCATTCTATTCACTACATGTCGCCAGCTTTTATGATGACTTAGTCTACCTTGCGTTTCAGCATCTGTACAATTATTGAACAGGTGATTCTCTGTAGCACTTTGTGCACATGTAATCTTCCTATTTAAAAGTTCACTTGACTCTTTACTACGTCATTGGTTTCTGCAGGATCAATACATCCTCTTTAGCCAGTATCACGGGCTGTCGCACAGGTTTCTTGTGACGTCACCAGCTTCTCTCTTTGCTCTTTTTCATATTCCTTCAAGGAGTTCCTCCCTCGGATTGTCGTCTCTTCGGGGATACATTCGATAGGGTTGTCTCAATGGGTATCTTCTTTCGAATATCCACTGCGGTATTGGCACATCTGCTGGTGTCAAACACGGCACAATCTCAGATTTCCAACATATATGAGGCAGAGGGGCGGGATTTCCTGCAGAGGCTTGCAGCTGCACCTCTACATTGTCACTGGAGATTAGTGGCATTCAGGTGCTTTACAGCATGTACCTGAGAGCCTATAGGTCAGTGCCAGGCATGTGTGGTGTAACTGGGGATTAGTGGCATTCAGGCGGTATGCAGCGTGTACCTCAGAGTCTTTGGGTCGGTGCAGACATGCGCAGTGTCACTGGGGACTAGTGGCATTCAGGCGCTATGCAGCGTGCACCTCAGAGCCTCTGGGTCGGTGCCAGGCATGCGCGGTGTAATTGGGGATTAGTGGCATTCAGGTGGTATGCAGCATGCACCTCAGAGCCTCTGGGTCAGTGCCAGGCATGCGCAGTGTCACTGGGGATTGGTGGCATTCAGGCGGTATGCAGCGTGCACCTCAGAGCCTCTGGGTCGATGCCAGGCATGTGCGGTGTCACTGGGGATCAGTGGCATTCAGGCGGTATGCAGCGTGTACCTCAGAGCCTGTGGGTCGATGCCAGGCATGTGCGGTGTCACTGGGGATCAGTGGCATTCAGGCGGTATGCAGCGTGTACCTCAGAGCCTGTGGGTCGATGCCAGGCATGTGCGGTGTCACTGGGGATCAGTGGCATTCAGGTGGTATGCAGCGTGTACCTCAGAGCCTGTGGGTCGATGCCAGGCATGTGCGGTGTCACTGGGGATCAGTGGCATTCAGGTGGTATGCAGCGTGTACTTCAGAGCCTCTGGGTCGATGCCAGGCATGTGCGGTGTCACTGGGGATCAGTGGCATTCAGGTGGTATGCAGCGTGTACCTCAGAGCCTCTGGGTCGATGCCAGGCATGTGCGGTGTCACTGGGGATCAGTGGCATTCAGGTGGTATGCAGCGTGTACCTCAGAGCCTGTGGGTCGAAGCCAGGCATGTGCGGTGTCACTGGGGATCAGTGGCATTCAGGTGGTATGCAGCGTGTACCTCAGAGCCTGTGGGTCGAAGCCAGGCATGTGCGGTGTCACTGGGTATCAGTGGCATTCAGGTGGTATGCAGCGTGTACCTCAGAGCCTCTGGGTCGGTGCTGGGCATGTGCGGCGTCACTGGGGATTAGTGGCATTCAGGTGGTATGCAGCGTGTACCTCAGAGCCTCTGAGTCGGTGCCAGGCATGTGCGGTGTAATTGGGGATTAGTGGCATTCAGGCGGTATGCAGCTTGCACCTCAGAGCCTCTGGGTCAGTGCCGGGCATGCGCAGTGTCACTGGGGATCAGTGGCGTTCAGGTGGTATGCAGCGTGCACCTCAGAGCCTGTGGTTCGAAGCCAGGCATGTGCGGTATCACTGGGGATCAGTGGCATTCAGGTGGTATGCAGCGTGTACCTCAGAGCCTCTGGGTCGGTGCTGGGCATGTGCGGCGTCACTGGGGATTAGTGGCATTCAGGTGGTATGCAGCGTGTACCTCAGAGCCTCTGGGTCGGTGCCAGGCATGCGCGGTGTAATTGGGGATTAGTGGCATTCAGGCGGTATGCAGCATGCACCTCAGAGCCTCTGGGTCAGTGCCGGGCATGCGCGGTGTCACTGGGGATCAGTGGCATTCAGGTGGTATGCAGCGTGTACCTCAGAGCCTGTGGGTCGAAGCCAGGCATGTGCGGTGTCACTGGGGATCAGTGGCATTCAGGTGGTATACAGCATGTACCTCAGAGCCTATTGGTCAGTGCTAGACATGCACGATGTAACCGGGGAATAGTGGCATTCAGGTGGTATGCAGCGTGTATCTCAGAGCCCCTGGGTCGATGCCAGGCATGTGCGGTGTCACTGGGGATCAGTGGCATTCAGGTGGTATGCAGCGTGTACCTCAGAGCCTGTGGGTCGATGCCAGGCATGTGCGGTGTCACTGGGGATCAGTGGCATTCAGGTGGTATGCAGCGTGTACCTCAGAGCCTGTGGGGCATGCGCAGTGACGAGCCTCAGGGTCAGTGCCGGGCATGCGCAGTGTAACTGGGGATTCGTGGCATTTTTAAATGTAAATGAAATAAAATGAACAAGGCTCATTACCGGCCCTGGAAGCCGTGGAAATGAGATCCTTCCGCTCTGGGATGCCCGGGGGGCTCGGGTGAGTCTGCACCACTGGGTAGGTTAATGGGGGGGGGGCACTCCAGAGCCAGATGCGCACATCATTAGCAACGCCCAGAGCACTTGCACAGCCCCCAGAGACATCTGGATACACTGAGCCATCTGTCTGAGAGGGGGAGTGGGGAAGATAAGAGGAAGCAAGGGGCAGAGAGAGAGAGAGACAGAGAGAGGGAGACAGAAATGGAGAGGGGGATAGGGAGAGAGCGAGGAGACTGGACAGAGAGGTGGAGAGAGCGAGAGACGGAGACAGAGAAAAGGCAGGCAGTGAGACAGAGAGAGAGACCAAGAGGAGAGAGAGCGAGAGAAAGGGGGAGCGTGAGGGAGAGAGAGAAGAGACAGAACAGAAAGACAGAGAGAGCGAGAGAAAGCAGGAGCGTGAGGGAGAGAGAGAAGAGACATGACAGAAAGACAGACAGAGAGACACACACATAGACAGAGAAAGGGCGAGGGAGGATTGTGAGAAGGCAGTGAGATGGAGAGAGAGCGAGGCGACAGGACAGAGAGGCGGAGAGAGAGAGAGAGAGGCGGAGACAGAGAAAGGGCGAGGGAGGAATGCAGGGAAGCAGTGAGGAGGAGAACGAGAGCGAAAGAGAGGAAGGGAGAGAGAAAACGCAACCTGGGAGAGATGGAGGAAGTGTGAGCACGGGAGTGTGGAAGAAAAGGGGAGAAGGTGTGGATTTAGGGAGAGAGTTGGGAAAAGATAGTGAGAAGCAGAGAGAGGACAGGGCCGGGAAGGAGAGAAGTGAGAGAGGGTGGGCTATAATTCAAAAAGTGAAAAATGGAAAAGAGAGAGTGAGGAATGCCGATATTTCTCTGCCAATGAGAGGGTGAGCAGTATAAATTGATAGATTTAGGGAGTGATGGGGAATTGGAGAACAGAGATAAGAAGAGGAAAAGAGGGCCAGAGAGGGAGATGATAGGACGAAAAGTAAAGGAAGGAGAAAGGATGAGAGAAAGAGGGAACGACAAGTATGGAGCGGAGCACAGGAGGACCAATTGGGATAAGAGGAGACAGTAGCAAAAAGAGGAGGAGAAATAGGGAGGGTGTGTCTGAGGGAGGGAATGAGCTCAAGGCACAGAAAGGAGGAAGTGGCGTTCTCGTTTGATGACATCACAGATGGGATGAAGGATCCAGCCTTCAACGGCCATAGCCTCATGGCCTTAACCTGACGGGCTAGGGGTGTCTATGTTCGTCCTGGATTCCCATAAGGAATAATTGTAGGCTCCACCCACCTCAGCACACGCCTGTATTGCATAAAATGCCGTAGGAGACTAGGAGTGGGGTCCCAATGAGTCCTGAAGCGATGTTTGTGAGTGGGGTCTAAGAACTGCAAGCAGCCTTTAAGGTGAGGTCTAACAGGCGCGGTCGAAGAAAGTGAGTAAAAAACTAAAATCGGTTTTAAAAGCTGTGCCAAATAATATTAAACAGCATGAAATCAATAAGACTAAAATGAAAACATTCAAACATAAAAATGAAATCAGAGCAGAGCACAGGTTCTAATCCCTATGATATGTTATCATATGATTAGGTATTTATGACGAGCCTGTACATTAGTGTTTCTAGGGGCCACAAGATAAGAAACGATCCACTAGGCCATGTGTCTGGCCCTCAGAGAGTTAGAGGTAACTGAGTGAAGGCTCTAGTGGGAAGATATTTAGGCAGAGGGAGTTAGATATAGTGTGGGCCCCGGCCCCAGAATGCCTTGTGGATAATGCAGAGGGTTTTGAACTTGATCCTTGCAGTGTAAGTAAGGCATGGTATCAACAGTAAGACAGACTCAAGTGGCCACAGTTCAAGGGTGTTTACTGAACTTCAAAAAGGGTTTGAAAAACACCTATCTAATCCTAAATCTATAGATGGGATCAAGCTACGACCATCAAATAATAATAACGCAGTCCTAGTGGTGGCTTGTCAAAATAAAAGGGCCTATACTAATAAACCTATTTCCAATCCTTACCTCTAAATACAAATAGTGTGGGAAACAGTGTTTCGAAAAGGAATGAAGTGTTCACAAAATATATGTCGAATGAAGTGTTCATAAAATTATGTCTGGATATTCAGGCCATTGGCCTCCCTTCTCCATGTTTTCAGCACAGGACAAGGCGGTACACACAAGCTTATCAAAGTCGCTGGCTTCTCTAGCATGAGGATACAGTTCATTTATTAGCATCAAGGTCTTTCGTGACCAAGTCCCTTTGCCTTTCAAGGTCTCTTCTTTCAGACGGCCTAATGCAACAAACAAACAATAAGTTGTTTTCCTCTCAGGATTTCACATGTACTCAATTTCTCAGGGATTCACTTTTCACCTGATAGCCCCCTCAGCCAGGCTCAGATCCTTTTAACACAATGTTCAATCAGTCTCCCTCCACTGGGCTCTGACAAATTTCAATTTCCAATTTAACTTTTAACACAAACTTGCTTTAACCAAAAGCTCTTAGCTGATCTCCTTCCACCGCGCTCGGACGAACTTCATCTACTTTGTCATCAACTTTCTTTATGCTATTAACATCGAAGACTTTCAAATGTGCACACGGTTTTGCTTGACCTGTTGCAGGACCACTTTGATTTCACAATTCTTTATCACTCTTTTGCTTTTGTCACCTTTCAGTCAGATACCTAGTGAGACTTTATAATTAGCACACAGGTGGTGCCAGACCACTCTGTCTAAGGTATTGTATCTTGGATTCAAAGTTCAATCACTCATCTGTTGTTTAATTTTGCTTGCGTCGATTACCACATACTCTTCAAACACTGTTCGCTTCAGCTTTCACTATACAATATTGCTGCTTGCAACCTTGGCTTCAACACAGACCGGTCTGGCATCAGTCTCCCTCAACTCACCAGCTGTGTTGACTTCACTGGCGCAGCTTTGTTGTAGGAGCAAAAGACAGTACCACAGTGGCAAACGATTCTCCCCGCGTTGACTATCAACACAGGAGAGCCCCGGGTATCTACGACATACAATGCAGGATTCTTCAGCCTTGAATCCTGGTCTTACGTTTCCTATTCTCAAAGGTTTATGAAAGTAACGGTCTATCATTGAAAAGGTCAAGGGCACTTCCCTCCTTGCGATCCCCTTCAGTTTTGCCGGCTTTCGCCATGTATTAAACGGCCATCTTGGAACTGCTGATTCTTTGTGTGCTTTGCCTTGCTCAGAGGGTGCTCTCATGTTCCGCCTTTTACAGGTGTGGGGAAATGTAATGGAAGTCAGGTGTGTATAATGGTCAGTAATTGCCTGACCCTGCCTGACCATTGTATTGGGACATGTCAGGTATACGGCTCGGGTGTTAGTCCGTTTTTTCTCATAGTGAGCTGTCCATGAGAATGTGTTTGTGTCGGGAAAGGTGGGGGTGGGGCGGATGAGTTGAGTTCCTAAGCATCCTACCTGGTAGGATGGGGTAATCCTCCCGCACTGGTAATCCCCCAGGAACTGGATCCAAAAGAGATGGCTGTGTCCTGGTCACCTGGATGACAGATCAGGTTTCTCACACGCACCAGGGAGCCCCAGCCCAATTAAAGTACTGAACAACCATAATATGTGCTGGTTGGATGTCGTTAAGCAGAGGATTTGTTCCCAGTCCCTCAATAGCACACATTGCTTATTCCACCACACTGTTCTACCAGTGGTATAATGATTGCAGACTAACCTGCTCGCAGTGTTGTATATTATTTTCCCCTACTATACATGGGGCCTGATTACGAGTCTGGGGGGACCTATTCATCTCCAGATGTTTCACTGCACCATCAAATTCTGGGTTCTGTTACAGAAACCAGTTTTTCTGCCATCTTTTGTGTGGAGGTAGACCCCTCCACAAAAAAGCATGACCTCATGCAGTGATACTGAACCCTGTCACCATAAGTCTGGACCTTGTCAGAGGAGAGCCGCACAAATGTTAAAGATTCAGGAAACCGGCATTGCCAGTCTATGACCCCCAGATTAATGAACCCCCATACTTGTCAATATTAGACTTCCCCAACTGCAATTCAGAAAAGAAATCAAGAACACGTCTACACACCCTGCAAGATACAGTCCCAGAAACCATATGCCTCTGCACGTCCACCCTTTACAGCCCACCCCCTTGTAGAGAAAGTAAAGAAACGACTTCCCAAACTTCTTAATGTGAATGACCTAAAGTACAAAGGCTCCAACAAAACCCTTTTCACCTCTGGTTCCCCTTCATGCACAAATGATCTTCCATATGAAACCATTGAGTACGACTCTCCATGCACTATGCATCAGAAACCACCAGTGGCCTTTAATTCCCACAACGGCCTAAGTACTGAGACACGGAGGATGAAGGAATTCATAAAAAGCAGCAAAAGTGTCAAGCATGATGAGCTGTATATGGAAACTGGAGGCACAAGTCAGTGTGTGTAAGCTGGATGCGTGGGCCGGTGTGGCGGAGAAGAAGAGCTTGACAGCAGCGAAGGACAGAAATGTGGTGCGGGCAAGGAGTACCGTGGAGATACCAGGAACCGCAAGAGGATTTCTGGGTGTCCGGTAGACAGGAGAAGCAGCCTTGTCCTTACCGGGAGCTGGGAAGAAGCTGGCGTGAAGGAACAGAGCCGTAAGAGAAGCTGGATAGACATCAGAACCGCCCAGAGTGGAAAGCAAGAGGCAGAGGTATGCTGCGTAATTGTGACGAATACCATAGATGGCATACAGAGCCTGTGAGTCTGCTAGAGCAGAGTGGGGACCCTGGGGCATTTCGGCAACTTTACCCCAGAGAATTTGAACATTGTGAAGTTACGGAAAGTGCAATAACAGAAAGGTTGTGCCAACCCTAACCCCCAATAAGAATTGAATGCAAATGCAAATGTGGGGTGAAGCTTAAAAGAACAGTGAAACACGTAGCTAAACCACACAAAGAAAAGGTGTATGCTACTTGCATTAAAAAGAGGAACTATAATATATGAGAAGTTGGCAAGAATACACCAGGCAGTTGAAAGCACAAGAAGAGAAGTCCTGGCAGGGGAGTACACCAAGCAGCTGTAAGTGTAAGAATAGTCGTGGCAGGAGAGTACACCAGGCAGTTGGGGGTGCATAGTCCTGGCAGGGGAGTATACCCGGTGAATTGCAAATCAACAAGGAGTATCAAGCAGAAACAATGTGTGTTACACTTCAAAGTAATTTGTGTTAACCGAAGGAACTTTTGTTAAAGAAGAACTTGTAAGGTTGAACAGTTTTCACATAACAGGATTGTTGTGCGCCAAGAGAACTGTTAGACCCAGAGAATTTGTGATACCAGTGAAGAATCCGGGGGAAGGGAATCCCCCTCTGGAACTAAGGTATTTTTCCATTTTGGGGAACATTTACTTTGGAGCTGTTCTATTTCTATTTGAGAACACCTTTTCCAAATGCCAGGTTATAGCCATTTACCCTTTCACTTCATTAGTATGTTTATAGTGTGAGAGTCACGGTAGAACGTTTGCACACAAGGACAGCCTTTGATTTACGACATCCTGACAAAGACAGATCCTTAGTTTCTGGTTTTAAGTAGATTAACTCCTCTTTGAGCTGGGTCAGAGAGGCATTGCCCCACCCGGTTTAAGTTAACTAAAGTCCTTAACCAAAAACATGACAACTTTGGGTCCTACATTTTTTTCTGAACCCTCACAAACCCCACACCCACTCTCCGCACTCTTACGTGTTCCCCACTAACTGTCATGTAAACTAGTTCCTGCTACCTGAGATAGTAGGCCCATGATGAAGGCTATATTGTAAGACCTGGCCCCCCTGCCCATCTTACCCCCTAATGAATATTATTATTTATTTCATTTTGGGGTGATTTACAGCGTGATTGGGGAAACTTCATGATAGGGGAGTTAGTAAGGATCGAGGGGTGATAGCATAGGAGCAGGGAACGAGTGATGAAAGGGGGAGCTGTGACAATCCACAGGCACGGGCAGCAGAGGGCTAGCACCAGCTAAAAGACGGAGTAACCATGGAGTAAACAAAGAAGAGGGTACAGTAGTGGGAGGCAGAAGGAGCTGGCAAACACATCAAGGTGGATATGCAGTGCGGGGTAAATGCTTGCGTAGGCCCTGGGAAGCAGGCCGTTATGAGGGCAAGGTGGTACAGAACAACTCCAAGGGTCCGGTCTATGGGGAGGGCACAGAGGTGAAAAACTAGATGTTGAGGATTTACTGATGGCCATAACTTTTTCAGAATGTCCTTATTGGAAGCAGTCATTTAAGAGCCCAAAGCTTAGTCTTGTGTTGTCGCCCATTAGCACTCTGGAAGTGGGGGCTGACCATATTGTCTGGCATAAGCACGTGTTCCAAGCAGCCTGAGTGCTGCAGGCCAGCGCCCCCTCCCTTCCCGCCATGTGATCCCCCTCACCTCCTATCACCTGTGTAGTTTCCTAGGTGAGTGCTATGGGTGTTTAATAAAGAAGAAAAAGAAACTTACCTTGCAGTGCTGCACCGTAGTTTCTGAAGTCCGTTTCCTTGTAGATGATGTTACGTGTAGGAAACTACATGGTTGCTACCGGCGATATAACCCGCAGTGGCGTAGCAACCCTGCCAGTACTGACACCACGGCCCGTGCTGAGGGACTCTCACTTTGCTCGGGCCCTTAACGACTGCCAGACCGCCTCGGCATATAGCGCCTCAGTGTTTGCTTAATGATGCCTAAAGGGCGGGCGTATATCTACCTCTGATTTTAAAGGATCGTCCCCCCCATATCGTTGCTGCTTCCTTGTTCCCCAGGAGGTTTCTCTCCATGTCTCGTTTGTATCCAGTCTTTTGCCTCCTTCAATGTTGCTTGCTTCTTTCTCTAGTTCGCTTTTATAAATACATTTTCAAAACTGACCGGGGAACGTGCTTGATGTATGGCCATCTTGAACAGTCTACCGCACGATATCCTAACACCTCCCTAAATTTGCTCTCTGCGGTGCCATCAATCGATTCTCATTCCAAGATCCCAATGCTTTCCTCCTCCTGCTTAATATTCCGCTTGCTTATATGGCATTAGGCAAAGGTATGCCCTATTGGTAATACTTTGGTTTTTGATCTTATATCCTAGGACTTGATAAACATGCGACACTTCACTGTTAAGAAAATGGGAGTTGCTACATTAATTCATACATTCTCTGTACACACACTCTACAAAAGTCTATTCTTCTTTTTATTGTGGGAGTGGGTTGGGGGCCACTGGAGAAAGGTTCAAGAAATGGGGTCAGTGTGATTGTTGGTGGTATACTCATCTTTAATACTACCAAACGGAATTACTGTTACTGCCAGTGGTAATTGTATATCTAGGCCGGATTAGGAGTATTTGATAAACCTCATTCTGACATCCCATAGGACGTCATTGGAAAGTTGCGGTATTCCTGCATGTGCTGATCCCCTCCCACCCCACCCCCTCCCCCGCAAATGGAGGTAATACCGTCATTCGCATACAGCAGGATATTTTCCTGCCTAAGGGTTTCCAAACCTGTAATGAGACATATGGTGAAACCGGGTTCTTTTGTAGGATATTTGTACCCTTCTGACCAGTCAAAAGACATTTAGCCTGATTCACAGAAGCGTTTTATAATGGCGCAATCCCATTGGAAAACACTCTGTGAATCAGGCCCATTGATCTTCATAACTATAGAAAAGCCGGCATCATACACAACAGGAACAAAACCAGACACCATCAAAATCCAGCCAATGTCCATGGGCCTGGTTAAGAGTTTGGGCAGATTACCTCTGGTAATGTGCCCAAACTCATTTACCATTACCTAATGGGGTAATAACCTGGTACCCAGAGAGGTCGGTAATTCCCAATTTCAGCATCCAGTAGGACTCGACAAGCAAGGGGGCGTATGCTTGTAAGGGTAGCCAGTTAAATTCAATGGGCATGGCTGCCATGTGATCATATATGTGGAGACCTTCGATGAGGTAGGCAGCGACATGGAGGATGCTTCTACTCAGTGCAAGCGTGGTGGTGGGGAGGCCAGGGAGCATGGTGTTTGCTCCTTCAAGGTGAGATAGGACCAAGGCCTGTAGGGTGGGTCTGAAGATGGCATCTTGTAGGAAGGATCTGATATTACGCGGGAGAAGGGTGTAGTTGGTACCGTGATGTATGAGTTTTCTCCACTGTAAGTGTTTTGATGAACAGGTAGTTGTCTATGTGCAGTTCCAGCAAGTTGGTCCAGGATGTCAGGTATGGGGAAAGGACCCTAAGTTCAAGGTGAACCTGCAGGTCTGTATGTGGTGTTTGATTTTGTTGGGGTATCAGGAATTTAGTCTTAGTGAGGTTCAGTTTCAGGTAGGCACTGGGCATCCAGGTCTTAACTTTAGTTGTAAGAAAATGAGGCATAATGAGCATTTGTGTTGTATTTTGGCTAATTTTCATACCCACAATGCTTTGCTCATACGGCCCTGAACTGGAGGTGAACTTTCATTGGTGATAATTGGGTGGCTCTGTAACATGTGTGACGTGGCTCAACTGGCTTATTCTACTTTCACATTGCTGGTAGAAGGGTTTCTTTTCAAGCCCTAACTTTGCTGGCGTTTGCTAAACATGCTCCAACACTCCAACAAGAAGGTGATGCTGAATCGGTTGAGGATAGGGCATGTGGGGCTGAATGACTGTCTGCATCGAGTGGGGAAGCGTGAGTCGAGGGATTGTGCGGTGTTCCTGAGACTGTGGGACATTTTCTGCTTAGGTGTGGGAGACATGTTGAGGAGAGAAAATTGATGAGGGTTCGGTTGTCTGCGCTGGGTGTGGCTGGGCTGAGTGGGAAGGCTTTGCTGGGAGGTGACGGGCTGAGAGGCAGGAGAAGGAACAGTGTGATGTTGGATTTTGTGAGGCAGACTGGGAGGTGGGAGGAGTTGTGAGTTTATGTGAGCTAAATTCTGATTGGTGGGTCTGGTGCACATCATCCTTTAGGATGGGGAAGCACCTGCGTGGGTCCGCCCATGCCTCCGATAATTAAGAAGAAGAACAAGAAGTCTGTAAGAGTATACTGCCCTCGTGCTCCCAAATAAGGTTAAAACGGCTAAGCAGTTTTCAGGACTGCCTGTCTTGGTTTGAGTAAACTGCATATAAACTAGAGGTGCCTTGAAGGCAAAGTCAACGTTTTGGAGTTAAAGGCTTCCATCTGAGCTCATGTACATACCCACAATGCTTTGCTCGTGTGGAGGTGAGCTTCCAGGAATGGCCACTGGGGGATGCTGTGGCATGCCTGATTTGGCTGCTCAAATGCCTTATTTGACTGTATGCAGAAAGTAAAGCTATAAAGGAACAATAACGCACTCAGAATGCACACTAAATTTAGAAATATTAGGGAAAACACAAGTATCACAATCCGGTTACAGTTTGAAAACAAAGTTTAAAATGTATCTGTCTATAAAACCTAGTTTTAGTTTCCCTAAAAACACACAAGTTGCCCAACCCATCATTCTATTCCTAGCTGTACACGCGCGCATGTTGTACAGTGCAGGTATGAAGGCATTTTGCGGGAGGGGTGGGGGGTTTACTTCACAGTGGCAGGGTTGGGGAGAAGTCTGATGTTCTGTTATTGGATTGGTGAAGCTCTTATATAGTGCCTGAGTTGCTTCTTAGCACTAAAGTCTTAAATGAGAACAGAGTGTGAAGTTCACTGGTAGGTTTCTGGTAAAGAATTACATTTGGAGATGTGTCCGAAACTGGAGTAAGCAACGTTGGGGTGGAAGAAGGCTCCATTTTGTTGGAGCGAGTACAGAGAAAACTCGTCCTCCCTCGCAACAGTAGCTGAAACGTGGAATTTTGAATAAAAAAAGATGAACAGAAGTGAAAGGACAAGGGATATTTGAGAAGGAGTGACAGAGGAGAAGGACCCAAGGAGTAAAAGGGACGATGCCCCTAAATTAGCTGGAGACAGGCGAGGCCCTGATTATGAAAAACCCAGATAGAGCGTGTTGCTAAAACTAAAGTAACATTTACCTAGTGCAGTAACCTCTTAAATACGAGCAGACGAGTTTAGAAAAGAAAGAGTTTGCTGCGGAACAGGAAGCTGGTGGGAACAAGAGGAAGTGACATCACTAATCTACAGCGCTAGACAGGGTTGGACTGGGGCATAACATTGTCTCGGGCACCAATGAGAAAGTGGCCAACAGTTGCAAATGGCACTTCATCCCTTTGTGATGCTGTTTAAGTAGTGCCCAAGGGGAGGGTTCATGACAAAATGTGATGCAAATTTTGCATTTGAAAGAATATGTATTCAGTAACACTGGTCAAAACTACTAGCCGCATGGTGAAGTAACTTATAAAACTGGCCCCCACTTTCACCCCAAAAACTCGCCCACGGTAGCATTTTGCGTTCAGGCTTTGCCCTATCGCCCCATACGCCAGCCCGATCCTGGCGCTACAGAAATGTCATGATCTAACTTAAATCCAATGAACTGTGGGAGAAGAAGCGGAGGAGGTAGAAGTCCAGCATAGCGAGATCCAGATAGAAGCCTGACCCCCAATGACAGTAACCCCACTTCTATCCAATGTATTGCTCATAGCCTTGGATGGCATCCAGCGGGGGCTGGTGACATCTTGAACCGGAGGGGCTTAAGGGCATGTGTCTAATATGCGTGAGTGGCCAAGAACCAAACAATTGGTTTTCCAGGAGGGGGGTGCGGGGAGGGGGGTTGCATCCCTGTGAACATTTTTCAAATGATGGGTTAAAAAGCTGCATTTTGCTGCGAAAAAGTGGGAAAGAAATCCCGTTTCCAATCAATTGCATATGGTACCACATGAAAAGAAAACAATAGATGCAAGGGGGCTTTGAAACAGGATTTCCTCCCTGTATTAGCACCTAACAAGTGAACAATAAATAAATAAATAACATTACCAACAGTGCACAGGACCATTTTCCAACGCATTTCCATGATGCCTTTGGCCACAATATATGCCGGTATGAAACGAAATTGTCATGTTGGCCGTGCGGTACATGTCCCTGCATTATCATATTTGCGTTACCCTTGATGCCATGTACAAAATGTCATGTCACAAGTTAATGACGGCTGGTTTTACACGTGGCATTGCGCCATCCATGCAGCCAATCAGAATCCCATTAGCTACATGTGCACCGTGTAATCTGCCAATGTGCCGCAACCTCCCCAGCACAAATCAATGTAAATGAAATGAACAATGTATGCCCCCACGTCTCGAGCCTGCCCAGCCAAGCACTTAACAGGGGGTAGGGGGGAGGGTGAATCCATGCCATGACAGGTTGATGGTAAATCTCTGCACCGCAATGCCAGAGAATCACGTAAGGAACGTGCACTTACTTTCCCATTAGGTGCACCCCCCCGACATAGCCAGCTCCCCCATATTCTTGATTTCAGTTACTTCAATTAGTCCATAATTCTAGCAATATCAGGACAGGAGCCTTCAGAGGGCCCGCTGGCTCCCACCATCCAGGCTACATAGCCCCAACTCCCTGGGCGGGGACACACACTCATACATGCATACATCCATACATGCATACATTGTCTTTGGAGGATAGCTCAGCAGCAACGTGCTCACCTTGGAGGCAAGACGACACGAAGCAACACAGGTCCGATCCCTGGATCTGCGCTTAGAACCCTCTGGGTATTAAGTACTTTATAAATAACCTATCATATCATATCATGTCATTCCAGTCACTGACTGAGCATCCTCTCCAAGACATCATCCAGACAATGTATGCAGGAATGCACAATACAAGACACCTCCCTTCCTTCAGTATTACTGAAAGGACACATTGCGCTACATCCTGCCTCCATGGTCATTTTTTAAATTTTGGCGTGCATTCACACCTAATTGCCCCAAAAGCATGTGTAAGGATTCGGAACCCCTTTCAGCCCTGTACCTGCCCCGCAGCCGAAAAAGCTCATTCCTGTGCCCACATTAGCAATCGAGGCACCCTACACGAGGCGCCCTCTCAAAGATGGCCGCCGCTTTCATGCCTGTTTCATGGTGTGCACCATCAGGCACCCAGCAGTAGCCCGACCCTGCGGATTGGCCACTGCAACTACGACTGCAGCCATTGGCCGCCGGCTGGCGAAGATAGCCCTCTCACACCAAGGCCCTCAGGAACAAGGCTGGAGCCTGTTCTCTGCCTGTTACCTGCCGATCCTGCCACCTGCCAGTCCCTTTGGCCTCCCAACACCAGTCTCCTAAGGTAACATCCATCCGTGACACCCTATGCCCGTCAGGGTGTCCTGAGCGCTCTGTGCCTAAATGCGACACAAAATCCATTCAAAAGTCACTCGCGTGTGCCTATTTAAACCTTCCTTCATCGTGCCTGACCGCATTCTACTTTGACTGGTTCACAGCCCAATTATAACATTTCAAATCTAGATGCTATGACAATGCTCTGTGCCTAACTACTCTGTGACTCACTGATTTATAGCCCACACGCAATATGTTGGTCTTTGATGCTTCTATAAACACATTGTGTCCAATTGCCGCTAGAATTACTTAGATGCAGCCCAATGCAACATCTCGAATTTAGATATCGCTATAACTACACTGTGCCTAACGGCCCCTTGTTCTGCTGCTATGTTCTCCAAATGGCCTTTACAACTGCTGACTTGTAGCCCAATCGCTTTTCTGAATTTAGTGGTTAATACAACTGCACTGTGCCTCATTGCTGCTTTGTTACCCTAATGCAATTCTAGTTGCCATTTTTAACTGTACTGTGACCATCTTCCTTTGTTCGGCTGATCTGCTCACCAATTGCCGTTAAACTCAATGTTGTGCTTAAGCTGCAAACTCATGTCACGCTTAATCTAAGTGTTATTCTGAATCTAGGTGTTAGGCTGAATCTAGGTGTTATTCTGAACCAAGTGTTTCTCTGAACCTAGGTGTTATTCTATGTGCCACTCTGAACTCATGCGCTACTCCGATCCAAGATGTTAATTGGTACGCTGGTGCCATTCTAAACCTAATGCTGTGCTAATTTACAAACGCTTGCTATTTTTGATTCAAATTGCTAATCTGCACATCTGCGCTATTCTAAATCTAAGGGCCACTTTGCATGCCTATTTCTGAATCAGATGCCAATCTGCAACCATGCGCTACTTGGATTAAGTGCTATTCCAGGCAGGCTGCACTGACTACACTTACGTGCCTACTGCTAGATTTTGACCCTAGACAGGACACACATTGCACCCTACCTACCCCACACAATGTTCCTCCCGGGCCTTTACTCTATACTACTGAGAATCATTCTCCACATCATCAATTCCGCATGCCTGCCCAGCTCACCCCTTTACTTGACCAGCCTAGGCACCACATCACCCACCCTCACAGAGCCTAGCACCACAATCATGCTTACCCCACTCTCTCCCCCATGCCTTTCGGACAGGCTGACCAGATTACGATCCAGACTTCCCAAAATACATGAGCCTAGAGCCAGAGACTCCACACAATCCAAACTCACAAACCGAACATCCATTAGCACCTGCGCTAACCTCACGCTAAAAAAAACCAAACTTAAACCCGTCAACTCCACTACAACTAACAACAGAGCACTCATCACAGCAACCACCCCCACCCCTGCCAAAACCAATACCCTACCTATAAAAGGTGCCCTCATTCGCGCACGCTCCATGATTGCCCATGCCACGGACATCGCTGATCTCATCTTAGCTGAAGATCTAGACTTCTTAGCCATAACAGAGTCCTGGCTTCATGCAGCCCTTTCGCTAGGCATCCCCACTGACTACACCAACATCCGAGCGGACAGAACTGAAGCTAAAGGCGGAGGTTTGGCCATCATTGCCAAGACCCACCTTAACATCAGACTTAACTCCACTACACACCTCCCATCATGCAAATCACTTACAGCCAAGCTACCCACTGCCAACTCCCAAACAATATCCATTCACTTACTATACAGACCGCCTGGACCCATGGGATCTTTCGAGGAAGACCTCAATGCCATCCTTACCGACAACCTAAAAAACTCCTCACAATGCCTCCTCTTAGGAGACTTCAATTTAGGCTACAAAGACCCCAAAGACAATCAAGCCACTCTCATAAGTAACACCTTGTCTGAACTAGGCTTCACACAAAAAGTAACCAGCCCCACCCATAACAAAGGGAGAACCCTTGACTGGATAGCAGACTACAACTGTGCCGTATCGATCACTAATAACACTCCCCAATCCTGGACTGACCACCATCTCCTCTCCTTCTCACTTGAGGCCTCAAGCCCTACAACCAACATGGCACTAGCCGCAGCCATCCCCACGAGAAGCAAAAAAAATATCACAGCGGAAAAATGTATCCCGCTCATTCTTCCTACGCTTACCCAACTCCAAGACTCTAATCCCTATGACCTCGTAGAAGGCTACAACAACACCAGCGCATAGCCTTAGACGCCATTGCACCATTGAAACTTAGAAAATCCAAACCAAAAAAGCACCTCAACCATTGGTTCTCCAGCCATCTTAAAACCCTTAGATTGGAAAAGCGTAAACTGGAACAAGTCTGGAGACAGTCTCTGACAGACCATAACAAACTACTGCTCAACAAAATAACGGCCAACTATAAAAAAGAAATCATAGCGGCCAAACAAGAATCCTATAACCAGAGAATCTCACAATCCAACTCCAGCTCCAGAGAATTATTTACTATCCTGAAAGAATTGGAAACCCCGGTAACAATCCCAGATACCTGCGTTAAAAACAAACAATGGTGCACCAGTGTCCAAAATGCACTAAATAACAAAGTCACTGGCCTTCAAACAAAAATTAAAAACAAGAAAGACTCCCTCACCAAACTCACCAACCCCATCAACGCCCACTCGAGCCCTCCACCCTCACACCACACACCCAACACTGCTCGCTTCAGCTTTTCCAAAGTCTCTACTCTCGAAGTAGAAAAAATCATTCTTGGCCTTAAACCCTCCAATTGCAAAGGCGACCTCTGCCCCCCACAAATCATTAAAGACGCGGCAAGAGACCTCTCGCCATTCATCACCAGACTCATCAATGCCTCTTTTACCTCAGGAACAGTCCCCAGTAACCTCAAAGAGTCTTGGGTCCTCCCTCTCCTCAAAAAACCCTCCCTCGACCCGTCCATCCCGACCAACTACAGACCGATTACCACCGTCCCATTCCTGCTCAAGATTCTAGACAAGACAGCATACCAACAAATCCAAAAATATCTTGAAACAAACCACCTTCTAGGAATAAGACAATCCGGCTTCAGACCCCAACATGGGACTGAAACCTCCCTGATAGACCTGAAAGCCCAAATAGACGCCCTTAGAGATAATGGGAAAACTGCATTACTACTCTTGCTAGACCTCTCTGCAGCGTTTGACCTAGTCGACCATAAAATCCTATGTAATCATTTAGACTCAGCTGCCCACTTTTCACAAGAAGCCATCAGTTGGATTGAGTCATTCCTCAACAACAGATCCATGCGTGTCTTCTCCTCCTCTGCCGCCGCCGAGCCCATCCCCATCACGTGTGGAGTCCCACAGGGCTCGTGCGTCTCCCCCACTCTGTACAACGTGTTCATGAAGCCCCTGTTTGATGATCTAGATGGTCTGGGTATCACCTACACTAACTACGCCGATGATACACAGATCCTCATCCCGTTGATGGGAGATTACAACCAGGATTTGGCCTTGGTGAACAAGGTGTATCTCATCATCCAGGCATGGATGGCTTCGCACAGTCTATGCCTGAATGATGACAAAACTGAACTCATCATCCTTGGTTCCACTTCCAACCTAACCAAACTCGACCACAACTACGCCAACTTCATCATAGACGGGAACCTAATCAAGATTTCCAAAGAAGTAAAAACTCTAGGAATATACCTCGACTCCTCCCTAACCTTCCACAAACAGGTTAGCTCGATGGCATCCTCCACGGCCTACACATGTAAGCTTATAAGAGCAGCCAAACCCTTCCTCTCCACCCAGAGTTGCACTACACTAGCCAGAGCATTGGTATTATCCAAACTAGACTATTGTAACGCCCTCTACATAGGAGCCACCAAGCAAATCACCAACAAAATTCAGACGTTACAAAACAACGCTCTTAGGGCAGCGCTCAACATTCCCAGGAAGGAACACATTTCCAATATCAGGAAATCCCATAACTGGCTCAGCACAACAGACAAAATCCTGCTTAAAGTAGCATCGCTTACCCACAAATGTATGAATAACGCTGCCCCACGCTATCTGGCAGACAGAATATGCAAACACACCCCCATCAGACCCACCAGAACCTCCAATGCTAATCTGCTGACTGTCCCCAGGTTTAAACGCACCAAAATGGGTGGCAACAGCTTCCAGGTGAAAGCACCTCAACACTGGAACTCCTTACCACCATCGCTCAGAACTCCCCAATCTTACTCACTTTTTAGATGCAACTACATTCATTGGTTAAAGAACACGAACCATTAACACCTCTAACACCACACGGCTGCTCTCCGCATTGCATGCTTTAAGTAAATCTGTAAATCTGTAATATTAAATCTGTAAATATTTGTAATTCTTTAATATATTTACTGCATTATCTCCTGCCAAACTGTACACATGTTCCTTCATTGTCACACCGTAATTATGTAATGTAAAGTATAAGCAACCTGTAACCAAGCTTTGAATCACCTTGCTGCTCATGCGCCCTCATACCCTCGGGTCCGGTGCGCAATACAAATGAATAAACTAAACTAAACTAAACACACCACCACAGCACTCACACCAACCTGGTACACTCAGAACACACACCCATAGGAAGGCACAATAGAACAATGAGCACTTACCTCTGCATTCTCTCTCTGCATTCTTTCTCTGCATTCTCTCTCTGCATTCTCTCTCTGCATTCTCTCTCTGCATTCTCTCCTCTTGCTGACTCTGGTACTTCTGCTCTTCTAGCTCCAGCTCACGCCAGTGTTTCTCCCTCTGCTCCTCTTCCCTCTTCTCTTATCCTTCAGGCCTACCCTCATTGTCTTCCTTATCCTACCTCTCTTATTAAGTCTTCCTTTGTGAATTCTTGCTTTCCTACCTCCTTGAAGAATGCAATTATTCTTCCCATCTTGAAGCAACCCACACCCGCCTCATCTATTCCTGCCCACTGTTGGCCTCTCTCACTTCTGCCCTTTCTTTCTACAATTCTTGAGCGGGCTGCCTCTGCTCAGGTAAATCTTCACTCCCTTCTCCCTCCTCTTCAATCCGTCTTTCGTCCTTCTCACTCTACAGAGCGTGCTCTTCTGCATGTCTCACACTCTCTCCTCTCTGCCCGTCACTCTGAGCTCTGCTCTCAATCTTCTTGACTTGTCCGTGGCATTGGTCACTGTTGATCACGCTCTCCTTATATCTTCTCGTTCTACTTTGGCCATTTCAGGGTCTTTTCTTGAATGGTTCCACTCCTATCTCTCCCAACGGTCCTACTCTGTGCCCGGGCCAGACACTCATCTCCTTCATTTCCTCCCTTATATGGTGTTCCTCAAGGCTCTGTAGTTGGCCTTCTTCTTTTCTCTCTTTATACTGTTGCTCGTTCTACTCTTATCTCTTCATTCCATCTTTCTTTTTTTCTGTATGCAGATGGCAACCAGATCGTTTTCTCCTTTTCCTCCTTTGATTCTGCTCGCCACTCTATTGTCTCAAACTGTGTTTCTGCCGTTCAAAACTGGATCTCTCCTCATTCCTTTTCTTCAGCTCAACCCTTCTTAAACTCAGGTTCTGTTCTTTCCAGCTTCTACTATTCCTCCTAGTCTCCCCCCTCCGTCCCTCTATCCCCCCCATCTTCTCATCCTTTTTCAGCATCAGCGCGTAACTTGGCTGCTATCTTTGAACCTTCTCTCTCATTCTCCCTCGACATCGCTTCTATTGCTCGTTCTTGTCATTTTGCACTTTTTAACATCCGCTGTGCTTGCCCTTATCTCTCTTTTCATGTCTCAACACGTCTTCTTTGTTCTCTTGGTTTTTCTTGTATTGATTAATGCTCATCTCTAATGCTTAGTCTCCCTGCCTCCCATCTTCATCCTTTTCATTCTGTTTAGAATTCCTCCAGGTGTCTCAGTCTTCTGTGACATCTCCTCTACTTTCCAATTCACTACTCCCTTTTGAATCACGTCTCCTCTACCACTTTCTCTCAACGGTCTTGAAATGCACCCCTGGACTGGCCCCTCCTTATCGCTCTTCTTTACTCTCGTGCTATGTCCCATCTCGCCCTCTCCGATGACAGAATGATTTTCTTTTAACTGTTTCCAAACCCCCCCCTGGGCTTCTTCTCGTTTCCGCTGCTTTGCTCCATTAGCTCCCACACACTGGCACTCCCTTACGCTCTCACTGCGCTCTCCCACATCTCTGTCTTTTCCAATCAAACCTTAAATCTCCTCTTGTATCGCTTCTTGTCTGATTAATTCTCCTGCTTCCCCCGCTTCTGTTTTTACCCATGTCTATATTTTATCATGATTGTGTAGCTTTCTGATATATTTCTCTTCAGAACCTTTGGTGAAAGGCGCTTTATAAATTCAATAAAATGAAAATTAAATGAATATCATACAATTCACATATTAGTTATGAAACACATGGAATAGCCCATTGATCATGACAATATATTTCCAGTATTTTCCCGAAAATCATATAATTCACATATTGGTGAACAAGCACACAGAGTAGCAAACCTCCTGGCCCGAAGGGCTTTTTTCAGCGCTAATACAATGTATTCCTAAATTGCAATAATAGTATACAGTCTTTGCAATGAGTGCATTATACCAGTGTGTTTGTGTCAATGGTTAAAACAAAGAGAAAAGAGAAAATAAAAAGTAAATCATCATCTATCAAACTATCGTCGTCACTTTTTGGGAGAAAATTAAAAAGTTACATCTTTAAAAAATTGACCTTTACTGAAAAAATCACGCACTTGTTAGGGTTACAAAGTCACAAAGTCCCTCATCCCCTCTTCTGCTCCCTCAGAATAGAGCCTAACATGCAGCACACACTCCTTCAGAACAGTCTAGCGTGCAGCACACACGCCCTCAGAACAGTCTAGCATGCAGCACACACTCCCTCAGAATAGAGCCTAGCGTGCAACACACTCCCTCAGAACAGAGCATAGCGTGCAGCACACACACCCTCAGAACAGAGCATGGCGTACAGCACACACTCCCCCAGAACATAGTCTAGCATACAGCACACACACCCTCAGAACAGAGCGTAGCGTGCAGCGCACACTCACTCAGAAGAGAGCGTAGCGTACAGCACACACTCCTTCAGAACAGAGCCTAGCGTGTAGCACACACTCCCTTAGAACAGAACCCAGCGTGTAGTACTCACTACCTCAGAACAGAGATTAGCGTGCAGCACACAATCCCTCAGAACGGAGTCTAGCATGCAGCACACACATCCTCAGAACAGAGCGTAGCGTGCAGCACATAGTACCTCAGCACAAAGCCTAGCATACAGCACACACTCCCTCAGAACATAGCGTACAGCACACACACCCTCAGAACAGAGCATAGCGTGCAGCACATACTACCTCAGCACAAAGCTTAGCGTACAGCACCCACTCCCTCAGAGCAGAGCATAGCGTACAGCACACACTCCCTCAGAACAGAGCCTAGGGTGCAGCACACACTCTCTGAGAACAGAGCATAGGGTGCAGCACACACTCCCTCAGAACAGAACCTAGCGTGCAGCACACACTCCCTCAGAATAGAGTCTAGCATCATGCTGCGTGAAGCACACACTCGCTCAGAACAGAGCCTAGGGTGCAGCACACACTCCCTCAGAACAGAGCCTAGGGTGCAGCACACACACCCTCAGAACAGAGCCTAGCGTGTAGCACTCACTTCCTCAGAACAGAGTCTAGCATGCAGCAAACACTCCCTCAGAACAGAGCCTAGGGTGCAGCACACACTCCTTCAGAACAGAGCCTAGCGTACAGCATACTCTCCCTCAGAACAGAGTCTACCGTGCAGCACACACTTCCTCAGAACAGAGCATAGCATGCAGCACACACACCCTCAGAACACAGCGTAACGTGCAGAAAACACTCCCTCAGAACAGAGCCTAGCGTGCAGCACACACTCCCTCAGAACGGAGTCTAGCATGCAGCACACACACCTTCAGAACAGGGCATAGCATGCAGCACACACTCCCTCGGAATAGAGCTTGGCGTACAGCACACACTCCCTCAAAACAGAGCATGGCGTACAGCACACACTCCCTCAGAACAGAGCATAGCGTGCAGCACACACACCCTCGGAACAGAGCGTAACATGCATCACACACTCCCTCAGAACAGAGCCTAGCGTGCAGCACACACTCCCTCAGAACAGAGTCTAGCGTGCAGTGCACACTCCCTCAGAACAGAGCCTAGCATGCACACGCACTCAGGTGTTGGGTATGCAAGCCAGCATGAATCCCCTTAATGTTATGACTCCCCCCTGCCCTGCTAGCATAGCACACACTCGCTCAGAACAGAGCCTGGCATACAACACACACTCCCTCAAAACAGAGCATGGCATACAGCACACACTCCCTCAGAACAGAGCATAGCGTGCAGCACACACACCCTCGGAACAGAGAGTAACGTGCATCACACACTACCTCAGAACAGAGCCTAGCGTGCAGCACACACTCCCTCAGAACAGAGTCTAGCGTGCAGCACACACTCCCTCAGAACAGAGCATAGCGTGCAGCACACACACCCTTGGAACAGAGCGTAACGTGCATCACACACTCCCTCAGAACAGAGCCTAGCGTGCAGCACACACTCCCTCCGAACAGAGTTTAGCGTGCAGTGCACACTCCGTCAGAACAGAACCTAGCATGCACACGCACTCAGGTGTTGGGTATGCAAGCCAGCATGAATCCCCTTAATGTTATGACTCCCCCCTGCCCTGCTATCACAGAACACACTCCCTTAGCATGACGAAAGGCAGGGAACATGAGCAAGCAGCATGACGTTCCCTGTGACCTTGCAAATTAAATGGAAAATGTACATTTGGAGACACATGGCTTCACAACCACCGGACTATGTGCCCTGCTTATCTTGCGCAATGTTTGGGGTGCATTGTTTGGCAGGATCCCACGGGCCAGGTCCAAATTCGAACTATTCTAGGCCACAGAAAATGTTTGACTAGTTAAACGGCACAATTCCAATAGAAGCCGCATTCCTTTAGCCCAAGATAGAAATTAACTTGAGCAGAAACCTTATCTCCTCTCGGTTTCATAACTGTACTTTCAAGATAAACGCAAAATAAATGCTGTGACACGGTTATCTGCTAGTAGTCATTGCTTGCGAAGGGCGTTCTGCTTGTTGTGTGTGGGTTTCAAGTGGTTACTGAAACCTCATAAAATGTGGTCAGTAGTTTTTCATCAACTATTCTTAACCCTCCTTATTTTTGCCAGCTATGGCCCCCTCCCTCCTCCACTCTCCCTATCCATCTTACCATACCTGCCCCTGTGGAGTCCGAAACCCCAACATACATGCATGTACACTACATACATAACTCAGGGTTTGAAACCAAGTGGAGCTGGGAAGGATTGAGCTCCTGCTCGTAGCTTGGAAGAGTCTGGATAGCTTGATACCAACAGCTGCTTTTGGCTCCAACGACCAACTGATGCTGACCACTCACCTATGTGAATTTAACCTTGTTCATTTGGGACAATCTATCAATGTACATCAGGACACATCTATACGACATTTAAAGCATAGGGGGTCATCATTTTAACCTCATACATAATGGACAGAATTAGGTTCTGAAATATAGTAGGTGCACATTAGCATTTTATTTTGAAAAACGGAGACTGCATTTGTTGCATGGGAATAGACTGACTGAACAGTTGTTTTTTCTGTAACAGCACTCTGAGTCCCAGAACTCACCTTTGTACCAGTAGTGCTTTTCAGGCATCCATTGCCGCCGCAGGTACGCAAACTTGCACAGTCAGGAACTACAGTTCCCAGAGTGCCTTCACGTCCATTTCAAGAAACGTCAGGTGCTTCAGCGCCAGCGCTTCTGCAACGAAGCCAGTCTACGCCGGTCCACGGCGTCCAATGGCACACGGCCCTAATCTCTGCTCAAATTTTTCCAGGGAAAGGTCTGATCCGGTTAAGCAGGTATGGGCTACCCAGACCTATGCGACTTACTAGCCAAATCTACCATATTTCAGAACCTAAACCTAGTGCAAACATTTGTAAACACTAGATTAGAATCTAGCCACGCCCCGAAAAGGACCTGTATCAGCCACACTGAAGTCCCACATAAAAATTCCGACAAGAAAGAACTCACCTCAATTGAAACCGCAACTCATGTCATCAAAATAGCACTGTTGAATACCAGATCCCTAAACAAACATGCACAGGACATTCATGATTATATCCTGGAAGATGACATTGGTGTCCTGTGTCTCACTGAGACTTGGCTTCAGGAACCAATGGGGCCCACGGTTCACATCGCCGTGCCCAGGAATGATACCATCTATACCAATAATAGAGCGACAGGAAAAGGCGGTGGAGTAGCCATAATCGCCAAACAAGACCTTAATTTCTTCCCTGCTCCTATACAATGTACAGGTTGCGAGATCCTGCACCTCAAACTGACTCACACTCCAAATGATTGTATCAACCTGATAGACATTTACAGACCCCCTTCCCTTGCATCAGATTTCAATGATGAATTAACCCAACTATTGAACAATCTGAAAACATCTAATTCAGGGACAATACTGTTAGGAGACTTAAATCGATGGACCAAAGATCCTGATGCCATAAGCCTAGAGGAAGATCTATCGAACTGTTCCTACACCATAATAAATAAAGATCCCACAGCCGTCACAGGTAACCAGCTAGACTGGATAGTTACTAATAACACAGACATGACGATGCTAGGTACATATCCCTGCTTATGGTCCGACCACTATAAAATTGAATCTAAGTTAGTGCTCAAACCAAAAGCAGCTAAACCTAACAATTCTCCAAAAATGGTATTAGATAGAAATCTAAAAATAATCACGCCAAGCATCCTTTCAGAAGGCATTACGCAAATCATGCTCGATACTAAGGACACAGATTCATGCGAGGACATCATTTCCGCGTATAACAAACACATGAATAACATATTAAACAAACATGCTCCCCTAAAAAACAAGCAAGTCCGACCTAATATTAACCACCAGAAATGGTTTAATTCTGAAGCTTTGAACCTCAAAAAGGAAAAGCGGAAACTAGAAAGAATATGGCTAAAAGACCCTACAGAAAACAACAAAAAAAAATGGCAAACCGCTGACATGACATACAGGACCAAAATAACTAATTTAAAGAAAAATCACTATAATGAACAAATTGCTACTGCATCTAATTCAACTGGGAAACATTTCCAGATACTTAAAAATATTGAAAAACCTGTAGCACTATCTCCCTCTTTTCAACCCACTCAAAAAGACTGTGAAGCAGTTCAAACTGCGTTTCACAATACAATCATCAAGGCAAGAGAAACAATCTCCAATTGCAAGGTAACTAATATCCCTATTCCAGACAACACAGGGACAGATAAGATCGACTCACAAAGCCCAAAATTCCATTTCAAACCCATATCACTGGAAGGTATGAATAAAACCCTCTCAAGTATCAAATGCACTTCATGCACTGAAAATGTACTGCCCCCAAAACTAATCCCTGACAACGCTGCTATTTTTGCACCATTTCTGACAAGAATGGTAAATGCGTCATTTAGAGATGGTAACGTTCCAGCCACTATCAAAACGGTCACAGTAACACCATTATCTAAAAAACCTGAACTTAACCAACAAGACCCCGCAAATCTAAGGCCAATTACCAACTGCAACTTTTTATTAAAAATACTTGACAGGATTGCCACCGAACAACTCCAGGAATTTGAGGATGACAACAACCTACTCCATCCACAACAATCGGGCTTTAGGACAGCCCACAGCACAGAATCTGCGCTTTTAGATCTGCAAACAGAAATGCTAAGCATCCTCGACCAAGGTAAATCTGGTTTGCTGATCCTACTGGACCTCTCGGCAGCCTTCGATCTGTTGGGTCACCGGAGGCTCCGAGAGGCCCTAGATCAATCAGGAAACTGCTCTGATGAGGTCATAGACTGGGTGTCATCATTTCTGCAGGATAGGCAATCTAAGATCGTCTGGGGCAAACACTCTTCTAAACCAAAACCAGTTAATTGTGGAGTCCCACAGGGCGCAAGCTTCTCCCCTCTACTGTTTAATTTATACATGCGATGCCTATGATCACTTCTATCCCAACTCGGTATATTTTTCACCAACTTTGCCGACGACACCCAATTAGTGTTCGAACTTAATGGTAACTACGAACAGGACAGCGAAAAACTCTCGAGAATCTACAATATCATCGAGAATTGGATGAAGGACAATTGGATGTGCTTAAATGCCTCCAAGACAGAACTTATGATCTTCGGTTCTCCTTATGCTAGGAAAAAACTTAGTCCACAATACACCAAATTCGAGATCAAAGAGACACAGATAGCTATAGCAGAAAAAGTTAAAACACTAGGCGTCTATCTTCAGGCATCCTTGGGAGCAGAAGCCCACACTGCCTACCTCAAAAGGAATTGCCAATATGATCAGAAACTATTGAACAAAAATTAGACCCCTGCTGAGCCCACAAAACAGTACTACAATAGCAAGAGCCACAATTCTCTCCCGGTTGGATTACGGAAATTCCTTACTCCTAGGCGCAAGCAGTAAATGTTTAAAACAATGCCAAGTGGTGCAAAATGACGCAGTCAGAACAATCACCAATAAACCCAAGAGAGAACACATCACAAAAGACAGAAAGGACCTACATTGGCTGGCGATCGAGGATCGCATCACATTTAAAGCCATTACCCTAGTACACCGATGCTTATATGGAAAAGCACCGATTTACCTAAAAAAGCAATTCGTGTGGTACGAATCACATTGCAACTTGAGGTCTAACAAATCTGGCCTCCTGCGAGTTATTCCTACTAAAAAAGTTAAAGGATTAGGGTAGGGCATTCACGACCAAGGCAGTCCTCATATGGAATAAACTCCCTCCTGTGCTGAGATTGGAAACTAACCATCTACTATTCAGGAAGCAACTCAAGACACTTCTCTTTAAATAAGATCCCTACTTCCGTGAGCCAGTTAGCCCAACTCTGTTCCATATGTCTGTTACATGTGGCCTTTGGCCAGTCCCGTTTCTATACTCTAGTCTGTCTTTTTGTGAAGCGCTCTGATGCCTGCGGGCTGCAGCGCTATACAAATATATAAATAAATAAATAAATAAATATATTCGCCTCTTATGTGGAAGATTTGCAGACCGCTTGGCACTAGCGCCTTGAACCCCAGTGGTAGGTCCTGGTCATTGGTTTATGTTAAATACCCAGGAGCTGTATTTAGCTCTTGTTTATGCAATCTTAATTTCAATGACTCGATGATGAGTGTTCCACTACATTGACATGACCAAACCATGTTTGTTGTAACCATGGAACACAGGTGTGTGATGTGATTAAGCATTTCAAGTACTGGAAAAAGGACGCAGGGTTTACTTTGTGGTTCGATGTGTTGTTTCGGAAGATTAGACAGCTACCTGGGGCGTGTCGGGGCTTTGAGACCAGATGCACCAATTACAGTGTGACTGACTCACAAGCCAAGGAGTCAGACTCGCCATGGTTGCCAGTAGCTTCACAACACTTTATATAATACATGTTACTATTACCCAACTAAACCATAATCATGTTATCAGCTGCCTAAAGAAAAAAATAAAGTGCGTCTCCTGGGAGAATTCGGCATATGCACGCTTTCTCTTCTGGAATGTACTCAAAATAAATGCTGAATATTAAAATAATAAGCCCGCGAAAGTAGAGAAACCATTCTCACCTGCGTCATTACGTTACTCACACTTCTGTTTCTTAAAAATATGCCAAACAGAGCATCTCCTCAATTATGTTACCTAAGTCCTGGCATGTGTATTGCATACAAAACAAAGCACCTGTAAGAGACCACCTGTGCTCCATGTGACAGCCCTCCCCTTCACTCATCACCATTTTCAGACCTCATATTGCCGTCGATTAGAGCACTATTCAGCCTGTCGTATTCCAAAAATATATCAATGTTACTCTCGTATCACAAAATATACATGACATGATCCCTCTCAAATGTAGTTCCAGATTTAAAAACACAGATGGACATAAGTTGGTGTTTGAACACAAATGTAGTTAACGCTGCTCAAGTAGTGAGGTTAGTAAAAAAAAAAGTGCCATATTTTCACAAATACACTATACCAATTTCTTGGCACAATATTAAAATTTGAAATCACAATACACTGGTCTCGAGTTTCCTATGACTTGCTTAACACTTTGGTCTGGTCATTTTCCTTCTTGTTTAAGTTCATTACAGACTCTGCCTGGCCAGCATTATTCTAGTATAAAAACAGGACTAGAGCCAAAGAACTCCTCAGTATAAGTTTCTAACATCTCAGCCCTTTATTTTCATCTAAAGTGCAGTACGATTCCAACAGAAAACATGTCGACACGTGTGTGTTTCAGCCTTTCAACAGAGGGCCAGCTAGTAATCCACTGAGCTCTCCTCATTCTTTTCAATTAGACCTTCATCAGGACAGATTTCACTGTAAAGCCCGAAATCACACATGAGTTTTCTCAAACACAAAAACCTCTGAACAGAAATCCAATAAGCCTTTTTTCTTTTTTCCGATTTTCATCTCCTACAAACCAAAATCATACACTTCAGTCAGTCGTTCTCTCCTCTTCTTTTCACAAAACAATATATATATATATATATATATATATCACACACATGTTTACTTTTTCGCACTCATCAAGGGCTAGGAGAGACTTACTTGGGATTTTTTAATTTAGATCCCTTCATTGTAAATACAGGCCTACATGTACCACAATGCAATATGTAGGGGACCTAAAGGCCAGCCTCAGTTTATTATTTCACAACTGACCTGGTACAATGTGAGATCTCTGCAAACTACTCCATGTATGGTTCTACTTCGTTCAGACTTACACAGAACCCAGAAGTGCCTGTATGATAGTCACCTACTTGCAGTCATTGTTTCACACATGCACATATCTGGGTGCTATACATAAGATGCATACGAATCATAAATCTGCAATTAAAGGTGTTAAATCTCTTGCAAAAGATGGCCAGTCAGATCTAAGGGTGTGTATCACAGCTGGGAAAATCACAGCCATTATTGGGCTTCAGTTGTTTTTGCTCTAGCGGCAGGCAGAACATTCCTACAGATGTGTGAGTTTACGCTGGGGTGCAGGGGTACCCGGAAATCCATGTAGCTCAGGGAAACAGGTGGGCAAGGTCGCTGCTACCCCATAGCTTGAATCCAATACTGGCAGGAGAAGAAGTATTTCAAAGTAGTAAATCAGGAAGGTGCCACCGGGGCAAGGGAAAATGCAAAAGCTCCAGAGCAGAATGCTACAGAGGGCCCTATGAAAATTAACATATTATTATTACAGAAGGGGGACAGGCGGCGTCTGAAACTAACCAGAGGAATGGGGAGGAACTTACTGCCTGCTGCTCCATGATTGTTTTGTTTGTTTGTTTTATTTGCTTATATAGCACACCGAGCATAGAGCTATCTGGGCGCTTAATCATTATCATGATCATGTTGGAATGTGCTGGAAGACAGCAGAACTGTTTGGTGCATGCTTAACCCCCAAGGAAGAGTATGCTTGTCCTTTTTGCATAGACTTGCATAACAGCCTGGCAGTTAAGGGGTTGAGTAATTACACAGGAATGCATAAGAGCCCAGCAGTTAAGAGAGGTTCACAAGGCTTTATTCATAAAGGATCATTCAGTCCACGAATAGGCTTTGCATGCAGCCACCCATAGCTTATGCATTTGGGAGAGGCGGGATTGACCTGCTTATCAGTTTCATTGGTCTGTAAATGCAGCACAGTGACCCCATTTGTTTATATTGCTTACATATGCAATGCATAGCCTCTGTAATTGTCATACCTTTGTGCTTCCAAAGGCATTTGCATAGTTGCTGGTTCCCTTGGGATTCGACATCTGCAACACCAGGTGTATCGCAGGAAGTGCCGCTACAGTATGAAAAGCAATCGCGTGGGCGAAATAATAAGTACAGGGGAGTTTTGCACCTGTCCAAGGTATTCGGGTAATCAGGAACCGGCCCTTTGGAATTTTCTTAGTTCTCAATTGAGATATTGACCGACTTTCTACGTTCAATGGTCAAAGCTCGACCTATGCACCACAATAATTCCCACAACAAATCTTAAAGAACCGCGTTTGAGCAAGACGGGTCACCCGCGGAGCACACGTACCAGAGCATGAAAGATACTCACTTTCCAGGTACCCAAAGGTGGTAGTAATTCAAGCATTCAATGCTAAAACTGGTACTATCATTACTACTGAATAGTAATAAATGAGTAATATTACTGGCGCTACAACGCATGTTACTTCTACTATCAGTAGTATTACCATTACTGGTTCGTCAAGTGTGCTTGAGATTACTACTGCCTCTACCAGCACTAACTCTCACAGCTATACTAGGTGTGTTGCTACAACCTCTATTATCACTGTTACAAAGAGTACTCATCTGTAGAAGACACACAATGGTCTACATGGCAGAATATTTTATCAAGAGTATGATTACTGCCAATAGTAATTTTATTCCAAGACGTAGAACAGGGATCTGCAATCTTTGGCTCTCCAGGTGTTTTGGACTACAAATCCCATAAGACCTCGACAACATAGTCATTTGTGAGGGATCATGGGAGCTGTAGTCCAAAACATTTGGAGAGCCAGAGGTTGCAGTCCCTAGTGCTAGTGATCCTGCACAACCAGTAATCCTATAAATGACACTGATTTCACCAGTACCACTGTTACTGCCACAACTACTACTAGCATTGGTATTGTATTAAAAGTCCTGCTGTTTGGAGTATCATTTACGAGCCTTGTTACTACCTTTACTGGTATTGTTGCGATATATTGGGAGACCACCATTGACATTGTGAGTTCCTTCCCCCCCAAATTAAGGAGACTCACAACAAATCTGTTATTTTTATCTTGTTCACTCTATCCCTGTCTATGACTCATAGAGCTACGCAGGTGCCTCCCCCTGTGCCACAATGAGCGAAGAGCCAGACTAGGGTACAGAAAGAATATATATTTATTAAATAATACGTTCCTTTAATATTTGCACTAAATGATAACATGCGCCACCTTCGCTGTGGCAGAAAATAAAGGTTCAATACAAAACGCTCTTGTTGGTCCTCAGGCACCGGGAACACAGACCAAAGAAAGAGTTCAAACCTTTTGTCCCACAAATATCTTTATGTCAAAATGTAAACAATACCTCGGAACACTGAAGCAACTGCAACATTTTGCCAGGTTCAAAAGCAATTTCAGAAGCAATGCTTTGCAAGTAGAATTTCCCAGCGCACTTGAAAATGCGCGCCGTTTGTAAATCACAACAAACATTTAGATCTATTTTGAATTGATTGCACCCTTCTTCCTTCTTCACCCCCAAAGCAATACAAACTCTTTCCTTTACCAGGGTCACATACTCTCAGGAGAGAGTGTGCAGTTTTCAATTAGAAATGACACTTGGTTTCACTTAGCAAAAGCACTTTGCTTACCCAGCACCAAAGCCAGACATTCCGTGACCGCCAGCACCCCTCTGTTTAAAGGCCAGATCTAAGGATTGGTGGCAGTTAGACATTTCATTTTTGGGCAAGGACACCCCTTTCCATTGGGGAAGTCTGGGTTGACAAGAAAAATAGGTGTACCCAATGACATTACAGACTATAGTTTTTAAAAGAACACTGCGGATGAAATTTGTTAATTTTGAATGTTAACAAAATCACCCTGTGTTATTTGGCTGTAGGGGAATTCATTGAATTATTATTTATCAAATATACTAAGGATCTACTTCCATACCCCCACTCCCCTACCCATTCACTAAGGAGAAAGTTTTAAATCAAACAAATCCCAACCCACTTGATTCTGTTGGACAAGCGACTTATATTGGATTTCTTTGGGTTTGGCGCTCAGGAAAGTCAGCAGGGCTCCTCTTACAGGGACAGGACAGGGACATCAGAATCCACCATTAGTCTGGGATATTCTCCAGACGCTCTATTCACCCTCTGTCCTCTCTGCTGGAGTGGTTCACAGCCAGCGTCAGTATTTCCCAATTGCTGTCTTCCTAGGCAAAGTTAATCCAGCAGCAATTTTTAATCCTTCTGCCCAGATAATATTAAGGCAGTTATCTCAGGATTTACCCCGATGGTTTTCAGGCAAGTCTTCTTCAAGATTTGTAGTCAGTTCGCCCCTTCCCCATGGTGCAAGGCCTTTTTATCCCCTCTAAGCCAAACCCACTAAATTTAAAAATTAGAAGGTGCAAGTTTATTGGTTCAGATTTTTCATTGGAGGTTTATCCCCTTCTCCTCCCCCAAGGACCATCCTCTCTCCTGCCAATAGGCTCTTGGAATTCTAAAGTTCAATTGATGGGACAGAGGTATACACCTACTAGCATTTCAGGAATGGTCCACAACATTTCTTGAACTTTGGGGATTTTACAAAGTTCGGCCCACTTAGTAACAGCCTCTCTGTTTATCCAGCACTCCAATAAATGTCTCTGTCACTCATGAATGCAGCTTCTCTCAGGCCCTGAAACTTCACATCAATTGTCTTTCAGCTGGAGAGCTAAGCAGATCTGTTAGTCCCTGATGGGGGGAAGGTGACAATGTCCCATGGGCTGACCGTTTCCTTTCCATGCACAGAAAACTCGCTCATTGAAGGTTACATTGATTTTTACAAATGAGGCCCTCTATTTATTTTGTATAATTTGCATCTGTTCAAAGCCCTTCTCATATGTTCATTTTTCTCCATGTATTTCTTTCCAGCTTTAAATGCACACACTTTGAGAAATCCCAGTGTCTGTGTTCGCAAATGCCAATTCCCATGTAGAATAAGCCTTTTATTTTTCTTGGCCTTATATTTCACTTGTAAGGCCCACTTTGTAAGAGAATTTTTGAGTCCACTAGGCACCTTGGCTGTGTTAAGGTTCGGAGGCTGGCTTTTCATTCTGCCAGCGTCCCTTTCCATGAGGAGAATGTATTTCAGCACATTAGAGCCTTAACATGGCCTCTTTTGTTCATTTGATCCTGGGCCTGCCATTAAACCCCACAGAACAACATGCGAGAACACTACAGGTTATCTCTGTAGTGGGATTACTAGCTGGCTTTTTAAAGCGAAAAGCCTTTGAGTTGTTTGGAAGCACAAAGAGTGGTTCTATACAAGAATTAAAGAATAATAATAATAATTATAAAGCTGTCTGGTTTGGTGTGGATGGAAACACCGCAACCCAATGCTTACAGTCTTTGCCAGAAGAAAGTGTGCTTGTATGACTGATGTATTTTACTTGGATTTCTCTGCATTGGTTATTTACCCAGAGATACATGACATGTTTTGCATCATCCAAGTGTCACTCTATTCTTCAAAAGATTGTGTTTTCCTTCTGAGAGTGAGCCCTTCACCGCTTAACTGCTGAGTTTAAGGGAGCCAGAAGTTCTAAACCATCAACGGAATTGCTGACATTGGGCAAAATTGTGGTCTGCCTTCATCATGCAAAAAAGAGAGGGCCCTCAGCTTTCAGTAGCCCATTACGTGAGATAGCTCAGTGAGTTAAGAACTTGTCTCAGACATTGTATGCTAACTGAAATCACAGCTTGAACTCTCGCCGTTCATTCTTTAGAGGTTTGTAAAATTAGTACAATAAATACATTTTAAAAAATGAGTGCCAATAAAGTGGAAGAACAAAAGAATGTATTATAGCTTTCAGAAATGAGGGGAATCAGCCATGGAACGCAATACAGAAATGCAAATATATTGCTATTTTTAACAGAGAGCAAAGAAAAAAGAAGACATTTGTAACAGGCAAGGCAAAAAATAGATTTCAGAGCCGCTGGACTTTGTAGGGGTTTGGCAGAATGAAGCGGAATAATGCGAACCCAGACTGGTGGCAGATGTCCCGCTCTATGTCGTGGTAGTATGAATAACATACTTCTACTGTGGTACTGTTTGAGAAGTAGCTGAAGTACATTGTATGAAAGGGTGCTGTGGGTGTACCTATAACTCACAATAGTTGTTTTCACACAAATAAACAGCGCCACACGTTATTTGATTTCAAAGTCCTTGATTTATACTTCAAAAGGTTGAATCCAATCTCCCAAAGGAGTGCCCGTTTACATGACACGTGTTTCGGCTTCACACATACACAAAACATATATGTACATATATTTTATTTTGTGTACTGACAGAGAGTAGGGAGGGGTGATGGGTTGGATAGATAAGGTTCACACACAGAAAAGAAAAGAAAATGAGAAACAAAACATGCAATAAAAAAAATAAGTAATCATAAATGTCGATCTTCAATTAAATGTCCAATTAGTAATTCATTGGTTTGTGTCTGTTTATAAATTCCAGCTAAATTAATAGGCATTCATAAAACGACTGATTCATGGACTTTTCAAAGGTTATGGCTTTGTCAGATCACATCTGCTTAAGTGAAAATATTTTGTTTGGTTCTTGTCCCATGGTATTAGATGGAATGTTGCTTAAGGAATATGTATATACCCATTGCATATACAGGGGATGCCTAGTGCTTGCTATAAGGGGCATTGTACCACTGCAGCAGTAGACAAAAGGAAACTGGTGATCAATGTCATTTTGGTATATCTTACCATGTGTCCAATTAGTGCTCATTCATTGTTGAGTAAAGTCTAGGTTCCTTAAACGTCCCGGCTTAGAATCCCACCTCTAATACATGTTTCATTGTCATGCATACTGGTCTCACACTCATTCGTGATCAGTCCAAACTATTATATACTGATTCCTTGTTAAATTTAAGACGTTTATTAAAGATCTTTGGCACCCATTTTAAAGGGACACTTGTGTTCCTTTGTTTTATTTCATCAGCCCTGGCCAGCATCGTCAATGGTGATGGATCATGGGAGTTGCAGTCCAAAGTATCTGGAGAGCCAAATGCTGCAGACCCCTTACACATCTAATTGCAATGATATATCTTAGTAACACTTGCATAAAAGTTGCTCAAAGCCTTGGTCTTGTTTTGAAGGTGTGAACCTTCTAAGAAAAGAAAATGAAAAAAATACCACTGATAAAGAAGGCTGTGTGTTTCACCCACATATTGTTTGTTTATTAATTTCTAATGCGCTCCAGACCCGTGGGTAGCAGGGCGCAGCAAATAGGATAATGCGAAACCTTGCAATGTTGCAGATTATGCAAGTTACAGTAATGTGCAGGAATCACAGAATAACAGGGTAAAATACACAAAAAACGGTACAGATAGCATGCCATAATTCAACAAGGAGAATAGGAACAGTATCCGGTGTCAGGACCTGGAGATAAGGTGGGCAAGTGCAGCTAGGGAAATAGGGTGACTAAAGGTCATTGGAGATGATGTGTTGGATGGCGTTCCTTCTGAATAGTGGGTATGGTTGATCTGCTCTCAGGTTGTTTGGTAGTAAGTTCCAAGTTTTAGCAGCCTTCACTGGGAAGCTATTGCCACCGATAGTGGTTAACTTGAATGTGGGTACTACTAGGCAGTTGGCGTTGGCAACTCCGGTTGGTCTGATAGAGGTTTTTCTATGTATTTTGTTCATGAGGTAGCTAGGGGCGGCATTGTTTAAAGCTTTGTGTGTCAAAGAGATCATTTTTAACTGTATTTTGTTCTTGTAGATAGCCATTTATGTTGGCGTTTGATGGTGGAGATGTGTGCTCTTTTATTCATGCCAAGCGCTGCTCGCAAGGCGTTATTTTGTAGTGTTTTTAGTTTCTGGATGGTAGTTTTATTAGCGCCACTGTAGAGGGCATTGCAGTAGTTGATCCTGGAGAGAATTAATGCTCTGGCCTGGATCATGCAGCTGTCATTAGAAAGGAATGGCTTGCCAGCTCTTATCAGCTTGCAAGTATAGGCAGTAGTGGAGGCCAGCGATTTCACCTGTTTGTCAAATGACAGAGTGGAGTCTAGGTAGAAGCCAAGGGTTTTTACTTCCTTGGAGACCCTGATAATGTTTCCGTCAATATTGAAGGAGGAGAATTCCTGGCCTAGTTTGTTAATGTTTGCGTGTGACCCAAGATTCTTAGCTATGGCTTGTCGTCGTTCAAGCACAAGCCATGGGTGGCCATCCATGCTTGAACTATAAAATATACTCTATTCACCAACTCCGAGTCCTTACTATGATCCCCAGAAAGCGGGAGGAGAATCTGTGTATCATCTGCATAGTTAGTGTAGGTGATACCCTGAAGTTCCAGATCGTCGAACAAAGGTTTGGTGAAGATGTTGTATAAAGTTGGCGAGACGCAAGAGCCTTGGGAAACGCCACACATAGGATGCGGGTAGGGTCAGCTGAAGCCGATAGGGAGAATACTCTCATTGTTCTCTCACTCAGGAATGATTCCAACCATCTGATGGCCTCAGGAGAGAAATGAGCAGCAGAGTCCAGGTGTCTGCAGAGGACATTGTGGTTGACCAAATCAAATGCAGCTGAGAGGTCAAGGAAAAGCAAGAGTGCTCTCCTTCCACTATCTCTCAGCTCATCAATTTGGGTATTTAAATTGATTAGGGCGGTTTCCGTTCTGTGTAGTGTGCGGAAGCCGGATGTCTAGCTCCTAGGTTAAACAGATTAAGGTGTTTGTGTATCTGGATGTAGGCGGCTTTGTCCAATATTTTGAGGAGAAATGCTACTGTGGTAACAGAGCGGTAATTGGTCGGGATGAGCGGATCTAAAGTCTGTTTTTTGAGGAGTGGGAGCACCCAGGAGTGTTTTAGGTTAGCTGGGATAGTGCCTGACGCAAAAGAGGCATTAATCAATTTTGAAATAAATGGTGGGAGGCCTTTGGCAGCATCTTTTATTAACTGTTCTGGGCAGATGTCGCCTTTACAATTAGACGGTTTGAGCGAGAGTATGATTTTTTCTACCTCTAAAGAAGAAGTTTTGGAAAAATGTAATTTGTTGTTGTGCGCCTCGAGAGAGTCACTAGGTGACGAGGTATTGGGGATGTGCTGTAGCTGCTAAACTGTGTACTCGCCAAAAGGTGGCAGTGTTTCTCCCTGCCTCTTCTTGCACTGAAAAAGTCAAATGCTTTACTTCATCTAAAGCGCAATGAAGACATCTGTACCAGCTGGTTATTGCCCTGGACACCGCCGACAGCGCACGCCCCTTTCTGTAATTGATTCACAAATCACAAGCAACGTCATGTCTCAGCCCGGGGATTTTGCTTGACAAGCAAATGCATGCTGGAATTTGCAGTCTGTGCTCACTTTAATACAACTGCTAGGACTGCAGAAACAGGTCATAGAGGTTTGTGATATTGAAAGACCACATAGGGAGCACATACGACATGTGTGTTATCACTGGTAAACCTGTGAAAGAAGTTCACAAAAGTGTGTGGGGATTATATTTACAAAGTTTATTTTCAAATTGTAAGAAAAGAATATCCTTAATGTCCTCATGATCATGGTGGTCAATTGGGGAGTTCACACCGTTTACCAGGATGCACTGCCATGGATCCCCACATCTTTCTACGTCTCTTGGATGCTTTCATAACTTCACTGCATTTCCCAGGATGCTCTTCCATGGATCCCCACATCTCACTATGTCTCTTGGATGCTTCCAGAACTTTCCTGCATTTCCCAGAATGCACTGCCATGGGTCCGCACATGTCACTATGTCTCTTGGATGCGTTCATAACTTCACTGCATTTCCCAGTATGCACTGCCATGGATCCCCACATATCACTATGTCTCTTGGATGCTTCCATAACTTCACTGCATTGCCCAGAATGCACTGTCATGGATGCCCACATCTCACTATGTCTCTTGGCTGCCTTGATAATTTCACTGCATTTCCCAGGATGCACTGCTATGGATCCCCACATCTCACTATGTCTCTTGGATGCTTTCATAACTTCACTGCATTTCCCAGGATGCACTGCCATGGGTCCCCACATCTCAAATGTCTCTTGGATACTTTCATAACGTCACTGCATTTCCCAGCATGCACTGCCATGGATCCCACAAGTCTCACTATGTCTTTTGGATGCTTTCATAATGTCACTGCATTTCCCAGAATTCACTGCCATGGATCTCCACATATCTCACTATGTCTCTTGGATGCTTTCTTAACTTCTCTGCATTTCCCAGGATGCACTGCCATGGATACCCACATCTCACTATGTCTCTTGAATGCCTTGTTAACTTCACTGCATTTCCCAGAATGCACTGCCATGGATCCCTACACCTCACTATGGGCCTGATCACGACTTTGGTAGCGCTAATACCGCCGGATTTAAGGGTCTGCCAAATCAGGGCTTTGGCGGATTTCTCCCCAGCTCTGAGCTGGGGGGAAATCCACTGAGAATCCGCCCTATTACCGCCGGCGGGAAATCCGTCGCTGGTAAGAGCGTGAAATTTCCCCATTGAGCCCAATGGGGAATGGCGCATTCCCGAATGGGCTCAATGGGGAATGGGGATTGACATTACCGCCGAACTAGTGATCCGGCGCTATTAGCGCCGGGGAGTTTGGCGGTAGGGCTAATACGCCGGCGCTAATAGCGCTGGCGTTACCGCCCAAGTCGTGATGAGGCCCTATGTCTCTTGGTTGCCTTCATAACTTCACTGCATTTCCCAGGATGCACTGCCATGGATCCCCACATCTCATTATGTCTCTTGGATGCTTTCATAACTTCACTGCAATTCCCAGAATGCACGATCGTGGATCCCCACATCTCACTGTGTCTCTTGGATGCTTCATAACTTCACTGCATTTCCCAGAATGCACTGCCATGGATCCCCACATCTCACTATGTCTCTTGGATGCTTTCATAACTTCACTGCATTTCCCAGGATGCACTGCCATGGATCCTCATATCGCAAATGTCTCTTGGATGCTTTCATAACGTCACTGCATTTCCCAGAATGCACTGCCATGGATCCCCACATATCTCACTATGTCTCTTGGATGCTTCATAACTTCACTGCATTTCCCAGAATGCACTGCCATGGATCCCCACATCTCACTATGTCTCTTGGATGCTTTCATAACTTCACTGCATTTCCCAGGATGCACTGCCATGGATTCCCACATCTCATAATTTCACTGCATTTCCCAGGATGCACTGCCATGGATCCCCACATCTCATAACTTCACTGGATTTCCCAGGATGCACTGCCATGTATCCCCACATCTCACTATGTCTCTTGGATGCTTTCATAACTTCACTGCATTTCCCAGGATGCACTGCCATGGATTCCCACATCTCATAACTTCACTGCATTTCCCAGGATGCACCGCCATGGATACCCACATCTCACTAGGTCTCTTGAATGCCTTGTTAACTTCACTGCATTTCCAAGAATGCACGACCGTGGATCCCCACATCTCACTATGTCTCTTGGGTGCCTTCATAGCTTCACTGCATTTCCCAGGATGCACTGCCATGGATCCCCACATCTCACTATGTCTCTGCGATGCTTTCATAACTTCACTGCAATTCCCAGAATGCACGACCGTGGATCCCCACATCTCACTATGTCTCTTTGATGCTTTTATAACTTCACTGAATTTCCCAGGATGCACTGCCATGGATCCCCATATCTCAAATGTCTCTTGGGTGCCTTCATAGCTTCACTGCATTTCCCAGGATGCACTGCCATGGATCCCCACATCTCACTATGTCTCTTTGATGCTTTTATAACTTCACTGCATTTCCCAGGATGCACTGCCATGGATCCCCATATCTCAAATGTCTCTTGGAGGCTTTCAGAACTTCACTGCATTTCCCAGAATGCACTGCCATGGGTCCGCACATGTCACTATGTCTCTTGGATGCTTTCATAACTTCACTGCATTTCCCAGGATGCACTGCTATGGATCCCCGCACCTCACTATGTCTCTTGGATGCTTACTGTCATGATCTCTGCTTCCAAAAGGTCAGGGTTTTCCCAACTCCCTTGGAAGCAGATCCATAACCCAGGTTCCGAGTGCCAACAAGTCCCAATTGGGACCTTTTGGACCCAGTCCTGGCGCCAGTGGCACCAGGCTCATAAATATGTCCAGTCCCAGCGCTGGAAGCGCCGGGCTCATAATGCTTGGGTGGACTTACCTGCAGCAGACCATGCTGCTTACTTGCCTGCCAGTTGAGCCTCTGATCCTCTTCTGTTTGGAACTACTTTTCCTGTTGGGTGGGGCAGGAGCCACTCCCTAGGTTCAGAACACTGGAACTCTTCTGGAAAGCAGGAACTCTTTTCTCACCTAGGCGTGGCTGTGGAAGGAGACACCTAAGTACTACAGGAGGCTATTTAAACCACACCCGATGGATGAATCTTGCTTTGCGTTATTCTGCATCCTCTGCAGCAGAACGCTCACCGTGTCTTCTGCATCTGATCCTGGGCCTAAGGAAAAAGGCTTACCATCCTGAATCCAGTCTTCAGCAACACCTATAAAGACAAGAAAGAACAGGTTAGCATTACGGTCTTCAGTGACAGCGCTTCACTTACCTGGTCCATCGGCTGTCACCAACGCCTCGCGCTGCATTCCGGCATCTGAAAGACAAAGGCTTACCTGCTCTTCGTGCACTCCGGAGGTCTTCGCACTGCATTCCGGCATCTGAAAGACAAAAGCTTACCAACTCTTCGCACGCTGCGGAGGCCTTCGGCGCTGCATCCCGCATCTGAAAGACAAAACAAGGTGCGTTTAAAGACATTGGGGAACTTTTATACTCACGTGCCATTACTCCATTCCACATCTAACCCAGTGGGTATTCCGGCACCCTGCAGCCGCTCCGAACTTGTACCTGCAAAATAAAAAGACAGTTAGAGCGCATCGTGAAGCAGACAACAAGCACTTACTTACGTGCTTCCAGGCACTTCTATTCATCACACGGGCTCCATCTTCAACTCACTTCAGCCCGTCATCCGCCATCGCCGGAACCCTGCAAAACAAGAGACATCATTACTAAAGACTTTTAAAGACATTAGAATTACTTGAAACTTACCGTTCGTGCAGTAAACGACGGACAGCAGTCCTCTGAAGTCAAGAGGCCTGCTCCCCTTATCCAGTGAAGAAATTGGTTACAGCACCCTGCCCCGAGGCAGATGGAGAGCACGGCGTTCACTTACCTAAGGTGAGAGCGTTAACCTTTGGGGTTCTACAGGAGAAGAGAAAGGGAAGAAGAGAGAGACATTCAATAACCCAGTTCAGTAATCCCATATTTCCTATCTGCAGACATCTTACCCTTCGAGTCAGACATACAGTGCACAGAGGTCCAGCCCAAAGAGCCAGCCGTGTGTTACACATCACCTTTGAAGATACGGTATACGCCCAGTCAAGACCGGCGCCTCTACGGGAATCAGGTGAGCGTTACAGAACGCAAAGCCTACCGCAAAACTCCTGTCCAGGCGCTATGGAAACCTTGGATACCGACCAGCTAGCCCAGTTACTTGGGGAACTAAGGGCAGAAGTGCATGCAGCCCGTCAGGAAACGAACGCTCTAAGAAGGGAACTGATTATTTCCAAGGAGCGAACAGATGATCTCGCTAGACAATTGCTACAGTCACAAGCCGGACAGACCCCGTTACCCGCATCTGGGGGAAATCTTCCTTCTACATCCTCTATGAATCCAGTGCAGACCAACCTACCTGGGAATGTACCTCTGGCTCCGCCCGAACGATTTTCTGGTGACCCAAAGAAATTTGCAGTATTTATCAATCAGTGCCGGTTGCATTTCTTATGCCGGCCAGCAGCCTTTCCAACTGATCAAGCTAAAGTAGCTTTCGTGCTTTCGTACCTTAGTGGCAATGCGGCAGACTGGTCGATCCCTCTAGTAAATCAAGATGATCCAGTCCTCCATGATTTTCAAGCTTTTTAGCTCAGTATGGAAAAACTGTTTGCAAGACATTCACAGGGGCAGGCCTTGGACAATGAGCTTCTTTCGTTGCAACAAGGTAATCAAGACCTTTTGGCTTATATTGCGTCTTTCAACAGACTGATAGTGGAAACTCAATGGCCTGAGGACAAAAGGATTACGCTGTTTTATAGAGGTCTACGTGGAGAGCTCAAAGATGTGTTAGCCCAAGTAGTGAATCCCCCACAAGAGTGTTCGGACTATATAGACTTAGTCGTTCAAATAGATCACAGACTGCAGAACAGGAAGGCCGATCGTTCCAAGTTTGATGCTCGAGTATTTTCCAAACCGCCAACTCCTTCCAAAGGAGTAGACTCCGGGGAACCCATGCAAATAGGGGGCCTGAAAGGTCCTCTAACAAAAAAGGAGCGGGAAAGGAGAAAACAGTTGCAATTATGCCTCTATTGCGGAAACTCAGGGCACTTTCTTCGAGACTGTCCGGTGAAACCTGCCAAGAAGGCAGTAGGAGCTGCAGTTACCAAAGTTACAAACTCTGAGCAGGGAAACGACCTCGCCCGACAAGAATAGAGGTCCTCTTGCCGAGCGTGAAAACCAGTTCCGTGACCTCGCATTTCGTGATACCTATGGTCCTCATTAGCCCTGATAATCCGGATCGATTACATGCAATTGAAGCTTACGTCGACAGCGGTGCCATCGGCAATTATGTGGATCATGAAATGGTTTTGAGGATGAATCTAACTCTTTGTCCCAAGGCTGTAAAGGACGTCATTACTACGGTGGATGGGACGGAGATAGCCTCCGGACCAGTAACGCATACCACTCAAGAAGTGACGCTAGTAAGTCAAGATGGACACCATGAGAAGATCGTGTTCGATGTGATCAAGGCCCCTCAGTTTCAGATTATTCTAGGAATACCTTGGTTAGAGAAACACAATCCTCTGATCGATTGGCGAGCAAGAACGGTCCAGTTTCCAGAATGTGTCTCCACTTGTCACCCTCCACCTGGTGTTGCACTGGCAGCAATTTCTTCAGAGACTCCCCAGTTACCTCCCGAATACCTAGAATACCAAGATGTTTTCCGGAAGGATCAGGCTAACTCTCTACCTCCTCATAGGTCTTATGACTGCCAGATAGACCTGATACCTGGATCTACTTCTCCTTGTAGTAGAATTTATGCCCTCACCGAGCCTGAGAACCTTCACCTTCGACAATACCTGGATCAATACCTGCCAAATGGGTTTATTCGTCCTTCCAAGTCCCCTGCTTCTTCAGCTTTGTTCTTCGTTCCAAAAAAGGAAGGAGACCTTAGAACTTGTATAGATTATCGCTCCCTGAACCAGATCACCGTCAAGAATAGATATCCGTTACCTTTGATCCCTGAACTCCTGGACCAAGTCAGAAAAGCATGCATATATACAAAGCTGGATCTTAGAGGAGCCTACCACTTGGTACGAGTAAAAGAGGGCGATGAATGGAAGACGGCCTTCCGCACCAAATATGGGCTATTTGAATATCAGGTCATGCCCTTCGGACTTTGCAATGCCCCGGCCGCCTTTCAATATTTTATGAACGATGTCCTCAGAGAGCTCATAGATGTGTGTGTTGTTGTTTACATTGACGACATCCTCGTTTATTCTTCATCGGAATCTGAACATCGGAAACACGTGAAAATGGTCCTCGAAAGATTGCGTCAACACAAACTTTTCGCTAAGTTGGAAAAATGTGTTTTCAACGTGACTGAAGTTGAATTCTTGGGATTCATATTATCACCTAGCGGAGTGCGTATGGATTCAAAGAAGGTCGATGCAGTTCTCAAATGGCCATCACCATCCTCCGTAAAAGGTGTGCAAAGCATGTTAGGCTTCGCTAACTTTTACCGCAGGTTTATCCCCGAATTTTCTCGAATAGTCCAGCCCATCACTGCCTTGTTAAAGAAAAACAAACGTTTTGAGTGGTCTACCGAGGCGGAACAAGCTTTCCAGGATTTGAAGACTAAATTTATCTCTGCACCAATCTTAAAACACCCTCGCCCCGAACTCCCCTACATCGTGGAAACTGATGCTTCAAGCCTTGCCATGGGGGCAGTTCTATCACAAAAGGACCCGGTAACCAATCAGTTGCATCCCGTGGCATTTTGGTCCCGCAAATTCTCGCCTCCTGAAATCAATTACTCGATTACTGACAAGGAACTTCTGGCTATCAAGTCTGCCTTTAAGGCTTGGCGGCATTATCTGCTGGGGGCCCGACACACCGTTACTGTGATTACGGATCACCGAAACCTGCAATATTTGAAAACCGCAAAAGCCCAATCCTCTAGACAACTCCGTTGGGCATTATTCTTTGCCGAGTTTGACTTCATAATTACCTATCGACCTGGTACAAAAAACGGTAAAGCTGATGCCCTTTCTCGGATGGGAGTGGAAGAACACTTGATCAACCCTAAACCTGTACCAATCATTCCCGAACAAAGAATTCTGGGTGTAATCGCCACACAATCCATAGAGGAAGTTAAGGATAAAGCCAGGCAACTTACCTGCAGCAGACCATGCTGCTTACTTGCCTGCCAGTTGAGCCTCTGATCCTCTTCTGTTTGGAACTACTTTTCCTGTTGGGTGGGGCAGGAGCCACTCCCTAGGTTCAGAACACTGGAACTCTTCTGGAAAGCAGGAACTCTTTTCTCACCTAGGCGTGGCTGTGGAAGGAGACACCTAAGTACTACAGGAGGCTATTTAAACCACACCCGATGGATGAATCTTGCTTTGCGTTATTCTGCATCCTCTGCAGCAGAACGCTCACCGTGTCTTCTGCATCTGATCCTGGGCCTAAGGAAAAAGGCTTACCATCCTGAATCCAGTCTTCAGCAACACCTATAAAGACAAGAAAGAACAGGTTAGCATTACGGTCTTCAGTGACAGCGCTTCACTTACCTGGTCCATCGGCTGTCACCAACGCCTCGCGCTGCATTCCGGCATCTGAAAGACAAAGGCTTACCTGCTCTTCGTGCACTCCGGAGGTCTTCGCACTGCATTCCGGCATCTGAAAGACAAAATCTTACCAACTCTTCGCACGCTGCGGAGGCCTTCGGCGCTGCATCCCGCATCTGAAAGACAAAACAAGGTGCGTTTAAAGACATTGGGGAACTTTTATACTCACGTGCCATTACTCCATTCCACATCTAACCCAGTGGGTATTCCGGCACCCTGCAGCCGCTCCGAACTTGTACCTGCAAAATAAAAAGACAGTTAGAGCGCATCGTGAAGCAGACAACAAGCGCTTACTTACGTGCTTCCAGGCGCTTCTATTCATCACACAGGCTCCATCTTCAACTCACTTCAGCCCGTCATCCGCCATCGCCGGAACCCTGCAAAACAAGAGACATCATTACTAAAGACTTTTAAAGACATTAGAATTACTTGAAACTTACCGTTCGTGCAGTAAACGACGGACAGCAGTCCTCTGAAGTCAAGAGGCCTGCTCCCCTTATCCAGTGAAGAAATTGGTTACAGCACCCTGCCCCGAGGCAGATGGAGAGCACGGCGTTCACTTACCTAAGGTGAGAGCGTTAACCTTTGGGGTTCTACAGGAGAAGAGAAAGGGAAGAAGAGAGAGACATTCAATAACCCAGTTCATTAATCCCATATTTCCTATCTGCAGACATCTTACCCTTCGAGTCAGACATACAGTGCACAGAGGTCCAGCCCAAAGAGCCAGCCGTGTGTTACACATCACCTTTGAAGATACGGTATATGCCCAGTCAAGACCGGCGCCTCTACGGGAATCAGGTGAGCGTTACACTTTCATACCGTCACTGCATTTCCCAGGATGCACTGCCATGGAGCCCCACATCACACTATGTCTCTTGGATGCTTTCAGAACTTCACTGCATTTCCCAGAATGCACTGCCATGGATCCTCACATCTCACTATGTCTCTTGGATGCCTTCATAACAGCACTGCATTTCCCAGGATGCAGTGTCAGGGTTCTTTTTTGGCCCATAATGACTTTAGCATTCTTTGGTTCACCACTACATTTCCCAAAATGCACCGCCAGAGCATTTTTTTACATCTCAGTATTTTTTACGTACGTGTACTTTCATTACATTTCCTAGGATTCAGCGCCAGGCTCCAGTCCTCAATTCGTTCCGCCACCTTCCATTTACTCCTGTTCTTTCTTTAGGGTGACCAGACGTCCGGGTGAAAACCCGGGAAATCACCCTCCGTCCCGGGGTGCCGGGAGTTTTTTTCATTTTTGAAACCCGTTTTGGGGGCGACGGTAATTAAAACCATAATTATTTTTCACAACACTTTCAGAATTTGGAAGTTTGGCTTGAACCCCCAACCTCTCAGGTACAAGTCACAACACTTACTCACTGTGCCACAGAGACTGGCTTGGAAATTATTGTACAGCCAGCCATGTAATATCAATTAGAGCTAACGCTCGTTTTGAATTAATATGCCACGATTCACGGACAAAACTGCACAAATGAGATTGTATACAGTTTATAGAAAGGAGAAGTGATGGAAATATGGTTGGGGAGGTTGTGGGGGCGTGTTGGGGGAGGGGCGGTAATTGGTGGGCTGCGATGGGGTAGTCCCTCTTTTATGTTGTTGGCCGTCACGGTTTTTTGTTTTGAAAATCTGGTCACCCTATCTCTCTTGCTCTGTCTCGGGGCCTCCTGTGTGTCCTAGTGAAGTACACCGGTCTTTTCTTCAGACATCCGTCACATCTCTCCACCTCTCACAGTACTCCTCACACTGCTCATGGTTGTTAGGTGGTGGGGGCTGCCCTGGGCCCCCACCGGCACTCGCACGCACTCAGGCACACGCACACCAGGAACCACGCAGGACGCGTGTGTTCTGCTCTCGTCCCCGGCTCGAACTGCCGGAGGACCGTCTTTATTAACAACTGTGCATGTGCGAGCCTCGATCCCGCTCGCGCATGCGTATCAACCACGTACTCACTACGCAACATCCCTCCTTTTTCCCCAAACATGAAACCATAACAACTTATGCAATTAACAACAGTACTTCAAACGTTAACTGACAGTCTTACACCGGTTACGAGGCAGAGTCCATAATAAAGTCTTGGAACCTCTGCGGCGGCTTGCGCCCTGCCCGGCTCGGGGCCTGCGTGCCTCAGCTGGGGGTACCTCTGGTGTCCCTGGAGTCTCGGGCGGTCCACCGTCCCTCGGTGACGATCCGGCGTGCTGTTCGGGCTCCTGCATGACGATCTCTGGTTGGTCTGGCGCCGCCTCTATGCGCTTGAAGAACGACACATTCGTCGTGACGGTTCCCTGTGCATTGGCCGCAGTGATCATGGACCCTTTGACGTGGGTCACCCACAGCTGCTGTGCCTCATAGGGCAATGACAGTTTTCCTTCCGGCCTCCTGTTTCGCACCAGCACGGTGTCCCCCACTGCAATCGCTGTATCCGGTAATCTTCGCCGAGCAGTCTCACTCTCGTTCCGGGCAGCCCTTTCTGCTCGCACCCGGTTGTAGTCGATCTCCCACGGATCCCGACCTTCCACTTCAGGCAGCAGTCCTCGGGGTACCCGTTTAAAGAGGGCCTCCGCCGGCGCGACCCCAGTAGATTGATGTGGGTCGTGCGATACTCCCGCAGAAAGTCAAACAGGTTGCGCCGTAGGTCTCCCCTCCATTCAACGATATGCGGAAGATCTTGTTGAGCGTCCGCATGAAGCATTTCACCTCCCCATTGGCCCTGGGCCAGAGCGGGGTGACTTTCGGTGCTTTATCCCCCTTTCCTCACGGTAGCGAGCAAACTGCTGCCCTTGGAACGGCGACCCGTTATCCGAACAGATCTCCAGAGGGAAACCATGGGTGGCAAACATTTTCTCCATGGCCAGGGTGGTGTGGTCACTCGCCGTGGACTCAACCAGCTCCACCTTGGGATAGCGGGACCACTGGTCCGTCACCACCAGAAAGTACATTCCTCGGCCCGTGGACCCGAAGTCTGCATGCACAGTCCCCCATGGGCGTTCACTTCTCTCCATGGCTTGAATGGGCGGCGCTCTCTCCATCAGACTCGCTGCTTGGCATGGAATGCAAGCCCGCACAAATTCGTCCACCCTGCTCTCTAGATCCGGGAACCACACTTTTAAACGGAGACGTGCCTTCGTCTTTGCCGTCCCCTGGTGTCCCTTGTGGGCCAACTGCAGCACTTTGCCCACCAGAGCGCGTGCAATGACTATCTGGTGCCCCCTCAGCAGTAGACCGCCCTCGTCCACCGACAGCTCATGACGTGCCTTCCAGAGCACCCTCAAGTCATTTTGTGCATCGTCGCCCCTTCTGGCATTGTTCATCAACACTTCGCGCCATTCCCCACTTGACACGGCCTCCTTGATCCTCAAGAACACATCTTTTGCATTCGATTCATCTGCAATCTCCTGCCGCGCTAGGGCGACGGGCAGCGCTGCCTCCACCACCAGGTGCACTGCCTCAACACAGTCCGCCACCTCTGCCGAGTCCCTGGGCTGCCCAGCGCCCGGGTGTCGGGACAGATAATCCGCTGGATTGTGCGTGCCAGGACGATACATCAGCTTGACCCCGTACTCCATCAGCGAGAGCATCCATCTCTCGATGCGTGGTGGTGGTTTGGACGATGCCCCGGACATGATCGGGATCAAGGGCTTGTGATCCGTCACGACCACTACGGGCTTCCCCAGAATGTAAATACGAAAGTGTTTGCAGCCCCATAGGATAGCCAAGGCCTCGCGCTCGATCTGTGAATAGCGCCTCTCGGTCTCGGTGTGAGCCTTGCTGGCATATGCGATGGGCCACACGGTCCTTTGGGGATCCACCTGCATGAGAACCGCCCCCAGTCCAACCGGGCTGGCGTCCACCATGATCTCCAACTCCCGTTCCGGATTGAAGTAGGCCATCGTCTCCTGCCCCGACAGGGCGTTCTTGATGGCGGCGAACGCCCTCTGTTCCTTCCCGGTCCAGTTCCAGGCCACATCATTTCTGGTCAGTGCCTGCAAGGGTTCCGACAGGGAGGCCAAGTCGCGAATAAATCATCCACAGTAGTTGACCATCCCCAGCAAACTCTTGATTTCCGTGGGTGACCCCGGCGGGGGGGCCTCCTGGATGTCCTTCACCTTCTCCGGATCCGGGGAGATGCCCCCCGCGTGGAACACAAAGCCAAAGAATTCCAGCTGGTCTTTCAAAAACTCTCATTTTTGTTTGTGGAGAGTCAGCCCAAGGCCGCGGAGCCTTTCCAGGGTGTTTTCCAGGCGCTTTAGGTGTTCCGCCTCTGACTTCGCAAACACCAGGATGTCGTCTGACATGTTGATCACTCCTTTAAGTCCCGACAGGGCTCCCCTGATGGCATTTTGGAAGATTTCCGCTGCTGACGAGACCACAAAGCTGAGCCTCTTGAACTGATACAGCACCTCGTGAGTTGTAAAGGTAGTAATGTATCTTGACTCGGGGTGAAGCTCCAGCTGATCGTAGCCAGACCTCAAGTCCAGTTTAGAGAACACTCTCGCCCCCTGCAGCTCACCGACAATGTCATCCAGGGTGGGCGTGAGGTGACGTTCCCTTTTGATCGCCAGGTTGGGAAGCCTCATGTCCACGCAGATGCGGACTGCCCCAGGCCGTTTCGGCTTTGGGACCACCACTATTGGTGAGACCCAAGGGGTGGGTCCTTCCACTCTCTCGATGATGTCTAAGTCGACCATCATCTGTAGCTCCTTCTCCACCTGCGCCCTTAAATGGAACGGGATGCGTCGATGTTTGAGCGCTGTTGGCCTCACCGACCCGTCGATGTGAAGCAGTATGGGGTCGGCCTTTAGCTTCCCAATGCCTTGGAAGATCTTGTCAAAATGCTGCAGCAGGCGTTCCAGGTCAGTGTGATATACGGCAAACGTGAAGTGCAACAAGGTCAGCGCCTCCGAGGCAGCGCAACTTAAGAGGGAGTGCGGGCTCATGCTGGTGACGAAGAACCTCGCTTTTATCTTGCTCTGCCCGTGGGACACCGGCGCCACGAACACCCCCTGAATGGGGAGTGGGCAGTCACCTCCAAATGCAAATATTCGCGCTGTGGATTCTGCCAACTCGGGCGGGCCAGGGAGTGCTTCATAATGGTCAGTTGCTAACACACAAACCGACGCCCCCGTTTCTATGAGGACTGGGGTGGGGACTTCCCCGATGTTTACTGTACATGTCGGTTACCGGCTTCCTCCCGGGCCCTTGGTGATGCTTGAGATGAAGAAGATTTCTTCCTCCTCCTCCTCTGCAATGTTCAGGTCCTGCATGCCTTGCTCGACAGCGGACACGCCCCTCACCCTCCGATTGTTGCTCCCGCCAACTCTCGCTGGTCCTCTCGAGGCTGCTACCAGCGCGGTAGCCCTGCACACCCTCGCATAGTGTCCTGGTGTGCCACACCGGCCGCAGACCCTCGACTTTCCCGGGCACTCCCCCACGTGTGGCAGGTCATATCCGCAGTAGGGGCACGACTGAGCAGCCCCAGGCACTGGAGGGCCATCTCCCTTCTTTGGAGTCCATCTCGCCCTCCCTGGGGCAGAGCGTCCAATGGCAAATGCCTCTTCACCCTTGCTAGAGTGCGTGGCTGCGTCCATCTTCGCCCCCCTGGCCTCCGCCAGCTCGTAAGCTCTCCCCGTGTCCAGGATTTGCTGCAGGGTCAGACCAGGCTCTCGCAGTACTTGCCTTCTTAGCTTCCCAGAACTGCACCCTTGCAACAGCTGGTTACAGACCATCTCCTCCTCAATCACCCACCTGCAGGAGGTTGCCAGGTGTCTCAGCCGCACACAGAACTGGTCCAGCGATTCCTCTTCATGCTGCCTTTCCGCGCCCATGACAAATCTATCAAAATCCACGTTGGCCATGGGCAGAAAATGATCTCGTAGGGCTTGCTCCACCGCGTCATACGTGACCACCGGGACGTTGAGAGAGTCATAAATTCTGTGCACGTCCGTGCCTGCAGAATACACCATGATGGCAATTTTGGCGTCATCCTCCTCTTCCCCAGAGGCCCTGAAAAATATTTCCAGTTTCTTGACTCACAGGAGCCATTTCGGCCCCAGCTTGGAGGGTGGGCCCGTGGTGTCAAATTCAGGCATGGGGGGTAGTGTGCTGTGCATTCTGCGTGGGATGGGCGCAAGGGCACCCTCATCCTCTCCTTCTTCCCCCATGCTGGCGATCAGGCAGAGTACTCACGGTGGCACTTGATGGTGAAGGCGTGATCTCGGCACAAGAGGGGATGTTGGTGCTCCAAACACTAGAGAAAGTTGCTGGAAGGCCTGTAGATGCTCAGCCTGTAGAGTCTTTGCACCCTTGTGACAGCTTCCAATCCCCTGCAAGGGGAAAAATTAACCTTTCTTTTCCCTCTTTTTTTTTTTTTTGAATCCACGTCCCTGCAGCGGTCTAGGTCTGTGGGAGGGTCCAAAAATGGTACTTGAAGCACTGGGGATCGCAGCCGGCGCACGAGCACCCTCTCAGGCCGCAACCGCTGCAATCCCTGATGACACAAAATGGCAGCCGGCCGCACGTGTGAGTCCGAGATGACACGGAGCATCAATTCTCACTCCGATGCAGTCGGAGCAGGTACAGGACACTCCTGAGCCTCCTCGTCATCAGTGTTAGATGGTGGGGGCTGCCCAGGGCCCCCACCGGCACTTGCACGCACTCAGGCACACGCACACCAGGAACCACGCAGGACACGTGTGTTCTGCTCGGGTCCCCGGCTCAAACTGCCAGAGGACCATCTTTATTAACAACTGTGCATGTGCGAGCCTCGATCCCGCTCGCGCATGCATATCAACCGTGTAGTCACTACGCAACATCGGTAAGGTCTGCAACGTCCCTTGCTCCTCGGCTGACACTCTTCAGGCTCTCTGCCAATTCCCCACGACCAGGCCTCAGAACCCCCAGGTTGTCTGGTCCAGTTCTCTAGCTGGGGCCCGTCTCATAGCACTCCCTCTGCAGCTTCACCTCCAGGTTTCTGCGTGTCTTGCTTCAGTCCCGCCTCTTCCTGGAGTCCAGAGCTTCTTTTTCTCTCCACAGTGTCACATTTTCTTATACGTCTCTAGTCTTCACCCCATATGTGGAGAGTCCTGTGACATGCCACTTTGTGGTCAGAGGTCAGTGATGTCTGTTCTCAGGGTTTGACTGCCCGGGTTTCTGCTTCCTCGGGCTCTGCAGACCACAAATAAGTATCTTGATGTGTATGTTTACTTTGTCAGATCCATTTTGCACTTTCACAATTTATTAGAAAATGATCTTTTTATACACTGCCTTAAATGGCGAAAGAAAATGAGCTGATGCTCATCAAGGGGGCATGGACAAAGGGGTGGGCCCTGCCCCCCTACCCCGTTAGGCCACGCACCCTTATAGGGCTCGGCTTAATGGGTTACAAACATCCCCCTCTGCCGCCAGGCAGCTCTTTGCGGGCATCAGCACCCACTCCACCCTGGCTAACCCCGGCCCACTTAAAGCCCATGTTTTAATATCTCTGTTTGTTTTCTATTTATAGACTGCACTTTTGCAACACTTTGTTTGAGATGCACACCAGAGGAATCCTAGTTTGAAATGTGCATTTCCTAACTCTGCACCATGTGTGTAGAAAAACAGAAAGGCTGGTCTATATGGTAAAATGAAAACTCTTTTGTGCTTTTTTAAATTTTATTTGAACATTTATAAAGCGGACATAACCTAGAGGTATCTAGGCACTTGAACTTAAGAATTTGCTTACAAACATGTGGTTCTTGCTACACAGGTTAGAGCGAGTGTCATAGACATACTTACATAGCAATGCATTGCAAACAATTCTCATCGCATCAGTTTTTCTTAAGTGCGATCATTACCATTAGTTCAATCCAGCCATATAGTGCCGAAGGTTGATCTGAGAATAGCTAGATTTGTCACTGTATACTTTAAGGAGAGTTTTGCTTGAAGAGCAGGGTTTTTAGATCTCTGCGGAATGGCCATAGGGATGTGTCATTCCTCAATGATGATGGCAAGGAGTTCCAAAACTTGGAAGCTAGATCCGCCTGCTTTCTGTTTCTTGAATCGTAGTGTGACGATTAGGTTGGAGTATTGGGTACGTGTAGATCTGATGGATTGAGGTTTAGGGATTTCATTACAGAGGTAGGCAGGTGCGTTGAGAGACATTTATGGGTAAGTGAGAGGATTTTGAATTTGATTCTTTCATGCAATATGAGCCCATGGATGTGTCGTCTAGTGGAGGAGATGTGTTCATGTCTGGGTATATTCAGTACTGCCCTAATTGCACTATTCTGTACCGTGTAACTCTAGCGTTGTACTTGATGGGGTGCCATAACATGCACGCTTCTTTGACCCCACCCTCCTTACCTCACAGTGATTAAAAAAGTGAATTCATGATTTAATCTTTTCTAAGGTGCTTGCTACCGGTGACTGAAGCGCAACAAAGGATTGCGATGCGATGTATTGTTTTCAAGATGAACGCGTTACCCCTGAGCTATCATCCCGAGACCGTGGGCTCAATCGTTACAGTAGCCAACAAACGCTACAGATTTGAAAAACCTGTCAATTACAGGTACAATTACAATAGTCTGGGTGTGGGTCAAACACAATCACAAAAGGACATAAGCTAAGGATACACAGCAACAGAGAAACATTACATAATGTGATGTAGAAAGTGCCAGACTCTTGGGGCAAAGCTGGAAAAGTATCAGAGACTAACCAAACTGTTGGGAAAAGTCCCACTGCACCCACTTTTCTTCCAGGGGGGTGGTGTTCTAGGCAGTGCTTTTGCGGAGTCAGATAGCACCCCCCACACATGGATCACATGATATCTATTTTTTCAGTAGGTTGTGTTACTTGTTATTCGCTTACAGGGGGGGGGGGGAGAATGTGTGTGTCTGCACGTCCAGTTGTGTCCCTTATGTCCCTGAAATGAGGCACACCACTAACATTCTAGACCCCAAAGCTTCTTGGCAATGAGGGAATAGGGCATGTGTGGCAAATGTTGGTGCCCAGAAAATATATTCATTAGCGCATGACTACCCTGGTCTCCTGGCACTATGGAATATTTGATCTGCACAACAGTTCTTTGGCCAGGGCAGAGGTCGTGGGTCCCCCCAATAGAGGGGCACATAAAGAAATTCAAAATCGAACCAAAAGGCGGAGGGAAAACTAAGGGCATCATAAAAAGAGTCGGAACGTTTCCCGGTGTGGGCTTCTTCCGAGGGATTGCTGTCACCCACTACATGATGGTAGCTCAGCCGTACCACAGGTTCCCGGTCCTAACACCACATCATGTCAAGAATGTGTGCAGGTGTCTGCTGTGCCAGCATGAGGGCACCGCGAAGATTGATGATGGAGGTCACCATGGAAAAACACACAGGCCATCATTACTCAAGATCCCTGTGGATTTAGCCTGCGTTTAGCAAGCGCTAAGAAGCAGGCAGCGTTCACAGGGATTCCTGCATTAGCATCCGTGTCAAAATCCTGCTGCGTGAGGATTCCTATTCCAAGCTTGGAGTGGAAAAACACACAGAAGTGATTTTCAGATTGGAGCGGAAAAACACAGAGAAGGGATTTTCAGATTGGAGTGGAAAAACACACAGAGGGGATTTTCAGCTCAGAGCGGAAAAACACAGAGGAGATGTCCATCCATCCTTCCCACTCCATGCAAGGATCCGGAAAGAGAACAATGGAAAGTTTGTTTCTGAGTGTTTTCGGTCATCCGTGCCATTTTACTCATTGAGGCAGTAAATGTTCAGAAGATCACAACACCAAAACCCTGAATAGTGACATTGAGAAATAACAAACCTTCTGAAACTTTAGCACAGACACTTTCTTAGGTGACAGGGGTTTCCCTTACTCTTCTGATTACGGGTGATCGCAACTGTCTCTGTAAATGGAAACGTTGCTCCAGCAACATCTACAGTTATCGCCGATTCAATGGAAATAAGCCTTTCGTGCAAAAACACGCCACCAAAACACCATTTGGTGGTTTTGTGCGATTAATCACTCATTGCATGAGGCAGAAGTTACAAGGCGTTATCAGCAGTCTGTTGTCCATGTTGATGGTCATGTGATCCAGTCGTTGACATCACGGCGGGAGGAAAGGGAAGGACAGAAAATGTCCTGCTGTCTAGGAGCTACGTGCCACATAGCAGAGGTCGTGCCACCTAGCAGAGGAGCAGTACACAGCATTGGCAAGAAGAGGGGAGGGCCAATAAACTTAACCCTTTGGCCCTCCGACCGGGGAAAGTAAGAGGACTGAGGACAACATCCAGGGCATGAGAGATGTAGGACTTTGACCCGGTGGAATGGGAGGATGGGGAGGAATTAGCCCTCGTCAAACAGGAAATGCAGGCAGCTTGTGAAAGAGGGGGCGGTGGGACTGAGAGGACGGTGAACTGATACAGCCTAAGCATTTCAAGTTGGTGATCTTTGACCCAAGGAAACAGCACTGAGATCAAAGTGAAAGAGCAGATGTCATATCAGGTGAGAGGGTGAGTTGGAGAAAGCAAGATTGGGAAGGTCCTCAATGAAAGGAGTACCATGGGCGAGGAGCAAGCAGGGTTAAGGGGAGGAATGGGGAGACAGAGCAGGGTGCCTGATGGACACTAAGATTTAGTACAATAGAGATGCGGAGTGTGCGAGTTGGGGAGTACTGGGAGATAGAGGCGGCCAGGCTTGAGGGGATGGGGGCAAATCCACAAATCAATTTGAAGACTAAGAAGAGATACTGGAAAATGGATCAGTGGGCATAGATAGCCCCCCAATGTGGGGGCAGTAAGCAAGGGTGGGTGGGGGAGGAGCAAGGAAGTGTGTAGACAGTGCAGGTGTCAGAGTTTAGAATTGTGCTTTGAGGGTGAAGGAGTAGGGCGGGCAGTTACTCGGGTATACTGAACACCAGAATAGAGATGATGGTTTTTGTGAGTGGTATGTGAGAAGGGGGAACTTTCCCTGATGTTAAGAAGATTCATTCCTGCTTCTGCTTGGTGGGATTCATACATTGATGGCGCTGAAGTTTGCTGGTCTGGTAAGAGATGTTTGGGTGCGTATGTGGTGGAAGAGGTGGGGCGGGCTGCAGAGGCAGGGAGGTAGAAGTCTTCGGGCTTGGAGAATCGAATTATAATGCGACAATGAAGTCTTGGAGGACTTTCAGTGCACCACGAGGCGCTGCCTAATGCACCTCACATGGATCAGGAGAAGGGGTGAAGAAAGACATCTGAAGCACTGGAGGAGGAAGTGAAGTGCCTAGAATGGGATGATCGTCTGACCCAATCATCCGCTGCCCGACAAGAGCTAATCAGGAAGAGGTCTGAGTTGAACATATGATTGTCAGATAAGATTGAATATTCGCTGCTTCACCTGAAGCAATCATAACACAAGGGGGGACAGACAGGTGGCAGGTAATTGCCACTCCGGCTGAGGGTCCTGGAAAGCAGTGTATCCAATTTAATGACCTTGCGTCTGTGGCCCCATCGCGGGTCCCGCAAGAAAAATTAATCAGAGGTTCCGGGCACTCTGTGAGGAGCTGTATAGCTGAGGGATGGAGATGGTGAAACTGCAATGGAGGGTTTTCTGAGTCACGTTCCTATGCTTGCACTCATTGAAGGGAACTTGATGCTTCAGGAAAGGCAGCTCATGAAGGAAGAGAACAGGGTAAATGAAGGCGAAACCCTGGGGCCAAATGGTCATCCAGTAGACTTCTACAAGGAAGTGCCAGGAAAGTGCTTGAGCGAATGCATGGCACGTTGAACGAGGCACTCGAAGAAAGGATTCTGTCAAGAGCATGAGGCAGGCATTGGTCATGCGAACACCGAAGAATTACATGAAATTGACAAATTGCAGGAGTTGTCAACACATTATGGATAGCAATGTCGTCGCCAAGGTCTGCCTAGAATACTGGAGAGGGCGTTCGCGAAACTGGTCCATGCAAACTAAGAGGGAGAGTTACAGCCGATAACCTGATACTCAAGACCTTCGGCCCTAGTCTCTTTGGAGGTGCATCATTTGTGTTAGCAACAATCATGGATTAAGACAAAAAAGAAGGCATGAAAGTGCAATCCAGTGGTAGAACGCAGCGAGACAGTGATGTGGTCAGATAATTTGGGGTGAAGGATACAAAGGATAAGACCAGCGTGCCTTCAGCAAAGAGGTTGTGGGAGGAGATAAAGCAGGAGATATGTTTTGCATGATACGATGCAGATACTTGGGGGACTACTACTAGAACCGTGTAGGATTAAACAGACTTGCGTTCCAAGGGTAGAGCTGTATCTCTCAAGCATGTAGGAGTCAATATCGGAAAACCAGACTATGGTCTGCGGAGGGGTGGAAGAGGAATAGAGAATAAGGAGTGGTCCATAGTATCAATGGCTGCCGAGAGCACACTTGGGGAATGGGAACATGAATGAGAAAATGGGAATATATGAGTAAAAGGTAGGGCCAGGAGTGACAATCCAGGGAATCCATCCCTTCTCCCCAAAGGGGAGCCCCACCCACCCCGTGAGCCTAGGGAGGAGAGCCTGCTCCACAAAACCCCCCCTAGGGGTCAAGGCAAGTCAAACCTCACACAGAGAGACATCCCCTTTGGGGACAAGGGCTGCCGTTCCTGTGAGGAACACCCTAAAGGATACCCCGAAGAGGCCTACTTGGGATGATCAGAGCTACAAAAGAATATACAATACAGACACTTGTACAGAGAGAGAACTAACATTTGTTATTGTCAACAAGAAACAGCATAACACTTTAAATAGAAATCCCCATTTAACCAGGACATGGAGGCTGAAGCAAAGAGAGACCCTGCAAAAGCAGAGGGAGCGAGACCCGAAGGTCAGCCAGGGAAGGCGCAGCGTGAAGTAACAGCTGAGAGGGCAGGAGACTCTGCAAACTAGCGTAGCCCACGAATTTGGAAACTGCTGTGGAGCTGAAAGTAGAGCGCTGGATACACAGCCTCCTGGAGAGAGCGAAAGGCTAATGTGGTGGCGTGACCATAGTGACTTTGTGGTGTACCAGTGGTCCACAAAACAACACTAGGTTGTCAAAACTCCATACCGTCCTGATACCCGCAGGACGGCCTGTCCATCCAGAAGGAGAGCACAGTAGACAGGACAGTGGAGTGACCAGAGAAGCCGAGGAAACAACAAACTCAACAAACCCTGAGCAAATGGAGGGCCTGGGGCATTGTCTCAGAGAATCCAAGGTAACCAGGAGAACAGGAGGTCACCAGGGAATTATTATGACACTGTTCCTACCCATCCCAGTCGAATCGACAGGAAATTAAGAAAGTGAAAAGATGATAATGAGAGAAACCTGAATGCAGTACATTTTTAGTGCTATATATGTCAATAGGCAGAGACTATGAACGAGCAGGAGAATCCTATGAACAGAAAGAATACTATGAATTAAAAAGAAGAGACGAGAACCCCAAGAGGGAAGACTGCAGAGTCTGGATATCACTATCCTGGTAAGAGGGAAAGTACCCCTATATAGGAAAATGAAAGGGGGAACCTAAATGAAAGAGAATGTAATGAGTTGAAATATAAAGAAAACTCTAGAGTTTGGAAAAAACAAGAAGGACTATCTAGGAAAGAAGTGAATTATAATCGCCTGGAAGGCAAATACCAACTGGAGGACCAAAGTTACACAAAACCTTTAATATGGATCAAAGTATTCATCCAAGGTCAAGTAAACCAACATTTGAGAAAGAACAAAAGTCTAATAAAGTCTAGAAAGAGTTACACAAACTGATTAAGGAGTCACGAAAGCCTATTTTTCCCCTGCACTTTCCTTTTCCACCTCCCCTGTACTTGCGCAATCTCAATGTCACCTGGCCTAGTAAGATCATTGTCTCTGTCCTCCCTCTGTTCCCCTCCCTTGCCTCATCGCACCTTGAAATACTTGTGTATAGGCGCGTAACAAATGCCATATCATATCATATATGAAAATTACCTTCTAAGACGAACCAAAAAAAAGGCATTTGCAGGAATCAAAGCCCGGGAGAAGGAAGTCATTCTCCTGTCGTTAGTTATTAGAATAGTGGTTGGGTCAGTTAGGGTTAGTTTTGGACTGTGGACTTATTCTTTGGGACATTCACAGATGACTGACGAGCACCTTAGTTTGATAGGTAGGAACACCCCATAGTAATAGGGCAAAGTTAGGCCTTATTCCTATTCCTTAATAAACCCGTATTTGAGATGTCCTCAGAGTGTCTGCATCCTTCTTCTGACCCCCACACATGAGAAGGAAAGGACAGGAATGGCAGGACGGAGCTTTGACAGCACAGTTTTAGAAAATGTACACCAGAACGAGAACTAAATCCACAGCATGACCTGAGCCGAAAGCACATGTAAAAAGGTGCTCCGTGAGTCACAAGACAAATCCAATACGTTTATTCACTCTAGGTAGGATTCCTGGGCAATTATCGATTTCATCGCTAATTGATGAGCAGTTGCAAGAAAGTGACACAGTCATTGACAGGATATCATTCTAGCACACAGGGTTACATGTGCTGTTGTGATCTGGTGATAAATTGAGAGAAGATTTGCCTAACTTGTGAGGTAATGAGTTCTTCGCCCGTGGCGACAAAGGGATCTGTTGGGAGATGGGTGTCTTTTTCTTTGAGATTCTGTGCACGCAATTGGAAAATTATCCCTCAATTCTTGGAAACTAGGGACGGTAGAATTGAAATGTCTAATTTGTGATACATAAGCACTGCCTGTGGAGTGAACAACAAAATGTCCTGCGAGTCTGCTGAGCGCCTCTGGAAATAAGAGCGGCCTAGCATCGTTTTTTTTTGTATGCTGTAATTGAATTTCCATCCTCAGCGCAACACGCTCAGGTCTGGATCTCTAGTAAAATTGAGACCTGCAGCACAATACACTAACTGCATCCGAGAAGACAAGCGGGTGCTTGCCAAAACCAGGTCGATTGCAGCTGCACCTGCCAAGAGAGTCTGGCAACGCAAACACACCGGGGAGCGTTGCATCCTCCAAAAATGAACACTCAGCATCAAGGGCCGGTACAGGGAAAACACACATTGTACGGATCCTGTCATTTAGTCATTAAGACGTGCAACCAAAATCACAGGTGTTTCTCTTGGAGCCGTTCCTGTGAAAGCAACGTGGCTCTACAAAGCGTGACCCGCCGCAGTGCCAGCGCGTCCCTTCTGGTGGTTGTAATGCCTGCTACAGGAAGAATCTCAGAAAAGAACACCTATAAAAAAAATCCTTGATTTGAATCACTAATCGGGGTAGACAAGTAACCCTCTTTTGCTAAAAATCCTAATTCTTAGTATGGACATGAGGGCTTGGTCGGAGCAAATCGAGATACGCTCCGATTCCTTTAAGGTAAAGCATGTTGGCTCAAACCAGATTGTTCTAAGGTGGGGGTAAGCACAGATCCACTGGTGCAGTAGAGGTTCTGGAAAGTTCTCCAGAATTCCAGCCGCTGTTGTCATTTGTAGAGTCAAAAGGTTTTCGTCTGTGGCCTAAGACCTAAAGCGTGTTGACCCGGCACTGATCGAATCTGGCTTACAAGAAGGACTGTCCTTCTTTGCCAAGATATTTGACTCTATCTCTTGGCCAAGGATTGGTGGAACTTTGGTCGTGCAAAGTGGCGGTCAACAGTGAATTGACCTACTTGAGGAACATGGGGATTTTCCAACAGGCTGGTGTCTAGGAAAGGCCAATGGATCCAGACTGTATCCACATGTAATGCAATGTAACTGACTATACCACCAGCGCTAACAACCTTTTAGAGGTTGCCTGTGATGGGGACTTCACCCTTTGGCGACACCAGATATGGGCTTGAATTTCAGACCGCAGGCTGGGTTTTCGGCTTTCGAGGTCACACGGCGCCAACAGTAGCCACTGTTCCCTGCAGCTTCGATCTGCTGCGAGAAATAATAATTACCTGAACTGGACTCGACCGAGCCGCACACAGCTGGAGGGTTTTCAGTACCCATGGCAACGAGAGAGCGCGCTCCCACTGGCTGCCAGGCAGCCTGAAGATGCTCTTGGAGTCAGGAGTGGTAAAAATAGACTCTTTTTTTTTTATGCTGCTTTTTTCACAATTACTAGTAAAATTAGTTGTTGGCCCATCGGGTGGGGGATTGAATGCTTGGCTCACCCGGGGAGAGAGGAAATGAAACTTTTGGGGTGGTCATTTCTGATTAAGCAGTAAACTCGTGGCGCTTGTTGGTCGGTGAATATTGGAACCCTTGAAATTGATTTATTTGTGTTTTCTTGTTAAGCACACGGTATACAGGATGCTGTCAACAGCTTCGTCGACGAAGCACATGAACCTGCTCTAGCCTGTTCTAAAAGAGATCACATCCGTTTTTCTAAAAAGAAATACTCTATGAATACATGAACTCTGTCGAGTTACTGAATTATCCATATAACCTACTTTTATTTAGGACAATATTACATTTAGAAACCTTAACAATACAGCTCCATGGACACATATATTGACCAAGAATTTTGCTCAAAGTATCGCAACGTTTCCAGTGTCATTTTGCTGATTTTTAGACTAAACAGATACATAAATAAATACATGAAATGGAACTTTGTCCTTTTTCCAATGGGGGCAGTGATAGGAAACATTGCAAATTCATCAAGCAATACAGAATCAAATGATGTGATCCGTGGAAACCCAAGTCCTCAGAGGGAAAATGGGCTTCCTTGTACTTGACTTTACCTCATTGGAGTCGACGCAAGACAGAATGTTTGTTATGCCTTTTCTTTCCCTGTGCGCCTAGTTTTAACTTCACACTGTGGGCCTCATTCATGCACTATAAGAAATCCGTGCCCTGTTTTCATGGAATTGTCTGTTCAAAGTAACCGTATACACAAGTTGTAGCCGGACAGCCCCCAATGCGCCGCCATGCAAAGCAAAAACAGCTCCAACAGCTCCCTTTGCATGCACCCACGGTGGTGAAAATACGCACCATTCGAACAGTGTGGGTGGCCCCCAAAAGCCGGCCTGCATGTCAGGGACACTGTACGGGGTCCCACGTACCTGTAATCGGCCCCCACAGACATGCGTGCAGTTTCACGCAAAGCATTTCTTTTCCTGGTCAAACTGCATGCAAACCCCAGTAAACAGTTCCTGCACCACGCTATGCTACGATTGCGCAGCGCTAATTGCAATCGGAAACCCATCTGTGGGCACGCATCCCTAAATCTGACCTGTAAACTCACCTCCAGAGTTGTGATTCCTCTGCACAAGTCCCAGTGCCTGCTTCCGGGTGGCAGAGATTTCGAGGGAACTGCGTGGACATTTTGCAAGGTGAGAGGTTGCGTGGTCACCTCCATGAATATGTATCATTTCACGCAAAAGTGGGCGTGCTATGGACTGCCTGCGGTCCTTCCCTCGTAATGCCCACTTTCTGGCTTGTTCTTCCCCATTTTGTGTGGTTGCGGCCCCTATGTAGGCCACACCTACCCCCCTGTATGGAGTCTCGCGCAAGGCGGTTGGCCGCTCGCAGAGCTATGCCGAGCCGTGCCGAGCCTGCGTGAACTCCACGCAAGTCCCGGAACATTCCCATGCAGTCGGTTCCATGATTCAACGAGCCGTGTTTTGCATGTAGTTTGGCATGAAAGTACCAGATTCTACCCCGAAATAATTCCATGAATCAGGTCCTGTGGCATTAGCTCATAACTGCTGGCCTGTCCAGCTCTTACCGTCCACACTCATCTCATGGCACAGACCTTGGCTATCGGAGAAGTTGGCTTGTGGTGCTGAAAGAAAGCCTATTAGCACTTGGGAGGCTGGCTAACTGCCCCAGTGCTTCCTGTACAAAAATGTCTCACCCAATTAAATGTACCAACCAATATAATTGAAGTCAATACAAATGTGTATTTGCACTCTGCAAAATGCTGGCCCAATCCAAAATGGCTGGTCAAAATCAGCCCATGCTCATTCATCCCAACGGTGCCAGTCTTCACTGACGTTCCATCAAAACCATCATCTGTAAACTTTTATCAAGGAGCACCCATTTAGCGGCCCGGACACTCACAGTGGATGAGCCGCACCAATATACAAATAACTAATGGTATGATATGATAGGTCATTATTAACACACCTGTACACAAGTGTTTCTAGGCACGACAAGGGAGGAAAGACAGAGGGATGACAAGACACATGATCTTACTAGGCCGTGTGTCATTTAGAACGTGCAAGTGCGTGAATGAGAAGTGCAAGGGGAAAGGGAAGCAGGGCAGTAATGCTCAGTGAGTCTCTGAGGGTACCAAGGTAACCAGTAGGTATAGCATACAGGTAGGTCAGGTAGGTCAGCAGGGAATAGAGAGAGAGAAAGCAGAGGAGAAGAGGAAAGAGTAGAGCTGCTTCAAGAACTTCAAGTGGTCCAGCTCAAGTTTGAGAGGGTGTGGGAGGCCATTCCAGAGGGAGGCACCTGCAGAGGAAAGAGGATCTACCCCCCCTCTCTGCCTGGAGAAGTGTCTGATCCTTAGAGAGTTGGAGGTAGCTGAGTGAAGGGCTTGAGAAGGAAGGTATTTTGGAACGGAGCATTGGATGCAGTACAGGCTCTGTCCCCAGAAAGCCTTGTGGACAATGAAAAGGGTCTTGAACTTGATCCTTGCAGCCACCGAGAGTCGGTGGAGAGATTTCAGGGCTGTAGAGATACTGTCCCTGGGCTTGAGGCCAAGGATAAGCCTTGCTGTCCTGTTCTGCATTAGTTGCAGAGGGCGAGAATTGAGGAAGGCAGATTAAGAAATAGGCTGTTGCGGTAGTCCAGCCTAGAGAGAACCAGGACTCTGGATACAGTGAGCTTCTGGAGGAAAGTGAGAAAGGGAAGAGTCCCTTTCAGGAGGTGCAGCTGGTAGTGGGGCTTCTTGGTGACGTCCGAGATGTGTGGAGAGAAAGAGAGAGAGGACTCGAAGATGACACCAAGGTTTTTTGCCTCACAGGACGGCAAAGGAAGATGGCCCAAGGTGGGCCGCCAGATTGAGAGAGGGAAGGCAGGAGCAGGCGTCCCAATGAGAAGGATCTAAGTCTTACTGGCATTAAGAAAGAGATAGTTGGAGGCGCACCAATCTTGAATCACGGATAGACAGTCAGGAATGAGAAACAGAGGAGAGGAGGCTGGGGGGGGGGGGCCTGGATGAAAGCTGAGTGTCATCCGCATATTCTGAAAGTTAGAGGAGTAGGTAAAGATCAGGTGGGCCAAAGGGGCCAAGTAGAGGTTGAAAAACCAGGGTGAGAGGAGAGAGCCCTGGGGATCACCACAGGTATAGACAGAGAGAGAGAGGTGGCAGAGAGAAAAGGAACAAGCTAGACCTGGGAGGGGCGGTCCAAGAGGATGGAGACCAGCCACTCCACAGCCTGATCTGTGAGGCCCAAGTTCTCACTGAGTTGATTGTTCAGGATGGTGTGGTTGACCATGTCAAAAGTAGAGGAAATATCAAGTAGGATGAGGAGAGAAGGAATGCAGATCTTCACGCGTGTTCAGGAAAGCAGTTTCCATGCCTCTCGTAGCTCTGAAGCCAGACTGATGGCCCTGGAGACAACCAACAGATAAAGTGTGGAGAGTAAACTGGGAGATGACCAGCTTTTCCAAGAGTTTTCCCAGGAAAGGGGTGATAGGGATTGGGTGATAGTTTGCCAGGCAGGTAGGATCGGCAGACAGCTTCTCTAGGAGGGGGTGCACAAGGGAGTGCTTAAGAGGAGAGGGGAAGTTTCAGTGGCAAAAGAGTGATTACAGAAATTGGCCAAGGCTGGTGTGAGGGTGCCAATATGGTCCTTGATGGTTCTGGAGGAGCAGGGAAGCACCTGTTTGGATGCCACTTTCATAGATCAGACTTGTCAAGAAACCTTGTCAGGTGTTGTCAGAGAGAAAGAGGAGAAAGGAGGAGGAGTGGGAGAGATGGCCAAAGGGTGGCCAAGAAAGGGAGAGCAAGAGGAGGTAGAGGACAGGATGGCCTGGGTTTTTGTCAAGAAGTGCGAGGGCTAGAGCCGTACAGATGGCCTGGGAGGGAACAGGAGAGATGGAGACTGCAACAGGATTAGCCAGTTGCTTGCAAATTTTAAAGAGTTTGGCCATGTTGGTAGAGGCTGCAGAGAGGCAGGCTTGACTGTGTGCTTGCTTCTTGGATAGGACAGAGTCTGTAATGCCTTTGGAGCAGGCGGCAGGCCAGTTTGACAGAGGATGTGCCCGAAGCCCTCCACTTCCTCTCAGCCACCCTGCACTTGCGTTTCAGAGTGGCGAGGTCTGAGTTATACCAAGAGTTGCACTTCGAGGTAGGCTGCAGGTGGACTCTCAAGACATGGGCAAGGATGTCCACAGTGTTTGAAATAGAAAGGTGCAGATTAGAGAGGGGTGTGTTAGGGTGTGGTACAGCCACAGGAGTAGGATGAGCAGAGAAAGTAGAGGCAAAGGCATCCACTGGCAAACGCTTCATGAGCAGAATGACAGAGAAGGTAGTTGTTAATACTAGGCGGCTTTGCCTGAGCGATAGAGATTTTCAGATGAGAGGAGAGTAGAAAGTGGTCAGTCCAAGAGAAAGGAATGGTGAGAGGGTCTGAGGAGATGAAAACATCCAAAGTATGTCTGGCAGAATGTGTCAGATCAGAGGGCAGAATGGAAAGAGAGAGAGAGTGTCACAGAGGTTGCAGAAAAGCTGTAAGGAGGGATTTCAGACATCCAGGTCGATGTTGAGGTCTCCAAGGAAGAGAAGTTGAGAAGTAGATGCAAGGAGAGAAGAGGAGAGGTCGGCACACTCTGAGAGGAAGAGGGCAACCCAGCCAGGTAGCATATAGATGGTGGCCACAGTCAGCGAGAAGCCAGGAGAGATAGAGATACTGCAGACCTGACATTCTAATGTGGAGTAGGCCTGCGTAGGAATGACAGAAGTGGGGAGCCTCTCAGGAAAGATCAGTGACACTCTACTTCTGGGTAGGTTGGTTCTTGGCTCAGAGAGGATTTTGTAGCCGTCACGGAGGAGAGTTTGAAAACCCGTGACAGAGCTACCCATGACCATGAGGACATACAGGTCAAGTTCTTCGAGGAGGAGATAGATGTCAGAGGAGTATTTGACAGCAGAGCAAGAGTTGTGAGTAGCGACGTGGAGCAGGTTGCCTCATTTGAAAGACTTCCAGGGTGGAGAACAGGCTTGCGGTGCACCCTGTTGAAGTGGAAGAGGGCCCAGAGAGTGGGCAAAGGTGGAAGCAAGGGGTTGCAGACGAGCTGGAGAGGAGCTAGTAGGAGTGGCAGGAGAAGGAGGGAAGTTGATAAGACGCAGGAGACGCCTATCAAGCAAGATGAGATTGGGCTGAGGGCCCTGGGCTAAGACGGTATCATTCAGATAGACATTCATGATGACCTTGGAGGAGCGGATGGAGGCCAAGAGGGCCTCCCACCGAGTGCCACCTTAACGGGAGAGAGAGAGAGAGACAGTAGAGAGAGCTGAGACCATATGCAGGTTCCACAGGTCTGGAGATGGAACGACAAAGAGGATGTTGGTCTGAGTCTGTCTGGATGAAGCACTGATGTTGATATCAGCAATAGGGAGGCCAGGGTTGCAACCAGAATTTCCCTTTTGAACTTCTTCCTTCCAGGCTTAGTGAGAGGGATAGGATAAGAGTAGCAGTTAGAGAAGATGGGAGAAACAGTGAGCACCATGCAGGGTGCGAAGGAGGTAGGAGGGAGGAGATGGCCCTGAGGGAAAGGAGAGAGGTGCACATCCCTATTGCACACAACTCAGGATGCGCAGTGGTGATGGGGGGAGTCTGGGGTCACAATGAAGAAGGACACAGGGGGAGAACAAGTAACACACAACAGTGAATTGGCCCACCTTGCCGCAGGGGGGGTGGGACCTAGGGTGGGAGGGAGCCTAAAGGGACCCAGTAACAGTTCCACAGTTACCAGAATTCAAAACACCCAGATTCAACTTTCCTAGAGCGGGGGAAATAAGGCACCATTTTTAAACACAGCACAATGCAAACACCCAGATTCAACTTACCTGGAAAGCTGCAGCAGGTTGACAGCTTAAGGGGATCATGCTACCACGGCGGACACTGGCAGACACCATCTGGAGCTGCTTCTCTGGAGCTGCCCTTTACCTTGGGGTCCTTCACCGCAGGGGGCTGCCTGGTGACGATGCCTCTGAGGGTCTACATGCCACTGGGAGCACAGTGGATGGGAGGGGGGAGAGCATTGGACACAACAAGGAAGTGGGGGCAGAGGAGGGTGGGAGGACAAATAAGCGCTACAACACTGAGAAGAAACACAAGTAATATGGCTACTATGCACACCCTGCCCGGTTGGAGTTCCCCAAAATCTAAATAAGCACTCACTCAGGGTGTATTGCCTTACTAAGAACCTAAGGCGAGCACTACCACCTAGTTATGTCATCCATTTAAGTGGTGAGCTTCAATTTCCTTAGCAGTGGTCCTCCATTGCTAGCCCAACACCAGTATCTGAAGTTGTGGCACCGCTGTGCCCTGAGACAGCAATGCAGGGCTGGGAAGAAGCAAAAGCAGAAGCATAAAGTGGTCCGGTAGCAGCAGGGTAGTCGTCAGGTGCTGCCAAAATGAGAAACCACAACAATGACCCATTATGTTAACTTGAGAGGTTGGAGCTTGCAATCAGGTTACCATCTTGCTCACGCTCTCGAGCACCCCCCACGCCCTGGGCACACTCACAGGGCTGCATAGGAGTGTGACTTGCTGCCAGGAATGGATGATGACTCCAGCCATCACCTCTGACAGTGGATCCCTCCGCCAGGAGGAGACGCTCGATCCAACCAGCGCTGCAAGCATTCTACACCATACTTGCTATAGTTCCATCCCTCGGATTCATGTCTTTTGGTCAAACCACAACAGGGCACACATCCTTATGCACCACTCAGACTTTGCTCCAGTACTGTGTGAATATTGGCAACTTCACAAATGTACAGGCAAATGAAAAGTGTCAAGTAATTCAAAGTGGCTAGAAGCAAGATATCGGGCTCCTTGATTCCACAGAATCAATGTTTTCTAGGTCTGACATCCTGAAACTTTGTGATGGTATTTGGTCTATGACCAGCGTTTTGGTGTATTGGTGACACAACCTCCAGTTGGCAACTTTAGCCATGGTGCAGGTGGTGGGGAGCCGGGGAGGTCCCCTGGACTAACTTCTGCGTCCTGAGCATTCCATGCTGTGTGTATCCTCTCGCATGCAAAGTGATGTGTTGGAAAGGGTGCTCATACCATAGAACTCAGCAGAGGGCAGAAGGGTGTGCCAGCCCATTACAGTGTATGCTATTATATATGATATGATAGCTTATTTATAATGCGCTTAATACCCAGAGGTTTCTAAGTGCAGACCCGTGGATCGAGCCTGTGGTGCTGCGTGTCGTCTTCCTTCCAAGGCGAGCGCGTTGCCCCTGAGCAATCCTCCAGAGTCGAGATTAAAGACTAGAGGTGGGCTACAGCTGCGAAACCCCCTTTCTAAGATTAAGTGGGCCTCACTCACTTCAAATCTAGGTTTCAATCATTAACAACACCGAGAACAACTTGAGTCCTCAAATCCTATAGAGCTAACGATGGGATATTCAAGCAAAACTCAAAAATAGCCAAACGGCCTCATTTGGGGGCAAATGCGCTCAAACCAGTTTAACAAAAGGCAAGAATTGGTTTGAATCAAATTTGGATAAAAGCCTAACATCAGACAAATGTCAGATATACACACATAAAAACAGATAAACTAAAAATAAAACCAAACGAAATGGAATGAAAACAGGAAAATATGACAATGTTAGATGGATCGCGCCAACCTGTACTCTTAACAGCGCATTTGAGAGAGTTGGTAGTTGGAACGGTAGCAGAGAGAATTTAACTTGCGGTAGATATGAAAGAAACCACAACACACTTGGTAATGGGCTGCTCCGCCATAAGGGAGGGTCGATGCTTAGATATGAGACATGGAAATGAAGCCTGGTACTATGGGATTTCCTCTATACAATCTTAGAGAAGTTAGGAAAGGCTGCAGACTATGAATAAATGTCCTCTCTGTCCCCCCTGACATGTGCATAATGTGTCTTACTGTTGTATCTGTTTAATAAAATGTGAGGAACAAATGTGTATTTTATTTCTTTTCTAAATGTAAATGTTTGTGAAAGAGCATTATCTGTTTTGCAGATGGGAGTCAAAACACAATAAAAAACAAAATATTCACATTTGATTTGGCCCGAATTTTGGGGTTCTTTTCGAGATTCAGCTCCAAGTGGCTCGAGTCATTCAAAGCCATGGAAACCCCATTGTGAGGAGCAGATTTGAGCCGGGTCACCCACGACTTGGAGCACCTGGGCTCCTGGCAATAGCTCGGATTGCATAACTACACTTTTGTTAGGACACGTACCTGGAAGGCTGCGGGTCCTGCCTGGACTTCCTGCTTCCCTGCCTGGTTCCCCTGCTATATGCCTGGCCTCCCTGCTTATCTCCTGGTTCTCTCCTCCCTGGATCCTCTTCTCTGGGGTTCCCTGAGGTTCCTTGTGTTCGCCTACTCGGATTCCCTGTCTAGCTGCCTTGCTGGGGTACCAGTCTTCTTGCTTGCCCCTTCTGAGCCTCTGCTTCATTTGGACTCGCCTGGGCCTGGACTCTCCGTCTCCTCGGCTATCCAGCATTCCTCAGCCTGCATTTGTGACTGTCCCTTGGAATCCTATTGAACTGAGAGTGTGTCTAGTTTGTCACTGCGACATCCTGAGCTCTCCTCCTGGGGTCCACACCAGAGCTCTCATCTCTCTGGACTTCTTGACCATCTAGTTGCCAGTCCTGCCTACTTCGATCGACTACTGGAAGAAGGCCTGTGGCGTCGGGGGGTGGTCTCCCTCCATTCCTGTGCCCTCAGGACTGGAATAAGGCTACTTCCTTGTGCCATTATCTCTACTGGTTTCCTTGAATTGCAGTCTGGCTTCCCCAACACGGACGTCGTCCGGAATCATAGGTACGTCCAAGTTACGTGACGCACAACTTAACAACTTTTCATAGGATGAAAAAGCTGCAGTCAATGATGTTGGCGCCTGGGCATAAAATGGCACTAGTTGGGAAATAGTAAAACTGTTTGCTCGGAGGAGACAATCAGTCCAGCTGTTGTTTGAAATATTAAAACTGTTTGCTCGGAGGAGACAATCAGTCCAGCTGTTGTTTGAAATAGTAAAACTGTTTGCTAGGATGAGACAATCACTCCAGCTGTTGTTTGAAATAGTAAAACTGTTTGCACGCATGTGACAATCACTCCAGCTGTTGTTTCTAAAAGTAAAACTGTTTGCTAGGATGAGACAATCACTCCAGCTGTTGTTTGAAACAGTAAAACTGTTTGCATGGAGGAGGCGTTCACTCCAGCTGTTGTTTGAAATAGTAAAACTGTTTGCACGGACGTGACAATCACTCCAGCTGTTGTTTGAAATAGGAAAACTGTTTGCTAGGAGGAGACGATCATTCCAGCTGTTGTTTGAAATAGTAAAACTGTTTGCACGGACGTGACAATCACTCCAGCTGTTGTTTCTACAAGTCAAACTGTTTGCTAGGATGAGACAATCACTCCAGCTGTTGTTTGAAACAGTAAAACTGTTTGCATGGAGGAGGCGTTCACTCCAGCTGTTGTTTGAAATAGTAAAACTGTTTGCACGGACGTGACAATCACTCCAGCTGTTGTTTGAAATAGTAAAACTGTTTGCTAGGAGGAGACGATCCTTCCAGCAGTTGTTTGAAATAGTAACACTGTTTGCACGGACGTGACAATCACTCCAGCTGTTGTTTCTAAAAGTAAAACTGTTTGCTCGGAGGAGACAATCACTCCAGCTGTTGTTTGAAATAGTAAAACTGTTTGCTCGGAGGAGACGATCACTCCAGCTGTTGTTTAAAATAGTAAAACTGTTTGCCAGGAGGAGACGATCACTCCAGCTGTTGTTTGAAATAGTAAAACTGTGTGCACAGAAAGGCCAATCACTTCAGCTGTTGTTTGAAATAGTGAAACTGTTTGCTCGGAGGAGACGATCACTCCAGCTGTTTGAAATAGTAAAACTGTTTGCACGGAGGACACAATCACTCTAGCTGTTATTTGAAATAGTAAAACTGTTTGCTCGGAGGAGATGATCACTCCAGCTGTTGTTTGAAATAGTAAAACTGTTTGCAGAGACGAAACGATCACTCCTGCTGTTGTTTGAAATAGTAAAACAGTTCGCTCTGAGGAGACGATCACTCCAGAGGTTTTTTGAAATAGTAAAACGGTTTGCTCAGATGAGACATTCACTCCGGCTGTTTGAAATAGTAAAACTGTTTGCACGGAGGAGACGATCACTCCAGCTGTTGTTTGAAATAGTAAAACTGTTTGCTCGGAGGAGACGCTCACTCCAGCTGTTCGAAATAGTAAAACTGCTCGGATGAGACGATCACTCCAGCTGTTGTTTCTAAAAGTAAAACTGTTTGCTAGGATGAGACAATCACTCCAGCTGTTGTTTGAAACAGTAAAACTGTTTGCATGGAGGAGGCGTTCACTCCAGCTGTTGTTTGAAATAGTAAAACTGTTTGCACGGACGTGACAATCACTCCAGTTGTTGTTTGAAATAGTAAAACTGTTTGCTAGGAGGAGACGATCATTCCAGCTGTTGTTTGAAATAGTCGTCCCATCCAAGGGAAGAGGGCAGGAGCCCTTCCCATCGCTGGAACCCTGAAACAGCTGGTAAGCTGCAACGAAGGCCTGCCTGGCCTTGTCCCACTTCCTGCCTGTCCCCCGCATGCCGGGCGCATCGCAGCGCCACAACGAGGCTAAGCCTCGCATATCCAGCATCTTACATCCGCCGGTAGGCGGATGTGCCGGCGGCTCCTACGAAGGCCATACAAAGGCCTGTTGAGCGCCTGTTTGGCGCACGTGAGGCGCTATATGGCCCTTTCCATTATCCATCTGCTTCAAGGTGGCAGTCTCGTTAGTGCGGCACCATTGACCTCCTATTAACACGGTAAGACCGGGGCTTCTGCGTGCACACTTACCTGGCCATCTAGATGGCTGCACTGCCGAGTCTTATCAACTAAATCCGTATCATTGCGCGACACTGCTAATGCTATCCTCTGCACCTACGCTTCCTAAACCATTGTCAGGGTTGCACACTCTGCCTCTTTTGAACTTATTCTCTGTAGCTTTCGTGCCATTGCAAACTTTGCACGTTGTGCCTTTGTACTTCAACTTTTGCATGGTCTCTTTATGTAGAGGCACACTAATGAGTATACTGTGCCTTATGGTCGCCTACAGACCACATTGACTACTGTGTTGTGCCTTATGGTGGCCTACCAACCACATTGACTATTGTGTTGTACCTTATGGTCGCCTATTGACCACATTGACTATTGTGTTGTGCCTTATGGTCGCCTATTAACCGCATTGACTATTGTGTTGTGCCTTATGGTCACCTATTGACCACATTGACTATTGTGTTGTGCCTTATGGTCGCCTATTAACCACATTGACTATTGTGTTGTGCCTTATGGTCGCCTATTGACCACATTGAGTATTGTGTTGTGCCTTATGGTCGCCTATTAACCACATTGACTATTGTGTTGTGCCTTATGGTCGCCTATTGACCACATTGACTATTGTGTTGTGCCTTATGGTCGCCTATTAACCACATTGACTATTGTGTTGTGCCTTATGGTCGCCTATTGACCACATTGACTATTGTGTTGTGCCTTATGGTCGCCTATTGACCACATTGACTATTGTGTTGTGCCTTATGGTCGCCTACCAACCACACTGACTATTGTGTTGTGCCTTATGGTCGCCTATTGACCACATTGACTACTGTGTTGTGCCTTATGGTCGCCTATTGACCACATTGACTACTGTGTTGTGCCTTATGGTGGCCACCAACCACAGTATGTGGACAGTAGGCAAAGTGTATGAAGCATGTGAACTAATAATGTATGCATCTGATAGATAATGCTGCCACAGTTTATGACCTTGTTAAACGTAACGTATATGAACACTCAGTCACCAGTCTCTATAGCTCGGCAATCAACTCTATCTAATTACTGTGTCTTACTAGACTGAAGCCATTACGTATGTGCTCCACAGCTTGTTGCCACTGATTACTGCCCTTATCACCTCTGCCTTGTAATCGCCCAGCTTCCAGCCCTACTGCACCTCACTAAGCCACCTGCTAGACTGAAGCTTTGCTCCTCTCACCTAGCTTACTTTGTGCTCGCCACCCCAGTCCTGAATACTGAAACTGTGCTTCCAGGTCCATTGCACATACTCGCACTCGTACAACATGTACCTACCACCACTCTACACAACACTCCTAAGAGCCCTCCTTTACATAATCACGCTACAAGACCTCACCATGCCTCAACATACCCTACCATTGGCTCCTGTACATTACTCGGCCAAGCAGCTCACCAGACCATGCACTCTAATACAAAGGAATCTTAAACTACGTGCAAGACTCCCAAGATTGCATGACTACTTACCTAAAACAGTATCTAACACCACTACTGGCCCTAGTAAATCCAATCGACATCACATGCAACTCAACAGCAGACTCTTCAGAGAGACTGTTACACCCCCCAAGGCCATTCCCAAGGCACTGCCCCCACCAGCTCAACCAACGATAAAAGGGGCGCACATAAATGCACGCTCTATGGTCGCCCACGCAACGGAGATTGCAGACATACTACATAATGGAAACTTAGATTTTCTAGCCATCACAGAATCCTGGCTCCACCCTGCAGCCGGCCCAGCAATTATGTTAGCCATCCCAGATGACTACACCCTCCTCAGACTAGACCGTACCACCTCGCGAGGTGGAGGTCTTGCCATCATACATAAAACGAATCTCACACTGAAACTCAATCCACCTCTTAGTACAAACTCTTGTGAAGTCCTCACAGCCAAGCTATCCATAACTATCTCACATTTTGTAACTATCCACCTTATCTACCGCCAACCAGGCCCTATAGGACTTTTCGAAGAAGATCTCAATAATATCCTATCTAATAATCTGAAATGTTCCTCCCAGAAACTCGTACTAGGAGATTTCAACCTAGGACTCCATGACCCCCGAGACTCGAATGCCACACTAATCAATAACTCCCTAGAGGAACTAGGTTTCACCCAAAAGATTACATGCCCTACTCATACTAAAGGTAGAACCCTTGATTGGATTGCTGTGCACAATTGCCCCATCTGGGTACTATCCACACTACCTCAGCTTTGGTCAGACCACTATCTGATCGCATTCGCCTTAGAGGCCCCACCTGCGCTACTCATTGATAATGTAGCCCCAGCAGTCCCCACTAGAAATAAAAGAAACATCACGCCAGAAAACCTCATCCCGCTGATCATACCCACCCTCAATTCTATACCAGACAACACTGACCCATTTACCATGGTAGACGTGTACAATAAAGTGATGCTATCATCCCTTGATGCCATAGCTCCCTTAAAAATTAGAAAAAGCCAACAACGTAAACATGTGAACTCCTGGTTCTCGCCACAACTAAAAAAACTCAGACGTGAGAAACGTCGTTGTGAGAAAATATGGAGACTTGATCCTTCAGAGACCAATAAGCGCAACCTAAGTAAGCAATCAGCCCTCTACAAAAAAGAAATAATTTCCGCCAAACAAACTTCCTACAACCTCCGAATCACCCAAGCTAAGTCCAATACTAAAGAGCTCTTTACAATTCTGAAGGAGTTAGAATCTCCTATCCAAACCCCAGACTCTTGCACCAAGGATAAAAACTGGTGTACAAACATTCAAAATGCCCTGTCTAATAAAATCATCACCTTGCAAACGAAGATCCACCATAAAAAGGCTACCCTTCTCACCACTACTAAATCCAATATTAACGATGTGACAGTGACACCTTCCATCCTGACCCCCTCACTTGATATCACCCCCCACTTCAACTTCCGCAAAGTATCTATCAAAGAGGTTGAGAATGTCATCCTCACTCTTAAACCATCGAACTGCCACGGGGACTTATGCCCAGCACAACTTATAAAAGATGCAGCTCGTGAATTATCACCTTTCATCACTAAACTAATAAATGCATCCTTCAACTCAGGCATAATACCCAATAACCTGAAACAATCATGGGTCCTCCCACTCCTTAAAAAACAAAACCTAGACCCCGCCATACCTACGAACTATCGTCCTATCACCACAGTACCATTCATGCTTAAAATCATTGACAAATTGGCATATTTACAAATCCAACAATACCTAGAATATAACCACCTTCTAGGAATCCGACAATCTGGTTTCAGACCCCAACACGGAACCGAAACCGCTTTGGTTGACCTTAAGATACAAATTGACGAGTTGAGAGACCAGGGCAAAACTGCACTGCTGCTGCTCCTTGACCTCTCAGCAGCTTTCGATTTAGTCGACCACGAGATTCTGTGCAAACATCTCGAGTCAGCCGCACACTTCTCCCATGAGGCTATAGGCTGGATTCAGTCCTTCCTCAGTGATAGAACAATGTGCGTCTTCTCACCATTAGCGGCTGCTGACCCCACGCCCATCGCCTGTGGCATGCCTCAGGGCTCCTGCGTCTCACCTACATTGTACAACATCTTTACAAAGCTCCTTTTCGATGATATCGACGGTCTGGGTATCACCTACACAAACTATGCAGATGATACTCAGATCCTCATCCCGTTGTCGGGGGATTATGACAAGGATTTGGCCTTTGTAAACAGAGTGTACCTCATCATTCAGGCATGGATGGCCTCACACGGACTATGCCTGAATGATGACAAAACAGAACTCCTCATTCTTGGTACCTCAGCCAATATCAACAAACTCGGCCAAATTTACTCATCATTCGTAATTGATAACAACACCATCACTGTGGCCAAGGAGGTAAAAACCTTGGGTTTTTACCTAGACTCCTCACTATCATTTAACAAACAGGTAAACGCAATGTCCTCTGCCACTGCTCATACTTGTAAACTCATCCGAGCTGCCAAACCACTCCTAACACCTAATAACTGCACTACCTTGGCCAGAGCATTGATCCTATCTAAGCTGGATTACTGTAATGCCCTTTACGTAGGCAGTAACAAACATATCATAAACAAGATCCAAATCCTTCAAAATAATGCTCTAAGAGCAGCTCTAAGTATCCCCAAGAAAGCCCACATCTCAGATACCAGAAGATCTGTTAACTGGCTTTCCACGAAAGACAACATTTTCATTAAGTCTGTCTCATTGACACACAAATGCCTTCATGACATGGCCCCGAAATATCTGATAACAAGATTCTCTAGACAGGTTTCATACCGCCCCTCCAGAAGTGCCAACGCCAATCTACTACTAGTCCCAAGATTCAAACGGTCCCTGACTGGAGGGAACAGTTTCCCTGTTAAAGCAGCTACTCACTGGAACTCACTACCGCCACCTCTAAGGAAAGACATCCCTTACTTTCAGTTCAGGACATACATTATACAATGGATGAAGGACCATGACAAATAAGCTGTTGTTTCTAAAAGTAAAACTGTTTGCTAGGATGAGACAATCACTCCAGCTGTTGTTTGAAACAGTAAAACTGTTTGCATGGAGGAGGCGTTCACTCCAGCTGTTGTTTGAAATAGTAAAACTGTTTGCACGGACGTGACAATCACTCCAGCTGTTGTTTGAAATAGTAACACTGTTTGCACGGATGTGACAATCACTCCAGCTGTTGTTTCTAAAAGTAAAACTGTTTGCTCGGAGGAGACAATCACTCCAGCTGTTGTTTGAAATAGTAAAACTGTTTGCTCGTAGGAGGCGATCACTCCAGCTGTTGTTTGAAATAGTAAAACTGTTTGCCAGGAGGAGACGATCACCCCAGCTGTTGTTTGAAATAGTAAAACTGTGTGCACAGAAAGGCCAATCACTTCAGCTGTTGTTTGAAATAGTGAAACTGTTTGCTTGGAGGAGGCGATCACTCCAGCTGTTTGAAATAGTAAAACTGTTTGCACGGAGGACACAATCACTCTAGCTGTTATTTGAAATAGTAAAACTGTTTGCTCGGAGGAGATGATCACTCCAGCTGTTGTTTGAAATAGTAAAACTGTTTGCAGAGACGAAACGATCACTCCTGCTGTTGTTTGAAATAGTAAAACAGTTCGCTCTGAGGAGACGATCACTCCAGAGGTTTTTTGAAATAGTAAAATGGTTTGCTCAGATGAGACATTCACTCCGGCTGTTTGAAATAGTAAAGCTGTTTGCACGGAGGAGACGATCACTCCAGCTGTTGTTTGAAATAGTAAAACTGTTTGCTCGGAGGAGACGCTCACTCCAGCTGTTCGAAATAGTAAAACTGCTCGTATGAGACGATCACTCCAGCTGTTGTTTCTAAAAGTAAAACTGTTTGCTAGGATGAGACTATCACTCCAGCTGTTGTTTGAAACAGTAAAACTGTTTGCATGGAGGAGGCGTTCACTCCAGCTGTTGTTTGAAATAGTAAAACTGTTTGCACGGACGTGACAATCACTCCAGTTGTTGTTTGAAATAGTAAAACTGTTTGCTAGGAGGAGACGATCATTCCAGCTGTTGTTTGAAATAGTAAAACTGTTTGCACGGGCGTGACAATCACTCCAGCTGTTGTTTCTAAAAGTAAAACTGTTTGCTCGGAGGAGACAATCACTCCAGCTGTTGTTTGAAATAGTAAAACTGTTTGCTCGGAGGAGACGATCACTCCAGCTGTTGTTTGAAATAGTAAAACTGTTTGCCAGGAGGAGACAATCACTCCAGCTGTTGTTTGAAATAGTAAAACTGTGTGCACAGAAAGGCCAATCACTTCAGCTGTTGTTTGAAATAGTGAAACTGTTTGCTCGGAGGAGACGATCACTCCAGCTGTTTGAAATAGTAAAACTGTTTGCACGGAGGAGATGATCATTCCAGCTGTTGTTTGAAATAGTAAAACTGTTTGCAGAGACGAGACGATCACTCCTGCTGTTGTTTGAAATAGTAAAACAGTTCGCTCTGAGGAGACGATCACTCCAGAGGTTTTTTGAAATAGTAAAACGGTTTGCTCAGATGAGACATTCACTCCGGCTGTTTGAAATAGTAAAACTGTTTCCATGGAGGAGACGATCACTCCAGCTGTTGTTTGAAATAGTAAAACTGTTTGCTCAGAGGAGACGATCACTCCAGCTGTTGTTTGAAATAATAAATCTGGTTGCTAGGAGGAGACAACTCCAGCTGTTGTTTGAAATAGTAAATCTGTTTGTTCGGAGGAGACGGTCACTCCAGCTGTTTGAAATAGTAAAACTGATTGCACGGAGGAGATGATCACTCCAGCTGTTGTTTGAAATAGTAAAACTGTTTGCTCAGAAGAGACAATCACTTCAGCTGTTTTTTGAAATAGTAAAACTGTTTGTACGGACGAGATGATCACTCCAGCTGTTGTTTGAAATAGTAAAACTGTTTGCTAGGAGGAGACAACTCCAGCTGTTGTTTGAAATAGTAAAACTGTTTGCACGGACGAGACGATCACTCCAGCTGTTGCTTGTAATAGTAAAACTGTTTGCTAGGAGAAGAGAATCACTTCAGTGGTTGATGAAAGAGTACACACCTAGGTAAAAGGCGGCACTCGCTCACGCTGCCATCTGAGGGACTATTCCTTCTTGCCAGGTGGTGACACTCACTCCATTGGTTGTTTATGTTTTGCTATGTTAATAATGTCATAAAGCGCTGACACAGTAGAGTGCTAGCGTTTCATTGGATTACCAAAAATTACATTTCCCAATCAGATTAATCGATTGCAATTTCCTTCATTGCCAGAAGGAGATAATCACCCCAGATTTGGCATTTCATGGCATACCAGCTGCAAGAGGCCTTCAGGTGTATGTCTGAACCTATTAATACCCTTCAAAATAAACACATGCTAATGGTAGCAGAGCAACACAATCATGCCCTACAGACAACATTGACAGTGAAAGTGTCCTGCACTGCTGGAGAGGGGGCCGCTGGGGGAAGCGGGGGCCAATATTGCTGCTGACTGCGAAAGTATATAATAAACCCTTCAGCGAAATAGTACAAAACTAGGTCCACTGATGGTTAGACTTCATGAGTGTAAATTGTCTGGCTGTAAAGGTCAGTATAGGTGCGAAACATAGCCGTGGCATTGTCTACAAGTCTGTGCAGTGTGTGGGTGCTAGGGTCTGCATGAGCGAGAGGAGTGTTACTTGGCACTGCTCTTGTCGATACGCAGGGGTGGCAGAGCGCGGGTTGCAGAGAAAGGGATCACAATCGCACAGATATCGCTCCCGCGGCTGGTGGAATGGAATTTAACGATTTTGCCCAGCCCAATGTGTGGGTACAAGATTCGACTTGTTTTTGAGGAGTGCATGTGCAACAGTCTGCTTGGCTGTGAGGAGTGCGGGTACAAGGGTCTGCATGGCTGTGAGGAGTGAGGGTACAAGGGTCTGCATGGCTGTGCGGAGTGTGGCTGGAAGACTCTGTATGCATGTGAAGACTGGGGTGGAGGTTTCTGGGTGGGTATGATATGCAGGTGTCGACGAAAAACCCAAAATGGAGGAGGCACCCCGATAACCCGAGCGGTGTCCTCCTCCAAAGGCGGCCTCCCCCTCTCCACAGAGGTGGGGGAAGGCGGGCGCGGCAAACAACGGGAGAAGCCCGCGAAAAAGGGAGCGCGGCAAGGGAACGAAAAGCCCGCGAAACAGGACAATGGGAAAGGGGCGGAGTTAACCCCTTAAAAGCAGGCGGGTCCCCACTGCAGAACTCAGTCACCCCTGGCAGTGGGACCCGCTTGCCATCAAGGACTTTGTCTCTGTGGCACAGTCAGTTAGTGTTGTGACTTGTACCTGAGCAGTTGGGAGTTCGAGCCAATCTCATAACTTCAAACGTGTGGAGAAAAAAAATACAATTTTGAGTCACCCCTGGCAGTGGGACCCGCTTGCCATCAAGGACTTTGTTTTTTCGTGTCCTTCCAGGAGCAGTGCGAGAGGAAAACGAAGGAGAGCGGCGGCGAACCAGCAGCGGACGCATCGAGAGTGTGAAGACGGCTGCGGCAACGCGGGAGGAGAACGGAACACCGGAAGCAGCCATCAGCAGGCGAGCCGGCGGAAGAAAGCAAGAGAAGTGCATCGGGGGCGAGCGGTGAGAGGACGCAGCAAACGAGGAGCAGCTGGAGCGGCGGAGAGGGCCAATCGGGAGAAGCAGGTATCGGAGGGGGAGCAGGAAGGAAGCCGCTGCCAACAGGCAAAAAAGGTCGGTGTCCCCTCCCACGAAGGGATTGCGGCCCAGTAGAGGAGCAGGCCCCCCCCCCGATTAACCGACGAAAGGAGGCAGAAGGCGGTGCGCCCCTCGACGAGTCCGCAGCTCGGCGAACGAGCAGGCTCGGAGAGGGAGAGGCAAGGGAGCAGCAGAGGAAGCCGTGGCAGCGCACGGGGGAGCGCTCGGCGCATTCCGTGGCGAGGCGGTCCGGAGCGCCGCGAGAGCACGGCGAGGAAGCGGGCACGCTCACAGCAAGGCACCCCACGTGGCCAGGAACGTAAGTGGTGCACGGGGGTGCAGACTAGCAAATTTGCAAACCAACGGAGGCAGCAGCAGCAATAATGGACTTGGCTGCATTGCTGGACATGGCCAAGCAGGCGGCAGTGAAACATGGGCCAATGTGGCTGGAGGTCTTGGCAAATCAACAAGAGGGGGACTGCACGAGCCCGGGGCCTAGCTCCCCAGTACTTTTCCCGGACAATGAGGACATTCAGGAGCTAGGTGAAGAAGATCGAGGCGGGGAGGAAGAGGAACCTGCTGGAAAACGGAGGAGGACTCAGACACAGCGTGCCAAGGCGAGCAAGGAGCAGGCGGCAAGGAAGCCCAAGACCGTGGGGGCAAAGAATAAGGGACGGGCACAGGAGGTTGCAGCCAGCCCGGCACCTGCACCTGTGGCGCCGCCAAGGGAAACGGGTCCACCCAGCACGCTTGTGACCGTACCGGTGGCTGCAAGGGAAGAAGGGCCAGCATCCCTGGAAGCGGTTAAAGGTATGCTAATGCAATGTATGCAGGCTTGGGGTAGCGGGGGTGCGGGGCAGGTGCTAAGCGGAAATTTAAATAATATAAATGCATTTAATCAATTGAGCGCCGGCACAGCGATGGGGCAACAGCCATTGGGGGTTTGGGGACCTGGGGGCCTGGGAGCTAGGGGATTCCAGGGAGGGAATCTGAATGGTTATGGGTCACCAGGGGGGGCGAACCAGTGGGCCGGGGCCTGGGTGAACTCCCCGTTCTCAAGTGGGGGGGCGCAGCAAGGTTTAGGGACAATGGCCGGGCAAAATGGGAATGCCGCAGGTCTGAACAGCCAGGGGCAGGGGCCTCTGGGCGCACAAGCTACGACAGGGAGCAGTCCTAGTCCTTTAGGGGGGCACAGCCTAGCTGCAGCACAGGGAGTAGGGCCAATGACGGCTGGGGCTCAAGCACCAGCAGGGTGGGGTCCAGGCCCTACGGGGGCAGTGACACCACAGGGGGGAGGGTCCGGGGCAGGAGCCAGCCAGGCTCCAGCCTGGTGGGGCCAAGGAGGGGCAGGTTTAGGAGCATCCCCGGGGCCCAACGGTAATGGAGGGCTAGAGGGGATGTGGGGCCCCGTAATGACACAATATGGGAGGGCAATGCCGGGCTTTGGTCCAGTGAGGGTGGCAGTGAACTCCCTGTCATGGCACATTCCATTATCAGTAAAGGAGAGGGTGTGGAAAAAAGAATTTATTGAGATTCTGGATTTTGTGGGGATGGAACCTCTGGGTAACGGGTTGAAAGAACTATCAGAAAAGGAGAAAGAGAAAAGAGACAAGGAGCAACCTAAAACAGAGGCGTCCATTCACAACTGGCTGAAATCATTTAAGGTTTACACATCAGTTATGATTGAAAAGTATCCTCAAGACGCGCTATCAATGTTGGCATATGAACAGTATATCCATGACCTGTATTTGAAGCACGGGGGGGAAGGATGGTTGCAATATGACAGAGCGTTTCGTCTAAAAATGCAAGTATGGCCAGCTTTGTCTTGGGATGAAATGGATGTGGGCGGTTTTTTAGACAAAATGATCCAGCCCGGAGGGGGGGGAGAGAAAGTCCCAGGGGAGAAACCTCAAGTTTGGAAGGGTAGGGGGGGTTACACCAAACGAGGGAGGGCGTCCTTTCGCGGGCACTCCTCCTGGAACAGTAGAACCAGCTACCAGGGGGAGCAAGCAGAATGCTGGAGGGTCAATTCGGAGGAAGGCTGCCCCTTTGGGAAGACATGCAGATTCAAACACCCCCGAGGGGGGAGGGCCAAGGAACACACCTCCTCAACCAGTGAAGGGAAGCGCAAGAGCAGCCCCAAACCTAATGAAAAAATCAAGAGGGATTGATAAGTGTAACAGTATGTCTAGGTCGAGGCGGCAATTGTGTAACAATACCATTAAAGAGAGGCTGCCAACACCGGTCAATCTGCAAGCAATGACTCCGTGGTTGAATGTGTATCATAACGTCAGAGATGCCAGACTTTTATGGGAAGGTTTCAGATGGGGCTTTAAGATACCATGTTCAGGAGTAAGTAAGGGTAGGGAGGCAGCTAACCTCAGGTCAGCCTTGGCAATGCCGGAGGTAGTGGCAGCCAAGATCGCCAAAGAAATCAAGTTGGGGAGGGTGGCGGGCCCTTTCAGTGAACCCCCGCTGAAGGACTTGGTAGTATCACCGTTGGGGCTGGTGCCTAAGAAGGAGGAGGGGCAGTACCGGCTGATTCACCACCTCTCCTTCCCCGAGGGAGACTCAGTCAACGATGGGATCGAAGGGGAACTGTGCAAAGTACAGTATTCCTCCTTTGAGGATGCAGTGGAGGTGATAAGGAAGGCGGGGGAGGGAGCAGTCTTGGGGAAGGCAGATATTGAGGCGGCATTCCGGCTGCTACCAATCCACAAAGACAGTCAACGGTTGTTTGGGTTCAAAGTTCAGGACAAGTACTATTTTGATAAATGTCTGCCGATGGGGTGTGCCATATCTTGTGCATATTTTGAGACATTTAGCAGCTTTCTAGAATTCACGGTCAAGCACGAGTGCAAGGAGGGGGCAGTGGTACACTACTTAGATGATTTCCTGTTTGTGGGGAAGAAGGGGTCAGATGAGTGTAAGGCCCTCATGCACACATTCCAGAGACAAAGGAGATGGGGATCCCATTAGCTGAGGACAAGACAGTGGGTCCAGTGACGTGTCTAGCATTCCTGGGAATCGAAATTGATACTTTGAAGGGGGAGTGCAGGCTCCCGCAGGAGAAAGTGCACAAGCTAAAGGCAGTCATCCAAAGGCTAAAAGGGAAGAAGAAGGCTACGCTTAAGGAACTCCAGGTTCTGGCGGGAAACCTTAACTTTGCGGGAAAGGTAATCCCAGTGGGTAGAGTGTTTGCCAGGAAGATTGAACTGAAGACAGTGGGGTTGCAACATGCTAACCAACACGTACGGTTGGGGCCGGAAGTGCAGGAAGACCTCGACATGTGGGTTAAGTTTCTGGAGCATTTCAACGGGGTGCGAATATGGAGACAGGAGAGGGAGAAGGATGACAGGTTCAGGCTAGTCACAGATGCATCCGGGGCTCTGGGATTCGGGGCAATCTTGGACACCAAATGGTGCGGCATGGCCTGGCCAGAAGTTTGGCATCGGGCAGGGGTCACCAAGGACATCACGCTGTTGGAACTCTTTCCCATTGTAGTCGCATTCAGATTGTGGGGGGAACAATTGAAAGACAGCAGAGTCGTGCTATGGTCTGACAACTTGGCAGTAGTCCAGGTCATTAATCAGGGTTCCGCTAGCAACGCCAGGGTGCTAAGGTTGTTAAGAAGGCTCTACAAATGCATGCTGCAACTCAACATTGAAGTGCGAGCTAGGCACATTCCAGGGGTACAGAACACAGCAGCTGATGCTCTCTCTCGTTTGCAGCTGGAAAAATTCCGGAGGAATTGCCCGGGAGCAGACAAGACGATGGCCACATTCAAGGCGCAATGGTGGGGCATGATTGGGGCGATCTGAGCACACTGATCCAAACGGCGCTCGCCCCAGGCACCACGAACAGATACAAGGCATGCTGGGAGCGCTATCTGCAATTCAAGCAGGAGGTGTTGGAGGGCGTAAAAGGGGAGCATCCAGTAAGGGCCTTCGTGGGGTGGGGTTGGCGCGAAGGAAAGTCCAGGTCATGGATGGCTTACCATCTGGCAGCCATCGCCCATCACTGCAAACTCAAAGGGGAGAGGGATCCCACTAAGGATCACTACATTATCACGGCCATGAAAGGTTGGGCGAAGCAAGGAGTGCATCAGGGCGACAGGAGGAGGCCCATAGACGTGACCAAACTACAGAGGATTGTGGCACATTTGCAGGAGATATGCCGGGGTGGGTTCGAGTTGGCCCTGTTTAGAGCAGCTTTTACACTGGCATTTTTTGGGGCGTTCAGAATCAGTGAATTGGTAGCGGAGAACAAAGAGGCAAAAGGGGCCGGGTTTGTGAGGGTAAAAGACGTACAGGTCACAGGGTCCCAGATGACGGTATGGGTCAGACGATCTAAAACAGATCAAGGCGGCAAGGGGTGCACAGTTACGCTCCAAGCCATCGGGGGCGACCCAATTTGCCCAGTGAGGGCAATGGCCGAGTTCCTAAATATGAGGCCGCCTTCAGGCGAAGAGGCACCGCTGCTCATCCACCAGGAAGGGTTGGCACTAAGCCGCTTTCAATTTAGACGGGTTATGGAAATGGCTCTGGAGGAGATTGGGGAGACAAAAGGTGGCTTTGGGACACACTCATTCAGGATTGGAGCGGCCACGTCTGCCGCAGTAATGGGGATGAGTGAGGTGGGGATCAAACAGATTGGCAGATGGAAGTCAGGGTGTTTTAAGAGATATATCAGGCCTGAAAAAGTGTAACTTAACGTGCCATCTTCTCTCCCTCCCAGCGGCAGCCCAGAAAGGAAAACAGACGGTCTGGGTGATAGGGCACTCATTCGTGGCAAGGGCAGGGGCGTGCTGGTCGAAAGAACAGGAGCAGATGACGGGGGGCAGGTTTCGAATGGAGTGGCACGGGAATCCAGGCATGAAATGGGCGCAGCTACAGGGGCAGGTGCACAGGCTTCTGACGAAGCGGCGGAGGCCAGATCTATTGATCATACACCTGGGGGGAAATGATCTGACGAGCTTAGGGAGAGGGGCACTGATGCGGGCGATGATGGCCTCCTTACAGGAGCTGGCAGGCCAACTGGGGGACACGGAAATCATATGGTCCGAGTTAATCCCGAGACAGGTATGGCGGGGGGCGGACAACCATGCAGCCGTCGAGAGGTCCAGAAGAAAACTGAACGGCGCGATGGCCAGATTTTGTAAGGGGAGGGGCTTTGGCCAGATCAGGCACGGCCTAATCAATTTAAAATCGCCCGAGTATTTCCTAAAGGACGGGGTGCATTTGTCCGCACAAGGGTTAGAGTTGTTTTTCTGGAACATTTGCTCACATGTGTCAGATTTGTAGGCAAGGAGGCAAGGGGGAGCCACAGCGGGCGGTAACCCGCGGGTGGCGTGGCGGTGTTTGGGCAACCAAACACAAGAGACAGACTCCGGAAGAGCCAGGTGAAAGCGGGAAGGGTCTTCGCCCTTCCCAGACCCAGCGCCCCTTGGGAGCCTAACACGGCGGGGGCGTCTGGGGGCGAACAACAAGGGCTCAGCTTCCCCAAAGATACGGCACTCTCCCCACTCAAGATGACCTGCAGGGGCAGGCGAGGCTCAGGCAAAAGGGCTGGGAGAGTTGGGCCTATGAGGACTTGTGGAAAGCAAGGGGGAAGCAGGTTTTCGGACACGGAGCAGTCGCCGCATCTTACAAAGTATCTCCACTAATGTGTGCACTGTGTTTATGACCTGTGGAGAATAAAATCTGCGGCCTTTTATGCCAAAAAACCAAGCAAGGCTCATGCGACACCTTTTTGGGGGGAGAAAAAAGGGGGGGAGTGTGAGTTTGCAGAATAAAGGGTCCAGAATGGACAGATGCACAGGTTATGCAGGTGTCGACGAAAAACCCAAAATGGAGGAGGCACCCCGATAACCCGAGCGGTGTCCTCCTCCAAAGGCGGCCTCCCCCTCTCCACAGAGGTGGGGGAAGGCGGGCGCGGCAAACAACGGGAGAAGCCCGCGAAAAAGGGAGCGCGGCAAGGGAACGAAAAGCCCGCGAAACAGGACAATGGGAAAGGGGCGGAGTTAACCCCTTAAAAGCAGGCGGGTCCCCACTGCAGAACTCAGTCACCCCTGGCAGTGGGACCCGCTTGCCATCAAGGACTTTGTTTTCCACCCACCCACCCAGCAAAACGAGAACAGACAGGAGGCCTGATCGTCGACGTCGCAGGACGACAGGCGGTGTGGCGGTGTTTGGGCAACCAAACACAAGAGACAGACTCCGGAAGAGCCAGGTGAAAGCGAGAAGGGTCTTCGCCCTTCCCAGACCCAGCGCCCCTTGGGAGCCTAACACGGCGGGGGCGTCTGGGGGCGAACAACAAGGGCTCAGCTTCCCCAAAGATACGGCACTCTCCCCGCTCAAGATGACCTGCAGGGGCAGGCGAGGCTCAGGCAAAAGGGCTGGGAGAGTTGGGCCTATGAGGACTTGTGGAAAGCAAGGGGGAAGCAGGTTTTCGGACACGGAGCAGTCGCCGCATCTTACAAAGTATCTCCACTAATGTGTGCACTGTGTTTATGACCTGTGGAGAATAAAATCTGCGGCCTTTTATGCCAAAAAACCAAGCAAGGCTCATGCGACACCTTTTTGGGGGGAGAAAAAAGGGGGGGAGTGTGAGTTTGCAGAATAAAGGGTCCAGAATGGACAGATGCACGGGTTATCCTCGGTGCAACAGTAGAGCCACTCACAGTGTTGCAGTATTCCTCTGCCGCCATCCCCGGCTGCAAGAGCTGCAGAGGGGGTGCTGCAATGGTTCTTCAGAGCAGCATGCAGAGCTCATCTGAATAATTGATCAAAGGCTGCAGGAGGGGTAGGAAGGCAGCCTGTGGATCAGAGGTTTGCGGAACATGAGCAGGTCTGAGTATCAAAGTATCGCGAAGGGCGCCCTCAGCAGGTATCGATCACGGGGCCCAATGGGTGGCAGGGATGAGAAGTGAGCGCCGCCCACTGAGTGCTTTGTGAGTGCAACAGAGAAATAAAGGCCATCCGTAAAGGGCAACTATGAATGGGAGCAAATGCCTTCTAAGAGAACACTTCAACTGGCCGCCCCTAATGTGCTCCTCCACCGTTTGTATGCGTTCCAGCGATGGCCACCGCTGGCCGCAGATGCCCACGAGGCTGCAGCAAACTCTGTGTATCTGCCAGACTCGTGCCGCATGTAATATAATGGCCTGATTACTTACCATTAATCTTCATTACTCCCGTTCTTCCTCGTCACAGTACTTGCCATCTAAGATGAAGGACTGTGACGAGGAAGGCGGAACAGGAGGCAATGTAAAGTGGTTGAAAATAGCACAACCTCAATTTGTTGGCCTTTCGGCGCTGAGTGGTCATGGGCTTCGCAAGGAGCTTCAGCGCTGCAGTAGATGATTGTTTATTAATACAGTCAGATGGGCCTTTGCCCCGCCCGTGTGGACCGCAGTGGCTCAGGTGGTCTGGCCTGCTGTGTGTGGTCGTCAGTGTGGGTATGATATTGGCATTGGCCTCCTTCGAGTTGCATGTGGTCATGACACATGATGCCCCGGGGTTCCCAGTCAATGATTACATGGACTGTCCAGTCACCCATTAACGAAAGAGGTGTGCAGCCCCTCTACTGATCCAACCAGCAATAGCTTGGGCCGTGTTGAAAGTCCAAATCGAGGGGTGATCGTAGATTTGCTGTGACTGCCCCCCGTTTATGGAGCATACTTTTAGTTGCTGTAAGTAAAATGGGGTACTTTCTCGCCTTTTGGAAGATTTTGAAGGCATGGCTGTTTGCTGCCATGCTCGCAGGCTAGTAAACCTGTTTGTCCAATTAGTGCTTTCACGGTTCAGTCTGCTTAGAATATCGTATAGTCCCCTTCTCCTAGTCCCTTTTATCTTTGTTTTTAGTACACTCATTCGACCAGACCCGCCTAGTCTCTGAGACTCTGAGTTTCCAGGCTCTTGGCCGAGTCTCCGAGGGAGAGCTTGGAGTCTCCAGGTTTCCAGGAGTGCAAGAAACCCCTCCCACAGCCTCATGTGATTGGCTACAAACATACTGCTAGTGGCCAATCGCTTGAAGGTGTGGGTGGATAGAAAGCACAGCGGGCAAATCCTGCCCCTTTCCTAGCATCATATCATTGTGTCCAGGGGTGGACTGGTCTAGAAAGAACTCTGGAGGTTATCCAGTAGCCCTCTGCACCCTGGCCCTCGTTTCTGTAGGTATCTCCAGATGTTCTCATAGGAAAACGGTTTGGCTTGCTCAAAATGTGTAATATGGGGCCACTTTGAACATTATTTCCAGGGCCTCTTTTGGTTCCCAGTACACACCTGGTTGTGTTGGCTTTTTTTTTTTTAGCCCTGTGGATTGAGCCGTGGGCGGGCCAGGTGGGCGTGGCCCTGGGTGGATGTAGGCGGGGCATTCGGTGACCTGGATTTCTGGGTTTTTCTTTTTTAAATTTAAATGTAGACAGGTCTGCCCTTCGATCCAGAGCCACAATCCTCCCAATGTGCCCTGTCAACTCACGTGGCAGCATCCTCCCGTTTTGAACTCAAGACTTGGGGCTAAACCTCACTTCTCGTCTTCGGAAAATGCAGAATTCTTCATTCAATTCTGCCATTGAATTCACACTTTGTATCTGGGGAGGTGACTCGTCACGGTCTGACATAAAACTTCATGAGTCATGAAAGTTTGGCCATGAAAACAGACGCCAAAACCCTAAGTCTGTCTTTTATTACCATGATTGTACTGCCACAGTCTGTGCTCGTCATTATAAAAAACAGACTCATATCAGAGAATGCAGCAGCATGTTGAGGACCATGTTGGAAGCTGCTATGGGATCCGTGCTGTGGACAGGCTTGTGGTGGTTGTTGTTCGTGTCTACATTGGAGTCCGCAAAGAAGACGCAAACTAATTGACAAAGCAGTGGCACACAAAGGATGCCTGGCAGAAGAGAGCAAAACACTAGCACAGTGAGTCGCGAATTCTCCGACCAGCCAAAAGGGGAACTACTGGGTGAGAAATCACTGTGTGCCCTGAAAATACTACTAGGACTCAGAGGGAACGTTTACAACGCTCATGAACCGAGCAGACAGGGAAACCACCCCAAGAGAAGACCACATGATAATACACGAAGGGTGTTCCTGGAGATCCAAGGCAGATGCTGAGGGGCCGACGGAGAACTGAACTTAACAGTGAGGTGAAAGCAAGGTCGCCGATCTGAGACACCGAGACTGCGAGACGGACCCGGCACCGAGAAGTTGACAACCCAGAGAAGGAACCCAGAGAGGGGCCACATCTCCTTGTTCCGGGAACCCCAAAAAGTGGAGTGGTTGACACACAGGTGTTGAATTCTAGGTATACGACCACATGCAAAAAAGGAATGAGAGCAGGGGAGTTGCTAGGTCTGGAAAAGACCTGGGGCTAAGCTGATGTTGGAACTTTTGGGACTGGGGGCTAGCTAGTCTTTTGGCTGTAGCTCCTGAGATTCTACCCGGGGCTACAACCAAAAGATCAGGGGCTATAGCTCCCTTAGCCCACCCCTAGCAACGCCCCTGAATGAGAGCGCTGCTTTCTGGGACATGAAGTCGCAAAGGGTTTAGTAAAGAAGTAGGACCTTCAAAATATGATGCGATCAGTCTCCATTCTTGCAAGCGTTCTAGGAAGTGGCATCCAAATGCTTTCAAAGGAAAAGAACCAGGTGGAATCTACCGAGAAAATGCTGCATTCTGGGAAGTGGAGCCCCACAGCTTGGAGGCCACGAACGAGGCGTACATAAAGGGGAAACGGTGCATGCTGGGAACTGAAGAAAAGGGCCCTACGCATTTAGTGTGTATGAAGAGAATTCTATATTAGGAGAAACAATGTATTCTAGGAATTGGAAAGGAGAATTGATTTCCAAGTAAGAAAGATTCTGTGAAAAACATGATAAATATCTCCTCTATTAATTCGGGAAGGAGTCTCACGGGCATATATAGAGACGAAGAACGGCCTTAAATGGTCTTTATGACAGTCTGGAAGACAGGAATGAAGACGTGCTGATACGTGGCCAGACCGCACCCCCATTCCGCTGTGGCCCGAAGATTCACTTATCATTGCCAAGACAGGAGCGGGTCAGCAGAGCCATACTGAGGAGGTACATATGAACTGCTCTGAGAATAAAATCAGGATAAGCTATCCCAAACCCCAATCCTGATGCGGGATTCCAATCGCAAAGAGCGCAAAAGGAAGACATGTGCTCCAGGGAGTCAGAAGTTGGAAAAAGTGGACCTTTCTGTTTTTCTAGTGATGACTTTCCTGGAGAAGCTGTCCAGGCGGACACGCACCTAGACAAACCTCAAAGACGAAAGCGGAAGTTGTGTCTAACACTGAACTGAGAGGTTTACTAGGAGGCCTACTTCTGTAAAGTACAAAGCGATCTTACAAGATATAGGATGGAGAGCCCCAGAGTGCGGCATTGAGCCGCGGGGTCTAAAAGGCACTTCTGCTCTCAAGGCATTCTTCTAAGGACATTTTGGAAAAAATATTGTAGGTATCCCTTGGTACTCCTTCTGCCCTGTTTGAAGTGGATGTGGAGTATCAAACAGTGAAGGGGGGAGTAAGAATGTCTTTGCTGTGCTAGGCTGTCAAACGTTCTGTCTAAGGTGTTTCTTTCACGCCTTGAAATATTCCTGCATAGGCACGTTATAAATGCCATATCATATCAAATATAATCTTATTTGACAGACAGCTGTCAGGAAGAATGTATAGCCTACTCCAGGATGAATAGCTTAAATAGTGGAATAATATTGTAATTGGTTCTTTATAAGGAGCTTAATACCCAGCGGGTTCTAAGCGCAGAACCCCAGGGATCGAACCTGTGGTGCTCCGAGTCTTCTTGCTTCCAAGGCAAGCATGTTGCCCTTGCGCTATGCTCCTGAGAAAAACAGCAGCCGATGCTACCAAAAAGGTCTAAAATAAAGACCTTTTATTGGCACAGAAAGTGGTTTGGGAAAGAGCCACTAACTCCATCTATGAAGAAGGTTGAGAAGACGGCCATCAAGATAGAATGTCCATCAAGCCTGTGAAGCTCTTAGACTGGAAGAGGATATCAACACACGCTCATTGCAATGGCGTCCATATTTACACACACTGAAGGGCCCGGAAGAGCGGCGACTGCTTGCGATGCTGCTGAGGAACATCCTGGAGCTTAATGAACCCATCCTTAAAAACCGGAGGGTGGGCGTCGGGCGGTGGTGTACTGCGGGCAGAAGAGCAAGGCATCAATACTTCACTTGCTTTGATATTGCCCATGGTAGCAGAGACCAGGGAGAAGATGTATTTAGGAATATTGGCCGATGTAGTCAGATCAGGGACTACATGAAGATGGCGATCCCCCTCCTATGCGCCCAATTTGAAGGCATTACAGCAAAAGTAGCTGCCGATAGGGGGGGACAGGCAGTATTATAGGACAGCTTAAGTTTAACAATGGGAGCACCCCTGGGACACAGGTGCATCTGATCGAATACAGAGGCAGAAAGAGTCAGGCATGTATGGGGTGCAGGATGGTAAATTGCTTCATTGGATGGGCACACACATGTCTTATGAATATGTGTGAGCAACTCACCATAGCAAGGGAGCCCCAATTCACCAGAGGGGCTTCGAGAGGATTCGGCACCCCAATAATTTTTTTTTTAAATAAAAATTGAAAAGGGTAAATTTGATACCACACTTTCCGGGAGAAATGTAGTAAAACCAGACACAATTTTAAATCGTTTTTATAGAGTACCCCATGAAAAATACCAACAGATGCCAGGTCAACTACAGTGCACAGGACCATTTTATTGATGCCTTTGTTCACAATATATGCCGGTATAAAACATATTCATGCTAGCTCTGCCCAAACGTATGCCAGTAGCCCACTGTAAAAACTCAAATTTTCCCTTCAACCATAATGCCAGGAAAAATGCTGTACCACTGTAAGAAAGTGTCCGCGTGGGCTGGCCAATGTAATCACCCCATGCCCACGTAACAACACTCATCATCTTGGCTTTGCCCAAGAAGGCAGAAGACATGCTATCCCAATGTAAGAAAACATCCATACTTGATGGACCTAAGTAGGCCAGTATTCCATGTATGAATGTTCGTCTTGATGGATTTGCTTGTAATGCCCGTAAAAGATGTCATGCCACTGTAAGAAAATGTCCATACTGGCTGCATCAATGTAGACTAGTATTCCACGTAATAACAATCACCATGTTGGTTTTGAACATAATGCCATCAAAACATGCATGCCAGTGTGCAGAGCCAACATTGCTGGCAGCTCCAATGTAGTCCTGCCCCCACCCCCACTTAAGAACACTCATCAAGTTGGCTTTGCCCAAACAGTAAACCCATGCCACTGTCATACTGACTCCACCAATTTAGGGTAGTGTTCCCTCTTACAACAGTCATCATGTTGGTTTTGCCCATAATGCCAGTAAAACATAATATGCTGTGCCACTATAAGACAATACGCCACTGAGCAAAAAATCTTTGCTGGCTGTACTAATGTAGTCCTTCCTTCCCCCCACATGTAAGAAACCTCATCAAGTTGGTGTTTCCCCAAATGACAGTAAAACATGCCATGCCACTGTAAGAAAATATCCATACGGGCTGCACAAGTAAGAACGTTAGAATCACTTTCATCAAAAAGGTTTTTAAAATAACTAATTGTTCCTATAGGTTTGCAGTGTTTCAAATCTGACTTACTGAGGGTTGCAACTGTGGAAAATTGCTATGAGAGCAAGTTTATTTTTATGTGTCATCTCAGTCCATTTGGATGGTAGGTGGCAAAATGATTTCTCTGCCATTGTGAATCCCCCCAGACTCACCTGAATCGCAGGAAAGCCTGGCGATTCTCCCACACTTTTGGCCTTTTGTCATATTTCATTTTTGGCTAATAGGTGGTGCTAAACCACCTCATAAAATCTGAAAGTAATACATTGGGGTCCAGCTAGTGGGGGTGGGGTGGGCTGTGGAATAGGAAGAGGGACACAAAGCTTGTAGGTGATTGACTATTTAAAAACTTGTTCACTGCTCATGGCCATGCAAATCTTTATCACAACCATCAAACACCCCCTGCTCTACTCTTCCCAAATCACATCTTCTTGGGCTTTATTCGATGTAGCCTTATCACAAAGTAGCATCAAACGTTGTGCTCAAAGTGCCTACAAGGGTTAGTTCAAGGCAGCCTTTATTGAAGCTTTAAATACACTACTGGTGCAATGAAAATGTCTTAAAGTGTGCTGTCAGCCTCTTCATTTATAAGCACTATGTGTGTTCTCCAAGGAAGGCCCGTTAAAAGCAAGCATTGGCAAAGCCAACAGGTTGGGCTTGCACATAGGTATTACACAGGCATTTGCCAGCCACTTCTGTTACATGCCCAGGTACTCTCATCATTTTGCAGCTGCTACTAATAATGGCCAGTTAGTACCATCACATCAGAGCCTGGCAGATGCCTTTCCCATGCCTACACATAAGCCAACAACGGTTGGCATTGTTAGTGCCTGTTTTATGGCCACTTATAGCAAATGCTCCCTTTCACGTTTTTGCGAACAGACAAAAATGCTTTCTGAAATACCCGCTGTCAACCGCGTGCCAGAAATCAAACGGGATGAAGGTAGAACTCCATATAAAGTCCAAGTGGCAAAGGGAACCATTTTAAATTGTTACATCTTAGTACTGGCAGAGGGGGCATTGTGACAAATCAAATTCCAGGGCACCAGTGGTCCAGGGATGAATATCGGTTTCTAAACCATCAATCAGCCCCACACCTCTAGGTTGTCAGTAAGAGCATTGTGTATGTAAACATTCAATATAACCGTTTTTTCATTACTTTACACTTTGAAACGCTTCTTGGGAGGGTTCCAATCTAGGATCCTCTTTTCTTCGTTGTTCCATACCTCTAGTGCACCATAAGGGATCCAAACAGTTTGAAAACGCAAGTAAATTATAAACATCCTTTTCCAATTTTGGTAACCTGGATGGAACGGCAGGCTTATCTCTGCAAGGTCGTGGATCGCTGGTTAGTTGAAACACTGTGAACATATTACTATTACCCAATGATAAAAGGGACTGTCCAGTAAAGGTTGCATAACAATATCTACTTTATTATTATCACAATAGACAGTTCTAGCAGACTACAAAATACAACCCACCCTATAAAGAAATACAGAGGACAGACAGTTTCAAGAAGGAAAGGGGATGCCCTCTGGATACTAACAGGAGGGTAGTCGGTAAAGTAACTAATCGCAATAGTTCAAGGATGCTTGCTTTCAGCACAAAGGGAGCAATGGGTCGTACAATATCACTAGGGGCCTTCGGAGAAGGACAAGGGGGCCAGAACTACAATGTACCTTGTGCTTGTAGTAGTTCCTAATGCTCGACAGAGTCAAATCGGTTTCAGGGTGCTTTTCAGCTTCTGCGACAGAGTTCAAGATGGGAGACCGTTGTGGGTATCATGTGGCAGGCAGTTTGGCGAGCAGTCTGCACGGACGGCTGCAGGCTGGCCTACACAGTGGCTTGGGTCAGGACTCGCTATCTCAGTGCTGGTTGGCGGGCTTGAAGCACTGGTCAAGCAGAGGCGTAGCCAGGATTGTCTAACAAGTGGGACCTAAAGGTAATGTAGTTGGACCGGACCCACTGCTGTGACATAAACACCTGTAAATGCCCACAGAGTGGTGCTGAGTGGGCATTTACAGATTTTGGGGGGGGCCATTCCTGCTCAGGCCCTACCCTGGCTATGCCTCAGTGGGCGAGTCATCTCGGACGGCGTAAGCGACTGCGGCGTGACAACAGTCAGTGGTACAGTCGGTTGCAGCTTGAGGGGTTCATCTGTCTTGAAAATGCCCTTTGAGGTGGACTCTGGTTGATGCTTGTCAGTGCACTCCTCCTAGCTTCTGCGCTGGGCTCATGTTGTCGTTTAAGGCGGACGACCCAAAGCTGAGGAGAGTGTTGCAGGCAACGTTCCTGTCCTTGGCTTGGTTCATAGACTCTCTGGTACTTCCCACCTAGGCAGCTTTCTTGCAGAGCCTAGCAAGGCATGGTGTGTGCTCACTGGGTACCAGTTATGCAGCTGCTGGAGGGTCCTCTTGATCCATTATTTACATCTGTTCCCTGGGAGATGTTTTGGGGAGGGATCTTGCTTCCGTCTTGGAAATCCTGGCCTTCCATTACTGGCGGAAGCTGTACCTTCAGCCAGGATCCAGATTAGTCCTTCTTGTTACTCCTAGCAACATCTTCAGATGATCTTCCGAAAGATGGTCTCAACCTTTTTTTAAAGCCAAATGTGGCCAGTGATTGGTGCAGGCTAAGCCTATCTTAATTAACCAATCCTGTGTCCCCACCAACAACCTTCTGTTATGTTTGAGGTCATAACCAGAGTGCTTTGCAATAGGAAAGGTAAAGGGGTAAAAACATGTACTACTTAGTCTCACCCATCTTCCTGTCGGTTGTGGATCAAAGGGTATCTCTAGTTAATTTAGCTCTTTGTAGTTCCAGATCAAAGTGCAGGTTTCCCTTGAAGTTGTGGCGAGAACAGACTTTCTGTCTTCATCAATTCACATACTCCTACCCTCTGAATGGGGTCTCCTGAGGGGCTGCCTCCTGTAAAGACATGCACCAGATATGACAGCTCTCTGTCATTGATCCTTTAGGGCAGGAGCTGGCTTCAGGTTGACACAGATGCATCTCAAAGGGGTGTTGGTGTTCCTATCCTTTGTTAGGGTTTGTGACTAGGCCTCTTCACAGGCCTGCTTCAATTAACTCTCATCAGTATGCGCTGCCATCAACAGAACTGACAATGAACAGGGCGGATCCATGGAAGGATTGGCCTTCCTCCTCCGGAGGCGCTTTCATGAACTCCTGGCTGTTACATTCCAACTAAATTAGACAGGGATGGGGGGCAGCACTGGTAGGCTGAGCCCACCCAGAGTAAAGGTGTCTACATTTTTGCTGTGCAGTGAGCATAGGAACATGTTTGCATGGTAGCCCCACACATTTTCTGAGGTTGACCTCCCGTCATTCAATTTTCTTAAAAGATATCAAGAAAAGCCCAGGCGACTGCACACCCACAGTGCAGATGGTTGTATTTCTCACAGGCATTTTATCCATTTTATAGCCTAGAGGGCTTCTTACATCTCTGACCTTGACTTATGACCAGATAATTAAAAAGTGTGGCCATTTATAGTGTGCATTTATAGTGTGCTTGCCACGAACTTAATCGCTCCTTGGCGATCACCAGTTAATCTTAGGTTTGTGCAGAAATCGAACTTGGCCTGACATTGCAAGAGAGTAATCCCAGAATGCTGTCCGCCCCAGTTTCCCTAAATGTACTCATTCCCACTTCCCCATGCAGCCTGGCACATAAAGGGTTAAGCACAGCCATTCAAAGCCTTTAATTCCACCCAGGGGGGGCACAAGAGCATATCTCACATGTTTTTTACAAGCAGTTCGTCCAGCCAGGATGCAGCACAGCACTTGTCCTCTTCACAATAGGAATTCCCTCACCACTGCAAATGGCTGCCCAGGAGGCATTCAGCGATATGCGAGATGAACACATATGCAATGAAAACTGCATGTTTGCGCCCAAAGAAGCTTGGAGAACAAGTATTGGCAAAGCCAAAGGTTTTGACTTTTGTGTAGGCATGGGATCTGCATTTTCCAGGCACCGTCATAATTGAACTACTACAGGGACATGCGATTGCACAAGTTGGCAAATGATGCTACTATCTGGGCATAGTCTGGCAGTGCCATGATAATACGTATACAAGGGCCAAAAATGTTGGCTTCGCCAACGCTTGTTTTTAACAGGAGCTCAGTGCAAGGAACATATGCAAGGACACAAATACTGCCTATGAACCAAAGGTGAGATTCAAAGAGATCCGAGGGAGATGTGTTTTCGATGGGGAGAGCAGGTAGGGGGTGAGAACGGACATTAGGATTAGCATGGCTATGGGGGGTCAATGGGTGAGTAAATAACCAAATAACCCCCACAGCGATCTGTGACCGTCCTCACTTCTCGTCCCTCTCCTACTTTCACTTCCAACGACAATAGGTTTGACTTACAAGCACAGTTTTCAGTGCCACCTAAAAAAACTAAAGTAGAAAAGAAGGAAGTAAGGAAGGATGGGAGGGAGGCAGGGAGGAAGAATGGAATGAGGGAGAGAGGGAGGAAGGAAGGAAGGAAGGGAGGAAGGGAGGAAGGGAAGAAGGGAGGAAGGGAGGAAGGGAGGGAGGGAGGGAGGCGTGTGCCCACAGGCCTCCTGCAGGCAGCAGTGCCTGCCCTGCTCTGAACCATAAATAAATAACCCTGTGAGTGGTGCGGCACAGTGTGCCACTCACATGGTCATTAGCGTTGCTGCCCATGGTGCCCTAGGGATTCAAGTCCTTCTTGGGCATGCTGCTGCCTCGCACCTGTGTTTATCCAGTGTGCTGCTGCCTGCCCTTGCCCCCAGAAGACCTAAAGCAAGTGTGTGTGTGTTTTGTGTTATGATGTATGTATGTCCCAAGGGATTTTCAGTGACCAACTGTACATCCCTTGCAGAGACTGCTGGCATAGATAGGTTGTGGCAGCAGCTTCGTGCATGCGTTTTAAAGTGAGCATTACTGGCATAGATAGGTTGTGGCAGCAGCTTTGTGCATGTGTTCTAATGTGAGCAGCATTACTGGCATAGATAGGTTGTGGCAGCAGCTTAGTGCGTGTGTTTTAGTTGGCAGCAGCTTCATGCATGTGTTTCAAAGTGAGCATTACTGGCATAAATAGGTTGTGGCAGCAGCTTCATGCATGTGTTTTAAAGTGAGCATTACTGGCATTGATACATTGTGGCAGCAGCTTTGTGCATGTGTTTTAAAGTGAGCAGCATTACTGGCATAGATAGGTTGTGGCAGCAGCTTCATGCATGTGTTTTAAAGTGAGCAGCATTACTGGCATAGATAGGTTGTGGCAGCAGCTTCATGCATGTGTTTTAAAGTGAGCAGCATTACTGGCATAGATAGGTTGTGGCAGCAGCTTCGTGCATCTGTTTTATAGTGAGCATTACTGGCACAGATAGGTTGTGGCAGCAGCTGCGTGCATGTGTTTTATAGTGAGCATTACTGGCATAGATAGGTTGTGGCAGCAGCTTCGTGCATGTGTTTTAAAGTGAGCATTACTAGCATAGATAGGTTGTGGCAGCAGCTTTGTGCATGTGTTCTAATGTGAGCAGCATTACTGGCATAGATAGGTTGTGGCAGCAGCTTAGTGCGTGTGTTTTAGTTGGCAGCAGCTTCATGCATGTGTTTCAAAGTGAGCATTACTGGCATAAATAGGTTGTGGCAGCAGCTTCATGCATGTGTTTTAAAGTGAGCATTACTGGCATTGATACATTGTGGCATCAGCTTTGTGCATGTGTTTTAAAGTGAGCAGCATTACTGGCATAGATAGGTTGTGGCAGCAGCTTTGTGCAGGTGTTTTAAAGTGAGCAGCATTACTGGCATAGATAGGTTGTGGCAGCAGCTTCGTGCATGTATTTTATAGTGAGCATTACTGGCATAGATAGGTTGTGGCAGCAGCTTCGTGCATGTGTTTTAAAGTGAGCATTACTAGCATAGATAGGTTGTGGCAGCAGCTTTGTGCATGTGTTCTAATGTGAGCAGCATTACTGGCATAGATAGGTTGTGGCAGCAGCTTAGTGCGTGTGTTTTAGTTGGCAGCAGCTTCATGCATGTGTTTCAAAGTGAGCATTACTGGCATAAATAGGTTGTGGCAGCAGCTTCATGAATGTGTTTTAAAGTGAGCATTACTGGCATTGATACATTGTGGCATCAGCTTTGTGCATGTGTTTTAAAGTGAGCAGCATTACTGGCATAGATAGGTTGTGGCAGCAGCTTCATGCATGTGTTTTAAAGTGAGCAGCATTACTGGCATAGATAGGTTGTGGCAGCAGCTTCATGCATGTGTTTTAAAGTGAGCAGCATTACTGGCATAGATAGGTTGTGGCAGCAGCTTCGTGCATCTGTTTTATAGTGAGCATTACTGGCACAGATAGGTTGTGGCAGCAGCTGCGTGCATGTGTTTTATAGTGAGCATTACTGGCATAGATAGGTTGTGGCAGCAGCTTTGTGCAGGTGTTTTAAAGTGAGCAGCATTACTGGCATAGATAGGTTGTGGCAGCAGCTTCGTGCATGTATTTTATAGTGAGCATTACTGGCATAGATAGGTTGTGGCAGCAGCTTCGTGCATGTGTTTTAAAGTGAGCATTACTGGCATAGATAGGTTGTGGCAGCAGCTTCGTGCATGTGTTTTATAGAGAGCATTACTGGCATAGATAGGTTTTGGCAGCAGCTTCGTGCAGGTGTTTTTAAGGCAAAGGAAGGCCTTAGGGGGACCGAACTGCTGGCCATCATGAGAAGAGATGAGAGTCCAAACACCTCAGGCAGGGGTAAGATAAATACAATATAGAAAGGGGTTGAGAGCCCAAGTGTGGAAAAAGGAGAAATTAGCCCAAGTAGGGTTGAGAGACTTACGATCCCACAGGGGATTAGAGAACCTGAGACCTCAGGGAGGTACCAGAACCAAAACTGTTCCAGCCAGGAGCGGCCCAGCCAGGTGAGACCCTTTGAAAGGACTTGATTAAGACTTTAAGAGCACCACGGCACCTGACGGTCTATAGGGATTTGTCTCTCTGGACAGGAGCCTTTACGAGCTGATCCACATTAGAACTGTAAGAAGGGCAGCAGCCCTTAAACCACCACCTAAGAAAGGAGGTATGAGGTTACAGTGTAGCCAGAACCGAGCCATGCCGGGCGAAAAGCCCGTACACTTTCAGGTTAGGTTTCTTTAATGTGGTGGGCTCAGACTAGATACATTTGTGGACAAAGGAGAACATAACTTTGGACGGTCATCTGACGTGCACTCCTTAAATCGCTTTTCATTCTATTACCATAAGGAACAGAGTGATAGGATTAGTTTAGGGTTTTTCCTGAGATACATAAAGGTTTATACCCAAAACTATAATGAGTTGTCTGTCTCCTGATTCTGACTCATCACAGCTCTTTCGCTAGGCTCGTTCTCGCGTTCTAATTTGAGGAAACATTTAGAACCCTCCACTGAAATAATTGACCACCCTGTGAGGGTTCACCCATGAATCGTTTAGAATCTTGGTGCCCCTTCAGGAGCCAGCTGCCCTCCCTGGCACCAAAGCTGCCTCGGCCACTGATAAGATGCTGAGAACTCTCCACACCTGGTGAAGAGTTACCTGGAAGATCGATGAGGGGAATTTTGGGGAGAGGAAGCCTAATGATATAAACAGGGGGGAGATTACTGAAATTGCAAGCAGCCGTAATCCCACACAAAGGAAACCAACAGGGATTGTAGCCAATGCATCCCTGTTCAAACCTGAAAGTCAGACTGCACACTTCCTCGAACTTTGCAGGTGCACCAGAAATGTGTTAAGAGCTTTCATTCCAGGTCTATGGGGTCACCTCCAGCATTTACAAATTACACTTCGAATGGGGGTCCTCCACATGCAACTTCAGTGGCCCAGACTTGGGGTGGCAACCTGCGGCTCGCAAGATACTATGACTCCCATGATACCTCACCATTGCCTATGTGGTCTAGGGATGATGGGACTGGTAGTCTGAACCATCAAAGATTGCAGAGTACTGGCCTAGAGGTCAGCACTGAAGCCTATGGGTGCCTGGGTCAGAAGTTGACTGGCACTGCTACCGAGAAAAATGCTAAAGACATGAACAAACTTGAAGACACCCGTCCAAATTATGCAGTGAAAACCAAAACGTGTCTTCACTTCATGGCATGGAAACTCTCAAAGTGTAAACCCTCAGACTGTAAGAGTGGCATTAGACCCTTATTGAGTGAGACTGTACCCTGGTTTAGGGGCATTCATGCTTTCCTTGGTCCTTGGATCTTATCGTACACTGCCTACGCATAGCCTTCATAATTTGCAAAGTGTAAAACTGACTTTACCACAATCTCCATGAAGGATCTTGAGAAATGTATTTTTTTGTGTGTAACGTATGCATACAAAATCCCACCAGTTATTCGCCAAGGCTGCCCAAAGCTGTTGCCCTGGGATCGCAACAGGCACCGGTGCAACAAACGTTGACAGTGCCAACTCCTAGCATGCCACCCTGCCCCTCTACCATTCTAGCTGCAGGGCCTATGCTTCTTAACCCATGCACAGACTGGTATAACCTGGCATCGCTTTCTCTTTGCAGATGGGGGCACCAAAAAGCTACGCAGCAACATCAGAAGGAGCACGGAGACTGGCATCGCTGTGGAGATGAGGAACAGGGTAACGAGGCAGGGCAGCCGGGAATCCACAGATGGCAGCACCAACAGCAACAGCTCGGATGGCACGTGAGTACCCCACCCGAGGGATAGGAAATGCGCCAACCTCCACGTGACCCCACGTAGCATGCTACTCACGTAAGAACGTACTGACGTACTGCGTAGATAATATGGTAATCACGTCTTGTGTAAAAGAGTCGATGTGCTGCATAGCCCAAGAACCCTGTGTGCCATGTACCCACCAGGTACCTCCTTAAGGTCAACATGCCCCAGTACAACCCATCATCTGGCCAACAAGGAGGCCTTACCAACCAGTGGCGGGTCTAGACTCTTTTGACTGGGTTTGACCAAGTGGGGCACTGACTTATGCAGGGGTGGCATGAAGTACGAGCGCACACACACATAATGATGATCGTTTAGGATAATAGAGTGGCACCTGGAGGGGCCAATCGGATTCCAGGGGTAGCATGTGCGGCCCAGGCCACTCCACTAGGCTCACGGCCGTAGACCTGCCCCACAAGCACACAGCCAGCCTGGCAAATGATACATGATAAATTAACCAGACCTTCTCACACCAACACCCAGGGGTTGCAGAGGGGACAGAGCCTGACCCATTGAAACCACTTCCAGGAAATGTTACAAATAAGCAGACTAGCCCCAACACTGATGTTAGGGGCGGTCGAAGATGGGCCCCAAATCCTGAGCACCCTATGCCACCCGACTTAATGGTACTCCTTTTATCGACCTTGGAAAGATGAAGTGCTGAGAGGACCTGCCGGGATTTGAACCTGTGGCCATGAGGTCAAACACAGGCCCCTGCAGTGGCCTGTAGTGGGTGCATTAGTCCACTGAGCCACAGACCCGGCTTGATCCGTGTCCCACCCACAGCACCAAGAAGTCATGAACACGTCGGCGCTGCGTTATCTGAAAATCCCATAAAATTCCGTAACATAAAGCCACGCGTGCCCTGTGCCTGGAATCTGTCTTGCACAAGGTATGTGACCACCTGCAGTGGCTCATTAGCACAGGGGTAGCAGGTGCTGACCCAAACAACACCTAAACGCAGACCACTCTGCTGTGTCTACATGTGGGAGCAAACCTCCAACACATGCAAAACATTGCAAGGCTGAGTGCATTGCAAAGCAATACAAACATATTTTTTGGTGCCAATTGTTCCCTGCAAACGTGATTGGGCGGGGAGAGCAACAGACCCCAGTGACTTACTGGTTGAAGCCAGAACCTATGTGCCGAGGGATGACTGTTGCTATGCAGACTACACTGGGTGTATGATAAAAACACTTCAAATATACACCTGGGACGAGGCAATCCTTACTCACATGGGTTGTTAGGCTTCCCAAATCACTACAGGGGGTACTCCCCAACAGTGTAGGAACATCTACTTAAACAGGTGTTATCCTCCTTACCACCTAGGTCCATGCCCCTCCACCTGCCACCTAGTCTGATACTGGGTCGGTCCTCCCTTCCCCCACGTTTCTCCTGGGACGCCTTATGATGGTAAAGTTTATCAAGCAGGGTGGGACCATGGGGAAAAACAACAGTGGTTCCGAGCCCTTGAAATTCTAGTTTGCACAGGCAGAGTAGGTGCATATAATGCAATGAACAGTTGAGACAACAGCAAATACGCCTGGCAACGATTCTGCGGTTTCCCCGAGTGCCATTAAGGAGTGAAGACAAGGGAGAAAGAGACAGACGATCTCCAGGCAAGGGGCATGTGTGGAGGTGTAGATCACTTGCAGCCAAACTGCCCGCTCTCCCGACCCCTGCTGTCCGTTCCCCGTTCCCTGCTCACCTCGCCCTGTCTCAATCTTTGGACTTGGGAAGCGCCCCTTTGCATCCTGAAGCTAGGCCCATACTCATTAAATACCCCATAATAATACTAATGTGTGTATCCGAGATGACGTCATCGTCTGCAGGTATGCCCGTCCGCATTCTGATTAATATGACTGTGGCTGTGATTCCCTGATGCTGGCCCACGTCCTGCGCTCCATGGCCACTTTGTTGCTGTCACCTCTGTCCACCCCTTTCCCTGTGGAGTCCTTTGCCAGGTAGGGCATCGCAACTCCCAGCTCAGCTGCCCCTCCTCACCCATGCCCCACGTCACGCAGATCGATAATGCCCTTCACATGAGCCTGTATTGCCCTGATAACAGCCCAACATCCATCGGTACTTCCCATGCTCCACTTGGACATTACCTCGGGATTACTGAGGAGAAGACCTGTGTGGGCGTGTACGGAGCTGAACAAGTATGAAAAAGCAGTCTCTAGCCACCGAGCCAGCCTGAGCATCCGTGCCTCCCAATAAACTGAGAGGCATATGGCCCTCCCAGTAACCTCTGCGGAATATTGACCTCCCAGTGACCTCAGAGGCATATTGACTTCCAGTAACCTCTGCGGAATATTGACCTCCCAGTAACCTCAGAGGAATATTGACCTCCCAGTAACCTCTGAGGATTATTGACCTCCTCCCAGTGACCTCAGAGGCATATTGACTTCCAGTAACCTCTGTGGAACATTGACCTCCCAGTAACCTCTGCAGAATATTGACCTCCCAATAAACTGAGAGGCATATTGACTTCCAGTAACCTCTGCAGAATATTGACCTCCCAGTAACCTCTGAGGCAAATTGGCCTCCCAGTAACCTCAGAGGAATATTGAACTCCCAGTATCCTCTGAGGTAAATTGGCCTCCCAGTAAACTCTGAGGAATATTGACCTCACAGTTAACTCAGAGACATGTTGACTTCCAGTAACCTCTGTGGAATATTGACCTCCCAGTAACCTCTGAGGCAAATTGGCCTCCCAGTAACCTCTGCAGAATATTGATCTCCCAATAAACTGAGAGGCATATTGACTTCCAGTAACCTCTGTAGAATATTGACCTCCCAGTAATCTCTGAGGCATATGGCCCTCCCAGTAACCTCTGCGGAATATTGACCTCCCAATAAACTCTGAGGCATATTGGCTTACCAGTAATCTCTGAGGCATATTGGCCTCCTAGAAAACTCTGAGGCATATTGGCCTCCCAGTGACCTCTGAGGCATATTGACCTCCCAGTAACCTCTGCGGAATATTGACCGCACAATAAACTCTGAGGCATATTGGCCTCCCAGTAACGTCTGCAGAATATTGACCATCGAGAAAACTATGAGGCATATTGGCCTCCCAGGAAACTCAGAGGCATATTGGCCTCCCAGTAAACTATGAGGCATATTGGCTTACCAGTAAACTCTGCGGAATAGCGTCCTCCCAGTAACCTCTGAGGAATAATGACCTCCCAATAAACTCTGAGGCATATTAGCTCCCAATAAACTCTGAGGCATATTGGCTTACCAGTAAACTCTGCTGAATATTTTCCTCCCAGTAACCTCTGCGGAATAATGACCTTCCAATAAACTCTGAGGCATATTGGTCTCCCAGTACATTCTGAGGAAAATTGGCCTCCCAGTAATCTCTGAGGCATATTGGCCTCCCAGTAAACTCTGAGGCATATTTGCCTCCCAATAAACTCTGAGGCAAATCGAACCCCCGGTACACTCTGAGGCACATTGGCCTCCTGGGAACCTCTGAGGAGTATTGTCCTCCCAGTAACCTCTGGGGGGAGAAATGGCCGCTCAGTGCCCTCTGAGGCACATTGGCCTCGCAGTAAACTCTGAGGCATATTATACCCCCAATAAACTCTGAGGTTCTTAACTTTTCTGGTGAATGAAGAGCGAAGGTCTAAACAAAACGTTTAGGCAGAATAGGAAACTGAGACAGAGGCTCAAGCAGATGACGAGGGCCAAGAGCTTTAATCTCCATTTTGGAGGCATTTAACCTCAGGCCACTGCTCCAGATCATGATAAATAATGCTAATTAGAGCTGCCAATGCCATGATAAATAACACAATAAACATTAGCATCATGACAAATAACCCAATTTACAGACACTTACTCCATGATAACTAACCCCATATGAATACATGTCATGCTAAAAAAAAAACTAAATGGAGCTGCTATGATGAACACCTCAACGTGTAGACACTTACACCGCAATAAACAACCCAAAACCTTGATAATCACCACAACCCGTTTATGGATGGGCAGAGCTTTAAGTGACCAATCAAATCCTGGTTTAAATCGGTTTGAGTCAGTAGCAACTCCATCGAGCGGACTAAACAGGGGAAGGGAATTGGCCCTTAACATGGGTGATCTACCTCATTTATGGATCAGGTTGGTCTTAGCACATTCAAACTGTGAACACTATTTGGTTCGAATCATATGGAATCGGCTTTAACCAAATAAAGGCCAAACACTGGAATACAATCAAATAACATTAATAAAAACTAAACCATAATGAAATCATGGAAAGGGAATAACCTGCTACAGGTTGGAGCTATTCACACGTAGTATTTCAGGAATCTGAGTTGGTCTCTTGCAAATTCTTTTGAGTTTCAGATTCAAACGGCAACCAGTTCAAACCACATTGAACTTGATTTTAGCTGTACACCCATCTATCGGTCCCCAGAAATCACGATACGAAAGGGCTGCCCCAAACCATAGGTGACATGTCCACGAGAAGAGTTGCACTGACCGTGAGAAAGGAACATCAAACACGGAGCACTTGGTGAACGCATATTATGTACCTGTTTTTCAATTTGCAGACTCACTCTGGCACTATGCATAGATCGTCATAGCGCAGGAACATAGTACAACATTGAAAGCAAAGGTTCATTCATGTCCAGTAGCACAGAAATAGATGCTCTGTTTGGACATATAGCTGAAATAATCAAAGCAAAAAAGACATTCTACAACGAAAGGATCACAAACTCAAGAAACACCCAGAAAAAAGATGTTCAACATCATCAATGAGCTAAGAAACGCAACAGCATGCAACAACACACGTCTCGGGAGGATAGCTCAGGGGCAACGTGCTCGCCTTGGACGCAAGACGACACGAAGCAACACAGGTTCGATCCCCAGGTCCGCACTTAGAAACCTCTGTGTATTAAGCGCGTTATAAATAACCCCCATCATATCACATCATCACAAACTATGCGATGACCTTGAAGATCACTTCCAAAACAAAATCACAAACATCCATCAAGTCATTAAGAGCATGCACAAAACACCAACAACCCCCACACCAGCCAATGCCAGAACCAACTACAAGACTGACCTACCCACCAACCTCAACAGAAGACTTCAACTAACAGAGCCGACTCTCCAGCTGACCTCTGCCCACCAGGAATATACCAGACTATCCTCCCAGAAAACACCTTCAGAATATTGCAGCAACCTCTTAACCATTCACTAGCAAAAGGAAATGTGCCACAAGCCTTCCAATTGCAATTGGCATGAATAAAGCCACTCCTCAAAGACCCATTGGGAAACATGCAAGCCCTAACCAACTACCAAACCATTTCAAACATCACATACCCGGCAAAACTCCTAGAAAGCTACTTTTACAAACAAATCCTGGAACATGTAGAAAACAATCACATAATAGACCAGGCACAAGTCGGCTTCAGACCCACGAGAGGAATGGACACAGCATTACTATGGTTATGGGACGATCTAAAAACCAACGCAGACTCTAAAGTCAATTCGGCACTAATACTACTTGATCTAGCAGCAGCCTTCAAAACAGTCCACCACGAAACACTTATCAAAAGACTTGAAGGTATTGGAATCGGCAACACGGCACTCCTCTGGCTAACGTCCTTCATAACAAAAAGAAATGTAACAACTTGAATAACACCATTTGAGTCAGCACCTCGCAAAACAACATGTCGAATCCCACAAGGCTCGTCACTCTCACCACATCTTTTCAACATCTACATGACCCCCCCTGATTAACCTCATCAACAAACATGACCTCACAAGCTACCACTACGCAGACAACACTGAAATCACCTACAAAGTCAACGCCACCTAAGAACAAAACCCAACCCATACCGACTTCCTCACAACAATAAAGTATTGGATGAGCACCAACAGCCTTAAACTCAATCTGGCCAAACAGAAATCAGGATTGCACCTAATGACCTATTGAACCATCATCAAATTCCATGGCCTACCGAACTGGGAAACCCACCAGAACCACCCAAAGTGGTAAAAAATCTCTGAACATTAATGGACAATGAACAAACACTAGAACCGCAAGTCACTGCAGTAGTTAAGAAATGCTTCTTCCGCTTACACACAATCAAGGGGATACTGCCTTTCTTCACCTTCCCACACAGGTCACTTGCCGTTATTTGTCTCGTCATGTCAAGAATAGACTACGACAACAGCATCTATCTCGGAATGCTAGACTACCTTATCAAAAAATGACAACGAATGCAGAACACAGCAGCAAGACTACTCCTCAGACTCACTAAAAGAGACCATGTCACACCAGCACTGAGAACACTACACTGGCTAAAAATCCCTGCATAACGCACAGAGCAACCCAAGGTCATGGAGTGGAATTCATACAAGAAAAAATCTCCATCTACAAACCAACACGAACATTAAGGTCCAGCAACGACATTCGCCTAGAACCAAAGCTATTTGCAAAACACCCATTTCGGGGGATCCGTATTCTCCTGCATAGTGGTGAGACTTTGGAACACGCTTACAAAGCCAACATGAAAAACAGAAGATCACCTAAGATTCAGAAAACTGTTATAAACATGGGGGTCATTCCGAGGTTGGAGGTAACCATGGAGTAAATAGCACCATGGTAAGCAACCATGGAGCTATTTACTCCATGGAAATCCGGCATGGTGAATGGAGTAATTACCAGTCCATTCCAAGGTTGGAGGGACCGGTAATTCCCCATTCACCATACCGGTTCCCCATCCCCATTCCTGCCCCCATAGGGCTCAATGGGAATGGGGAAGGAGTAAATGACGGCACCGTAAATTACGGTGCTGTAATTTACTCCAAGGTCCCTTTGCGGGTTGGATTTTTAACGCCTGCTAAAAGCAGGCGTTAAATGCCAACCCGCAAAAGGGAACTCGGAATATGGTGGTAAGTGTTAACGGTCACCGTTGCCATTAACGGTGACCGTTAACCCTTACCTCCAACCTCGGAATGACCCCCCATGTCTCTTTAACTCACGAAGGTAAAGAGGACACACCAGCGAAGCAAAACCGCCAGCACAAAACAGGAGAAATCCAAAACAGGGCCACCCCAAGAAATAAAGCATCTGACCGCAAAACACCATAGAATAATATAAACCCGACAGATCAACCCAACCTGCAGAAAAAGACTCAGACGAAAGCCAACTAACCCTACTAAAAACGTTGCAATACTCGGCATACCCACACTCCAGCAATACCCACACTCCAGCAAAGAAATAAAGAGACACATACCTCCACCGCAAAAAAAGAAAAACACACCACAAACTCTATTGACGCTCCACAACACCCAACGGGACATTAAACAAAATGCATATAAAGCACCCATATGCAAACTTGCAATGAACACTACACAACATTGACAAACTAAAAACAAACCAGCACACAGGGACTGTTTTTTCAGAAATGAAGCTACCAACAGCACATCAAAGCTCTCTCGCGCTTTTCCTTCTCAGTCCCACTAACAAACCCCTCCCAACCCCCGTCCTTTTTTGATCCACTAGGGCGCCTGGAGACCATGAACACGGCAGCGGTGCACCATATAGATCACAATAACATAGCATAACATGGATCTGCGTGGAATTACTGAATACAACAGTCATACCTCCAAAAGTGCGATTTTTTAAAATTATTATTTATTTATTCTGCAAATATATATGTGGGGGGAGAGCCCCCACAACCCCTCCACCTTACCCCTACACATTTTATTCACTTTACCCCCCTATATATATATATATGCTGAAAATTGGGGGCAGACTTTTGGGGGTTGAACTTTTGGTATTAGGAAATTTCGTACAATACCGCATAACATAAATGATGGGTACACAAGGAGATGGACATTTCAATGATGACAGAGTATAGACGGGCAAGCCAATGAGGTCACTTGCTATATCAAGTGCCCCCCTCAGTAGTAGAACATATTTAGCAGAATTGCCCCAGAGAGGCCAGGCCCAGGTCACAATGGGGCAGATTCAGGCCAAGATATAAACGACTTCCTTTTCACTAAAAACGAGTCTATCCCGTCTAAGCCAGTCCCCCCTGTTTCGGTGGTATTCTCTCTTTCCTATGGCACTTTGATGACAGCCAGTATCATACTGATGCCATGCAGCTGGGGTCCAGGTGGTTCTGCTGCTGAGGTTGAAGAGAGGGAAGGAAAGGTCAGTAGTAACAGATGGATTACACCTAACAAGGACCCAAAGTCTACTTCTATCGGAGGGTTAACTGGGTGACCCTGAAAACACTGTCAGGTGAAGATGTTCTTAGAATTTATCCCCAATGTTGGCTTCTCCAGCAATCACTGGACCTTGCTGGGAACCTATGGGTACCCTGGCCTATCGGTAATGGTGTCCTTCAGAAGCCTTTATTAAGCTTCACCTGGCACAGTGTCTACTTGGCATGGCCGCAGGCCCTGGCGGGAGGTCTCTGGCAGTGTCCACGGGGCATATCTGTGTGCCATACCCATCAGGCGCTACCCAGAGGGTCACTGTACCAGGGGATGGCCATGCCCTGAGCGCAGAGAATCCTGGACATGGCAACAATCCAGGCCTAGAAGATATTACATGTATTGCCAGTGTCCCCAGTGAGAGCCAAATCCCTCTCCCTGCCCCAAACCCCCCCCCCCACTTTGGTCCCTCCCCGGAGGTGTGTCTGGATATGGACAGCGACCTCTTTCTGGTCTTGTAATGTCTTTTCTTTGGGCTTTTCCCCCTCTCGTAGGTTCATCTTCCCTACCACCAGACTGGGAGCAGAGAGTCAATTCAGCGACTTCCTGGATGGACTCGGGCCGGGCCAGATAGTGGGGAGACAGACTCTGGCTACGCCGCCAATGGGTGAGTCCATGGAGAGGGCCAAGCGGAAAACGAGCACTGACAAAGCCAATTGACCCTTGCACTTAACTTGGGGTCAAGTTTGAAGATATCGTATGAGTTCAGATTCTGTGAGATGATGTTTTAAGCAGTAATTATTTGCTGAAAACAGTATTATTGAAACCTGTCTTGTGTGGAGAGGTCTACTAGTCTATTTTCCTGGGAACAATTTGTACGACACCCATTATTATGCTTGTGAAATTTAAGAGAAAATGTTTATAAATCATTTCAATTCATTAATCCTGAGAGTCAGCATTTGGAGTTTCTGGGATGCATGGAGGGCTCCCGGATGAGTGCATGAGTCCCATTTTTTTGCATTGTTACGCATCATGACAGAAGGCCTCGTAAAGCGCCAACGAGGGCAGTGGTTTCCACAGGTGGTCTCAGCATCTGCAGAGTGGTGCAAAGACAGAGCTCTGGAGACAGCGCTCTCCCAAACTGGCTGAACTGGCAGACTTCAGGGAGCCTGAGGTTAAAGGCTGCCATGGATGGCTTCAAACTCTATGTAACAACAACAACCACCACACACTACCTCCCCCCCCTCCCTTTACCGATTAGAAATGATCATCTTGCGAACAAAATACATGTTTCTTTAATCACTGTACACGGAACTCCAACTTCTTAAAAATAAAGCTACAAACGCACTCTTTTTCTAAGATTTATGCATTTCTCCTTTCTAAACCTTGTTGATAAAATGACCTATAGCACACATACTGATATAAAGTGCAAACATGGGTGGGTGGGGTACGCTATAGTGCCTTTTTGCACAATACAATGCAATTGAGTCAATTAATGCATGTTCACACATGTTCTTGCAGGGAGTGTGACATTGCTCACAAATATGGTTTTCAGACCTTCGTGGCTACAGTGAAATACTTGTTTACCTAGCCCAATCTATATTTTCCAAAAGATTCCTCACGTGTTTCGGTCTTTTGAGAGAACCTCATATCTCTATCATTTCCCTCGAGATTGTTGTTGCTAAATATCTCTCCATTGGTGTAATAAAACAGGGATTTAATCAAAACAATGTCGACACCAAAGCGTTTCGGCCCTTCTTTACAGAGATACACTCATCCACAGATTAATTTCTAGGCCTTCATCAGGACAGAAGTGGATTGTGGATGTTTCGAGATCCAATCGCTCAAAACCCCTGGCTGGCTTCGTCAATTCCATAAAAACAATGATCAATAAGAAAATATCAGGAGGGGATTAACCTCCGGCCTCTTGTTATCCGCAAGCTTTCTACTAACCTTATTTTTCTTCATGGGGGGAGCCCAGCCCTTTCTTTATTACTGCATGTTTTATTTTCTATTTGCAGTCTGTAAGAAAAATAATATCCCAAATCCCTAATGATTCATATTGATCTGTGAGGCCCGCTGTTGCATCATTTCACACATTAATACCGCAACACCAACCTTTCATGCTCCTGTCATGCGTACAGTTTTGGCAGTCTCTCTTTTCCCTCTTCCTTCCTTTTTAAACCCCTAATGTCACAGCATCACCTATGGAAAAGATTGTTCTATGAGTGCCATGTCCTCTGACCTTATATCATACCTGGAGAATGCAAGCAAGTGCATTGAGTGTGGTCCAGAGGCCGGGTCCTCGCTTCCCGGTGCCATGTGTCCTTGGAGGGTACATTGCTCAACTTTTGGAGGTTTTCATTCATGGCCTGGACAAACCTATACGCTCTTCCATACGTGTGTTTTCTTCAGAACTGGTGGATAGTTTAATTTAAAAAATATTGAGGCATTTCTACCAAATACAGTGATTCTGTATTTTCCTTAGTGATCAAGGGCTGGGAGGATAGCTCAGGGGCAGCGCGCTCGCCTTGGAAGCAGGTTCGATCCCGGGTTCGTGCTTAGAAACCTCAGGGTAATAAGCGCATTATAAATAACCCATTACAAGAATTGACACGACTGGATCACATTGACACCTGCATGCACGCCACATGCCTTGCCTCTCTGTGTATGACCTCAGTACTTGCCTTAATTGTATACCGTTAAGTGTGCTCTCAATACGCTTCATCGGGTCGTCTTCCTGTAACTCTTGGGTGCGTTCAGCGCTCCGTTAGGACTATGCTTTACGTGCAGGCCCACATCTGACGCAGAAAGTTCTAAGTGTGCTGGCATGGCACATGTGGTGGTGAAACATATGCAGAAAAATTGGACTCAGGAGGGCCGGGTGCGTAACACGAAGTCCGCTCCATGAATACGAAAAGGAGGCTTTTTTGCGGGTGCCTTTGGCAGCAGGCAACCCACGCAGGCATCTACAGCTTTTTCAATGTGAAACAGTGTATGATAAAGGAAAAATGAAAAGTTTTGTAATGAAACTATATCATTTTAATAAAAAATAAAAAAAATGCAGCTACGTGTGCCTTCATGACAGAGGCAAGGGACTAAAACACACAAAGCCCCATCGCAAAACAAAACAAACTTCAGATGTGCAGCCAGCAGGGTGATGTGCAGCCAGCAGGTGATGTGCAGCCAGCAGGTGATGTGCAGCCAGCAGGGTGATGCAGTCTCCATGAACCCCTTTCGGTTTGCAAAAGTTTACCACATTCCCAAACCTCTACAATTCTCAACAGTCATTGTGAATTGTAACATGTATTTCTGTCCGCACATTTGCTTTGTTATTTTACACACGTCTTTCACATCAGAGGCTTGAAGGCTTCCTCCGACCAGACCTAAATACCCTGGTGCGGAGGAGGAGGCTTTCATGCGGGCTAGTACTGTGTGTAGAAGCCTCTGCAGGCACCAGCAGCCTTCCATGACTGATGCCGCCTCCATTACCAAAGTTGAATACCACATTTGGGGCCCGATTCATGGAATATTGCGCAGAGATCCTGCAAATCCTGCGTGCAGAGAACGACTCTGCGCACACAACTTTTCCTGCGTGCGCTGTGTATTCATGGAATTGTTTGCGCAATTTAACCGTACACGCAAGTCGTGGCCGGAACGCCGCGTCATGCCCCCACGCCAAACAAAAACAGCCAGAAACAGCTACCTTTGCGTGCTCTCTGGGAGTGAATACTTGCAGCCTGAAAACAGTGCGTGGGGTCCCCCACAAACAGGCCTGCATCTAGGGGACCCTATGATCGTGATCGTGATCGGAATATCTGCATGCGATCTCCCGTAAACCGCTTCTTCCCCTTGTTACACTGCGTTAGATCAGAACACCTGATCTTACCTCTGCGCAGTGAATCCTATGCGCAAGTGTCTGTATGCCTGCCTTTGGTGGCAGATAGTAAGAGGGCTTTGCATGGCCATTTCCCGGGCGGGGAAGTTGCATGGTTGTATCCCTGAATCCACGCAATAGTAGGCGTGCGATGTGAAGGCTGTTCCATGTAATGCCCACATTTTCCCTTGTTCTTCCTCATTTTCCAAGTTCCGCACTCTTCCCTGTCCTCTGTGCAAGCCATGCCCACACTCTGCGTAGTGTCTCGCGCAAGCCACTCAGACACTTACAGAGACGTGCTGAGCCTGTGCGAAGTTCATTTTGTTCTGCAAAAATGACTTTTTACAGACTTTGCACTGCAAAAATATACTTTGAAAGTCATTTTGAACCGTGCAAATATTCCATGAATCGGGCCCTAATACTAGTTTTTTTTTTTTAAGTCTTCACTTAGTGCAGAGGTCTTCAAACTGTGGGGCGCATCCCAGGGGGGGCACCAGAGCCCAGCTTGAAATGTGTAAAAAAAGAAAAAACTAGTTTTTTTTTTTTTTAGATTGGAGGAAATGGGAAGGGGAGGCTCACGTGGTCAGACTGGACCATAAAACGGTCTTAGGCACCAATGGGCCGGCAGTTGCAAATGGATATTCAGTCCTTTAGTCACAGACTGTTTGATTCGTACCCAAGGGGTTGTTTTTTGTTCAAATGTAAACAAATTGTGATATTTAAAGAATATTTAATTCAGCAACAATGGTCAAAACTACTAGCTGCATAGTGAAGTAACTCCTCAAACTGGCCTACGTTGGCCAAAAAAGTGGCCCATTTTGACTGTCCTACACTAGCATTTAGCATTTTTGGTACGGTTATCGCCCTATTGACCTATAGGCCAGTCCAAGCCTGCCGGCTCCTCCATAATGGGTGAGGGTGCGTCCGCTCACTGGCCACCTCACCCATTATGGAGGAGCCCAGGAGCCAGCCCAGTGAAACACTGAGCACTCCCTCAGATACTTTTTCCAGCTGAGGGAGTGCTCTTGGGCTGGCTGAACTGTCAAAGGGAAACACTGTTTGCCTTTGACAGTTCATTTCCCCAGCCGCACATGATCACTGAGCCATGCAACGCTGGCAGTGTTTTGCTTCACCAGCCTTGCAAAGCTCATTGGAAATGCTGGCTGGGGCACTGCATGTACGTATGTGCGAGGGGGTGCTCCTGTGCCTCCTCTCACATACGGACAGAGCAACCTGGAGCGGGGCATTTTAGCAACCACACGCAGGCCCCTTCAGAAGGTACGTTTGTGGCAATTTATTTTTTATTTAAATGTGTATGGATGTGTGTATGCTTGTGTTATGGGACTGTGGTGGGAGCAGGATGGGCGGCAGCACTGGGATAGTGGTGGGAATAGGGTGGGGAGAGCCCAGGGTCTGTACTGGGAGTAGGGTGCGGTGACGGCACGCATAATTTCGTAGCGATTTCTACATACTGTCCATCTAGCACTTTTGGGGGGACCCGGCCTGCCCAAACTTTGGTCAAGGGGGGCCCAGGCTAGCAAAGTTTGAAGACCACTGACTTAGTGTACCATTGTATGTTACCACAGCTGGGCACTGCTGAGAAGATGAAAAGAAGATCTTCGACTCTGGTGAGGGCTGCCACGTGCCCCCACTCGCACATGCCTGCCTAAAGCTGAGTATGGCCTGATTTTATATCATGTCTCCCTCAAAACAGTACAGTACATCAGTACTCTTGCAAAGTGTGCAAACTGTTCTCCGCTTGCACCTTCCTGGAAATCTGGAGGTTCGGTGCTATTTGGCCGGTCAACAGGAGCGGATTGCAAACTCTGAGCCCTTCCTTGATACATTTGTGCACTGCAAACCTTTAATAGTGCTGCCTGGTCCCTTATGCTTCTAAGCACTCTAATAACAGGTGTTACTATGACCCACTTTAATGGTACTTAATGTATTGATCCATTCTTTCTTGCATGCCAGAGATTTCACATTGTCCTGTGACATGGACCTGACATCACGTGGTAATTGGTCAGAGGTCAATGCACAGTTCTGTGCATTGTGACAGCTAAGACCCAGGGGACTCGGGTGGGGAGGGGCAGATCAGAGCTGCCTGTGCTGCTATAGCTGCGGCTTTGTGTTTGTTGCAGTCAGGAGCCCAGTGTTTTGGGCACATGTAGGTCAGCTAGATTAACCGGTAGCCAGTAAAAATGTAGTCAGTGAACAAGTCGTGATGAAAATATCTCTGCAGTGAAAAAGATGCCAATCAAAAAAGTAGTCAAAAATGATGCTGAAAAGTAGCCAAAAATGTAGTGCTGCTATAAAGAATGTGAGGGTTAAGGAGGGTTTAGTGGGCTTGTGAGTGCCTGTTTTAGAGTTAGGATAGGGGTTAGGGTAATGATAGGGGTTAGGGTTAGAATACATATTTTAGGGTTTGTTTAGGGTAGGTTAAGTGTCAAGGTAAGTGTTAGGGTATAGGTTTGGATAAGTGTTAGAAAGTTATAGGGAGGTTGGATAGGGGTTAGGATAAACCTACTGGTTAGAGTAAAGTAAGTATTGGGGTAAGTGTTAGAGTTGTAGTTAGGGAAAGCCTAACGTCGGGATTACCGCAAGGGCTCAGGTTGCAAAAGGGCTATGTAATTTGTGGCAAATTGGTGTTGGGGCTGGAGAAAGGTTCACTGTTCATTTTCTATTTATTTTGCATTCAGTAATATGCTAATAAAATGCTTTAGCGCACTGAAGCCTTAGTGTTCTGTGAGAGTTCAGGATAGGATAACGGTTGTAACTAGAGTTAGGGGAAGGTCTGTTAATGGAGTTAATGGAGGTTTTTTTAAAGGTTTGGGTCATTGTTATGGTTATAGTTTTGTACTTTTGTGTATTTAAAAATAATTATTTTGGCAACCTTATTACTGGCAACATTCAAAAGCTTTGCATTGATTGTATTGAATGACAACATTTCTTAAAGCGACTTTTTGCTGTCTACATTTTCACATGACTACATTTTTCTGGGGCCATTTTCACATAGATACGATTAACCTCGATAAAATGTGTTCCCATGGGTAGTGCCGGTTTCTTGCCACTTCTTTAACTCAAATCTCAGGGACAGACCATGTATTGAAGGGAAGCACCCGTGCCTCCCTTCTGGGAAGTAAATAAAAGTCTGACTTTTTTTGTGGCTAATATCTTTTTATTTTTTTATTTATTTGCATTTATTTCAATAATGAACTTTTACAAAGATGAAACATTACATTCACAACAAACAATCACATTTGTCGTACATACATAAAACGACTCAATTCATAAAAAACTTAATTCATAATTATCGGTTAGTATTCAGAACAGCTTATACACTTAATCAATTCTAAAACTTTCATACACTCAAGAGAAAGTTAAATCACTATCAAGAATATATAATACAATCACTTGCATGGTGTTTTTCGTGTCCTTTACTCCCTATTAGATAGCTCAAATATTGAGATCATCAAAGTTCATTTTCACACAACACCATACTCTGTACAAGGCAATTTGGACAGACCAATTTATATGTTTAAGCAGTATGACCAGTATTCAAGTAATTTTTATCAACTCATTCTCATGTGTCAGGTGCCCTAGCTGTGAGGAATTTGACCATCTACATGGGAAGAGTGCGCTCGGCTGGCCTTTTTTTGTTTGTTTAAAAGAAAGAATGTTGGGAGATCAACCTCCGAAAATATGTGGGGCCATTTCGGCACATATTTTCCATGCTCACCGCACAGCAGAAAAATAGTCATGTACTTACCAGTAGCTTACCAGCGCCGCCCTCCCCTGTCATGTGTAGCTGACACATTACAGCTGCAGGTAAAGCAAAAGCCTTTGGCCATGGGCAGCCTGATTAGAATGTCAAGGCCCCATGGATTTGCATCTTCATGGTCAAACCTTGCTGGTGGGGCCGAATATTGAAGAATGTTAATTAGCAGGCCTCCGGGAAGGTCTGGGTACAGGAAGTGACAATGGAGACCAGACGCCAACACCTCTTTCTAATGCAATGTGTCAACTTGGTACTATCACCCCTCCTAGGTGTGAAAGGGCAGTGAATGTGCTGTCTGGAACCACTCCTTTCAGAGCAGGCAAGTATGTGATTTGTAGGAGACGAAAGTATGTCTGCTACCCCCTACTTCAAAGGAGGCCCATGTTGTGACCAAGCGCTGCATAGGGCTCAGTTAATTAGGGAGACACTTTGATGTACAGCAGACAGGAAGATAGGTGGGACTTAGAAGTATATGTTGTCATCCTTCCCCAGTCTGTTGCCAAGCACCCTGGTTCTGACCTGAAGCATCACTGAAGATTATTGGTGGAGACACAAGATTGGCTCACTTAAGTTAGGCTTGGCCTGCACCAATCTCTGAGCCCTGTTTGCTTTAAAAGGGCGCTGAGTTCTCACTGATCAGATCATCTGAAGACTTCACAAGCAGTAAGAAGAAAGACTCATTTGGACCCGAACTGAAGGTACAGTCTACCTTACATCTTCCGCCAGTTAAGGAAGGCCAGGAGTTCCACAAGGGAAGCAAGATCCCTCCCCATAACATCTCACAGGAAAGAGAGGGAGAAACGGGACTCAGAGGACCCCTCCAGCAGATCCAGAACCGGTACCCAGCCAGCACACCGCATGCCCTGCTAGGTTCTGACAGCAAGCTTCCTAGGTGGGAAGTGCCAGAGAGTCTCTGGACAAAGGACAAGGCTGTTGCTTGCTCATCACTCTCCTGACCTTTGGGCCATCTGCCTTGAAAGAACATAAGCCCTGCAAAGAAGCTAGGAGGAGTGCCACACAAGCATCATCGAGTGTCCATCTTTTTAAGGACAATTTCAAGACAGTTGGGTCCTCGAACCGCATCCGGCTGCACCGCTGACTGTTGTAATGCCGCAGTCACCAGAGCCGTCCGAGACGCCTCGACCAGCATTCCAGATCCGCCAACCAGCAGAGAGACAATGATTCTTGGCCCTGAGCCACCGTGCCGGACAGCCTGCAGACGTCCATCCAGCCTCGCTTGCCGAAGTGCCTGCTGCCTGGTACCCGCAGCTGTCTCTCGCCACTAACTAAGTCTCACGGGCTGCAAAGCACCCTGTGACCACCTCAACACTGTTGAGCACCAAGAACTTCTTCAGCACTGGGCACATTGTGGTTCTGCCCCTCTTGTCCTTCTCCGAAGGCTCCTAGAGACAGTTATGACCCTTTGCCCATTTTGGTGCTGAAACCAAATAATCTTGAACAGTAAGACTGATTACTTTACCAACTACCCTCCTCTCAGTATCCAGAGTACATCCCTTTCCTTTGTGAAACTTTCTGTCCTCTGTGATCCTTTACAGTGTGGGTTGTACTTGTAGTGTGCTAGCACAGTCAGTTGTAGTAACAATAAAGTAGATATTTGTATAGAACCTTGACTGGACAGTCCCTTTCATCATTGGTTAATAATTGTATTTTCGCTGTGTTGCAACTAACCAACAATACACAAACTTGCAGAGATAAGTCTGCTGTTGCGTCCACGTTACCAAAATTGGACATGGAGGTCCTATAATTCACTTATATTCCAATCTGGTCGGATCCCTTCTGGTGTACTAGAGGTGTGGGGTTGATTGATGGTTTAGAAACCAATATTCATCCCTGGACCACTGGTGCCGCGAAAGTTGATTCGTCACACTAGCAGAGTTCTATAAATATGTCCTAATCTAAGGCATTCAGTGAGCAAATGTCTTGCAGTTTCTACACACAAGACAATTTTACAGATTCTACAGAATCTCACCTCCCAAGGGATTTTTCATTGGGCTCCCCGGATAGCTTGGACAGGCAGCTAGTTGGTACACATTAATAATCCAAATTAAGGCACTTCAGGATAGGGGCAACATAGTAGGTAATGCTGTGGTTTCATATAGGTGTAGGTAACCTGCGCAATTTGCCAGTAACCATTTTCCATGCATTTTGAATGTGCCCCTTTTAGTTTCAAGAAATTCGCACATCGCTTGAAATCTGGTCTCCAATCAATCATGGAAATGCTTCTTTTACCAACTTTACAAACCCATTGTTTTTCTCAGGTGTGTGGTCAAGACAATAATTGGCACCCAGCATTGTTAACAAGGGGCAAGTTGAGAGAGTTTTAGATTTTAGAAAAGATTCTCCTCTTCGTTTGAGTGCTAGAGCTTTCCACGATAGTAGACCCAATTCTAGGCGTATGTGCTCAACCGATGTCGATGGAGGTAGCCATAACACACAACACCAAAAGAAACCCTCGAGCACTTGTAACCAATCCAAGTCATGGATTTCCTCTGCCTCCAAACCATACAAAATTACTGGACAGAACCACTGCTTACACATGGATCCCACCCAGAGAAAACCCTGCATGACCCAGTGCAAATTTACGGACCATAAATGAAATTTGTTTGCGTTGCGAGATTAAGCTGTTATAATCTCGCTGTGTCCCTTTTATTAGTCATTTCTAGTCCTCAGTAAGCATAGCACTGGGTATATTCTATACAGCCAAGATCTGGACTCATTGTTTGCCACCGAGTGTGGCGGGATGTAACCAGCATGGTTTTTGTTTTTCTTAGATTAACAGTCAGACCGTGTTCCTCTGCATCATATGCCAGGGCCTTCAGCATTGCTTTCATCCCTGTCACATAGAAGTAGATCGTCAGCATATAGCATAGCTAAGATCGTCAGCATATAGCATAGCTAAGATCGTCAGCATATAGCATAGCTGTAACCGTACGCTGACCGATCTTCGGAGGACACTTGGCACTCAATGACATCATATTTGGTAGATCCGAAATGTAGAGGTTAAAAAGCAGGCCAGCAAGAGTGCAACCCAGCTTTACCCCTCTATCAACACAGATGTCCCTAGAAAGGAGCCCATCGTTACCTAACTGTATCCGGTGTTACGGATATTACACACGGTGTAACACGGAAATATGGAGATGTTTCTGTGTGGAGAGCCACAATGATCTGCAACCATTCCGGACAACCAAGTGCGCATAGCTTTTTCACAGCAACTCTCGATTCACTTGGTCGAATGCTGCTCGGAAGTCAATGCACGTAACATAGACGATGGACTGTCTTTGGCTTTTGCCCGCATCATGACTGCGTCTAACACTCTGATGTTAGGAGTGGTGCCGGACCCCTTTAGGAATCCCGTTCGAAATGGGTGCAGAATGTTACTCTCACTAACCCAGGATTCTAAATGATCCAGGACAAACCCTGCAAAGACCTTTCCTGTGATTTTCTAGGAGGCAATAGTTGGCTGGAGCCAGACGATCCCCAGTTTTAAACACTTGGACATTGATGGCTTTTTTCCAAGAACTGGGGATACGTCTCTCTCGGCAAACCTTTGTACACATATCACAAAGGATAGGAGCCCATAATTCATAATCGCCTTTTAATACTGCTGGCGATAGCCCATTAGGCCCAGGAGCTCGGAGGTGTTTGAATTTGGTTAGGTAGGCAACCATATTGGGTGTGTTAAAAGGCATGGGCCAGTTGTTATTTGCGGGCGGCTCAAATCTGTCTACGTTAACACAATCCTTAATTTTTCCCACAATTAATGTGGCTAATTTAAAACTTTAAATATCTTTGGCGATGTTCAATCAAAAATGCATTATCTTGTACTGCGCCCAGATACCTTTGTGTGAGACGCGCACTATAAATAAATAAACAAACAAAAACACAGCTCGAGGGCTATTATCCAACCGAACTGTGAATTTGGGGAACAGTAAATATAGCGTAATTAGCCAAATATTGCCATTTTTACTGTTACCACCAAACTCTTAAAGACTGCCCCTAGAAGGCAAATGGAGAAAGACAGAAGTCAGCCTCTGCGCAGAGGCGGAAACGTCGAGTGAGGCATGGCTGACCAAGGCTCCCGACCAGAAGGAGCAGGTGTTTCAATTGGTGGCCCACAATACAGGCTGCAAGGGGAGGAGACATGACAGAGAGGCACTGCCTCAGAGCGCGTTGGTCACCTTCCGAGCAGGCACAGAGAAAAAGCAGACACGAATTCATCTAACAAATGCCTAGTCTGGGTAGAGTCAGCTATGACCTCGCGAAGGTCATAACCTCGCGTGGACACCAAAGAGGCTGTGCGGCAAGCTTTGAGTTTACTTTCCTCACTGGGCAGCTGACTCGACAGTATGTCTTGTTTGCAGAAAGGCGCAAGCCATATTTAGGTGGACTAGTTGGTTAACAGCTATGCTTGCCAGTACCGGGAACGTTTACACGTTGTGAAAATCCAGATCCCACGATGCACTGGGCCTCTGTGCAATATTAATCCGGTAGGCCACGTTTCGGCACGAGCATTTCGGCGCCGCCACTGTGGCGCCACACTCAAATCGGCGCCGGTCATTTGGCGCAAAGGTCAATACACGACCCTCGCGCCTATCTTCGTGAGTGCAGAGCAGAGACGCATCATATCTATTATGAAAGGTTTTTTAAGTCGGAGTATAATGAACGGCCGCCGTAATGTCTCCTCCTGGGAGCAGGGCGATGAACTGGTTAACACGAGCAAGAATGGCGGGGAGGTTTACATACCATTGGCCCTCCCTCAACACCACCCGCTGTCCCCACACGATGCCCGCTATGTGGCTATTCAGAAATTATGAAACCACAGCAGCCACGCAGACAATTGGGCGGTGCCTTGCTGCAGAGGTGTCCAGATTGGTTAATTCCTTCAGCTTCACCATTGATATAGCTTAGTGGGTTGCGGCACCTGCTGCAGAGGTTTATAAATAGCACGCGGGTCCTCTGGTTCAATCACGCTTTTCCTGTTCTGCAGGTCGGGTACTATGCCGGTGAAAAGTACACTTGTTGGGGATAGAGGCGAATAGGGGTGTAGTGTGTGTTGTACACTTGTTACTTGTGTACTCTTCTGAGTGACCCGCATATACGCAATTCACAATCGTTATCAAGTGAAATACTCCATATTGTGCTTCATGGGCCCGCGCCTGTCTTCTGCCCTCTGGTTTCTTCCCTTTTTCAGGTCCACCCAAACATTATTTTTTTTATTAAGTCTTTTCTTCTTGTATTGTCGATATACTTGGCGTGGTTTCCAAGGCAACCCGGCAGAGGCGCCAGCCTCCAGCCTCTGAGGGCTTTTCACTGTGTGTCGGTAGTTGCGTCGCTCGCAGTGCGTCTCACACTGTGACGAGGTGAGGGCACGCAAGCATTGACACTTCATAAGCGGATGAAATCGGGTTTATTTATGAATTATTTGGACATGCACCAGCCGCAAAAAAGCAGTCGCTCCCTGCGCCCCAAGTGGAAACGAGGGAAGCAGTAATGCAAGGGGGGGGGGGGGGGGCGCGGGGGGACTGCCAATGATTACCCAAGTTTTTCAGGTGTGGGGAGTTCATTCCCATATGGTTACTCCATGTGTGTCCCACCAGATGTTTTGACTTCAGCTCCCATCAGCTGGAGCCAGCCTAGTCAGTCCTGAGGGTTCATGGGAGTTGGAGTCCGAATCATCGGGAGGGCCAAACCCTACTCTGATGCAGAGGCGTTGCTAGGGGGGGTTAAGGGGGCTATAGCCCCAGGTCTTTTGGTTGTAGCCCTGGATAGAATCTCAGGAGCTACAGCCAAAAGACTAGCTAGCCCCCAACCCCAACTGTTCCGACATCAGTTTAGCCCTGGGTCTTTTCCAGACCTAGCAACACCCCTGCTCTGATGGCACAGCACTCTTTCCTGGTCCCTTGGTGCCAAAGAATGCCCCATAGTCCCCCAACCTGGCACAGAGTATTTATTGCCAGTCAGGGCTTTTCTATCTGAGGACTTGGGCCTGGGTAGGATTTTGAGGGAGGGATTTTGAGGGGTTATCTCCCTCCTTGCTTTTGGAAGTTGAATATTGATTTCCAGTGACTACAAAAGTAGTTCTCATCGTACACGTTTGTAGTTTTAATTCAGTAAAATACATTGTAGTTAAACAAACCACAGGTATTTCGATGTAGAATATGTGTTGTGTACACGTGGATGATTGTTTATCTTGTTACCTCGTTGTTGCAAGTTGTGGTCGTCCGGGAAAGGGTGAAGAAGGGGTCAGAAAGGGCGGGCTATACCCCATTTAATAAATAAGAGACACCTGAACATTGGCTTTCACCTGAACTTAGCAACGCTTCCTTTCTCTCCTGAAAAAAAGCAACATTTATGAAGTGTTATTTATATAGCGCCTTAATCCAAAGTGCTTTACAGAGCACATATTTACATACAATATCACTGAACGGAAATTGCCCCTCATACCTCGGAAGGATGAAAAGCTGAGTTGGCCTTGCCGGGATTCAAACCTGTGACCTGCAGATCACACTAGCGAGCGCGTAACCCGCTGGGCTATCTTAATGGGAAGGAGAGTGAGGGGAGAGGCTTGCAGCAGGCGGACACCTGTGCACTGCTTTCATTACCTCCAACAGTTCAGCATCAAACTCGACCAGTTTTAAATTGCGTTTCATATATTTTTTTAAAAGACGCAACCACTTACCTTGCCAGATCCTGCCAAAAGCCAACGAGAAACATAACAATGTTATTGACACACACCATCCATCACACCAAGTAAACGTTGTAAACTTGACCATTTTCCAGGGACATTAACAATCCCCTGGAGCTGCACGAATGTCAAATACTGATTCAACTAGTTGGCAATAGGTGCGCCGAAAGAAGCGCCCATAAGGGGACCTGCGGCAAAACGTCTAAACGTCCTGCTTCGGTATAAGCACAGGGGGGGGGGGGGGGGGGGGGTGAGAAACATGGTCTTCTGCTGCCCTCTGCTGGCTTTAGCTGCCAATGAGAGTTTTCTTTTCGATGAGAAATGAGCCCATCAAGATTTCGCGTGGATAGGAAACACTGTCATAGGATTATATCCCAGTCAGGGGGTCCCTAAACCGACATGCATCGCTTCACGTTAATTAGAAGAGCTGTGGAGATCTGCAGTCAGCGAGCAAGCTCACCACCATGTAAAAAGGCAGCTCAGGGGTTAACCTCGCCAAGACATGTTTTCCCAAGAGGAGACACATGGTGCATCCGGTAGCTCATGTTTCAGAATATTTATCTTAGCCAAAAGGTCTACACCTGTGTGGTTCCCACCTGTCTCCGCGGTCTTACCCTGTAACATGGACTGCACACACCTCCCCTCTGCACCCTCTTCTCTATGGCGTTCCCCAAGGGTCTGCACTGCCCCCCCTCACTGCTCGTATTCCTTCCTATAATCTCTTTTTTCACCCTTTTGCGGGCGACACTCACATTTTATTTCCGCTTTCTTCCTTTGATGACACTTTGCATTTCAGTGTTTCTAAATGTCACTCCACCCCGCTGTCCAACATTGGATGGCCTCCCACTTTCTTCATCTCAATCCTTCAAAGACTGAGGTCCTTTTCTTCCGGCTTCCACAATCCCTCCTACTCGCCCACCATCCTTGCTACCGTTTTCCTCTTCTGGTCGTGATTTGGGTGTGATCTTTGACCCTTCTCTTACTTTCCTCCATGGCTCGGTGCTGTCGTTGCGCTCTGGATAGTGTTTGTCGTGCTCGACCCTATCTTTCATTTCATGCTATGAAGCCTCTTTTCTGCTTGGTTATTTCTCGCATTGACTACTGTCCATCTCTTCTTCTTGGGTTTCTGCTTCTCATCTTCGTCCTCTTCGTTCTATCTATAACCCTCGGCTCGTCCCCTGTTTTCTGTCTCCTCGTGCCGCTATCACGCCATCGTTACTCGCGATATCACTTCTTCCTTTTGAGTCTCGTCTCTTCTCTCATTGTCTGTCAATTGCTTTCAAGAGTAGTCATGTTCTTGCTCCTTCTTATCTTTCTTCGCTGATTTCACTTAATTCACCTGCATGTTCTCTCCTTGAACCCAGAATCAGTTGCTCCTTACTCTCCCTAAGCCTCCATGTGCATCTTCTCGTTTCAGGTCCTTTACTCTTCTTGTGCCCAAACATTGGCGCTCTCTGCCTGTCTCTGTCTGCTCTTTTCCTACTCTCTGGATTTTTCAGCCCCACCTTAAAACCTATATATTCGTATATATTCTTTCGACTAATTAAATTCTGCACTCCCCCCTCTTCACAATTAATTGGATTTCATTGTTCACTTCATTGTACTGTTGTTTAATTACTTATAGCGCTTTTGGCAAAGAGCGCTATATGAATTCATTAAAATAGAGATACAAATAATACAGCATTTGCCCACTGTTCTGAAGGACAGTTGATTAAATAATAAGTCTGCTACGGGAGCAGAGCATGTTCCATCATCCCACAATAAAACATTTATTAGAGCAATACAACATTGTGTTCCTAGTAAAACTAATTAAGAGCCACTGTGGATACTAAGCCACTCACAATAATGAGCCACTGATGATCCTGAGCCACTGATGATACTGAGTCACTGTCGATACGGAGCCACTGTCGATACTGACCCACAGAGCCACTGTCGATACGGAGCCACTGTCGATCCTGAGCCACTGATGATACAGAGCCACTGTCGATACTGACCCACTGAGCCACTGTCGATACTGAGCCACTGATAATACTGAGCCAATGTCTATTCTGAGCCACTGACGATACCTAGCTATTCTCAATACAGTGTCACTGACAATAGTGAGCCGCTGATGATACTCAGCCACTGATGATACTGAGCCACTGTTGATACTGATTCACTCTCGATACAGAGTCACTGATGATAATGAGCCACTGTCGATCCTGAGTCACTGACGATTCTGAGCCACTGGCAATACTATCCACTGACGATTCTGAGCCACTGTCAATACTTATCCACTGACGATACCTAGCTATTCTCAATACAGAGTCACTGACAATAGTGCGCCACTGATGATACTCAGCTGCTGATGATACCGAGCCACTGTCAATACTGATTCACTGTCGATACAGAGCCACTGATAATACTGAGCCACTGATGATACTGAGCCACTAATGATACTGAGCCACTGATGATACTGAGCCACTAATGATACTGAGCCACTGATGATACTGAGCCACTAATGATACTGAGCCACTGATGATTCTGAGCCACTGTCAATACTGATCCAGGGATGATACTTAGCTATTCTCAATACAGAGTCACTGACAATAGTGAGCGCTGGTGATACTCAGCCACTGATGATCCTGAGCCACTGTCGATACCGATTCACTGTGGATACAGAGCCACTGATAATACTGAGCCACTGTGGATACTGAGCCACTGATGATACCTAGCTATTCTCAATACAGAGTCACTGACAATAGTGAGCCGCTGATGATACTGAGTCACTGTCGATACTGAGTCACTGACAGTGCCAAGTCACTGATGATCCTGAGTCACTAACTTTACTGAGCCACTGAATGTCCTGAGCCACTAACAATGCTGATACTGAACCACTGCAATACTCAGCCACTGACGATAATGATCCACTCTCGATACTGAGCCACTATTGATACTAAGCCACTCATAAAACGGAGCCACTGTCGATACTGTGCCACTAATGATACTGAGCCATTGTCGATAGTGAGCCACTGACAATACTGAGCCACTGACGATACTGAGCCACTGACAATACTGAGCCACTGATGATACTAAGCCATTGACGATACTGGTCCACGGACGATACTGGGCAACCGATACTATAGAGTCACGGATGCTCCCAATCTGTCGGCAATATTAAGTCATTAATATACCGAGTGACTAATAATACAAAGCCACTGATACCAATGAGCAAAGGCAGACCCTTACCCTGAGCCACCGCTGATTGTGACACTAAGACCTTGCTCTGCAATATCCTGTAGACCTCATGAAATCATCTCTGGAGCGAGAATGGTCGCGTTGTCCAATATCCTCAGTGTGGAGATTCTGCGTTGATTATGAACCCATTAGCTATAGTTCATTAGGTTGAGTACCTGCTGCAGAGATTTTTGTGTGACCTTTAGATTGGGCTTCGAATTCCAGGCAGGCACTTTACAGCCTTTTCAGCTTGATACTATAGGCTGCATTGAGCTGTTTGCCATTGGATAAGACTCCTGGTGTTTGCGGATTGTACAAATGGCCGTGTAGCTGCTCAAAGGTGTTCTCATGACGGTGGTGGAGGGATCTCCTGACAATGGAGAAGTGGATCGATTGTGAGCTGCTTTCAGTATTTCCTGCCTGATTTTTAGAAAAGTACCAAACGAAAGTAGCTTTAAAAATCACCCTTCTGCTATTTAGAAACAGGCGTCTGACAGCTAAACTGACGTGAAAGAGCTTAAAATTGTACTGATTTGCTCAGTCTTTTAGGCAGTAACTCCAAGGCCTAAACAAACAATTGAATCACACCGGTCAGATAGCACAGTGAGCTAAGCGCATGTCGCTGATATCAGTGTGCAGCCTACTGTGGCAGGTTTGAATACCGGCAGGGTCAACTCATCCTTCTGTGATTGAGAAATTGAGTACCACTCTGTGGGATAATAGTGTCTTCTGTTATTAAGGTGCTCTGAGACCTATGGGTGTGTAGCGCTATATAAGAAATACATTATTAGTATTAACAAAGGCAGGTGTGGAAGGGAATAACTGAGGCAGACTCAGGGATTGGCTAGTGAGGAAAGTCTGATGTGTGACACCTACGGGACTAGAGCTGCAAATCCACCAACAAATTAATCAGGAATGGTGTTAGAGACAGGGCATACATTTGAGGGTGGAAAGGCTGACCTATGATTTGCAGCTCTAGTCCCATAGGTGTCACACATCAGACTTTCCTCACTAGCCAATCCCTGAGTCTGCCTCAGTTATTCCCTTCCGCACCTGCCTTTGTTAATAATAATAAGGCTGGTGGTGAGGGATTTTCTGGAGAGGTTTATGAGTTTGGTGGAGTATGCGGCTGATGAGGCGATGGCTTTAACTTGTTTTTGCATATTTAATGCTGCGTTCAGGTAGACTCCAAGTGTTTTGACATAGGAGATAATGGGGTGATATTCCCGTTAATAAAGAAGGAGGCGTAGGCAGGGTCTAGTTGTTTAAAGCAGTGAGGCGAGCCAACAAGGAGAAGCTCTGTCTTATCATCGTTAAGGCAGAGATGGTGTGATGCCATCCAGGCCTGGATGATGCTGTAAACGTGGTTGATATTGATAGAGTCTAGCTCGTGGTTGCCAGTGATTTTGAGGTGGACTTGTGTGTCATTAGCAAAATTAGTATAGGGTATATTGAGGCTGTCCGTGTGGTCAAATAGAGGTTTTGTGTACATATTGTCTAGTGTGGGGGACAAGTATGATCCTTGAGGAACACCCTAGAGAACAGGAATGGGATCTGCTGCTTCCATGCCTGCGAAGACCCTGGAGGAGCGTCCCGAGAGGAAGGACTCAATCCAACTGGCAGCTTCAGGTGAGAGGCTGAAGGTGGTGGTGAGATGATGCACAGGATCCAGTGATCCACGAGTTCAAAGGCCGCCGAGAGATCTAATAGGAGGAGGATGGCAATCTATCCAGTGTCTCTGATGTGGTTTAGTTGGATCTTGAGATCGAGGAGGGCGGATTTAGTGCTGTGTCTTGGTCTGAAGCCCGATTGCTGGGTGGCCAGAAGATTATGGGTTTCAAGATGAATTTGGAGTTGAGAATAGGTTGGGTGGTTGAGAATTTTGAGGAGGTAGGTTACTGTTGTAATAGGGTGCTAGTTGGTGGGGAGGGTGGGGTCAAGGGGGGGGGGGGGTTCTTCAGGAGTGGTGTGACCCAGGCCTCTTTGATGGAGCTTGGAATTGAGTTGATTTTGAAGGAAGCGTTGATGAAGTTGGCAATGGTGGGAGCAAGCACTTCAGCACACATTTTGACAATGTGAGCAGGGCATGTGTCTCCAGAGCAGTTTGAGGCTTTCAGGTGTTGGATGGTGGTGAGGACCTCAGCTGGAGAGACGGTGGATGATTGAAATGCTTGGGACATAAAAGTGGAAGGGGAGGGTTGCATTTGAGGGGTTTGAGGGAAGGAGAGACTTTTTGAGTATGGTTTTGCCTCTGAGTTTGTGAATTTTGATATCAAGGGCTGACTGGATGAGTGTGCACCAGGATCTGTCTTTAGTGAAGATGTCTATAGGTGCGGTTGGGTTTTCAAGCTCCCTAAGGATCCCAAAGAGCTCTCTGGTGTTGGAGCTTGCTTCTGTGATTCTAACCTTGTAGATGTTCGCTTTAGTGGCATAGATGGCTGTTTTGTAGGTGTTTGCTGAGCAGTGGGATGCTGTTTTATTTGCGAGGGTGCCGTTCTTTCGCCAGAGACGTTCAAGGGCTCATTTTTGTTTGTGGAGGGTGGCTAATTCATCTGTAAACCAGCTCAGAGGATTTCTTCCTTGCGGGTGGAGGTTTTTAAGGGGGCGTGTTGATCTAAAGCATTGAGTAGTGCAGAACTATAGTCTGTGAGTATGTCTTCGGGGTTGGTGCTAGCCAGCACTGCCTCAAGGGAGGGCAGGAGAGTGGGAGCTAGTTGCTCAACGGTGAGTTTACTTGTGTGTCTAGCTGTAATCGCAGGGAGGTTCTTACCTGAGCTGTATGTGGGATTGCAGGTGGTGGTTAGGGTCAAGCAGAGTAGAGTGGCCTGACCAAGGAAGCGGGTCAGTGGAGGTGACTTGGAGGGCTGTGTTGGAGGAGAGTATCCAGTCCAGGATCTTTCCTTTTTCGTGGGTAGAGGAGAGAACCATTTGGGAGACCGTCATTTCCTCAAGGGTTGTGGTGAGGGCAGTGGCCTTCAGGTCAGTGGGGTCTCTAAAGCCTAAGAGTATGAAGTTGGTTTTAGGATTCAGGAGGGGCGCGATGAGCAGGCGGATATCAGCTCCGGGGGAACCACTATGTGAGGGTTGGCGGTAGAGTAGTAGCATGTTGATGGGGTCGGATAAGTCCAGATGTCCTTCAAAATAAGCATTACATTTTTATATTTACATTTCTTTTCCTTTTTAAAACACGTCTTTGGTGAAAACACAGCAAATTTGATGTCCGTTGTGTTTCCAAAACCTCATCTGTTCTACCAACAGGGTGTCGGGTGGCGGGGGGGGGGGGGGGGGCGGAAGGGCTTTAAAGTGACAGTGTGTGATCTCTTTTTAATTTGAGCCATTAGGTGGTGCATGGCACACTCTCAGACTTCCAACATACAGCTGATTAGGGGGCGGGACTTCTGGAGAGGCAATTAGCGGCTCCTCTACACTAGTCCTTAGGGAAGTAGTCCACTGGCCTAAAGAGGCTAGGTTTGCCCAGTAGTGCTTTCCTCCTCCCGAATCCTGCTCCCCAGAAGAATTATTTCTGGATTATTTCACTCCAGAAACTGTGTGCAGCAGACAGTTTACATAGCCTGGCCACCATTTTGAAGTCAGTCAGAGCAGTGATAGTGGCGCTGCCACCCTATTCCTGTGGAAACTTTAAGCCATTGTTTCTTCTATCCATGAGTCAGCCAGAGAGAAGGCAGAGCTCAGGAATGAGAGTATTAGCATAAGCAGGTGCTTGTTGTTAAAAGTCTCCTCCATCAGGGCAGGGCAGTACGTGAGAAATCAGTGATGGTGAAGCGGGCTGAGGCAATAGTAATAAGGACTCAGTCTCCCTTCAGATTGCAAGTGTGGGATGTATGTTTTGACCAGCATGTCTTACTCTTATCCAAATAGCATAAGGATTAGGAGTGAAGGAAGGGCTCTGGGTAATCTCACCCCCTCACCCTCCCCCACCACCTCCAGGCAGATTTTAACATATCAGGTGGTTGTCCCTAATCCCTATGTATTTATTTATTTTAGTTATGTATAGCATTTGTTATACGCCCATACCCGGGGGTATCACGGCCTAGGTTACAGGTTACTTACATTTCTGGCTACAGTGATAAAATAGTTACAAATCATACAATCCAATGGGGATGCATAAACAAGCATGGTGTAGGTTACACGGTTGATTCTCTGGGTACAGTGGAAAATCAAAGGTTACACTTAGTAGAGAGTTGTTCACATTTTAAGTATAAATCACGGGTACAAATTCAGACAGGTGGGCCAGGGTATTATGTGGGAGTAGATCATGCGTGACCCAGGGTGGTGTCACTCGGGACGCAGAGGAGCCAACTATGGATTTAGTATTTGTTAAAAAGCCAGGTTTTTAACGTCTTCTTGAACCACTGGTGGGATGGCTGATTTCTGGTTTTCGAGATGAGGGAGTTCCATGTTTTGGGGGCCATTACTGGAAATCTGGTCCCCCCAGCACTTATGGATTTGAAACGTGGTACAAATAGTTGGGTACTGTTGTTGGATTTCAATGATCTTGTGGCCTTGTTTTGAGTAATGGCGCTGTTGAGGTAGATGGGGGCTGTCTTAGTGAGGCATTTGTGGGTAATGCAGAGTGTTTTAAAGATAAATCTGGCTTTAACAGCGAGCCAGTGAGCTTCCCTCCTAGTCTTGGCGATGTGGTCAGATTTTTTTATGCCAACGGATACTCGAAGCGCTTTGTTTTGCAAAATTTGGAGTTTGACCAGATTTGTGTTTGAGGAGCCTAGCAATAGTACGTTGCAGTAGTCTAATTTAGACCGGATAAGAGAACGTGCAAGTGTGATACAATTTTGCGGGGTCAGAAATTAGCGACTTAACGCAATAATTTTTGAAGTATAGGACGTGGTTGATGAGAGGGAATTAACATGTTTGGTAATTGTTAGGTTAGTATCTAAGTGGACGTCCAGCATCTTGACCTGCTTGAGGATTGGGGTGGTTTTCCATCGATGGTGATGGAGGAATAATTAGAGTGGAGAGATTTGATTTTGGCGGGTGAACCCACAATGAGAATCTCCGTCTTTTCATCATTGAGACATCGACTATTATTAGCCATCCAGTTTTGGATAATGACAAAAATCTTATTTACAGTGATTGTGTCTTGCTCATGATTACCAGTGATAGAGATGAATATCTGAGTTGCATCCACAAATTTCATGTAGATGACACCCATTGCGTCAAGGGGTGCAAATAACAGCTTAGTGTAGGCATTATAGAGGGTGGGTGAGAGACACCAACCGTGACTGGCTTCCTAAAAAGAATTTGAAGTTATCCGACAGAGTATTGCATAGTTTGTCATGGTCCACCAAATCAAAAGTGGCTGACCGGTCTAATAGAAGTAAGATACACCGATTACCGGAGTCTCTTATGGAATCCTTTTGGATTTTGAGGTCCAATAATGCTGTTTCGGTGCTATGACTATGAAGCCGGATTGTCTAGCTCCTAGGAGGTCATTCTGTTCAAGGTGGTTTTGTATTTGAGAGTAGGCAATTTAGTCTATTATTTTCAGCAAAAAAAGGAACTGTGGTTATGGGACGGTAATTTGTGGATACCGTGGGGTCTAGAGATGTTTTTTTATGAGGAGTGGGGTAACCCAAGCTTCTTTAATACAGGTGGGACGGTATTAGTGCAAAAGGAGGCATTGACAATTTTTGGTAATGATCGGCGTTAGTGTGGGTGCACAGAGTTTAACTAGTTTAGCGGGGAAACAATCTCCTTTACAATTAGATGGTTTAAGCTTGGATATGATGCCCAGGACCTTGTCTTGGATGACCTGTGAGAATTTGATGTGTGTTGCTACGTTTCCATGGTCTGTGTCCATGAGTGGTGAAGGTGACCTTTTCTATCTTCTAACTTTCTTTTGGCTAAGATTTTGTCTTGGAGCATATCTATTTTTGAGGCAAGTGCGTTTTGTATAGTAGTGCTCCAGGCTTTGCTGGTACTTACAGGAGTGGTTGACGGGATGGGGTTTTCCAATTCTTTGAGAATGGAGAAGAGTTCTTTGGAGTTTGAGGATTAATACGGGTGTTTAAGGCGTTGGCTTTGTGTGCTATTATGGTGGTTTTGTAGAGTTTGTTTGCTTCTACAAAAGATTTGGCCGAATTGGCGGCGACTGATTTTTTGTGAATGTGTTCTAGAGATCTTTTGTTATGCCCTAGCGCTACAAGTTCCTCATTGAACCAAAAGTTAGAGCATTTAGCTGACTGCTGTATTTTGGGTTTGAGCTGGGCTAAGGCGTTAATAGTGGTTTTGAGACAGTTGTGGTGGATGTCAGCAAGGCAGCTGGGGTTGGAGTTGGTATTGATCTGGGCTGCGAGGGCCTCCAATAATACAGGTTGTCTAGTGCAAGATTGCAGGCGTTTTTTATTTCAATGGGAGTGAGTGGTGTATTGGTGGGGGAGACTTTTTCTTGTGTTGTAATTTGGAAGCAGATTAAATGATGGTCAGACCAGTTCATTGTCGTGATGGAGTGAATTGATAGGCAGACGTTTAATGTCACTACCCAGTCTAGCGTTCTTCCCTTTCATGTGTGGGTGATGTCACTAGCTGAGTGAAGTTCATATCAGTGAGGGGAGGGCGCTGGCTTTAAGGTCTTGTGCGTCATTAAAACCTAGGTTAATGTCACCTAGAATCATGAATTTGGTGTTAGGCTTACGATAGGGTGTAATGAGGAGTGGGATGTCGGATTCTGGATGGTTGGCGGGGTTGGGCGCTCTATAAATGATGGGGGTGTTAGTTGTAGTTTTAGGGTCTGTTGTAAGTTTAATGAGGAGCAATCCGTAACCTTCCATGGTGTCTAACGGACATGGCCTGAGTTGAAGGATGTTTTTTGCGATGATAGCTACACCTCCTCCCAATGAATTCGGACTGTCCGCCCTGATTATACTAAAATCAGGGGGAATGGCCAGTGTAGGTAGAGGGCCAGAGGCTTGGTGCAGCCAGGTTTCGGTAACCAATAGGAAGTCTAGTTGTTGGTCTATGATGAGGTTGTGCATCTCAATGGCATGGGCTCCCAGCGAGCACACATTAAGGAGGGCGCCTTTAAGTGAAGGAGAAGGGTCAGACAGTGGAATTGAGGCCTAGGGCTGTGGGAGTCTCGGCAATTTGGTGTGTTTGCTGGTCGTGTCATTTTGTGGTGTGGACATAGCCGAGGTACGTTTCTTGGGTTGGGGGGCTGGGAGAGACCGTTGTACGTAGGTGTGATGTGTTTTCACATGGGTGGGGCTCCTGGGGTGGCTGAATCGTGATGCTAGTCTTGTGAGTCTGGTAAATCCTGTGATGGGATACATGGTGGTTGTGAGTGGTAGTGGCAGTCTGGAGCTGGGGCGTATTGCGTGGGGTGGTCAAGTGCTGGGGGTGGTGTTGCGGCTAAAGATATTGGTGCTGTAGCAAGGACAGTCCCACTGGGTTTTGTTATGGCTGTGGTTGTGATTTTGCTTCTAGGATTGGTGTAGGGGTTCTTATAGGGTTGATCATGTGGGAAGGGGGAATTGTTTGGTAAAAAAAGGGTGGGGCATGGGAAAGTGTGGTAGCAAGGGCAACCGAGTTTGGCTAGGCGGTTGCCCATAGGGGTGAAAGCACATCCTGTGCAGAGTTACTACATCCTCATTGTTGGGGAGGGGGTCCATAATGTTGGAAGTGGAAGTAGGGGGCTACTCTAATACTAAGTGTACTATCTTCTGGGTCCAAATTGGGTGTACGAATAATAAGCCACTCGGTAGGCGCGTCTGTGCGTCATAGGCCAATGGTGATCAGTTCTAGGATGCGGCTAGTAGTAATTAGGTCTATCATTGGGCAGTGGTCTTAAAGGTGCCAGGGGTACACACAGAACTAGCTTGGTATTGGTGATGATATGATTGGTTATTTATAACGCCCTTAATACCCAGAGGTTTCTAAGCGCGGACCCGGGGATCGAACCTGTGGTGCTGCGTGTCGTCTTGCTTCCAAGGCGAGCACGTTACCCCTGAGCTATCCTCCCAAGATGGGCAATCGTCGATCATACGAGTTAGGTCCAGTGAAGCAACAACAATTTTTGACGAAGGCGTATGGAAGTGGCTATCTGGATGTGCTCGGGGTGTATAGATACATTTTGAAATACATAAATAGGGACACCATAGTTTCACATTGAGGGTATAACAATTCGTAACATGGATATAATTGTAATGAGCATGCTTTCAAAACACGAGAAAAACAGTGCACAAGGAGTTTGCACGTATGTGACCTGGGAGAGTTTGCGTACAAACAGTCCCAAGTGGACAGAACTCAAGCAATTTACGGAAAGCGTTTGTTCGGCCACACACTAGAGTACTCAGCTGGCTTTTACAAGGGTGAGTGAGATTTAGTAGGATAGGTGGTGTGGGAGCGTGGTAGATTCAGACTACGGTGTACATTTTGCTAAAGTAGCAATACAGGTTACATAGATCTGAAGAGAATAGGATGAATGCAGTATGATCGACAGTCAAAAGGGAAACAGGTACACAGCATAGTAAGGCAACATGTTATCGTTCTAGTGATGGCGGCAGTAAAACAACTATTACCTAGATTCCTTCGGATCCTTCCACTCCTGAAAGGAGGGAGGTCTAGAGTGACTTCATCACAAATGATACAGTGAGGTTTCATAGCGCTTCAGCGCCTCTGTGGTGTGGCGCTCAGGCACAGTCCCTTTACAGTGCCCACTCCAGAGTCTTCTGACATTCTGAGAGTCACGGAGATTAGTCCTTGTGGTAGTTGGGTGCTTGAGCTAGGTCGGGGACCAGCTCCCCGACACCACAGGCTCCCCTCCCGGTATTTACGTGATGCAAGGGCAGTTTAGTCAACTGAACTGGGAGGTGATAGAACTGCAGTAACCAATACTCTTAGGGAGCAACCCCCAGAGTAAGCCAGGTGGGATTAAGCCATTGAGGGACCCATGAAAGGAGCAAGAGAAAGGTGAACTAAGGAAGGTCAAGGGGAAAAACAAGAGGAGAAAGAAGACCAGGAGAGAGGAACCAGCAACCAGGGCCACCAGGAGCGGGGAACCGGCAACTAGGGCTACCAGGAGCGAGTAACCAGCAACCAGGGGTAGGAACCGGCAACCAGGCCTACTAGGAGCGAGGAACCAGCAACCAGGGCTACCAGGAGCGAGGAAATGGCCATCAGGGCTACCAGGAGCGAAGAACCAGCAACCAGGGCTAGGAACCGGCAACCAGGGCTACCAGGAGCGGGGAACCGGCAACCAGGGCTACCAGAAGCGAGGAACCAGCAACCAGGGGTAGGAACCGGCAACCAGGGCTACCAGGAGCGAGGAAATGGCCATCAGGGCTACCAGGAGCGAAGAACCAGCAACCAGGGCTAGGAACCGGCAACCAGGGCTACCAGGAGCGGGGAACCGGCAACCAGGGCTACCAGGAGCGAGGAACCAGCAACCAGGGCTAGGAACCGGCAACCAGGGCTTCCAGGAGTGAGGAAATGGCAACCGGGGCTACCAGGAGCAAGGAACCATCACCCAGGGGTAGGAACCGGCAACCAGGGCTACCAGGAGCGAGGAACCAGCATCCAGGGCTACCAGGAGCGATGAACCAGCAACCAGGGCTAGGAACCGGCAACCAGGCCTACCAGGAGCGAGGAACCGGCAACCAGGGCTACCAGGAGCATTAAGATGCAAAGAATGGCCTTTTCTGCAGATTACAAACAGTTCCAGCGTTGGTCATTGTCCTGGCAACCAAACGCTGCTGTGACCAATCAAGGGAGGTTTTGACGTGAGTCAGCACAATGATGTAGGCACATGGCCTCGAAGACCCCGGAAGCGCCCATGCTGACCGTGGTGCAGCCTGCCGATGGCCAGTGGATAGGCAAGGGACTGCCCGCACCATCGCAGGTACAGCCACCAGGAGGACAAGGGTAAGTGGCAATGGCAAGCGGGCCCCGCACCCCCAGGGACGTGCAGGTAAGCGCGGGCAGGATGTAACAGCAGGAACCTTTGCCCTCAAGCATATGTAAAGGCTCAGTAAATAGACTTTAGGCAGAGTAGTTCCCCAGATACGAACCGGCTGCTGCCTGCAACGCAATGGACCTTTCTACCACCTTGTTCAATCAAATGGACTACATTTGGACTGAAGACTCGGGATCCCAAATTTAGCATACACCTTTCGTTCTGCTCCTGCGACTAACTTGTGTTTTGTTGTTGTTGTTGGAAGGGTTTTACTGCCAAGCATAAAATACACTAGCGTCAGCAAACCTTCAAAGGATCCGAACTCTGCTTGTTCTTGCTGGACCTGTCCTGCTGGCAGCCATGAGTGAAGGTTAGAATGTTGGTGTATTCATTCAAATCCACACTCTCGACATTCTCTGGGCAGAGGCTCAGAGAATGTTGAGTGCGTGGATGAATGGGCCATGTGTGAGTCCGTTGGGGGCGGAGCCTGGATGAATTTGCTGGCCATTGGTTGTCTCCTCTCCTTCTCCTTGAGTGCACCTCAAAACTGAACTGAAAATGACACTGAAGACTAAATCCTTTCCCTTTCTTTGCCATGCCTTATCCATGAGGCCTCAGTTTATGCTTAACAAATTGCCACTCTAGTTCCCCTTGACTCACTGGGATACATTTTCCTTTGCAGGGGATGTCCACATCGGGATCACTGACCGGAATGGACAACTGGAGGTAGAGGTGATCCAGGCCAGAGGACTCACTTCAAAGCCAGGCTCCAAATCCATTCCTGGTATGTGTTGTACAATGTGGGCACACATGGGTATAGAAAAGGGGGGCGTCTAAAAGGGGGGCGTCTACTGTATACAACAGCGGGGGACCATGCAGATAGGTTGCAAAGCCAGGAGGGAGGACAGGGCGTCAGAAAGGAACACCAAGATAAGGGAGAGCTCAAGCTACACAGAGATGAAGGGGATTCTGGTTGAGAGGGTCATTAAGAGAGTGTTGTTTAGGATAGGGGGAGAAGGCATTCAGCACAAGAGAACATGGTTGGGGTCGAAGGAAAGGGCCTAGGATTGGACGCAGGTCCCATTTGAGACATCATTCAAAAGGGCAAGGCATTAAGGTATTAAATCTTGGGGTAACTGGTGGGGACCTATGAATTTGGGGTGGAGTCACGGGTAATGTAGGCATCTGGGTAGGGGAGGCAAGGGGACCCGTCAGGTAAGCACACTAAGGGAGCCTAAGTGACACATCCAGAGATTTAGGAGATTAGGAACAGGAGGGCGGGGGAGAACGGGGTTGGGAAAGGAGTTGGGTGGCAGAAGGGGTCACAGTAGAAAGAACACAAAGTGGGAGGTTATCCAGTGGGGGCAACCGGTGGGGTGCACCAGGAAAAGAGGCATAGCTGGAGCAGGTGAGATACCAATGAAGGCTACTTGGGAGGCGGGGGACATGTGATTTTAGGGGTGAGGAGCATCCACGGGAAACACTATTTTCGAGGCTTTAAGCTGGGGATTGGGAGGTTAGGCATGAAGGTATAATCAGTTGATATGACCTCCGATGAATGACTGATAAAGGAAAAACCAAATTCTTTGGTCCTATATCATGTATGCATATCTACTATAATCGTTATGCTGGAAGAAAAGTCAAGCTATGGAACCCATAGGTTAGAATAGAAATATGTGGATTGAATGGTGTGATTGATGATCATTAGATAAAAATGCGTGTGGAGTCTTTTTAAATGTGTTTTTATGTAAAATAATTAAAGAGATTTATGTTTTGCAAAATTGCATTCAGCGTTAATAATTATCCCTTTTAAGGTGTTAACCCTGTCAATGATTTAGACAGGGTCCCTTCACCCGAACCTGTGTTACATACAGGACTTCTAGAGCGGGGTAGTCAATCTGTAATCTATTTTTCTCCTACGATGAAAGGGCCAGCATGTGGAAGGGAGGATAGCTTAGCGGGTTAAGAGATCACTGCTGCGACCTGTGTGTGATCTGAAGGTCTCCGTTTCGAATCCCAGCCAGGTCGACTCAGCCTTTCATCCTTCCCAGGTCGATACATTGAGTACCAATTTCGATTGGGCAATGCTTGTTTATAAAAAATGTTCTGTGTAAAGCGCTTTGGATAAAAAATGCTGTGTAGATGGCAAGTTATGATTACAAGACTGGGGGATGGAAAGAAGATGGTCTAGATGTGGAGCATGTGTTTGTCCTTTCCAGTGGATATGGTTAGAGGAGAGAGCTGATGCGGGGGAGGGGCAAGGAGATTATAAATCAGCAGTAGTTCTTATGGCTGCAAGGGCTCTCAGTGGAGGGGGCTAGCTGGAGCGGGGGTCCAGAACAAACCAACAGAAACTAAAACAGGCGCCAGGGTGCTTGGCTAGAGTTCAGCACACGACTCATCTCCAATATAATGGCCTACACAGCCCAACATCTGCTCTGTCTTGTCTTTCCTCTCCACAGCTCCATACATTAAGGTTTACCTGCTAGAGAACGGCGCCTGTTTAGCCAAAAAGAAGACAAAAACAGCCAAGAAGTCCTGGGACCCCCAGTACCAGCAGCCGCTGCTCTTTGAGGAAAGCCCGCAGGGCAAAGTGTTACAAGTAAGTATCTCTTACCGAGTGGGACAAGACACCGATAGACCTAATACTACCGTACTCTAGGGGTGGGGGGACAATTCCATGAAGAGAAATGTTAATTTGACCTAACGAGACTGTTAAGAAAATTGGTTAGGGCATTCCGAAAGATACTAAAACCAACTATTCAATGCATATCCCAACATAGTTCTGCAATGTATACAACAAATGTTACAAATGGTAGGTCCTTTAGAGCGCGTAGCCATTCAAACTTACAATATGAACAACTTAATGCATAACTTTAAACTAATGCATAGCAAACAAAAACAGACAACATGGACCCTGGCTTCTTTAAGGCGATTGTACAATTTAAGCAAGTTAGCTTATAGAAATTCATATTTGACGCCTCACTATCAATTTCATAAAATGTATTGAAGCAGAAGTTTTTTCCAAAAGAACCGTTCAATTGACATCAAATGGTTTTCAAGGTAAAGGGTTCTTGTAAATAACAAAAGATGTTTTTTAAAGTCTGTTGATAAAAGGTTACGTAAAACCAGGGACATCGTTTAGGGGTCGCCAGAGGTCTCATTAGCTACCGCCCCAAAAAATGTATATATATATATATTTTTTGTTTTTTGTTTTGTTTAATGCAAGCTCCTGGTTTGTGGCCAGCGCCATGTGGGTCTTTGCATCTGGAGAGGCTGGCTTTCTTATTCAGGCCTCTTAAAAAAAGAACAGGGGTTCCACAAGTCTCACACTTTCAGCAGTGACCCTAAATAAGAAAGAATAGGAATATCAAAAATGGGTCTTTCTGAAATTCTATACAATAATTGCTAGACTCATTAAAGGTTTATTTCAGGCACACTTCAGGGGGTGAGTCACTGATTTAGTCTGTTCTTAAACACCTAAACTTACCCTTTCATCCTTCTGAGGTCGACAAATGAGTACCAACACAGGTTGGGTGATATTGTATGTATATTTTTTCTATACAGAAATCAGGAATGGGCTAGAACATCCCAAATTCCAATTTAGGTCCATTACTTTAGAAGACATGAAGAAAACACTCACTAACATGAGATGTACCTCATGCTCGGAAAACGTATTATCACCCAAACTCATCCTAGACAATCCAGACATTTTTTCCCCTTTCTTCAGAAGAATGGTTAATGCCTCATTTAGAGACCAAACGGTACCTACTACAATTAAAACAGTCACGGTCACTCCTCTACCCAAGAAACCCAACTTAGACCACCAAGATCCAGCTATTCTGAGACCCATAACAAACTGCAATTTTTTGCTGAAAGTTCTGGACAAAGTAGCTACCGAACAGCTCCAAAGCTACAACAACCTATTACACCCTCAACAATCCGGCTTCAGGTCCAGTCATAGTACCGAGTCAGCTCTCTTAGAACTCCACACCGAAATGTTGTCCATCTTGGAAAAGGGCAAATCAGGCCTGTTCATTTTATTGGACCTTTCGGCAGCATTTGATCTGCTAGATCATTCAAAACTCCGAGAGGCCCTTGAAAACTCAGGTAACTGCTCACCAGGGGCAACTGAGTGGATAGCTTCATTCCTACAAGATAGGCAATCCAGGATTGTCTGGGGAAATAAAGCCTCAAATACCAAACCAGTGGACCGTGGAGTTCCACAGGGAGCCAGCTTCTCCCCACTACTGTTCAACCTGTACATGCGCTGCCTTTGCACCATGCTGTCCCAAATGGGTATATTTTTTACAAACTTCGCCGACGATACCCAACTGGTTTTTGAGCTCAGTGGGGATCACAAAAAGGATAGCGACAAACTTTCAACCTTATACAACACCATCGAGAGTTGGATGAAGAACAACTGGATGTGTCTTAACGGCTCTAAGACAGAGCTCATAATCTTCGGGTCCACACAGGCCAGAAAGAAACGGAGTCCCCTTTACTCCTCATTTTGTATCAAAAACACCCAAATTTCAATATCGTAAAAAGTGAAGACTCTAGGAGTTTATCTACAAGCCTCCTTAGGAGCAGAGGCACGTACAGCCTACCTAAAGAAAAATTGCCAGTACCATCAAATTCTACTGAAAAAAATCAGACCTCTGCTCGATCAAAAGAACAGCACCATCATTGCCAGAGCAACCATATTATCCAGACTGGATTATGGAAACTCCTTGCTCCTTGGAGCTAACAGCAAATGTATGAAACAATGCCAGGTGATCCAAAATAACGCCATCAGGGCTATTACAGGCAGGCTAAGGAGAGAAGATATCACCGGAGACAGGAAAGCTCTTCACTGGTTGGCCATGGAAGAGAGAATTATCTTCAAGTCACTCACCATGGTCCACCTTTGCCTATATGAAAAAGCTCCACCTTACTTTAAGAAACAGTTTAAGTGGCATGCGCCATCTAGGTGCCTTAGATCTTCCAACATAGGTTTACTGCAAACTACCGCAACGAAAAAGCAAAATGGCATAGGTAAGGCCTTCTCGAACAAAAGCACTAAAATATGGAACGAACTACCAATATCACTGAAACTTGAATCCAACTATTCTCAGTTCAGGAAGAAATTGAAAACACGGTTATTCAAATAATTCCTGGATTAACGACAATCCTATTATGATCAAATAATGGCCTGGTTCACGTCTTTGTTCCATCTTTAATCTTTATTGTCTTGTCTCTTTGGAAGCGCTCTGATGCCTGCAGGCTTTAGTGCTATATAAACAAATAAATAAATAAATAGAAATATATAAAGCGCATAAGCGTAAGTGCTATATAATAACCCATCATTATCATTTGACCATGGACGTCTGCTTGCATTCACACTAATTTGGTGATATCGGCCTATACACACTGATCTTAACTATACATATGGCGATCCATTCTTGTATGAAATGTATATCACGTTACAGTGATATCATAACCATATTTTTCGTAGTGCACTTAGGTACAATACTATGTTATGCCACTTTCTGTTTTGTCAAAAGGTGAATATGTGTATTCCATCACTTCCGGCGATATCACTTCAGGGTGGGGTCAAATGACATAACTTTCCCGTGATGTCATCAGAGGCCAAGGGTCGTGTGATGTCACATCCGCTACCCCTGGCATTTTGGTGAAATGACGTCCCTGCATAAAACACCGGCAGTGAGAAGAATGCTCAATGTGTTGCTGCTGGTGATGTGAAAATCGACATGTTTCAAAAGAATCAACACACTTCTTGAGGATAGGCAAGCCCAGATTTTTCAAACTCCAAGTTAATCCTAACACATGATTCTCAAAGGAGAAGATTGGATCAAAACCACCAGCATCCTTTGTCTCTTTAAGGAAGACTTTCTAAAGATCAATTTGCTTTGGGAAATTGTTATGGCTTTGGCTGCCCTGAAGAAGAAAGCTGATCCACACGCAGTGTAACCTGCCACTCTCCCGAGAGCATCTCTTTCTCCACAAACTCGTTCCCTCCACCAGTCGCTCTTATCCGCCTCGGGGCATTCGTCCCCTTTACTGGCAACAATGCTGTTGCGTGCTAGCTTCGTTCATGCCGGATAAAGCCTATGCATTTCATGCCCCTATGACATCACTATAATGACAGTTCAAAAGGCAGCCATGACACATATACAATGTAAGTTGACATCTTCTGGAAACTCATACAATGCACATTCACATGCTTGGGTCAAGCATATTGAGTACCTCTACATACACAGGACTACCCCCCACTATAGTTAACTCTGCATTGCAAGTGCCCCTAGACAAGCAACCTCTACACGGTTAAGACACAAATAATTCCCTCCTCAAAACCCTCAGGAAATTCATACATATCCCGTCAGATTTCAAATGTTGCATAGTGCAGCGTTTCGCCCAGGCATCTGCAAGGGCGGTACTCAAGGACGTGAACCACATCTGGTATTCACTGGGTTTAGCTGTTCATGAAACCGCGACACGTACATGTGGGTCCATATACACCAGCATGGGCTTGCCAAAGGTTCCTTGATGAGGGCACTCCGAAAGCCCGCAGAAAATACGAACGCGCCCCCAGAATGTTTTGCTTCAAGAACTCCCAAGAATACGGTCTGACTGTAGAGAGAAGGTTGTATAGGTTACATTCCTGCATGTATCCTATGCCTATGGGATGTTTGACACCTTCTTGCCAACCAGGAGGATTTGGGGCGTGTCTTTGAGATAGGACTTCCCAGCACACCCCAAGCACATGAAGCTTGTGGGGCGTGCGGTCTCTTTTAGTCGAGGGCAGCAGGACCTCTACTATATCAAGGTTGTCCATGAATTAACTGAATTAAAAAAACGAATGGAGAAATTACACATTTTTTATCGAAAAACTAAAATTCATACTCGTGTTTTGCACTTTTTAAAAAATAATGTGGGGGAGACACCCCACATCTGCCCCTCACACCTCTACCTTAACTAATACACTTACCCCACACCTATATTTTAATAAAAATGTACCAAAATGTTGAAAATAAATCAGCTAAAATAATTCGGTCATATCTTCCTCGATTTTGGGGGGATTCTGTCATTTCTACGGATACAGTAGATAAAGGGTCACTTCTTGAAGTACATACATAAAGATTGTAGCAAACTAGCTGCAAGGCTGCTCACAACGGTAGCACCACTCATATCAGTAAGGTTTTAGAAAAAGCACAGACTTGTATAAGTGATTAACACACATTTATAATCTCAAATGCCGTCCTACAATAAAACAGAGGAGAATTGATGTCACGGCCAATTCATTTTAGATAACAGATTGTCATGGCACATACATGATCTATATAACATCTGCATCTGTCAGATGGGTGAATGATGTTCAGCCTCTGTATCTGGAGGACACAAGATGGGCTCGACATGGCACTGGTATCCAGGCGTTTGGGAGTTAAGAACTGCTGAAGAGATTACCATCTTAAATTAAACCAAATGAATGCCATATAGAGAAAAATAAATTGATGGAAAATAAATACTTGATTGTTGAAATCCAGGTGAAGTGTAAAATCACCAACACAATTTTAACAAGTGAATGAACCCAATTGCCTCTTACATGGAAAAGAGCCACTGCATTGTGACAGTCTGTGTAGACGTCCTGCAGAAAAGTCCCAGCGAGAATCATTTACCAGCACCTGGTTCTGAAAACGTGCTGAAATTACCCCCTCCACAAGAGTCCCAGTCTCAAAGAACAGCACTTGGTCCAGAAAGCCTCCCAGAACTACGCCCGCCACAAGAGTCCCAGGCTCAAAGATCAACACCTGGCCCAGGAAGCCTCCCAGAACTACCCCCTCCACAAGAGTCCCAGTCTCAAAGATCAACACCTGGCCCAGGAAGTCTCCCAGAACTACCCCCTCCACAAGAGTCCCAGGCTCAAAGAACAGCACTTGGTCCAGAAAGCCTGCTGGAGTGACCCCCACGACAAGAGTGCCAGTCTCAAAGGTCAGCACTTGGTCCAGGAAGCCTCCCAGAACTACCCCCTCCACAAGAGTCCCAGGCTCAAAGATCAGCACTTGGTCCAGAAAGCCTCCCAGAACTACCCCCTCCACAAGAGTCCCAGGCTCAAAGATCAGCACTTGGTCCAGAAAGCCTGCTGCAACAACTCCCACCACAAGAGTCCCAGGCTCAAAGCTCAACACCAGGGCCAGGAGGCCTGCTGCAACAACTCCCACCACAAGAGTCCCAGGCTCAAAGCTCAACACCAGGCCCAGGAAGCCTGCTGCAACAACTCCCACCACAAGAGTCCCAGGCTCAAAGCTCAACACCAGGCCCAGGAAGCCTGCTGCAACAACTCCCACAATAAGAGTCCCAGGCTCAAAGATCAACACCTGGCCCAGGAAGCCTGCTGTAACAACTCCCACCACAAGAGTCTCAGGCTCAAAGATCAACACCAGGCCCAGGAAGCCTGCTGCAACAACTCCCGCCACAAGAGTCCCAGGCTCAAAGATCAACACTTGGCCAAGAAAGCCTCCTGGACTAACCCCCACCACAAGCGTCCCAGTCTCAAAGATGAGCACTTGGTCCAGAAACCCTGGTGGAACTACCCCCACCACAAGAGTCCCAGGCTCAAAGGTCAGCGCTTGGTCCAGAAACCCTGGTGGAGTTACCCACACCACAAGAGTCCCAGGCTCAAAATCAGCACTTGGTCCAGAAACCCTGGTGTAATTACCCCCACCACAAGAGTCCCAGGCTCAAAGATCAACACTTGGCCCATGAAGACTGCTGCAACAACTCCCACCACAAGAGTCCCAGGCTCAAAGATCAACACCAGGCCCAGGAAGCCTGCTGCAACAACTCTCTCCACAAGAGTCCCAGGCTCAAAGATCAGCACTTGGTCCAGAAACCCTGGTGGAAATACCCCCACCACAAGAGTCCCAGGCTCAAAGATCAGCACTTGGTCTAGGAAGCCTCCCAGAACTACCCCCTCCACAAGAGTCCCAGGCTCAAAGATCAACACCTGGCCCAGGAAGCCTCCCAGAACTACCCCCTCCACAAGAGTCCCAGTCTCAAAGATTAACACCTGGCCCAGGAAGCCTACCAGAACTATCCCCTCCAGAAGCGTCCCAGGCTCAAAGATCAACACCAGGCCTAGGAAGCCTCCTAGAACTAACCCCTCCACAAGAGTACCAGGCTCAAAGATCAACACCTGGCTGAGGGAACCTGCTGCAACAACTCCCACCACAAGAGTCCCAGGCTCAAAGATCAACACCAAGCCCAGGAAGCCTGCTGCAACAACTCCCACCACAAGAGTCCCAGGCTCAAAGATCAGCACTTGGTCCAGAAACCCCGGTGGAATTACCCCCACCACAAGAGTCCCACGCTCAAAGATCAACACCAGGCCCAGGACGCCTGCTGCAACAACTCCCACCACATGAGTCCCAGTCTCAAAGATCAACACCAGGCCCAGGAAGCCTGCTGCAACAACTCCCACCACAAGAGGCCCAGGCTCAAAGATCAGCACTTGGTCTAGAAAGCCTACTGGGCTGTCCCCCACCACAACAGTCCCAGGCTCAAAGATCAGCACTTGGTCCAGAAAGCCTGGTGGAATTACCCCCACCACAAGAGTCCCAGTATCAAAGAACAGCACTTGGCCCAGGCTGCCTGCTGGACTGCCCCCCACCACAACAGTCGCAGGCTCTAGGATCAGCACTTGGTCCAGAAAGCCTGGTGGAATTACCCCCACCACAACAGCCCCAGGCTCAAAGATCAGCACTTGGTCCAGAAACCCCGGTGGAATTACCCCCACCACAAGAATCCCTGACTCAAAGATCAGCACTTGGTCCAGAAAGCCTACTGGACTGTCCCCCATCACAACAGTCCCAGGCTCAAAGATCAGCACTTGGTCCAGAAAGCCTGGTGGAATTACCCCCACCACCACAGTCCCAGGCTCAAAGATCAGCACTTGGTCCAGGAACCCCGGTGGAATTACCCCCACCACAAGAGTCCCAGGCTCAAAGATCTGCACTTGGTCCAGAAAGCCTACTGGACTGTCCGCCACCACAACAGTCCGAGGCTCAAAGATCAGCACTTGGGCCAGAAAGCCTGGTGGAATTACCCCCACCACAACAGTCCCAGGCTCAAAGATCAGCACTTGGTCCGGAAAGCCTGGTGGAATTACCCCCACCACAACAGTCCCAGGCTCAAAGATCAGCACTTGGTCCAGGAACCCCGGTGGAATTACCCCCACCACAACAGTCCCAGGCTCAAAGATCAGCACTTGGTCCAGAAAGCCTGGTGGAATTACCCCCACCACAACAGTCCCAGGCTCAAAGATCAGCACTTGGTCCAGGAACCCCGGTGGAATTACCCCCACCACAAGAGTCCCAGGCTCAAAGATCTGCACTTGGTCCAGAAAGCCTACTGGACTGTCCCCCACCACAACAGTCCGAGGCTCAAAGATCAGCACTTGGGCCAGAAAGCCTGGTGGAATTACCCCCACCACAACAGCCCCAGGCTCAAAGATCAGCACTTGGTCCAGAAACCCCGGTGGAATTACCCCTACCACAAGAGTGCCAGACTCAAAGATCAGCACTTGGTCCAGAAAGCCTACTGGACTGTCCCCCACCACAACAGTCACAGGCTCAAAGATCAGCACTTGGTCCGGAAAGCCTGGTGGAATTACCCCCACCACAACAGTCCCAGGCTCAAAGATCAGCACTTTGTCCAGGAACCCCGGTGGAATTACCCCCACCACAAGAGTCCCAGGCTCAAAGATCTGCACTTGGTCCAGAAAGCCTACTGGACTGTCCCCCACCACAACAGTCCCAGGCTCAAAGATCAGCACTTGGTCCGGAAAGCCTGGTGGAATTACCCCCACCACAACAGTCCCAGGCTCAAAGATGAGCACTTGGTCCAGGAACCCCGGTGGAATTACCCCCACCACAAGAGTCCCAGTCTCAAAGATTAGAACTTGGTCCAGAAACCCTGGTGGAATTACCCACACCACAATGGTCCCAGTCTCAAAAATCAGCACTTAGTCCAAAAACCCTGTTGGAATTACCCCCACCACAAGAGTCCCAGTCTCAAAGATCAGCACTTGGTCCAGAAACCCTGGTGGAATTACCCCACCACAAGAGTCCCAGTCTCAAAGATCAGCACTTGGTCCATAAAGCCTGCTGAGATGACCCCACCACAAGAGACCCAGTCACAAAGACCAAAACCTGGTCCAGAAAGCCTGCTGGAATGACCCCACTACAAGAGTCCCAGTCTCAAAGAACCACACTTGGTCCAGAAAGCCTGCTGGACTGACTCCCACCACAACAGACCCAGTCTCAAAGATCAACACTTGGTCCATCCAGAAAGCCTGCTGAGATGACCCCACCACAAGAGACCCATTCACAAAGACCAAAGCCTGGTTCAGAAAACCTGCTGAGATGACCCCACCATAAGAGACCCATTCTCAAAGACCAAAACCTGGTCCAGAAAGCCTGCTGAGATTACCCCACCACAACAGGCCCATTCACAAAGACCAAAACCTGGTCCAGAAAGCCTGCTGGAATGACCCCACCACAAGATTCCTGGTCTCAAAAATCAACATTTGGTCCAGAAATCACTTGGACCAGACAGCCTGCTGGAGCGACCCCCACCACCACAGTCCCAGTCTCAAAGAACAGCACTTGGCCCAGAAAGCCTGCTGGACTGGCTGCCACCACAACAGACCCAGGCTCAAAGATCAGCACTTGGCCCAGAAAGCCTCCCACAACGACCCCCTCCACAAGAATCCCAGTCTCAAAGATCAGCACTTGGTCCAGAAAGCCTGCTGCAACAACTCCCACCACAAGAGTCCCAGGCTCAAAGCTCAACACCAGGCCCAAGAAGCCTGCTGCAACAACTCCCACCACAAGAGTCCCAGGCTCAAAGATCAGCACTTGGTCCAGAAAGCCTGGTGGAATTACCCCCACCACAACAGTCCCAGGCTCAAAGATCAGCACTTGGTCCAGGAACCCCGGTGGAATTACCCCCACCACAAGAGTCCAAGGCTCAAAGATCTGCACTTGGCCCAGAAAGCCTGGTGGAATTACCCCCACCACATGAGTCCCAGTATCAAAGAACAACACTTGACCCAGGCAGCCTGCTAGACTGTCCCCCACCACAACAGTTCCAGGCTCAAAGATCAGCACTTAGTCCAGAAAGCCTGCTGGAATTACCCGCACCACAAGAGTCCCAGTACCAAAGAACAGCACTTGGCCCAGAAAGCCTGCTGCAACTACTCCCGCCACAAGAGTCCCAGGCTCAAAGATCAACACTTGGCCAAGAAAGCCTCCTGGACTGACCCCCACCACAAGCGTCCCAGTCTCAAAGATGAGCACTTGGTCCAGAAACCCTGGTGGAACTACCCCCACCACAAGAGTCCCAGGCTCAAAATCAGCACTTGGTCCAGAAACCCTGGTGTAATTACCCCCACCACAAGAGTTCCAGGCTCAAAGATCAACACTTGGCCAAGAAAGCCTCCTGGACTGACCCCCACCACAAGCGTCCCAGTCTCAAAGATGAGCACTTGGTCCAGAAACCCTGGTGGAACTACCCCCACCACAAGAGTCCCAGGCTCAAAGATCAGCACTTGGTCCAGAAACCCTGGTGGAATTACCCACACCACAAGAGTACAGGCTCAAAATCAGCACTTGGTCCAGAAACCCTGGTGTACTTACCCCCACCACAAGAGTCCCAGGCTCAAAGATCAACACTTGGCCCATGAAGCCTGCTGCAACAACTCAGACCACAAGAGTCCCAGGCTCAAAGATCAACACCAGGCCCAGGAAGCCTGCTGCAACAACTCTCTCCACAAGAGTCCCAGGCTCAAAGATCAGCACTTGGTCCAGAAACCCTTGTGGAAATACCCCCACCACAAGAGTCCCAGGCTCAAAGATCAGCACTTGGTCTAGGAAGCCTCCCAGAATTACCCCCTCCACAAGAGTCCCAGGCTCAAAGATCAACACCTGGCCCAGGAAGCCTCCCAGAACTACCCCCTCCACAAGAGTCCCAGTCTCAAAGATTAACACCTGGCCCAGGAAGCCTACCAGAACTACCCCCTCCAGAAGCGTCCCAGGCTCAAAGATCAACACCAGGCCTAGGAAGCCTCCTAGAACTAACCCCTCCACAAGAGTACCAGGCTCAAAGATCAACACCTGGCCCAGGAAGCCTGCTGCAACAACTCCCACCACAAGAGTCCCAGGCTCAAAGATCAACACGAAGCCCAGGAAGCCTGCTGCAACAACTCCCACCACAAGCGTCCCAGGCTCAAAGATCAGCACTTGGTCCAGAAACCCCGGTGGAATTACCCCCACCACAAGAGTCCCAGGCTCAAAGATCAACACCAGGCCCAGGACGCCTGCTGCAACAACTCCCACCACATGAGTCCCAGTCTCAAAGATCAACACCAGGCCCAGGAAGCCTGCTGCAACAACTCCCACCACAACAGTCCCAGGCTCAAAGATCAGCACTTGGTCCAGAAAGCCTGGTGGAATTACCCCCACCACAAGAATCCCAGTATCAAAGAACAGCACTTGGCCCAGGCTGCCTGCTGGACTGCCCCCCACCACAACAGTCCCAGGCTCTAGGATCAGCACTTGGTCCAGAAATCCTGGTGGAATTACCCCCACCACAACAGCCCCAGGCTCAAAGATCAGCACTTGGTCCAGAAACCCCGGTGGAATTACCCCCACCACAAGAGTCCCAGACTCAAAGATCAGCACTTGGTCCAGAAAGCCTACTGGACTGTCCCCCATCACAACAGTCCCAGGCTCAAAGATCAGCACTTGGTCCAGAAAGCCTGGTGGAATTACCCCCACCACAACAGTCCCAGGCTCAAAGATCAGCACTTGGTCCAGGAACCCCGGTGGAATTACCCCCACCACAAGAGTCCCAGGCTCAAAGATCTGCACTTGGTCCAGAAAGCCTACTGGACTGTCCCCCACCACAACAGTCCGAGGCTCAAAGATCAGCACTTGGGCCAGAAAGCCTGGTGGAATTACCCCCACCACAACAGCCCCAGGCTCAAAGATCAGCACTTGGTCCAGAAACCCCGGTGGAATTACCCCTACCACAAGAGTCCCAGACTCAAAGATCAGCACTTGGTCCAGAAAGCCTACTGGACTGTCCCCCACCACAACAGTCCCAGGCTCAAAGATCAGCACTTGGTCCGGAAAGCCTGGTGGAATTACCCCCACCACAACAGTCCCAGGCTCAAAGATCAGCACTTTGTCCAGGAACCCCGGTTGAATTACCCCCACCACAAGAGTCCCAGGCTCAAAGATCTGCACTTGGTCCAGAAAGCCTACTGGACTGTCCCCCACCACAACAGTCCCAGGCTCAAAGATCAGCACTTGGTCCGGAAAGCCTGGTGGAATTACCCCCACCACAACAGTCCCAGGCTCAAAGATCAGCACTTGGTCCAGGAACCCCGGTGGAATTACCCCCACCACAATTGTCCCAGTCTCAAAGATTAACACCTGGCCCAGGAAGCCTCCCAGAACTACCCCTCCAGAAGCGTCCCAGGCTCAAAGATCAACACCAGGCCTAGAAAGCCTCCTAGAACTAACCCCTCCACAAGAGTACAAGGCTCAAAGATCAACACCTGGCCCAGGAAGCCTGCTGCAACAACTCCCACTACAAGAGTCCCAGGCTCAAAAATCAACACCAAGCCCAGGAAGCCTGCTGCAACAACTCCCACCACAAGAGTCCCAGGCTCAAAGATCAGCACTTGGTCCAGAAACCCTGGTGGAATTACCCCCACCACAAGAGTCCCAGGCTCAAAGATCAACACCCGGCCGAGGAAGCCTGCTGCAACAACTCCCACCACATGAGTCCCAGTCTCAAAGATCAACACCAGGCCCAGGAACCCTGCTGCAACAACTCCCACCACAAGAGGCCCAGGCTCAAAGATCAGCACTTGGTCCAGAAAGCCTGGTGGAATTACCCCCACCACAACAGTCCCAGTATCAAAGAACAGCACTTGGCCCAGGCTGCCTGCTGGACTGCCCCCCACCACAACAGTCCCAGGCTCTAGGATCAGCACTTGGTCCAGAAAGCCTGGTGGAATTACCCCCACCACAACAGCCCCAGGCTCAAAGATCAGCACTTGGTCCAGAAACCCTGGTGGAATTACCCCCACCTCAAGAGTCCCAGACTCAAAGATCAGCACTTGGTCCAGAAAGCCTACTGGACTGTCCCCCACCACAACAGTCCGAGGCTCAAAGATCAGCACTTGGGCCAGAAAGCCTGGTGGAATTACCCCCACCACAACAGCCCCAGGCTCAAAGATCAGCACTTGGTCCAGAAAGCTTGGTGGAATTACCCCCACCACAACAGTCCCAGGCTCAAAGATCAGCACTTGGTCCAGGAACCCCGGTGGAATTACCCCCTCCACAAGAGTCCCAGGCTCAAAGATCTGCACTTGGTCCAGAAACCCTGTTGGAATTACCCCCACCACAAGAGTCCCAGTCTCAAAGATCAGCACTTGGTCCAGAAACCCTGGTGGAATTACCCCACCACAAGAGTCCCAGTCTCAAAGATCAGCACTTGGTCCATAAAGCCTGCTGAGATGACCCCACCACAAGAGACCCAGTCACAAAGACCAAAACCTGGTCCAGAAAGCCTGCTGGAATGACCCCACCACAAGAGTCCCAGTCTCAAAGAACCACACTTGGTCCAGAAAGCCTGCTGGACTGACTCCCACCACAACAGACCCAGTCTCAAAGATCAACACTTGGTCCATCCAGAAAGCCTGCTGAGATGACCCCACCACAAGAGACCCATTCACAAAGACCAAAGCCTGGTTCAGAAAACCTGCTGAGATGACCCCACCATAAGAGACCCATTCTCAAAGACCAAAACCTGGTCCAGAAAGCCTGCTGAGATTACCCCACCACAACAGGCCCATTCACAAAGACCAAAACCTGGTCCAGAAAGCCTGCTGGAATGACCCCACCACAAGATTCCTGGTCTCAAAAATCAACATTTGGTCCAGAAATCACTTGGACCAGACAGCCTGCTGGAGCGACCCCCACCACCACAGTCCCAGTCTCAAAGAACAGCACTTGGCCCAGAAAGCCTGCTGGACTGGCTGCCACCACAACAGACCCAGGCTCAAAGATCAGCACTTGGCCCAGAAAGCCTCCCACAACGACCCCCTACACAAGAGTCCCAGTCTCAAAGATCAGTACTTGGTCCAGAAAACCTGCTGCAACAACTCCCACCACAAGAGTCCCAGGCTCAAAGCTCAACACCAGGCCCAGGAGGCCTGCTGCAACAACTCCCACCACAAGAGTCCCAGGCTCAAAGATCAACACCTGGCCCAGGAAGCCTGCTGCAACAACTCCCACCACAAGAGTCCCAGGCTCAAAGATCAACACAAGGCCCTGGAAGCCTGCTGCAACAACTCCGCCACAAGAGTCCCAGGCTCAAAGATCAACACTTGGTCCAGAAAGCCTGGTGGACTGTCCCCCACCACAACAGTTCTAGTCTCATAGATCAACACTTGGCCAAGAAAGCCTCCTGGACTGACGCCCACCACAAGCGACCCAGTCTCAAAGATGAGCATTTGGTCCAGAAACCCTGGTGGAATTACCCCCACCACAAGAGTCCCAGGCTCAAAGATCAGCACTTGGTCCAGAAACCCTGGTGGAATTACACCCACCACAAGAGACCCAGGCTGAAAGTTCAACACCAGGCCCAGGAAGCCTGCTGCAACAACTCCCACCACAAGAGTCCCAGGCTCAAAGATCAGAACTTGGTCCAGAAACCCTGGTGGAATTACCCCCACCACAAGAGTCCCAGGCTCAAAGATCAGCACTTGGTCCAGTAAGCTTCCCAGAACCACCCCCTCCACAAAAGTCCCAGTCTGAAAGATCAATAGCTGGCCCAGGAAGTCTCCCAGAACTACCCCCTCCACAAGAGTTCCAGGCTCAAAGATCAACACCTGGCCCAGGAAGCCTCCCAGAACTACCCTCCCCCCCCCCCCACAAGAGTCCCAGTCTCAAAGACCAACACCTGGCCCAGGAAGTCTCCCAGAACTACCCCCTCCACAAGATTCCCAGTCTCAAAGATCAACACCAGGCCCAGGAAGCCTGCTGCAACAACTCCCACCACAAGAGGCCCAGGCTCAAAGATCAGCACTTGGTCCAGAAAGCCTGGTGGAATTACCCCCACCACAAGAGTCCCAGTATCAAAAAACAGTACTTGGCCCAGGCAGCCTGCTGGACTGTCCTCCACCACAACAGTCCCAGGCTCAAAGATCAGCACTTAGTCCACAAAGCCTTTTGGAATTACCCTCACCACAAGAGTCCCAGTACCAAAGAACAGCACTTGTCCCAGAAAGCCTGCTGCAATGACTCCCACCACAAGAGTCCCAGGCTCAAAGATCAGCACTTGGTTCAGCAACCCTGGTGGAAATACCCCCACCACAAGAGTCCCAGGCTCAAAGATCAGCACTTGGTCTAGGAAGCCTCCCAGAACTACCCCCTCCACAAGAGTCCCAGGCTCAAATATCAACACCTGGCCCAGGAAGCCTCCCAGAACTACCCCCTCCACAAGAGTCCCAGTCTCAAAGATTAACACCTGGTCCAGGAAGCCTCCCAGAACTACCCCCTCCAGAAGCATCCCAGGCTCAAAGATCAACACCAGGCCTAGGAAGCCTCCTAGAACTAACCCCTCCACAAGAGTCCCAGGCTCAAAGACCAACACCTGGCCCAGGAAGCCTGCTGCAACAACTCCCACCACAAGAGTCCCAGGCTCAAAGATCAACACCAAGCCCAGGAAGCCTGCTGCAACAAGTCCCACCACAAGAGTCTCAGGCTCAAAGATCAGCACTTGGTCCAGAAACCCCGGTGGAATTACCCCCACCACAAGAGTCCCAGTCTCAAAGATCAACACCAGGCCCAGGAAGCCTGCTGCAATAACTCCCACCACAAGAGGCCCAGGCTCAAAGATCAGCACTTGGTCCAGGAAGCCTACTGGGCTGTCCCCCACCATAACAGTCCCAGGCTCTAGGATCAGCACTTGGTCCAGAAAGCCTGGTGGAATTACCCCCACCACAACAGCCCCAGGCTCAAAGATCAGCACTTGGTCCAGGCTGCCTGCTGGACTGCCCCCCACCACAACAGTCCCAGGCTCTAGGATCAGCACTTGGTCCAGAAAGCCTGGTGGAATTACCCCCACCACAACAGCCCCAGGCTCAAAGATCAGCACTTGGTCCAGAAACCCCTGTGGAATTACCCCCACCACAAGAGTCCCAGACTCAAAGATCAGCACTTGGTCCAGAAAGCCTACTGGACTGTCCCCCATCACAACAGTCCCAGGCTCAAAGATCAGCACTTGGTCCAGAAAGCCTGGTGGAATTACCCACACCACAAGAGTCCCAGGCTCAAAATCAGCACTTGGTCCAGAAACCCTGGTGTAATTACCCCCACCACAAGAGTCCCAGGCTCAAAGATCAACACTTGGCCCATGAAGCCTGCTGCAACAACTCCCACCACAAGAGTCCCAGGCTCAAAGATCAACACCAGGCCCAGGAAGCCTGCTGCAACAACTCTCACCACAAGAATCCCAGGCTCAAAGATCAGCACTTGGTTCAGAAACCCTGGTGGAAATACCCCCACCACAAGAGTCCCAGGCTCAAAGATCAGCACTTGGTCTAGGAAGCCTCCCAGAACTACCCCCTCCACAAGAGTCCCAAGCTCAAAGACCAACACCTGGCCCAGGAAGCCTGCTGCAACAACTCCCACCACAAGAGTCCCAGGCTCAAAGATCAACACCAAGCCCAGGAAGCCTGCTGCAACAACTCCCACCACAAGAGTCCCAGGCTCAAAGATCAGCACTTGGTCCAGAACCCCCGGTGGAATTACCCCCACCACAAGAGTCCCAGGCTCAAAGATCAACAACAGGCCCAGGAAGCCTGCTGCAACAACTCCCACCACATGAGTCCCAGTCTCAAAGATCAACACCAGGCCCAGGAAGCCTGCTGCAACAACTCCCACCACAAGAGGCCCAGGCTCAAAGATCAGCACTTGGTCCAGAAAGCCTACTGGGCTGTCCCCCACCAGAACAGTCCCAGGCTTAAAGATCAGCACTTGGTCCAGAAAGCCTGGCGGAATTACCCCCACCACAAGAGTCCCAGTATCAAAGAACAGCACTTGGCCCAGGCTGCCTACTGGGCTGTCCCCCACCACAACAGTCCCAGGCTCTAGGATTAGCACTTGGTCCAGAAAGCCTGGTGGAATTACCCCCACCACAACAGCCCCAGGCTCAAAGATCAGCACTTGGTCCAGAAACCCCTGTGGAATTACCCCCACCACAAGAGTCCCAGACTCAAAGATCAGCACTTGGTCCAGAAAGCCTACTGGACTGTCCCCCATCACAAAAGTCCCAGGCTCAAAGATCAGCACTTGGTCCAGAAAGCCTGGTGGAATTACCCCCACCACAACAGTCCCAGGATCAAAGATCAGCACTTTGTCCAGGAACCCCAGTGGAATTACCCCCACCACAAGAGTCCCAGGCTCAAAGATCTGCACTTGGTCCAGAAAGCCTACTGGACTGTCCCCCACCACACCAGTCCGAGGCTCAAAGATCAGCACTTGGTCCAGAAAGCCTGATGGAATTACCCCCACCACAACAGCCCCAGGCTCATAGATCAGCACTTGGTCCAGAAACCTCGGTGGAATTACCCCTACCACAAGAGTCCCAGACTCAAAGATCAGCACTTGATCCAGAAAGCCTACTGGACTGTCCCCCACCACAACAGTCCCAGGCTCAAAGACCAGCACTTGTTCCGGAAAGCCTGGTGGAATTACCCCCACCACAACAGTCCCAGGCTCAAAGATCAGCACTTGGTCCAGGAACCCCGGTGGAATTACCCCCACCACAAGAGTCCCAGGCTCAAAGATCTGCACTTGGTCCAGAAAGCCTACTGGACTGTCCCCCACCACAACAGTCCCAGGCTCAAAAATCAGCACTTGGTCCAGAAAGCCTGGTGGAATTACCCCCACCACAAGAGTCCCAGTATCAAAAAACAGCACTTGGCCAGGCAGCCTGCTGGACTGTCCTCCACCACAACAGTCCCAGGCTCAAAGATCAGCACTTAGTCCACAAAGCCTTTTGGAATTACACCCCACCACAAGAGTCCCAGTACCAAAGAACAGCACTTGTCCCAGAAAGCCTGCTGCAACGACTCCCACCACAAGAGTCCCAGTCTCAAAGATCAGCACTTGGTCCAGAAACCCTGGTGGAATTACCCACACCACAATGGTCCCAGTCTCAAACATCAGCACTTGGTCCAGAAACCCTGGTGGAATTACCCCCACCACAAGAGTGCCAGTCTCAAAGATCAGCACTTGGTCCAGAAACCCTGGTGGAATTACCCCACCACAAGAGTCCCAGTCTCATAGATCAGCACTTGGTCCATAAAGCCTGCTGAGATGACCCCACCACAAGAGACCCAGTCACAAAGACCAAAACTTGGTCCAGAAAGCCTGCTGGAATGGCCCCACCACAAGAGTCCCAGTCTCAAAGAACCACACTTGGTCCAGAAAGCCTGCTGGACTGACTCCCACCACAACAGACCCAGTCTCAAAGATCAACACTTGGTCCATCCAGAAAGCCTGCTGAGATGACCGCCACCACAAGAGACCCATTCACAAAGACCAAAGCCTGGTTCAGAAAACCTGCTGAGATGACCCCACCATAAGAGACCCATTCTCAAAGACCAAAACCTGGTCCAGAAAGCCTGCTGAGATTACCCCACCACAACAGGCCCATTCACAAAGACCAAAACCTGGTCTAGAAAGCCTGCTGGAATGACCCCACCACAAGATTCCTGGTCTCAAAGAACATCACTTGGACCAGACAGCCTGCTGGAGCGACCCCAACCACCACAGTCCCAGTCTCAAAGAACAGCACTTGGCCCAGAAAGCCTGCTGGACTGGCTGCCACCACAACAGAACCAGGCTCAAAGATCAGCACTTGGCCCAGAAAGCCTCCCACAACGACCCCCTCCACAAGAGTCCCAGTCTCAAAGATCAACACCTGGCCCAGGACGTCTCCCAGAACTACCCCCTCCACAAGAGTCCCAGGCTCAAAAATCAACACCTGGCCCAGGAAGTCTCCCAGAACTACCCCCTCCACAAGATTCCCAGGCTCAAAGATCAACACCTTGCCCAGGAAGCCTCCCAGAACTAACCCCTCCACAAGAGTCCCAGTCTCAAAGATAGCACTTGGTCCAGAAAGCCTGCTGAAACAACTCCCACCACAAGAGTCCCAGGCTCAAAGCTCAACACCAGGCCCAGGAGGCCTGCTGCAACAACTCCCACCACAAGAGTCCAAGGCTCAAAGATCAACACCAGGCCCAGGAAGCCTGCTGCAACAACTCTGCCACAAGAGTCCCAGGCTCAAAGATCAACACTTGGTCCAGAAAGCCTGGTGGACTGTCCCCCACCACAACAGTTCTAGTCTCATAGATCAACACTTGGCCAAGAAAGCCTCCTGGACTGACGCCCACCACAAGCGACCCAGTTTCAAAGATGAGCATTTGGTCCAGAAACCCTGGCGGAATTACCCCCACCACAAGAGTCCCAGGCTCAAAGATCAGCACTTGGTCCAGAAACCCTGGTGGAATTACACCCACCACAAGAGACCCAGGCTGAAAGATCAACACCAGGCCCAGGAAGCCTGCTGCAACAACTCCCACCACAAGAGTCCCAGGCTCAAAGATCAGAACTTGGTCCAGAAACCCTGGTGGAATTACCCCCACCACAAGAGTCCCAGGCTCAAAGATCAGCACTTGGTCCAGGAAGCTTCCCAGAACCACCCCCTCCACAAAAGTCCCAGTCTGAAAGATCAATAGCTGGCCCAGGAAGTCTCCCAGAACTACCCCCTCCACAAGAGTTCCAGGCTCAAAGATCAACACCTGGCCCAGGAAGCCTCCCAGAACTACCCCCCCCCCCCACAAGAGTCCCAGTCTCAAAGACCAACACCTGGCCCAGGAAGTCTCCCAGAACTACCCCCTCCACAAGATTCCCAGTCTCAAAGATCAACACCAGGCCCAGGAAGCCTGCTGCAACAACTCCCACCACAAGAGGCCCAGGCTCAAAGATCAGCACTTGGTCCAGAAAGCCTGGTGGAATTACCCCCACCACAAGAGTCCCAGTATCAAAAACAGTACTTGGCCCAGGCAGCATGCTGGACTGTCCTCCACCACAACAGTCCCAGGCTCAAAGATCAGCACTTAGTCCACAAAGCCTTTTGGAATTACCCTCACCACAAGAGTCCCAGTACCAAAGAACAGCACTTGTCCCAGAAAGCCTGCTGCAATGACTCCCACCACAAGAGTCCCAGGCTCAAAGATCAGCACTTGGTTCAGCAACCCTGGTGGAAATACCCCCACCACAAGAGTCCCAGGCTCAAAGATCAGCACTTGGTCTAGGAAGCCTCCCAGAACTACCCCCTCCACAAGAGTCCCAGGCTCAAATATCAACACCTGGCCCAGGAAGCCTCCCAGAACTACCCCCTCCAGAAGCGTCCCAGGCTCAAAGATCAACACCAGGCCTAGGAAGCCTCCTAGAACTAACCCCTCCACAAGAGTCCTAGGCTCAAAGACCAACACCTGGCCCAGGAAGCCTGCTGCAACAACTCCCACCACAAGAGTCCCAGGCTCAAAGATCAACACCAAGCCCAGGAAGCCTGCTGCAACAAGTCCCACCACAAGAGTCCCAGGCTCAAAGATCAGCACTTGGTCCAGAAACCCCGGTGGAATTACCCCCACCACAAGAGTCCCAGTCTCAAAGATCAACACCAGGCCCAGGAAGCCTGCTGCAATAACTCCCACCACAAGAGGCCCAGGCTCAAAGATCAGCACTTGGTCCAGGAAGCCTACTGGGCTGTCCCCCACCATAACAGTCCCAGGCTCTAGGATCAGCACTTGGTCCAGAAAGCCTGGTGGAATTACCCCCACCACAACAGCCCCAGGCTCAAAGATCAGCACTTGGTCCAGGCTGCCTGCTGGACTGCCCCCCACCACAACAGTCCCAGGCTCTAGGATCAGCACTTGGTCCAGAAAGCCTGGTGGAATTACCCCCACCACAACAGCCCCAGGCTCAAAGATCAGCACTTGGTCCAGAAACCCCTGTGGAATTACCCCCACCACAAGAGTCCCAGACTCAAAGATCAGCACTTGGTCCAGAAAGCCTACTGGACTGTCCCCCATCACAACAGTCCCAGGCTCAAAGATCAGCACTTGGTCCAGAAAGCCTGGTGGAATTACCCACACCACAAGAGTCCCAGGCTCAAAATCAGCACTTGGTCCAGAAACCCTGGTGTAATTACCCCCACCACAAGAGTCCCAGGCTCAAAGATCAACACTTGGCCCATGAGGCCTGCTGCAACAACTCCCACCACAAGAGTCCCAGGTTCAAAGATCAACACCAGGCCCAGGAAGCCTGCTGCAACAACTCTCACCACAAGAATCCCAGGCTCAAAGATCATCACTTGGTTCAGAAACCCTGGTGGAAATACCCCCACCACAAGAGTCCCAGGCTCAAAGATCAGCACTTGGTCTAGGAAGCCTCCCAGAACTACCCCCTCCACAAGAGTCCCAGGCTCAAAGACCAACACCTGGCCCAGGAAGCCTGCTGCAACAACTCCCACCACAAGAGTCCCAGGCTCAAAGATCAACACCAAGCCCAGGAAGCCTGCTGCAACAACTCCCACCACAAGAGTCCCAGGCTCAAAGATCAGCACTTGGTCCAGAACCCCCGGTGGAATTACCCCCACCACAAGAGTCCCAGGCTCAAAGATCAACAACAGGCCCAGGAAGCCTGCTGCAACAACTCCCACCACATGAGTCCCTGTCTCAAAGATCAACACCAGGCCCAGGAAGCCTGCTGCAACAACTCCCACCACAAGAGGCCCAGGCTCAAAGATCAGCACTTGGTCCAGAAAGCCTACTGGGCTGTCCCCCACCACAACAGTCCCAGGCTTAAAGATCAGCACTTGGTCCAGAAAGCCTGGCGGAATTACCCCCACCACAAGAGTCCCAGTATCAAAGAACAGCACTTGGCCCAGGCTGCCTGCTGGACTGCCCCCCACCACAACAGTCCCAGGCTCTAGGATCAGCACTTGGTCCAGAAAGCCTGGTGGAATTACCCCCACCACAACAGCCCCAGGCTCAAAGATCAGCACTTGGTCCAGAAACCCCTGTGGAATTACCCCCACCACAAGAGTCCCAGACTCAAAGATCAGCACTTGGTCCAGAAAGCCTACTGGACTGTCCCCCATCACAAAAGTCCCAGGCTCAAAGATCAGCACTTGGTCCAGAAAGCCTGGTGGAATTACCCCCACCACAACAGTCCCAGGCTCAAAGATCAGCACTTTGTCCAGGAACCCCGGTGGAATTACCCCCACCACAAGAGTCCCAGGCTCAAAGATCTGCACTTGGTCCAGAAAGCCTACTGGACTGTCCCCCACCACAACAGTCCGAGGCTCAAAGATCAGCACTTGGTCCAGAAAGCCTGATGGAATTACCCCCACCACAACAGCCCCAGGCTCATAGATCAGCACTTGGTCCAGAAACCTCGGTGGAATTACCCCTACCACAAGAGTCCCAGACTCAAAGATCAGCACTTGATCCAGAAAGCCTACTGGACTGTCCCCCACCACAACAGTCCCAGGCTCAAAGACCAGCACTTGTTCCGGAAAGCCTGGTGGAATTACCCCCACCACAACAGTCCCAGGCTCAAAGATCAGCACTTGGTCCAGGAACCCCGGTGGAATTACCCCCACCACAAGAGTCCCAGGCTCAAAGATCTGCACTTGGTCCAGAAAGCCTACTGGACTGTCCCCCACCACAACAGTCCCAGGCTCAAAAATCAGCACTTGGTCCAGAAAGCCTGGTGGAATTACCCCCACCACAAGAGTCCCAGTATCAAAAAACAGCACTTGGCCAGGCAGCCTGCTGGACTGTCCTCCACCACAACAGTCCCAGGCTCAAAGATCAGCACTTAGTCCACAAAGCCTTTTGGAATTACACCCCACCACAAGAGTCCCAGTACCAAAGAACAGCACTTGTCCCAGAAAGCCTGCTGCAACGACTCCCACCACAAGAGTCCCAGTCTCAAAGATCAGCACTTGGTCCAGAAACCCTGGTGGAATTACCCACACCACAATGGTCCCAGTCTCAAACATCAGCACTTGGTCCAGAAACCCTGGTGGAATTACCCCCACCACAAGAGTGCCAGTCTCAAAGATCAGCACTTGGTCCAGAAACCCTGGTGGAATTACCCCACCACAAGAGTCCCAGTCTCATAGATCAGCACTTGGTCCATAAAGCCTGCTGAGATGACCCCACCACAAGAGACCCAGTCACAAAGACCAAAACTTGGTCCAGAAAGCCTGCTGGAATGGCCCCACCACAAGAGTCCCAGTCTCAAAGAACCACACTTGGTCCAGAAAGCCTGCTGGACTGACTCCCACCACAACAGACCCAGTCTCAAAGATCAACACTTGGTCCATCCAGAAAGCCTGCTGAGATGACCGCCACCACAAGAGACCCATTCACAAAGACCAAAGCCTGGTTCAGAAAACCTGCTGAGATGACCCCACCATAAGAGACCCATTCTCAAAGACCAAAACCTGGTCCAGAAAGCCTGCTGAGATTACCCCACCACAACAGGCCCATTCACAAAGACCAAAACCTGGTCTAGAAAGCCTGCTGGAATGACCCCACCACAAGATTCCTGGTCTCAAAAATCAACATTTGGTCCAGAAAGCCTGCTGGAATGACCCCCACCACAAGAGTCTCAGTCTCAAAGAACATCACTTGGACCAGACAGCCTGCTGGAGCGACCCCAACCACCACAGTCCCAGTCTCAAAGAACAGCACTTGGCCCAGAAAGCCTGCTGGACTGGCTGCCACCACAACAGAACCAGGCTCAAAGATCAGCACTTGGCCCAGAAAGCCTCCCACAACGACCCCCTCCACAAGAGTCCCAGTCTCAAAGATCAACACCTGGCCCAGGACGTCTCCCAGAACTACCCCCTCGACAAGAGTCCCAGGCTCAAAGATCAACACCTGGCCCAGGAAGTCTCCCAGACCTACCCCCTCCACAAGATTCCCAGGCTCAAAGATCAACACCTTGCCCAGGAAGCCTCCCAGAACTAACCCCTCCACAAGAGTCCCAGTCTCAAAGATAGCACTTGGTCCAGAAAGCCTGCTGAAACAACTCCCACCACAAGAGTCCCAGGCTCAAAGCTCAACACCAGGCCCAGGAGGCCTGCTGCAACAACTCCCACCACAAGAGTCCAAGGCTCAAAGATCAACACCAGGCCCAGGAAGCCTGCTGCAACAACTCCGCCACAAGAGTCCCAGGCTCAAAGATCAACACTTGGTCCAAAAAGCCTGGTGGACTGTCCCCCACCACAACAGTTCTAGTCTCATAGATCAACACTTGGCCAAGAAAGCCTCCTGGACTGACGCCCACCACAAGCGACCCAGTCTCAAAGATGAGCATTTGGTCCAGAAACCCTGGTGGAATTACCCCCGCCACAAGAGTCCCAGTCTCAAAGATCAGCACTTGGTCCAGAAACCCTGGTGGAATTACCCCTACCACAAGAGTCCCAGGCTGAAAGATCACCACCAGGCCCAGGAAGCCTGCTGCAACAACTCCCACCACAAGAGTCCCAGGCTCAAAGATCAGAACTTGGTCCAGAAACCCTGGTGGAATTACCCCCACCACAAGAGTCCCAGGCTCAAAGATCAGCACTTGGTCCAGGAAGCTTCCCAGAACCACCCCCTCCACAAATGCCCCAGTCTGAAAGATCAATAGCTGGCCCAGGAAGTCTCCCAGAACTACCCCCTCCACAAGAGTTCCAGGCTCAAAGATCAACACCTGGCCCAGGAAGCCTCCCAGAACTACCCCCCTCCCCCACAAGAGTCCCAGTCTCAAAGACCAACACCTGGCCCAGGAAGTCTCCCAGAACTACCCCCTCCACAAGATTCCCAGGCTCAAAGATCAACACCTGGCCTAGGAAGCCTCCCAGAACTAACCCCTCCACAAGAGTCCCAGGCTCAAAGATCAACACCTGGCCCAGGGAACCTGCTGCAACAACTCCCACCACAAGAGTCCCAGTATCAAAGAACAGCACTTGGTCCAGAAACCAGGGGCGTTGCTATGGGGGGGCTCAGGGGCCTATAGCCCCTGATCATTTGGTTGTAGCCCCGGATAAAATCCCAGGAGCTACAGCCAAAAGACTAGCTAGCCCCCAGTCCCAGCATTTCCGACATCAGCATAGCCCCGGGTCTTTTCCAGACCTAGCAACTCACCTGCCAGAAACCCTGGTGGAACTACCCCCACCACAAGAGTCCCAGGCTCAAGGATCAGCACTTGGTCCAGAAACCCCGGTGGAATTACCCCCACCACAAGAGTCCCAGGCTCAAAGATCAACACCAGGCCCAGGAAGCCTGCTGCAACAACTCCCACCACAAGAGTCCCAGTCTCAAAGATCAACACCAGGCCGAGGAAGCCTGCTGCAACAACTCCCACCACAAGAGTCCCAGGCTCAAAGATCAGCACTTGGTCCAGAAACCCTGGTGAAACTACCCCCACCACAACAGTCCCAGGCTCAAGGATCAGCACTTGGTCCAGAAACCCCGGTGGAATTACCCCCACCACAAGAGTCCCAGGCTCAAAGATCAACACCAGGCCCAGGAAGCCTGCTGCAACAACTCCCACCACAAGAGTCCCAGTATCAAAGAACAGCACTTGGCCCAGGTGGCCTGCTGGACTGTCCCCCACCACAACAGTCCCAGGCTCAAAGATCAGCACTTGGTCCAGAAACCCCGGTGGAATTACCCCCACCACAAGAGTCCCAGGCTCAAAGATCAACACCAGGCCCAGGAAGCCTGCTGCAACAACTCCCACCACAAGAGTCCCAGTATCAAAGATCAGCACTTGGTCCAGAAAGCCTGGTGGAATTACCCCCACCACAACAGCCCCAGGCTCAAAGATCAGCACTTGGTCCAGAAACTCCGTTGGAATTACCCCCACCACAAGAGTCCCAGGCTCAAAGATCAGCACTTGGTCCAGAAAGCCTACTGGATTGTCCCACACCACAACAGTCCCAGGCTCAAAGATCAGCACTTGGTCCAGAAAGCCTGGTGGAATTACCCCCACCACAACAGTCCCAGGCTCAAAGATCAGCACTTGGTCCAGAAACCCTGGTGGAATTACCCCCACCACAAGAGTCCCAGTCTCAAAGATCAGCACTTGGTCCAGAAAACCTGGTTGGAATTACCCCACCACAAGAGTCCCAGTCTCAGAGATCAGCACTTGGTCCAGAAAGCCTGCTGGAATTACCCCACCACAAGAGACCCATTCACAAAGACCAAAACCTGGTTCAGAAAGCCTGCTGAGATGACCCCACCATAAGAGACCCATTCTCAAAGACCAACACCTGGTCCAGAAAGCCTGCTGAGATTACCCCACCACAACAGGCCCATTCACAAAGACCAAAACCTGGTCTAGAAAGCCTGCTGGAATGACCCCCACCACAAGAGTCCCAGTCTTAAGGAACAGCACTTGGACAAGACAGCCTGCTGGAGCGACCCCCGCAACCACAGTCCCAGTCTCAAAGAACAGCACTTGGCCCAGAAAGTCTGCAGGACTGGCTGCCACCACAACAGACCCAGTCTCAAAGAACAGCACTTGGTCCAGAAAGCCTGCTGGTGCGACCCCTACCACAACAGTCCCATTCCCAAAGAACAGCACTTGGCCCAGAAAGCCTGCTGGACTGACCCTCAACACAACAGCCTCAGTCTCAAAGAACAGCACTTGGCCCAGAAAGCCTCCTGGACTGACCCCCACCACAACAGTCCAGGCTGAAATATCAACACTTGGCCAGAAAGCCTGCTGGAACTACCCCCACCACAAGAGTCCAAGTCTCAAAGAACAGCACTTGGTCCAGAAAGCCTGCTGGAGTGACCCCCACGACAAGAGTGCCAGTCTCAAAGGTCAGCACTTGGTCCAGGAAGCCTCCCAGAACTACCCCCTCCACAAGAGTCCCAGGCTCAAAGATCAATACCTGGCCCAGGAAGCCTCCCAGAACTACCCCCTCCACAAGAGTCCCAGTCTCAAAGATCAACACCTGGCCCAGGACGTCTCCCAGAACTACCCCCTCCACAAGAGTCCCAGGCTCAAAGATCAACACCTGGCCCAGGAAGCGTCCCAGAACTACCCCCTCCACAAGATTCCCAGGCTCAAAGATCAACACCTGGCCCACGAAGCCTGCTGCAACAACTCCCACCACAAGAGTCCCAGTCTCAAAGATCAGCACTTGGTCCAGAAAGTCTGCTGCAACAACTCCCACCACAAGAGTCCCAGGCTCAAAGATCAGCACTTGGTCCAGAAACCCTGGAGGAATTACCCCCACCACAAGAGTCCCAGGCTGAAAGATCAACACCAGGCCCAGGAAGCCTGCTGCAACAACTCCCACCACAAGAATCCCAGGCTCAAAGATCAGCACTTGGTCCAGAAACCCTGGTGGAATTACCCCCACCACAAGAGTCCCAGGCTCAAAAATCATCACTTGGACCAGAAAGCCTACTGGACTGTCCCCCACCACAACAGTCCCAGGCTCAAAGATCAGCACTTGGTCCAGAAAGCCTGGTGGAATTACTCCCACCACAAGAGTCCCAGTATCAAAGAACAGCACTTGGCCTAGGCGGCCTGGTGGACTGTCCCCCACCACAACAGTCCCAGGCTCAAAGATCAGCACTTGGTCCAGAAAGCCTAGTGGAATTACGACCACCACAACAGTCCCAGGCTCAAAGATCGGCACTTGGTCCAGAAACCATGGTAGAATTACCCCCACCACAAGAGTCCCAGGCTCAAAGATCAGCACTTGGTCCAGAAACCCTGGAGGAATTACCCCCACCACAAGAGTCCCAGGCTGAAAGATCAACACCAGGCCCAGGAAGCCTGCTGCAACAACTCCCACCACAAGAATCCCAGGCTCAAAGATCAGAACTTGGTCCAGAAACCCTGGTGGAATTACCCCCACGACAAGAGTCCCAGGCTCAAAGATCAGCACTTGGTCCAGGAAGCTTCCCAGAACCACCCCCTCCACAAATGTCCCAGTCTGAAAGATCAATAGCTGGCCCAGGAAGTCTCCCAGAACTACCCCCTCCACAAGAGTTCCAGGCTCAAATATCAACACCTGGCCCAGGAAGCCTCCCAGAACTACCCCCCCCCCGCCCCCACAAGAGTCCCAGTCTCAAAGATCAACACCTGGCCCAGGAAGTCTCCCAGAACTACCCCCTTCACAAGATTCCCAGGCTCAAAGATCAACACCTGGCCTAGGAAGCCTCCCAGAACTAACCCCTCCACAAGAGTCCCAGGCTCAAAGATCAACACCTGGCCCAGGGATCCTGCTGCAACAACTCCCACCACAAGAGTCCCAGGCTCAAAGATCAGCACTTGGTCCAGAAACCCTGGTGGAACTACCCCCACCACAAGAGTCCCAGGCTCAAAAATCATCACTTGGACCAGAAAGCCTACTGGACTGTCCCCCACCACAACAGTCCCAGGCTCAAAGATCAGCACTTGGTCCAGAAAGCCTGGTGGAATTACTCCCACCACAAGAGTCCCAGTATCAAAGAACAGCACTTGGCCTAGGCGGCCTGGTGGACTGTCCCCCACCACAACAGTCCCAGGCTCAAAGATCAGCACTTGGTCCAGAAAGCCTAGTGGAATTACGACCACCACAACAGTCCCAGGCTCAAAGATCGGCACTTGGTCCAGAAACCATGGTAGAATTACCCCCACCACAAGAGTCCCAGGCTCAAAGATCAGCACTTGGTCCAGAAACCCTGGAGGAATTACCCCCACCACAAGAGTCCCAGGCTGAAAGATCAACACCAGGCCCAGGAAGCCTGCTGCAACAACTCCCACCACAAGAATCCCAGGCTCAAAGATCAGAACTTGGTCCAGAAACCCTGGTGGAATTACCCCCACCACAAGAGTCCCAGGCTCAAAGATCAGCACTTGGTCCAGGAAGCTTCCCAGAACCACCCCCTCCACAAATGTCCCAGTCTGAAAGATCAATAGCTGGCCCAGGAAGTCTCCCAGAACTACCCCCTCCACAAGAGTTCCAGGCTCAAATATCAACACCTGGCCCAGGAAGCCTCCCAGAACTACCCCCCCCCGCCCCCACAAGAGTCCCAGTCTCAAAGATCAACACCTGGCCCAGGAAGTCTCCCAGAACTACCCCCTTCACAAGATTCCCAGGCTCAAAGATCAACACCTGGCCTAGGAAGCCTCCTAGAACTAACCCCTCCACAAGAGTCCCAGGCTCAAAGATCAACACCTGGCCTAGGAAGCCTCCCAGAACTAACCCCTCCACAAGAGTCCCAGGCTCAAAGATCAACACCTGGCCCAGGGAACCTGCTGCAACAACTCCCACCACAAGAGTCCCAGGCTCAAAGATGAACACCAAGCTCAGGAAGCCTGCTGCAACAACTCCCACCACAAGAGTCCCAGGCTCAAAGATCAGCACTTGGTCCAGAAACCAGGGGCGTTGCTAGGGGGGGCTAAGGGGGCTATAGCCCCTGAACTTTTGGTTGTAGCCCCGGATATAATCCCAGGATCTACAGCCAAAAGACTAGCTAGCCCCCAGTCCCAGCAGTTCCGACATCAGCATAGCCCTGGGTCTTTTCCAGACCTAGCAACTCCCCTGCCAGAAACCCTGGTAGAACTACCCCCAACAGAAGAGTCCCAGGCTCAAGGATCAGCACTTGGTCCAGAAACCCCGGTGGAATTACCCCCACCACAAGAGTCCCAGGCTCAAAGATCAACACCAGGCCCAGGAAGCCTGCTGCAACAACTCCCACCACAAGAGTCCCAGTCTCAAAGATCAACACCAGGCCGAGGAAGCCTGCTGCAACAACTCCCACCACAAGTGTCCCAGGCTCAAAGATCAGCACTTGGTCCAGAAACCCTGGTGGAACTACCCCCACCACAAGATTCCCAGGCTCAAGGATCAGCACTTGGTCCAGAAACCCCGGTGGAATTACCCCCACCACAAGAGTCCCAGGCTCAAAGATCAACACCAGGCCCAGGAAGCCTGCTGCAACAACTCCCACCACAAGAGTCCCAGTCTCAAAGATCAGCACTTGGTCCAGAAAGCCTACTGGACTGTCCCCCACCACAACAGTCCCAGGCTCAAAGATCAGCACTTGGTCCAGAAAGCCTGGTGGAATTACCCCCACCACAAGTGTCCCAGTATCAAAGAACAGCACTTGGCCCAGGTGTCCTGCTGGACTGCACCCCACCACAACAGTCCCAGGCTCTAAGATCAGCACTTGGTCCAGAAAGCCTGGTGGAATTACCCCCACCAAAACAGCCCCAGGCTCAAAGATCAGCACTTGGTCCAGAAACTCCGTTGGAATTACCCCCACCACAAGAGTCCCAGGCTCAAAGATCAGCACTTGGTCCAGAAAGCCTACTGGATTGTCCCACACCACAACAGTCCCAGGCTCAAAGATCAGCACTTGGTCCAGAAAGCCTGGTGGAATTACCCCCACCACAACAGTCCCAGGCTCAAAGATCAGCACTTGGTCCAGAAACCCTGGTGGAATTACCCCCACCACAAGAGTCCCAGTCTCAAAGATCAGCACTTGGTCCAGAAACCCTGGTTGGAATTACCCCACCACAAGAGTCCCAGTCTCAAAGATCAGCACTTGGTCCAGAAAGCCTGCTGGAATTACCCCACCACAAGAGACCCATTCACAAAGACCAAAACCTGGTTCAGAAAGCCTGCTGAGATGACCCCACCATAAGAGACCCATTCTCAAAGACCAACACCTGGTCCAGAAAGCCTGCTGAGATTACCCACCACAACAGGCCCATTCACAAAGACCAAAACCTGGTCTAGAAAGCCTGCTGGAATGACCCCCACCACAAGAGTCCCAGTCTTAAAGAACAGCACTTGGACAAGACAGCCTGCTGGAGCGACCCCCGCAACCACAGTCCCAGTCTCAAAGAACAGCACTTGGCCCAGAAAGTCTGCAGGACTGGCTGCCACCACAACAGACCCAGTCTCAAAGAACAGCACTTGGTCCAGAAAGCCTGCTGGTGCGACCCCCACCACAACAGTCCCATTCCCAAAGAACAGCACTTGGCCCAGAAAGCCTGCTGGACTGACCCTCAACACAACAGACTCAGTCTCAAAGAACAGCACTTGGCCCAGAAAGCCTCCTGGACTGACCCCCACCACAACAGTCCAGGCTGAAATATCAACACTTGGCCAGAAAGCCTGCTGGAACTACCCCCACCACAAGAGTCCAAGTCTCAAAGAACAGCACTTGGTCCAGAAAGCCTGCTGGAGTGACCCCCACGACAAGAGTGCCAGTCTCAAAGGTCAGCACTTGGTCCAGGAAGCCTCCCAGAACTACCCCCTCCACAAGAGTCCCAGGCTCAAAGATCAACACCTGGCCCAGGAAGCCTCCCAGAACTACCCCCTCCACAAGAGTCCCAGTCTCAAAGATCAACACCTGGCCCAGGACGTCTCCCAGAACTACCCCCTCCACAAGAGTCCCAGGCTCAAAGATCAACACCTGGCCCACGAAGCCTGCTGCAACAACTCCCACCACAAGAGTCCCAGTCTCAAAGATCAGCACTTGGTCCAGAAAGTCTGCTGCAACAACTCCCACCACAAGAGTCCCTGGCTCACAGATCAACACCAGGCCCAGGAAGCCTGCTGCAACAACTCCCACCAAAAGAGTCCCAGGCTCAAAGAGCAGCACTTGGTCCAGAAACCCTGGTGGAATTACCCCCACCACAAGAGTCCCAGGCTCAAAGATCAGCACTTGGTCCAGAAACCCTGGTGGAATTACCCCCACCACAAGAGTCCCAGGCTCAAAGATCATCACTTGGACCAGAAAGCCTACTGGACTGTCCCCCACCACAACAGTCCCAGGCTCAAAGATCAGCACTTGGTCCAGAGCGCCTGGTGGAATTACTCCCACCACAAGAGTCCCAGTATCAAAGAACAGCACTTGGCCTAGGCGGCCTGGTGGACTGTCCCCCACCACAACAGTCCCAGGCTCAAAGATCAGCACTTGGTCCAGAAAGCCTGGTGGAATTACGACCACCACAACAGTCCCAGGCTCAAAGATCGGCACTTGGTCCAGAAACCATGGTGGAATTACCCCCACCACAAGAGTCCCAGGCTCAAAGATCAGCACTTGGTCCAGAAAGCCTACTGGACTGTCCCCACCACAACAGTCCCAGGTTCAAAGATCAGCACTTGGTCCAGAAACCCTGGCGGAATTACCCCCACCACAAGAGTCCCAGTCTCAAAGATCAGCACTTGGTCCAGAAAGTCTGCTGCAACAACTCCCACCACAAGAGTCCCTGGCTCACAGATCAACACCAGGCCCAGGAAGCCTGCTGCAACAACTCCCACCAAAAGAGTCCCAGGCTCAAAGAGCAGCACTTGGTCCAGAAACCCTGGTGGAATTACCCCCACCACAAGAGTCCCAGGCTCAAAGATCAGCACTTGGTCCAGAAACCCTGGTGGAATTACCCCCACCACAAGAGTCCCAGGCTCAAAGATCATCACTTGGACCAGAAAGCCTACTGGACTGTCCCCCACCACAACAGTCCCAGGCTCAAAGATCAGCACTTGGTCCAGAGCGCCTGGTGGAATTACTCCCACCACAAGAGTCCCAGTATCAAAGAACAGCACTTGGCCTAGGCGGCCTGGTGGACTGTCCCCCACCACAACAGTCCCAGGCTCAAAGATCAGCACTTGGTCCAGAAAGCCTGGTGGAATTACGACCACCACAACAGTCCCAGGCTCAAAGATCGGCACTTGGTCCAGAAACCATGGTGGAATTACCCCCACCACAAGAGTCCCAGGCTCAAAGATCAGCACTTGGTCCAGAAAGCCTACTGGACTGTCCCCACCACAACAGTCCCAGGTTCAAAGATCAGCACTTGGTCCAGAAACCCTGGCGGAATTACCCCCACCACAACAGTCCCAGGCTCAAAGATCAGAACTTGGTCCAGAAACCCTGGTGGAATTACCCCCACCACAAGAGTCCCAGGCTCAAAGATCAGCACTTGGTCCGGAAAGCTTACTGGAGTGTCCCCCACCACAACAATCCCAGGCTCAAAGATCAGCACTTGGTCCAGAAAGCCTGGCGGAATTACCCCCACCACAACAGTCCCAAGCTCAAAGATCTGCACTTGGTCCAGGAACCCCGGTGGAATTACCCCCACCACAAGAGTCCCAGGCTCAAAGATCAGCACTTGGTCTGGAAAGCCTACTGGACTGTCCCCCACGACAACAGTCCCAGGCTCAAAGATCATCACTTGGTCCAGAAAGCCTGGTGGAATTACCCCCACCACAAGAGTCCCAGTATCAAAGAACAGCACTTGGCCCAGGCACCCTGCTGGACTGCCCCCCACCACAACATTCCCAGTCTCAAAGATCAGCACTTGGTCCAGAAACCCTGGTGGAATTACCCACACTACAAGAGTTCCAGTCTCAAAGATCAGCACTTGGTCCAGAAACCCTGGTGGAATTACCCCCACCACAAGAGTCCCAGTCTCAAAGATCAGCACTTGGTCCAGAAACCCTGGTGGAATTACCCCACTACAAGAGTCTCAGTCTCAAAGATCAGCACTTGGTCCATAAAGCCTGTTGAGATGACCCCACGACAAAAGACCCAGCCACAAAGACCAAAACCTGGTCCAGAAAGCCTGCTGTAATGACCCCACCACAAAAGTCCCAGTCTCAAAGAACCACACTTGGTCCAGAAAGCCTGCTGGACTGACTCCCACCACAACAGACCCAGTCTCAAAGATCAACACTTGGTCCATCCAGAAAGCCTGCTGAGATGACCCCACCACAAGAGACCCATTCACAAAGACCAAAACCTGGTTCAGAAAGCCTGCTGAGATCACCCCACCATAAGAGACCCATTCTCAAAGACCAAAACCTGGTCCAGAAAGCCTGCTGAGATTACCCCACCACAACAGGCCCATTCACAAAGACCAAAACCTGGTCCAGAATGCCTGCTGGAATGACCCCACCACAAGATTCCTGGTCTCAAAAATCAACATTTGGTCCAGAAATCCTGCTGGACCAACCCCCACCACAAAATCCCAGCCTAAAATATCAACACTTGGACAGAAAGCCTGCTGGAATGACTCCCACCACAAGAGTCCCAATCTCAAAGAACAGCACTTGGACCAGACAGCCTGCTGGTGCGACCCCCACCACAACAGTCCCAGTCTAAAAGAAAAGCACTTGGCCCAGAAAGCCTGCTGGACTGGCTGCCACCACAACAGACCCAGGCTCAAAGATCAGCACTTGGCCCAGAAAGCCTGCTGGACTGACCCCCGCCACAAGAGTCCCAGTCTCAAAGAACAGCACTTGGTCCAGAAAGCCTGCTGGAGCGACCCCCACCACAACAGTCCCAGTCTCAAAGAACAGCACTTGGCCCAGAAAGCCTGCTGGACTGACCCCCACCACAACAGCCTCAGTCTCAAAGAACAGCACTTGGCCCAGAAAGCCTCCTGGAGTGACCCCCACCACAACAGTCCAGGCCGAAATATCAACACTTGGCCAGAACGCCTGCTAGAACTATCCCCACCACAAGAGTCCCAGTCTCAAAGATCAGCACTTGGTTCATAAAGCCTGCTGAGGTTACCCCACCACAAGAGGCCAAGTCACAAAGACCAAAACCTGGTCCAGAAAGCCTGCTGGAGCGACCCCCACCACTAGAGTCCCAGTCTCAAAGAACAGCACTTGGTCCAGAAAGCCTGCTGGATTGTCCCACACCACAACAGTCCCAGGCTCAAAGATCAGCACTTGGTCCAGAAAGCCTGGTGGAATTACCCCCACCACAACAGTCCCAGGCTCAAAGATCAGCACTTGGTCCAGAAACCCTGGTGGAATTACCCCCACCACAAGAGTCCCAGTCTCAAAGATCAGCACTTGGTCCAGAAACCCTGGTTGGAATTACCCCACCACAAGAGTCCCAGTCTCAAAGATCAGCACTTGGTCCGGAAAGCCTGCTGGAATTACCCCACTAGAAGAGTCTCAGTCTCAAAGATCAGCACTTGGTCCATAAAGCCTGTTGAGATGACCCCACCACAAAAGACCCAGCCACAAAGACCAAAACCTGGTCCAGAAAGCCTGCTGTAATGACCCCACCACAAAAGTCCCAGTCTCAAAGAACCACACTTGGTCCAGAAAGCCTGCTGGACTGACTCCCACCACAACAGACCCAGTCTCAAAGATCAACACTTGGTCCATCCAGAAAGCCTGCTGAGATGACCCCACCACAAGAGACCCATTCACAAAGACCAAAATCTGGTTCAGAAAGCCTGCTGAGATCACCCCACCATAAGAGACCCATTCTCAAAGACCAAAACCTGGTCCAGAAAGCCTGCTGAGATTACCCCGCCACAACAGGCCCATTCACAAAGACCAAAACCTGGTCCAGAATGCCTGCTGGAATGACCCCACCACAAGATTCCTGGTCTCAAAAATCAACATTTGGTCCAGAAATCCTGCTGGACCAACCCCCACCACAAAATCCCAGCCTAAAATATCAACACTTGGACAGAAAGCCTGCTGGAATGACTCCCACCACAAGAGTCCCAATCTCAAAGAACAGCACTTGGACCAGACAGCCTGCTGGTGCGACCCCCACCACAACAGTCCCAGTCTAAAAGAACAGCACTTGGCCCAGAAAGCCTGCTGGACTGGCTGCCACCACAACAGACCCAGGCTCAAAGATCAGCACTTGGCCCAGAAAGCCTGCTGGACTGACCCCCGCCACAAGAGTCCCAGTCTCAAAGAACAGCACTTGGTCCAGAAAGCCTGCTGGAGCGACCCCTACCACAACAGTCCCAGTCTCAAAGAACAGCACTTGGCCCAGAAAGCCTGCTGGACTGACCCCCACCACAACAGCCTCAGTCTCAAAGAACAGCACTTGGCCCAGAAAGCCTCCTGGAGTGACCCCCACCACAACAGTCCAGGCCGAAATATCAACACTTGGCCAGAAAGCCTGCTAGAACTACCCCCACCACAAGAGTCCCAGTCTCAAAGATCAGCACTTGGTTCATAAAGCCTGCTGAGGTGACCCCACCACAAGAGGCCAAGTCACAAAGACCAAAACCTGGTCCAGAAAGCCTGCTGGAGCGACCCCCACCACTAGAGTCCCAGTCTCAAAGAACAGCACTTGGTCCAGAAAGCCTGCTGGACTGACTGCCACCACAACAGTCCCAGACTCAAAGATGAACACTTGTCCAGAAAGCCTACTGGAACGACCCCCACTACTTCAGTTCCACACTCAAAGATCAGTACTTGGGCCTGAAAGTCTTCTGGAACGAACCCCACCACAGCAGTGCCAGTCTCGAAGATCAACACTTGGAGCAGTACAGCTGCTGGAACGACCCCCACCACAAGTGGCCCAGTCACAAAGAGCAAAACCCAGTCCAGGAAGCCTGCTGGAATGACCCCACTACAAGAGTCCCAGTCACAATGACCACCAAATCACCTTGCTGTACAAATGTCTGCACTGGAAGATGATGGCTACTTAGGTGGATGTGTGCATGTCCATGATGCCAAAGACCAAAACAACCTGAATGCAGGTGGGCAGGCAGGCCATCAAAATAGTGTCTTGCTGTCCTGTATCAGACGCACTTGTTTCCTTGTTCCACTTGAAGAACAGTGTCCGGTTGGAGTAGAACCTGGCACAGAAGACAAATGTGCCCAGTTCCTTACACAGGCGTGGCTTCTGTAGCTCCCAAGGGCACCTGGGTAACATGTTCACCACTATCCCACAATACGAAGCCGCCACAGAAAGACGCACCCTCCCAACAAGTGGGGCTGGCGAATTTGGCACACACATTGGCACCACCCTCTATACCATGGCTTTCCTGTCCTCCTTGGGTTTCACGCAGGCATGGCACAGGTTGCAGGTTCGAGAAGGTATTCAGGCAGTGCATCTGCATCTCAGACTTACCTTAGGATCAGGTGGTTGAGCGTACCTTGCCCGATTGCCAAGCCCATCTAAACCAATGCTCCAGAGGTAAAACCCTGCCACCTACCATGCCAATAGATATGATGGGTTATTTATAACAGGCTTAATACCCAGAGGTTTCTAAGCGCGGACCGGGGATTGAACCTGTGTTGCTCTGTGACATCTTGCTTCCAAGGCGAGCACGTTGCCCCTGAGCTATCCTCCTAATAAGCTGCCCAGTTACCTGGGAAATCTATGTGGCGTGTTGTTAAGCTGTCACGAGCCATGGTGAGCTACAAGATTCCCACTGGGTGAAATATAACAAAATGGGCAAGGATTCCCCTGGTCTGGAAGGCAACGTCTGCTCCAAATGAGAGATATATATATATTTTTTCAAGTATGACATTTTGCGGGTATGATTTATTTCTCAGTGGGCCCGAGTGAAATATTCAGTTACTGTAAATGTATCATTAGGTGTGCAATAGGGCCAGAGATGGCGGTGAAGCACCAGGGGATCGGTGCTGGGAATGAGTGCAATAGGGCCAGAGATGGCGGTGAAGCACCAGGGGATCGGTGCTGGGAATGAGTGCAATAGGGCCAGAGAAGGAAGCACGAGGCGATCGGTGCTGGGAATGAGTGCAATAGGGCCAGAGAAGGAAGCACGAGGCGATCGGTGCTGGGAATGAGTGCAATAGGGCCAGAGAAGGAAGCACGAGGCGATCGGTGCTGGGAATGAGTACAAAAGGGGGCAGAGATGGCGGTGAAGCACGAGGGGACTGGTGCTGGGAATGAGTGCAATAGGGCCAGAGATGCCGGTAAAGCAGGAGGGGATCGGTGCTGGGAATGAGTACAAAAGGGGCCAGAGATGGCGGTGAAGCACGAGGGGATTGGTGTTGGGAATGAGTGCAATAGGGCCAGAGATGGCAGTGAAGCACGAGGGGACCGGTGCTGGGAATGAGTGCAATAGGGCCAGAGAAGGAAGCACGAGGCGATCGGTGCTGGGAATGAGTGCAATAGGGCCAGAGAAGGAAGCACGAAGCGATCGGTGCTGGGAATGAGTACAAAAGGGGGCAGAGATGGCCGTGAAGTACGAGGGGACCGGTGCTGGGAATGAGTGCAATAGGGCCAGAGAAGGAAGCACGAGGGGATCGGTGCTGGGAATGAGTGCAATAGGGCCAGAGATGGCGGTGAAGCACGAGGGGATCGGTGCTGGGAATGAGTGCAATAGGGCCAGAGAAGGAAGCACGAGGCGATCGGTGCTGGGAATGAGTACAAAAGGGGGCAGAGATGGCGGTGAAGCACGAGGGGACCTGTGCTGGGAATGAGTGCAATAGGGCCAGAGACGCCGGTGAAGCACGAGGGGACCGGTGCTGGGAATGAGTGCAATAAGGGCCAGAGATGCCGGTGAAGCACGAGGGGATTGGTGCTGGGAATGAGAACAAAAAGGGGGCAGAGATGGCGATGAAGCACGAGGGGATTGGTTCTGGGAAGGAGTGCAATAGGGCCAGAGATGGCGGTGAAGCACGAGGGGATCGGTGTTGGGAATGAGTGCAATAGGGCCAGAGATGGCGGTGAAGCACGAGGGGACCGGTGCTGGGAATGAGTGCAATAGGGCCAGAGATTGTGGTGAAGCACGAGGGGATCGGTGCTGGGAATGAGCGCAATAGGGCCAGAGATGGCGGTGAAGCACGAGGGGACCGGTGCTGGGAATGAGTGCAATAAGGGCAGAGATGGCGGTGAAGCATGAGGGGATCGTTGCCGGGAATGAGTGCAATAGGGCCAGAGATTGTGATGAAGCACGAGGGGATCGGTGCGGGGAATGAGTACAATAGGGTCAGAGATGCCGGTGAAGCACGAGGGGATCAGTGGTGGGAATGAGTGATATAGGGCCAGAGATGCCGGTAAAGCACAAGGGGATCAGTGCTGGGAATGAGTGCAATAGGGCCAGAGATGCCGGTGAAGCAAAAGGGGATCGGTGCTGGGAATGAGTGCAATAGGGCCAGAGATGGCGGTGAAGCACGAGGGGATCAGTGCTGGGAATGAGTGCAATAGGGCCAGAGATGCCGGTGAAGCACGAGGGGATCGGTGCTGGGAATGAGTGCAATAGGGCCAGAGATGGTGGTGAAGCACGAGGGGATCAGTGGTGGGAATGAGTGCAATAGGGCCAGAGATGCTGGTGAAGCATGAGGGGATCGGTGCTGGGAATGAGTACAAAAGGGGGTAGAGATGGCGGTGAAGCACGAGGGGATTGGTGCTGGGAATGAGTGCAATAGGGCCAGAGATGGCGGTGAAGCACGAGGGGACCGGTGCTGGGAATGAGTGCAATAGGGCCAGAGATGGCGGTGAAGCACGAGTGGATCAGTGCTGGGAATGAGTGCAATAGGGCCAGAGATGGTGGTGAAGCACGAGGGGATCGTTGCTGGGAATGAGTGCAATAGGGTCAGAGATGGTGGTGAAGCACGTGGGGATCGTTATTGGGAATGAGTGCTATAGGGCCAAAGATGGCGGTGAAGCACGAGGGGATCGGTGCTGGGAATGAGTACAATAGGGCCGGAGATGGTGGTGAAGCACGAGGGGATCAGTGGTGGGAATGAGTGCAATAGGGCCAGAGATGGCGGTGAAGCATGAGGGAATCAGTGCTGGGAATGAGTGCAATAGGGCCAGAGATGGTGGTGAAGCACGAGGGGATCGGTGCTGGGAATGAGTACAATAGGGCCGGAGATGGCGGTGAAGCACGAGGGGATCGGTGCTGGGAATGAGTACAATAGGGCCGTAGATGGTGGTGAAGCACAAGGGGATTGGCGGTGAAGCACGAGAGGATCAGTGGTGGGAATGAGTGCAATAGGGCCAATAGGGCCAGAGATGGCGGTGAAGCATGAGGGAATCAGTGCTGGGAATGAGTGCAATACTACTGAACCACAGAGGATGCTCCTCAAATAGTTGAGACTTTGATCAGGAAAGTAGATTTTGGGTCTGTCCTGTTTGGAGTAATTGCGAATCACACCTGATTTAAATGTGCATGGTGGGAAAGCACAAAGGTCACTCTAGTGAGACAATTGGTATGTGAAAGTGTACATCTACATTAAATTGCCTTTGAGTTTGTGATATGTTAAAAGATAGACTCCATTGAGGTGTGTAGAATTGCTGACCCCTGCAGATAGTGTCATCCCTACTTCTTAACTGGAGACTGCGCACATTGTATGATATTTGCAGGTGTGGAGACTGGCAAAAGACGGACACCCAATGTCTGGAGGCAACCAATGTCTTAATTATCTCCCTCTCCTTGATTACAGGTGATCGTCTGGGGAGATTACGGTCGCATGGATCACAAGTATTTCATGGGGATGGCTCAGATCCACCTGGAGGAGCTAGACCTTACCACCATGGTTACCGGCTGGTACAAACTCTTCCCGACCTCCTCCGTGGCGGACTCCAGCATCGCCCCCCTGACCCGTCGCCTCTCTCAATCCTCTCTGGAGAGTTCCACAAGCCCGTCCTGTTCTTAAATCCCTCAGAGTGAGAGATCAAGAGAAAGAGAGGTGGGCTTGAGGAAGATTCATTGAGGGCACCGAGCACGCTTCACCGCTGATACACCAACACCCGGAAAGCCCATAAAACGTGTCAGCGAGCATTGACTGCGCGTCACTGACTCTGTCCCTTCTCTCCCCACCCCTCAACACTCTCTCAATGTCTCTTACGATAGCCGATGGGATAATCGACGACAAGAACCAGCCGCCAGGAATGCAAAAGTACAAGACTGTTAATGCAATCATCCCAATTGCATGTGGGAGCAACACGCGCTGGCGGTATGAGCAAGGCCTGGTTGGCGACCACCAGGGCAAGTTCATGTCCGCCACACTGCAAAGAGCATGTTATTCCCGCTGAGCACGCTTCTTTACCCTTTCTCCTCCCAAACCAGGACAAGGGATAAGGAAACCAGCCTGGTATATGCATTGTATGTAAAGATATATAGAATGACACGTGTATTCGGCAGAATGCTGGGCTTGACTGTTTCATATTTAGGTAACCCCACTGGATTTCTTTTTTATGTTTATGGAATGTAGCATCCGATGTAGCCGCCACATGCGAACATGTGTGTGCAGAATCCGTGCGGGAACCCTCCAGAATCGGGCAGGAAGTTGGCATTAGCCACTCTGCCTTTGTAGCTCCCTCCGCACAGATCAAGCAGCGTTTACAAGCAATTCTGATTATTTTAACAAATGTGTGTGTGTATGGGCGCGCGTGTGCGTGTGTGTGTGCGCACGTGTGTGTTTGTGTGTGTGCCTGTTTGTATATACAGCATGTAGCCAACTCACCCCCAAGCGACTATCTCTTGGGAGGGTGGGAATGGTGCCAATGAAGAGGTACGTTAAGCCCTACCCTTATTTTCACTTAAGTGCATTCTGGAATTGTTTTGCTCCACACCTACAATAATTGCTTTGTGCACCTACCAAATGAGTCCCTTGCATGGCAAAAGGGAGCAAGTTTCGACCCACTCATAAAAGGAATCTTCGGGGCTCCCAATCGGAATATGTAGCTTGTACCTCCTATTTAAAGTTGATCACTCGTCTGAGACCATCTCCCCGGTTCTCTGTTCCGCTCCCCATCCCCACCTGCCCAGAATATGGAACAGTGTGATGCCTGGAGGTGAGGCACTTCGAGTGAGACTGGGCCACGCAACATCCCATATTGTGGTAGCAATGTAGGAGGCGACTGTGGATTTTAATGTTGAAGGTGCCTAAGAACTTCTGCGGAAAACTCAGGGTGAAACCACTCGGAACTGACATTCCTTCTTACATACTAGGTGACTGTTTTTAAAGTATTCAAAGATGGAAACAGCAGAGCAGTATTAGGGGAAGCCAATGGTTTGGCATGTCCACTCAAACAGTGAGACACGTCTCTACCAAGAGATCAAACGAAATCTCCAGTTGAAAATATCCATCCCTCGAGAGATCACATAGTGGAAGATCAAATAGAGACTTCAAGGGATCTGTCTTGCAACAGATGAAATACTGCTGGGAAACGGAGATCCAAATTGATCTAGCAAAGATCAAATGAAGAACACAGGATAAGAATGACTGATCTATTAGTGTACCTAGAGATCAAAGGATCGAGAGATCACAGAGTGTAGTATAAACATTTGCACACTAGTGGCCAATCAAATGGAGACTCCAAGTGAACTGTTTCACAGATCAAAAAGAGACTGCTGCAAAAGGAGATACCAAGGAAGTTATCTACCAGAGGTCAACTGTAGAACCCAGCATAAGAATGACTGGTCTATACGTGGATTACATCAACAACATAGGATGGGAATTACCTTTCAAGAAAGCAATGAAATAAAACGCTAGTATTAAAGTCCAAGAGAACAAATCATTACTCCAAGAGAACAGCCAACAATCTAGGAAGAGGACAAACTGAGGATTGAGGAAAGCTGAAATAGAATCCGGGCGAGAGGTACCTTTCTAACCGGAGATTGCGAGAAAGCTCTGCTCTGTCTACAGAAGCTTTGAGGCAGATCAGTTGTTGGAAACGACTCTGATGAGAACAGTATATGAGCCGCCAAACTCTCTGATCAAGACACCAGTACAGGCATGCTTTGCGATTGCTGGATCAAGAGTATCTTCCAGAAGGGGAGGATCTCACTCAACGGAGGCTCTTTGGTGGAAGGTTTGATTGATCATTAAACCAGGCTGATTGATGACATTTTAAAGATTGATCAGTGAAAATATCCAACAGAGGTTGCAGGACAGGAGTACTGCTGTATTTACTGATTAGGATCACAGGGCGGGATGTCAGTGCATGGGACCTTTTAAAAGTTGTACTAATTTGCAAATTGGTGAAGCGTTAAAGGAAACTATGGTGATCAAAAATGAGAGGACACATCCTGTTGCCTCATTGAAGAGCCCGTTTTCAAAATGGGGGCATCCACGTGAACAGCGCTTTGCTCAGTGAAAAGGCAATTCTACTCTTAAAAGCACAACATTTTATTCACGCCGCCGAAACCCCGAAGCTGGCGTGAACAACAGGAGCACACCCAGGAAGCTTGCCAAGAACAGGGCAGACTTCAAAATGCCCACAACCTTTCCCTCAATCATGCTTTTCACAATGTGTCCATCAAGAGCGGCATGGCAAAATCGAGGGAAAGCCGATGTCGCCTTCAACAGTACAGATTCTCTTCAACTTGGGGAATGGGGGGAAGGCCAGCACCTAGAAGCACTTTAGTCTACCTATGTCCCCCCGGCGAAGGCTGAGCTGGCCTCACTACTGCACCAAAGCCCAATGATTGAAGCCAAGAGAGCGTATCCACTTGAAACACTTCCATACAGAGGAAGGGATTTGGGAGAGGTCTGGGTCAAGCAGACTACGGTCTGTACAAGCAAGATTGCATCTTGTCCCAGAGGCCAAGGTTGTGGAGAGCACAACCATCCAATGCGCTGAAGAAGGTGACATCTGCCAGTTCCCATCTTGCATTCGAAGGAAGGTTCCATGTACTGGTTGCACACCGGCTCAATCTTCTAAAAACATTCTCCAATTGGCGTCTCATCATTCTGACCCTCAATGCTTCAGTGGAGGCAAAGCACAATTGAAAACAGTGGGGACCTCAAAAGACAGGATAAAGGGCACCTCAGAATTCTAAAATCAGGTGGACCTTTATGCAAATCACTTGTAAAACTTGGGTACAACTGCTAGTTATTCTTACAAAATGGTTCAATCTGTAGCCTACCACCGCAAACACGCTTGCATGCGAGCTGCTATTTCCCGGAGGCCAATGGACTACATACCATGTATGGCAATCTGGCTATTGAATCCAAAGTCTGATGCTTCGCTGGCTTGAACTTGGAGATGGAGCCTATACTTGTTGCCACACCAGAGACTGGTGGGACTGTTTACGCAACTCATAAGGTTTAACCAGCCGCAGTTGATCTCAAAAGCAGAAGGCCAATGGGCGCAGAACACTTCAAAACTACAGCGCACAGACCTTGGACTGGCGTCCATTACGAGATGAATCCGAGCACAAAGACTGATGTGGGAACAGTTTAAAACCCTCTTGAGATCTCCCTGAAAGTCCTTGCTTTAGGAATGAGGAAGAGGCCAGCTACCCTTTTCGGTCCAGATTTACCAACCACCGGTCAGACAGGATGCCAGTGAGGCCAGCATGGCCATACCCATCCCATGTAAACACCCTCCAGGACAAGGCTGTGTTGTCCCCCCCTAGTTGTGAGGGCGTCTGGAAGGGTCTGCAAGAGAAGCCTCCAGTCCAGCGACCTCCATACCAAGGTCATAGGATGTTTGACTATAATTTGATATCTGATGTAACATGTTTAGGAGTCAGTGTTAACCAAAAAAGCCGGCTGGTTGAGTATGTCTCTGCTTTCAATGTAGACGGATGGGTCAGTACCTGGGGTGCAGCCTGGTTCCTTTGCATCCACAGGCAGTTGTGTGAAGCCTTGGTAAAGGACCTTGCAACTCTGGTTCAGTCTAGATCAGAGTTGTCCAACTCCAAGCCTTGAGGGCCGGATCCATGTCAGATTTTCAGGATACACTGTATTAATATTCATGAGATATATTTGCATGCACAGATTCTAAATGTATGCACATCTTTGCTCATGAATATTAATGAGGGATATCCTGAAAACCTGTCAGGATTCCAGCCCCCCCAGGTCTGGAGTTGGACCACCCTTGCCTGTACCATAGCAATGATGGTTTGTGTAAATATGTGAAATCAGTCTTGTGCTCTCTGCCCAGTCCCTGGTGAATGTTCTAGTTCTTCTGGGCATTGATGTGCCCGCATCACAAAAACAATCTCTTCAGTGTGACGTGTCCGAGACCCGCATCAGAGAGGTATCAGGGATGGGAGAGCAATGCCCCCCGCCCCCCGTTCTCCACATGTAAAGGAGCCCCTCGGATAAGGGGCCTTCGAAGGGGAATGCATCTAGTGATTTGTGACTTGAAGGTCCAGTTTCTCACATGTCACGGGATGGTAGTGATTCACTGGTCCATTGGTTTGGTGGAGGGAGGGGCAGCTGAAAGACAAACTCATTGGCCATTCATCATTGTCCTTTTGTTGATGTGTAAACTTCAGAAGAATTGCCTTCATATTTTAATGATAAGAAGTAACATGGGCATAGCGTGAAAAGCTTTGCAAAGGCGGGAGGGACCTATTGTTTCTGTCCAATAATGTGACTCGCCATTCCTCTGGCTTCGGTTCGCCCAAGTGGTCCGACTTTACTAAGCTGCTGTTGACAACAGGAAGAGGTGCACATGTCCTGGGTTATGGAGACTTGCGTGGGCCGCTAATCAAGCCCCTCCCACTGGGGCGGAACGTGTGTCTAGGCGCCGCATCCGTACTAATGTGGGGAGACGCATACATTGCAGTTGAGTAAAGCACATTCATATAACCTTCCCTCACTTCCTGTGCCCCCCCCCCCGCCCCACAACCCCCAAAGTGATCCTGCAGCAAAGATGGGGGGTTTGGCTTCAGTGCCCCCTAGCAAATCTGCTTCTCAGTGCCCACTTTCCTTAACCACCATATATGACACAAGAGGCTAGGCTCATTCCCACTGCACAAAAGCAACTACAGGGTCCCCGCTCTAGCAGAGAAGCCCCTCTTGGAAGCCCAACCTAGGACGATCTTATGGATGTGCTGCTGTGTGTGTTGTGTGCATTCTTGTTAAAGCTCAAGCCTTCATTATTGTCCTTCTTTTATGTTCCATCACCTTTAATCCACGGGTTTGATGATTGGGTGGGAGAAGACCCTGTCCATTTTCTTTCCCTTGGGGACCAAGAATAAATGAATTTGGCAATTTTCCAAGAAAACCTTAATGCACATTTGCCATAGCGGTCCATAGAAAGGTGTGTGCAGAGGGGGGTCCTATGGAATTACTCGGCTTGCCATATTTCTGCCACTTATTCATTGGTCTTGACATTTTCCACAAGAGCATTTTTCCAAAAGCTTAGATCAGAGGGCGACCTATGGCATTTTAATTTCTGACATCTACCAATCGTGAAGAGGCCTTAAAGAAGATCTTGCCCAAGCAGTGCACATTTCTCCGACCCACACCCACAGACCTGATGCGGTATCATTGGGTGATACCGCCCTTTGCCAACTCTGCTGGCCTGGAGAGGGTCGACACAGGGAGCCGTGCCATGGCATGGCCACCAGGAGCAGGGAATCAAGGTTTAGAGTATTAACTCCTCCCCAGTTTCCATTTATCAGATCAAAAAAGCAGATTACAGGCATTCTCTCCTAGGAATTTTCAATGGTTAACAAAAAAAAAGAGAAGAAAGCATCGCACTGCGGCCACCAAACCACACACGAAGAGAATTGGAGAAGCAGACGTGCTAGGAAACTTCACATGATTTCTCTGAAATTGCGAAATCGCAGCAATTTCAAACTCAAGAAATGTGGGATTTTGGGTGGTAGAAACGTGTCACACTAAATGCTTTTTCTCTGATAAAGCTAAAGAGAAATAGAAGGCAAAGTTCCTCAATTTCGCATCAATGGTGGAAATTTCGACCATCGCTAGGGGCCTCAGCTTGATGGGAAGGAACACGCCCCACTATTTTAGAGATGTCACACTAAAGAGCACAGTCAGACTTGGAGGAGTTTCCTCATCAAGCACACAGCACAAGAGGGCGATGCCAGCCCAGTTACCTCGTTCCAAAGAGTACCTGCAACGGTCCCCGCCGCAATTTCTTGCACATACTCAACCACTCATCCTATGTGGAAATTGACGAGCCTTCATTTCACCCCACTCTCCAAGGCCCGGCGATTGGATCGCTTAATTCCCGCTTCCTAATAAAAAAAAGTCCCCATTTAGCAGCAGAACGGACAGGGGGGTGGTCAGACAGATAAGACAGTATGGCTGGAATTGTATCTTTTGTGTATTGTTTATTGTGAAATACATTCATAAGATTTTTTTCACATTAAGAAACAGCACGTATAGTAAAAAACAAAACACACAATATCACCTTATCTAAATAAAATCCATTAAAAACAAAGAATTTGGTTAAAGTTAAAAAAGCAAACCAATCCCAAATTAATAGAACAAAACTTTTTAAAAACGTAATGCTGCTGAGCCCCAACAATTGCTTCCAGAGGTCATCATTTGTTGCCATATAAAACCCGGGGATGAGGATTTAAAATCACAAGGAGAGATTCAAAGCGCAAAATACGCCCATTTGTCGAGGACTCGCACTGCATTGACACTTCAGCACTGGTTTCAACAATGGTCACAGACTCACAAAACCTACATGTTCGGTGCCTGGGCTCCACTCCCTCTCGGGCCCCTAAAATGTCTCTTTTGGGACGCAGATTCAGGCGCAAGCGCAGAAGGTGACTTCTGATGGCAAGACCCCAAAAGGTCTAACATCAAAAGTACTCAGGAAAAAGTCTTAAAAACAAGCACCTCTTCAATAGTAAAATCCTGTTCCCACATTTGGTTTTCTGCAAGGTGGGGTGTAGCCTGTGATAGAGGAAGGGCTATATCGTTTTTCGACATAATGTTAGTACATTCAACAGCCCTTTTCTTAAGTGAAAAACAAGATTTCCCCTCCATCGGCTGACTCAGTTCCCACCACATGGTCGGTTTAACGCCTGTCATTACTTTTCCAAACTAACAAATTTGCTTTCATGACACATGGACGGCAATGGACAGGGGGCCCAATTCATACCGTAAAACTGCAGCCGGATCTCTGGGCGGAAATTTCAGCACTCTTCGTAAAACCGACCTTCAAGTTTGGCCAAATTCTTAAGAGGATGAAAAAGCAAGGTTTCAGCCTTATAAACCATTACAGATGACACCTTTTTGTTGTAAACCCCAACGACTGGGTTGTTAATTAAGGAAGCTTTGGCAGCTAAAGTAGTAATCTTGGTTCTCTGGAAGAGAAAAGTTTCATTACAACTGTGTCCCTCAATTAAATAAAAACCCAGATTAACAAAATTAGGGACTAAAATGGACTTCTCTAAGAACCACGTACGGTTGGAATAATGCCGCCTCTCGTTGAATCGAAATTGAACGAACTTTTTTGTACCAATATGAATAGCACGTTTTACACTTCGTGTATTCTGACAGTTCCGCAAGTTGACGCTGCAGGCCGATCGGCGTAAAATCTAGCAAAAATAAAGTCATCCACATACACAAGATGGCTTACTCGACTGGATGCCAAAAAAGGAGAACACTATTGAGTATCTTTAAAAGCGTCGGAAATACCAGAAGTAAAAAGGTTAAAAAGAAGTGGTGCCAACACACAGCTTTGTTTAAGACCATGAGAACTCTGGATCCTACTTGAAAGAGTACCAATGGCGTTTAATCTAACCCGAACTGATGGATTGGAATTTAGAGCAATGATCATACTCAAAAGAGGCGTCTGACAACCCCAGTTAAAAAAACTTGCACCAAAAAAGGTCCCTATCCACACTGTCGAATGCTATTGAAAAATAAATAAAAGTAATAAAAACAGGCTCCGACTTTATCCTGGATTTGTGTTTTAAAAGGTTTCAGAACAAATCCATTTGCATTCGTTCCCATACCCTTCACAAAACCTGTTTGATGCGGTTCAAACCCCCTTGCACCGTTTACCGATGCCAATAGGTCACGTAACAAGAGTGATGCAAAAACCTTTGAAGGCACGTCAAGCAGAGCAATCGGGCGATAGTTCATTGGATCCTTTTGCTGGCCCTTTTTATGAATGGGAATCAAACTCTAGGTCAACCAGGAGGAAGGTAGTTTTGTTGGTCTCCAGCATCTTCCCAAACATATTTAATAGCAACTCAGACCAAAAACTTTGGTTCCCCTTCAAAACCATCATGTACAACCCGTCTGAGGCCCAGAGGCCTTGGAGGTAGAGCCACGGTTTATAAAACCCATGCAATCTTCTTGATCTATATTCAGATCCCAAGGCTCCTGATCAACAGACCCCTTGGATTCTGTGATGGGGTTAACATGAGACTTAGATTGTAGGTCTGGATTAATGATGCTCCACAAAGGAATGAGTGTCCTGAATCGCCATAATGCTGAGCATCCTTTGTGAATCCCTTAGCAACCGAGTACGTCTATGTGTTTGGAGCCAGTTGCCATAAGCACCTCTAAGTCGTTTTCGCTCAGTTAAATCAGTTACGGGGATAACACACAGTTCACCCCGTAATTCTCTTTTCATTCCCTGTATCCCAGGGTCATGAACATGTCTATGAAAAACCAGAGGCTTCCTACCAGGCTGCATCCGATGGAAAACTGCATTCAACAAAGCCACATGGGGGACCTTCTTTAACAGAACATATAAGTCTATATCACACACAAGGCCTATTAAGATGCCATTAAAAGACCTTATATTGTGATCATTCCATGCCAAATGATTCCTGATGAAATGTACCCGCAAATCCAGCAGAAAGCAAACTTGTTCCATACCTCACTGCAACACCGTCCAGTTCAAATAAAGTGGCAAATGGACATAGGTTTTATATTAAGAGGTAATGGATGAAAATATTTCCTGGGAGACGAAAACATTATCTAGAATGTTTCGCTGGGAGTCTCTTTCCCAGGTGTATTGTGTGGTCTCGTCTCCCAAAACATTCCCATTTATAGTACACAGGTCCCATGCCTCCATCAGAGACAGAACCGCCAACCCTCTCTTCCTTACAGCGGATGTCGCCCCACACGCCTGACCAACAGTCGGCAGATGGATGTATAAGGGGTTTAAATCGCCACACACAATAATTGAACTACTATTCCTAAATGATTGCCAACGAACCATAACCCCTAGTGTTCCAAGGTATGACTGAACTCTTTGCCAGTGGAATCAGGGATCTGCTACCGCTGAGACTCTGTCCCAGAGGCCAAAGATCCCGCCAACCAACTCCAATACTGGTTGTTATTACCACCAGGTGGACTCACCTCGTGCGTAAACACCTCCCTCCTCCTCTCGTTAACCAAAAAACATTTCATTTGGAATGCTGGGTGAGTGGCCGAGAAAGAGCTACCCTTTCAGTTAATTGCGTCTGCAGGAAGAGCGGGGGGAAGGAGTTTAAATTAAATAGACTAATATCGAAGCCCCATATTCTAATGGGTTCATAGTGATAGTTTCGACAGTCATAGGGCCTCATTACACGGATGGCGGTGAACCATGGCGCTATTAGCGCCATGGTTCATGCCGGTAAAATACCGGCACCCCCTTGGTGGAAAGGGGAATTACCGCCCTATTCCAAGGTTGGCGGGGTGGTAATTCCCCCTTCCACCATTGCCCTTCCCCATTCCCATTTTTGCCCCATAGGGCTCTATGGGAATGGGGAAGGCGCTAATTAAGGTACCGCAAATTGTGGTACCGTAATTAGCTCCCTGGTCCCTTTGCGGGTTGGTTTTTAACGCCTGCACAAAGCAGGCGTTAAATTCCCCAAACCGCAAGGGGACCTCGTAGTAAGGCGGTAAGGATTTACCGGTACCACCCTTACCGCCATCCGTGTAATGAGGCCAATAGTGTCAAAATACAAAAGTTTCGACCCAAAAGGATCGAAAAAATATATATATATATTTTGTTTTGCGGTGGTCCCCCCCCCCAAACCCATTTTTTTGGGGGAAAAACCACTAATTTTACTATAGGAACCAAAAAAAAACCATATTTACATTAAAAAAATGCATTCACATTTTTTTTTCTCGATCCTTTTGTTTCGAAACTATTGTATTTCGAAACTATGTTTACGAAACTTTGACTGGACACCATTCTAATGTAGTCGGAAGCGGATAGAATCTGGTTTAAAACCAAACACGAATGCAATTGTAAAATTACCTTGTCCAAGCGTTGATCATTCCAAAACTCCACCTGGACAATGTCTCCAGAACTAATATGGGAAAGAGATGGCACATTCCTCGGCATGTTAAGGACATTCGCTCGGTTAAGCACCAGTTTCCTGGTCTGGATTGATTTTTTCCAACAATAATTGGTTAAGGGACTTTCTGGCCCTAGGCAACCCCTCTCAACCCCACCAGAGACTCAATTGGAGCGCTCCCTGAGCCAATCATTCGGCTCATCTTCTCCAAGGTATGGCAAGTGGGACCCACAGGACCTCGCCCTGACCAGGCAGAAGCACAGGCAGGGGGCAGTTGAATTACAGGTGGAGCACCTCTAACCTCATCTGGAAGGGCCCCCATCGTGGCAATCCTTGGCCATGGTCCCCAAATGTGACACAAACCCTGGTCACAATTCAACAGCCGAGTGGTCAGAACCCACAGAGGTCCTTAAACATGTCAACTGCGACCCAACCTGGGGCGTCTCATTAATCACTCCGTCAGCCCTTACTGGTGTAAAACCCAGACCCTCTGCAACCCCTCCCGTATTCACTGCTCTTTCCCTCTCTGACATATCACCCGCAGGGAGGTTGGGCCCATTCTGATGACCCTGTACCTCCACCACCAAAGGTTTGTCTGGTTGACCAAGACCTGAATGGGATGCCAAGAGGTCCCCACACTCAACAGAGGGAGCCCGGGGAAGAAATAACTTAAGCACAGAAACCCCTGAAATTTTTGTTTACCATCGTTCTGTTTTGAGTTTTTTTTTGCTTTCTACCTCCACCACTCCTTTCCGATTTTTTTTCTTGTTTTTCTTCTGCGAGAAAAATAGGGGACTCATCGCAATTTACTCCCATCTGCTCCCTTCATCACAGTTACATCCCCTTCCACCACATCCACCCCCTCTGCGAGCAGGTCCTCTCCCACCTGCAACACACTAGGGCTTATGGGGGAATTATTGTGGGGTCCGGGGAGACCATAATTGACAGGAAAGAAACTCTGTTCAGCCAATGGAAAGGAACAAGGATGTGGAGTCCTGGACAATTATGGCCCCTGGCAATTCACGACGATCAACAGTTTCCTTACTGTTACCAGGCTCGGGAGGATAGCTTAGGGGCAATATGCTCGCCTTGGAAGCAAGACGACATGAAGCAACGCAAGTTCGATCCCCAGTCCGCGCTTAGAAACCTCTGGATATTAAACGCGTTATAAATAACCTAGTTCACAGGGATGGTTACCAGTAGGGCTATTTTACCTGAAGGAGGCCCACCTCATCACTGATTCCCAAAAAATGGCCACCTTTTCCTCCCCCATTTATGTAACCCTCGATATAGGCAAATGTTTCGTTTAACCGGTAGTACAAAAACAAAACGAATGTGTGTAAAATGCTTCAAGGCTCTATCACAGACAATGCACAAAGGGTAGGCACTGTGTTCCCCACACAAGTAAAGAGAACATGGCAGCTTGGTAAACACCCCTTTAAACTGTCATTTTCAGAAGCCAAACACACGCTAAACAGCCCATGTCACTATTTTGTAGTGTTGTTACCTGTCTCGACTCTTTGTAAAAGTTTGTAACGCTTTACAGCTCTAACTCGGTCTAAACCCCGAAGGCACTTTTACGTCTAACTCTGCAAGTTTTTGGACTCGCGACCAGGTCAAAGGTCAAGCGACTGGTCTGGAACTGGCGAGAACAAACAAAGGAAAACTGCATTTTCTACCTGTGCTCTGTAATGTTTTATATGTAGTCTTTACTAATGTAAAATTCAGCTATTTTTGTGGTTTATATGCAGCCGGACTGACGCAGGGGGAGGGAGAAGCACGTCACTTGTATCCCCTTTTGTAGAAATAATTCCTGCCGATTTGCAAAGGGAAGGAAACGTCGTGATCTTTTGAGAGCCGGCTCGTGCCTGCATGTGTCTGGGCGGCAAATTGCGAACATTAAAGTCCGTTTGGAAACTGCACGTGCGTCTGCGCTTTTCTTCCACGTCATGGACTTTCATGTTCACGATACAAATGAACACAAACTCATTTGTATGTAAATGCGGATATGCACATTTGAATACAAAATGCTATATTTAGAACATGCTCTTGAACTCCTTTAAGATTCTACAAATAAATAACTTGCCAGTCGTTTTAAGTAACTATGTCTTAACATTATACAAGAAAATATCGTTTGTAGAATTAATCTTGTGTATGATTGTATAATTGCTTTGTTTTTCTTACAAGCTGCACCTCGCCAAGGTGTTGAATTACAACTGCCATGAAAGCTCATTACATACGCTGGACGGGAGCTCCTTGCATACGCAGGCCGAGAGCTCATTTCATATGCTGGCTGAGAGCTCATTACATGTGACGGCCGAGAGCTCAATACATGTGCTGGCCGAGAGCTCATTACATATGCAGGCCGAGAGCTCCTGGCATACGCTGGCCGAGAGCTCATTACATGTGAAGGCCGAGAGCTCAATACATGTGCTGGCCGAGAGCTCATTACATCATTACATATGCAGGCCAAGAGCTCATTACATATGTAGGCCGAGAGCTCATTGCATATGCTGGCCGAGAGCTCATTACGTCATTACATATGCAGGCCGAGGGCTCATTAGATCATTACATATGCAGGCCGAGAGCTCATTACATCATTACATGTGCTGGCCGAGAGCTCATTACATCATTACATATGCAGGCCGAGAGCTCATTACATAATTACAAATGCAGGCCGTGAGCTCATTACATATGTAGGCCGAGAGCTCATTAGATATGTAGGCCGAAAGCTCATTGCATATGCTGGCTGAGAGCTCATTACACGTGCTGCCGAGAGCTCATTACATGTGCTGCCGAGAGCTCATTACATGTGCTGCCGAGAGCTCATTACATATGTAGGCCGAGAGCTCATTGCATATGCTGGTTGAGAGCTCATTACATGTGCTGGCTGAGAGCTCATTACATATGCTGGCTGAGAGCTCATTGCATGTGCTGGCCAAGAGCTCATTATATCATTACATATGCAGGCCGAGAGCTCATTACATATGCAGGCTGAGAGCTCATTACATACGCTGGCCGAGAGCTCATTACATACGCTGACCGAGAGCTCATTTCGTATGCTGGCTGAGAGCTCATTACCTATGCTGGCTGAGAGCTCATTACATATGCTGGCTGAGAGCTCATTACATATGCTGGCTGAGAGCTCATTACATATGCAGGCCGAGAGCTCATTACATCATTACATATGCAGGCCGAGAGCTCATTACATCATTACATATGCAGGCCGAGAGCACATTACATCATTACATATGCAGGCCGAGAGCTCATTACATCATTACATGTGCTGGCCGAGAGCTCATTACATCATTACATATGCAGGCCGAGAGCTCATTACATATGCAGGCCGAGAGCTCATTACATCATTACATATGCAGGCCGAGAGCTCATTACATATGTAGGCCGAGAGCTCATTACATATGTAGGCCGAAAGCTCATTGCATATGCTAGCTGAGAGCTCATTACACGTGCTGGCCGAGAGCTCATTACATATGTAGGCCGAGAGCTCATTACATATGTAGGCCGAGAGCTCATTGCATATGCTGGCTGAGAGCTCATTACATGTGCTGGCTGAGAGCTCACTGCATATGCTGGCCGAGAGCTCATTGCATACGCTGGCCGAGAGCTCATTACATATGCTGGCTGAGAGCTCATTGCATGTGCTGGCCGAGAGCTCATTATATCATTACATATGCAGGGCGAGAGCTCATTACATATGCAGGACAAGAGCTCATTACATACGCTGGCCGAGAGCTCATTACATACGCTGCCCGAGAGCTCATTACATACGCTGGCCGAGAGCTCATTTCGTATGCTGGCTGAGAGCTCATTACATATGCTGGCTGATAGCTCATTACATATGCTGCTGAGAGCTCATTACATATGCTGGCTGAGAGCTCATTACATATGCTGGCTGAGAGCTCATTACATATGCTGTCCCATCATTACATATGCTGGCCGAGAGCTCAGTACATCATTAAATATGCTGGCCGAGAGCTCATTACATCTGCAGGCCGAGAGCTCATTGCATATGCTGGCCGAGAGCTCATTACATATGCTGGCTGAGAGCTCATTACATATGCTGGCTGATAGCTCATTACATATGCTGGCTGAGAGCTCATTACATATGCTGTCCCATCATTACATATGCTGGCCGAGAGCTCAGTACATAATTAAATATGCTGGCCGAGAGCTCATTACATCTGCTGGCTGAGAGCTCATTGCATATGCTGGCCGAGAGCTCATTACATATGCAGGCCGAGAGCTCATTACATCATTACATATGCAGGCCGAGAGCTCATTACATATGTAGGCCGAGAGCTCATTACATATGTAGGCTGAGAGCTCATTGCATATGCTGGCTGAGAGCTCATTACATGTGCTGGCCGAGAGCTCATTACATATGCTGGCTGAGAGCTCACTGCATATGCTGGCCGAGAGCTCATTACATATGCTGGCTGAGGGCTCATTGCAGGTGCTGGCCGAGAGCTCATTACATATGCAGGCCGAGAGCTCATTTCGTATGCTGGCTGAGAGCTCATTACATATGCTGGCTGAGAGCTCATTACATATGTAGGCCGAGAGCTCATTACATATGTAGGCTGAGAGCTCATTGCATATGCTGGCTGAGAGCTCATTACATGTGCTGGCCGAGAGCTCATTACATATGCTGGCTGAGAGCTCACTGCATATGCTGGCCGAGAGCTCATTACATATGCTGGCTGAGGGCTCATTGCATGTGCTGGCCGAGAGCTCATTACATATGCAGGCCGAGAGCTCATTTCGTATGCTGGCTGAGAGCTCATTACATATGCTGGCCGAGAGCTCATTGCATATGCTGGCCGAGAGCTCATTGCATATGCTGGCCGAGAGCTCATTACATATGCAGGCCGAGAGCTCATTACATCATTACATATGCAGGCCGAGAGCTCATTACATATGTAGGCCGAGAGCTCATTGCATATGCTGGCCGAGAGCTCATTACATATGCTGGCTGAGAGCTCACTGCATATGCTGGCCGAGAGCTCATTACATATGCTGGCTGAGGGCTCATTGCATGTGCTGGCCGAGAGCTCATTACATATGCAGGCCGAGAGCTCATTTCGTATGCTGGCTGAGAGCTCATTACATCTGCTGGCCGAGAGCTCATTGCATATGCTGGCCGAGAGCCCATTAAATGTGCTAGCCGAGAGCTCATAGCATATGCTGGGCAAGAGCTCATTACATGAGCTTGCCGAGAGCTCATTACATGTGCTGGCCGAGAGGTCATTGCATGTGCTGGCTGAGAGCTCATAACATATGCTGGCTGAGAGCTCATTGCATATGCTGGCCAAGAGCTCATTGCATACGCTGGCCAAGAGCTCATTACATACCCTGGCCGAGAGCTCATTACATACGCTGGCCGAGAGCTCATTACATACGCTGGCCGAGAGCTCATTTCGTTTGCTGGCTGAGAGCTCATTACATATGCTGGCTGATAGTTCATTACATATGCTGGCTGATAGTTCATTACATATGCTGTCCCACCATTACATATGCTGGCCGAGAGCTCAGTACATCATTAAATATGCTGGCCGAGAGCTCATTACATCTGCTGGCCAAGAGCTCATTGCATATGCTGGCCGAGATCCCATTACATGTGCTAGCCGAGAGCTCATAGCATATGCTGGGCAAGAGCTCATTACACGTGCTGGCCGGGAGCTCATTACATGAGCTTGCCGACAGCTCATTACACGTGCTGGCCGAGAGCTCATTACATGTGCTGGCCGAGAGGTCATTGCATGTGCTGGCCGAGAGGTCATTGCATGTGCTGGCCGAGAGGTCATTGCATGTGCTGGCTGAGAGCTCATAACATATGCTGACCAAGAGCTCATTGCATATGCTGGACGAGAGCTCATTGCATACGCTGGCCGAGAGCTCATTACATGTGCTGGCCGAGGGCTCATTACATATGCTGGCTGAGGGCTCATTACATATGCTGGCCCAGAGGTCATTACATCATTAAATATGCTGGTTGAGAAATCATTACATATGCTGGCCGAGAGCTCATTACACATGCTCATCGAGAGCTCATTACACATGCTGGCCGAAAGCTCATTACACATGCTGGCCGAAAGTTCATTACACATGCTGGCCGAGAGCTCATTACATGGATATGCTGGCCAAGAGCTCTTTGCATATACTGGCTGAGAGCTCATTGCATACGCTGGACGAGAGCTCATTGCATACGCTGGCCGAGAGCTCATTGCATATGCTGGGCAAGAGCTCATTACATGTGCTGGCCGAGAGCTCATTACATGAGCTTGCCGAGAGCTCATTACATGTGCTGGCCGAGAGCTCATTACATGTGCTGGCCGAGAGGTCATTGCATGTGCTGGCTGAGAGCTCATAACATATGCTGGCTGAGAGCTCATTGCATATGCTGGCCAAGAGCTCATTGCATATGCTGGCCGAGAGCTCATTACATACGCTGGCCGAGAGCTCATTACATACGCTGGCCGAGAGCTCATTACATACGCTGGCCGAGAGCTCATTTCGTTTGCTGGCTGAGAGCTCATTACATATGCTGGCTGATAGTTCATTACATATGCTGTCCCACCATTACATATGCTGGCCGAGAGCTCAGTACATCATTAAATATGCTGGCCGAGAGCTCATTACATCTGCTGGTCAAGAGCTCATTGCATATGCTGGCCGAGATCCCATTGCATATGCTGGCCGAGATCCCATTACATGTGCTAGCCGAGAGCACATAGCATATGCTGGGCAAGAGCTCATTACACGTGCTGGCCGGGAGCTCATTACATGAGCTTGCCGACAGCTCATTACACGTGCTGGCCGAGAGCTCATTACATGTGCTGACCGAGAGGTCATTGCATGTGCTGGCCGAGAGGTCATTGCATGTGCTGGCTGAGAGCTCATAACATATGCTGACCGAGAGCTCATTGCATATGCTGGATGAGAGCTCATTGCATACGCTGGCCGAGAGCTCATTACATGTGCTGGCCGAGAGCTCATTACATGTGCTGGCCGAGGGCTCATTACATATGCTGGCCCAGAGCTCATTACATCATTAAATATGCTGGTTGAGAAATCATTACATATGCTGGCCGAGAGCTCATTACACATGCTCATCGAGAGCTCATTACACATGCTGGCCGAGAGCTCATTACATGGATATGCTGGCCAAGAGCTCTTTGCATATACTGGCTGAGAGCTCATTGCATATGCTGGACGAGAGCTCATTGCATACGCTGGCCGAGAGCTCATTACATGTGCTGGCCGAGAGCTCATTACATGTGCTGGCCGAGAGCTCATTACATATGCTGGCCGAGAGCTCATTGCATATGCTGGCCAAGAGCTCATTGCATATGCTGGCCGAGAACTCATTGCATATGCTGGCCGAGAGCTCATTGCATACGCTGGCCAAGAGCTCATTGCATACGCTGGCTGAGAGCTCATTACATATGCTGGCTGAGAGCTCATTGCATATGCTGGCCGAGAGCTCATTGTATATGCTGGCCGAGAGCTCATTGCATATGCTGGCCGAGAGCTCATAGCATATGCTGGCTGATAGCTCATTACATACGCTGGCCGAGAGCTCATTACATACGCTGGCCGAGAGCTCATTACATACGCTGGCCGAGATGCTCATTTCGTATGCTGGCTGAGAGCTCATTACATGGATATGCTGGCCAAGAGCTCTTTGCATATACTGGCTGAGAGCTCATTGCATATGCTGGATGAGAGCTCATTGCATACGCTGGCCGAGAGCTCATTACATGTGCTGGCCGAGAGCTCATTACATGTGCTGGCCGAGAGCTCATTACATATGCTGGCCGAGAGCTCATTGCATATGCTGGCCAAGAGCTCATTGCATATGCTGGCCGAGAACTCATTGCATATGCTGGCCGAGAGCTCATTGCATACGCTGGCCAAGAGCTCATTGCATACGCTGGCTGAGAGCTCATTACATATGCTGGCTGAGAGCTCATTGCATATGCTGGCCGAGAGCTCATTGTATATGCTGGCCGAGAGCTCATTGCATACGCTGGCCGAGAGCTCATAGCATATGCTGGCTGATAGCTCATTACATACGCTGGCCGAGAGCTCATTACATATGCTGGCCGAGAGCTCATTACATACGCTGGCCGAGATGCTCATTTCGTATGCTGGCTGAGAGCTCATTACATATGCTGGCCGAGAGCTCATTACATCATTAAATATGCTGGCCGAGAGCTCATTACATCATTAAATATGCTGGCTGAGAGCTCATTACATCTGCTGGCCGAGAGCCCATTGCATATGCTGGCCGAGAGCTCATTACATGTGCTGGCCGAGAGCTCATTACATGTGCTGGCCGAGAGCTCATAGCATATGCTGGGCAAGAGCTCATTACACATGCTGGCCGAGAGCCCATTATACGTGCTGGCTGAGAGCTCATTACATGTGCTGGCCGAGAGCTCATTACATGTGCTGGCTGAGCATATGCTGGCCTAGAGCTCATTGTGCTGGCTGAGAGCTCTTTACATATGCTGTCTGATAGCTCATTACATATGCTGGCCGAGAGCTCATTACATCATTAAATATGCTGGTCGAGAGCTCATTACATATGCTGGCCGAGAGCTCATTGCATATGCTGGCCAAGAGCTCATTACACATGTTGATCGAGAGCTCATTACACATGCAGGCTGAGAGCTCATTACATATGCTGGCTGAGAGCTCATTGCATACGCTGGGCAAGAGCTCATTACATGTGGTGGCCAAGAGCTCATTACACGTGCTGGCCAAGAGCTCATTACACGTGCTGGCCAAGAGCTCATTACACGTGCTGGCCGAGAGCTCATTGCATATGCTGGCCGAGAGCTCATTGCATATGCTGGACGAGAGCTCATTGCATATGCTGGCCGAGAGCTCATTGCATATGTGGGCCGAGAGCCCATTACATGTGCTGGCCGAGAGCTCATTACATATGCTGGCCGAGAGATCATCTCATATGCTGGCCGAGAGCTCATCGCATACGCGGGCCAAAAGCTCATCGCATACGCTGGCCGAGAGCTCATTGCATACGCTGACCGAGAGCTCATTGCATACGCTGGCCGAGAACTCATTGCATATGCTGGCCGAGAACTATTGTATATGCTGGCCGAGAACTCATTCCATATGCTGGCCGAGAACTCATAAATCATTAAATATGCTGGCCGAGAGCTCATTACATATGCTGGCCGAGAGCTCATTACATCATTAAATATGCTGGCCGAGAACTCATTACATCATTACATACGCTGGCCGAGAGCTCATTATACATGCTGATCGATAGCTCATTACATATGCTGGCCGAGAGCTCATTACATCATTGCATATGCTGGCCGAGGGCTCATTACATATGTAGGCCGAGAGCTCATTGCATATGCTGGCTGAGAGCTCATTGCATGTGCTGGCCGAGAGCTCATTACATCATTACATAATGAGCTTCTACCACTGCCTTGCTACCTAATGATGCAAATGCCACTTTATCTGTGTCTATGACCCCAGAAAACATGCCCCCCACTGGTTTGAATGAAATTACCGCTATTTGCAATTCTTCTACCACTGCCTTGCTACCTAATGATGCAAATGCCACTTTATCTGTGTCTCTGACCCCAGAAAACATGCCCCCCACTGGTTTGAATGTAATTACCGCTATTTGCAATTCTTCTACCACGGCCTTGCTACCTAATGATGCAAATGCCACTTTATCTGTGTCTATGACCCCAGAAAACATGCCCCCCACTGGTTTGAATGAAATTACCGCTATTTGCAATTCTTCTACCACTGCCTTGCTACCTAATGATGCAAATGCCACTTTATCTGTGTCTATGACCCCAGAAAACATGCCCCCCACTGGTTTGAATGAAATTACCGCTATTTGCAATTCTTCTACCACTGCCTTGCTACCTAATGATGCAAATGCCACTTTATCTGTGTCTATGACCCCAGAAAACATGCCCCCCACTGGTTTGAATGAAATTACCGCTATTTGCAATTCTTCTACCACTGCCTTGCTACCTAATGATGCAAATGCCACTTTATCAGTGTCTATGACCCCAGAAAACATGCCTCCCACCGGTTCGGATATGCCACCCTCGACCATCAATGTCACCCCTGAACCGCACCTCAAATGTGCCCTCATCAACGCCCGCTCCATCAATGCGCATGCACTAGACATCCACAACCTTATTACCACCCTAGATCTAGATCTTCTAATGGTCACCGAAACTTGGCTACATGAAGCCTCAGGCCCCGCCCTATCCCTCGCTCTCCCACCTGGCTATGCCATCACGAGACAAGATCGCATGACCACTGGAGGCGGTGTCGCACTCATAGCCAAAGACTCAATCACCATCAGAAAGGCTGACAAAACTATCAACAATAACAGCGACTACCTTCAATTAAAACTCACCATCTCGCACCAATGCACCATCACCCTACACCTCATCTATCGACCACCAGGCCCCCTAGGAGACTTCCAGGCCTCCATCACCCACCTCTTGGCGGACAACCTCAAAAAGTCATCCAAAGCCATTCTCCTTGGAGACATCAACCTTGGCCTGAATGACGCCAAAGCCCCTACAGCCAAAGCACTTGACACAGCTCTAGCCACCCTAGGATTCGTCAACACCATCAATAACCCTACACACGCCCTAGGCAGATCACTAGACTGGATCGCCCACCACAATTGCCCCATCACAGTCACGGGCAACACCCCCACCCCATGGTCCGACCACCACACCATCACCTTTAACATCCCCACCACTACAACCACATCCCACCCCCCTCCTCCCTTTCCTCCTGCCCTTACAAGGAGTGCCCGTCAACTGACCAAAGAAAGACTCCTACCCTTCTTACAGGGACCTGCCTTCACAGCCCCATTCTCCAACGACCCAGAAACTCTGGCAACAAATTATGATACGGCCATCACAGCAGCAATCAATACCATCGCCCCACTTAAACCTCGGAAAACCAAACCCACTAGACACGCTAATGCGTGGTTCACCCAAGACCTTCTAAAACTACGCTCCGACAAACGGGCAGCATTAGCTCTTTGGCAAACATCACGGGATGAGAAAGACAAACTCAACTTCAAATCCCTTGCAATTAATTACAAGAAAGCCATCATTAAAGCCAAAGCTAAATCCTTCGAAGAGAGAATTACTGAGGCCAAGTCGAACACCAAGGAAATGTTCGCCATTTTCAGGGAACTTGAGAACCCCACACCCACCCCCCAAAACTTCACTAAGGACAAAGAATGGTGTGACAACATCCAAACAGCCATGCGCAATAAGATCAGCTCTCTCCAAGCCAAAATCTTGAACACCAAACTAACACTCTCCACCCACACTACACCCTCCCCACAACCACTGCCCCCATCACCCACTGAGGCCCCACCCACCTTCTCGTTTAAAACCATCCAAGAAAACGACATGATCAACATTATGAAAAACATAAAACCCTCCAATTGCAAAGGCGACCCCTGTCCTGCCTCCATCATCAAAGACTGCGCAGACACCTTGGCCCCTTTTCTAACAGCCTTCGTCAACGCCTCTTTCACCACAGGGAGAGTCCCCGCCTGCCTAAAGGAAGCATGGGTCCGACCCCTCATAAAGAAACCCACACTTGACCCCACCTCCCCTAATAACTACCGCCCCATCACCACTGTCCCTTTCCTCCTCAAGATTCTAGACAAAGCAGCCTACCTGCAGGTCCAGCACTTCCTCGAAGAACAGAACCTCCTTGGACTGAGACAATCCGGCTTTCGCCCTAGGCATGGGACAGAGACCGCCCTACTCGACCTAAAAAACCAAATGGACGACGCAAGAGACCAAGTCTTCTCTGACCTAGCCACTGCATCACCCTCTATCATGCTATGTGGGGTGCCCCAAGGCTCCTGCCTCTCCCCCACCCTCTACAACATCTTCACCCGCCCCCTCTTCCTCATCCTTGACGCCATGGGCATCTCTTACACCAACTACGCCGACGACACACAGATCCTTCTCACTCTGACAGGCGACTATGACACAGACTCTGCTACCCTCAACAACATCTACAACACAATTCAAATGTGGATGGCTATCAACGGCCTCTGCCTTAACTCCGACAAAACTGAGCTCCTACTCATAGGCTCCCCTGACACCATCAAGAAACTTGACGCTCAGTTCAGCCATTTCACCATTGACTCAATCACGATCCCAGTACTTGACACGGTAAAAACACTAGGCGTCTACTTAGACTCCAATCTATCCATGACCAGACAAGTAAACGCCATTGCCTCCTCGGCCGCTTACCAGGCAAAACTCCTTAACGCAATCAGACCTTATCTGTCAAAAGACACTTGCACTAACATAGCCAGGGCCATAACCGGCTCACGACTTGATTACTGCAATATTCTTTTCCTTGGGACCTCCAACAAAAATCTTGAGAAGCTCCAAGTAATACAGAACAGTGCCCTACGCGCTGCACAAGGCATTGCCAAGAGAGAGCACATCACCGCTGCCAGAAAAGCTTCCCATTGGCTCCCCATAAAGGAGAGGATCTTATTCAAGGCTCTAAGCATCACCCACAAATGTGTCCATCTTGCCGCCCCAATGTACCTTTCCCAGAGGATCCACCTGGTCTCCTGCACAAGACCCACTAGATCACCCTATGCCAGCATGCTCTCAGTACCCAGGGTAAAAAGGACCAGAGCAGGGGGCTCCAGTTTCCCGTACCTCGCTGCCGTACACTGGAACACCCTCCCTAGCTCCCTGCGCTCTGAACCCTCACTGACCGCCTTTCGGAAAACCCTGAAAACGACCCTATTCATCTAACAATTACATGGCCTAGCCCTCATAATTGTATTGTATGATGTATTATGTGGTATATATGATCACAGGTCACTGCCTCACTGTAACCCAAGGCACAACCTGCACACATTGTAACTAAGTCTTCCTTGCAAGTAACAGTGCCACAATGCCCCTGGGCTGCCTGCGCGCTATATAAATTTAATAAATAAATAAATAAATATGCAGGCCGAGAGCTCATTACATATGCAGGCCGAGAGCTCATTACATACGCTGGCCGAGAGCTCATTTCATATGCTGGCTGAGAGCTCATTACATATGCTGGCTGAGAGCTCATTACATATGCTGTCCCATCATTACATATGCTGGCGAGAGCTCATTACATCATTAAATATGCTGGCCGAGAGCTCATTACATCTGCTGGCCGAGAGCTCATTACATCTGCTGGCCGAGAGCTCATTGCATATGCTGGCCGAGAGCCCATTACATGTGCTAGCCGAGAGCTCATAGCATATGCTGGACAAGAGCTCATTACACGTGCTGGCCGAGAGCTCATTACACGAGCTGGCCGAGAGCTCATTACACGAGCTGGCCGAGAGCTCATTACATGTGCTGGCCGAGAGCTCATTACATGTGCTGGCCGAGAGCTCATTACATGTGCTGGCTGAGAGCTCATAACATATGCTGGCTGAGAGCTCATTGCATATGCTGGCCGAGAGCTCATTGCATACGCTGGCCGAGAGCTCATTACATGTGCTGGCCGAGAGCGCATTACATATGCTGGCTGAGAGCTCATTGCATATGCTGGCCTAGAGCTCATGGTGCTGGCTGATAGCTCATTACATATGCTGGCCCAGAGCTTATTACATCATTAAATATGCTGGTTGAGAAATCATTACACATGCTGGCCGAGAGCTCATTGCATATGCTAGTCAAGAGCTCATTACACATGCTGATCGAGAGCTCATTACACATGCTGGCCAGAAGCTCATTACACATGCTGGCTGAGAGCACATTACATATGCTGGGCGAGAGCTCATTACATGGATATGCTGGCTGAGAGCACATTACATATGCTGGGCAAGAGCTCATTACATGGATATGCTGGCCGAGAGCTCATTGCATACGCTGGACGAGAGCTCATTACATGTGCTGGCCGAGAGCTCATTACATGTGCTGGCTGAGAGCTCATTACATATGCTGGTTGAGAACTCATTGCATATGCTGGCCGAGAGCTCATTGCATATGCTGGCCGAGAGCTCATTGCATATGCTGGTTGAGAGCTCATTGCATTTGCTGGCCGAGAGCTCATTACATACGCTGGCCGAGAGCTCATTACATACGCTGGCCGAGAGCTCATTACATATGCTGGCTGAGAGCTCATTACATATGCTGTCCCATCATTAAATATGCTGGCCGAGAGCTCATTACATCTGCTGGCCAAGAGCTCATTACATCTGCTGGCCGAGAGCCCATTACATGGGCTAGCCAAGAGCTCATAGCATATGCTGGGCGAGAGCTCATTACACGAGCTGGCCGAGAGCTCATTTCATGTGCTGGCTGAGAGCTCATAACATATGCTGGCTGAGAGCTCATTGCATATGCTGGCCAAGAGCTCATTGCATACGCTGGCCAAGAGCTCATTGCATGTGCTGGCCGAGAGCTCTTTGCACATGCTGGCCTAGAGCTCATGGTGCTGGCTGATAGCTCATTACATATGCAGGCCGAGAGCTCATTACATATGCAGGCCGAGAGCTCATTACATACGCTGGCCGAGAGCTCATTTCATATGCTGGCTGAGAGCTCATTACATATGCTGGCTGAGAGCTCATTACATATGCTGTCCCATCATTACATATGCTGGCGAGAGCTCATTACATCATTAAATATGCTGGCCGAGAGCTCATTACATCTGCTGGCCGAGAGCTCATTACATCTGCTGGCCGAGAGCTCATTACATCTGCTGGCCGAGAGCTCATTGCATATGCTGGCCGAGAGCCCATTACATGTGCTAGCCGAGAGCTCATAGCATATGCTGGACAAGAGCTCATTACACGTGCTGGCCGAGAGCTCATTACACGAGCTGGCCGAGAGCTCATTACATGTGCTGGCCGAGAGCTCATTACATGTGCTGGCCGAGACCTCATTACATGTGCTGGCTGAGAGCTCATAACATATGCTGGCTGAGAGCTCATTGCATATGCTGGCCAAGAGCTCATTGCATATGCTGGCCGAGAGCTCATTGCATACGCTGGCCGAGAGCTCATTACATGTGCTGGCCGAGAGCGCATTACATATGCTGGCTGAGAGCTCATTACATGGATATGCTGGCCGAGAGCTCATTGCATACGCTGGACGAGAGCTCATTACATGTGCTGGCCGAGAGCTCATTACATGTGCTGGCTGAGAGCTCATTACATATGCTGGTTGAGAACTCATTGCATATGCTGGCCGAGAGCTCATTGCATATGCTGGCCGAGAGCTCATTGCATATGCTGGTTGAGAGCTCATTGCATTTGCTGGCCGAGAGCTCATTACATACGCTGGCCGAGAGCTCATTACATACGCTGGCCGAGAGCTCATTACATATGCTGGCTGAGAGCTCATTACATATGCTGTCCCATCATTAAATATGCTGGCCGAGAGCTCATTACATCTGCTGGCCAAGAGCTCATTACATCTGCTGGCCGAGAGCCCATTACATGGGCTAGCCAAGAGCTCATAGCATATGCTGGGCGAGAGCTCATTACACGAGCTGGCCGAGAGCTCATTTCATGTGCTGGCTGAGAGCTCATAACATATGCTGGCTGAGAGCTCATTGCATATGCTGGCCAAGAGCTCATTGCATACGCTGGCCAAGAGCTCATTGCATGTGCTGGCCGAGAGCTCTTTGCACATGCTGGCCTAGAGCTCATGGTGCTGGCTGATAGCTCATTACATATGCAGGCCGAGAGCTCATTACATATGCAGGCCGAGAGCTCATTACATACGCTGGCCGAGAGCTCATTTCATATGCTGGCTGAGAGCTCATTACATATGCTGGCTGAGAGCTCATTACATATGCTGTCCCATCATTACATATGCTGGCGAGAGCTCATTACATCATTAAATATGCTGGCCGAGAGCTCATTACATCTGCTGGCCGAGAGCTCATTACATCTGCTGGCCGAGAGCTCATTGCATATGCTGGCCGAGAGCCCATTACATGTGCTAGCCGAGAGCTCATAGCATATGCTGGACAAGAGCTCATTACACGTGCTGGCCGAGAGCTCATTACACGAGCTGGCCGAGAGCTCATTACATGTGCTGGCCGAGAGCTCATTACATGTGCTGGCCGAGACCTCATTACATGTGCTGGCTGAGAGCTCATAACATATGCTGGCTGAGAGCTCATTGCATATGCTGCCCAAGAGCTCATTGCATATGCTGGCCGAGAGCTCATTGCATACGCTGGCCGAGAGCTCATTACATGTGCTGGCCGAGAGCGCATTACATATGCTGGCTGAGAGCTCATTGCATAAGCTGGCCTAGAGCTCATGGTGCTGGCTGATAGCTCATTACATATTCTGGCCCAGAGCTTATTACATCATTAAATATGCTGGTTGAGAAATCATTACACATGCTGGCCGAGAGCTCATTGCATATGCTGGTCAAGAGCTCATTACACATGCTGATTGAGAGCTCATTACACATGCTGGCCGAAAGCTCATTACACATGCTGGCTGAGAGCACATTACATATGCTGGGCGAGAGCTCATTACATGGATATGCTGGCTGAGAGCACATTACATATGCTGGGCAAGAGCTCATTACATGGATATGCTGGCGTAGAGCTCATTGCATATGCTGGCCGAGAGCTCATTGCATACGCTGGATGAGAGCTCATTACATGTGCTGGCCGAGAGCTCATTACATATGCTGGTTGAGAACTCATTGCATATGCTGGCCGAGAGCTCATTGTATATGCTGGCCGAGAGCTCATTGCATATGCTGGTTGAGAGCTCATTGCATTTGCTGGCCGAGAGCTCATTACATACGCTGGCCGAGAGCTCATTACATACGCTGGCCGAGAGCTCATTTCATATGCTGGCTGAGAGCTCATTACATATGCTGGCTGAGAGCTCATTACATATGCTGTCCCATCATTAAATATGCTGGCCGAGAGCTCATTACATCTGCTGGCCGAGAGCTCATTGCATATGCTGGCCGAGAGCCCATTACATGGGCTAGCCGAGAGCTCATTACACGAGCTGGCCGAGAGCTCATTACATGTGCTGGCTGAGAGCTCATAACATATGCTGGCTGAGAGCTCATTGCATACGCTGGCCGAGAGCTCATTGCATGTGCTGGCCGAGAGCTCTTTGCACATGCTGGCCTAGAGCTCATGGTGCTGGCTGATAGCTCATTACATATGCTGGCCCAGAGCTTATTACATCATTAAATATGCGGGTTGAGAAATCATTACATATGCTGGCCGAGAGCTCATTGCATATGCTGGTAAAGAGCTCATTACACATGCTGATCGAGAGCTCATTACACATGCTGGCTGACAGCTCATTACATGGATATGCTGGCTGAGAGCACATTACATATGCTGGGCGAGAGCTCATTACATGGATATGCTGGCCGAGAGCTCATTGCATATGCTGGCCGAGATCTCATTTGCATATGCTGGCCGAGAGCTCATTACATACGCTGGCCGAGATGCTCATTACATACGCTGGCCGAGATGCTCATTTCGTATGCTCGCTGAGAGCTCATTACATATGCTGCCTGAGAGCTCATTACATATGCTGGCTGATAGCTCATTACATATGCTGTCCCATCATTACATATGCTGGCCGAGAGCTCATTACATCATTAAATATGCTGGCCGAGAGCTCATTAAATATGCTGGCCGAGAGCTCATTACATCTGCTGGCCGAGAGCTCATAGCATATGCTGGGCAAGAGCTCATTACACGTGCTGGCCGAGAGCTCATTACACGTGCTGGCTGAGAGCTCATTACATGTGCTGGCCGAGGGCTCATTACATATGCTGGCTGAGAGCTCATTGCATATGCTGGCCTAGAGCTCATTGTGCTGGCTGATAGCTCTTTACATATGCTGGCTGATAGCTCTTTACATATGCTGTCCCATCATTACATTTGCTGGCCGAGAACTCATTACATCATTAAATATGCTGGTCGAGAGCTCATTACATATGCTAGCCGAGAGCTCATTGCATATGCTGGCCAAGAGCTCATTACACATGCTGATCGAGAGCTCATTACACATGCTGGCTGAGAGCTCATTACATATGCTGGCTGAGAGCTCATTGCATATGCTGGGCAAGAGCTCATTGCATATGCGGGCCGAGAGCCCATTACATGTGCTGGCCAAGAGCTCATTACATATGCTGGCTGAGAGATCATCTCATATGCTGGCTGATAGCTCATTGCATACGCTGGCCGAGAACTCATTGCATATGCTGGCCGTGAACTATTGCATATGCTGGCCGAGAACTCATAAATCAATAAATATGCTGGCCGAGAGCTCATTACATATGCTGGTCGAGAGCTCATGACATATGCTGGCAGAGAGCTCATTATACATGCTGATCGATAGCTCATTACATATGCTGGCCGAGAGCTCATTACATCATTGCATATGCTGTCCCATCATTACATATGCTGGCTGAGAGCTCATTACATATGCTGACCGAGAGCTCATTGCATATGCTGGCGGAGAGCTCATTACACATGCTGGCCGAGAGCTAATTACATGTGCTGGCTGAGGGCTCATTACATATGCTGGCGTAGAGGCCATTACATATGCTGGCCGAGAGCTCATCTCATATGCTGGCCGAGAACTCATTACATCATTAAATATGCTGGCCGAGAGCTCATTACCTCATTATATATGCTGGCCGAGAGCTCCTTACATATGCTGACCGAGAGCTTATCACATATGCTGGCCGAGAGCTCATTACATCATTAAATATGCTGGCCGAGAGCTCATTACCTCATTATATATGCTGGCCGAGAGTTCATTACATATGCTGGCCGAGAGCTCATTACCTCATTATATATGCTGGCCGAGAGCTCATTACATCATTACATATGCTGGCCGAGGGCTCATTACATATGCTGTCCCATCATTACATATGCTGGCTGAGAGCTCATTACATATGCTGACCGAGAGCTCATTGCATATGCTGGCGGAGAGCTCATTACACATGCTGGCCGAGAGCTAATTACATGTGCTGGCTGAGGGCTCATTACATATGCTGGCGTAGAGCCCATTACATATGCTAGCCGAGAGTTTATCAGATATTCTGGGCGATAGCTCATTACATATGCTGGCCGAGAGCTCATCTCATATGCTGGCCGAGAACTCATTACATCATTAAATATGCTGGCCGAGAGCTCATTACCTCATTATATATGCTGGCCGAGAGCTCCTTACATATGCTGACCGAGAGCTTATCACATATGCTGGCCGAGAGCTCATTACATCATTAAATATGCTGGCCGAGAGCTCATTACCTCATTATATATGCTGGCCGAGAGTTCATTACATATGCTGGCCGAGAGCTCATTACCTCATTATATATGCTGGCCGAGAGCTCATTACATCATTACATATGTTGGCCGAGAGCTCATTACATATGCTGGCCGAGAGCTCATTACACATGCTGGCTGAGAGCTCATTACATATGCCGGCCGAGAGCTCATTACATCATTGCATATGCTGGCCGAGAGCTCATTACATCATTGCATATGCTGGCCGAGAGCTCATTACACATGCTGGCTGAGAGCTCATTACATATATTGGCTAAGAGCTCATTACATTTGCCGGCCAAGAGCTCATTAAATATGCTGGCCAAGAGCTCATTACATATCCTGGTTTAGAGCTCATTACACATGCTGGGCGAGAGCTCAATATACGTGCTGGGCGAGAGCTCATCATTACATATGCTGCCTGAGAGCTCAATACATCATTACATATGCTGCCTGAGAGCTCAATACATCATTACATATGCTGGCTATGAGCTCATTGCATATGCTGGCCGAGAACTCATAAATCAATAAATATGCTGGCCGAGAGCTCATTACATATGCTGGTCGAGAGCTCATGACATATGCTGGCAGAGAGCTCATTACACATGCTGGCCGAGAGCTAATTACATGTGCTGGCTGAGGGCTCATTACATATGCTGGCATAGAGCCCATTACATATGCTGGCCGAGAGTTCATCAGATATTCTGGGCGATAGCTCATTACATATGCTGGCCGAGAACTCATTGCATATGCTGGCCGAGAACTCATTGCATATGCTGGCCGAGAGCTCCTTACATATGCTGACCGAGAGCTTATCACATATGCTGACCGAGAGCTCATTACATCATTAAATATGCTGGCCGAGAGCTCATTACCTCATTATATATGCTTGCCGAGAGTTCATTACATATGCTGGCCGAGAGCTCATTACCTCATTATATATGCTGGCCGAGAGCTCATTACATCATTACATATGTTGGCCGAGAGCTCATTACATATGCTGGCCGAGAGCTCATTACATCATTGCATATGCTGGCCGAGAGCTCATTACACATGCTGGTTGAGAGCTCATTACATATGCCGGCCGAGAGCTCATTACATCATTGCATATGCTGGCCGAGAGCTCATTACATCATTGCATATGCTGGCTGAGAGCTCATTACATATATTGGCTAAGAGCTCATTACATATGCCGGCCAAGAGCTCATTAAATATGCTGGCCAAGAGCTCATTACATATCCTGGTTTAGAGCTCATTACACATGCTGGGCGAGAGCTCAATATACGTGCTGCCTGAGAGCTCAATACATCATTACATATGCTGGCTGAGAGCTCATTACATATGCCGGCCGCGAGCTCATTACATATGCTGGCTGCGAGCTCATTACATATGCCGGCCGAGAGCTCATTACAAATGCTCGCTGAGAGCTCATTACATATGCTGGCCGCAAGCTCATTACATATGCCGGCCGAGAGCTCATTACATATGCCGGCCGAGAGCTCATTACATATGCCGGCCGAGAGCTCATTACATATCCTCGCTGAGAGCTCATTACATATGTTGGCCGCAAGCTCATTACATATGCTGGCTAGGCCCAATGGGAGTTGTAGTTCACAATATTTGCAAAGCCAATGGTTGCAGTCCCAACACACTGGTCACCTTCTGAACTCGAGCCCAGGCTCCTTCATGTCCAGTTGCCCTTGCACTGCCTCTGGGCTCCCCAGCTCTCGAGGGTCTGTATCTGCAAGCCTACAGTCCCTTCTCTCTGCACTTATGAGCCACCCACTGACTGCACTTGTGGGGCAGCTGCAGGTCCCCTTACCCGCACTTGTGCGATTTGAATGACACAATGCCTAGAAGGATCGTTATTCTGTACTCCCTTTGTTACCCCCTACTTGTCCTGTCGAGCCTAGAAAAACATGTGTACAGGCGCGTTATAAATGCCATTTCATATCATAAGATCTATAGTTTTCATGATGCAATCCCCGGCCCACGGATTCCTGGGCCTGGTGGTCTTCTGGGTAGGCTCCCCTCCACCTGGTGCACAGCACAGGGGGCAGTAGACTCTGCAAGCTGCCTTTTGCAGATCACTGGGCTGCTCCTACCCCACGCCCAGCAAAGGATGGGAGAGCAGAATTCCTGGCCACTGAGCACAGCAGGATATACAGTTGGTTTGACGCCAGTTCTGTGTTTTATTAATGGAAAAAACTAATACAAAATAAAGGGTCTGGTAAGGGGAGAAAAGGGACCTGGGTGTTAGGGATTAAATAATAGATAAGGGGGTGGACTTGGGTGGGGGACCTCCCCAAGTATAAAAAAAGTAAATGTTCAATTTCTTTTTCCGATGAAACATTTTTGTTAATAAACTGGCGGTAAAAGAACATAGAACCTACAGCAGAAGGCCACAAGGCCCTATGCCACTACCACAAAGCTTTGTCCAACAAGGCCCCAATGCCCCTGGGCTGATGTGCGCTTTAAAAATAGGAATAAATAAACAAGGTCAGTTTCAAGAATATCCTCACTGGCTATTATCTCACAGTGCCACTTGGCGAGCTGCCACTTGCCACCACCAGACAATGTTATGCTGCATCCATCGCAACATCTGGGGCTACGAGCAGACTCGCGCTAGCCACGCCAGCCACTCACAGTGCTACGATGATAGCTACAGAATGGCTGTATACAGCTGTAAAAGCTGGAACATGGCGCGAGTACCCAAGTATATGGTGGCATGCCTATAAACACGCCAAAACGTCTGCCTTTGTCAATGCTTGTCAACAGGGCTTCAGATGCAAGGACACACACTGCTTATAAATCAAGAGGCCAAAAGGCACTCCTGGTTAAAGCATTTATATTACACAGGTAGTACATTTAGAGGGAATCGTACCATTGCTGCGCCTCTAAAATACTGACTGCCCTTTTACTGCGCTGTCGGCATTTAAGAGAATGCCGACTCCCATTACTGCGGCCAAGTAGAGCAGGGGTTGCGTGGGTGTCTCCCGCTCTCATTACGGTAAGCAGGGGACAGGAAAAATAATTAATTATTTTTAGAAAAATGAACTAGCGCCGTCAGCACCACCCGCACATAAGTGGGAGGAACTGACGCCGCAAGGGTACAAGAGAGACGGCGGTGCACACAGAAGTGTGGCACGGTAAAGGTAAGTGGGGTTGCGGTTTGGATTATTGCATGGAAAAATTATCTGATCACTGCGTCGCACCGTAATTGGCATCAACATTTTCATCGGCGCAGTTACAGGCAGCGCAGCGATGACATAGATTCATTTAGAGATTCAGTCAAACGATTAACTAACAGAAGACGGCTTTGCAATAACACTCGCAATCAATGTTATGGAGGATTTGAAAAAAGCAATAAACAACCCCTTCTTCCTGCAATGGGATTGTAGAATAGGTCATTTCAGCTGAAAACCCACACATTCATAGAACCATTTAGAACTCGTCAGTGGGAGTTCACCTCCAGGTTAGAGCCACCCTGTAACGTACCGAGGGTATGCAAAGTAACGCTTGTTTTTTTGTTTCATGCCAGTAAATTGTGGTTGTCTTACATGGCACATCAATTTTATACATAACTTTGTCAACCCAGGACTAACAGGACTCAGCCATCACATAACACTTGCTGGCCTCTCAACAAACTAAGTCTGATGTTACTGCTTTACAGAGCTAGCTCAAAAAGATCCCAGTGGGATACGTTGTGGGTGGCGTGCGTTAGGATATGGGTGGGAATTGCTGTCAGTAGTTCTCAGTGCTTATTTGTTGTTACTAAACATCATGCTTATTCTTCCACATTTGATAGTTCTGTCCATTCAAAAAGGTGCTTCAAGACACACGCATAATGAAAATAAACAGTAGTATGTACTGCCACTAAATAAGTCATTCTGCAGCATGCAGATTGACCGAAGATATATTTGATACCTGACCAGCCTTCTAGCAAGTATGCAATCACCAATCATGCTTAAGTGCAAAAGCACTGCTAAGCAAAGTTCTGTTTTTCCCATTTTCTCTAAATAATACCAACAGCAAATGAGCCTGTTCTGTTTGCATGTATATGGGATACATTACTCATCATAATCGTATTTATGATGCTTGTATCTGCTTAAATTCACATACCATGCATAGGCCGATATCTAGTGGTAGGCGCAGAGTATTACATTTTTTGGTTTCGAAACTCAAAAAGAGACATTGACAGGGCATGCCAGTAATACTATTCCTACTGTGACGTCCACTGTATCCATGGTCCTTCATTTGTGAAGGTCCCTCCGATCGATTTGTTTCTGACATGAGGTAGCATGAAGTGTATCGCGAGTACAGATGTAATAAAGCAGAAAAAGCCAGAAAACATCTATGCACCTTCTACTCCACAGGGTAGGCGCATTTGAATCTAAGCAGATACAAGCATCAGAAATACGATTATGGTGAGTAATGTATCCCTTCTGAGGCGTGTGGATCTGCCTAGATCACATTGAGAAGGTGGTGGGTTGTGAGCAGATACAGCAGCAAATAGATGTTTTAGCACAGCTTGTCCCACCTGTGAATCTGCTTTAGAATGTGTGTCAATGCAGTAGGGCTGAGTGAAAGTGTGTATGGAACTCCATGTAGCTGCTTTGCAAATGGCGCCCAGCGGGATGTTTGTAATAAAAACAAAGTAGCTCCTGTACCCCCGGTAGAGTAAGCTCTTGGTATGATGGCAGAGATTTGTTTCATAGGGATTAGCAGAGCTGTATGCATTTCACTATCCATCTGGAGATGGTGTGTTTTTTAAAAATGTGATCACCATCCCTGCAAGGTTTTGAAAGAAAGTGGGTAGTTCAATGGACTGGTTAACATGGAACTTGGATATGAACTTATGTGAAAACCTAGGGTGTGTTCTAAGTACCAACTTGTCTTTGTGGATAACAAAGAAAGGGTTTTGCACTGACGAGGCTTGTAGTTCACAGACAGGGGAGTTGCTAGGTCTGGAAAAGACCCGGGGCTAAGCTGATGTCCGAACTGTTGGGACTGGGGGCTAGCTAGTCTTTTGGCTGTAGCTCCTGAGATTCTATCCGGGGCTACAACCAAAAGATCAGGGGCTATAGCCCCCTTAGCCCCCCCCCCTAGCAACGCCCCTGTTCACAGACTCTTCTTATGGAGGTGATGGCCACCAGAAAAGCAATTTTCTATGTTAGGTATTTAAGACTGGATTTGTGCATAGGCTCAAAAGGAGGACCTTTGAGCTTTGCGAGTATCACATTTAGATCACACCCTGGAGGCGGGTTTGAAATGGGGGAGTGAAGCATTTTTACTCCTTCCGTGAATGCCTCAATGACAGCGACTTTCCAACAGGACACCTTGTTTTGTGAAGTGGCGTACGTGGATAGAGCCACTAGGTGAACCTTGATGGAGTGGACTACTAGGCCAGAGTCTAGAAAGTGGAGCATGTAATGAAGAATGTGTGATGGAGTACATTCTATCGGGTTCACATTTTTTGACTTTCACCATATTACAAATCTTTTCCATTTGTAAGGTAACAATGTCTGGTGTTTGGTTTACATGCCTCCTTGAGGATTTCCATACACTTTTGAGGTAGTTTTAAAGGACTAAACTATAGGACTTCAGGAGCCAAGCTGGCAAGTTCATAGATTGAGCATGTGGGTGTAACGTTGTTCCCGTGTGTTGGGTGAGCATGTTGAAGGGGCACAGGAGTTTTATTGGACCGCACATCGCCACTTGGTACAGATGTGGAAACCAAGGTTGTCTGGCCCACAAAGGAGCAACCAGCTTTACAATTACTTGCACCTGGTGCATCTTGTGCACTATCCTGCTCAAGAGTGGTGTTGGGGGAAAAGCGTAAGCACATTTCCCCGACCAGCTCATCCATAGGGCGTTCCCCCTTGGACCTGGGTTGGGGAACCCAGGATGCAAAGTCTGGTCATTGTGTGTTTAGGCTTGTGGCGAACAAGTCCAAAGGAGGATAGCGCCAGAGGGAAAGGATATTGTCTAAAATGTTTCTGTTGAGCTGCCCCTCGTGCTCTTTGGATAAGGAATCGCTGCTTAGCGAGTCTGCTTGAGAATTGAGTTCCCCTGGAACGTGTTGAGATACTAGGACCATGTTTGCTTGAGTGCCCACTTCCAAATTCTTTGGACTAGACTGGACAGACTAGGAGGGTCTGCGCTTCCCTGCTTGTTTATGTAAAAACATGGCAGTGGTGCTGTCTGTGAGGACTTGTACTGTTAGACCGGTTACATGCACTAGGAAGGTTTGTAGGGCTTTGAGCACTGCTAGCAGCACCAAAAGGTTTGTGTTTCTTGGCTGTGATCTGCTTCCACAGGCCGTGCGCTGTTTGGTGAAGGTAATGGGCTCCCCATCCAGAGAGTGATGCGTCTGTTGTAACAATTGCTTGCACTGTAGAATTGTGAAATGGTTTTCCCTTTAACAGATTTTCCTTTGTCCACCATCGTAGCACTTGAACTAGGGTTAGCGAAACAACCACTAGATCGTCCCACTGACCGCTTGCCTGAGACAACTGTTTCCCTAATCACTCTTGCACTGGGCGCATGCGCAACCGTGCATGTGGCACCAGGTAGATGCATGAAGCCATCAGCCCGAGCAAGTGGATTGCATTGCGTCGGTTATTTGGCGACCGGTAGATACTGAGGTATTTGCAACAGTATTTTTTATACTCTTTCGTTGGAAGGGACGGCCAGTGTGAGGAACTCATGGTGGCAACAGTAAAGACAGACACAAGTGATCAGAGTTCAAGGGTGTTTATTAAACTGTATGCCGGTTGGAAAAAATTACTAATTTAAACCTAAATCTAAGATGGGAGCAAGTGTCGACCATCAAATGAAAATTAGGCAGTCCTATAAATAAAAAGGGCCTATACTAAGAAATCTATTGCCAAACCTTACAACTAATACTAAAAGGGTGTAGGATGGTCCTCAAGAAAAGAAAGAAGTAGCTTGGATCTCCCTTCCCCACGTTTTGTACATGGGGTAAGATGGGATCTTGGAGCACAGCACACAATTGAACTTTCCCAGCACGAGACGACAGTTCCACTTGCAACTATCAGGACCGTCGATGGCCAAGTCTCGTTTCTCTTGAGAGTCTCTTGCCTTCGAGGCCCTGATGTATTCAACAACACAACAAAAGTTCCTTCAACAAAATGAAAGTGTGTTTCTTGGTTTCACTTTGGATGAGGATTGTTCACCCTCTGGGTTCACCTCTTCCGGGGGCTGACCCTTCTTTACTTTCGGATTCCCTTCTCTGGGTTCACTACGGCTTTTCCTTTGCTCACAAATCTTAATGTCTTTTTAAACAGTTCCAGTGGACATCCCTCGGCCGGGTTCACTCTTGTCAACACACTGTTTCCTGAGACTTTAGACTCTGCCCCCTTCTCGTCAGCATCCCTGTTCTGGGTTTTCACTTGCCAACTTCACATTCACATTTGTTTGCGGGATTCACTTCCCTTGCTTTCTCAAGTTCGTAGATCAAAGACTTGCGACTGTACAGGGATTTTGCTTGACCTCCTTAATGACCACTTTGACCTAACTTGGCGGCTCTCCTACACCTTATGGTTTCTGTAGTTTCATTCACATGGGGATTGACCAGTCTCTCGAATTAGCACCCACATGGTGCCAGTTCCCTCTGCAGCTGTTCTCCCCTCAACACTTTTATAGTTCTTTTGAACTTAGTTTATTTTGCCACTTTGTGTCTTTCATCCACTACAGCCTGGCTCTTATCGGCTGTCACCTGGACTCACCAGCTGTGATGAACTGCTTAGATTTCTTCTTTGCTAGAGTCAAGGCCGGTACTACGGTAGCAGGAGGTTCCCTCAATCCCTCTTATCAGAGTTGACATGCTCTGTGGACCAATTACACCTGTTGAACAACACTTGGTCTATTGTCCTCGGTCTTGAGATTCCCTCTATTGATGTTTTGCGGGTCTGCATTGGAAAGGGCTAGGTCATGTCTCTCCTTGCCAGCCTCTCGATATTCACTGCCTTTCTCCACCTGTTGAACTGTCGGACCTGGATAGCTGTCTCGTCGTGCGGTTTGCATTGCTCGTGCTGTGCTCTCTTGCTCGCCTTTTATCCCTTTGGGGAAGGAAAAGGGCCATCAGGTGTGTGTGATTCTGATCAATTGCCTGACTTTTGTATTGGTACATGGCAGGTAAACAGCTCTAGTGTTGGTCTGTTCTCCGGTGTGTCGTGTAAAAGTGTTAGTGTCGGAAAAGTGGGGGCGGTGGTTCTGGATGTCTTACGTGGTAGGATGGGGACAAGGTGTTGAAGGAAAGGGGATACTGCCTCACACCCATCGGTGTCCCACTGCCACTCCCCGAGGACCACCCATCCAGGTGATCCTCCCTCACTGGTCCACCCCCAGGAACTGGATCCAATAGCAATGGCCGTTTCCTGTAGCGCTGTCATGCTTGACATACGTGTTTGCAGGGTGCAAGTCTAGTACAGGGTGCATCGTTAGGTCTTTCTTTGGCACAAGGAAGTACATTGAATAAATACCCTTGTTTACCTGGTTTGCCAAGACAATTTCTATGGCATCCTTTAGTAGCAGTGCTTTGATCTCTTCCATCAGCAGAAGGCGCTGTTCCTCCTCCGTTGTTTGTCTTGTCAGGTGGTTAGGTGGTGTTTGTATAAGTTCTAAGAAATAGCCTCTCGCCGCACACTTGTCTTACGTGATCCCTCCCATGCGTGGGTTAACTGAGAAACGCAACCTCCTACTGGAGAGTCATGGGAGGGGACCTGTAGCGGGAATAGTGGCGGCTGGTGAATTTGTTTCAATGGGAGGGCGTGAAATATTTCTCATGAATCTGTGAGAGCGACGAGCATAGCAACGGAGCCCTAGCCAACCAAGATGGATTTGGTGGTAGGGTCCGAATGAGAATTTTTTTAATAATGAGTTAAATTAGAGCATTTTGAAAGCACACATTTTGGGGTAAAATTGGGTAAAACACCATACAAGTTACAGCTTTTTTGTAAAAACCAATAGATGCCAGCTCACCAACAATGCACAGAAGCATTTTATTGATGCCTTTACCCACAATAAATGCCAGTGTAAGAAGACAAGCCCATGCTGGCACAAAAACACTCGTGTTGGCTTTACCAAAAATACACTAATAACACTGTAAGAAAACACGTCCATGATGTCTGGGCCAACATATGCAAGTAGCCTCAGGCAACGTAAAGTGGGATTGCGGCCTGCTGCACAACAGTCATATGTGATTAGTCTGTAATGCCAGTAATGCATGTCAATGCTGGCTCTGCCCACACATGCCAGTATTCCCACAGAAAACATTATTTCGTCTTAATCTCTAATGTAATAATGTCAATGTCAGGAATACTTGGCATCTAGTTGTGCCAGTGGATCCATGTAGCTCTTAATGCCATAGCTGTCCAACAGTTCACAGATATAGCTATTGTTTCTAAGTAATTGTAATCTGGAGAGCAGAGAGCAGAGGAAGGATAAGTGCTGGACATAGCCTTGTGTGTTGTACTACTTGATGCAACATTCTCTGAAAAACATTATGTTTCCAAACTCAGCATTGCTTACTTGGACCAGCACTTCCACGAGAGCAGTGCAAGCACTTCCACGAGAGCAGTGCAAGCACTTCCACGAGAGCAGTGCAAGCACTTCCACGAGAGCAGTGCAAGCACTTCCACGAGAGGAATGCAAGCACTTCCAGGTGAGGAATGCAAGCACTTCCACGAGAGCAGTGCAAGCACTTCCACGAGAGCAATGCAAGCACTTCCAGGAGAGCAATGCAAGCACTTCCAGGAGAGCAATGCAAGCACTTCCAGGAGAGCAATGCAAGCACTTCCAGGAGAGCAATGCAAGCACTTCCAGGAGAGCAATGCAAGCACTTCCACGAGAGGAATGCAAGCACTTCCACGAGAGCAATGCAAGCACTTCCAGGAGAGCAATGCAAGCACTTCCAGGAGAGCAGTGCAAGCACTTCCAGGAGAGCAATGCAAGCACTTCCAGGAGAGCAATGCAAGTACTTCCAGGAGAGCAATGCAAGCACTTCCACGAGAGGAATGCAAGCACTTCCAGGAGAGGAATGCAAGCACTTCCAGGAGAGCAATGCAAGCACTTCCACGAGAGCAGTGCAAGCACTTCCACGAGAGCAGTGCAAGCACTTCCACGAGAGGAATGCAATCACTTCCAGGAGAGGAATGCAAGCACTTCCACGAGAGCAATGCAAGCACTTCCACGAGAGCAATGCAAGTACTTCCAGGAGAGCAATGCAAGCACTTCCAGGAGAGCAATGCAAGCACTTCCACGAGACCAGTGCAAGCACTTCCAGGAGAGCAATGCAAGCACTTCCAGGAGAGCAATGCAAGTACTTCCAGGAGAGCAATGCAAGCACTTCCACGAGAGCAATGCCCTTTCGAAGACTGCCCTCTGAATGGTGCTTAGAACAGGCTACATAAAAAGAGAACTCCCTGTGGCTTATTGTTGCAGTCCCCAATACCAGAATCACACGGATGGCAGCAGAAGGCAATGGCGCTTCCAACTATACAAATGTCCCCGTGGTCACCAGGCTGTATGAATGATTATTTATAGGGTGCATAGCTATTTAGGTATCAGTTTCTCTTTGTGGGCATTTTTCAACATGCATGCACAACGTGGGAGTGTAATGAAAAGCTCACCATGGCTGTGTGCATTAAGTGCTGACCTGTGTATCAAAATGCAGTGCTGTGCTGAGTGGGAGGTCAGTGAAAGAAGCAATAACCAGCTGCAGGAATGTTTGCCAGCCTGCTCGTTTCTTACCAAAAATAAACATGCAGTGCCCCACTGGCTAGTTTCATATAGTTGGCGGGGACGTGCATGTTTTTTTTGTAAGAAACAAGCAGGCTGTCAAACATTCCCATTGAATTCCACATATCGGACTAATATCATTATAAAACATAGCAATGCTTTTAAAAAGTTTCACATGCATACTCAGTACTCAGTGCCCTCAATCACACATTGCCCAGGACACTTTCAGGAGGGCCCTGTGGCTGGGAGAAACAGCAACTGCGGGGAAAAGTCCTGGGTCACTCTGAAATGTCCCCAATTCGACACCCATGGCAACTCCCGCTCCTCATCCTCTCCCCTGGCCCCCCTTCCATCCCATCTTCTGGTAGGTATGCTAGTGCTTTGGAGTGTGGTTTTCGTGAAACAACAACCCCTGGTGTACACTGTGCTCCTATGTGAGCAGACCTATGGCATCCAGGGGTCATAACCTTTTAAACAAAATGTGTATTTAGATTAGGTCACGTTGTTCGCCACAAGATGTAAGAAGGATGCTCCTTTAGAATAATTAGCATCATCATAATACGTGAATATCCCTATATTTAACCAATATCTACCTGCATGAGTGTACACTGTAAGAGGATTCAAACCAGCACTACAGCTAAGTCAATGCCTAGTCTGGGATACGGAATGGAAACCCTTATTGATATATCTTTATGTCCAGTTCATGCGTTCTGGATGACTACCCCTATATAACACCCCTCTGTTGGAATCCCCCTGACCCCACTGAGCCAAGAAGTAGTTCTGTTTTGCAAGTTAAAAGGTTTATTTGAGAATTTAAACAATATAGATATATATCACACTTTATAATAAATTAATAATTGGATATCACACTTAATCTGATCAGTAATCAATAATGGATAGTCTGGCACTAGCACACTTGTGAATAGGAACAGAAGAATAAGGTGGTAGAGAATGCTTCATATAAGTTCAGATGGATGCAATGTTGAATGAAATACAATACAGAAAATACTCAATATGATTTCAACAAAACAATGTAATCACTTTTCTCTGGCAAGGCACTCCCCCCCCTTTGATGCAATGCAAGGAAATGGAAGGAAAGCACACAGTTCTCAGAAATGCAATCAAATGTAATTCAGTTCACCCCAGCAAGCTTAGACTACAGAAGTTTGAAACACAGGCCAAAAATGCTTTTATATGTGCTGGCAATGAAGTGAAAAATATGCTAAATTGCTTTTTATTCCCTCTAGAGGTTCAGGGTGAGTGGTATCTAGTTAATATTAGTCCAGGCTCACTCTAGCAATGATTCAGGGAGGGTTCTTTAAGAGGCAAACGATTTTTTAGCAAGGAAGCTGCTGTTTTCACACGTGGAGAAATTTGCAAATCGTGGCAAATTCGCGAGTGCGTTTTTCGCGATTGCGGCGAAACTGTAGGGAATAGGAATGCGTTTCTAGGTTCGTTGAAAAGCCAAGATTCTAAGCTTTCAGAGGAAAGTTAAACCAAGTTCCTAGCCTAAACGGTTACGGAGTTATGAACAATTAAATAAAGGTAGTTTTTCGGATTTGAAATGTTAAAAGTTCAAAGCGACAGGTTACAGCTTGCAAGACAAGTGACAGCTTTGCAAATGACAGGTGACAGTTAGGAGGCAGTTCTACTTAGAGTAAAATAGCTTGGATTAGATTATTTTAACTAAGAGATTGGTTCTGCACAGTTCTACTAGGTACTCACAATATATTTTAAAATAGAATGGGCCTCGCCACGGATCTGGTCAGGTTTTGGACTGGACTCCGGTTCAGCTCTCTGGTTCTGCTAACAGTGGTCTGGGTCAGCTCTACTCTGCTGGTCTGGTCTGGGTCTCTGAAGGTGGATAGATTGAAGTCTCTATGTTGGCTCTCTGGAGGTTTGATGGAGGTAAAGTATGGATTTTTCCGGCAGAGCGTCCCGCAGCAGATGGAAATGAAAATCCCTTTCTGTCCTGACTGTCTGCTTTTATCTGTTTTTAAAATGGGTGGAGAGGCTAGCTTACTAGACCCTACCCCTCTCCACTTGTCATTGGCCACTTCCTCTTCTTCCCCTTGATTGGGGGAATGAAATGGAGTGTCATCATGATGAGGTCTGTTTATGATACAGAGAACCCACCCCTGTCAACTTTACACACAATCTATATTTGACCTAAAAACATATTTGCACAGGTACACATTTGTTTAAAATTACATGCACCCATCACATTTCACAGGAGGTATACCCTGTCCAAATCTGCTCTTCCTGGGGGCTTGCATTCAGAAATGGCAACATTTGCACTTTTTAACTGATTTTGCAATTTCGGACATCAACCCAAATTTACACACATGTGCGCAAGGAGTATGGACATTAATTGATGAAGTGTCAGATTTTTAACATGCATACATTTTAAGTAATACCCTCTTAACTGCTAGCTTGCCCCCAGATCATACCACCGGTTCTAAAAACCTCTTAAAATGTGGGCAGAAAAATCACAAGAATTATGGTATCATTTATAAAAATGTTCACAAGTCCGCTCTATGAATGATCCATCTTTTTAGAGTTATGTTCTGGCCCCAAAGGGGTGTGGTTTCCCAGGTCACATGGTGTAGAAACCAGTTTGTCCAGTTTCTGCCAAGCTCAGAGGCCCTGCCCCTCCCAGCTCCTGCCAAGAGGAAGCTGTTTTACGGTCCCCCAATAAACCCTCTGCCTGGGCCCTGGAAGGCCCATTGTTCAACTCCCTGTAGCTGCTCCACCCCTAATCTAATCAGAGAGGCGACAACTCCTTTTGGCCAGGGGAAGAGTGGCTGAGCAGGTTTTTAACTCCTGTGGGGGTAGATGTCAGGCAGAATTCAGTTTCTCAAGCCAGGTTTCAGATAAAATGTCACTTTTTGTTCCCCAGTTTAAGTCAAGACAATTTTTACATATGCAGCTAGAATGCTGATTCTAAGTTCAAAACTATGACATTTAAACAATTGCAACCTATGTGACACTCAAAAGTAGGTCACTCATTTAATTTAAACATTTCGATTTTGGTGGTTTTAATCCAGTTTCAGTTAGGCTGCTGACATGCATAGCTCAGCCAGTTTTGTGATGAACATTGTTTTAGGCTCATCCTCTTTCCAGATTTTGTATGCCCACAAGACTTTATTCTGTCAGATGTCCGCTGGTGTTCAGTGAGATTTTTGGATGTGTTGCAAATAGGCATTTTGAGCTGGCATTCAGAGAAACAAAAGGTGATTTTAAAGTGCGGTTTTTCCTTTGGCACACATTTCACTCATGGCACCCCGGCCCATCCTGCTCGCACTGGTGGGTGGCAAGTTAGGCAACCATTTTAGTGTGCACAACTGTGCGGTTTTCATAGATTCTGGCGCACATGTGGGCTTGTTCGGCCATCTTGGATTTCCTAAGCCCACAGCACCAAATGTTGTAGCATAATAGTCCAAATGTGGGTCAGAACACCCAACAACACAGTAAGTAATGTATTTATTAAAATCCACAACATACTTTATTTTGATTGTAAAATAGTTTGTTTTAAACCTTATACATTCAACAATAAAAACACATTCATTACATTTCAAGAAATAAGACGAAAAAAGATCTGAGTTATACAAAAATAGATATAACAAATTCTAAAAATAAGAAAAGAAAATAGTAAAAAATGCATAAATAATTACATAGATTTAAAATTTCTTTAAGATCTACCAATTCATTTCAATCTATGATATTAGCTTTTTTCAAGTATTACAAAATTCTAATGAGCAGCATTGATGGTCTACCTTGTAGCATATATAACCACACATTCTCATTGTCAAAGTGTTCATTAGAGTGCACAAAGCAGCTGAAGCGGTCTTTTTGAATTCTCTGGAGTGATGGGCAGAATATCATTAGATGTTTTAGGGATTCATTGGGATGCTGGCAAAATCTGCAAAGTGCATTTTCTCGTCAGCCTCTAATATATAGGACTTCTCCCGTATGAGGCAAATTAAAATGAAATTGCATGCAGGATTCACAAAAGCGCCTATCAGAGCATTTCCTTAAGTAAAAAGCCAATGCTCCCCTTGTTTTGCATTCTAGGCCGATTTCCTTTGTTAATTTATATCTTCCTCTTTCGTCACAAGTATTCTGCCAATCTGTATCTAAAACCTTTCTTTTTGCTTTCTCTGGAAAAAGACACAACATTTCGGTTGATAGATCAAATGTGTCCATTAATTGGTGACATTGTTGGGAGAAAGAATTTGTGTTCCAATGGCAGCATACAGGGAGTCACAGAAATGTATCATTAGTTTGCGATATAGGAGCAACTTCCTCATCTGTACCAGTGTCGAATAGAATTCAATCCTAATTCAATCCTAATTCGAAACAGAGAATACATTGCGGGACACAGGCAGGAAGAGATAGTACCATCTTCCAAATGTTTCTTCCAGTTTGTTTAGCTTCATTTTACCTAATTGGTTATGGATTTCTAATCTATATATTAAGGTTGGAACAATTTTGCTGGTATAGAATTGTATGAGTGGTTGATGAGAGAATCCGCAACATTTTTGTTTGCTATAATTCATTTGTCCAATGTATTGGGTCCCTCTTGCCCAGAGGTCTCCCTTCCTAATCTTAGATTCTGCGGGTCTGAGAAGATTGAATCCAAGATATTTGATTCATGGGGTGACTGCTATGGCCGACAGATCGATTTTCCAGCTGAGGGTGCACTCTTCAATTTTTTCACAGTGTATCATAATATGTTTGACTTGGATGAATTGATTGACAAGCAATTCGATTTTGCATATTCTGAAAAACTGTTGAATAATCTTTGTAGACCAAGTGGGGTTCTTTCTAGCAGCAGAATATCATCTGCGTACGTGACCCACATGCTATGTTCTCCTGCTATTTTTGGGGCGATGAATGATGCTTTCTCAAGAGCGTCACCCACATCTGAAAGATATAAATTGAAGAGGCAGGCAGCGAGGATACACCCCTGCATCACTACTCCGTCTGTTTTGATAAGCCTGGATACTTTGCCGTTTGCTGCTAACCGCACTCTCACCTGGGCGTCATTGTGAACATTGGATTAGCATGTAGAGTATTTGAGGTGGAATTCCCCAGGCAAGTAACTTTGCCCATAACCTTGCTCTATCTACCTTGTCGAATGCCCGACTAAGTTCGATACTAGCTACATATAGTGTATGGACTGAATGTACAACGCACTGGCATTTGTCCCCGGTACCTTTTCCAAAGCCAGTTTGGTATCGGGTGAGTCTTCCTGACAAGGCCGCCCATTCAGCTAGATTCTTCAGTACACATTGAGAGAATATATTACTCTCTGCATCGAGAAGTGTGATGGGGCAATAACTCACGGGATGCAGTCTGCTGCCCTTTTTTATCGATGGGAACGATGACTGAGGAGGACCACGAGTTAGGGAAGGCCTTCTGTCTAGTATATTTTTAAATAGAGTGTGAAGGACACTCACCCACATTTCTGGGTTATTTGTCAGGACGGTCCCGGGAGGATAGCTCAGGGGGAACTTGCTCGCCTTGGAAGCAAGACGGCAGGAAACAACAAAGGTCCGATCCCCAGGTCCGCGCTTAGATACCTCTGGGTATTAAGCGCGTTATGAATAAACTATCATATAATATCAGGACTAGGTTACATAGAACGTTAGGTCCTGGAGCTCGAGAATTCAAAGAGGATTTTATGGTTTATATAATGTCTCGGGTCATATCTATGTTCCAGGATGGATCAATGTTTGGATTTTGGAAATTGGCGCCTACATTTTTGTACGATTCTGTGCGTACACCATGCATCCTCTGAGATGGGGTTATCATCTCAGTGGGCATATGTCCAGTATTTGTGTTCACTAAGTTCCAAAAGTTCTTACTGATTTTTTTAGCCATGGCACTTGACATATTTTCTCCATCTCTTTGCATTAAGAGAGGATTGTGGCTTTTAATCCAGTTTTTTATGATTGTTTTTCTTTTCGTATTTGTTCATTTTTTCCATTAGTTTTGAGTGACGCTTGTCTTAGAGTCCTAATTGTTTTACACATGAGGGTCTTCCTTTCTTGAATTTATTCTATATATATATATATATGAGGCCGTTTGGAGTACAATTTGATTGAATTAATATATAGGGCAGACTCAAGGGCACAACCTACTTAGCTGAAGCAAGAAAGAAATGGCGTGTTTACATAAGGGGTTGTAGGGAGCTTTCATTTCTTGAGTTTTCTTGCTGCTAAAAGAAAAGGGAAGTGCATAATTGGAGTGTCTGTGCATGGCATTTTCTGGGTAAGAGCCCAGGCATGAAAGATATGCGTATTGCTCACATCAGGCTAACATGTGCACACGTTCAAACACTTGCGCTCACCAATACAGACACAACTCTTTCCTGGTACACAATCACACATACTTTTTTTATACATTACATAATGGCATAAACCGTTTTCCTAACCTGCTCACTAACGCTGCCTCTGCTACCGAACCCCCATGCTATGTGACGACCCGGATGGCCTTCCTCTGGCATGGGGCCTCAGCAGATCACTGGCAGGATTCTTCTGTCAATCAGTAGTTTCATTAAATTATGACGTTTATGTAGTGAAATAGAGCCAGCAAAGCCAAACCTCAGATGCCCGGCCAGCCTCCTCATTGACTGACCAAGTAATTTAGCATAGAGCCTCGAGCTCTCTGAGCACGAAAGAAATGGAAACGTGCTTGGAGCCGGACGCACCCTGCGAAAGCATTGTGCCCTCACTGCTGTGCTGTCACTAGCCAGTAGCCACCCCATGATGGTGCTGTGCCTGACAAAAGTAGGCAGCAGCACTGCAAAGTCAAGAAAAGATGTCAATGTTGACCTTTTTTAAAGAATGCTGCATATTACATCTCATCTCTGAGAAGCTAGCCATTCTGGCAATGGGGGCTTCACCCCTGTTCCCAGCCATAGCAGCCACCACTGAGCAGGTGGTCATTGATTTGGTTGGGTGGAGCCTCCTCTGTAGGGGAGGAGGATCTGACGCTACTTCTGGACCTTCTGTGCTCCCTTTGAACATTCTGCTGGGAGTGATGCCCCTGCGAGGAACCCCAGGATGGATTTTACCAGCCCTGGTTGTAGTTGGAAGAATGCTGAACGGCGTGTGTTAAACCCATCTTTCTGCACAAAGGGTTTGTTTGTGAGTTGTCTGAGGGATTTGAGGGTGTAATACACCTCTTTAGCACTCTTCAGTGTGTCCTCAACCGCTTTCCCAAATAAGGCTTTAGACTCAATTGGCATATTCAAAAGGATGGCTTTGGTTCCCAGCTCGAGACCTGATTGTCATAACCATGCATGGTGTTTGATGAGGTTACACTCCTCTACTATCCGGCCGGCATTGTCTGCTGCATCCAGATTGTTTCACACGATGCAGCTTGCCACCTGTTTATCTTCAGCTATTTGTAAAAGCTGTGTCTTTAGGGGCTCTGGGACCAATCCTATCTGTTGTGATAGGTCGTCCCACTTAATTATAAATTGCCACTAGCGTATTGTTGTTAGCTAGCCTCACTTGGTAAGCGCCCAAGGGAGATACTTTCCTGCCTAGGGTGTAAATCTTCTGCTTTCCTTGTCTGGAGGGGTGTCACCCGAGTATAAAGGTGCGTCCGCTCTTTTCCTTGTGGTGGTCACTATGAGAGTCAGGCTTTAGCTGCCCCCTGATATACAATAGGTCTGACATCTTTTCAATGTGAGGGTTGACTGCCCTTGTCAGATTGGGGGTAAGTAGAGAAGGCTGAATTCGCCTTTGGACACGTTGGAGCAGTGGAATGAACTGTGCTGCAGATCTCTTATCCCAGAGGATGTCCTCTACGAAGTCTTTATCGACTTGTGCCTGGTAAAGTGTTCTGCAGCTTTTAAAAGCAGATCATTATACTGCAGCTGGTTGTCTACACTGGTTGTTCAGTATGGTCTGGGGATTGATGATGTATATATACACATCATCGTCGTCATAGTATTAATCTGTATCCTCCATGTCCCCTTGGTCTACTAATGAGCCAGGGTATTGGGAACCTCGAGTGTTCCAATAGTATAGGTCATCAGACACCTCTTGATGGGTAGATGTAATAGGTTGTGTTAGGTCCAGTCAGGCTCTTTTGGCGTTGGGCTGCTTGTTTAGTTGCATCATCTTTAGGGGGCCCCTGGAGGTTGGCAAGTTGATCTGGGTGTTGATGCAAAAAAAAAAAAAAAAATCAACAAAACTAGACATTCTTGTCATAACCCTATCAAACTGTTCCAGGGTCCATTGGGATGAGCTTGGTAACACTGTGGGAGCAGGTGCAGGCAAAGGCTCTGGAGCAGGGGGCTGGTTGTGGTGCATTGCCCCTGAAAGGGTCTCCCTAGAGGCAGAGTACTCCTTCTCTCTTGAAACCTGTGATTTTGAGGGTAGGCCCATTAAAGATTTTGAGTTTGTTGACGTCTTTGCTTTGAGGAGAGTGTCAGAGACATGTTTTTTAATGAGTTCTCTCATCTTTTAATTTTTAGCGGGGCCCGTCGACGCATGTTCACCGGAACCCAAGGACTTTCCTGATTTGCTTGCGGTCTCGGAAACAGACTTTGGCATCTGCTTCGGGGGCCTGTCATGTGGCGAACGCAATGGCCCAGAGGACAGGGATTTATTTTGGACCTTCCCTTCGAGACAGCGTGTGGCTTATCAGTCGACCACGCTGTCGACTGTCAGCCATGGGGGGTGTGTTTAGTGTGGCATGCAGTGAGAGTGCCTTAGCTGGCAGGAGTCATCTCTAACAGAACCGCCGTCTTGCCTGTTGGAGTCGGGGGCTCGCACCCAGGAATCCATCGGGTCCCGATCACCCTCTGTGTCACATAGGACACTGATGCTGCCATCGCTTGAGACTCCCTCAACGTCCATGGCGACCTCGGCCTGCATGGCGTGGTGGCCCCAGCGTTTAGTTTTCTGGTCCTTTAAATCTTTGCCCGAAACAGTCTGCAGGACTTGCACTGTTTTTTGGAATGATCGCTAGGGAGGCAAAGGTTACACACACTGTGTGAATCCTTCCAGGGAAACTTCCCATTACAGGGAGAACAGAATTTAAATGGGTGTGTTTTCCATAGTATGGAAAGATGGCAGCCTGGCGGGATAAAAGGGAGTATAGGGGAATAGGCATTCTCTAAATGCGGTGGATTATGATCTCCCCCCCACTCTCCCTACTGTATATGGCTCGGTTCATTGGGGCCTCGGTAGGCCGCAGACAAAGTTTGGTGACGCGGGTCGGTGTCATCGGTGAGTGGTCTTATCTTCAAAAGCCATCACCAGAGATCTTGCGGTTTACGGTCATCAAAAGGACAAAAAGAAAGTCTTACTTGAAACTTTGTATAAGTATTAATTTATGTATTTATTTCTTTATTGGTCACTTGTTAGGCCCTTATACAATTAGCAAAACTGTTTCAAAGAGCCCACAGGGCAAAAGGGTGGGGACACGCAAAGGTATACAATAAATTACAGCAAAGATAAATAATTGAATTAATAAATACAAACAAATCAGAAGAATAATAGGGAGGGGAGACAAACCGACTATGCCTTGTGAATGTTCAGACCGTGCAAGTGCAGAGGGAGAAGAGTAAGGGATAGGTGCTGTAATGCTCATGGAGAAGTGTTCAGGGTGAAGTGCTAAGAAGAGAAAATGTAAGTGCAAACTCCAGTGGAGAGGGTGAGTCTAAGCAAGTGCAGTAAATAGACAGAGCAAGCGCAGCAAATAGACAGTAATTGCATTAGCCAGAAGAATGAACTCTGCAACTTGCGTCCGACAATGATGGCGGAGAAATAAAATCAAAGGGACCTCGACGCGTGTTGGACCATGAGAGTAAAGTGGACATCACACTAGGGATAGTATTACTGGCACGCCCTGTCGACATCCCTTTTCGAGTTTCAAAAACAAAAAATGTAATACTCTGCGGCTACCACTAGATGTCAGCCTATGCATAGCATGTGATCTAACCAGATCCACGAGCCTCAGAAATAAATATGTATATGTATATATAATACATTACTTACCATAATTGTAATTCTGATCCTTGTATCTGCTTAAATTGACATGCTGTGCATAGGCCGACATCTAGTGTTAGGTGCACAGTATTGCATTCTTTTTTCAAACTTCGAAAATGGACGTCGACTGGGCGGGTTTCTAATACCATCGCTGTGTGACGTGTATTGTACCCATGATCCTTCAGACGTCAAGGTCCCTCTGTTTTGTTTCTGACAAGAGGGAGCATGAAGTGAATGAGTGAGTACAGAAAATAAAGAAAGGTGCAAGACGTCTATATATCTTCATCTCCAAGAGGGGAGGAAGGGCAGTCACATGGGAATCTAAGCAGATACAGGCATCAGAAATATGATTACGGTAAGTAATGTATGTCTTCTGAGGCTTGTAGCTCTGCTTAGAATCACATGCTGTGCATAGACTAGGGAGCAGTACCAGGAGAAGGTGGTGGGCTGTTTGAAGGTACAACAGGAAAAATATGTTTAAACACCATCCAACACATCTGTGAATCACTCTTAGAATGTGTACATAAGCAGTAATGCTGTGTAAAGGTGTCAATGGAACTCCAGGTAGCTGCTTTGCAAATGGAATCTAAAAGGTACATTTGCAATGAAAGGAAAAGTAGCTCCTGTGCCTCGAGTAGAGTGTGCTCTAGGCATAAAGGGTAACATTCTTTTTGAAAGAGAATAACACATCTGGATGCATTTTGCAATCAATTTTGAAATAGTCAACTTTGAGACAGGATCCCCTTCTCTTCCAGTGGCTACGGAAACAAAATATTAGTCTGTTTCCTGTAGTGGTTTTGTTTTATTGAGTAATACATCTTAGCTCTCCCAACATCTAATATATGGAGGCTTCTTTCTGCTGAATCTGTAGGGTTTTGGAAGAAAGCTGGACGTTCTATACACCGATTTACCTGGAACTTTCAGATGAATCTAGGAGAGAAGCGTGGATGAGTGCACAAAACCACATTATCTTTGTGAATGGTGACAAATGGGTCTTGAACCGAGAGAGCCTGCAGTTCACTTAGCCTCCTTATAAATGTTATAGCAACAGGAAAAGCAGTCTTATAAGCTTAGTAATAACTACATTCAAGTGCCATCTGGGAGCTGGATTTGAAATTGGAGGGAGTCATCTTTTCACACGTTCCATAAAGGCTTTGAGGACAGGATTTTCCTCCAAGAAACTTTATTTTGCGAGGTGGTGTAAGCAGAAAGAGCAGCCAGATGCACCCACAGTGAATTAAAGACTAGTCCTGAGTCTAATAGGTAAAGAAGATATAGGACATTGTGAGAAGGTGTGCAGTCAATAGGATTGATGCTATGTGATCTACACCAAATTACAAAACATTTCCATTTGGTAAAATAACAGTGTCTGGTATTAGGTTTGCATGCTTCTTTAAGAAAGCCCATATATCTTTTAAGCAGATCTAAATGCCCACATTCTGTGAATTTCTGGAGCCAAGCTTCTAAATTCAGTGTTTGAGGACATGGATGTAGTGTTGAGCCCCGATTCCGGGGCAGCATGTTGAACGGGCATGGAAGTTTGACTGGAGGACCAAGACATTCTCATTAGGAGTGAAATCCATGTTTGCTGGGCCCACATCAGAGCTATTAGGATAAGTTTGACTTGTTCTTGGTGCCTCTTGTGTACTATCCTGTTGAGGAGAGGAGTCGGTAGAAGAGCGTAGGCAAATCTCCCTGACCAATTCATCCACAGGGCGTTCCCCTTGAATCTTGTCTGGGTATACCTGGCGGCAAAGTATGGGCATTGCCCATTCTCCATTGTTGCAAAAGAGATCTATATGTGGATGACCCCATTCTGTGAAGACGTTGTGTAAAAGATCTGCGTGCAACTCCCATTCGTATTTGACGGTAAGTTGTACATTTCTGCTGAGAACATCTGCCAGAAGATGGGGTTCCCCAGGGACATGTTGGGACAGGAGGAACATATATATGAGATGATATGGCATTTATAACGCGCCTATACACAAGTGTTTCAGTGCCCAATACCATTTATTTTGGGCTAGTTTGGACAGACCCGCTGAATGTGTCCCACCTTGTTTACATAAGACATGGTTGTACTGCGGTCTGTTAGGACTAGAACGGTCTTATCTTGCACCTGGTTCTGGAAAGCTTTGAACACTGCTAGATGCTCTAACAGGTTGGTGTGCTTGCCTGCTAGTGCCAGAGTCTGCATGCCATGCACTGTATGAGGGAGATAATGGCCTCCCCACCCAGATAGGGAAGCATCTGTGGTAAGAGTGGCCTCAATTGCCGGTGTGGTGAATGATTTCCACTTGAGAAGGTTTTACCTTGACCACCATCACAGGGACAGTACTAGAGACTGTGAGACAGCCACTAGATTGTCCCATTGACCGCTTGCCTGAGATCGTTGTCTTGCGAGCCACTCTTGCATTGGGCGCATGCACTGGCGGCATTACGAACTAGGTAGATGCAGGAAGCCATCATACCGAGCAGGCGCATATCTTTGCGTACTGTTATCTGATGACTGGCTACATATTGTGGAATCTGGAGAAGCATGTTTTGGACCCTCTTGTTGGAGGGAAAGACTAGACCATCTTGTGTGCGAATTAAGGCTCCAATACTATGTTTCAATTTGTTGGGAATGACATTGGATTTCGTCTTCTTGATTGAGAATTCTAATTGGAAAAGTAGGGTGATTGTATTTTGTAGATACCCTTGGGGTGTGTCTCCTGTAATTAGTCAGTCGTCTAGATAGGATACACTGGAATGGACATTCTGTCAAGGTGGGCCACCACCACTGCCAGAAACCTGGTGAAAACTCTTGGCACTGAGGATATGCCGAATGGGAGCGCTTTGAAACGATAGTGAGCGTTCCCCCACTTTGAACCTTAGGAATTTCCAGTGCACTGGCAACATTGAAATATGAAATGATGCATCCTTCAGCTCTGATGTTGCCATGTAGTCCCCTTTTTGAGAAGAGGGAGTACCCCCTGCAGGGTAGGCATCCAGAATCTGTGTGGCTTGGGTGATGAATCCTGCAGAGTCCTCACAGAATCCCTGGCACCAGTGGGAGGCATCCACTTCCTGAACTTAACCCTCAGAGTGGTATTAGCCGGGTGGGTCACCTGGGTGGAGAAGGCCACCAAGGGAGTGGGGTGATTCCGTTAGGAAAGACGCAGCATTTATCTTCTTCCTAGAGTGAAATTTCCATAATATCGGAAAGCTTAATGGCTTGTTGTCAGAGTAAGGCTTCCCTTCCCAAAATTAACAATTTGTTAGTAGTGAAAACCCTTATGGTCAACAGGGGAATGATATATGTATGGGTCAGAGAAACAATATTACTACTTCTGATAGTTAGGATTCCCCCTTGGGTTTGAACTATAAAGTCAAAAACCAATCATTGATTCCTTTAACAACCTCCCCTAAAAGTTCATTAAATAAATCATTTAAACAGAGTGAATTAGAGGATGTAAAAAGGAAGAACTTTAGGGACTTCAAGTCCGATAATGCTGTAGGTAATGGGAGGGGCTTTGAGGTGCACCACTGTAGTGTATGGTCTAGTGGTTCTAATGACCCACACCTGACCGGGTCTTTAAAAAATGTATAGTCCCTTCAGGTGCAGGCCTTTAGAAGTAGACCGCTGAAATGGGGGCAGCAGGAGTTGAAAGAAGACGACGCTGGAGCCGCCACCATAATTGCAGTAGCACATAGTGCAGAGAGTTCTAGAAGTCGGGAATCTGAAGTGCAGTGGACGTGCAGTGGGAAGCGACACTGTTACTGGCTGTCCATTAGGAGAAAGAAGCTTTCCTGGTCTGTCATTCTACTGCAGTGGTTGGCGTTCACCGGAGTATGCGAAGAGTCAGTCCGGCTTCCTTACCGGAAGGCATGGGCCACGGGAGTGTGACCCGGAGTTGTCATATGCCCAGAACCCAACGAGGGAAGAAGTTACAGCAGCAGCGGATCGGACAGACGCACAGGGAAAGACTGGTGAATTGGCCTTCATTAGGTGACCTTGGGGTGCTCCACAATAAACTGCTGGCAGCCATGAATACTTAAAACACTGAACTAATGAAATAAAGCATTTTTGCGTGATACGTTTTAGGGCGAATTTTCAGTTTCAGTGCCAATTCCCTTTAACCCGAGGGACCCCCAGCAGTTTTACTGGACTCTGGGCTTTTTATTTTTATTTTAATCTCTTGAGTGAGTGTAACTTTTTACCACTCACTCATTCTTTTTCTCTGACAGGGATTTTTTATTTTAAACTGTTTTATGGAGTTTGGTAAACCCCATATGTTTAACACAGGCATTGGCTTTTTGCTTTATGCCACCAGCACCCTCTGTGCAGTGTCACTAAAAAAGGACCCTTTGACTTCTCTTGATGTTTAAATACATTTTCATGTGAGAACTAAAGTTAACAAGAAAAATAAGATATGTTACTTACCCTTTCTTTTGTGGGTCCAGCACACACCACCTTATGTGGGGTGCTGGGGGTTACATTGTACCTCCTTCACCCACTCCTCATGTACCTTTTTGTTACACTAACTACCTTTTGTGCAGGTTACTAGCAGGCTGATTTCCCAGCTGCAGTACAGCCCCCATGGGTGATCCTTTTCCCAAAATGGCCCTGTCTTGTTTTGAGCCATTTTTCATTTGTTAGTTCCTTTTGGGCTTTTCTTCTATCCTTTAGAGTAGATTGGAGTCCTTTGTGAGTTTTGCCTTTGGTGGGTTTGAGCCCTGAAGCCCGCCCAGGCTCCAGTGTATCTGGGAAGGCAAGAAGTGAGGGGGGAGCTTGAAACTTCACTGTACCTTTTCTGTAGGTATGCCGGTATGCCTGGGTGAACCCAGTTCTAAATGGGCGGGAGGCTGTCCTGCAGGACAGCCAAACCACAGGTGATTGACAGCTCTAGGAGTGTGAATGAATGGGTTCCAGCATGAACGGTGAGGATTTTGGAACCACAGTGTTGGCCACTGGAACCAGAACTATAAAGCTAAAGATAAACAGAGACACCGCAGAAGCACCGGTGAAGCCCTGCAGCTGTGCTGACTCCGTTTTCAAATTGACAGGGAAGACCCGCCAAGGATGACTACCTCCTGTAGACTGACGAGACCAACTAGCCTCAAGACCTTCATACTTTTGGGCCATCCCCCGACATGCTCCAACTTGTCTGAGCGAAGATCGAATCCAGCTGAAACTTTGCAAGCATCCCTGGGGACCTCGAGAGGCTGGAATTCTTCACCAAATGTCCCCTCAGCACAGAGTTCAGGACCAAGTAATTAAGGAAAATCCAAACATCAATATTTGTTTCATTTGATGCTAAGAAAAAGGCACCAAAAACACAAAGAGCCGCTTGAGTGAGCTGAATCCATTGCTGCTGTACCCTTCTCCCGAGTGTTGCCACAGAAGCCCGCCAGAGGAGTCCCTTTTGTCAGCACAACCAAGGAGAAGGAATCAGGGTCTGCACGTTGCACCTAGAAGGAAGCCAGCTACAATTTCTTCTTCACTTTCAAGGTACTGTGAGCCTTGTGTTGTAATTACCTTGTGCCATTCTCAGTGCTTACTGGCTTGGGAAGTGCAGTTTTCTTCAATTGACAGTTGACCTCAAAGCCATTGTGCAGGCCTTGCAGCTTGTGCACTTTCAGGTAGGATCCCCTTGAGCTCCTGTGTTTCTTAAAGAACCAATGACTGGTTAACTAACTTTTCCTCCGACGATCTTCATCAGACCTGGCACTGTCCATTTGACTTTGGCTTTCCTGGTTTCCCAAAGATCCATCTTCTTGATCCTATTGGCTTTGGCAATGCTGGTTCCTCCATAGGTTTCAATTGTGTACATTTCATTTTTATTGCTAGGAACCAGACTGCCCATATCCTTCTGGGAGAGTGTACTTGTTATTAACCATTGCTAGTTGTGTTCTGCCTAACTCTGAAACTTGCCCTCCCCAACCAATTTTGTAAAGGTGATACTGACTTTAATTGATGACACTGTGTGCTGGAAATGTAAAGCATAGAAAAAGTTACTCACCTGCATTATTGCTTCTTATATTAGTTGATTCCATTTCACATTGAATGTTATTGTTAGTTGCTGCATTTTATTTTTGCGTATGTGCCTTGTGTATATATAAATACATGTATTTTAATATAACTTTAAGTGAGTAAGTGTTTACTTGGACACCTGCATGAACTGATTTCATTGTACTGCTCTGCAGCTCACATAACTCCCTCCTAAGATAAGCCTGGCTGCTCAGCTACTCTTCCAACTTTTGTAGTACAAGCCTATATTAAGAGTTGGGTGCCTAAAACCAAACGATAAGTCTTATGAGGTCCCACACCAGTTGGACTTTAGAAAACCTTACCAAAAGAAAGATTGTAACCATCATTGCCAAAGTAAAAAAGGGGCAATATTTAAAGAAGATTGTAACCATCATTATTTAAGTCAAAGAAAGGCAATTATAAATAAAAGAGGATGCTGTTCCCCTAATGGTCCCATTACCTGAAAGGGAAAATGACAACCAACATTGCCTAAGCCAAAGAAGGGCAAGTGTGAACAAAGTTTGAAAACAGCTTTCCTAAAGAGAGAAACATGAACAAGAGACATTACCAGCAGTTAACTGGTGTGATAGTATGAACCCAAAGGAGGCAGGAGAGAAGTCCTCCTTGTCAAAATTATCAAATGGGGAGAGGAACATAACCTGCATTTCATGTGGAAAAAACAAATCAGTAGAACAAACAGCATAAATATGCAATGTACCCTTATGGAAGAAGTTGTGAATCTCAATGTTGAAAGTCAAAGACTTTTCTAAAGTCTGAAAGAAGCCTCACCACAAAGTAGTTATAGGAGTGTTATCCTGGTAGGCAAGTATGTGATATGATATTTTATTTATAGCGTGCCTATATTCATGTGTTTCAAGGCGTGAGCGGGAAGGGACTATTAGTGTTTAGTCCTGGCAGGTTAGTGGACCATAATGAGGACATTGAAGTACTGAATTGTGGTGGAAAGAAAGGGGCAATTCCACTTCCACTGATGTGTTGTGATGAACTGTGGAAAAGTCATCCTGACAAAACTTTATTGTTCATGAAGAATAAATGTGAAAGTAGTTGTTCTTCAAAGAAGAGAGGTTATATTGAATACTGAGTAGAAGTGTGAAGACAAAGCCTTTTTGATTTATTAATCAAGAGCTTGTGGAAGCTTTGGACAAATCTGGTTTAGCAATACAACAATCCAGGTGCCAAGTGAAAGACTCGGAGTGAAAGGAACTTTGTATTGCATTTGGAACAGAACTTGGCAATTGAAAGGAACTTTGTTTGGAACTTTGAGTTGGAAAATCCTGCATTAATCCTAGGAAAGGGGATCCGACCCTGGTTACAAGGATACCTGGTCACAAAGTTTATGTTTGAAATGGCCATATGATACCTGTGTGAGTCTGTTGTATGTAAAAGTGTGAGGGACAGATATCTTCTGATATTAGAGGGTTTTCCATTAGTCTTAGTTTGACAGTCAGGGAAAGTGAGTCGTTTTTCTCACCCTTGCTATTTAATAAAATGGCTACTTGTGAGAAAACAATCAACTTGCCCGCCTTGCATTTCTGTCCCCTCACACTTGACATACTTGTTTGCAGGGCACATATCTAATGCAGGGCACATGGTTACGTCCTTTTTGGGTACAAGGAAGTACACTGAATAAAGACCCTGTTTACCTCTAGAAAGGGGACGAGTTCTATGGCTCCTTCCTGTAGCAATGTCTCCACCTCTGCTTGTGGGATGAGCGGATGCTCTTGCAACATCCTTCTGAACTTTGGCAGATGGTAACAGGATTTTAACCAAAATTCTATTGAGTATACCGTTTGCTACGGTATTTGGCACCCACTGATCTGAGGTTATTTCCTCCAATGTGTGGGTGAATGATGTAATTGGACCTCCTACTGGAGGTGCATGGGAGGGAACCTTGATGGGCAAGTCATTTACGGCAGGGGAAGTCTCTAGAGGCTGCCCTCCTAACTCTACCCTTGCCTCGTCTGAAACCTTAATGTTGTGAGTGCTGGTAACTAGAGTGTACCACGTAGAGGAATCGGATGAGAACCCTCAATACGTGGGTCTGGAAAAGGCTTGAGAGCGAAAGGAACAGCGGGTGTCCAAAACCCTGTGTTGCATATGCAGCTTATAAGAGATTCGGCTTAAGGTCTTTAGCGTGTCGTGTGATGTAAAATGTTATTTCTATATATATCCTTAACAAGTTTCCTCTTTCATGTTCAAAGGGAAAGAGGTGTGATGTAATTGTAAATCGTCTTCATTGTACATAGTCCAAGTTACCAGGCCTTCTGAGATCTCATACCATTCTGCATAGAACACTTCTCTCTGTAAGAATTAGAACGAAAAAGACAATATAATGTTATTGTAGCAACTGAACAAGTTGAAGTGCTGGCCAAAGGGAGAGAGCTGCAGCCTTGCCCGAGTTCCTGGATAAAGCTTAATCAATCCATCCAGTTGTGTAGACATTTACTTGGAATATTATACTGGCGAACAGAGGTACGTCCCAACCACATGCGAATGAGACAGGAGTGGCAAGTGACCCTAACACTTGCGTGAATACTCAGCGTTTAAGGGTCTCAAAGCCTGGCATGAAGGTGAGCACCTAAAATTTACTGAGTTTGGGGGAACTGCGTATGAACATGAACTATTAAGGCCCTGACAATATTCATATAGCAAAGAACATTGAACATACCTCCATCTGTATTAAGGAGTGAAAAGAATACAGGGAGCGTTATAGCTCTCAATAAGAAGAGTGCTGAAGAATTCAGAATCTGTGGAAGAGGAAGAGGTCTTCAAACACACAACAGAGAAGAAACATCAAGCTTTCAAGCAAATAGAGGAACATTTAGGGGGCGCAATCCAAGAGGGGGTGGTGGATACTACAGATGTGGCAATATGAATGATCTCATCAAAGACAAAGGGTGTATGGCCGATTTGTGGAATGTAGACAACGTGGTAGAAGGGGACATATTTCTAGATGTTGTAAGTTTTGAAGTGGTGAAATGGGACATTTTGAAGTGGATGGTGAGGAGGATGACGTTGAACTGTGTGAAGGGTTCAACATCATACAAGTGATTGATGCTGTCTCGGCAATGAGTGACACCAAAGTAAGGTAGCCCAGAGCCATTATTGGGATAAATGGAATGGGATTTGAAATGTTAGTGGGCAGTGGGGCAGATTAAACTTTGATAAGAGGTTTTGGCAGGATAACTTAAAAAACTGTACATTGAAAGAGGCTAAAGTCAAGGCCAATGCCTATGGAACAAGTTACTTACCTGTAACTGTTGTTCTCCAACATGGGTCTGGCATGGATTCACATGCTCATGAATATTCCCTGCCATCAGGCCAGGAATCCTCGATAAAAGAAAAAAATCAGTTTCACTTTCACTTACAAATTGTCTTTCTCCTTTAAACCAATCACTGAGCTCTGGGTCATACTGCCCTCAGCCAATGACTGCCCTCTCCCTAGGCCCCTCCTCTGGCAGCCATCTTAAGATTTGGTAGCATGTAAAGTGGCAGCATGACAGAGAAGAGCCACACAGGGGCAAGACGAAGGGGTCGCATGTGAATCCATGCCAGACCCATGCTGGAGAACAACAGTTACAGGTAAGTAATTTGTTCCTTCTCCAGCATGGGGTCTGGCATGGACTCACATGCTCATGAATAAAGAATACATAGCAGTACAACATTACACAACCACAGGTGGTGGCAAGGCTCAACAGAAGCAATTACTCTTACCTTCGGACCAGGCTCACCTTCAACCGAATAAGTTGCGCAGCACTGCTTGGCCAACCCTGGACTCCTCTATGGAATCCCTGTCGATGAATCTTGTGAAGGTGTGCGTAGACCTCCACATAGCAGCTCTGCAGATGTCCAGCAGTGGCACACCAGACAGGAACGCCATCCTTGCAGTATTCGCTCTGGTGGAATGGGCTCCAGATGGCCGGGCAGCGGTCAGTTTGCCAAATGGTGACAGTGCGTGATGCAGCCAGAGAGCCACCTGGAAATGGAATCCTTGATCAAAGCTTTCCCATGGTTCACAGGACCAAAGTTCAGGAAAAGTTGAGACGTCTTCCGGAAACTCTTTGTGCGTGCCACATAGAACTTCAGAGCACGCGACACATCCAGCGAGTGCAAAGGCCTTTCAGCCGGCGACGAAGGCGTCAGAAAAAACACAGGTAACACGAAAGGCTTGTTGAGGTGGAATTTCGAACAAACGTTGGGCATGAAGGAGGGGTGCCACTGCAGCACCACCCTTCTCTCGTAGAAAGTCAGATAAGGCCGATTGGAGGAGAGGGCCTGGCTCTCTCCTACCCTCCTGGCAAAGGTGATGGACACGAGAAAAGCCATTTTCCACAAATGGAACTTGAGAGGGGCTTGATGCATAGGCTCGAAGGGGACCCCCCCCATGAAGTTGGTCAGTACCACTTTGAGTTCCCACGCCGGGGCGGGTGCCTTCAACTGTGGGAATGATCTGAACAGTCCTTTGAGGAACTCCTTGACTAGATGGTGGGACCAAAGAGAAGCCTGTCCTGGAAACCTGGTGTAGCGAGAGATAGCCGCCAGATGCACCTTGATGGAGGCGTGAGCCAGTCCTGCCTTGGCCAAACACAAGTACGGAAGAACCTGAGGGTGTTTGTGATCCCCAGAGGGTCGATCTTCTGCATCCAGCACCAAGTTGCAAAGAACGTCCACTTGTGCCCATAGCACTTTAAGAGTCGACTATGCTCTGACCCTGCCAAGGACCTCTCTGCAGTCCGCCGGCATCTCGTACCTTCTGAACTCTAAGGCTGCAGGAGCCAAGCCTTCAGGTTCAGCGATCCTGGTTCTTGGTGCCAGATTGAGCCTCCTTTCCTGGCGAGTAGCTCTGCGACCACTGGTAGCTTGAATGGAGGTGATGTTGACAGGCTGAGAAGGTCCGGGTACCAAATCTGCCTCGGCCATGCCGGCACTGTGAGTTGACTAATGACTCGCAGTAGGAGCGGCAACAGGGAGACCAAGTACAGGAACAGACCTTTCCACAGGAAAGAGAATGCATCCCCCATGCTCTCCGGCTGGTGGAACCTGCTGGCGAATTTGGCATTTGGAGTTAATTGCCATCGCAAACAAGTCGATCTAGGGTCTGCCTCACCTGAGGAAGAGGCTGTCCACTTGATCCTGTCAAAGCTCCCACTCATGGTAAGAGTAGATCCCTGCTGAGGGAGTCGGCGATGGTGTTCTTGACTCGCCAGGTGAAGAAACATCCCCTGGGTGATGGCCCAGTGCCACAGGTCCTGCACCTCCCTGGGGAGAATTGGGGATCTGGTGCCCCCTGCTTCCTGATGTAGAACATTGTGGTGGTATTGTCCGTGAAGACCCTTACACCTTGCCCTTGAGGGACGGAAGGAATGACTTGTCGGCCCAGAACACTGCCTGCAGTGCCAGTACATTGATGTGGAGGTCTCTCTCCTCCGGTAGCCACAGGCATCTCGCGTGAGACGTCCAGTGTGGGCTCCCCAGCCCTGCAGGGATGCATTCATGGTGACCATCTCTTGGAATGGGGGGGGGGATCTGGAAATCCGTGCCCCTGGTGATGTTGGAACGCACGCCCCTCCACCTTATCGCTCGACGGAACTCCTAGTCGAGCAATATCCTGTCTGCAAATCTTCCGAATATCTGGACCCTCCGAGCATCCAGGAATTCCAGAGGGGGCAGCATCCTCAACCTGCAGAGTCTTATCAGGTAGATGCATAACCTCATGCCGACCAGCGACTTGATGGTCCGTACCATGGTGATCATCAGTGCCAACAGCCATTGTACCTTGTCCAGAATGGTCACTATTCTCTCCTCCGAGGGGGCCACCAGGAGGATACCGTGTTGAGCCTGGCCCCCAGGAACAGCGCATCCTGCAATGGATCCAAGCAGGACTTTGAATAATTCACTGAGAATCCCAGATCCATCAGCAGTCGGATGGTCCTGTCCAGCAATGTCAGGACGTTTTTTTCCTCCAGTTGGTTGAGCACGTGCTGCAACGTGATCATCTTGAATTTTTGGGACTTGAGGTACTAGTTTAGACGTCACAGGTCGAGAATGGGCCTCCAGCCCCCGGTCTTCTTTTTTACTATGAAGTATCTGGAGTAGACTCCGGAACCGCAGAGTTGCTTTGGAACCAGCTCTATCGCCCCTTTTCTTAGCATGGCCCGTACTTCCTGCAGGAGCTGAAGGATGTGCTGCTCCTGCCGGTCCACAGTGGTATCCACGCACACTTCTGCTGGAACTATAGGGTGTGTCCTTGGGCGAGAGAGTCCAGCACCCATCGGTCAGTGGAGATCTTTTCCCACTCGCTGACTAAGCCCACCACCTCAATCCTGCTTTGGGGCCTGCATGCTGCATTGGGAGCAACGATGGCCACCTCTGAATGCCTTGGAACGACCCGTGTAGGCCTCCGTGGTCGTGGAACAGGAGGGTTTGGCGGTACGAGGGCAATACCCCACAGAAACCATTTCACGATCTTCTGGATTTGCCTCCTCAGGCAGGAAAGGAAGGCCGATGATGCTGCAGCATGCTTCGGCCCCGGGCTGTCTCCGTGTCAGTCTTGATAGCCTACAATAACTCGTTGACAGCCTTCCCAAAAAGATTGTCTCTGTCAAAAGGCATGTCCAGGACCCTCATCTGAACTTCCTGCCGAAAATTGGTGGCTTTCAGCCAGCCATGATGACAGAGGCAGTCACCGTTCCCCATTTGTCTGAACGATGTTTCTGCGATGTCTAGGGCCACGGTGATGGCATGGTCCAATGCCACCTCGCCCTCTTGGAGAATTTCTAGCGCCTCGAGCCACTTGTCGGGGAGAAATTCCATTAGCAGGGCCATCTTGTACCACAGCTCCCTGTCATACCTGGCCAGGAATGCGAGTGCATTCGCTATCTTGACCGTTGTCGCCGCCGAGTAGATCACCTTTCAACCTGTGGCGTCCAATTTCTTCCTCTCGCTGTCTGGGTGAACAGAGGCCGAAGATGATGGATTTGAGGATTTCTTCCTCGCAGCCGCTGAGACGATCGAGTTCCGAGAGGGCTTTGATCGCAGGCACTTAGCTGCAGACTCCAGCACCCAGTATTTCTTCTCCAGCCTGTCTCTTTTCACTGGGGCTATGTCAGCTGGAAGAGCTCAGCCGCATGTGCAGCCATGGCGTGGAATGATCCCACTTTGTCAGGTGAGAAGCTCTCGGCGGTGGGGAGATGCGGCCATCGTCTGTGTCCATCGTTGACATGTCCGTCCCCATATCCCTGGGGCAGGTGGGGGCACATGATGTGGTTGATGAGGTGTGGGATGCCATTTTCTCTTCTTCACCCAGGGGCTCAGTGCCACCAGAGCCGGGGGTGCCGTCGGCATTTCTCCCTTGGATCTCTGACACGAGTGTGCAGAGAGTTTATAGTATGTCCAGCGACACATCTCTGGGTGGTGGAGCTGGGAGTAGGTTTGCTGTGTCCAGCCTGTACATCGTTGTCGGCCCTGCCGTCATTGTTGTCCCCCTCGATGATTTTACCGTCATCGTCCTCCTCAGCGTTTCCGCCGTCGGCGTTCCTCACGTCCTCCACGACCGTGTTGATGTACGCCATGGCCTATTCGCACGACAAAGAAATATCCATGCCCTGGAGAACCGTATAGGCCTCACCTTCCACCTCCACCCACCCCCCCCCCTTCTTTGCATCCTGAAGGGTCGGCGCCGGGCTTGCATCTTCTTCTGTGTTTTCTCCACCGGCTTGGCCAAAGCCTCCCTAGGGAGAAAGGGACACTCTGGGCGTAGCCGGGGTGTCCTGGACCAGGTCAGCCCCTTTTGCCTTTGAGAGGGCAGTCGCCACCAGCTCTATTGTTGAGGATGACTTTTTCTGGACTACCTGGTCCTTCAGGGGCTGGTCAGTCACCTCACTCGGCGCCTTGGCCTTCGCCAGCTTCTTCCACAGCTTCCCAAGGTTAGCCAGATACCTCTTCTTGGAGGAGCTGGAGTGATGGCGGCAGATGGTGATGATGATGATGATGATGATGATCACGCCCTGCTCGTCGCAGGACCCACTTGTGCGGCAACCCCGACGGAAACAGACTCGCAGTGCTTGGCACTGTCTTGGGCCCCCACGAATGAAGCACCCTGAAAGGACTTAGAAGCCATCTCCTCAGACCGGCTGGTCCTGGGTGAGACATGACCCTGCTTGTCGCATGGGGTAGAGGCCATGGCACCAATCTGCTGTGCCGATCCTTCATGGTGCATTTGGTGAAGCCGAGGCAAATTTCACAAACCGCTTCCTTGTGAACCGTATGGAGACAGAGGCACTGGGAGTGTTTGTCCTCCACAAACACTTCCTCAATCCGCAGCTGGAGCAGAGCTTGAAGAGAGAACCTCCCACCTTTATTCTCCTCCGACATGGTCAAGTGTGCAGTGTAGGCCCAATGGCCTTCTGGAATCTTCGATGAAAACTCGATGATTCTTGCCCTTGAGGGACGACAAAAGACGCCAACCAACAGATCCTTGCTTGCCGGTCAAAGGAACGAAAGAGCACACGTGTTCTATTTAGACAAAAATTGAACTTTTTACTGAAATAGCATGAAGAATCGTAGAAAAGCTCATGCAGCAAAGCGTGAGGACTCCCAACACTTGAACGTGCAGTAAAAATCTGAAGATGGCTGCTAGAGGAGGGACTTAGGGAGAGGGCAGTCATTGGCTGGGGGCAGTATGACCCAGAGATCAGTGATTGGTTTAAAGGAGAAAGACAGTTTGTAAGTGAAAGTGAAAGCTGCTTTTTCTTTTACCAAGGATTCCCGGCCTCATGAGCATGTGAATCTATGCCAGACCCCATGCTTGAGTCAAATTCAACCAAGCTACCTCAGAGACAAACCAAGGCTGCAGATCAGGAGACGTGGGAGAAACAGCTGTGTGTGCAGAGCAGACGATGAGTCAATGTTGCCCCAGGACTAAGGAAGGTATTTTGAGGGATAAATACAGAGCAAAAAGTGTGTTTTAAATGGATAAGCTCTGAATGTCGGCCATTCTTCATAGATTGAATAAGAGGAAAACATGGGCAAGAGCGAAACTGCTGGTCAATAAAAAGTGTACAAAACTCATGAGACAGAGTCAGTAAGTCTCTAGAGGCCAAGAGGAGCAACAGCACCCTATATAATTAAATCAAATAGCAGTAAATAGAAGGTTAAAACAGACAAATTCGTTGTCTCTTCACACGTGACTCAGGAGTCGAAAACATGGGATATTCATTAGAGCCTCAGAGGTAAGATCGTGGTGTGCTCACACTCCCGTGAATGTTCCAGGATAGTGAGCAGTCAACAAGGTCAACTACAAACAGAAGGCTCTGGCTTATGGGTGACCGATGAGAGATGATGGACTAATTGGGAAAAGGGGGAGTGGTGACAGGATTCACACATCCAAGTTTCGTTTCACATAGGTGCTGCTAAAGAGCTAAAAGTCCAAGGTTGGGATAGTATGCCAACCAATCAGTGGGGTTGGGGGACAACCTAACATACAATGTTGCATAGATCAATTCACTTCTGTTTTGTCTGCTATAATCCGTACTATACATATTTAGAAGTAGTTCAGGGCGTGCCCAACATATAAGGGGTAGCCAATGATGCACTAATCCTTATATGTTCTGTAAGTAGATGTTTCCTTAACTAATCCCTTCCATTGATAGGTTTTGTATTTTGCCACATAGAATGACATCACAGATGACGCATATTGGGGTATAAGACCTCTATGTAATCAAGCTATGTGAGTGTGCATGCATCAGTCTGATGCCTGCAAGTTCTCCCTTCTTTATTAAATGATAATAAAGTAGTCCTTTACCATATTCCTCGAGTCTGTCCGATTATTTGGTCAGAGATCATTTTTTGTAATTCTATCTAGCACAAAAGACGCTTCAAGATGCTAGAGCACAACTGGTAGCAGAGGATAGCTAGTTTAGTTGCCCTAGGCCAGAATCAGACCCCCAGACATTTGGTTGTTCCCGCCATTAGCCAGAAGACCGCAGAGCTTCCTGTGGAGATCGGCGCGCAGAGTCACATGCAAGAAGATTTGGTTGGCAGATCCCCTTTGATGAAATTCTTGTCCGGTACCCACAGGTGCACCGTGGACGGAAGGCGAGGTCAATGTAGGGAGAGTCGATGCCAGAAGACTGGAACTGAGTAACGGATGCAAGTAGAACAACGAAGGTGGCAAAAATAGGGAGAGGGATTGTGTTGTAAATAATAGATATAAAAAGTAATAGGAGTTTTTTGGGGAGCTTATAAAGAGAAGAAGTAGATCCCTTGAATCCTGGTTGCAAGGGGACAGAAGGGAACGCACTAAAGTAAAGGGTATTAAGGATTACTGAGGCAAGACCTGCAGAAGAGTGCGTATCAAACTCTAAAAAGGAGTGAAACAGAGAAGGGATACATTTACAAAAATAGTAAAGGAAGGCGTTTGGAGCGAAATTGAAAAAGTGAACGTGTGGGGTTATCAAAAAGTCAATATAACGCTTTTGTGTCTAGACAAATAGATAATAGAAAATTAAAGCAATTGGTGAACATTTGGAGCTAGAGATCGACGTCAATCAGGAAGGAAAACATCCAAGGAAATTAATCCATAAATAAAGGAGACTCTTAAAATACTAATAATACAAGAAAGAGATAATAAAACTTGCTAGAAAGTGTAAATGAAGTAGCAAACAGAATATAACTGCATAGATTATTAAAATAAAAAAATAAGTAGTTAAATATTTCCTATTGGAATTATAAACAGTAATTGATGGTGCCTGGACCAATTGATCGGTGTGGTATATTTGATAAAATAAAGAATCGAATAAAAGAACGGGTAAGTATTGATGTTCAAAACCAATCGGTCAGCATGGGGGGGTGAGAGGGGACACCTCTTTTACACCTGTGTAGGACATTGCTAAGATTCACAGCGAAGATAAGGAAATAGCATTCGGAATGGGTTCCAAGGCACAACTAATAACACTCATGCCGTGGCCTCAGGTGGGGATTGCTGTCAAAAAACGTATTACGGCATATGACGACATATCTGCATGCTACACATAAAGGAAAAAAGTTACAGAAACAGCTGGCCATTTTAGAATTATGGAAGAGGTAACAAAGTTAGAAAGAAGACCCCAGCCGAGAGAGAGTGGACACTCAATCAGCATAAAGGGGAGGATAAAACGCCTTTGGCTCCCCGTTCCTCTCCTGAAGACAAGAGCATAGATACAGATATAAGTGACTTGAATCCAGCACTCCAACTAAGTCAATGCTTAGGATGGGATGCCCAATGGAAGCCCTTATTTATATATGTTTATGTCAAAGTTCTTTAAATCTGGATGATGAACCCTTATATAACGCCCCTCTTTTTGAATCTCCCCAACCTCACTGAGCCAAGAAGTAGGTTTGTTTTGCAAATTAAAAGGTTTATTTGAAGAATTAAACAATATATACATATCACACTTATGAATAAAATAATATCTGAATAGCACACTTATGAATATGAATGGTAATCAGCAATGGGTAATATTGCAATATCAACAATCTCTTTAATCAGTAAGGAGTAGGAATAGGAAGGATAGGTAGCAGAGAATACTTTATATGATTCAAGGAAATGCAATGATGGGAAAAATGCAACACAGAAATAAACTTGATATGATTTCAATCAAAAGATAATATGATCACTTTTTCCCTTGTGACTACTCACTCCCCCCACTATGCAATATGAAGAGGTGGAAATGGGGGCACACAGGTTTCAAGAATACACTCAAGAATGCAGTTCAATTCCAGTTCCCCCAGCAAGCTTAGAGAGAACCGGTCTGATTTTAAAACAGGCAAAAATTCTTTTGAATGCGATTGCAATGGATGGGAAAATCTGCTAAAATGATTTTAATTCACTAAAGAAGATTCAGCAGTAGTGAGAATTACTTTGGATTGGTACAGGTCAACACTAGCAATGATTCATGAAGGATTATCAGATTGAAACGGATTTCAGCAGTTGAAAACAAGAAACAGCTATTTTGACAGAAAATGAAATTGAGCAAAATTGCAATTTGCGGCAATTTGTGAAACGCGATTACGGAATAACCATAAGGAATTGTTATGTCATTTTGGATTTGTTAGAAAGCGTTGGATCTTAGCTTCAAAATGACCATTAAATTTCGGTTCTAGGACGTACAGTTCAAAGGTTACGGATGTTTTTGTGAAGGTAGATTTTTCAGAAATAAAGTCAAAATTTCAGAAATGACAGATGTGCTTTAAAGATTTACCAACAAGGATAGGCATATACTAAGGTGCTATTAAAAAGCAAGACACTCAACAGGCAGCCACCAGAACCGCGGCGCCACTGCTCTCTGTCCGTCAAAACACTTGTCCCTCTTCAGAAAATATCAGCGCAAAGATGATTATTGCTACAATTATCAAGAATTATGTGGAGGAGAGAAGAATTTAGGATAGACAAAGGAAGTTCTGTAATGCAGTTCTGGACAGGTTGAGATGGTTGGAATAAGATTACTTTAAACTAAGAGATGACTATGGACAGTTCTAGAATAAATACTCACTCCTAAGCTTTGGAATGGAATGGGCCTCGTCAAAGATCTGGTCAAGGGTTTGGCTTCACTCGCCACCGGACAGGTCTCAGGCACTCTGGGTTCTGCTCTCAGCACTGCACGGCAAGCACTCTTGGACTGGATCTGATGGGTTCTGGATACAGCTCTGCTTTCTGGGTCTGGACCTTGGTTCTAGCACAGGTTTCTTGGCTAGAATAGAACAGCTCAGCCCGGCTGTTGAATGGTTTGGTTAGGCCCCGTGGAAGTTTAGGGGTTAGAATCAGGTTGCAAAAGATTCTGAAGGCCTGCTGCAAAGAGTTCAGTTTGGGTTAGGCCTCTGGTCTGGAGTCTGCCTGCAGGGTGCTGCACCAAGAAATCAGTTGAGTAGTGGAAAAGAGTGTGTTCCATCTGTCCTAAGCAGTCTCTATTTATGTATTTTCAAAGTGGGTGGGGAGGCTGATTCTACATGCTCAACCCTCTAAGGATTTGATAGGTTAGAGGATTCCCTGTCCCCTTACTGGAGAAAGGATCAGCGTGTCACCCTGTCGACCCCATTCCCACTTGACCCCCCCTTCAAAAGATGAATCATGGGTCTGGTGATCCCTGCGTAGCCCTCAATGAACTTTCTGCTGTAATTAGTCAATCCAAGGAGGCTCCTTAGTTCCCGCAGATATGTGGGGTCTTTCAGTTTCTGGAGTGCTTCCACTTTCTTTTCCTGGGGACAGAGACCCTGAGGAGTTATCTCATGCCCCAAGAAATTAACACGGGTTCTACACCACTGTGCTTTCTGAAAGGAAAGTTTTGCTCCGGCGGCCCTCAACTGTGTCAGAACATAACAGATCTCCCCTATGTCTTCCTCCACAGTTGAGCTTTTGATGAGGACATCATCTACATAAGCCAGGTTAACCCTCTCACCCAGGTCGGGCATGGCCTTATGTAGAAAAATGTTGAACTCATTGCCGGAGTTGAGGTATCCGAAGGGAGTCCGTGTCCATGTGTACTGCGGGCCCCCAAAGGTAAAAGCCTGCTTGTATTGGTCCTCCCTACTGACAGGTACAGTCCAGTATCCGTTGGTCAGGTCTATTGTAGTGAATACCTGTGACCCCTGGATCTGGGCCAGCCCTTGGTCAATGTAGGGAAGAGGCCATCGGGAAGTAAGGACCAGTTTGTTGAGCTCCCTAAGGTCGGCGCAGAGTATCCACTGGCCATTTAGCTTCAATATTCCCAGCACCGGATTATTGAAAGTGCTGTGGACTGGACCGATTATCCCACGGGACTCAAGGTTCTTAATGATTTCAGTAAGGGACTCCATTGATGCGAGAGGCAAGCGATATTGCTTCACAAACACTGTAGACATACCAGGGTCCGCGGGAATTGTTGTTGTGTGGATGTCGGTGCGACCACAGTCATATGAGTCCACCGCAAAGAGATCTTGAAAATCCAAGAAAACTTGTTTCAACTTTTGCTTCTGCTCCAGAGTCTCACAGGCATCAGCTAGGTTGACTCTCTCTTCAACCATCTGCCTGAAGCCTGGAAAGACTTCTGGTTTCGCTATCTAAGCAGCCTTCTCCAGCTGGGTGGAGAGGTCCCTGGTCAAAGTGCTGATTTGGACTGGTGGCTTCAAGGGGGAAAGGAAGCCCTCATGGACCTGGAAAATCACTTCATCCCTCCTGAAGTCACAAGTCACTTCTTCCTTACCATAAGGGCAGTTAGTGTACACCAGGAAGTTCCCCCCCATGTCGGGTAAAGATCCTGTCTGGTGTTGTGTTGTCATCACTGTCAAAACAGTCCTTGGGGATTGGTCCTAACAGTTCATTACCTAGATCAATGGAAAAATGACGGTCATCAACCGCCATTCCAATAATGGTGCCTGCGGCTAGAGTGATACTCTTTAAGTCGCTGTTATCCAACTCTTTTTGGAATGGTGTCATGTTCTATATTGACTAATGGTGTTGGGTTTACCCCCAACCCTTGCTGTTGGAGAGAAGCATTTAGATGAATATAAGCATCAGGGTTTTTCAATTTCTGTCCTCTTAACTTTCACTTCCAGGGAGAATTGCCGGGTCCTTTCTGGGATGGTGACTTCCTCTCCAATCTGAATTTCAACTGCACAAGGTAGCAATTGAGCTGACCTAAATGCTTTCTCTGGATCTTCAAAGCCCATGGGATTATCCGCTAATCGGGACCAAGTTTTGAAGTTTATTAGGTCCAAACTAATGGCAAAGCGATTGAGAATATCACTGCCTAAGTAAAAGGCGGCAGCGACGTCTCGCACGACCCACCAATTATGGACTATGCTCTTGTTGCCGATGGAGATTTTGAGCATACACCCGCTTGGCAGGAGATGTTTGGAATTGGGTGTTTCCAGGTCCATTTCCCATTTATCTATGAGTCTAAATGTGGGAATGGCTGGATCTTCTGGGAGTTGGCGGAACATGGCTTCGCTGATGAAGCTCTTACCGTTGTTCACACACACTCGGACGAGAACAGAGTCCTTCCCTTCATTTAACTGCACAGGGATGAACAACTGCTCTCCAATTTGCTGAATATCAGCTAGGATCTGAGCTGATTTCACATCTTTCTGGACTATAGGAGTGTGAATGTCTGATTGTGGATTGGTAAAGAATTTCAGAGTGTTTCCTTCCAGTGTGGAATACCACCTTTAACTGGAAGGAAGGTTGATTTTCAGAAATAGAGAGGATCCCCCCTGCCCCCCATCACCAGTCTGTTGTCCTACTGCTATTACTGTCATGTCTGGAATTTGGTTGTTCTTGAAGTGAAATTCTACTTGGTCAGATTTTTGTTCAACCATGTGGCAGGTGCCATTTAAACTAACATGGTTGACACTCGGTTTCAATTTTATTGGTCGTCAAGTTTGGGTCCAGAGGACCTTGTTTAAACAATCTATTAGGGGTGACAACCTTCTCAGGAGGTCATTCCCTAGTAAACAAGGGGTGCCCTCTGAAGTCACTACTATGACCAGGTGTTTCAACTTGTGTCGCCCAATTTTTATGTCCAAATCCGCAGTCCCCTCAATGGGAATTTCCTTCCCGTCAAAGTTCTGAAGATGTCCAGGAAGAGAGGTGAGAGGAATTTGGTAATTCTCCCCCCTTCCTGAATTTAGTTCATCAAAGGCCTTTTTGGACAGAAGGGTAGCTTGGGATCCAGTGTCCACCAGTGCCAAAATTGTACCCTGCCCCTGTACTTGAACCGGGGCATAGTATCTTCCCTCCTTCTCCGCAAGGGGGCACAGAATGTACATTTTTGCACAACTGGTGGGCTATTTTTTTTGTTTTGGACATGGAGAGAGAAGAGATTTGGGCAGAATTCTGTGGGGAGTCTTGGGAATCAAAGAAAAAGTTGGCAACTGGAGATGGGAGCGGTTTTGTGTTCCCCTGGTTCCGGTTCTGGTTTGCCCCCCCCTTTTTGGAGGCAGTCACCAGGATGGGTTCGAACCAGGGGATTTTGGCGTTGTTGGTTCTGGGATTGGATGATGGGCAGCGCTAGCTCAGTCCCCACATCTACCCAGTCTGGATGTGAATCCCTTGGGACCCATTTATCTTTGGGAGGAGTTCCCCCAACTCTGAAGGAGAAGATCCTTTTCCCAGGATCCTATGAGGATCCCCCCCCTTCAAATTGGAAGATTTTTACCTCCTCCTCAAAATGGATCTGTTTGGGTCCTTTGTTTCTCCTACCCCCCTCTGCTCCTTGGGTGGCAGGCCTTCAGGGGCAGGAGATTTTGTTTCCGGTTCCTGGGTTTCCAGGGGCTGTTTACAAGGGGGGGAAGGAAGCTTCCTCCAAGGCTTTACACCCCCCTTCCCCTTGTGCCTCCTCCCTGGGAACCAGTGAGTTATCAGGGTGCTGCCCCCGTCATTGTTCTGGAGCACCAGGTCCAGAGTTTGGGGCATTCTGTGCCAGCATGCTCATCTGAGCGTTCTGCTGAGCCCTCAGCATGCGACCCAGATCATGTGCCATATTTTGGACGTGGCGCTCAAGCTGTGAAACCTGCTCAGGCTGATACGGGGTTCTGTTTTCTCCCCTGGCTGATCCCGGGAAGGGTAGCTATCCCTTCTCTGGTAGTACCCCGGGTTGGGAAGATTTGGGTACCCTTCCACCCTTGGCCTCCTCTCTCCCGTATTAAGTGGTCTGGGCTCAGGGAAGTGGGGAAAGAAGGATGGATGATTTTGCAGTTGGAAATTTTGTGGATACCTGGGGAAAAAGTTCTGCCCGGGATTTGGTGAATTTCTGCCTTCCTGGGGGAAGTTAGGAGGGAAGTTCCCTGGGTTAGGTGCTTGGGTGGATCCCCCCCTTGGGCTGGAGGAGTCCACACATAACCCAGGATGGGTCGGTTTCCCTTGTAGCGGGGACTTACATAGTCAGGGGAGTGAGGGACCTCACTTGTGGGACTACCTCCTTGATTCCCTGTCTGTGACTGGCCCGAGGGCCTTCTGGGCTTAGAATTATTCTGTGCAGGCAGGTTTTTAGGGCCCACGCTCATCTCCAAATCTAAAATGGGGCCAACCTTTACCTCTGCCACCTTGGCAGCGGCAGGGGTGCTGGTCGGTTTGGGGATTTTCTGAGCATTATTTTTATTTTCTATGGGCTTCTGCAGCTCAGATTCGGGTGGCCTGTTCAATGACCCAGTCTAGTGATATTTTCTCATGAAAATCTCTCACTAGCTGGGTCATGATGTATTTGGGTAAGGCATGGAAAAAAGTGTTAAATTCTTTGCTATCCGTGCGCACCCTTTTGGTAGTCTGCGCAAAGGCACACTTCAACTCATGCACAAATTCTTGTGGGGCCTGATCCTTCCCACATTGCAAATTGTAGGCTGCCATACGAGCCTCTTGGGGATTTTTATGAACAGAAAAGTGCTTTAAGATGGCCGCCCTATATGTGGACCATCTTGAATGACTTTGGTCCTCCAGCCCCGCAAAGAAACGGGAGTATTCTGGGGAGAATGTCCATTTGACGTACTGAATGCAGCTACTGCTGTTTTTCAAATGGAAGGCCTCCATCATTTGCTCAAAGAGATCTAAGTGTTCCCACACAGAATACTTGGCGTTCTTGTGATAAGGCATGATGACACTCCTTATTGCCTTAATCTGTTTTAAGGGGTCTTTAAGCAAGGCCCTTTTTGCCTTATTGGCCTTCTTGGTTCGGGTAACCCTGGTCCATTCATCCTCTGACTCAGAGGCACTGCTCCCAGAGGTGCCCGTCTGATCTTCCAGGTTTTCCCGGATTCTGCGAGCCTGGGAATGGCTGGCAGAATGTGGCAACCTAGTCTCCTGTGTCCGGGGATGCTCAGAGGAGTCTTCTAATTCCTCCTTGCTCCCAGGATTTGATGGTTACCCCCCCATTGACCTAACTGGGCAGAGGTTTTCACATGCCCTTAGTGGGTCTACTCTCCTGGGGTTCCCCACTAAATTGCACTGTACTTGGGTGCCCATACCCGGATGCCTGCCCACCCATTCCTGGGAGGTACTGGCCTATGAGCCCCATACTTCTGACTGGATAGTAATCTGCCATCCCCGTGGCCCTGGGCTCATGTGCGCCAGGGGACATGGAGGTGGCAGAGTCCATGGACTGGGATAGATGAAGGCGTCTGGTACTAGGGGTCCTGAGGTTATGCTTGGGTGTTTCCCTTTCCCAGCGAACCTCATCTCTATCAGTCCCTGTTGCCATGCAAGAGCCTGAGCTTTCAGTTCCTCAATCAAGGCCTTACTAGACTATCAGTCTCTCTTGCATGGCTACCCGTTGCTGGAGCCTATCATTGTGCTGGCAGAGAGCCTCATTCTCTCTGTGTGCTTCCTGGTTTGTCCTGGAGTACTGGGCCAGTCTTTGCTGCAGGAGGGTTACCTCCTGAGTCCCATCCCTACTGGCCTGCTCCTTTCTTGCCAGAGCATCTTCCACCCTCCTGGTATGCTCTAACAAGTTTTGATGCTCTTTTCGGCGGTCGCCAAGTCCCTGGAGGGCCTGGTGATTTTCTTCCAGCTTCCCTTTTAAGTGAGAGACTTCCTCGCCAAAGCTATCCCTTTCCTAAGCAAGAGCCTGCCTCTGCACCATCAGGTCATCCCTCTGTCTTTGAAGGGCACCAGCTTTCTGGCACTCTTCCTCAAATTCTGCCTGGGTGTCCAGGTCTTTCAGAAATAATTTGTTGCACTCTGCCTTCTCTCTATCCAGGTGGCTTTGCAGGGTGACTACCTGCTCTGCGCACGCCCTATTGAAATCCAGTTGTTGCTCCAGCTTTTTCTGGCTCTGCAGTAGGGAATCCAAACCTTCCTGGTACTCCCTTCTGCAAGGCCAGAATTCAGGTATCCTGGTCTGCCCTTTCCTGTTGCAGGATACCCATGTCCTCTTTTATTTTAATTAGATACTGGCTACTTTCATTTTCTGACTCCTGGCTCCTCTGCAGCCTGTGCTCAGAAGAGTCCAGATCAGATCGGGCCTTCTCTAATGCCATCAGTTGCCTACTTGCCAGATCTTGGCCTTCAGCACATTTGTCCTGTATGGCTCCCATAGATAAATATAGGTATGCCGCTACCCTGGAAATCTTATTGTGCTCATTCTTGGCCTTAGGGACCATATATAGTTCACTCAGGGCCACATGTAAGGGACCCTGATCTCTCCAGATATCTAACCCAGTTGCAGTGACCTGTTGTGTGATCGCCTGCAACCATGCATTCTGGTCCTGCTCAGACCATTCACCTCTCACAAATAGCTTATGTAAAAGGTGCTCTTTAGCCATCTTGATGTCTACCAATGTTGCCATTCTGGAAATGGATTCCCTTCCTGACTTACAGAAGTTTATTATTTTAATAACAAGTAAACAGACCGTTTACTTTTGAGGGGTGCTTTTACAGCGTAACACAGCGCAGTAGCCCAACGAGATTTATGTATCCTGTCAGTTAGCACACTGTATTAAGCTGCACAAGTGGTAGATCTAATCCAGAAGTCCCAGCTACCGAGCCCCCAATCTGTAAGTGACTTCAATCCAGCACTCCAATTTAGTCAATGCTTAGGATGGGATTCCCAATGGAAGCCCTTATTTATATATGTTTATGTCAAAGTTCTGTAAATCTGGATGATGAACCCTTATATAACGCCCCTCTCTTTGAATCCCCCGACCTCAGTGAGCCAAGAAGTAGGTTTGTTTTGCAAATTAAAAGGTTTTTTGAAGAATTAAACTATATATATATATATATATATATATATCACACTTATGAATAAAATAATATCTGAATAGCACACTTATGAATATGAACGGTAATCAGCAAGGGGTAATATTACAATATCAACAATCTCTTAATCAGTAAGGAGTAGGAATAGGAAGGATAGGTAGCAGAGAATACTTTATATGATTCAAGGAAATGCAATGATGGGAAAAATGCAACACAGAAATAAACTTGATATGATTTCAATCAAAAGATAATATGATCACTTTTACTCACTCCCCCCCACTATGCAATATGAAGAGGTGGAAATGAGGGCACACAGGTTTCGAGAATACACTCATGAATGCAGTTCAATTCCAGTTCCCCCAGCAATCTTAGAGAGACACAGGAATGATTTTAAAACAAGCAAATATTCTTTTAAATGTGATTGCAATGGATGGGAAAATCTGCTAAAATGATTTTAATTCACTAAAGGAGATTCAGCACTAGTGAGAATTACTTTGGATTGGTACAGGTCAACACTATCAATGATTCATGAATGATTATCAGATTGAAAACGAATTTCAGCAGTTGAAAAAAAGAAACAGCTATTTTGACAGAAAATGAAATTGGACCAAATTGCAATTTGCAGCAGTTTTTCCGCGTGCGTGAAACGTGATTACGGAAAAACTATAAGCTTCAAAATGACCATAAAATTTCGGTTCTAGGACGTACGGTTCAAAAGTTAGATGTTTTTGTGAAGGTAGATTTTTCAGAAATAAAGTCAAGATTTTAAAAATGACAGATGCGCTTTAAAGATTTACCAACAAGGATAGGCATATACTAAGGAGCTATGAAGAAGCAAGACACTCAACGGGCAGCCACCAGAACCGCGGCGCCACCGCTCTGATCTCTGTCCGTCAAAACACTTGTCCCTCTTGAGAAAATATCAGCGCAAAGATGATTATTGCTACAATTATCAAGAATTATGTGGAGGAGAGAAGAATTGAGGATGGACAAAGGAGGTTCTGTAATGCAGTTCTGGACAGGTTGAGATGGTTGGAATAAGGTTACTTTAAACTAAGAGATGACTATGGACAGTTCTAGACTAAATACTCACTCCTAGGCTTTGGAATGGAATGGACCTCGTCAAAGATCTGATCAAGGGTTTGGCTTCACTCGCTACCAGACAGGTCTCAGGCCCTCTGTGTTCTGCTCTCAGCACTGCACGGTGGTCTGGGTGGCCTCTTGGACTGGATCTGACGGGTTCTGGATACAGCTCTGCTTTCTGGGTCTGGACCTTGGTTCTAGCACAGGGTTCTTGGCTAGAATAGAACAGCTCAGCCCAGCTGTTGAATTGTTTGGTTAGGCCCCGTGGAAGTTTAGGGGTTAGAATCAGGTTGCAGAAGATTCTGAAGGCCTGCTGCAAAGAGTTCAGTTTGGGTTAGGCCTCTGCTTCCAGGTTCTAGAGTTTGTCTGGATCTGGTCTGGAGTCTGCCTGCAGGGTGCTGTGCCAAGAAATCAGTTGAGTAGTGGAAAAGAGTGTGTCCTATCTGTCCTAAGAAGTCTCTATTTATGTATTTTCAAAGTGGGTGGGGAGGCTGATTCTACATGCCCAACCCTCTAAGGATTTGATAGGTTAGAGGATTCCCTGTCCCCTTACTGGAGAAGGGATCAGCGTGTCATCCTGTGTCATCTTTATGGCTTAGGGAAAAAACCTCCCCTTTGTGTCTGTACAGGATATCCTATTTTCCATAAACACATATTTACAATATATTCCACTTGTTAATATTACATAAATTACATGCCAGATTATTTAAGATCCATTTCTGTTTAACTCTCCTCTTCCTCAGAGCTTGGGTTCAGAAATGACCACTTTTTGTGCTTTTGGTGGGTTTCCCAATATTCTTTCTGCACCAAATTTTAGACATGCCTGCACACCCTACCTGGGCACATTTCTACAATTTTTCCGGTTCTTGGCATAAATGCAGTAGCTACAATATGAATAAATTCCGGGGTTTAGTCTCAGAACATCGCACAGCGTCCAGCTTAGTCTTAAATCTTGAGGACATTTTTCATTTTAAGAACCCCAAAGTTTCCCATTTTTGTCAGCTTGGTACAATTTGTTATACGCATTTTTATAAAACATACATTTGCTTTCAATTCACATCTCAGTCTGGTCCGCCTCCTAGAGCTGGGCTGACTCAGAGGGTCACATGTCTTGTTTCCTGCCAAAACTTTGTGGCCAGTTACACCCCAAATCTGCATTTCCATTCAGTGCAAGGAATCTATTGTTCCTTCCACCGGGCTGCAGAGAAAATCTCCTCCCCTCTTGGATTAGCATGCAAATGCAACATCATCCTTCTGGTAGGGATGACAAGGTGTGAAGGGTTCTCAGGGGAAGCAAGCCTTTTGGAGTTTTAACTGCATCAGGTTACTTTCTGATCAATAGTAACATAGTTCCTTATGAAAAAATAACATTTATAAACTTAAAATAAGCAACATATCTTTAAATCAAGTCTTTTTCAACATGAAATCACTGTGTGGCACTCTATATGGCATTTCAATGGAATTCTCTTCTTTGGCATATTTAACTTCTGAAACACCAGTTTTCCTGTCAGAATTATAAATCGCCAGCACCTGACAGAGGCGAGCAATGGTACTACATCCATTTTGAAAGCTGTCTTTCCATCAAGTTTCTTTTTTTGTATATATTGTGCTTGATTTGGAATTCATGTTGAGCTAATAGTGCTTGGTAATTGACAGACCTTGCTTATGAGTAATAACTGAAATAATAAAAAGTTACTTCTGTATAATGCTTAAACAGAAGTACGAAATTGTGATTTTTGTAAAATGTATCCCAATGAAAACTTAGGTGGACACAGAAAACTGTAAAACACATACCCAGGAAATACTCTAGATAGCTTGTGCCATATTTCTGGTATTGAGGAGTTTATTATAAATTAAATTTATATATATGTTTAGTGAACCTGTCAGGACACCTTTTTGTTTTGTGGTTTAGTGATTTCCCAGTCCTTGACAGAGTAGAGATATACCCTCTAGTGCATTGTCTTTCCATCAAGTATCTTTAAAATAGGATTTTGTTCTGAGAACATATGATTTTTGCTGATATGGTATTTGTGTGTATTCTTGCAGTAAATGATGTGGAACACCAAACAAAGAGGTTGGATCTTTTAGGTGATTTGTGAGCCAAGATTTTAGCAATTTTTGACAATCAAGAAAACAGATTTTCAAACAGCTCTGTGTTTCTTTTTCAATCAGCATTGCTATTTCCAAGGCATTTCAGTATACTTTGTGGGTAGCCCAACTGTGGTTTTTGGCATTGATCTCCTGTGCTCACTAAGATAGGCAAAAGTAGATGGTGGCCTATTTTTCAGGTTTTCACCGTGCAATTTCTGCTGATTTCTAGCGAGCAGCATGTTTACCGGCGGCCATTATGATGTTTCTGCTGCACAGTGATGTTGCAGGACTTGGATGAGCGGGTTGATACATCCCACACAGAGGAGAAGGGATTTTACAGTTTAAAGGAATTAAAACCAGCGGTGGGGTAAGTTATTCCAACGTTTGCACCCCCCACTTATAGCAGCGAGGATAATGCGGAAGAGAACAAAAGCAGGAAAAAAGCAAAGATATACCAACACACAATGAAAGTAAACAGTGTGATGAGAGAAAGGACAGGCAAGACAAACAGATGGAGGAAGTAGAAGGGAAACACGAAAGAAATATAGGATAAAGCTAAGGGAATAACAATAGCACAATTAATGAATGGATGGATGGATGGATGGGAGGACAAATATTGCTTAAGCTAGATAAGGGCATTAATGGGGTTCGAGAAAGAGGAGAAGGAAGAGCGAGAGAAGGAAAAAGAAAGAGCATACCAATAAGAGGGATAAAGAACGCAAGCGTAACGAAGAACAAAGACAATATGAGGCAAGGAAAGAAAAGTAGAGATTAGAAGAGAAGAAATGTGAAGAGATAGAAGCCCAAAGAATGAAAGTACTGTAAGAATAAGCCTGGATACTCCTTCTTAAAGCTTCTTATTTATTAAGAAATGTTGAAACAGACCCCCAGCACATCCAACCTCCAAGGCTGGCAGTAACGACTAATGGTAAGAATCCTTTTTCAAAGCTACACATACTCCCATTCCATTGAGCCGATTGTTCATCACCCAAGCTGACATCATTGCTACTGTATATTCCATCTGTACAGAGCTCAGCATAATTATATAACACATCTCCTTTCTTTACATGTGAAACTATATACCACATTAGCTAGTGCCATCTATCCTGCACTTAGCATAACTATATAACATCTCCTCCCTTCGCATATAGAACTATATACATTAGCATTATACTATTTACAAAATTAACATCATACATATCTCACTCCTAAATACCAAACCACACATCTCACATCACATCATTCCCAATCCACCCCAACCTCTCTTTACAACAGCAATCCTGTTCTTATTCCATACCTGTCCACCACTCACCCAGACAGTCCCTCTCAAAAACGCCATTACTCGAACTGGATCAGAATATAATACATCCCCTTTCCATCAGGCTTTTTCTTCTCCTTACCCAATCACCACATTCCACTCTCAACTCTTCTTACCGCTCTTCAAGTTCTCTCTCATCACATACATAGCCTTCTTCTTTAATGTATTTCTCAATTCACCCACTACACAGTCAGAAACTCTCTCTCTATCCAAACACACTAGACTCACAACGGTGTTGGCTTAAGCCCCCTCATCAGCTCAAAAGGCGAAACCTCCATTGTGGCATGCAGCACCATCCTCATAGCATAAAATAGCATAAACCCCCTCTTTGATTGCCACCTTCTTGTCCATGCCACATGCGTCTGCCATCCTCACCGCCTCCATAATGCACCTGTCCATCCTCTCAACTAATCCATTCCCTTCTGGATGATATAAAGATAAGTGTTTATGACTCACTCCACTCTTCTTCATATACTGCGTAAAACATCCACCTGTAAACTGGGTTCCATTATCTGATATACTCCCAGGCATCCCTTCTCCTGCAAATACGTCTTGTAGAAATTCAACAATTGTCACTCCACTGATTTCTCTAATGATTTTAAACTCCATCTGGATACCATATCCACCACCACTGCAATATACTTTCCCCTTCCGCAGCCCAAATCTACAGGACCCAATATGCATATGGCAAAATCGTACCACACCTTAGATGGAATATCTGATTCAATCGTTTGAAAACCTTTTGGTGTACCTCGCACGCTCTGCTAACTTGGTCACAGCTGGCACGGTACCCTACTGGTGCAAAGTTCACATGTCCTGCCGTGTCTCGCTGAATGCGCCTCTTGCTATTTAGCTGTACCTCACTGTTGTAAATCGAGTACCTATGACAGTGTATTCCAGTTTCTAATCCATCTTGTTACTGCTAGTTTAACGTTCCACACCTAGCTGCTAACTATATAATGTAGCTCGTTTTCGCATGTGCCCCTGTAGCTGTACTTTACTGTTGCCAATCTAGCACTTGTGACGGTAAACTCCAGTCAGTTACTGCTAGCTTGCTGCCTCTAACTTAGTCTTAGCAGCAGATAGGCCAGGCATATTCCTAGTCATACAGTACTTAAACTCCAGGAACCAAGACCTTTCATTACTGAGCCCTAATGAACAGCAGTTGATACTGCGATCCTTCATGGATGCTCCCTTCCCCCAGGCCTGGGACTTTGCCCTGCACAGCAGGCTCATTCACCCAGGCGGGGAATGGCCTCGCCAGACTTTGGTGCATCTGACACCACCCCCTCCCATGCCCAACACCCTTCCACCCCCGAACAACACCCTTCCCTGCACCAGCAAGACATCCCTACACTGCCATACCATTTACTACCCAGCCCAGAGAGATTACACACACTAACTACCTAGCCAGCTCCCCCTCAGACTCCCCTCACATGAATACGACCACCGAGACAGCTACTTCTACTACAGGCACATTGCATTACAGCTCTAGAACACCAGCTACACCGCCACCCTCCACCCGACCCATCTAGAGATCTAGACTCTCCTAACGGACTGGCCCACCCTGAGGCTCCACCTTGACTCCATCTCCCCTACCCAGCAAAGACCACAGCAATCGCCAAGGCCTAACACACAAGAAATGGTGACGACATCACTGCAGCAAGCACACTCCTACGCACCACCTAAAAGGCCAACCCTACCCACCATAGTAGACCAACCTTCAAAATCAATAGATATACATAAAAGTAGTCAAACTCCTAAATCTAAGACTAAGGACTGATACTACGATACAGCTGAAAGGAGCTCTCATCACTGCTACATCACTCACAGCATACGCCCTTCACATTGCAGACTTTACTAAAGCAAACAACCTAGATATCCTTGCTATTACTGAAACCTGGCTCCACGAAGCCTCAGGTCCTGGCCTTTCCCTAGCCATCCTGAAGGGTACGCAATCTATAGAAAAGACAGAACCACTGCCAAAGGTAGCAGAGTAGCTCTCCTTGCTATAAGCACTTTTGGTCTCAGAATATCAGCAGTACATTTCTCCGACTCAGGTGAAGTAATTACATTGAAAATCGCCCTCACGCATACCCGCATCCTCACCCTCCACATAGTCTACAGAACCCCAGGCCCAACATCTTCCATTGAAGAGGATATCACCTCACTCTTAGCCTCCAACATTAAACCCCTCTCAAAAATAATTATTCAAGTTGACTTAACAATCCTCTTGATACACAACCATGCCTCCTGGCCAACTCGATGAAAGCCCAAGGGTTTATACATAGTATCTCCCTCCCGACTCATGAAAAAGGACGTACCCTAGATTGGCTTGCTGACAATAACTGCATCACGGACATTTTAGCCAACAACCCAATTTCCTTGTTCGGACCTTAATACCATCATCTTTTCTACTACTATAATTACCAAACCCACCCTTCCTACTTCAACTTTACCATCAACAAGCCTAAAAAACATCAACCATGACAACTTGTTAACCCTCCTGCTGCCAATAACTAACACCACTTATCCACACGTTGATCCTACAGCTCTAGTCACCCTCTACAACAAAACTACGTTAGCTGCTATCGATAAAATAGCTCCATCGAAACCTAAAAAAGCAAAACCAATATTGCACGCCAACACCTGGTTCACAACTGACCTGCAAACCCTACATGCAGCCAAAAGGTCAGCTGAAAGTAACTGGACAAAAGTACCATCAACTGTAAATAAAGCCCACTTTCACACCCTAGCCAACTAATATAAGGAAGCAATTATCAAAGCCAAAAGTGACTCCTACAATCAGGGAGTTGAGAATGCCCAATCAAATTCCAAAGTAGTATTTGCCATACTTCGCAAGTTGGAGTTGCCTGCACCTACCCCTGACCACTCTTAAAGATCAGCCATTGCACTCAAACATCCAAAACGCCCTAGCTGACAAAATTACACTCCTCCAGAAGAACATTGAAATCAAGAAAACAAAACAACTATGACTCCCCCCGGCCCCCATAGCAAATGCCCATACCATAGGGACACAAGCTGTTTACAAATCTTCTTTCACACCCTTGACTACACCTGAAACCATTAAAATCATCAAAGGCTGAAAACCATCAAGATGTAAAAGGCAACACCTGCCTGCGACCTTTATCAAAGAATGCGCCAAACAGCTGGCACCCTTCATCGCCACACTCATCAATAGTTAATTTGACACCACTAAAGTACCCGATGATTTAAAAGAAGCCCTGGTACTACCGCTGCTTTAAAAAAAATGAAAATAAATTAAATAAATTAAAAAAAAGAAAAATTACAAAAAAAAAAAAAAAAACACTTTGGACCCCAACATTCCAACTAACTTCCAAAAGTTCCTGGAATCTAAAACGATTAGGGCTGAGGCAATCCGGCTTCCGTCCTGGCCATGGAACGGAAACTGCACTCCTGGATCTAAAAACACAAGTGGACCAGTTCAAGGATAAAGGGGACCTCTGCATCCTCCTCCTGCTCGACCTGTCCGCAGCATTTGATTTGGTAAACCAGAAAAACCTTTGCCAAAATCTAGCAACAGCTGCTCATTTCTCCCCTGAAGCTGTCAAATGGATTGAATCATTTCTCTATAATCCGACTATGAGGGTCTTCTCTACATCGTCAGCAGCCCCCTTCCCCCCCCCCCCCTTAGCCCCAGTCTCATGTGGCATACATCAAGGCTCTTGTGCGTCTCCCACATCATATAATGTATTCACAAAGCGCCTCTTCGATAAATTAGCCAAATTGGGTGTCACATATACTATCTACACAGAGGCACCCAAATACTTCTACCTATCGCAGGATGCTACGACACAGACTCAAAAACTCTCAACAAAATGTACCTCACCAGCCAGGCTTGGATGGCACAAAACGAGTTATGTCTCAACAATAAGAAAACTGAGTTAATCATGATCGGGAGCAAATCCAAACTAAACAACCGACCACAAATCTACAAATCCTTTAATATTGACGGCAATACCATCAATGTTGCCAAGGAGATAAAATCCTTAGGGGTCTACATCGACCCTACACTCACCCTAACGAGACAGGTCAATGCTATTGTCTCGTCTACAGCATATACGTCCAAACTAATCAGAGCTAGCAGACCTTTCCTTACTGCAGATAGAAATGCATTACACTGACTAGAGCAATGATCCTTTCTAGGATTCATTAGTGAAATTCCCTCTTTGCAGGTTCCAATACTAGAAACATCAGCAAACTCCATGTTGTGCAAAACAATGCAATTAGAGAAGCACTGGATATACCTAAACACAAACACATCTCCTCAACTAGACAACACTTTCACTGGCTCTCAGTCCAAGATAGAATTACATCCATGGTCCTCTCACTTGCCCACAAATGCCTCTCAAACACTGCACCAGCATACCGTAGCAATCAAATTGCTAAAGCCCAATCCATCAGACCAACTCCGGCCTCCTACTCCAACCTAATCTCTACACTGAGATTCAAGAGACAGAAAGCTGGCGGATCCAGCTTCCCAGTGGTCGCAGCTAAATTATGGAATACCCTGCAATCCCTTGTCTCGGGAGGATAGCTCAGCGGCAACATGCTCGCCTTGGCAGCAAGACGACATGGAACCACACAGGTTCGATCCCCGGGTCCGCGCTTAGAAACCTCTGGGTATTAGGCGCGTTATAAATAACCTATCATATCATATATCAATCATTACTAAGGAATGACATCCTTGTGGCCATTCCGGAAAGGTTTAAAAACACTCCTTTTCAATCAAGTCTCCCATTAACTGCCACTGAGTCAATCTCAAAAAATTAGTAAAATGTTTATAAACCTATGTACATTTCACTTCAGTCTTCAATGTATGTTTATGCCTCAGCTGATTACAACACCTTATTGTAACCAACCTTACTAAGGGCTTTACCTGCATAATATGAAATCTTTGTAACCAACCTACTGAATCAAGCGCCTAGATACCTCTGGGTTATGTGCACGTTATAAATTGTCAAATAAATATTTCACGGGCTGCTCCTTGGCCATTATACCTTTTCCCCCTTTCTCACATTGACAACATTCCGCTAACAACCTCGCTATCAAAGCCCGGCCACCAATACTCATTTCTTAAAATCGCTTTGGTCTTCGAAATAACCATATGGCCTTTTTGTGCCAAATCAATAATCCTTCTCCTGACAGATACCGGAGCCACAGCAGGCTCCCACTTAAAAATTATCACATCCACCATGCTTAGCTCATCTCATACTTAACGGTTTCTCACATTCCTGAACCTCCATTTTCTTTCTTGGCCATCCTGATTCGATGCACAATTTTAACTTGGCCAAACTTGCGTCTGCTGCAGTGGCTGCCACCCACTCTTCTTTACCAACAATCCCTTCATAATTCAAAAAAAACATTTCCATACACTCTCTCTTTATTCTCCTCCTCTCTTCTACTTAATCTGGATAAGCAATCTGCTAACACATTTTCTTTGCCACTAATCACTCGTAACTCAATTATATGGCATTGCATCCGGGTAACCCATCCTGCTACCCTCCTAGACACTTTATCTGGTTGTATACGAATTGTTCGTATAACAACTGTTCGAATGACAATTGACCTTTTCACAATTGACCGAATTGTGAAGGTCAATTGTAACATATATGCGGGGGGGAAACCCCCCGCAACCCTATATATATATATATATATATATATATATATATATATATATATATATATATATATATATGGTCAATAGGGGTAATACCCTTTATCTAGACCCTTAGATTCAAAGATGGCCTTCAAGGGTTTATGGTCAGTTTGTATAATAAAATACATGCCCCACAGATGGTTTTCAAACTTTTCTACTGCCTTATACCATCCTAAAGCTTCCTTCTCTAAAACAGAATACCTCTTCTCAGATCCCCTCATCCCTGTGGATGCATTGGCAATTATCTCTTCCTTGCCCCGTCCATCAAGTTGCTCTAAGACAGCTCCAATGCCTACGTCACAGGCATCCACAGTGATCATATTTTTCCTTCTAGTATAAAACTTACCCAACGGTCCAGACAGATTTATTTCATTCTTTATATGCCTAAATTCTTTACTGCATTTCTCATTCCACACAAATTCTTCTCCCTTCCTCAATAGTTTTCTCATCTCACACGCCTTTTCGGAAGAATTCTTAACAAATTGTTGATAAAACTCCAATAAACCCAAAAAAGCCGTTAACTCCTCTTTCGATTTTGGCACTTCAACATCCTCCATCGCCGTGATCAAGGAGCTCTTTGACTATGCCCTGGGATGACATTTCATGGCCTAAGTATTCAACTTTGTCAGTCATAAACACACTTTTCCTCTTTCAATGTAATACCTTTAGATTGTAGGATATCTAACACCTTATCCAATATTTTATCATGATCGCTCAGATTTTCCGCACAGACCAAAATGTCATCCCGAAAGCAGAAGACTCTGGATATTCCATAAAATAAGGGGTCCATTATTTTCTGAAATACTGATGAGGATACTAAACCAAACGGCATTCTCCGAAACTGAAATACACCTTCATGTGATATGAAAGCAGTCAACTTCCTACAATCGCAAGTCCTCCAAGGTTTTTTTTTTTTTTACAACCAACAGGGACGTCCATTCCACTCCTCCTGCACATTCAATTATACCCATTCTTAACATTTCCATTCAATCGTTTCTTCACCCCTTCTCTTAATGCTAGTGGTACTGGGTGCAATTTTGCTGCAACTGGTATGCTACCCTTCTTTAATATTATTTGGTGTTGCATTCCTCCTACTTTGCCAACATTCCTAAATACAGTTGTGTGTTTTCCTCCCACTTTGCCAACATTCCTAAATACAGTTGTGTGCTTGTCGACAATAGACGGAATTACATGGATAACCTGTTCTTCCTCATTGGAATCTAATTTCATCCATCATTTCTTTTGCTCACACCACCCAAGTAATGTCGTGCCCTTTTTTGTGACATAAATCCTTCCTTGTTCACACCACCCTTTAAACTCAAGTTTTGCATCAAAATAACCCACCACCTCAATTTTATTCTGATTGTAACCCCTCAGATTAATATTGAGTACCAATAAATTCATGATATCCCCATTCATCTCTTGTTGGTACACCATCTTTGACATAATGAGATCTTTGAGCCAGAGTCCATCATCATCGATACCTCTTTCCCATTTGCTAATACACTGGCAAACAGTTGTTCACAGTCATCCATCACATTACTCCGAACATTAACTAGTGCCATATGTCCTGCACCCAGCATAACCATATAACACAACTCCTCCCTTTGTATGTATAACTATATACAATATTCGCATTATACCATTAGAGAAATTATCATATATATCTCACACCTGAATGCCAAACCACACATCTCACATCATATCAGTCTCAATCCATCTTTGAGCCAGAGTCCGCGATCATCGTTACCTCTTTTCGATTTACTAATACACTGGCAAACGGGTGTTAACAGTCATCCATCACATCACTCCGAACAACATTCACGGTGATATTTTCTACAGCACATTTTTCCTCATCATCCGATGATTTATGGACGTCCTCATCATTAATATACAGTACTTTCCTCTGAGAAAACGGGTCATTTTTACAGCAGTTTACGAAGTGACCAGTACTTTTGTATTTCGCACAAGTGGCTCTTCTCCCTGGACACACCATTAACCTGGCAAAATGTGTGTTGCTGCCACACCTAAAACATACACATTCCGTAGTGCGCACTCCCTTCCTTCTCGTCCATCATGGTCCGAAGGCGCGAAGTAGGCCAGATGGCCTTCTGAAACCTTCGATGATCTTCGCCCTTGAAGGGTGCTGAACTTCACCGACAATGGATCCCTGCTGTCCGAAGATGGAGAAGAGAGCACACAGGCTCTTTCGGAACAATAATAGAACCTTTTTCCACCGTAAAACTTGAATAAACATAGAAGTAGCTCACAGAGCAAACTCGATGACTACCACACTGAAGCGCGGTAAATTCTGAAGATGGCTGCCAGAGGAGGGGCTTAGGGAGAGCACGGTCATTGAATGGGGGCAGTATGACTAAGATGACAGTGATTGGTTTAAAGGAGAAATACAGTTTGTGAAAGTGAAACTCCCCCCCCCCCCCCCCCCCCCCCCCATCGCCCCCAAGGAATCCCAGCCTGACAACAGAGAATATTCATGAGCATGTGAATTTATGCCAACCCCATGCTGGAGAACCACATGTATGGTCGCACAGTACAGGGGATATATACCCGCCATATGTTGGCAGGTTAAGGTTATTACCAGGTAGGAGATAAACCGGGGGGGGGCTAGCTCCACCTTGAAGATGAGGAGTGTAGACAAGTATGATTATGGACTAGGATTTTCACAATTCCCATTATTGGAGAAAGGGGGAGGACTACCACAATATATACCATGGCCACAGGTGGATAAAGACAATTTAAGATGTAAATTACTGAGTTTGACTTCTGGTGCAGGCAAAATGGATTTATGAGAGAGAATGACATCAGGAATGACACTAGGTATAGGGGACATAAAAGGCTTACTAGCAGCTATACCATAGGGGAGAGAGCGGAGATTTGGAAATTAGCAGGATATGCAAGTGTGACTGCAGAGAGCAATGGAGCGCCATTTAATAATTGTAGGGCAGACATATAGCGGGCGATCAGAGTGCAATATCCTCCCACATCAGACATGGGCGCGATTATTCGGGGAGGATGAAGACCCTGTTGCTTATATTTAAGATAGATGGTGGCAGGAGATTTGCGAGCCATGGGATAAAACGGTTGCTTTAACTTACCACATTTTGTGTCAGGCACTGCCTGATCCAGTGCAAGGGCAATTGAAAAAAACAGGTGGAAATGGAAGCAAAGCCATGGCCAGAAATACAATTGATAATCGTGCATCACTGCCAATTAATGCAGGAGAAAAAACAAGAAAGCCGAGAATATAAAGCAGGAGGAAGCACATTTAGTCAAAAAAATGGTGTCCAAAAAAGCCATAGAGGGAGCAGTATTGACGCGTAATGAAGGAGGGGTGACACAGGCGATGCAGCCAGGACAACAGAATAACACAGGATATCCCACAGACCAGAGTGGGTACAACCTTTGACCAAGAGGAAGAGGCAATGGGCCTAGAGGAGTAGGACGAGGTGGATTTTTAAAACCCTGGGGAAAGAGGAGGATTTAATGGCAGACAGCCACAACAATTATGGAATTGTTGAATAATAGGACACAGAGCAGAGGAGGCATGCAACAGAATTGGCAAGCTCCAAGAGAAGGGATGGATTATGCTCCACAATATAATACAGAACCACAGGGATTTTATACCCAAGATCACATGCAGGATCAGACATGAGTGCAGCAACCCCAAGAAATGCAGCCAGCGTCGCCGCAAATGCAATGACTACATGGTAAACCACAGCAAGTACCCATGCAAGCACAACAGGCACAACCGCAGCAAGCACAAACAAATTGGGGAGTGTGACTGTGATAGGAGGAAATCACAGGTACCGGGATGTATTCATACCCTTAATAGGACAGCCCACACAGCAACCTGATGTGTTCAGGACGCCATACTTCCCCCTCCTCCCCCAAGACCCAAGGGTCAGGGTAACAATAGGTACTGCCATGAATCCTCCGGGAGTCTCTGGGGCAATGAGTTTAGTTCCTTTTACAGACAAATTGCCAATCTGTATAGGAGCACAACATATGTTAAACCCATTATTATATTCCAGGCAGACGGCAGTTAACATATTAGGACGTGACCCGATGACAAAGCTTAACATGACAATATCTTTTACTGACAAAGGAATAGTGTGCTCTTATCCAGGGATACACTATATGAATGTTAAATATGCCTTTACAGGCCAGAAGGCATTAAGAGAAGTTCCTTTAGATTCAGAGGTATATTTGTATGGAGTGACTATCTTATTATCATCGTTACCCAGATTGGTAGATGACATATTGAGAATACCTGATGAATTCTTGTTTAGACCAGAGATTCCCATGGACTATGGGGCAGGGCAGGTCATCCCTTCAAATTCGAGGCAGCAGGGGCCAGAGAAGAAAGGGCGCAGCTTCATGGGACAGGTGATGAAGGAAGAGGATGGGGACAGCGATAGCCCTCAGTGAAGGATATAGGTTGACAGATAAAGTACTGTTTAGAGGGCACTACTCTGACAACAAACTACTGTTCTTTATAAGTATCACTTATTGGATCAAAGTAAAGAATATATAAATACCACAGAGAATGGTGTTGGTAAAGAAAAAACAGTCAGTCTTTCCGGAAAACTTTGAGAAGGTGCCAGAGATTTTATGGACCACAAGCCCATATGATGTGGGTTTATTAAAAGGGATAGGTGCAGGTAAAATTAAACTAAAACCAGGAGCTTTTTTTACCATGAGCGAAGCAATATCCCATGTGTAGAGAGGCGGATGAAGGTATATTTCAAGAACATTCCTGCTTTAATGAAGCAAGGCATATTAATACCATCAGATTCATCATGTAACACGGCTGTGCACCCTGTGAGGAAATCAAATGGGGGCAGAGGGGTCGTGGAGATTCATGCACGACCTTCGACCCTAAACAATATAGACAAAACTGAGTTTCCTTTAGTTCCAACTCCTGCAACAATAGTGTGCAACATCCCAACAAAGGCCAAATATTTCAGTTATAGACAGTGCCTTAAGTGGCACTACAAATCGAGCCGGGGCTCATGGGGGGGGGCGTGGCCTAACAACGGGGGTCTTCATGGCCCGTTAGGCCACGCCCCCTTGACGAGCCCCGGTCAATGGGCTACTGGCACCCCTGCCAGGCAGCCTTTTGTAGAGATTAGCACCCTCTCCCCAATGGAGTAGAGGGTGCTGATCTCTGCATTTATTTTGTATAGGCTTGCCTGGCAGGGGACAGCGCCTCGCCTATTCAGCCTTAATGGTGGCGCTGCCCCTCGCCAGCTGGGGAGGGGCAGCGTCACCATTATGGCTGAAAGGGTGAGGCCACTGGAAGCAGAGGCCTTTTTCCTAAAGACTGAAACTCCCGCGAATCCGCGGGAGCTTCAGTATTTAGAATGCAAGGCCTCTGCTTCCAGCGGCCTCACATTTTCTCCATAATGGTGGCGCCAGCCCACGTGCATCTCTTGATTAAAGGGATGCCTCGTAGGTGCGGCGCCACCATTATGGCTAAAAGGCATTTTTTTCTGAAGCCTGAAGCTCTCGCTCACGAGCGAGAGCTTCAGGCTGTAGAAAAAATGCCTTTTCGTGTAGTGGCTGGGGCTGCCAGGGGAGATTAGTGGGCCCCGGCAGGGCCCCGCCTCAAAATGAAATTTCGGAGCCTGCCGGGGCCCAGCCCCGGCAGGCCCCGGCCCACTTAAAGCCCTGGTTATAGATTTAAAAATGCATTTTTCTCAATTTCCCTTCATGAAGGCTCACAAGACAGGACTTCCTTTTCATATCGAAATACTTGTCTGAAACATACTTGTTTGCCCCAAAGGTACTGCAAATACACTTCAATCTTGAACGTAGTCCTCAAGATGGACCTGGTTAATGGCCAACTCGAAAGTGTAATAATTCAGTACGTGGATAAAATTTTGGTGTCTAGCAACAGAAGATGCAGATAAGACTCAGTTAAACTCATGACTATACTCTCAGAGAATGGATATAAGGTGGAGAAGGAGAAATTACAATATTGTGAGAAAGAGGTTTTGTACATAGGACAGTTGATCTCTCACGAAGGGAGAAAAGTGACACCTGCGAAAGCGGAAGCAATCATGAAAACCATAGCACCTAAAACATTGAGGGAAACTAAACAGTTTCTAGGCTTATGTAACTATTGCAGGGCCTGGGTTTCTGATTACAGTACATATATTCTATCACTTTTAAAAGGACTTAAAGAAGCACAGGTGGACAAAAGCACAACATTGACAGATGAGATGACGGAAAGGATTGGAGGCATTCAAAAAAGCAATCAGTACAGCCCATGTGTTGACGATTCCAGATTACAAAGAAGAATTGTATGTATTCTCCCATTCAAATGGAGAAGTCATGACAGCAGTCCTTACACAGAAGATGACATTAGGACATGACAGAAACCATTGGCCTATTACAGTGGGATTTTAGATCTAGTTATGAAGGGACACTATCCCTGTGAGGTAATGCTGCCTTCACAATTGAAAAGACTTTAAGTATAACAATGTGGTATCCAACAACATTATTTGTAGAGCATGCATTATTGGTGATTTTAGAGAAGCACAAAAATACATTGACCACACAAACAGCACCGGGGTATGAGGTGATTATTCCAACCCTGCAATTAAAATATTAGATGCAAGACAGTAAATCCAGCAATGTTTATAGCAAAACTAGTAGGTGAGTACGAGTATATACATGATTGCACAACGTATACTGAGAATTATAATATTCCCCAGGCTAGAGAAAGGGCCCTTGGGAGAGGGGTGGGGGTTGTTTTTATTTGATAGTTCTCTAAAAATTCACCACACAACTGGGGAAAGGCATACTGGCACAGCAGGAGTAAAGCTGAATTGAGAAGGTGAAGTTGAGGTAGTGACGAGTATGAGATTGTGCTCAAATTATTCAGCACAGGTTGCAGAATTAGTGGCGCTCATTGAATCACTACGGAAATTTGAGGATGAGGAAGTGACAGTGTACTCTGACACCGCCTCTGTGATGTCAACTGTACACACAGGTCTGTCACGCTGGAAAAGTAGGGGCTTCCTCCACACAGACAGCACTCCAGTGCAACATGCAGCCCTATTGCATAGGCTTATAAAAGCATTGCATCTCTCATTGACCCTAGCAGCCGTAAAATACTCAGTGCATTCTAAAAGAACATATTTAATTTCCTGCGGAAACAAAGGCACTGATGTAAAAGCCAAAAAAGCAGCCTTTTTTCCACCCAAATCTAGTTTGGAAATCGATATTAAAACAAATGACAGGATGACACATGTTGGTAAAGGAGGGCTTTAACAAGATGTCTTTTGCCTAGTAAATCGAGTTACAAGTTCGAGCTCCCCAAGTACAGGATTTAGGGAAGAAACAGGGGTGTTCTTTATCCCCGGGGAGGCAATTTGGAGACAGGATAGCACTGGAAAGCCATTTATGCCTCTAACCTTATTGAGAGTAGCGCCGGAGCACCTTCACTACCCAGCACACACGACTTGAGTCTTGTTGCTACAATTGCAGAAGAATGATTCTCACCCAATCTATTAGAGCATGTGGCATAGTTCATTGCAAATTGTATCATGTGCCAGAACCCAATGGCCCCTTTCTCCATCTACATATAGATGGATATGTGCTGCAGACATGCAACGGTCACAGATATAGGCTGGTCGTAGAATGTCCTTTTTCTAGATGGATCCAGGCAGGTCCATGAACACACCCATATTCCCAGTGTGCTGGCAAGTTCTTTGTACACAAGGTGATACCCAGGTGGGGTGGAGGTGGGGGGGTGGAGGGGTTCCGATAATGGACCGCATTTTGTAAATGAGCTGTTCGAACAGGTCTTCTATTAGGTATCAAACATAAGTTCTCTTCCACTTCTCACACACAGGCGAACAGCATCTCTGAGATTAAATGGATTATTAAAGGAGCAAATAGCCAAGATGAAGATGACTGAAGATCACCATCCAACTCCTATTGAGTTGGTGACTGGACCCTGTATGAGAACCCCACATGCTCCTCCAACTAGGGTAAGAACTGATGCCCGCAGTGTAGAGTAGGCATTAGGTGACGAGATGCACGATTACCCAACAACAATTGCACGTGTTTCTTTTATTTCTCAACAGATCAAGAACAAAGGCAGGGGTCGAAAAGAAGTGAAAGATAATCAACCTCTTGAAACAGAGGATTTACTAAAACCCACAACTCTGTATCCAGGGGACCAGGTGCTTGTGCGCAAATTCATATACAGCTGGAGTACCGCCCTCTTTAGGGGGGCCACATGAAGTGGACTAGGTTAGCCCCACTGCCGTGAAAAAAAGTGACTGAGAACATGACTATATCTACAAGATATCAAACCCTATAATGGTGAAAAGCGTAAACCTTCCTGCAACTGCTGGACTGAAGAAAGTAGTTCTGCGTGTGCGGACTCATTCAATGGCTAGAAACGAGAATAAAGAAAATGAAGTGCACACAAGCACTACAGACTAAGGCCTAGCGTTTCTCAAAATTCGATAAGGAGAAAACAGACTTGCAGTTATCCTGGAACGTTTTTAGATAGGACAAAAGACAATAAGAGAAGAGTCTGATGCTTGAAGAAGAAAGACGAGTATCGTTTATGCTACCTACTATAGCAAAGGTACAGACACTCTTGTATGTTATTTTTTTGTACATATTACAGACTTGTCCAGCCCTAATACGAAGAGGAGTAAACATGATTACGTTTCTGGGAGATCCCAGTGAATAACTATTCTTTGCAGAGTGATTACTGTTTCTGATATAAAAGTGAATCAAAAGAAGAAAACAAAATTGTATAAGTAAATACAAAATGGAGGCCTCAACATTTTAGAGATTCATTCCCATCCAGAAAGTCGACAGGTTTTCATGGAATATTGATGGGGATATCATTTGGTATTATAATTTGTGTTATTATTATGGCATTTTTGCCATATAAAAAGTAATACAGATATGGAGGGTGTCACTGAGAAATCTATTATTGTCCCCACCAAAGGTACAGCGAGCCGGTTTTACAATATAACTAAGGTTCTATTTCGATTTAAAAGGGATGTTGAGAAGAACCATGAAGGTATAAATACATATCTTGATAATTCGAATCATTTAAAAAATACCTTCTGGTACCAGCACATGAGAGATGGGAGAAAGAACGTCGGATGAAAATGGTTCAGAGTAGTTTGTTCCCTAATACCATATGCCATGAATGTGGCAAAAACATTTTTCTCAAGAGAAAGCTCTACACATGATGCAACATGCCTCTGTCATCAAGCAGCATGCACAACCAGAGGACAATTCGAAGGGAAAAGAGCAATTTTACGATGGTGATCAAAAATGGCATTCCCATATGAAGACACTTATGTGAAAACAAGGACAGCTCCAGCTGACTGATTAGGCCCAACAAGGCTGAAACACATGTATGGGGGTGCTGTTGGTACTTTTGTTCAGAAGGGGATTGCCATAGCATGTTGGTGCTGGACAGCCCATGTGGGCGGGACAAAGACTGATATGCAAATGGATATTTCCCATCTGTGAAAGGTACAGTGAGCAAAAAGCAATGGCTGCAAACTCTCAAAGTGGGGGAAAAAAACAAAAAACAAAAAAAACAGAACAATGCCATGTTCTTTCTCGAGAGGGGCACCTGCTACCTTTTTTGAAAATGGACTAGGATGGACAAATAAGAAACATATGCATCTATCCCAGATTGTAGAATGAATAAAGATAGTCCAGATGAAGAAGCTGAATTGCTCAGAAATTTGTGAAAAACCAGGAGAGACAAGATGTGGAGAGAGACCTCAGCTAGTAATATATGGACGCGTTTACACCAGTACCGGATGGGGAAAAAGGACTATTGGCCTGCCCTGCAAACTTATTGAAGAATAACTCAACAAGCATACTGCAGATCGTGAGTTACAAATGCATAGGATCATGGGCCAAGTACTCGAAGTTACTCACATGGGTCGACAATGAGGAAGGACCTTGATCTATAATACCACTAAGGAATGCAACAACATGCTTCAAGAATTGTGGCCTGATCCTGGTTGGAGAAAACAGAGAATGCGGACAGATAATCAAAGTCCCAGGAATTAATGGAGGAACTTCAGTATTGATGGGCCGATATTGGGCCTGTGGCTTCAGAGCTTCCATGCTGTTACCCAAGAATTGAGGGATATGTTCCATGGTAATGATACGTGTTCCATCAATGGTGATCCCCCAAAGTGACCTTATTGATGAATTTCCAACAATGGATGAGCACCTCAGGAAGAAATCGTTTAACTTTCATAGGCAGAAGAGAATTATTTCTCAGCAAAATCAATGGAAGCCTATGACAATATTCCAGATGAGCATAAACTGGTTAGCAAGACGGCAATGATAATGACATTTATTTGACATTTATTTTCTTGCCAGGACCTCAAGCTGCAGTAAACAGCAAGTAGCTGCAGATTACAAGATGGGAGCTGCTGCAGACCAATACAACAAAGGGATTTAATGCAATCGGACGAATTGGGAGCCATCAAAACAGACATGTCCTAGATCGGATTACAGCAATGGTGGGAGGCGTGTGTACCAAGATCGGGCATTCTTGCTGTACATTCATACCATCTCATGATTGAGGGAATGGAACCCTGACAGAGGCAATAACTATGCTGATGACCCTGCATACATAGTATGAAGCTGATGAGACAGCAGGAGATCATTAGTTTTTATCTTTATTATTGTGGATTCCAAACTGGCTGGCAAATGCTTTTAAAATGCTTGGAGCAATTCTAGTGTTGGTGTTGCTAGGATTCCGTTCCATAAGGGTCATCTTGGGCCAAGAAGACAGCCAAAAAGCAATTGGGATGAAGATCATGATTGATATAGACGCTGGAACGGGAGAGCAGATGCAAAATGAAGCAAGTAGCCGTGAGAATATGAAGAAAAGTACTCTTGCAAATTTCTACTACTCCAATGATCATATAAAAATATGTAGGACATTGGATAATCTGTCCCTCTGGCGATGGCCATCACATGACATGACATGGAGTGAAGAATGCAGGTTACCTGAGCGGTGGGTGACAAAGATTTGGATTCCGAAGAAAAAGCAGGATGAAAAGAAGTTGAAAATAAATGAAGGAGAAGACCACGGAAGAAGAGAATTGGGTCAAAAATCCAACAGGTGGGTTTAGAGGAACAGGTAGACACTTTCTCACTAGTTCCCGCCCCCTCATCGCCATTATATTGGAACAGCAGAAGAGCAATAAATGGCACCCCCTGTATCATTCCCATACATCGAGTATATGAGAGACGTTATGCACTCAGATAGCCTATCAAATGTACAAATGTACCCTTGCACTGAAAGCGAGGACGGATGCTACATGAAGGATGCCAGCATGCACTTGTGGACGTCAGTGTGTTAAGTGAAATCTGACGAGGGCAGAAGGATGTCATGAAGATATATGAACCTATGCTGAAGTTATATAAAAATACTTTAACTGAAGTAGCAAGAGAAACATGTACCTTACTGGCCAATAACTGTAAATATGCAGTAACGCAAGGGAGAAGGAAAACGTTTAAAGGCTTGCTATAGAGGAATATAACACATGGCAAGGATGGCAATAATAGGAAAATGGATGCTGGCTGAATTCAACCAAGCTACCTCAGAGACAAACCAAGGCTACAGAATCAGGAGACGCAGGAAAACAGCTCTGTGTGCAGAAGCGACAATGTGTCAAGGTTGGCCCAGAATTAAGGATGCTATTTTGAGGGAGAAGTACAGGGCACAAGGAGTGTTACATGGATAAGCTCTGAATGTGGGACATTCTTCATAGATTAAGAAGAAAACATCTGCAAGAGCCAAACTGCTGGACTATTAAAAGTGTATAACGTTCATATGAGATGAGTGAGCAAGTCTCCAGATGCAAAGAGGAGCAACAGCACCCTGCATAATTAAATCAAATAGCAGCAGTAAATAAAAGGTTGAAATTGACAAATTTGTGGTCTCTTCATAAAAATAGAGGTGCGCTCACACTCCCTTGAATGTTCCAGAACAGTGAAACAAGGTCAACTACAAACGGAGGACTTTGGCTTATGGCTGACCGATGAGAGATGGACTAATGGGAAAACTGGTAGTTGGATGGTAATCGAAAACCTACGTTTCGTTTCGCGTACGTGCTGCTAAAGAGCTAAAGGTCCAAAGTTGGGCTAGTATGTCAACCAATCAGTGGGTTTGGGTGACAACCGAACATACAATGTTGCATAGACCAATCCACTGTTTTATCCAATATAATCGGTACTATACGTATTTAGAGGTAGTTCAAGGTTCAATGATTCACTAATCCTTATATGTTCTATAAGTAGATCAATCGCATAGCCAATCCCTTCCCTTGATAGGTTTTGTATTTTCACACAGAGGTCTACCCCAATATGAATCATCTATGATGTCATTCTATGTGAACAAGCTACTATGAATGTGCGTGCATCAGTCCGATGCCTGAGAGTTCTCCCTGCTTTATTAAATGAGAATAAAGTAGTCCTTTGCCATATTTCTCAAGTCTGTCCAATTATTCGGACTCTGATCATTATTTGTAATTCCATCTATCACAAAAGATGCTTCAAGGTGCTAGAGCACATCTCCTGGCAAAACCTACTCAAGCACTGCCACCTTCCTTCATGGTTATTCAACCTATGAAGTGGTTGTCAGTTGCCACTTTGGTCTCTACTCTCTCTCCTCCTACCCCTGCGGCTGACTGCCACTCTTACACAGCCCTCTCTAACCTTCATCTCTGTATCTCCAATGCTCTCTATTTCCTTGCCCCGGTCTTGAGGATCAGTCTGAAGCCTGCCTCTCCAAGATCAATTCTTGGTCTAACTCTGACCTGGCAGCTCTGAAAGGCAAGTGCAGAGCGGATGTGGAGGGCTTCGGGCTCATCCTCTGACCAACTGGCCTGCTGCCTGCTCCAAAGGCAACAAAGACTCTCTGTATTCATTAAATACTCAACAAGCATAATTTATTTGATGTCCTTTTTTGTGTAGGTGGCTTGTTGGGAGAGGACCATATAACATGGACGGGAAAAAGCGGGTTCCACAACAAGCTACCCTTTGACGTAGCACTATAAGTTGTGTACTTAACATGAACCCAGGCAAGATTTACACAAGATCTTCAACATATGTTAAAGATGAGATGGTCAGATATAGTAAAAATATATCAAGATTTATTTAATACAAAACCAATTTAAAAAAAAAAAAAAAAAAAAAAAAAAACAGACGACCTCTTGGTCGCATAAACCATTCAACACAAAAGAAACTGACAATTTTTCACCGCATAAATATAGTCTGGTAATTCAGTAGTGGTATCCTTTAGCTATATTAATGTGTCCAACTAAACATAAGAAACAGTGATGTTTTTACACATCTTGAACAAGTCCCCAATTTGTTATGTCATAACAAATCGGGGACTTGTTCAAGACGTGTAAAAAATTGCTCTGAAATAAGTCACCTATAGGCTACGGCTACTAACATCAGCGTCTATGCGGCCTCTAACAGCACGGCCAAACTTTTTAAAATCTGCAAGAAGCTGGCCAATCTGAATGCAGTTTCTATGTCTACTGGTCCTTCTGTAAGGGTAGGCCAACTTACAGGGGTACCCCTTAAGTATTGGGGTACCCCTAATCACGCTCACACCAGATTAAAGTTCACCCCTCTAGGGAATTACGGGCAAGAGTCTATCTTGCAAGGATAACAAGTTTATTCTATACAGACATGAGGATGGGGCAAAGAACTCTGCTCCCTGAATGGCATCTTCTGTCCCTTTTCCGTTCCAAGCTCCTGCTGAGGGAGTCAGCGACAGTGTTCTTCACTCCTGAAGGAAGGAAAGACTTGAGGGCCCAAAACACTGTCCGCAGCTCCAACACGTTAATGTGCAACACCTTCGCCTCCGGTAGCCACAGGCCTCTTGCATGAAGACTTCCAGCGCGAGGTCCCCCCCGTCGTAACAGTCTCCTGGTGAGGTGGGGTCTGGAAATACACAACTCCGGACAGATGTGCGTGAACTCCCCACCACTGTATTGCTATACGGAAACTCTCAGAGTGTGATCTTGTCCTCGAAGCTTCCCAACACTTTTATCCAACAGGCATTGAACTCCTGTAGTGGACGCATCCGCAGTCTGCACAATCGAATGAGGTATATGCATGACGACATTATGCCGAGCAGAGACTTGATAGAACCTTGCGATCTTCAGGACCAACAGCCGTTGTAACTTGCCCAAGATGGCCGCTATCCTCTCCTCCGACGGAGCAGCCAGGCACAACACTGTTGAGTCAGGATCCCAGAAACAGCGTGTCCTGCGATGGAGTCAAGCAGGACTTTGCATGGTTCACCGAGATACCCAGATCCACCAGGAGCCGGACTGTCCTTGCTGTGTGATCTATGGAAAAGTCCTTTGAGCTTGCCCGGATGAGCCAGTTGTCCAGGTAAGGGTATACGTATCCCTCGTAGACGCAGCTGTACCGCCACCGGCACCAGGCACTTGGTGAAAACCCTTGGCGCTGACTGAATCCGAAGGGAAGGGTCCTGAACTGGCAATGTTGCCCTTGAACCACAAAGTGAAGGAACTTGCGGTGTGCCTTGTGGATGGGGAGGTGAAAGTAAGCATCCGCCAAGTCCAGCAACAATAGGAAATCCACCTCTTCTAGCTGTCCTAGAACATGTTGAAGAGTCACCATCCAGAACTTTTGGGACTTATGTAGTTTAGACGACGGAGGTCTAGGATGGGCCTCCAGCCGCCAGTCTTCTTTTTGACGAGGAAGTAACGAGAGTATACTCCGGAGCCCCGGAACCTCTTTGAGGGAGCTCTATTGTGCTTTTTCTTAGCATGGCCCGCACCTCCAGCAGCAGCTGAGGGACGTAGTTTTCCTGCTGGGCCACTGGTGGTATTCAGAAGATGACTGCCAGAAGAGGGGCTTAGGTAGAGGGCAGTCATTGGCTGGGGGTTAGGAGAAAGACAGTTCAGAATTGAAACAAACTGATTTTTTTCTTTACTGAGGATTCCCAGCCTGACAGGGAATATTCATGAGCATGTGAATCCATACCAGACCCCATTGCTGGAGAATGACAATGCATTACTTACCGTAAAAGCATTTCTGATGGTTGTATCTGCTTAGATTCACATGCTGTGCATAGGTCCGACATCCAGTGGTCACTGCGGAGTATTGCATTTTGTTTTTCGTAGTCGAAAAAGGGGACGTCGACAAGGCGTGTCTGTAACACTATCCCTATAGTGACGTGCGTTGTACCCACAATCCCTCACGCGTCGAGGTCCCTCTGTTTGTATTTTTCTGCCCTGAGGGAGCCTTTCAGCCGTGAGGGAGTACAGAAAAGAGAGAAATATATAGAAAAGGATGTCTGTTCCATCCGAGCGGGGAGGAAGGATGGGCGCATGTGAATCTAAGCAGATAAGACCATCAGAAATGCTTTTACGGTAAGTAATGCATTGTCTTCTGATGTTTGTTAATCTGCTTAGAATCACATGCTGTGCATAGACTAGCGAGCAGTACCCGGAGTTGGCGGTGGGTTATGAGAAGGAACAGTAGAGAAAAGATGTCTTAATACTGCCTGTCCCACCTGGGAGTCAGATCTAGAGTGTGCATCTAGACAGTAGTGTTTTGTAAAGGTGTGCACAGAACTCCAGGTTGCCGCTTTGCAGATGGACTCAAGGGGAACATTTGCAATGAATGCTATGGAAGCCCCGTGTGCCTCGAGTGGAATGTGCTCTTGGCTTGAAGGGTAGTTCTCTCTTAGCAAGAGTGTAACAGAGTGATGCATTGAACAATCCATCTAGATATAGTGGATTTTGAGACCGCATCTCCTTCTCTTCCTGCTGCCACCGAGACGAAGAACTGATTAGTCTTCCTCAGTGGTCTGGTTCTTTCCATGTAGAACATGACAGCTCTGCGTACATCTAGTGTATGCAGACTTTTTTCTCCCAAGCTGGAAGGGTTTTGAAAGAACGTTGGTAGTTCTATAGATTGGTTTACATGAAATTTCGAGATGAATTTTGGTGCAAACCTTGGGTGTGTGCGTAGAACCACCTTATCCTTGTGAACTGTTACGAAGGGGTCTAGTACAGAAAGAGCCTGTAGTTCACTTACTCTCCTAATGGAGGTGATAGCTATTAGGAAAGCCGTCTTAAGAGTGAGATCTTTAAGAGTTGCCTTGTGCATGGGTTCGAAAGGAGGGCCCATGAGTCTGGAAAGTACCACATTTAAGTCCCATCCGGGAGCTGGGTTAGCTATCGGAGGGTGTATCCTCTTTACCCCCTCCATGAATGCTTTGATAACTGCTATCTTCCACCACGACACTAAGTTGGGAAGTGGTGTATGCAGAAAGTGCCGCTAGGTGGACTTTAATGGAATTGAACACTAAACCTGAATCCAGTAAATGGGTCAAGTATAGAATAATGTCAGTAGGAGAGCAGTCAACTGGGTTGATGCTTTTAACTCTACACCAGATAACAAATCTTTTCCATTTGCTAGAATAGCAGTGTCGAGTATTAGGTTTTCTGGCTTCCCTGAGGATGTCCATACATCTCTGTGGGAGTTGTAAATGACCAAATTCTATGATCTCAGGAGCCAGGCTGCTAAGTTCATGGTCTGAGGGCATGGATGCAGTGTTCTGCCCTTGTCTTGTGACAGCATGTTGTAAGGGCAGGGAAGTTTCACTGGGGGAGATAGGGACATCTCCAAGTGAGCGAACCATGGCTGCCGGGCCCACATTGGGGCCACTAGTATCATGGTAACCTGCTCCTGATGCATCTTGTGCACCACTTTGTTAAGAAGGGGAGTCGGGGGAAAGGCGTAAACAAATTTCCCTGACCATCGAATCGACAGACCGTTCCCCTTGGACTGGTTCTGGGGGTACCTGGAGGCGTAACTTTGGCATTGTGAGTTTTCCAGAGTTGCGAACAGGTCTATTTCCGGGAATCCCCATTGCGTGAAGACGTCTAAGACGATGTCTTTGTGCAATTGCCATTCGTACTCTTCGGGCAGGGGGAAGTCTCTGCTGAATTTGTCTGCTAGAAGATTGAGTTCCCCTGGTACATGTTGTGATAGTAGGAACATGTTGTGTTTGAGAGCCCACTTCCATATATTCTGGGACAGCTTGGACAGTCCTGGAGAGTGAGTGCCCCCTTGTTTGTTGAGGTAGTACATGGCTGTGGTGCTGTCTGTGAGGACCATCACTGTCTTTCCTTGTAGGTGTTCCTGAAAGGCTTTCAGAGCTTTGAACACCGCTAGTAGTTCCAGCAGGTTTATATGCTTGGATGCTAAGCTCGGAGTCCACGCTCCGTGAGCAGTCTGATGGTATAGGTGAGCCCCCCAACCTGTAAGGGATGCGTCTGTGGTTAGAGTGGCTTCCACTGCGGGTGTGGCAAAAGTCCTCCCTATTAGCAGGTTTTCTTTTGTCCACCACCGTAGCGAGAGAACCAAGGCCTGCGAGACCACCACTAGATCGTCCCATTGTCCGCTGGCCTGACACCACTGGCTGTAGAGCCACTCTTGCATTGGGCGCAGGCGCGCGTAAGGTACCAAATAAATACATGACGCCATCATCCCTAGCAAGCGCATTGCTTTGCGTACCGTCACCTCTCGACCTGCCACATAGTGGGGAATCTGAAACAGCATGTTTTGGACCCTCTCGTTGGAGGGGAATACGAGGCCGTCCTTTGTTCGAATTAGAGCCCCTAGGAATTGTTTGATTTGGCTGGGGTCTAAGCTGGACTTCTTTTCGTTGGAGAAGCCCAGTTGGGACAAAAGGTCTACGGTCTTTTGGGTATTGGAGAAGCATGTTTCGTAAGAATCCCCTGTTATGAGCCAGTCGTCGAGGTAAGGGTATACCGGGATGGATAATCTGCGCAGGTGGGCCGCTGCCACTGCCAGTACTTTCGTGAATACCCTTGGTGCAGATGCTATCCCGAAGGGTAGTACTCTGAACTGGTAGTGTCTGTCCTCTATCTTGAACCTGAGGTATTTTCTGTGCGCTGGCAACATTAAAATATGAAAGTATGCATCTTTCATGTCTAGTGTTGTCATGTAATCCCCTTGTGATAACAGTGGGATTACCTCCTGTAATGTCACCATACGAAACTTTTGGGGTTTGACAAATTTGTTCACTGGGCGCAGATCTAATACAGGGCGCATGGTTAAGTCCTTTTTGGGTACAAGGAAGTACACTGAATAAATACCTTCTGTTACCTGTGATAGGGGGACGGGCTCTATAGCTTCTTTCTTCAGTAGTTCTTCCACCTCTTGAAGAAGAATGGAGAGGTGTTGCAGTGTCATGCGTCGGTTCCGTGGGGGTTTGTACTTCGGGGAACCGTTGAACTCGATGCAGTATCCTTGGGATATGGTGGATAATACCCAACGGTCTGACGTTATTCCCTCCCATGCTGAAAGGAACGATGTTAGCCGGCCCCCGACCGGTGATGCATGGGAGGGGACCCGAATCTTCGGGTCATTTGCTGGTATTGGGCGTGGAACCTCTGGGGCTGGAGCCACGACCTTTACCTCTGCCCCGCCGTTGGCCTCTTTGATTGAACTGGGTGTTACCCTGGTTAGTGGGCCAGTTGGAGGCAGAGTAAGATTGTTGTTGTTGGTTCTGCTGCTGTCTTTGGCCACGAAAGGAGCGTTTATTACCATAGCCTCGCCTGTTAGGGGGCCTAGAAATTTGATCAAGAGTCTTGATGGTATCAAACTCTTTTTTAGCATGTTCTAGGGCCTCATCCACTGCTTTCCCAAACAGATGCGTCTGTTCTATGGGTTTATTTATGAGGGAGGCTTGGGTTTCGGGCTTAAAACCTGAATTGCGTAACCAAACGTGGCGTTTGAGAAGTATTCCCTGCACTAGGGAGCGGCCAGCCGTCTCAGCGGCATCTAGGGAGTTCTTAACGATGCCCTGGTTTACAAGTGTGCCCTCTGATATTATAGCTAGCAGGCGTGAACGCAGGGGTTCAGGTGCTTCCTCTGCTTCGCTGCGCAGCTTGCTCCACTGTGCATCTGCGTAGCTAGCTAATAGGGAGTTGTTATTAGCAATTCTAGTAGAGAAGGCGGCGGAGGTCGTGATTCTCTTCCCCAGTGCGTAGAGTTTCTTGCCTTCTTTGTCTGGAGGTGCTTCACTAGTGGATAGGTTTACCCCTGCTCTTTTCCTTGTGTTGGTAACCACAAGGGAGTCCGGAATAGAGTGTCCTCTGATGTATAAAGGGTCAGAGGATGAAGGGCTAAAGAGCTTTTCTATTCTAGGGTTGACCCCTCTTACTAAGGCTGGGTTAGAAAGGGAAGGAGAAATTCTTCTCTTAATAGAAGCCAAGAGTGGAATAGATTGGCTAACAGGGGCTTTTTCTTTGATGACTTTTTCTACAAAGTCAATGTCTGGAAGAGTTTCCCCTGTATCAATCTCGAAATGCGCTGCTGCCTTGCGCAATAGTGCATTGAGGGAAGGTTGGTCATCTATGGGAGAGGAGTTCCCATGTGAATCCTTGAGAGAAGGGTGGAAGGCATCAGGGTCTGAATGTACTGAAGGGGATTGCCAAGGCTGCACTGACGGGGAATGCCAGGGCTGCGAGGTAGCTGTATCCTCTTCAAAACCTGTTGCAGTAGTGTAAGGATCTTCTTCGAACCCCTCTTCCTCAAGTTCTACCTCTTCTTCTCCACCCAAACACTCCTCATCTTCCTGGAGGTATTGCTCCTCCTCAGTGAGGTCATATACATCTGTGGCAGGGGGAACCAGCCTAGGAATCTTGACTCTAGGGTCATCCTGTGGCCATTCTCTTTGTCTTTTGTGAGTGGGTGGGTCTTGGTTTCCTAGAAACCTTTCCATTTTCTCCATGCAAGAATGGAGTCTTTCAAGGGTCTGATGGGGTACCCCTGAATAGTCTAGAGGGGGGAAATTTGTGTTTTCACCTTCGAACCGTTTCGAACGCTCCCACAACGTCGACGAGAGGTTGCCGTCTCCTTCTGAAAAGCCCTCAGGTAGTTCGGAAGCGTCCTTCGGTGAAAGGGGCAGTTCCTGGCTACTTTTGTGCTTCTTCGACGCGGTATTCGACATTTGTTTCGTCGTCCGCGCACGTTTGTCTTCGGCGACAATTCTCGCTAGGCTCTCGACAACGAGTTTGTCCGTCGAGGGCTCTGGTGTCGACGTTGTGTGCGTTGCGCGTTGTACTCGACGGTCGCTCTATGGAGCGTTGCGTCGGATGTTTTTGGGGTAGCGCCCGTGTTAGATGGAAGCCCAATCGCTGGTCGCGGCTGCGTTTGCTGGTGGGGCTTGGGACCTTTACGGTCTGCGGTAGACGCCGGAGTGCCCTGCGTCCCCTTCGGCGCTGATGGATCCTTCGTTCTCGACGAAGAAGAGCCGTGGGTTGTGTGTTTAGCCTTATGGGGTTTATGTGCGTCCTTGTCGCCGGGGTGTTCATCCCCATAAGCAGGGCGTGAGCCGAGCCCGTCGGGGCCGGGGACGGACGTCGAGGAGCGGGAGCGCTCCTTCTGGGGGTTCATGACTTCCGTAACGGACGTCGAGTTATCGCACTCCTCGTCACTTTCAGTAACAGCGGCAGCGGGTGAGGAAACTGACATCGCGTAGTCCGCCCACCTCTTAACCCTACGTTCTTTAAGAGTTCTGGGTTTCAAGAGCTTGCAGGCTGCGCAGCTGTCCTCTATGTGATCGAGGTGCAAGCAACGATTACAGAGCTTGTGCTTATCCTTCCAAGTATATTTGCCCCTGCAGCGTGGGCAAAACTTAAAGGGTGTCCTCTCCATAGCTGAGGCAATAATAGCTGGCGATATCACCCCAAGGGAAAGAAAGGGGAGAAAGAAAGACATTCTCAAAGAGAAGATACAAAGTTCGAACCCCCACTCTCCCTACTGTAAGTTGGCCGTCGAGGCCAGGCCACGTGTTCGGCAGCGCCGAAGGATCTCCTCCGCTCTTCCTCTCAGTCGAAAATCTGTTCGGCGGAGAAACAGCTTCACAGCTAACGTCGAGGGGAGGGATCGTTAACAGTATATTAAGTATAACAAAAGGACCGAGGTCCGTGGCAAGTATAGCAATGTCTCTCTAGGAGCTCCGCGAAAGGCGACCAGAAACTGGGCGGAAAAAAACAATCTGAGGGACCTCGACGCGTGAGGGATTGTGGGTACAACGCACGTCACTATAGGGATAGTGTTACAGACACGCCTTGTCGACGTCCCCTTTTTCGACTACGAAAAACAAAATGCAATACTCCGCAGTGACCACTGGATGTCGGACCTATGCACAGCATGTGATTCTAAGCAGATTAACAAACATCAGAAACATGCATACAACTTTCACATTTGTGTGTTGCACACATCACACTTTTTATTTTGTCTCATAGCAGAGAGGTTGGGTGCATTTGACTCAAACCTTTAAAGTTACAGAAGAACAAGTTACTTTCTTACCTGGTAACGTTCTTTCGATGGGATGGTCCGACGACGTATTCCATATCTATGACATGTAATCACCACAGCTGTGCTGCTTCGGAAACTTTTTCGGCGTCTGCGTCCTGCGTCGATGACGTCGATGCGCCGCCGTCGAGGACCTCCTCCGACGTCCGACGTCATCCGATGTGATAAGTAGGACGCACGACGCCCGTAGCCTCAGTTGTAGTTTTTTCCCCCCCAGAACGTGTGACCCAAGTCAAATGCCAGTCAGACACAAAGCCTTGCGGAACGTAAGCTGCAATCGCAAAAGAAATTCTGCAGCGGGGAAGGCAGGGCGGGAGCGATATGGAATACGTCGTCGGACCATCCCATCGAAAGAACGTTACCAGGTAAGAAAGTAACTTGTTCTTCGAGGGGATTGGGTCCTCCGACGTATTCCATATCTATGACAGACTCCCAAAGCAGTACCAAAACAAGGAGGAGGGAAAGAATTTAGAAACAAAATTTAGAATAGCCAATCAAATAGCAGAGCAAAGGACCGCCTTGCCAAAGGCCAGATCCTGCCCTCGGATGGAATCGAGGGAAAAATGCCGTACAAATGTATGTACTGATGCCCAGGTGGCTGCATCACAGAAGTTGCGAATAGGAACACCCCTCTGCAGGGCAGTAGATGCAGCCACACCCCTGGTAGAATGGGCCCGCAAGCCAGCCGGTGGGTCCTTACCCGCCAAGCGGTAACACTCCGAGATGGCCAAAATAATCCAGCGGGACAAAGTCTGTTTCGTCACAGCTTGCCCCAAACGCTTTCCAGCGTAACCAATAAAGAGCTGATCGTCCACTCTGACCCGGGACATGCGAGAAACATAAAAGCTTAAAGCTCACCTAGGATCAAGCCTATGGAGCCTCTCCTCTTCCTTACCAGGATGCAGAGGAGGATAGAATGCCGGAAGAACAACCTTCTGGGCCAAATGAAATTCCGTCACTACCTTCGGAAGAAAAGAAGGACGAACTCGAAGGACAACCCTGTCCTTGTGAAATACAGTGAAGGGTGGCTTAACTGAAAGTGCCTGTAACTCACTCAGCGAGCGGAAGTAACCGCAACTAAAAACACAGTTTTCAGAGTTAACAGCCTCAAAGGGCAAGAATGTAAAGGCTCAAACGGAGCACCCATAAGAAACCTAAGAACAAGGTTTAAATCCCAACCGGGCACCAGGAAAGGAGCCGGAGGGAACACATTAGTGAGCCCTTTCAGAAACTGTGAAATTAAAGGGATTTTAAAGTAAGAACATTCTTCAGATGAGCGCTTAAAGATGGACAGCGCCACCAGGTAACCTCTAATGGTACCCACTTGCAAGCCCCTGTGGGCCAAAGAAAGCAAAAAGGACAGAACCATGGGGATGTCGCAAGCAAAAGGATCCACATTCTGAACTCTGCACCAGTCGCAGAACTTACGCCAACGGTACAGAGACTTTGTTGCTGGTCTACGGGCCGAAAGCAACACCTCCATCACGTCTTCAGGGAGGTCCCAATCCTTATACCTCAACCTTTCAGAAGCCAAGCGTGAAGGTTGAGGGATCTGACCTCTGGATGGAGAACCTGACCCCCCTCCCGTGAGAGCAGATCGTCTCGGTAGGGAAGACGACGTGGAGGGCAGATGGACAAGTCTAGAAGGTCCGGGTACCACGTCCTCCGAGCCCACGCCGGAGCAATGAGGATCATCCGGGAACCGAACTTCCGTAACCTCCGCAGCACTTGCGGGATGACGGGGACTGGAGGAAACGCATACAGCAGCGGGAATGACCACTCCACCATGAACGCGTCTCCTAAGGCTCCTTTTGGAGGAAATTCCCGCGAGCAAAACCTTTCGCACTTCCGGTTGACACTGGAAGCGAAGAGATCCACTTGAGGGGTCCCCCAAAGGGCGAAGATCTCCAGGAGAATCTCCTGAGCCAACTCCCACTCGTGAGAGATCGCGCTCTGCCTGCTCAGAGCGTCCGCCGTCACATTTTCGTCTCCGGCCAGATGAACTGCCGAGATCGAAACTTCCTGCTGGATGGCCCAGAACTCGAGCTGCATCGCCTCCCTGCACAGAGGAAGTGACCCTGCCCCCCCCCTTTTTGTTGAGGTAGTGCATGGCCACTGTGTTGTCCGTCAGGATCAGGACATTCTTTCCTCGCACAGTCGGCAGAAAAGCCTTCAGGGCTAGCCTGACGGCCCTCAGCTCCAACAGATTGATATGGAGTCTGGACTCCGACGGAGACCAACGACCGCTGACTGTCAGCCCGTTGGCATGAGCTCCCCATCCCGTGAGGGATGCATCCGTCACGATCGTCACCTCCGGCCAGGGTAGCCAAAATGGAGCCCCCTTCATCAAGTTGCCTTCGACGGCCCACCACAGAAGGTCCCGGGCGACCGAGGGCGGCACCTGAACCGGGTCCGACATCCTGCCGGAGGACTGCGACCATTGCGTCTTGAGTGCCCACTGCAAAGATCTCATCCGCAGGCGAGCCTCTGGCACCAGAAGAATGCAGGATGCCATGAGGCCGAGCAACCTTAAGAACTCGAACGCTGGGAGCGTCTGGGCATGCTGAAACTTGTGCACCATCTGCTGAATGTGAAGAGCCCTCACCTGGGGAGGAAAACACTGCCCCAGGGAAGTGTCGAGCACTGCTCCGATGTACTGGAGCTGCTGTGTTGGCGTCAAATGGGACTTCTATAAATTGAGGGAGAAGCCCAGCCTGTGAAGGGAGTGGCAGGTGACGGATAGATGATCCAGGACTTGCTCAGGAGAGCTCCCCCTGATCAACCAATCGTCCAGGTAGGGGTAGACGTGAATCCCCCCTTGCCTGAGATGCGCTGCCACCACCACCACCATGAGCTTGGTGAAAACCCTCAGGGCGGAGGTCAATCCGAACGGCAGGACCCGAAACTGAAAGTGCGAGTCGCCAACCGCGAACCTCAGGTACTTCTTGTGCTTGGGATGGATCGGCACATGGAAGTAAGCATCCTTGAGGTCGAGTGACACCAACCAGTCCTGAAGCTGAAGGGCCTGGAGGACTTGAGAGAGAGTAACCATCTTGAACTTGTCCTCCCTGAGGAGTTTGTTCAAACCGCGCAAGTCCATGATGGGTCTCAATCCTCCGTCTTTCTTGGAAATCAAAAAATAAGGGGAGTACCATCCCTGGTTCCTCTCCGCTACAGGCACCAGTTCTATGACGCCTTTCTCCAGCAGGGCTTGAATTTCCTGCGCAAGGAGCGGATCCGGACTCTGCAAAGAGAGGTTCCCCGGTGGATTGTCGCAAGGCCTGTGCCGAAAGGGAAGACAGTAGCCGTGGGTTATGATCTCCAGAACCCACACATCTGAAGTAATGGCTTGCCACTCTACAAGATGCTGCGCCAGCCTTCCCCCAACCGGCGAACCATGGGACATGGCCTCATGACTGAGTAGGAGCGGCTGCGGCGTTACCTGAGGGCAAAGAGGCAACTGACCGAGCGGCCTTGGCACCACGGGTACCCTGTCGTCCACCTCTGGTACCCCTGCGTTGGCCTCTTTGACTGCCAGCTCCTCTCGCTTTACTGAAGGACGAGTAATAGCGAAAGGAACCACCCCTCCACTGCTGTCCCCTAGGACGAAAAGGCAGAGGTTGGCGAACTGCAGCGCCCAACGACTTCGCTGCAGCTTTGGAGGTCTGCAACCTCTCAAGGCTCTCGTCAGCCTTGCTGCCAAAAAGGTGCTCACCATCAAAGGGCATGTTGAGGAGCCGGGACTGCACATCAGGAGCAAACCCTGACTTCCGCAACCACGCAAACCTGCGTATCACGGTGCTCGCCGCCATGGACCTACTGACGCATTCAGCTAAGTCCAGACCCGACTGAACGGACTCACATGGCATCCTTACCATCCTGGACCATAGCAAGGAAACCATCCCGTTCGTCCCCTTCGGGAATATGTTCAGCCGCCAACGCAACACAGTTCCACAGAGTGTGCGTGAAACGCGACAAGGCACAAATGGAGTTGGCCGCCTGAAGCGCCATACCACCAGAAGAAAACACTTTCTTCGCCCAGCCATCAAAACGTTTGTCGTCCCTATCAGGAGGGATGGTAGGGTACGACGCCTGCTTTGCCGGGGCCGTGGCCGCCTGCACCACCAAACTCTCCGGAGTGGGGTGCATGGTCAAGTAGCAGGGGTCGCAACTGGCTGGACGGTATTTTCGCGACAAGGATCTGCCCACCGCCGGGAGACTCTCCGGAGCAGTCCAAGCCGCCGCCACCCTTCTCTGTAAAGCCATATGGAACGGCAGTACCGGGTCAGTTGGGGGACCAACATCAAGGATGTCTGTCAGATCATCCTGCACAAACTCCCCTGGGGGAGCAGACCATCCCAGATACTCAGAAACCCCGAGCCATAAGGCGCCGGTAGGAGGAATCGGCATGGGAGCCAGGCTCAAGCCTACAAAACTCCACCTCCGGAGAGGTGTCCAGTCCACTGGCATCATGCAGTGACTGCCTCAACTCGTCAAACTGACTGTGGCCCGAGACAATTTCATCTGGCACCTGACTAGGAACCAGGCCATCAGAATCCTCATCCGCCTCTGAAATATAATCCAGGTGGCGAAAAGAAGGCACCCGAGAGTGCTTGCTCTTAACCAGAGCCTTCCTAGGGGGTTCACCCGTGACACGGGGTACCTCCGACACGAAAGGCGTCGATGGCGTCGAGCCATCGGCACCGACGTCGAGAAAACCGACAACGGCGCCGAGAGGATCGGCGTCGAGGAAATCGGCGTCAACGTCAAATGCAGCACCTCCAGAATCGGCGGCGTCGACACAGCCCTCGAAGCCGGAGCTCCGAGCGTGTCCCTCGACGACCTGATCGTCGACGGCTTCGACGACTTCCCCGGAGCCAGAGCCTCGAGAAAGCCTGTCGACGCCCTTGACGCCTCAGACGTCGATGTCTTCCTCGAAGACTTCACAGGTACACACGGTCTCGAGCGTGTCGAGGACCGGGACCTGGAACGGGTACGTCGAGGACCGGGATCTGGAACGGGTACGTCGAGAACAAGCCTCCTTGTCCGAACGGGACCTCTCCCGTGACTCGTGCCGACCACTCTTGCGAGCGGTGTCTCTCGACTTCACACGGCCGACCCCACTCGGGGGCGCGGACGGCAGAGTACCCTGCGACTCAAGAATCGCCAACATCTTCTTCCCGAAGGAAGCCCATTCCTCCGGCGTCGCACGGCTGGTGGGGTAACCGGCGTGCCGGGCAGAATCCTCGGAAGAGGACCTGGAAGGCGACCGGTGTCTGCGCTTCCGAGAATGCCTCGAAGAGGCTGAGGAGTGGCGAGACCGACTCCTAGAAGAAGACCGACGAGACTTCCGACGATGACGCGGAGAGTCACCCCTCGAATCATCCGTCGAAAGCCCCGCCGACTTCGACTTCCGGGGCTTGGACACCCGACCTACCGACAACAACTTCTTACGTTCGCGTAAGGCCTTGGACGTGAGCGACTGGCAGTCGATACAGTCATCCGTGTCGTGGGCCTCCCCGAGGCACCAGAGGCAGGCGACGTGCGAGTCAGTCACCGACATCTTGGACCCACACTCCCCGCACTTCTTGAAGCCCGGACGCGGGGTTGAAGACGAAGTGGAAGACATCGTCGAAGGAATATTCACAAACTAACAGGTTCGAAGAACCAGAAAGAACAGAACTCCAAAGAGTCGAGGCTAGAACCGAGAAACACGAAGCAACACGTTCGCGGAAAAAACGGAACTGAGGCTACGGGCGTCGTGCGTCCTACTTATCACATCGGATGACGTCGGAGGAGGTCCTCGACGGCGGCGCATCGACGCAGGACGCAGACGCCGAAAAAGTTTCCGAAGCAGCACAGCTGTGGTGATTACATGTCATAGATATGGAATACGTCGGAGGACCCAATCCCCTCGAAACACCATTATCGGTAAGTAATGAGTAGGAACAAGTTACTTACCTGTAACTGTTGTTCTCCAGCATGGGTCTGGCATGGATTCACATGCTCATGAATATTCCCCGTCGTCAGGCTGGGAATCCTCGGTAAAGAAAAAACCAGTATCAGTTTCGTTTCTGATCTGTCTTTCGTAGCAATAACCAATCACTGGTCTCTGCGTCATACTGACCACAGCCAATGACTGCCCTCTACCTAAGCACCGCCTCTGGCAGCCATCTTCAGATTTGGAAGCACGTGAAGTGGCAGTATGACCAAGTGAAGAGCCGCAGAGGGGTAGGCGGGAGGGTTTGCATGTGAATCCATGCCAGACCCATGCTGGAGAACAACAGTTACAGGTAAGTAACTTGTTCCTTCTCCAGCATGGGGTCTGGCATGGATTCACATGCTCATGAATAAAGAATACATAGCAGTACACACATGCACAACCACGGGAGGTGGCAAAGGCTCAACATTAAGCATTACATCAAACTCAACATTAAGCATCTTACCTCCTCACCAGGCTCACCTCAGGCAAACAGGTTGCGCAGCACTGCTTGGCCGACCCTGGACTCCTCCCTGGAATCCCGATCGACGCAGTAGAATTTTGTGAAGGTGTGCGTCGACCTCCACGTAGCAGCCCTGCATATGTCCAGCACGCATCCAGGAATTCTTGCAACGGGCGCATCCGGAGCCTGCACATGGGAATGAGGTAGATGCAGGAAGACATCATCCCGAGGAGGGACTTGATGGACCTCACCTTGGCCGCGTCGGCCACCAACATCCGTTGCACCTTGCCCAAGATGGTCCTGGTCCTCTCCTCCGACGGGGAGGCCAGAAGGGACACTGTCGAGCCTCGCTCCCAGAAACAGTGCGTCTTGCGCGGGCACCAGGTGGGATTTGGCGTAGTTCACGGAGAATCCCAGGTCCGTGAGGAGTTGGACGGTCCTTGCCGTGTGGGCTACGGCGAGCTCCCTCGTCTTGGCGCGGATGAGCCAGTCGTCCAGGTAGGGGTAGACGTGGATCCCCTCGCGGCGCAGCTGCGCCGCCACCGGTGCGAGGCACTTGGTGAATACCCTGGGTGCCGACCTTAGTCCGAAGGGGAGGGCTTTGAACTGGTAATGACGCCCTTGGACCACAAACCTGAGGAATTTTCGGTGTCCCTTTAGGATGGGAATGTGGAAGTAGGCATCCTCCAAATCCAACGACGATAGGAAGTCTCCTTCCTCCAGCTGACCCAGGACGTGCTGGAGGGTGACCATCCGGAACTTCTGCGCCTTGATGAACTTGTTCAGACGTCGAAGGTCCAGGATGGGGCGCCATCCTCCCGTCTTCTTCTTCACGAGGAAGTATCTCGAGTAAACTCCGGAGCCCCGAAGCCTCTTTGGGACGAGTTCGATGGCGCCCTTCCTGAGCATCGCCTTTACCTCCAGGAGAAGTCGAGGGACATGAAGTTCTTTCCTGGCCACGGGGGGGACGCGCGGGCACCTTCTCTGAAACTCGAGCGCGTGGCCCCAGGCCAAGGCGTCCAGCACCCAACGGTCGGTGGAGATGGTCTCCCACACGCTGACGAAGCTCGCCAGCCGGCCTCCCACCGGGGTGCTTCAGTGGGGGCCCGACCCCTCGGACGGGTCAATCCTGCTTGGACGAGGCCTTGCCGCCTTGACCTCCTTGGCGACGACGGCGGGGTCCGCTAGACTTGCCTCGTCCTCTGTAGGCCTCTTGCGACGACGAGCGGGCCGCTTGATGGTAGGAAGCGAAACCGCCGCCGGAACCTTTGGAGGCGCCCTTGCCTCCGCTGCTCCGAAAGGGCGTCCGTCGTTGCTGCAGAACTCCAAGGGCCCGGGCCGTCTCAGTGTCTGCCTTAATGGCCTGCAGGGAATCGTCCACTGTCTTCCCAAACAGGTTGTTCCCGTCGAAGGGCATGTCCAGGACCTTGGTCTGGACGTCCTGCCGGAAGTCCGTAGCTTTAAGCCATCCACGACGTCGAAGGCAAACGCCGTTGCCCAACTGGCGAAATCCAGTGTCGGCGATGTCCGTCGCCACGGTGATGGCGTGGTCCGAGGCCACTTCACCTTCCTGCAGGATCTCCAGGGCCTCCGCCCTCTTGTCGTCCGGCAGAAAATCCAGCAGGGGAGCTATCTTGTACCAGAGCTCCCTGTCGTAGCGAGCCACGATAGCCAAGGCGTTGGCCGCTTTAATCGTCGTCGCCGCCGCCAAGATGACTCTACGTCCCATTGCATCCAACTTCTTTCCCTCGCCGTCCGGCGGGGAAGTCGATGTGGAGGCCGCACCCCCCCCCCCCCGCTTTCTTCCTGGCCGCCGCGGAGACGACGGAGTCCGGGGTAGGCTGCGCCCAGAGGCACAGGGGGGCCGTGTCCGGGACCCGGTACTTTTTCTCGTACCGATCTCTTCTAGCTGGCGTCGTGGAGGGGTTCTTGAGGAGGGTAAGGCCCTCATCCCAAATGTCGTCCAACAGAGGCACTGCGAGGACCGTCTTCCTCTTGGCCTCGCGCCGCTGATAAAGGAAGCCTTCCTTTTTCTTCTCCTCAGGGCAGAGTTGGAAAAGTTCGGAAGCTCTGGAGATCATGGAATGGAAAGATCCGATCTCGTCGGGCGGGGAAGCCCTGGCGGGAGGCGACGACGGAATATCCTCGTCCTATGCCTCGTCGTCCGTACCCGTCGCTGCCGGGTCAGTCCCCGTATCATCCCCTTGGGTGGACGGGGAGGAGGGCTGGACGGGGCGCGACGGTTGAAAAGGAGGTGGAGGATGGATCCTTCTTTTCTTAGTAGGGGGAACGCCAGAAGGTCCCGGTTCTGGATCCCCCGACGGGAGAGGTTCCTCCGTCGGCAACGGTAGCCTCGTCCTTATCTCGGAGCATAAGGACTGAATGGCCAACAAAATGGCCGCTGAGTTGTCTTGCGGCGCTGGCAGAGGGGAATCCGACGGGCGAGCAGGGGCCCCGTCGGTATCCTCGTCGGGGTCCATTCCGACGGGCTGGCCCGCATCCACGCCTAGGCCGTGGCTTAAGACCTCGATCAGCTCTTCCTCTGAGGTAGAGGCCGAATCTACGACGACGCCCTGCCCCCCCTTCTTCCCCACGGGGGGTTTCGCGGGGGTCTTATCGATGGGCACGAAAGAAGACTCCCTCCGAGGAGGCAGGGAGATCCTGAGCCCCGAGGTCGCCACCACTGGTGTAGCCTCCACAGGCTGAACCAGGGCCGCCGCGACCGTTTCGATAGAGGGCTTGGCCGGATGGATCAAGGCCTTCACCACCTTAGGTGCGCTCACCGCCTTATCCTTGAGGGAGGGGGCACTGCCACGCTCCTCCTCTGCCTTAGAGCTCGACCGGGGCCTCTCCAGGAGCTTCGCCGGGTGCTGGGCCTTCCTCTTACCCGACCCAGAGCGTTGGCTCGTGGTTGATGGCGCCGGGGAGGGTGCGCCCTGCCTGACGCCCGTAGAGCCCGACCGTTCGGCGCTCCCGGTGCCAGCGGACTCGCGGTGCTTGGCCTTATGTTGGGCCCCCGTCGCCGGGGCGCCCTCAAAGGTCTTAGAAGACCGCTCGGACTTCTTCTTCTCGCCGGAAGGGCTCTTACCCTCCAGCCAGTTGGCGAGACGTTGATGGCGGTCCTTCATGGTCCGTTCCGACATGTTGCCGCAAAACGCACAATCCTTCTCCACGTGCGTCTTGTCCTCATGAAGGCAGTAAAGGCAGAAAGAGTGTTCGTCCTCCTTAAAGACGTTCTGCAGCTGGCATCCAGGGCAAACCCTGAACAGCTTTCCGGGCGTCGAGCTTCCCTTCTCCTGGGCCATCTCCGAGACCGGGCCTGAGAAGCTTCTGGAGTCCTCCGAAGCGTAGCTCGACGAAATCTTCACCCTTGAGGGGCGCAGACGAATCCGACACGGGTCCCCGTTAATCGGATGTAGGATCGGTGGAGCTTGAGGCTCTTTTGACCGAAAAATCGAGGTTTTTTGTGAAAAAATAGCACTAACGCTCGAGAGCAATAGCACGAGGATCCCAACACATGAACGTGCGGTAAAAATCTGAAGATGGCTGCCAGAGGCGGTGCTTAGGTAGAGGGCAATCATTGGCTGTGGTCAGTATGACGCAGAGACCAGTGATTGGTTATTGCTACGAAAGACAGATCAGAAACGAAACTGATACTGGTTTTTTCTTTACCGAGGATTCCCAGCCTGACGACGGGGAATATTCATGAGCATGTGAATCCATGCCAGACCCCATGCTGGAGAAATGTTTTTCTTCAGCAACCTAGAATCCGTTTTAGATTCACATCCTGGTCATCGATTGGTAAGCAGTGTATCATCATGGAGGAGGTTGTGTTGGAGGGATAGTGGAAAATACATGGCATAGTAGTGCTAGTCGCCCATGTCTGCCCTTCTGGGTGCCCATGCAGTCATATTTGGAGAAAGTGTGTCCTGAGCTCCATGTTGCAGCTTTGCATGTGGAGTTGCGTGGCAAATTTGACCCCAAAAAAAACATATCAAGGGTTGCCCTTGTTGCTCTTGCATAATGTGTTTTGGGCGTATTATGAAATTGTTGTTTTGCTAGTGGATAGCTTTCTTGAAGACACCCTATAATCCATTTTGCGATTCCTGCTTTGCTAATAGGAGTACCCTCGTGAACAATGCTTGAGGCTACAGAGAACTGACATGTTTTACATAGGCAGAACAAAGCCAATCCAGAAAACTAAACTCCCCTTCACACAGTGTCGGTGTAGATTCTTTCTACATTTGATTGCAACGGTTTAGGAAAACAAATACAACTGATTAATATAGAATGTTGCTATAGACTGATGACATTCTTGGATGTGTTCTGACCACCTTATTTCTACATATCATAAGAAATGACCTCTACATACGCTTCATAGAGAGATTGCTATAAAAAAAGGCAACCATTAAAAGCAAGTTGCTTGAATGAGGACTTGCGTATTGGTACAAATAGAGGCAGCATTAGCCAACGCAGAACAGTGTTGAAAGGCTGGTGAGCAAACAGATACATGTTTGACCCCTTCCATGAATGTCTTGACTAAAAAGACATTGTGATGCGACAGATGCAACTAGTGCGAAACAGGGCAAGTTATATGATAGGCTAAACAGGTCCGACTACTTTGGTTTCCAATTAGGTGGGTTACATATTGGCAGATGCACCAAATTGATTCCTCCAGTATATCCAGACCCCGTTATACCAAACTATGACCTCAGGAGAATTACAGGATGGGCAAAAATTAAAAGGTGTATTCTCCATTGTGTATGCGGAAGGCAGCCTGGGGAAATAAGTGGGGAGAGAAGGGAATATGCTTCTCTTAGAGAGACTAAAGAATGAACCATCTCCCCCCACCCCCACTCTCCCCACTGTGAGGGGGAGGCCGGTTGAAAGGTTTGTCAAGACGAGTTGGTGTAGTCATCGACGATAGTAGTTCGTCCTCGATGCCATCACCAAAGATCTTGCGGGAGAACGGCTAACAAAAGGACAGAAAGAATATACTATATTTTACTTTTCTAAACAAAAAGGCAATAGCCAGAAGGAACGCCACAATATACAACCAACTATGATGGCGGAAATAAAACAATCTGCGTGACCGCGACGCGTGAAGCACCATGGGTACAGTAGATGTCACACTAGGGATAGTATTACTGGCACGCCCAGTCAACGTCCCTTTGAGTTTCGAAAACTGTAATACTCTGCAGCTTCCACTAAATGTCGGCCTATGCATAGCATGTGATCTAAGCAGATTCTATGATACATTACTCACCATAATCGTATTTCCAAGGCTTGTATCTGCTTACATTCACATGCTATGCATAGGCCGACATCTAGTGGAAGCTGCAGAGTATTCCAGTTGTTTTCGAAACTCAAAAAAGGGATGTCGACAGGGCGTGCCAGTAATACTATCCCTAATGTGACATCTACTGTACCAATGGTGCTTCACGCGTAGAGGTCACGCAGATTGTTTTGTTTCTGACATGAGGTTATATGAAGTGTAGCACAAGTACAGGATTAGTAACATGTATTAGATAAGCCCAGAAAACATCTATGCAACTTCTACTCTAAGGGGAGCAAGGGTGGGCACATGTGAATATAAGCAGATGCTTATATCAGAAATATGACTAGAGTGAGTATGAGGATTGTGGCATCTGCTTAGATCAAATGCTATGCAGAGATTAGCGAGCAGTGTTTGGGGAAGGTGGAGGGTTGTGAGAAGGTACAGCGGCAAATAGATGTTTTAGCACCACTTGTCCCCCCTGGGAATCTGCTTTAGAGTGAGTGTCAATGCAGTAATGATGAGTAAAGGTGTGGATAGAGCTCCATGTAGCTGCTTTGCAAATGGCGCCGTTTGCTATGAAAGCCAAGGTAGCTCCTGAATCCCTGGTGGAGTGAGCTCTTGGTGGTGCGAAATGCAGCGTTTTATTTGATAGAGAGTAGCAGAGCTGTATGCATCAGACTATCCATCTGGAGATGGCGGTTTTGGACATGTGGTCTACTTACCTGCCTGGAGCTATGAGCTGTACAGTTGGTCTGTTTTGCTTAGCGCTCTGGTCTCGTTTATATAGTAACAGACCGCCCTCCTTACATCTAGTGTATGGAGTGGCTTCTCAGCCAAGCTTGATGGATTTTTGAAGAAATCTGGTAGTTAGATGGCCTGAACGACATTGAACTTTGAAATGAACTCAAGTGAAAACCTAGGGTGCGTTCTTAATACCAATTTCTCTTCATCGATAACAAAGAAAGGGTTTTGCAGTGACAAAGCTTGCCGTTCACCGACTCCTCTTATGGAGGTGATAGCCACCAGAAAAGCAGTCTTATATGTGAGGTGTTTAAGGCTGGACTTATGCATAGGCTCAAAGGGGGGGCCCTATGAGCTTTGCTACTACATTTAGATCCCACCCTGGTGGAGAGTTTGAAATAGGAGGCAGGAGTCCTTTTACTCCCTCCATGAATGCCTTAATGACCAGGACTTTCTACCAGGACACCTTAATCTGAGAAGTGGTGTACGCGGATAGAGCCGCTAGGTGAACTTTGAGTTAAATACTAGCCCTTAGTCTTGTAAGTGAAGCATGGAATGAATAATGTCTGATGAGTACAATCTATTTGGTTTATTTGTTTTGACTGACAAATTACAAATCATTTCCACTTGTTAATGTAAGTGTCTAGTGTTTGGTTTACATGCTTCCATGAGGATTTCCATACACCTTTGAGGTAGATTTAAATGGCCAAACTCTGACTTCAGGAGCCAAGCTGCCAAGTACATAGACTGAGGTTGAGGGTGTAATGTTGTCCCCCGTGCTGTGTGAGCATGTTGAAGGGGCACAGGAGTTTGATCGGGTCGCACATTGCCAGTTTGCACAGATGTGGATACCAAGGTGGTCTCGCCCACATGGGAGCAACTAGGATTAATGTCACTTGTTCTTTGTGCATCTTGTTGACCACTTTGCTCAGAGGAGCTCAGGGAAAAGCGTAGGTTAATTTGCCGGACAAGTTCATCCACAGGGTGTTCCCCCTCAGTCGTGTTGGGGGAACCTGGATGCAAAGTCTGGCCATTGTTTCCTTTGTGGGGAACACGTCTGGGGGGGGGACCCCATTGTGTGAAGATGCATTCTACAATATCATTGTCGAGTTTCCACTCGTGCTCGTCTGGTAGAGTATTTCTGCTTAGGGAGCCGGCTAGAGAATTGAGTTCCCCTGGAACATGTTGCGATGTTAGGAACATGCCCCTCTTGAGTGCACACTTCCAGATGTTTTGTGCTAGCCTGGACAGACTTGGAGAGTGTGCCCCCCTGCTTGTTTATTTAAAACATAACAGTGGTGCTGTCTGAGTATTTCAACTGTCTGATCTGTCAGGTGTGCCTGGAAGGCTTGCAATGCCTTGAGTACTGCTAGAAGGTCCAGAAGGTTGATGTGATTTTGGGCTGGGACCGGAGTCCACAGACCATGTGCTGTGATATGAGGGTAATGGGCCCTCCCACCCGGTGAGTGATGCGTCTTTTACAACCACCTGCACCGCCGGGTCGTGAAAGGGTTTTCCCCTTTAACAGGTTTCCTTTGTCCAACAGCGTAGAGCTTGTACTAGGGTTGGCGAAACGACCACTAGATCATCCCACTGACTGCTTGCCAGAGACCACTGTTTCGCCAACCACTCCTGCATCGGGAGTATGCACAACCATACGTGTGGGACCAGGTAAATAAATACCATCATCCAAGCAGGAGCATTGCTTTGCATACGGCTCCTAGGAACTGTTTGGTCTTGTTTGGTACAATGCTTGATTTTTTCTAGTTGATTGAGAAACCCAAATGGAAAAGTAGATTGATTGTTCTTTGAGTGGTATGCTTGGAAATTTGGGGCTTCTCCCCTGTGATAAGCCAGTCATCCAGGTAAGGGTACACCGGGATCAACTTCATGCGTAGATGCACCACCAACACCGCTGCCAGTACCTTGGTGAATACCCTTGAGCGGAGACAAGACTATTCTGTGCGCTGGAACATTGAAATATGAAAGTATGCATCTTTCATATCCAAGGTTGCCATGTAGTCCCCCCCCACTTTAGCAGTGGGATTACTTACTGTAGCGTCATGCAGAATTTCCGTCGCTTGACATAGGTGTTTGCAGGGCACAGGTCTAAGACCGGGCACATTTTAAGGTCTTTTTGTGGTACAAGGAAGTACATTGAATAGATACCCCTGGTTCCCTGGGACGATTTCTACGGTGTCCTTTAAGAGCAGCGCTTTCACCTCTTCCAACAGGATACGTTCTTCCTCAGAGGTGTTTGTTTTGGCAGTGATTGGTTGCTGTATCAGTTCTATGCCATAACCGGTCACCACGGTTGAAAGTGCACACTTGACCGCGGCGATTCCCTCCCATACGTGGGTGACATATGAAATGCAGCAACCTAATGGAGTAGCCTGGGAGGGAACCTGTAGCAGATTGTCATTGCTTAGGGGGTTGTGTTAAATCCCAGGACGAGTTTTGACCTTGGTTGTAGCAGGTGCTTGTTGAGTGGTCTCCTCTAAAAGGGTGAAAATTATAGCCCCCTCTTTGTCCAGAGGGTTTATTGGTCAGCTGGCCCAATGCTTTTATGGTGTCATTCTTCTTCTGTGCTCTTTAGAGCATCTTCTACCGTTTTGCCAAAGATCACCACGTTGGGCTCTATGGGCACATTAAGGAGGGTATCCTGAGTCTCAAGCTTGAAGCCAGAATGGCGTAGCAACGTGTGGCGCTTGATCAATGTGCCCTCTGCTATTAATCTTCCTGCATGGTCTGCTGCATCCAAGTTTTTCTTGAGGATGCAGTTTGCCATTTGTTTACCCTCTGCAATGGAGAGGGACAGTTGTGTTTTAAGGGGGTCTTGAACTGAAGCCATTTGCTCGGCCATCTCATCCCACTTGTGACAGTTGTAACTAGCTAATAGTGGCGTTAGCGATTCTAGTCTGGTGAGTTGCCGAAGAGACTACCTTTCTTCCAAAAGTATATATCTTTTTATCAGGGGGGGGGGCCTTCGGAAGAGGCCAGGAGTGTTCCTGCTCTCTTTCTAGTAGTTGTTACAGCTAAGGAGTCTGTTTATAACTGTCCCATTATGTAAAATGGGGTCTGAGGGTGCTGGCCGGAATACTTTCTCAATGCACGGATTGACTGCCAGTGTTAAATTAGTAGTAATCAGAGAGGGTTGGATGTGTCTCTGTACTGATTGCAGTAGGGTGATCAATTGGGTAGCTGACTTTTTTCATCCCTAAGAATGTCCTCAACAATATCATTATCCACCTGTGTCACTTGGCTCGGGAGGATAGGCTCAGGGGCAACCTGCTTGCCTTAGAAGCAAGATGCCAGAGCACCACAGGTTCGATTCCCGGGTCCGGACTTAGAAACCTTGAGGTATTAAGCGCGCTATAAATAAACAATCATATCTCGTCTATCGATTTTGAAATGCTCTGCCACCTTTAGGAGCAGGTCATTATACAGTATTTGGTTATCCACTGGTGAGTCTGCCACCGGTGGGTCTGAGTGATCTGGCGACTGGATCACAGACGTCCGCAAAATTGTTGTCATAAAATTGCTCCACATCGCCTATGTCCGCTTGGTCCGTATAAGTTCCAGGGTCCTGGTTGTCTTGCATGGTGTAACAATAGGCATGCTGCCCCAAGTCCTGCTGCAAGGTGGTAGCCTGAGCGAGCTCCGAGTGGGCTCTTTTGGTGGAAGGCTGGGTAATAGCTGGCCTGCTTTGAGTAGGTACTTGCCCGCTGTGTGGGGCACCCTGAAGGTTTTGCAAGACCTCAGGGTGGTCAACGAAATTAGTTAGCCATGAGGAGTATGTCCTCTATTAATTTGATCTGCAGGCCATTGAGATTAACAGGGGTAGAGGAGGGTGAGCATTGGTTCTGGTACAGGGGGGTCGTTTACGGTGCGTAGCCCCTGAAGTGGTGCCCTCTCCCTGGGTCATAGTCCCCGACATAAGAGCCTTCTTTCTGTGTTTTAGAAGACTTATGCTTTTTCGACATCCTGTTCTTTAACAGTGTGTCTGGGATGTGTTTTTTAATGAGCTTGTTCATTTTCAAGCTTGTGTAGTCTTCGAAGCACCCTTCGACAGTCATTGGTCGGCATGCGAGGGGGCCGACGACAAGTCTTTTGACGCCTAGTCATCCGTGTGCAAGGGCTTCGTTGCTTTGGACTGCAAAGATGCACAGAGCCACAAAATAACACGGACAGCGCAATGAAGACAGGCACCAGTAAAACCATTTAAATGCAAGATTTAATTTAAGAATGTACATATACACACCATCTGCATCCGTAACAGACTAAACCTTCAACATTGACACCCGAGTGGAGCGAGCTGGAATTAAAAGTAAGAAAATAAGAAAACGAGCAGAAGAGAGGGTCCTTTTCCATGGGCACAAGGCTTCCACCCGCTTGAAAATAAAACAGCAATATAAACGTTTACTTCAAAAACAAGGCATAAATAAGAACACTGATGCACTGAACAGAAGCACTTGCTGCACCGCCCGTGCATCAATAACTTAAACCTCTCCTGGTTACATTCAGTTATCTCACGAGCCGGAAAAATGACAGTTGAAGGAGAGTTTTAAAAAACAAGACGCAAGTGCAAATTTCACATTCAGGGTATTTCACTTTAGCAGCACAGGTTAGAGGGCGCCTGTCCGATATTCACGGAGGAGACTTGGACCCCAAATGGAAGGACTCGATGAGAAGCGACAACATCAAAACACAGCACAATGCTGTTACCCCTTACGTGAAAAGCACCACACTTCTGCATCCTGTACCCGCCATAAATCAGGCCCGTGCACTTTTGCTAGGAATGTCTGCTCCCAAATCGCTGTATATGGTTGTCCGGTGCCTACTCCACCCTCCCACCTTGCTACCTTGAGTGCCACATTCCAGCAAGAATCAGCCAGGACACTCAACCACTTTGCCAAAAACTCACTACAGAATAACCCCATGCTTTGATGGGTCACACACGCTACCAGTTGCAATTAAAGAACCCTCTTCCCATGCAAACTAACAAGTACACATTACTGGAAAGGAATAGACTCAAGCATGGCATTAATCGCTGGGCGATGCACTGGGATGGCTGCCGCAATAATAAACAAGATGACCAGTAGCTATGGACCCATCTACATGATGATCAACTGTAGCAATGATCAGTAAGCCAAGACAACTAAGTACACAGCCTTTTCTTTTAGCCAGGGAAATCCTTCTGCTGCCATGGCATGCAGTAGCTGCTCGCCGCAGCATTATCTACAAAACCTAGCAGAGCCCCCGACAACAAACAAATTCTCCTATGGGCCGCCGCAGAGAAGCCATCCTCTTAGCCTACTTGGAGAAGATTCCAATTAGCTTCCAATGAACTTCACGGAATGCAATGCTCCAAAGATCCAATATTTGACTAACGAGGTCTTAAGTAAACACTGAGTGAGAAGAAACAAAAATAAATTCGTGTGATCGCAGTACACTGAACCACAGCCTAGAAACAACAATCAATTTCCCAAAGGGCTACACAGATTAAAATCTCACAGCGAATAAAACTAAAATGTGTTTTTAAACCCCATCCCTGCTGGCAGACAGGCTCTGACTTGCTAAGGACATATGCCGGTCCCACTTTAAAGTAAGCCCTACTGAACATTTTTGGGCATAGCATATCCAGAGCTGGTGAGTTTAAGTGCCAGGCAATGAGACAAATGAGCAATGCTCCAGGCACTACGGCCACCAGCTAAGAAGATATCCATTGAAACACGGTTCAGACCAACAGGGTTCTTCTCAACAGCGAGAACAGGTTAGAAAACTTTGGTGGTATTTGACCTGAACACGAGCCCCCAAGAAATCACACTGCGCTCTATGGACAGGACATGCTTCAGCACCGAACCCAGAGGGCAGAGGACAACAGCAAATAGGAGTGACTGGACAGTCAAGTCTTCACCTCCTCTGCAGGAACATGTGCTTTGCAATTCTCCAGAGTAATGTAGCACTCGCGTATCCTTGGCATTCCCCAAAGAAAACCAATTGCCCATCCTACTAAGATTAGACATTGCATTTTTATATGCAAACCTGCCAGCCAGAAAACAAGGCAGCACCTTTGAACATGCATTTTCGTTTGGGCTATTAGAATAAAAACCCCTTTAGAAGGGAATTTTCACCATGTACAGCTGTTGCGAGGAAACAACTTTCTATTTTCAATGTATAAAAAAAAAAACAAAGAAAAACTAAAAATACAAATGGCTCTTTAAGTTACATATATAAAATCATGCTTCCCCCCCCCCCCCTCAGTTAAACAACGCAATCAGCCCATCAGCCTTTGCGGAAGGCAGGCCGACCATCAATCGGCGCCTTCCAGGATGCACAGTCATTGGTTTATAAAATATATTCTAGATAAAATGAAGAAACGATAGTCCAAAAACAATCTGAATGGCCGCAGAGTTCAAAGTTGAAAATGCTGCCGGCGAGTCCCCTTGATTTCAAGCAGAACCATACTTTGGCCAGATTCACCTGCAAGCGCACATATGAAGCATGGCCAACACAAACATTACAGCACATTTTTAAATTCACCCTGTATTCCATGCCTTTTAAATGTGGTTTCTAAAAAAAAAAGGCCCCTACCATTTTTCTGGATCTCTTGGACACTACTTTACTAGCGCCGAGAAGACCAACAAACTTTCCAGATGTAGGTGTATCGGCAGGAGAGCTAATGTCCTTAGAAACATTTTCAGCAACGTAATTTACAAGAGAACTGGAGCGCTCTCATGACACAAAACTTCAAGTATAGTAGGTCAATGCTATATAAGGTACACAACAGGAGTCTAGGAAGCATCCCAGTCAGCGTGCCTGGTATGAGTCAACGTGATGTGCCGATCGGACAGCATGCAACTCTGCTGGAGGGGCTGTATCCTTGCCACTCTCTCAAGAGGAGGAGACAGTTCAGATCCTCCATGGTGTCCCAGTCTGCTGGAAGTTGAAAGGCAAAAATGGATCTTGGCTGTGAAAATGTGATCAGGCTTGAAAGAAGCCAAAACGGCTCACAGTGCAATGTACGAGAATAAAGCAACACGTTGAAGATGAAGAAAAAGGCCAATATATTTCATATGTAGACGTATTTCCATCTCATTTCCACATCTGGGTGCTGAGCGTCTGGTTGGTCACCGGGGCACCTCCACCCATGGGTGGCCCATATGCCACCATGCCGTTGGCTCCATAAAAGTTCATGCCAGCCATCTGATGACTCATCTGTGGGAGGAGAACGAGAGAGCACTTGTGAATGTGACAGAGCGCAGTACACACAGTATAGACTACATTACAACGCTGATCAAGCACTGGCAGCAAGCTCCGTGAAGAACCAGCCACTGCAGCTGAACGGGAGACAGGTCACCTATAGGAATGTGTCATGCTCAGCAGGAGCCTAAAGCTGGAGGAGTTTAAGCGACCCATATACAACTTCAAGGAAGACTGCAACTGGTGCCGTCTTGTCTGCCGCCACTGGGTTATGCGTCATGCAAAATCATACGGCTAAAACTATGAAACTAAGCGCAGTGCAGCCCAGTATGTAATGAACACAGAAAACTCCTCCCACCAACTAATCTTCATAATGGAGTCTAATGAACAGTGTTACATTATCCAGGCCAGCGCTGCATACCTTAACTGTTCCCTCCAAGGAGAACACAATATACAATGCATAATCAACTTTCAGCAACCAATGAGGAGAAACTAACACCATTGATAAATGAAAAGAAAAATCCTCCCAAACCTTGCGCACGCAGTTGTGTTTTTATCAGAAAACTCTGCTCAGACAATGAGCATTCCAATTAGAGATTTTAATGATCATTTGTTTCTAACATGTGACTAGCACCTACGTATCGGTGCACTTGTGCTTATGCCAACATTTACACACTGGTGCACGTGCAAATGTTTTGACAAAATTGAAGCTTTTTCTAGGCTAGATGCTCAATTCCTACCTTACAATTTTCAGACCTTATTTAAACATGTCAAACAATTATTTGATAACTTCTAATCCACCTCTTGGTATCGTCAATTTTTAATGCAGTCATTCAGTCTCAGCCCAAACGTGCTGTAGACAAGTTATACTGGTCGTGTATCTGGGACTTTTTCTCCGAACACGTAAAGATCCCATTCATTCTCTGGTGTCCACCTTAATTGAACAGGTTATTTGGATGCTTCAGTCACCATACTTGGGTATTCTTTTCGATTAGGTTTATCGTTGTGGCTTGATTGTGTTGACCACAGCACCATCGTGGTATCTGTGCGTCGGTGCTCCGCATAGATCAACCGATCCATGCGGAACACCACTGCCAGCTGAAACAGAAGTGTATTGCAATTGCAGTTTAAGATAGGAAATATCGTGCAGATTGCACAATGGTGGTCAACAAAATCAAGCCCTAACAAACCTAATCGTACGAGGAAGCCAATTGGTCAATTAAAAACGTGGGGTGCATAAAAACATTCGAAAGAGACGCCATGTTAGCTACACAAACTGCGGCCGCAGTTCGCAAACATCGCAGTAAAAACATTTTTAAAAAAACCACATTACACTTGTCAAACTAATGAAAGAATCTTTGGGGATCTGAGGGGTGAAAGATGGGATGGGATGCGATATTGCAATATAAAGCGAACAATCTGGTGTTTTTTTTTTCCCTCTGAAGTCCGCAAACATGTTCAGGGACATTGCTGGGATGTTCACGAACTTGACAAAAGTTCAAAGACATCCATGCATGTTTCTGCATTATAGGGTCGGTGAAAAGCAGTTTCTGGATGGCTTATAACTTGGTGCCATTCAATGAAGCTGCATGTAATTTTGCAATCTCATTTTAGACCCACATCCGAATGTTTAGTGCTGTTTTGCCAGGAGACAAAATTAGAGGAGGGGCCCCAAAATGTTTGGTTTAGAAATGTGGTGCCGTTTGACAAATCTGCGTACAAGTTTGCAAAAGATTTTAGACCCTACTTTCAAGTGTTTTTGCAAAGTTTGTTGGGATTTTGTGAGGCCTCAACATTTTTAGATCGCTTATAACTTTGGTGCTGTTTGACTAGACCACCAAAATGTTTGCAAAAAGGATTATAGACCCAACCTTGAATGTTTGTGGTACATTTGAATGGATTTTGTCAAGTGGAGGCAAAGTTGTATCACTATTTTAGTACCTACATTATACCACTTTCAAAAAATAAAACCTGGATGGATTTTCAGCAAACTTGTGCGAGGAGCATTGGCAAGGACCCAAAAGAATGGTTTCACAAACGTGTGTTTTATTTGTCATAATGAAGGTACAAAAAAAAATATATATATATAGTGTTATACCTTTAGTGACCTTGTCTGTGGCCGTGGCCATATTCTCCGGATCATAGGCCGTGACACTGACAATCTGGCCACTGGCCATGAGACACCGGTAACAGGATTAGTGGGCATGGCCACGAGGGACCGGCTATGTAGTAAAGTTTTTCAAAATCAGGATTGGGAAAATAAATTCTGCTCACAGTTACAGCAGGTAGGGGCTGGACGGGATTGCAGTAACTTGCATGAGCAGCACCAGCAAGACATGGAAGCATGCTTTTGCAAATTATATTTTTTTCCAAAGAGACTAAATTTGTGATGCAACTTTGGTGCCGGGACAGAGGGCCTGGCCCGCAGCAAGGACAAAGGTTGACTCATTTGCTTTTTGGGGCATGCAGCTTGGCCCAAGCCCTAGGTTTGAACGGAAAACAAATAATCCTGCTTGCAGCTCCAGCCCCAAGTGCTGGACACGATTGTAGCAAACTTGCGTGAGGAGCATGAGCAAGGACGTGAAAGTATGGTTTGGCAAATGTGTGCTGCGTTTCCCCTTTTCGAAAGTGTCAGAATGTAACTACAAACAATAGTGTTAATAACTTTGGTGCCTGGGCAGTGGGCCCTCGGCAACAAATGGCTACTTGTATTTACTTATTGGGGCATGCAGCATGCCTCTGCAAACTGTTCATGGCTGCAAGCCATGAGCACTGGCTATTGGTAACATTGCGAGGATATAGGGACAATGAACTAGGATGCAGAGTAGGTGCAGTGCAGAACGGGGGTATTTGGAGGGGTTGTGGCTGCACCTCATGCGCAAGCAATTCAGCAATGACTTGCATCTCCAGCATTCGCTGCTGATAACGATACACATCAGTATGCATTGCAAAAAACATGTTTGTTAAAGGAGTTTTATAGGCCAGAGTGTCAGCCAACATTCAAACAATGGGTGATGGAATAAGATGCACCAGGACCATGCGCCTGTGCTCATTTTCATTTTAGGGTGGCGGCCCACAGAGGAGACCCACATGCACCTGTAACATTTCAGAAATGAAGCTTGCTAGACTAGATCGACAAAGAACACAGTTAGCCTTTGAAAGCTCAGGTCATTCTACGCATGGTGGAATTTTAGTGTTTTCATCTTTTTCATTGTTTAGTTGCACTTGTCACCCTGGGATCAACAGTACACCCAGCCTGGTGGGCAATCAACCTGTGTCCCCCTTTCCGGTCTCTGTGCCATCTCTAAATATTAACGTATCGCTTTTCATTAATCTATATACATGCACCTCTATTGCGCGCTGTAATCAGCTCTGAGCAATACGAGCTTGTGAGTTTCTAATCCACACATGAAGGTGGGCAGCAAATAGGTAGTCAACTAACAGCATTACATACTTATCAGGTTTTGGAAAGTCGGTGCACTGAATAATGTTGCAATAGTTTGCAGAGTCCCAATGGTGAAATTATTTAATGAATTGACAGTGGTTGTATTGGGATCAAGACGGAACAGCCTTTTCCCCATGGTGTTTATTCAAATTCTGTTTTTTGAGAAGGGAGCAGAGATGGCTTGGACATGTGGCGAGATACGACTAGGTTCCGTTTTGATGTCTTTGCATGACTTTACATTCAAGAAATACTGGCACTTTTTTTGTAAAAACTCTTTGAGAGTAATGCAATCACCACCTAGCCCCATCTGAACCCTATGAGGGGGGATAGATCTGCATCCCCAACTAGACCGCTGCAGGAGGGCCTCCCTTCTGTGCATCCATATCCAACAATGCATACATGGGCCAGGCAGGCTTTAACTGGGCCGTGGCCAGGCCCAGGCAGTTTCCATAAAGGGCTTCCCTGCCGGGGCCCACCCAGACTACCCAAAGCCATGACGACACCTCAGGCAGCCATATATCCGAACCGCTGCACAGTTACACAGAATGCCTGCTGGTGTGAGCACTTCAGAGGTACTGACATCTGCAGACAGCCAGTGTAACCTTGGCTTTGGCTACACGGCAGCCAGAGGACTCACTACAAAACAGGAAGAGGGTCAGAGGGCCCCAGATCTTTTGTTTCCGAGTAAAGAGTGTCACGCAGCATGAAGCTTTTAAACAAGACTTCATGATACGTGATTACTTTCTCTGAATCAAAAAGGAGAGACTGTGCCTTTCTCCCATTTCAGAGTACAGAGTCATCATGCAGCCCTTTCATTCAAAGAGCCTGTGGTTTTTAACCATGCAGCGCCTTGAATAAAAGGACTGGCTGCGGCACACTGGTGTGTGACACCTTTGGTGCGCCCAGCCGTGAGAGGTGGGCACAGAAAAGGTAATTAGGCCAGTGCACAAGCGGGGGGCTCTCGTTAGTAGATATTTAGGCCATGCCCCCTACTGAGAGGCTCCCCTCAATTAAGCATGCCACTTAATCCACTGTGCCCAGGGCACAAATGCTGGTTTGTGACCACTAGCAAGTGGCAATGTGTGGTGTACGTGTTGTGCAGGGTCGGTGGGGCAAAAAGTAGACCACAATTGCAAATGGCAATGTATTGCTGTTTTAACAGACTACTTGAATAGTACCCAAGGGGAATGTTTGGGATATAAGGAAATACAAATTGTGAAATGTAATAAATATTTGAGAAGAACAAGTTACTTACCAACTGGTAACGTTCTTTCGACTGGATGTTCCTCCAACGTATTCCACATCTTTGGCATGTAATGAGTCATCCAGACGGGGTTGAAACCCAGGCCTGGGGACAGAAGAGAGCCTGGAGGCCAAAACTGGCCGCACAGACTTCCCAGTAGCCTTCCTTGGAGGATCCATTAGATCCTGGTACTCCAAAGGGAAATTGAGAAAAAAAATCCCCAAAGGCGCAGATCGTGCCGAAGGCTTAGATGCTGAGAGCGTCGACAACCTCAACGTTGCGAGTGCCGAAGGCTACAGCGTAGACACTGGTGCCGATGGTGCGGTGGGCTGGTAGGATGGTAAAGCGTTGATGTCAGTGAGACGGACATGCGCCGACCGAGTCGACGCCGGAATCGAGCCCTCAATAGGTAGCTGCGGTCTCGCTGGGGACTAGGACCGAGACCTAGAGACACGTCTCTTGCAACTTTTCAAATCCTTGTCCGTACGGGACATCGAAGGCTCCAGATGCGAGTCGCGTTGTGGATCCGAGCCCGAAGGCGTGCGAGCCACAGTACGAGACCGATCCTGTTCGGCTTCGTCAGAAGGCGCGACCGGACCTGTGCCCTGCGACTGATAAATCACCAACATTGATTCTTTAGACACCGCCGATTCCTCCAGAGTCGAGGACTTCGTCAGGCATGTAACCTACCTCGAGGCACCATCCTCCGAGAAGGACGGGGAGGGCGACCAGCGATAGCGCTTCCTAGAGTGCCGGGACGAAGAATAAGAGTGGCAGGAACCCTCCGGGACAGCGATCCACGGGACTCCTTCCGACGCAGAGAGTCGCCCCTCGAGTTGTCAGTGGAAACCCCCTTGCATTTGGATGTTTGTAACAGGCTTAGTGCCCCTACCTACCTGGATCTTCCCCTTCCGCAAGGCCTTGGCAGTCAGCGACTGGCATTTCAAGCAGGCGTCAGTGTTTTGTGACTCGCCAAGGCACCACAAACAAATGCGGTGCGTGTCGGTGAGCAACATTTTCGACTTGCAGTCCCGGCAGGTCTTGAAGCCAGATCGCAGAGTCGGAGGGGTCGAAGAGAAAGACATCGTAACGATGAATACATGAAGCATACCGAGTTTCACAAAGCAACACGTTCCCGGAAAACAGAACTGAGGTTACGGGCACCGTGCGTCCTATTTAAAACATCCTGCGACAGAGGCCTTTGAGGGACATTGACCCAATGCAGGACGCCCTCCGACGAAATGTTTCTGAAGTGCACAGCTATTGACATTGCAGGTCAAAGATGTGGGATACGTTGGAGGACACAATCCATTCGAAACAATGATCAGAACTAGTAGCCACATCTTGAAGTAACTCATGTGGCCCACACGGGCTAAAAAAGTGGCCCACACAGGCATTTCGCATTTTTTATTTTGGACATTGCCCTTTCGGCCAGTCTGAGCCAGTGTGCAACTCGTCTAGGCGCATTTATAAGTGTTGTGAGACCAGACACGGTGACACTGTTAAAATGGAAGTACATATTTTGCTATGTGGAACAGCTGAAATATTTCATTGCGTTTCACTGCACAGCGTGCCTTAGAAAGCAAAAATATATTGTTCATTTTTGTGACATGTTTCCCATAAAACGAAACCAACCCCTCCCTTCCTTGAATCAATGTAACTAACAATTTGAAGGACACAATATGTGGGATACCCACAAAGAATTGATAAGATAGAGTGTATGGAAAGCGCACCAAAGAAAGTTACGTTTATATTACAGAGATCTGTCGCTCACAGCGGTTGGTCAGTGCCAGAGAGAAAATGGAAACTGAAATCATGCAAGCTTACTTTGACATGATATAGAGGAGATCGAGTATGTTGTGTGCTGTATTGTTTGATGAATAACGATGTAATGGATGACAGTTTAATTTGACGCAAAGACTAGACACTGTACATGTTAATTTTGTATGTACTGGCAGTGGATTAAGTGGAATGCTAATTCGAGGGAGGGCTATTATTAGGGGCATGGCATAAGCATGAGAGTACTTAAGCCATGTCCCCTAATGAGAGCTCTGCGTCGCCAATGGAGACCAGGAGTCCTGGTGAAAGTAGGGGAGCTGGCGCCCACTGGCATTATTACCTTTGCTGCACCCAGCCCCTGGCAGCTGGGCGCACCAAAAGGTGGGACACCAGTGTGCCACAGCCCTCACACCAAACAGGCAGCCGTTTCATCCACGGTGCCATGTGGTTAAAAAGCACGGGCTCCTTGAATGAAAGGGCTGACTGCTGTGTAATGACTGTACTCCGAAACAGGAGGAAGGCTGGGGGGTATCCAGTCTCTCCTTTAGTTTTTAGAGTAAAGTGTCATTCACGTTCAGAGTTATCTGGCAGCCATGTAGCCGAAGTCACGGTTACACTGGTTGTCTGCAGATGTCAGTACTTCGGAAGTGCTCACACCTGCAGATAGTCCATTTAACGGTGCAGCACTTTGGCTAGACAACTGACCGAGGTGTCGGCATGGCTGGGGGTAGTCGGAGAGGGCCCAAGCAGGGTCCTGTCTCGACAGTCCTCTCTGGAGACTGCCAGGGCTTGGCTCCAGCTAGCCCCGGCACACTTGAAGCCCTGTGTAGGACATGCATTACTCACACATTTCTGATGATTGTATCTGCTTAGATTCACATGCTGGGCACGTAGTCCGACATCTAGTGGAAATCGCAGACTATTGCATCTTTCTTTTGAAGCTCGAAAGAGGATGTCGACATGGGCGTGACCAACACTATCCCTAACGTGACGTGTAGTGTAGACCAAATCCCTCACATGTCGAGGTCCCTCTGGTTGAGTCTTTTCTGCCGTGAGGGAGCCTTATAGTTAGTGAGAGAGTACAAAAGAGACAAGGTGAAAGAGGTCTATGTTCCTTCTACTCCACAAGGGGAGGAAGGGTGGGCGCATGTGAACCTGAGCAGATACAATCATCAGAAATGCTATTACAGTGAGCAATGCACGTCTTCTGATGCTTGCGAATCTGCTTAGAATCACATGCTGTGCATAGGCTAGCAAGCAGTACCCAGAAATGGTGGTGGGATGAGTGAAGGGACAGTAGCAAAGATGTCTTAGCACCACTTGTCCCACCTGAGAATCAGACAGTGTGCATCTTGGCAGTAGCGGTGTGTAAAGGTGTATGCAGAACTCCAGGTTGCTGCTTTGAAAATGGACTTATGTAACATTTGCAATTATTGCTATGGTAGCCCCTGTGCCCAGAGTAGAGTGTGCTCTGTGTGTGAAGGAACAAGTTACTTACCTGTAACTGTTCTCCAGCATGGATTCATATGCTCATGAATATTCCCCGTCAGGCTGGGAATCCTCGGTAAAGAAAAAAACAGTTTCACTTCTGAACTGTCTTTCTCCTAACAACCAATCACTGGTCTCTGGGTCATACTGCCCCGAGCCAATGACGTTCCCTCTACGTAAACCCCTCTGGCAGCCATCTTCAGATTTGGTAGCACGTAAAGTGGCAGTAGGACCAAGAAGAGCCTCAGAGGGGTAGGCGGGAGGGTTCACGTGTGAATCCATGCCAGACCCCTGCTGCAGAACAACAGTTACAGGTAAGTAACTTGTTCCTTCTCCAGCATGGGGTCTGGCATGGTTCACATGCTCATGAATAAATACATAGCAGTACACACGCACAACCACAGGGGGTGGCAAGGCTCAACATTAAGCATCTCTTACCTCCTCACCAGGCTCACCTTCAAGCGAACAGGTTGCGCAGCACTTCCTGGACTACTCTTGACACCTGCCTAGAATCCCGGTCAACGCAGTAGAATCTCGTGAAGGTGTGCGTCGACCGCCACGTAGCAGCCCTGCAGATGTCTAGCAGGGGCACACCAGACAGGAACGCCGTAGTAGCAGTGATCGCTCTGGTTCAATGGGCTCTCAGGCGGCCGGGCAATGGTCTGTTTGCCAACCGGTGACAGTGCATGATGCAGCCGGAGAGCCATCTGGAAACGGAAGCCTTGGAGAGGGCCTTCCCTTGGTTCACAGCGCCAAAGTTCACCAACAGCTGTGATGTCTTCCAAAACCTCTTTGTGCGGGCCAAGTAGAACTTCAGCGCTCTAGCTACATCCAGCGAGTGCAAAGTCCTCTCAGCCGGCGAAGGGAAGAAAACAGCTAACACCAAGGGCTTGTTGAGATGGAAGTCCGACGGCACCTTGGCATGAAGGAGGGGTGCGTCCTCAGCACTACCCTTATTTCATGGAATGTCAGGTATGATGGTTTACAGGAGAGGGCCTGGATCTCTCCCACTCGTCGTGCGGAGGTGATGGCCACAAGAAACGCTATCTTCAACGATAGGAACTTCAGCGGTGCCGAATGCAAAGGCTCGAATGGAGGGCCCATGAGCCTAGTCAGCACCACGTTGAGCTCCCATGCCGGGGCCGGAACCTTCAGCGGCGGGAACGAGCAGAATAGTCCTTTCATGAACTCCTTCACCAGGCGGTGCGACCACAGCGACGACCACCCCAGAGTTCTGGTGTAGTGGGAGATAGCCGCTAGATTCATTTTGATAGATGCATGTGCCAGCCCCGCCTTGGCCAGCAACAGCAAGTACATCAGCACTTGAGGGGCCGTAATCCTTAGAGGGTTGATCTGTGCATTGCACCAGACAGAGAACCATTTATGTCCATAGCACTTAAGAGTCGAGTAAGCCCTGGCCTTGGCAAGTAGCACCTTGCAGTCTACCGGGATATCGTAGCCTCCCAACCCAATGCCGCAGGAGTCAGGCCTGCAGGTTCAGCGACCATGGGTCGTGGTGCAGGATCGCACCTCCTTCCCTGGCGAGAAGATCTGCGTCCGTCAGAAGCTTGACTGGAGGGGACGCTGACATGTCCAGAATGTCCGGGTACCATATCTGCCTCGGCCACCCTGGTGCAACGAGGATCATCCTGCCACGCTGGTGCAACGAGGATCATGCCGAGTTGACTGATGAGTCGCAGAAACAACGGCAACGCTGGGAACGCATAGAGGAACAGGTCGTCCCAGGGGAAGGAGAATGGATCGCCCATGCTCCCCGGCTGGGGAAAACCTGCTGGCGAACCTCTGGCACTTGGTGTTTGTCGCCGTCGCGAACAGGTCTATCTGGGGATTGCCCCATCGTCGGAATGGGAGATCCACTTGCTCCTGCCGGAGCTCCAACTCGTGGCACGAGCGCAGCTCCCTGCTGAGTGAGTCGGCGACACGGTTCTTTACTCCTGCCAGGAGTAAGGATACCAGGAACATCCCCTGGCCAACGGCCCAGTGCCACAGGTCCTGCGCTTCCTTGGATAGAGCTGGGGATCTGGTGCCCCCCTGCTTCCAGATGTAGAAGATTGTGGTGGTGTTGTCGGTGAAGAGCCGTACCACTTTGCCCTTGAGGGATGGGGGTGGGGGGAGGGAAGGACCCGAGGGCCCAGAAAACAGCCCGGAGCTCCAGGACGTTGATGTGTAGAGACCTCTCCTCCGGGAGCCAAAGTGCTCTTGCGTGGAGATCTCCGGTGTGCGTGCCCCATCCCTCCAGGGAGGCGTCCGTCGTCCGTTTCCTGGTGCGCTGGGGTCTGGAAGGCCATGCCCGCCATGAGATGCGCACGGGTGCCCCATCGCCGGATCGCCTGCCGGAACGTCTTGAGGGAGCTTGTCTCTTAGAAACTTCCTGTCACTTATACCCAACGGGCGTCGAGGAACTCCTGCAGCGGCCGCATCCGCAACCTGCAGTCTCACAAGGCAGATGCATGACAACATCATGCCGAGCAGGGACTTGATGGACCTCAACCTGGCAACCTCTGGTCAACAGCCCTTGTACCTTGCCAGGATGGCCTTCATCCTCTCCTCCGACGCCAGCCATGCCACTGAGTTGAGTCTGGATCTCAGGAACAGGGCGACTTGCGATGGAACCAAGCAGGACTTCGCAAAGTTCGAGAACCCCAGTTCGGTGAGCAGGCGGACGGTCCTCACTGTGTGGTCGATGGAGTTCTCTTGATTTCGCTCGGATGAGGCAATCGTTCAGATGGGGGTAGACGTGGATCGCCTGCAGGCGCAGCCGCGGCGCCTCCAGCGCCAGTCACTTGGTGAAGACCCTTGGCGCCAACTTCAAACTGAAGGGCAGTGTTTTGAACTGATAGTGCCGCCCTTGGACCACGATGCGCAGAAACTTTCGATGTCCTTCCTCCAGTTGTCCCAGTACGTGCTGAACGGTGACCTTCCAGAACTTCTGGGATTTTATGAATTTGTTGAGGCGGCAGAGGTCTAGAATGGGCCGCCAGCCACCGGCTTCTTTCAGAAGAGTCTTGCGACACCAGAACAGTCCTCCAACCCAAAATAAAAGTGGCGCTCAGCACGGGCAGGTTCCATTTCTAGAGCCAACCCAGACCCTCCATTCTTTCGGAAGAGGAAGTACCGCAAGTAAACTCCAGAGCCCCAGAGCCTCTTTGGGACAAGTTCTATTGTGCCCTTCAGCATTGCGCATACCTCCAGAAGCAGCCGGGGAATGTGGTTTTCCTTCCTGGCCACGGGTGGAAAATGGGGACACTTCTTTAGGAACTCCAGAGTGTGCCCGTGGGCCAGGGCATCCAGCACCCAATGGTCGGTGGAGATGGTCTTCCACACGCTGACGAAGTTTGCCAGCCGGCCTCCCACCGGGGTGCACGGGTTGAGGCCCGACATAACGGCCCGTTCAATCTTGCTTCACCGTGGAGGCGCCGCCTTTGAGACGTTGGCAACGACGCAACCTCCTCCAGACTTGCTGCGGACCCTGTAGGCTTCCTGGGCCAAGGAGTGGGACGGGTGACGTAGGACGAGGAGCCTCCGCCAAAGCCTTTGAAGGAACCTTAGGATTTGCCTCTGGACGTCTGAAAGGACGGCTGTCGCTGAAGAGTGTCAAAGGCGCGAGCAGTCTCAGGTTTCTGCCTCAATGGCATGAAGGGACTCGTCCACGGTCTTCTCAAACTAATTGTCCAAGGACATGTCCAACACCCTCGACTGCACCTCCTGGCGGAAGTTAGAGGCCTTTAGCCACCCTCATCGACGAAGGCAAACGTTGCCAATTTGGCAGAATCCCGTGTCAGCAATGTCCATGGCAACTAATAGCACGGTCCGATGCCACCTCGACCTCCTGCAGGATCTCTAATGCTTCTGCTCTCTTGTCATTGGGTAGGAAGTCTAGGAGGGGAGCGAACTTAAACCGGAGCTCCTGTCGTAGCGCGCCACATTGTCGAGGGCCGCCTTTATGGTCCTCGCTGCCGACATGATGAACCGTCGTTCCATGGCATCCAACTTCTTCCCCTCGTCGTTCAGGGGTGAGGAGGTTGTTGATGTGGAAGAGCCAGAAGATTTCTTCCTCGTTGCCGCCGAGACCACCGAATCAGGGGAAGGCTGAGATCTCAAACACTTGGGTGCAGAGTCCGGCACCCTGTACTTTCTCATACTGGTCCCTCTTCGCCGGGGCCGAGGACAGATTCTTCATCACGGAGAGTTCCTCATCCCAAATGTTGTCCAAGAGCGGAATTGAAAGCACGGTCTTCCGCTTAGCCTCGCAGCATTGGTACAGGAAACCACCTTTCCTCTTCTCCTCAGGGACTAGTAGAAAGAGTTCCGAGGCCCTGGAGATAATGGCGTGGAACGAGCCGATCTCGTCGGGCAGTGAGGCCCTAGGCGTCGGCTATGGGAGGTCTCCTAACCCGTCATCCGTGCCCGTTGTTGACATCTCCAGGTCCGTCTCATCCCTCGGCGAAGGGTGACAAGGCGGTGGAGGGTGAATTTGCCTCTTCTTGACCAGGGGTTCCCCTGATGGCCCAGGTCCTCCCGCCGGCGGAAGGGACATCCTCGTCCAGATCACCGAGCACAAGGTATGCAGCACCTGGAGAATGTACGCTGGGGGTTGAGGTGGTTGCTAAGGTGACAGAAGCGGGAGCGACAGTGGCAGCAGGGTAGGGTCCTCCAAATCCTCAGCACCCTGCTCTTCCTCGTCCGTCTCGTTATCACTCTCAATGTCTACCTCGTCGGGGCCCCTCCCGTAGGACTTGGCCTCGAACTTCTGTTGCAAAATGGTCTGGATAGTAGAAAGCTCCGCAAAGGAGACGTCCGTAACCTGTCGGACTGCATCCGCAGCCTTCACCAGGGAAGCCACCACTCCTTCGATGGAAGGCTTCGCCGGGTGAATCTGGGCCTTCGCCACCTTGTTGAGCTTGAGGCTTCCCTTGGGGGGGGGAATATCAGCACCCCACTCACCCTTAGCTTTCCCCATCTGGTTCATCCGGGTGGTCCGACTTCCTCTTCTTCGGCAAACCGAAGCGTTGGCTCGTGGCCAACAGTGCTCAAGACGCTGTGCTCGCCCTGGCCGCCGGGGAGCCCATCGCAACAGCGCTCCCGGTGACCGCAGACTTGCAGTGTTTGACCTTATGTTGGGCCCCCGTCACCAGTGCGCCCTCAAAGGTCTTAGAAGACCACTCCGTTTTTTTCTTGTGGCTTGGGTAGGCATGCTGCCAGGGCTCACCTGTAGCAGGGGCCTTGGCCTGGAGCTACTCGGTGAGACGCCTGCGCCGATCCGACACGGTGCAGTGGACCATCTCCTTGCAAAACGCACAATCATCCTCCAGGTGTGTTTGGTCCGAGTGCAGGCAATAGAGGCACAGGGAATGCCCATCGTTCAGGTAGATGTTCCGTAGGCCGCATCCTGGGCAAATCCGGAACAGAGGCATCAAGTCTTCCTTCTCCTCTGCCAAGTCCACACGGGGTAGGCCTTGAAGAAGCTTCTGGAATCCTCCAAGAAGAAATTCGAAAAATCACCCCCGAGGGGCGCTGAAGAATCCCAAAACGGGTCCCCCTTATTCGGATGATGGATCAATGGAGATGGAGGCTCCATTGACCGAAAAAACAGTAAACTAGAAAAAGCCTGAGAGCTATTCATGAGGACTCCCACCACTCTAATGTGGTAAAAATCTGAAGATGGCTGCCAGAGGAGGGGCATCGGTAGAGGGCAGTCATTGGGTGGGGGCAGTATGACCCAGAAACCAGTGATAGGTTGTTAGTAAAAAGACAGACAGTTCAGAAATGAAACTGAAACCTTTTTTCTTTACCGAGGATTCCCAGCCTGACGACGGGGAATATTAATGAGCATGTGAATCTATGCCAGACCCCAAGCTGGGGAAAGGGAAATGCATTCTTAAAGAAGAACAAACACACGGCCCCACTCTACCTACGGTAAGGGTGAGGCCACATGGTCGACAGTCGCTGAGCAGTTGTGATGTCTTCAGCAGCAGAAAGCCCATGAGGCAGTCGTCGAGAAGGTTAGTGGCAAGACTAGAGGACTGTAGGTCTGGGGAAAAACTAGCCAATATTAACTCTTGCGAGCTCCGCCTAAGGCGACCAACTAGGTTGGCGAAAAAAACGATCTGAGGGACCTCGACACGTGAGGTGTTTTGGGTACACTACACATCACGGATAGTGTTACAGTCACGTCCATGTCGACGCCCCCTTTCGATCTTCGAACGAAATATGCAATACTCTGATTTCCACTATATGTCGGACTATATGCACAGCATGTGATTCTAAGCAGATTCAGAAGCATCATAAATTCTATTATAAACCGGGTACTGAAATATATTTTAGTATTCTCAAATTTGTAGAGCTGTGTTATACGGAGGTGTGCCTGCCAAGGATTTAGTCTTCCAGTTAAAGGGTTTTTCAACCAGAATTGGACAACAATCATCAACAACGCATCCGTGATAATCATTATCTGGATGATCGCCAGACATCAATGCGTCCTTTTGTGGCAGCTGCATTAAGGAGCAAACACATTAGCCTTTAGGGTCTGAAAATGTGTGAAAGTGCTGCATAAAAGTGAACTCCTTTCTTCGTAACGGAACACCATGTGCGTCTATTAGGAAAAGTTATCAATGTTTTAGTGGACATCTCTTTTGGAGCGTCATGTTAAAAATATAAGTACTCGTAATGTTGCGGTTTTCTATGTTCTTTATCCTTTTTGTCAGAAGACAATAAAGCATTTCTGTTGTGTGTGGATGTGTGAATGTTCTTCTTTCTGCGTTGGGTAATGTTATGACGTGGGTGATGACAGGGTACGCTCGGAACATTATGAAAATAGGGGAGCATATTGTTTTGACTATTGATGTAAGCTTTACGTGCGGGTGATGTGAATAAGTGCAGCAAGGTCACTTGAACTTAGGAGGATGAATAAACGGATAAGATTAGTACAAGATGGCTGCACTGACATGTCATTTTGGCATTTAGTGTGAGAAAAAGTAAAGTAAGAAGCATTGAAGTTTTCTTTTAAGATCAGTGTATGCTCAAAAATACACCCGCAATCTATTGGGCCAATAACATTTCTGAGCAAGTTCCTGTTTAATAACTTGGATACAGTGCTGTAACATGAAGCCTATGAAATTCAGTGAAAAAACATTGTTAAAGGGACATTATGGTTAGAAATTCACCAGTTACGGTAATTTATGAAACCATAACTCGCGCCACCGCCATGCACTGCTAACACCCAGCACATCAAAGATTAACATTACAAATGACAATCGATGACATCACATATCCGGGGTAGTTTTTGTTCAGTGACAGTATTCATTTAGCAGATGAAGGATACAATTCAACTGGAGAAACCATAGTTAGTGATGCCCCACTTATTTGAGCCTTTTAGATGGGCAACGAATCATTAATAACACTTTCCTAGCGTTTACCAATTGGAAGGCCTAGCCTTTTCGTTACACACGTCACATAGATCTGTGCATGAACGTGGGATGAACGGATAACTTGGGCAACGCATTTTAGGAAATCATTTTATTTTGGGGGTATAAAACCACTGCTCGGCAGTTATCCTGATACACCCAAGGAACTGAGAGGAGTACAATCATTTTAGTCTTGGGAGGATAGCTCAGGGGCAACATGCTCACCTTGAAGACGATGCAGAGCACCACAGGTTCGATCCCTGGGTCGCGCTTAGAAACCTCTGGGTACTAAGCGGGTTATAAATAACCTATCCTATCATATAGTACTGCAATGGTATGGGGTTAAAGGGTTAATGGTCCAGCTCTTAAAATAGAACTGGTTAAACAAAGTGCAAAAGGCAGGCTACTTCATCCCCCTCAAACTAACGAGTTTCTGAACTATATACTGGATAGCCCATCACCGCCTCTTTACTGATCGACATGAATAAAAAAAGTCAACATTGAACTATGCAAAGAGCCATAAAACAGGGACATCCTTATAAACGAGACGGGTACAGCTTTACTCCCTTGCTTGCTCCAGCTTGCCAATCTATTGAGATCGACAGATAAGGTTTTAGATGCCAAGTACTGTTCAAACAGCAGGTATAACTGAAAGACAGTCATTTGCTGAAGGGTGAGGCACAGAGCTAGATTTCAAATAAAGGAACACCGGGTAACACCAGCTTACCTGAGCGACATTCCACTGCATCTGCTGGGCTGGCGGCACCCCGTATATGGACTGGGGTACAGCCGCCACGCCAATGCCATAGCCAGCCTGCTGCGCCATCATTCCGTTTGGGAGGCCCATCATGGCCGGCTGAACGTTGCCCATGTACCCTGCTGGGATGCCCATAGGAGCCACCATTCCCGGAGTCTGAGCCACCATGCCGCCGAGTAACCCGCTCCCCTGAGCCATGCCTGGATAGCCACTGTAGGTCGCAGGATAGGCCATCTGGGCTGGCGCCATGAACATCGCCCCTGCAATACAATCAGGCAAAATCATTAATAGACGGAAGCAAACAAACCTGGTTGGACAGTAGGTACTCAAAAGCAGCTCATTTCTGAATGGCAAAACGGTTGACGGCATCGCAAAGTCTTCAGCAGGTTGTGCCTTTTAAAAACGACACCTCCACCTGAAAAAAGGTGCTGCTTACAGAAGGGCTCCGTTTCGTGGATTTGAACGATTTAGGACTTAACTCCTTCAATAACATGAACATTGTAGGATGAAAGAACAGGACATCTAGACTCCTCCACTATTACAGAGCTCAACACTGCAGGACTACACAAACAGTCAAAAACCAAAGGAACACAGACAAGGTACACACATGCCATTCGTTGAAGTTACTGGTCTGGGTAGCGAGGAGAACAGGGGGATAAGGAACGAATGGAGGAGCTGTGAACATAAACAGAGCTTGAGCCCCACAGGAGATCGGGGCAAATCTGATATCAATTGGGGTTCTATGTCCTTTCATCGCCAGGCATTTCAATCAAACCCTGCATTTTAAACCTGTATAACGGAAAAAGTTCAAATTCTTTGGGGGTCAGGGGGTTGGGCCGTTTCCGCAAAACCCCCTCCGACAGCTATTTTCAACTATACCCGACCCCCCCCCCCTTATCTGCCCTTTCCCACCCCCCCCCCAAAAAAAATTCGATTAACTCTTTCCTTATTCTTTACTTGTTGAACATGCAGGCTTTGAAATGCCTGGCGATAAAAGGACGTCGTACCGTATCCAGGACACTAGTTTTGTTTACAAAGCTCTAGGTATGATTAAGTATGTGACTTTTGTTACCACTGATGCCACCAAGCAGATTGCCACAAATTTAATAATGTATTGATCTACACCCATTTTAATAAGCAACGTAGCTCTGTGCACCCTGCAGGGGGCAGGGAAGGAAAATTGTATAGTTAATGGTCAGCTGGGCAGAGACATGTAAACACAGGGCGTCCATCGCTGCCATGGAAGGAAGCGCATGCATGCAAGGAAACCTAGCTGGGGGCAGAGCACTGTGCAGACAGGGTGTCACTGCCATGAAGGTAGGTGCATGTGGTACCAGTCATTTTATCTACCGCAAACACTACAGAGTGGTACATAACAGAGCGTACAATAACACTGAAAAACACAGAATGGTTTAAATATATAAAGGGTAGTGGGGCACAGGGATAAAATGGGTCAGGATGGGATTTGGGTGGCGTTAGAAGGATGGAAAAGAGGAGGGCTTGGGGGACACCCCAACCCCAATAAAAAAAGAAATTATAATTTAGTGTTTTGACCGCAATGAAATGTACCACTCTAATTGTGGTCAGTAAAATCATATAGCTGGTGCATGTATGCAAGTAAATATAGCTGAAGGCAACAGTACTGTGCATGCAGAGTGTCCATCACTGCATGAAAGGAGGTGCATCGTGGTGTTGAGCGTTGAAAGTCCGCAGAGCACGCTGCTCGATCCACGACCACTACATGCTATGCATCGATGTCCGACTCCGCTTCGCTAAACCCTGCGTGCCAAACCCTTTGCAGCAAAGCTTGCAGAGGCCAAAGGCGTGATGTTGAGCGCCACAGGTCTGCAGAGTACGCTGCTCGATCCATGTCCACTATGTGCGAAGCATCGTCATTTGACTGCGCTAAAACCTGCGTGCCGAACGCTCTGTGGCAAAGTCGGAACCAGCCACAGGCGTGGTGTTGCGCGTCACAGGTGTTAGTCGTCGTACAAGGGTACCGCTGAACGCGTCCGCTCCTCGCTTTGCATTCTTGGCTGAAGCCCATCACCTTGGACTTTTAGCAACCACAACCAGATCCGAGGCTCAGCTGGCTATCCAAGAACCACTACAGCACCCCCCACGCAAACCAGTCAGCCCCAAGGACTCCCGCTCCACATGGTCCGCAGGTAAGCACCCTGGTGCCTCCCCCTTCCGCACTCCAAGGCCACCCTGCCTACTCCCCTATCAGCTGAACACTTTTGCCTCTGCCTTCGCCATGACCCTTTCGATCCTTACGAGGACTAGCCTCCTCAGGCTGCGCACTATTCTTACTGCGTTTGGCCCACCCCACGCTCCTCAACGACACCCGCCACAGACCAGGCCCTACGCAACCCGAGAATTCCCGATTCAGCCATCACCCCGTCCCCTCAGATTGTCTCAAGGAATAGATTCCTCAGATGCTGCATCTAGTTCATCCCCACGCCTCCCTCTTTATGCTCCCCAGCCATCGCGAATTCCGCAAACATGCACCCGCCCGCCAACCCCATCTGCAAGGCCATCAACTGTGCGTTAATTAACGCAAGATCAGTCCCGGCACTCACAGCTGAAATCCTTGATCTTATAACCTCCAACAACCTTGACTTGCTAGCCATCTCTGAAACTTGGATCGATCCCGCTGCAGGCCCAGCCCTCTCCATTGCCATCCCCCTGGGCTTTGCCATCCTAGGAAGTGACAGATCCTCCAAAACAGGCGGCAGAGTCGCCCTCATCTTTAAAAACACCCTCACTATTAGAATCACGCAAACCAATGTCATCCCCAACTGTGAATGCCTAGTCACCAAGATCTCCATAACTCCGACCGATTCCATCACCGTCCTCCTTTATCTACCGCCAAGTTAATGTAAAGCATCTTCTCATCCATCAAACCCAAAAGTTGAAATCTTTGAGGGGGGTGGGGGGGGTCTCAACCTAGGCCTCAACGACCCAGCAGACTCACTAACCACCAGTGTAGCCAAGGCACAACTATGCCGGCTTTACACAACGTTCTCTGAAGCCCACCCACGACCAAGGCTGCACCCTAGACTGGTTAAGCAACTTCAATTGTAACATTCCCACTTCAGTCACATCCCCCTGCCCATGGTCGGACCATCACACCATTGCCTTAAAGATCCCCCATTCAGAACACCCAAGACCAGCTCACACCCTGCAAGACCTGAATGTATGGCCCAGTGCACAAATAAATTAAAAAAACAGTCAACCCTACCAACCTTGCACCACTACTTGGTACCCTTGTGCACCCCCTCCCCATCGTCAGTAGCCCCCCCACCCCCACACATCCTCAGGAACAGACCCAGCAGCATTGGTCGACCTCTACAAGCAAACTATTTCACAAGCAGTGAACACACGTGCCCCTCAAACTTATGAAAGCCAAACCCTCACTAAAAAGAAAAAAAAAGAGAAAGAAAAAATAAAAACTCCTGGTTCACTTCTTAACTCCTTGAAGCCTGTTCCAATACGAGCGACTCCAAGCCAACTTGGGAAAAAAAAAAAAAAATAAATAACTCTGCCTGCAAAGCCCCGTTTGCCCCCTCACCAAAAACTATAGAAGGATAATCGACGCTGCAAGATCATCAAAGACTGTGCTGAGTCACTTATTTCCTTCTTCACAGCCATCAACGCCTCCTTCTCCACCAACTCGGTGCCAAGATCCTTGAAGGAGGCATGGGTCCTACCGCTCCTCAAGAAACACTCCCGACAGTTTGATACAGACCGACTACTGCTCCATTACTACGGTTCCCAACTTGTGAAGATCCTATGTCGTGTAGCTTACGATATGATATATTTTATTTATATTACGCTCGTACAAAAGTGTTTCAGGGCGTGATGAGGTTCAACACTATCTCGAGGAAAACATCTTGGGCAAACGCCAATCAGGTTTCCGCCCCAAACATGGACCCGAAACTGCCCTACTAGATTTGAAAATCCAAATCGATGCCAGTTAAGACACTGGCAAACCTGCCCTCCTGACGATAGACCTCTCTGCGGCATTCGATTTGATAGACCACCAAATCCTCTGCTCTCAATTTGCCTCAACAGCAAACTTCTCTCCATCAGCCACCAATTGGATTAGGTCCTTCGTAGCCGACAGATCCTCACAGGTCTTGATCGATGAGATTTCGGCTGAACCTACCTACGTCACCTATGGAGAGGTCTCTCCCCCCCCCCCCAGGTTCCTGCCTCTCTCCCACCCTCTACAACATTTATATACCTTGACCTACTAGGCATATCTTACACAAACTATGCCGACGACACGCAGCTTTTTACCCCTCCACCCCCCTCCGGCTCATAAGCCCAGGACTCAGCCACCATAAACCCTGTATACGCGGTCATACACAATTGGATGGCTTGTCACCTACCACGCCTCAACAATGACAAAATCGAAAATCATCGTCGTTCCAACTCCACACTTGGCAACATTGACCCAGCATACAAGGAGTTTATCATTGATGGTAACTGTATTACCACCTCTGCCAAAACTTCTTGGCGTCTACCTGGATGCCAAACTCAACATCTCACGTCAAGTGAGCTCAAACGCCTCAGCAAAGGCTTACACAGCCAGACTGCTTCATACCAGCAGGCCCTTCCTCTCCACTCCACTCCCAACCACCTTACAATTGCAAGAGCCATCACAGGAGCCAAGCTCAACTACTGTAAAGCCCTATTTACTGGTACCTCTGAATTCAACCTGAAGAAACTAGATGATTCAGAACAATGCTCATTCAAACCTGACCAGATTCCCAAATCTAGGAGAGATGCACACTGGTTGCCCATACGGGAAAGGATCAAGTTAAAACCTTGTTCCTGGTCCACCGATGTGTCTCCAATACTGCCCCGACCTACCTCTCACGCTGCGTGGAGAAATTTGCCCCCCGCCTGACCTCTTAGATCGGCAAACTCACTTCATGTGGATCACCCAACTTCAATTGCCTCAGTAGGGGGACAATAGCTTCCCGGTCGTGGCCACCAAACGCTGGAATAATCTAACACAAGCATTCAGAAAAGAAAAGGCCTACTGGACCTTCCGAAGAAACTTAAAGACTTAGCTGTTCAACTTACATTGCTCCGCCTAAGACGCTTCCATTCCTCTAGAGCATCTACCCACCCCCATCCATCCTTCTCTTCTTATCTTAGTGTAACTAGCGCCTAGATACCAGAGGGTTTTGTGCGCTCTAACAAATGCAACAATTAATAAATGCAAGGAAACACAGCTGGGAGGCAACAGAGTACTGTGCATGCATCAGGAGTTAAAGGTCGGATGCAATGTTAGCAGAGGATGCTGGGCGATGTAGTGTACCTTGAGCTGGCATCGAAGGTGCCTGTGACCCGTAAAGAGACAGTATGGAATCTTTGGACATCTGCTTCTTTCCGGACTCCTCCGCTTTGCTGCCAGACTCGGGAAAGAGGTTGAGATTCTCCGGGACAGAACTGGAGCTTCCTGGGAGGGGTGCAGTGGGAAGTGACTGGGGAAGAAGAATAGGGGAGAGCGTCAAATACTTTCAAGGTACTTCCAGCATGCCTCGGGGTGTTGCATGCACCAAGTGCACAAATTAAGCGGCAATCAATTATTTAAATGGCCAATGCTCAAAGTTCTTCACCCACCTTCTTTCCTTCCTTCCTTCTTGTACACTTCAATTGCAACCACTGACATTTGGACCACACCATACTTACACCACCCTTTAAGATGGACCGACTATTTAACGGCAATATAGATTTTGTTTTTACATTGAGATTACCAAAAAATCCTGCTTTCAGGCTGCGCACCTTTCAAATTAATTGCGAGAGATTTTTGGCAAACCCCTGGCACTTAACCAGAACTGGAGCCTACCACTTCAGCAAACTGGAGCCTACCACTTCAGCAAGAGTTGAGAAAAGAACAAAATACAAACGCACATCTGGAGGGAGAAAACAAAATCAAAGACTGCACAGTGCACACATCTGCCACAACCATACCTGTCTAACCTCCGCGTTTTCCCCAAAGACTCCGGGTTTTTAGTCATTTCTCCGGGGAAGACCCTGGAGTCTCTGGGTTTTCGGGTCCCGTCCAATCCTCCATTCGATTGGCTACCGGCAGCGGTCTTTTGAAGCCAATTTGAACGGGACCGGAGGCGCGAATGCAGTATTACGGCTTTTATTTTGCTTAAACGTATATTCTTTTTGGCCAGTTTGCCTTGTGTTTTAGTCGCCCTAAATTGAAGGGCGACTAAAAACAAGGTAAACTGCCAAAAAGAATGAAAGCTGAAGCAAAAAAAATAATAAATGCGGAATACTGCGTTTTTTCAGCTTCCATTCTTTTTGGCCAGGGCTCAAGTTGAGGGTACACGCGGGTGGATGGAGTCCACCCACTTTTTTCAGACGGTGGACTCGGCCCACCTCGTCTCCCCCACCCCCCCACACCAAACTAAGATGAGAAACATTGAGGTCCTCTGACTGCATGAACTAGTCGACCTCAGGGATTGAACCCCAGCCATCAGGTTTGCAGCACCGCACTAAACCTCATGAAAAATAAACCACTAAGGTGAAATGTCCAATTTCAGTACTGCATGTTCCAGGGAAAACCTTTGTATTCGTTCTTGGAATTTAAAACATGCAAACATGTTAACGTTTTCAAATACATTATTTGAAGAACATATCCTCTTGGTTTTGTGCGTGTATTGCTTTTATTGAAGGAGAATGCCATTCGTCCTATGCAATTTGGGTGGTTATGCATGTCCTTGGACAGTCACACTTTCTGCATTCCACTGTAAAGTGCAAACTGCAAACGTGTTTCTAATGACGGCTACAACAGCCGAGTTTAGCTTTTTTGGCAGTGTCGTGTGACTGGGCAGCACATACATCTCGGGGTTTTTGATTTTCAAATGTATGCAGGTATGCCCACAACCCAAACATGAAATGAGACTCCCCTGCAGCCCGTATTCTTACATGAGCAGTGGAGTGCAATGATTTACTGCACTAAGCACAGAAGCATCCATTAGCCCCCCCGCCCCTTGGCCATCCGGCCCCAGTTGGTCCGAGCTCTGCCAGCGTCTGTGGTGGTATAGCCCTCCGCAAGCCATGTATTCTCGCTGGAGCTCTTGCTCCCAGTAACATGCAGCTTCTCTCCAGTGGCAGGGAATAGCGCCCTGCTTGCAGTCGCCCGCTTCTTCCGGTGCTCCGACTCGTGCGCTCTCCAACACTCGGGGCACGAGCCTTGTTTTCAGGCTACTCCCAGCACTGCACCAGGCGTTTGGCGGGCCAAGCGGTCAATAAGGCAACCAGACGGTACATGTCGTGCAGCTCCCTACTGCCAAATCCTGGCACAGGCCTTACCTCACCACTGTGCTATGCGGGCAGTGGTCGAAGTGAGCGGGAGCGGTGCTGCTCTACTTTTTTTTAAAATTATGTTTCAACTTTACTATACTTTCATTTTAAGAACCGTTCCGGAATGGTTTCGTTTTCAAATAAAAGCGTAGGAAGCAGTTGAAGCTTCCACTTTCAGTGCACTGCACTGCACTGCACGTTCTCTTGAGACAGCAGGCGCATGCGTTTGGGGGTTGGATTGCGCGTTGGATGGGGGTGTGGTGATTGGGTTTGTGGGGACCGGTGGCAGGCCAGTGGGGAACATAGCTCCACTACTTCTTTTCGTACACTTCGACCACTGTTATACGGGAGAGCGGGACAGGTGCGCTATTCTTACGGGAGAGCGGGACAGGTGCACTATTCTTCCGGGAGAGCGGGACAGGTGCACTATTCTTCTGGGAGAGCGGGACAAGTGCGCTATTCTTCTGGGAGAGCGGGACAAGTGCGCTATTCTTCCGGGAGAGCGGGACAGGTGCGCTATTCTTCCGGGAGAGCGGGACAGGTGCGCTATTCTTCCGGGAGAGCGGGACAAGTGCGCTATTCTTCCGGGAGAGCGGGACAGGTGCACTATTCTTCTGGGAGAGCGGGACAGGTGCACTATTCTTCCGGGAGAGCGGGACAGGTGCACTATTCTTCTGGGAGAGCGGGACAGGTGCACTATTCTTCCGGGAGAGCTGGACAGGTGCACTATTCTTCTGGGAGAGCGGGACAGGTGCACTATTCTTCTGGGAGAGCGGGACAGGTGCACTATTCTTCCGGGAGAGCGGGACAGGTGCACTATTCTTCCGGGAGAGCGGGACAAGTGCGCTATTCTTCCGTGAGAGCGGGACAAGTGCGCTATTCTTGGGACAGGTGCGCTATTCTTCCGGGAGAGCGGGACAGGTGCGCTATTCTTGGGACAGGTGCGCTATTCTTCCGGGAGAGCGGGACAAGTGCGCTTTTCTTCCGGGAGAGCGGGACAGGTGCGCTATTCTTGGGACAGGTGCGCTATTCTTCCGGGAGAGCGGGCCAGGGGCGCTATTCTTCCGGGAGAGCGGGCCAGGGGCGCTATTCTTCCGGGAGAGCGGGCCAGGGGCGCTATTCTTCCGGGAGAGCGGGCCAGGGGCGCTATTCTTTCAACGCCGGCTTCCATTGCTCGTTTGTGAAATGTGACCTCTCCTGGGTGACAATGCCTCTGCAGTGCCCCTAGTGCCATGCCCAGCCCCTCGAGGGTAACCATGCGTCATGCACTGGCGAAATCCCAGGTCCGCGGACAGGGGTGTGGCTATGGTGTCACTCCCAGTAAGCAAATTGTGCACCGACAAACTGGAGGCGAGGGCTACTGGGAAATCCGCCATTTACTACCTCAAACTACCGCTTTGCACGGAGGGCAGGCCCCCCTGTCCCAAGAGTTTTACAAGGCCCCAACAGTAGGAATGTCCAATGGGGCAGTCAAAAGTTCTCACTGCCCCCATCCCCAGTGTATAGTATTCCTATCCAGAATAAACGGCTGTCGGCAACAGCTGTATGAAAGCCTGGAAATAATGCTTCCATTACAGGCTAGTTGTGACATCACAGCTGACCTGTAATTGCTCTGTAATCATTCATTACAATTCAGTTGTGACGTTGCAATGCCTGCTGCCCGAGACAGTAGAGAGCAGAATTCCAGCAGTCACTGCAGTGCTTAAAAGTCGTTACAAGCTTCAGAAATTCCTAGCTTGCAACAGCTTTAACACTTTGCAGCCATTGATTGACAAGGAACGGATTGTGGTAGACACCTTAATGTATGCACAGCTACATGTTTTCTGTCATTTTAAAACCACAAAATAACTTGCTTAAAAACATTTAAGCAATAAAAACCCGAGCAGGGGGCATTACCAGTCAAGTAATGCCCCCGGGCAGAAGTTCGAAGCCTGGGTTCCAACATTAGCCACGGGGCATTACCCGACCAGTAATTCCCCCTACAAGGGCTAAATTGCTATTAGTAACCCGGCACGTTGTACCAGGCGAGGGCTCTAACATTAGCCACAGGACATTACCTGACCATTAATTCCACCTGCAAGAGTTATATTGCTATTAGTAACATGGCACGTTGTACCGGGGTACTAATAGTATTTTTCTCAAGTTGAGAAACAGTATTTGCCGTTTCTCAAATTGAGCACAAACTACAAATCAAGACTGCTGCCATGGATTGAGAAGGGAACTACATATAGTCCCTTCTCGCTTTCCATGGCGGCCATTGCACACTAGTGTTCCCAGCGCAGGACAAGGCAGCGCCAGACGTGTGGGGGATTGGAGATGTGGAAAAGGGGCATGGGGAGCACACTTACCAGATTCCCGATAAGGGAAGACGGCAGCTTCCAGCTCTGAGGAGGCTCGGGCTTTGTGTTTTACTGTGGTGTAAAGCCCCAGTTCTGAGCCTCCTCATTGGCTGGGAGTCTGCCACCCCCTCCTAGCTGGGTACTAGTAGCTGCTACATACTAGCCTTTTAGAAGCAAATTAATTCTGCACTGATTATATGGATCAGCAAAAGGAAGATCAATGACATTGGGAGGCAGGGAGTCTGGCATTGTACGAGTATGCTACCGAAGGCCCATTATAACATCTTATAGAGGCACAGGTGGACACCAGAGGCCTACCTACTCACAAACAGATTCTAAGAATCAAGACAAACAGAACAGGTTCAACGAAAATGCAGATGAGCTGAAATAAAACCCACATACTTAGGCGGCACCAGGACAGGCCTAAGGCATTGGCCTGCCAAGGAACGCTGCAGAGTGGGCTTTAGTACTCTTGACAAGGTAAATAAATAAAAAATAAAAATGCAAGAACCCGGGCAGAGTCTGGGACAGGGGCTGACATTTCAGCACAGACTAGTCCAAGCAAGCAGCAAGGTTGAATACACAAAGGTCCTACAGAAGGTCCCAAGCACACACACAACATCCTCACCATACTGGAGTCCGGGAAGGACGCTGATGGGGAGGGGCCGAAGAGGTCCAACTCGCTCTGCAATCTGCCATTGGGCTTCCCGTTGGAAATGCTGCTGCTGACCGGCGTGTCTAGGCAAGAGGAAAAGAAAGCCATTAAAACTGCCCTGACAATGAGACCTCACTGCCCAGAGCAAAGCCAGCGTTTCGACCCTTCAGCAATTATCCTTTGGCTTTGCCTAGGTCACCCAGTGGTGTCGCTAGGTGAGGCCTGGGGGCTTGGAGGGCCAGGGCCTCACCTCTGAAATCCTGTGCCCCCCCCTTCTAAGGCGAGCAGTGACCGTGTTCTCTGCAACACTCACTAAGGCAAATGTCTGCCTATCACACGGCAAATACTCTCCTTTTGTCTGAACGCGAGCAGTGATCTTGGTATGCATTCTGGCGTCCGTATGAACATGAACACGAGCCGCTTCTCAGGTGTTCCTGCCCGGCTTCTGCACAGCGACCTCCACAGTGTGCAGAGCAGCTTGCAGCCCCTCCCATCAGAATGTAGCCCACGAAACTGCTAATGATGGGCCATTTTGTTATTACACGCCCAGACCCTGAGGTATCACGGCGTAGTTCGACATCTTAGCATACATTTATTTATTTTAAAAAAAGAAAACACATGAAGGCTCAACTGGAAACTTGCATATTATAGATTAGATATAGTTACACATTGAAGGCATAGGAAGTTAACTGATTGAACAGAGTAAGACGAGACAGCAGACCATATTTACACTGATCAGCTCAAGCATCCAGGAGGGTGAAGGATCTAATGATTGAGTGACTGGTGCGAGCTGGGGACGTTTTCAGGGATTTTTTTACATTTCAGGAAGGAATCTTCCTTTTTGATTTTAGATAGGGAGGGTGTTCCAATGTTTAGGGGAGAGGACTTGGAAACTACTGCCTCCAGCTCTGGAACATTTGTAACGGGGGTCTCCAGGAGACCATCATTGTTGGATCTTAGCATCCTGTAGGAGTTTTCTTTTGATGGCGCTCAAGTAGGGGCTTTGTTCTCTAGGCATTTGTAGGTAATGCATAGTATTTTGAATAAGATTCTGGCCTTGATGGGGAGCCAGTGCGTCTCCCTCCGGATGCTGGATATATAGTCAGATTTATTTATTCCTAGCGCTGCACATATGGCTTTGTTCGGCATTAATTAAAACTGGTTCAGGTTGCTGTTGGATGTTACTAGTAGTAAAGGCATTACAATAATTAAGTTTCTGGCTAGAGTAATACAGTTTGTGGGTGTGAGAAATGTGCGACTTAATGTGATACGTTTTAACGTATATGAGGTGCGTGAGGAGAATGCCGAGATGCGTTTGGCCATGGCGAGGTTGGCATCCAGTTAGACTCCTAGAGTTTTGACATGCTTAAGTACTGGGATCATGGTGCCATCAATATTGATCGCCGCGTAATCAGAGTGAAGGGAGCCTATTTTAGGTGGGAGGCCACAATGAGAATCTGTCTTCTCATTGATCAGGCAAAGGCTATTTAGAGCCATCCCGTTTTGGATGACAGCATAGACTTTATTAATGGTCAGTGTGTCTTGGTCATAATTCCCCGAGATGGGAATGAGGATCTGGGTGTCATCTGAAAAGTTTGTGTAGATGACACCCATATCGTCTAACGCTGCGAAAAGGAGCTTTGTGAATGCATTATATAATGTTGGAGACGGGCAAGATCCTTGCGGTACTCTTATGGGGACTGTTATAGGACTTGCAGGAACTTTGCCGATAAAGACTCTGGATGTGCGCTCAGCAAGTATGGATTTTACCCAGAGTAGCATTATTTGAGAAGTTGAAGTCGTTGGCTAATGTGGTGCATAGTTTGTCGTGATCTACAAGATCGAACACAGCGGATAAGTCTAACAGAGTTTTCTTGAGTCCCTTTGGTGTCCATCTGGGATTTCAAATCAATGAGTGCCGTTTCCGTACTATGGTTTGGTCTGAAACCAGATTGGCGAGCTCCCAGGAGCTGATGTTGTTCGATACAAGTTTGAATTTGAGTGTAAGCTATTTTGTCTACGATTGAGTAAAAATTGGACCGTGGTTATTGGCCGGTAGTTGGGTTGGCAGATACAGTGGGGTCGAGGTTTTTTTATTTTTTAGAAGCAGTGTAACCCAGGCTTCTTTAATGCTAGCTGGGACTGAGTCGGTGCTGAATGAAGCATTGACGAAGTTGGTAATGATGGGGGTGAGTGGATGCACAAGCTTCAACTAAGTGTGCAGGAAAGTTATCCCCTTTGCAGTTAGTGGCTTTCATCTTCACAATAGTAGTATTCACTTGTTCTTGGGTAACTGGAGTGAAGTAGAATAGTGGGGTGTTGTGATCAATGGAAATTGTGGGGGTGTTGGATGGGGCTTTTTTCGGTTACTGTTTTTCTTTTAGTGATCATTTTCTTTTGCAGCAGTTATTTTAAAGGAGAGTGCATCATTCTAAACTATTGTTAGTTTGGGTAGGTACTGGGATAGGATTTTCTAATTCTCTAAGGATGGAGAACAATTCTTTAGACCATTGTCACACAAATAGGTAGGGGGGCAGCTAATATCTTGCGTACGAGCAACACGCTCCACATTAGGGACAACCTAAAAAAAATAAAAGTGCCGGTGCGTAGAACTCTAATACAGGGGGGGGGGGGGGGAGAGAATTAACACGTGTTCTCTCTAACACCGAGTCGAACCTGACGGTGGACCACTATGCAGCTTGGTGCTGAGTGGTAACCATCAGTCATATTTGGAGTATTTAACCAAATACTGGACTAATCAAAATAATAGAAAAATAGTCCATTTATGAACATCACTTAAAATTCAAAGACACAAACAATGGGTAGTAATATACACAAGGTACGTTCTGTGGAACTAGCAGACAGTAATACAAATAATAACAGGGTAAATAGAGTACAATAGGGAAAACGAAAACACAAATAGGTTTTCTGGCTAAACAGAGTGACCAGTCTACCCTTTTAATTAGCAACAATAACTGCAGTTAACCAAAACTGTTTAAAAACTCAATTCATTCACAAACACTACACTCCATTCCCATTCAACCCTAATCCTTTAGAGTCTGAGGATGCATTGCAAATGCAAATGTTGTATGCGTCTGCTTTTGGAGAGATGATTGCTGCTTTGCTAGCAGTATTGAAGGCGTTGGCTGATTCTAAGGTGTTTAAATGAGTGCTTGGTTCGCATTAGTGCTACTAGCTCATCACTGAACCAAAAGGATGTTTTTTTGTCCGCACGTCGTGTTTTGGTTGCGAGTGGTGCTAGAGAGTATCGCATCGGTGAGACATTTGCGGTAGCTATCTGCCAGGAAGTATGGATCGTCACTCGCGACTGCAGTGGTTGTCAAGGCTTTACTTAGGATAGGGTTAAGGTACTTTGCTGTGAGCTTACGACTGTTTCTCGTTTCGTAGGTATCCATTATTGCGACCTTAGAGGTGGATATTTCATTGCAGTCAAGGGTCAAGTTCACACTGTAATGGTCTGTCCAGACAAGTGGTGTGACTGATTCAATGGCTATGGTGGTGTTGAGAGAGAGAGTATCCAGTCCAGTGCCCTCCCCTTTTCATGGGTAAGGGTATTTACAAGTTGGCTGAAATGCATATCTTTGAGGCCATGTGGAGGGCTTGGGCTTTATGGTCTAGGGGGTCATTAAAGCCTAGATCCAGGTCACCAAGGATAATACATTTGGTCTTAGGTTTGATAAGCGGTGGCAACTGTAATGGTATGTCTGAATCTGGCTGGGAATTCTAATTAGGTGATCTGTAGATCACTAAGGTGATGGTTGTTTTGTGATTGGTAGCGAGTGTGGCTAGTAGGGTTTCATAGCCTTCTGGATTTTCCATAAGACATGTTCTTCATTGCAAATTAGTTTTAGCTTGTCACTAAATGGTTTCCTGCCTGCATTCTGATGGGAGGGAAAGTGCAGTGGGGTGTGGGTAGTTAATGTGCACAAAAGCCTCTCTGCAGGAGTGCTTGTGACGTCACAATATCTTTCATAGGCAGCCCCACACTTGTCTGTGCCCCCCCTACTTTTGTCTTTGGACCCTTCTGTGCTCCTCCTAAATTTGATTCCTGGCGAAGCCACCGAGTCAGAAGTGTTATGCCCAGATGAGGGTGCCAAGCCATCTGTGCCTACAGACGCATGCTACAGTTCATGGGCGACATCCAAAGTGGGTCAATGTGGTTAGTGCTCTGGGGAGGTGGGCGGCGAAACCTAGCAGTTCAGGCTGGACTTCAATTTTGGGGGTGGAACAAGCCTGATTTGCATATGGTCTTTCCCCTTCTTTAATAGCATGAAAGGCTGAAGGTCTAGATGGCTGGCCAGAGCAATGTCAGGAGTAACTCAAGCCTTCCACCCACCGTCCTTCAGTTTTGTTTTTTACGCCATGAAAGTTTCCACAAGTCGGGGAAATGGAATATCTTTACGTAAACCAGTTACAGCAGAGCTGCTTATTTAATACCAAACCTCCATTCTTGGATCAAAAAATAAATAATTTGCGGACAGGAAGAAAACAGCTAGTGAGACTCACCGAGACCCAGGAGGTCCACGACTGGCTCGGCCGCTCTGGGGGGGCTGGTTTTGGGTGGCAGTGGGTCCTCTTTCTTAGGAGCCTAGGAAACACAAAACACTTTGACTAAACAGGAATGGGAAACTGGTGAAGCACCTTTACCAATGACATGAAGAACTTGGAATGGCGCGTGGCTATATGGGCAGGCAGGTGTGCCGGCTCAGCCACAATCAGGATGAGAAATACTGCATCCGTCCCCTCCACCCCCCAATTACCATTTTCACTTTTTCAAAGACTACAGGTGCCCGCCTTGCCTCCGGTGTTGGCGCTGCACTCTTCTTCTGCGTGTCCGTTGGCTCTTTCTGCGCGGGCATGTGGAAAAAGAAATGGAAGGCAATTAAAACCAATGCGCACAGTTTGCAAGGAGGCATGTTGAAATCCCACCACTCCCACGCCTCCCTCAAGTGAATTAGGTAGTCAACCGCCCCTGCCAGTCCCACTCCGACTACTCCCTCGAGGAAATTAGGTAGTTCTCCGTCCCAACTCCCTCCAACCAGTGGTGGAAATGGAAATAAATTGCTGGGGGATCCCACAAGGGCCAGGGTGGAGGCAGAGTTTGGGGGGCGTGGTGGCCAAGGAGGCAGGATTAAGGAGGCGTAGCTGGCGGTTGACCTCCGATCAAAGGAAATGTCCAAAATAATAGTTTAAACAGCGCAATTTCTTTCATGCTGCTTCTTTTCCAAACTATATATAAAGTCCACTTTAAACCACTTCCATGGCACTGGCGATGAGTTACTTCACTATGCAGGTAATAGTTTTGACCAGTGTTGCTGAGTAAATATTCAACAAAAATGCACAATTTGCATCCCATTATATTAAAAACGAGCTTCCCATTGGGTACTATTTAAACGTCACCATAAGCAACAAAATCTTTTACTTGAACCCCACCCAGCACAGCTCCTGCAGCTCCCCTCTGAAAGCAGTTGGGTGGCTGCATCGTGTGGGATCGTTTTAATAGGGGTATTTATTTAGGCAATGTTTGCCAGATACAGGTATCTGACCGTTACGATCGTCCGTCCTGCTCCCTCCTGCAATCGCCCTGCTTCACTGCACACTCAGCAACACTCCGAAGTAATAACATGGGAGACCAGAGGTAGAAGGGTATTTGCGTATAATGAAAGCACGTATCCAAACCACCTGGGTGGACTGCTTTGCTCCCCCAGGCCGGCAACATCCTTATATACAGTTTAGGTGGCTATTCCATTCCTCAAGAAAATAGAAAACACACATAATTAGATCATGTAACACTAACATTGCCTAAATAAATAAACGGGCCGTGGCAGAGGACTAACTCCTCTAGTGACCTCTTGCAGGAGGTCACCAGAGGAAGTTACAGTTTGCTCACGGGTTTGCTCGCAGAGCAGGGGTTTGAAGCGGCTGACTGGCCGGATCCCAAATTCTGGCTACACATCTGGTGCCGGGATCGCGGATCCGGCCCAATGACCAGCACTGCCACCAACACATTTCTGGTATTTGACGCCGGTTTCATGTATCAAATGTTAGGAAAAACATCAAGGATGGAGCGCAAGAATCTTCATTGCAAGTTTGGGACAGCACAAAAGATTTGAAGCTTTGCGGGTTTTCTGATATTTGCTAAAAAAGGAACAAAAACGCGCAGACAGTGGTGCACATGGAAAATGCAATTTTCTTAAGAGAAATGCCCTAGGCACGGAGTTGGACAGATGGTTACAGAAGGAAGCGGCTGAGGAGTTCTGTTCCGAACAGACTAAGAAAGGTTGTTACGCCAGCAGCATCCAGCAGATGTCAGTGCAGCTCCATACAACACTGCGGTACAGCCCATTTCGGGGCGTCCAGTCCGGCGCAGGGTTGGTTTGGCGCATGTTTCAGCGCGGCAGTACATTCCTGTCCTTGGGCACACATGATAAACGCTTCCACTGCTCATTGGGCAGTTGTGAATGTATGGCTTTTTTATACAGTCACGGCTTATGGGGATAGTGGCAAAGCTCGGAGGCCACCTGGTCTCCCTGCAAAGAAACATGCGTTTGCTGGCCAAAGGTCGCACTGAGGATCTTCGTTACAGTTCGTGTTACCAAGTGTGGGAGGAGTAAATGAAAACTGCGCACACATATTTGCTGTCTTTAATAGCGGAGGATAGGGTGCCCAGATAAACAAAAAATAATAACTACAGGCCAGAGAGCGAAGTAGGACTAAAGTAAACAAATAAAACGGTACTTCCACTTCTATGTCGCTGGTATGTTGCAGGGGTAGTAGGGTGGTTGCTCATAAACACACTCCTCATTAGAGGAGAGAAGCAGGGGAAGGTGGGTGGGGGAAATGAGGGCGTGAAAAGCATCAATGCCCCCATTCAAACGCAGGAAGAGTCGCATCAGCCCGATTTTGCAACTTGCCATTAGTCCTGTTCCTCTGACTGGCTGTTCCCTGGACTGTTGCTCCAGGTCAGGCGCTCTGCCAGCCTTACATTATAGAATATCCATAGGCCGCTGGTTCTTTGAATATATACCCATGTGTCTGGGGACAGAGTTGGCAGAGCAGGACTTAGCAGCTACTCGCCAGAGTGGCTTTTGTACCGGTAGTACTTGGTCCCCCAGAGTAACATGCCGGGGTGCAGCGCCTACATGTTCAGAGTATATGCAGGGCGTCGAGTGGGTTTACATGGAGTACCCCCTGCAGAGGTACTGCAATAGGACTGGATATTGCTCCTCCGATGCTTTTGCTGACGCTTTCTTCCAGTGTCTCCTTTCCCATTCTGTGCTTACGTTTACTATAAAGAGCCTTTGCGCCTATTCTGAGGAGTGGGAGAGAGCCAGAGAGACTACCGGATTGCGCGCCACAGAGCTTGTGTCAGGAGTTGCGATATACAGTCAGCTTTTCTGGCCCTGCCACCCCCTCCTAGGGGTTGGCCCCCTCTAGGGGCCCCAAACCATGTCCATGGGGGCACCGGGCGCCTTAAAAATATAAGCAGATGGTCTACTGCTTATATTTTCTCATAAAAACAGTCAGCTTAAACCTAAAGGCCAACCCCCAGCCCCCCAGTTGGAAGACCACTGGCCTGATGTGTGACCAGGAGCGCCTCCTTGTGGGATGATGCTGGCATCGATATTAGTGTATTCACAGAATAATGTGGGCGAGAGCGAGGGAAGGCTGTTGTGTCTTGGTAGTTGAGGCCTGGTTTTAGGGAGCATAACTATAAGGTAGAGAGCTCCTCATCGAGCGATCAAGGAAATCTAGACCCTGCAACGGTTCATAGTTTTGGGGGTCCCTTGCCTCGCTGGTTGGTTTCCTTTACGTTATCACCGCTTCCTCGGTCATGCTTTGCTCATGGTGCCGCCTGCACCCATTATATTTGGTATTCAAATGGCGCCTCTTTCCAGTGTTAATTGGTCTGTGTTGTGTTTGTGCGCAAGCCCTGCCACCCGTCTGGAAAAATCTGCACAGTGCGTTTGTTAATCATAAACCTCTCCGGTGAAGTAGTCAACACAACACACCACAAACAGGTGGCATTGTGGGGAGGTGGTGAGAACTACTTTTATTTTGACCAGTATGGGAACGACTTGATTTTGCTCAGACGTTTTGCAGGTCTCCTGTCACAACCAGCAATTGTATCCAGTCTTGCTGTATCCATCGTACCCGGTCTCACGTTACCCGCCCTATTTCAGCATGGCCAGTTCAGCGCGGGTCGATTACACAGACACTGCTTCACCGGCCACACCAACCGGCTCCAGCAGCAAACCAGCCGCACCAACACCAGCCGTGGGAGAGCCACAATGTCCTGCTCCGTATCCAAACTCTGCATTTTATGGTACTGGGGAAGTCTCGTGGAAAGGGGGGCGTCTCTGGCAAACAGTGCAGGCAGACCGACACCGAAAACTCTGTGGAAGTTCTAGGGTACATCTTCAGGGATACGGAGGTGGGGGGCGGGGGAGAGGGGGACTATCAAGGGCAGGATACTGGACGTTTGCTGGAAACGTTCAGACGTTTTCTACCGCTTGACAGCACTTAGTTGCCTGCTCGGAATCTGGGAGAAAGAGGGAACAGAGAAAGGAAAAGGAACGGAAAAAAGGAGCGTGAGAGGGAGCGAGAAACTAAACGTCAGCGACTTAGACTGGCACCTCTGCCAACACAGTGCAGACCAAGAGGAGACCTCCGGCCAGATATCCCTTTGACGGACAGGACCTTCAGTGCTTTCCTATGGAAATTAGGACAAACTATACACTCTAAGGGACGTTAACTTACTCAGAAAAACTGAAAGTCCCAATGGGCCGTACGCCGGGAGACGGGTAGGACTGCTCACTTACGAAGGTCTACTTGCGGTAGCATCAGCTGTCCCATTAATGGATGCCACCCAGTGGCTCACCATCGCTCAAAGCCAATCAACTACCAGCTAACCTTGCAACCTCCCCACTAATTAACAGGACATCACCCACACGCTACCTAAATCCTGACATGCTCCATGAACAAGAGCCAATATATCCAAGCACAGGAGCAAAACTTGCCTCTTCAGTGCAGAATGGCAAAGTTTAACCTGTGCAGACTCAACCCAAGGAAGCATGCACCGGCCCCCGACCGTCCACCACGAGACCGTCCGTCTCGGCCTGGCCCCGAGGCATGAATTCAGACTCCCAATAAGCTCCTACATGGAGCATTCTTTTCAGACATAGGCTGTCAGTTCGACCACAGCACCTCACAGTGGATTACATTTGCACTCCAATATCCAATTTTGAGATTCCCTTAACTTTTTTTCGGTCTTTTAATGTTCATTAGGACACTCTTTGGAATAACCCGACTCTAGCTCCCAGAGACCCAGCCCACACCTCACAGGCGCACCTATGCTCTTCATAATAAAGGATGACTGATCAATGGAGCAGGCCAAGGACATCTGCAAAGGGAACCGGAACCTGGACATATAGGTCTGTAAGCATTTTGCTGAATGTACTAGAATCATTCTTGAAAGGCCACAGTGCATGCATTGAAAGGCCACAGTGCATGCATGGGTTTGAAGCAGCTCCAGCGTTGACAACAATACCCCCCCCCGCCCCCCCCCACCCTCCAATACTATTTGACATGTTAAGAGGCGTGAGGGAGCCGCATATAGTGGCCAGAGGTGTGAAAGGCGGGGCACCGCTTTCAGGCAGGCTGGAAGAAGGATCACGTGGCTCGTCGATCTCACAGGAAGCTACAAAGAGAAGTCATAGGCCCTTCTGCGGAAATGAATGCATATTCATATTCATATTTAGCATCGGGCACCCGGCAAAGGAATTAAAAAGGCACATAGACCACAGCTTCCTCACTGCCCCAGACATCTTCTCCAGTGCATCCAAACCACCCACAGTCCTGCACCAAACATCCTCCCCAGTGCATCCAAACAACCCACAGTCCTGCACCAAACATCCTCCCCAGTGCATCCAAACAACCCACAGCTTCCTCACTGCACCAAACACCCTCCCCAGTGCATCCAAACAACCCACAGCTTCCTCTCTGCACCAAACACCCTCCCCAGTGCATCCAAACAACCCACAGCTTCCTCTCTGCACCAAACACCCTCCCCAGTGCATCCAAACAACCTACAGTCCTGCACCAATCACCCCCCCCCAGTGCACCCAAGCACAACCCAGCTTCCTGCACCAAACACCCTCCCCAGTGCATCCAAACAACCCACAGCTTACAGCTTCCTCTCTGCACCAAACACCCTCCCCAGTGCATCCAAACAACCTACAGTCCTGCACCAAACACCCCCCCCCCCAGTGCACCCAAGCACAACCCAGCTTCCTGCACCAAACACCCTCTCCAGTGCATCCAAACAACCCACAGCTTCCTCTCTGCACCAAACACCCTCCCCGGTGCATCCAAACAACCTACAGTCCTGCACCAATCACCCCCCCCAGTGCACCCAAGCACAACCCAGCTTCCTGCACCAAACACCCTCCCCAGTGCATCCAAACAACCCACAGCTTACAGCTTGCTCTCTGCACCAAACACCCTCCCCAGTGCATCCAAACAACCTACAGTCCTGCACCAATCACCCCCCCCAGTGCACCCAAGCACAACCCAGCTTCCTGCACCAAACACCCTCCCCAGTGCATCCAAACAACCCACAGCTTACAGCTTGCTCTCTGCACCAAACACCCTCCCCAGTGCATCCAAACAACCTACAGTCCTGCACCAATCACCCCCCCCCCAGTGCACCCAAGCACAACCCGGCTTCCTGCACCAACCACCCTCCCCAGTGCATCCAAACAACCCAGCTTCCTGCACCAAACACCCTCCCCAGTGCATCCAAACAACCCACAGCTTCCTCTCTGCACCAACCACCCCCCCCAGTGCATCCAAACAACCCACAGCTTCCTCTCTGCACCAACCACCCTCCCCAGTACATCCAAACAACCCACAGCTTCCTCTCTGCACCAACCACCCTCCCCAGTACAACCAAACAACCCACAGCTTCCTCTCTGCACCAACCACCCTCCCCAGTGCATCCAAACAACCCACAGCTTCCTCTCTGCACCAACCACCCTCCCCAGTGCATCCAAACAACCCACAGCTTCCTCTCTGCACCAACCACCCTCCCCAGTGCATCCAAACAACCCACAGCTTCCCCTCTGCACCAAACATCCTCCCCAGTGCATCCAAACAACCCACAACTTCCCCTCTGCGCCAAACACCCTCCCCAGTGCATCCAAACAACCCACAGCTTCCTCTCTGCACCGAACATCCTCCCCAGTGCATCCAAACAACCCACAGCTTCCTCTCTGCACCAACCACCCTCCCCAGTGCATCCAAACACAAGCTTAATTACACAAAATATTGGTATATAGTATGTAAAGCAGGGGCTGGGATTGCGGAGGCAAAACAGCTACCGAGCAGCGACCACGTGGGCCTTTGGAAGAGACTTCCTGCAACAGTCCTTGTGGCATTTGCCACCAGTATGTCCAATAAGATCTTATAAAATACACGCGCACACACGCAGTGTCGATTGATGTTAAGAAAGGCATTTTGTGCTCGCCATAGGATTCCTGGACAAGTTCGCCACACCTTCTTGAGCTCATTTTCCAAGCGAGGTCACTTTCTCCCCAGAACTGCCCAAGTCTGAAAAACGGAAAAGGCGAGGGGTCTTTGTGAAGCAGCCCAAGTGTAGTCACCCCGAAATTAAGAATATTATCATTTCACATCAGAGTGTTTCTCAAAGCGACTAGCATGGACCTCAGAGTCGCAGAGAATGAGTCGCCCCAATAAAGGTACAGGTATACTCGCACACATCCAATGAGAAGACACGATAGTTCATTTATAATGCGCTTATTGCCAGAGGTTTCTAAGGGCAGACCGGGGATCGAACCTGTGCTACTCCATGTCGTCACGATGCCCCTGAGCTATCCTCCCGAGACGCCTCTGCACCCCCATTTTAAAAGATGGTCTTTGCTGAGTCTATGAACTTGCCTGGCCAGTTCAGTGTCAGAAAATAAAGCAGCAGCGATGTCCCGGAACGTTCTTGGCATTCCAAGGTCAACATCCACTCGTAGGCGACCCCCAAATACCACAGTTACGTGCTAGTAAAGCAGCAGCGCAGAGGCCTCAACATTCCGCAAACATCTCGACTCGAGCAGCAGAAAAACCAAGGCGGAGGCACGTGGAGCAAAAAGGGGGCGAGACGATGGGGGCGAAGGGCGAGACGAGGGAGGGTCTGGATGTAGAGGAGTGGGAAAGAAAGTTAGGAAACATGAGCGAGCGCGTAAAAACGAGAGTGACCGATGCAACTACAACTAGGTGGAAGATGAAGGGGGGAGTGAAGGACAGCAGGGTGGTTTCCGCGAGGACAATATTAGAAGGAAACGGGCTCCTGGAGCGCCAGGAAGATGATGCAGGAGGCACATGGAGAGAAAAGTGTGCGGTCATCATAGGAAGCCCAAGTACAGAGCAGGCCTTCTCCCACGCCCCGGGCAGAGACCCGGGAGGGGCAAGTCGTCTTCTTGCACCCCTATTGTCCCTGTGGCTTTCAGCACGCAAGGCCCGGTCGTTGCTTGCCACAATCCATGAATCGATAACCATGTCGCTGCCGCCTCTTTTAGAGCACAACTACTAGTAGCGCAATGGTGTAAGCCAAGCTCCAGCCATGTGCCAAAACCATATGTCCTCACCAAGTGGCTCTAAAGTGCCACCAATGGCCAAAACTACGAAGCCGGAGGACAGTCTTTGCCTCCTCAATACTAGCCCCTACTTTAAATACTATATACAAACATTTTGCGTCAGTACGTGGAGGTAAAGCTCAGCCTAGAAAGTGCTGCAGAAGGCAGTGACGGAGGATGGCGGTGTGCAAAGGGGCTGCTCAGCTGCAGAGGGTTGCGTTTGGATGCACGGGGAGGAAGTAGGTGCAGAGCGGGAGGCATTCTTTTGGGAGTATGGGGTAATAATCAGGGGGGTTATAGACCTTATGATTGGGTGTAGCGGCTCAGCAACAGAGGGTTGAGTTTGGATGCACTAGAGAGGAAGTAGGTGCAGAGCGGGAGGTATTGTTTTGGGAGCATGGGGGAGTAATCAGGGGGGGGTGGGGTAGACCTTATGATTGGGTGTAGCGGCTCAGCAGCAGAGGGTTGCGTTTGGATGCACTGGCGAGGAAGTAGGTGCAGAGCGGGAGGCATTCTTTTGGGAGTATGGGGTAATAATCAGGGGGGTTATAGACCTTATGATTGGGTGTAGTGGCTCAGCAACAGAGGGTTGAGTTTGGATGCACTAGAGAGGAAGTAGGTGCAGAGCGGGAGGTATTGTTTTGGGAGCATGGGGGAGTAATCAGGGGGGGGTGGGGTAGACCTTATGATTGGGTGTAGCGGCTCAGCAGCAGAGGGTTGCGTTTGGATGCACTGGCGAGGAAGTAGGTGGCGGACACGTTTGGTGCAGAGCGTGGGGTATTAATACGGGGGGGGAGGGGGAATAGATCTTATGATTGGGTGTAGAGGTGGGGAGAGACTCACCCGATAAGCGCTCAAGTCCACACTCCGATCCATATATTTCTTCTTCTCGTACTTCTCCCGGATGAAGGCTTCTACTGATCTGCAGGTGTGTGATTAAGGATGAAGCAAACATGCAGTGAAGAAGCGATCATTAGTTCTGAGGCCCACTGATGAGCAGGAGCCCAGCAAGAAAGACCATCCCAGCCAGAGATTCTCAGCGGAGTCGGAAACACGCCCCCATTGGCCAATGTCCGCCCTGCTAGCCAGGAGCAGTCAAACCAATTCTTTTACTGCCAACACTTTGCACCATGAAAGACCCCAGTTTCATTTAAAGGCACATCGATAGTGTGCACATTACATTAACCTGTCATTTAGGACAACTGTATTTTGTGGCGTAAATGATCAGGGAACTGTATGCTTTTTGGAGATATTTTATGCATCAATACACTGGTCCATGCGCACACCAGCATCGGGAGCTCTTTGATGGGACGTGCTGGTCATAGTGAGCACAGGTTTGAGCATTTAGGACCAGGCGTATGGATCGCTACCTGCACTTTACTTCATTAATTAGCCAACAGTCACAAGGCTTGCGAGCCGGCATGGACCAACACGTTTGACACCAGTTGTCTGTCTTGGGTTTTAGTGCATGTAACTGGCCACCAGTGTGGACTTCTGCAACATGCAGAGCCACGTGCTTAATGGGCGCTGCCCTCATATGTTGCAGCAACATTCTCTTCAGTTTACAAGTGGAGTGGCCCACAGATCATGCATGTGAAGACATCCTGCTAATGTTGCATCACAGGGGACCGTTTCGTCATAGGTCAGCCACGTTTCCCAGTGATCTTTTTAGAAAGCTTGGCATCTGCGGGTGTGAAGAAAGCTATTGCCCCACTGTAGTCTAAGTCTATTCATTTCCCAGACCCGTTTGGCTGCTTTGCTCATCATCCTTAGACAGACGACTGTGGAAAGACTCGTCTTTCTTGGTTGTCATGAGGTCACAGTTTTTGGCCCCCACTCTCTAAGGCATTCTGAATGACTTTTCTGGGCTGCCCCGCCAACCCCCCCTTTATTTTTGCATCTGCTCAGCCGTGCTCTTGGCTTACTTTTTGCAAATTCCCAGAAGAGGCGCCCCAATTGAGAATCTTAGAAGGGGCTGCAAGATGGATCTAGGACTGAGCTTGTGGGCTACTGGTACAGCCCACTCGGTTGTCATTCATTGTGGACAACCATCTCGGGTCCCGGAACACAACTAGCACCATGCTAGGTTTCCCTCTGGCAAGCTTGGTCCTTTTCTAGCTAGGAGCAGGGAAGCCAAAGACCAAATACTGGGCGTGAAGTCCGGATCTATTGAAGTAACTGCACGCAGCTAAACCCCATGAGGACGGCAGAGGCACCTCCGCGGTGTGATGTTGCGGAGAATGCAATCATTCTGAAGAATGTTCTATGTAAAACTACAGAATAATGCCTAAAATAAACAAACAAAAAAGCAAGGAAGCATATAGGCAGGAATGGGCAACCCTCCCATTGAAAACAATGGAATATACCATTAAGCATCACGTTGGCGGGTGGGCTGGTCAGTCATTCACACCGACACCCAACACAGGGTTTAAGGTCATTCACACCCCTGGGATTGCTACATGGTCGCTGTTACATGAAACAAATGGTAGCCCTGGAAACAGAAAAGGACTGGCCTCATTCCAACATTGCCGTTATCCTGGCAGTAGAGCCGACAGGATACCTGCAAATGTTACCGTTTCCGGCAACCGGTCCGGCGGCATTGCTGCCAGATTATGGGTGACAGAGGGACGGCGTTACTCCCCATTCATGGATTCCTAGGGGGGGATTTTCCGTAATTACTGGCAATGCCGATAAGGACATTTTTGCTGGTAGGACGCCAGCTTTTATCTGGAGGTAACTGATGCCCCACCGGCAAACCCATAGTTGGCCGGTCCGGTAAAGTGCCGGTATCCATGAATACCATTGTAACTTTACTCTATGGTGTGTGGTGAAGTGACCACAGCAAGGGTGGTGGTGGGCAGCAAGTGGTATGGTCAGGAGGCAGTGGACTATGTTCAACAAGTGGAAACTAGGGGCAGGTGGGACCCAGGAGGCAGGACAAGGGACTGAGCAGGAAGAATAGGGCTGGCAGGGGACATACACCGACAAGCCACCGTTCAATGTGGGCAGTTACCGGCATATCATGTCTGTGTCCCAGGACACCACACTGGTTGCTGCCTTTCACCAGGTGCCAACAAAAAGAACATTCAGTGTAAAGAAAATTAAATTAATTGATCAACTTTGTCAAAGTAAGAAACGGGTATCCCTTACATGGATTGGAATTTAGGGAGTGGCGCAGGTATCGGGGCCGGGTCACAGCATCAGTTCAATAGCCGCCCTTGTGGAAGGCCATGACATGGAACCAGGAAGAGGCAAGCCCATGTATCCAGAGTTTACCGACTAGTCCTCGCCATAGGGACTGTGCCTCACTTTGAACTAGACATGCAACCTTCAAGCTCCCCCCCACCCCCCTCTGACAACTCGCTGCCCACAATCAGCACGACCCCTAGCTTGCTCTCATTTTAATAGGATGAAATGAACTCCTGCCTACTTTTTTCATGGAATCAACCAAGCTGAGAGTTTAGTAAATCGTGAATGCAGAGCCACAGCATTGTCTGGGTCGGCTGCACAGCTCGGGAAGCACGCATGCGTCGCCCTCCAAGGGCACTAGCACCATATTTGCTAAGTGGCCCCATGCCCATATAACAGGCCATACCGCTTTGTATTGTGGCAGTGGCAGGTGTCATTGCGCGTTGCATGTCCAAGCGGATGGCTGTAAGCCCCAGAACGCAAAGGGCGGTCTGCTAGCGAGGCAGCACTGGCTCACATAGGAGCTACACGGCCTGGACCGCTCTATCGTTCTGTTACGCTGTGCAAGCGGGCCAGACATGCCATGCCGGCAGAGGCTCGCGTCAGAGGGTCTGTGAAAGGATTCGGGTCCGCCTGCGGCCGTCGGAAGCTGTCCGGGAGGTGGGCTTCATAGAGGCGATTGGCTTTCTTGTTCCCCATCTCCTGCATGCACTATGGAAGAGAAGCATGGTTACCAACACAAGACTGGTTCATCACATGGACCTACCAAGACCCCGCCACCTCGTTCCCCCATCAAAACAGAGGTGGTTATGTTCAGTCTCTCTTTTTAACAATATGCAGGACATTTCGGTTTTAGAGGAAGGGGGCCACTGGGCCATAAAAGCTTTTGGCCGACTCCCTGCCCGCCCGCCCGCCCCACTCTTGGGTAGCATTAGAAGCCAGGCCTTTGGATTGCACGGCTGAGAACTGGGCCTGCACCCGCTTGATTGCATTCAGAGCTCGGGGAACTGCTTGCCAATACCTGGATCTGTTCCTGTGTCCACTGGTCGAGGTTCACAGACTTCACCCGGGAAATGTGGACCCCCAGGTTTCGGTGGATCCCAGCACACCGGATGCAGACAAAGACCCCAATGTTCCATGATGCCCATCGCGGCCCTGCAGAGAGAAGGGTAGGAGCAGTCAGCACATGTGGCAGGCAAATGGCAGAAGAACACGCAATAGGCACCAGTACTGTGTCCCTGAGACTGCAGCCCCCCCAGTAAGCCAGAGGAGCAAAGCAACGACCACAACAAATCTACAGGTGGTCAGTTCCAAAATCAGAGATGTAGAAATGGTCCCAACGAGCCCTCCCGCATACAATCAGGACACAGGTTCAGATGGACACAGTGGCCCTGGCACTATCTCGAGTGGTTGAAAGAAACCTGCCACCACTGCACCAATACCAGAAGTGTCCTCGATCCCACTGCCTGCCTCGGCCCATCCAAATATGACATTTCAAATGCGGACAACTACTGCACTACTTTCTTGTAAAAATTACTAATGTAATTGAATCTCGTAATAAAAAAATTAAATATACATTTAAAAAAAATGCGGACAATGCCAAGTCTGCAAATACTCCGAAAATGCTAAAAGCACAATTCAAACGCCAAATGGAACACGAGCAGTGATAAAACAACTCAAACTGCAACAGCACGTATGTGATTTATGGTATAAAATGTGCATACAATCGCCATTACCGGATCGGAGAACATATCAGAGCCATTACTAAACGAGATTTAAGATCACCTCTCGCTACAACAGTTTGGAACAGCTCTCTCAACTCAATTTTTTGTTGGGATTGAAAAAGGTATCCCCACCACCAAGGGGAGGTAGCCTATAAGATCTATTGAGAAGGCGTGAGGATGACTGGATCTGTACTATGCACACGCGCCACTCCGGGTGAGCACAGACCAGGAGCTATACCATTATCGTTGCACAAGGACCCCACCGTCTTAGTAGACACTTTCAACAGCACTCTGCTCAAAGCCATTGAGACCATAGCCCCGCTAAAAATTCGCAAAGCTAAACAGTCCCACTTGAACTCTTGCTTCACCCCGAAGCTTAACGATCTACGCAAAGAAAAGCATAAGGCTGAAGCACTTTAGAAAAGTCATCCCAGCGAGACTAATAAAGCCTTCCTCCTGATCACCTCACTTAACTATAAGGAAGCCATCCTTCAAGTTAAGAAAGACGTACAATCTACGAATATCCCAAGCAGAATCTAACACAAGAGAACTCTTAATTCTCCAAGAACTAGAATCCTCATCACCTGCCCCCTACTCATGCACTAAAGATAGTACTTGGTGCAACAATATTTAAAATGCGCTTCCCAACAAAATAACCACCCTGCAACGTAAAATTAATGATAAACAAAACTCTCTCCACACGCCCCTCCTAAGCAAAACCTTGCCACCTAAAACTACCACACTAGACTCACCCTTACCTTTTATCTTCTCGCCGCTCACCACCCTTGAGGTTGAAAGAATCATCTACAACTTAAAACCTTCTAACTGCCAAGGGGACGCCTGTCCAGCTCCTATCATTTAGGAATCGGCCCACGACCTTGCGCCCTTCATTACATGAAGGGCGCACGTGCGAGAACCTCGTTTAGGAGGGGTTGGTTATTGACAGGGGAGTCGGTAACCGGGGCTTCGTTTTCTACCGGGGAATCTAGTCTGTAGGTTTCAGGGTCTTCCTCTTCCTCTTCTTGGTCCTCATCATCCCCATAGTAGCCCATCCCGGTTTGCTCTTCTACCATGCCAAATTCCTGGTCCTCACCAAAGGAAGCCTCTCCTTGATACAGTAAGTATGGTCTGGAGTATGGTTGTACCTCAAAGGGGTTTGTAGACCTCATCGGTGTTTCAAACCGGGGCTTCTTACTCGGGGGGGATAGGATCATTAGAGCCTGAGGGTGTCGCCCCTTGTGGATCATACGAAAGGAAATCTTCTGGATTTTTATCGTAAAAATCAGCCAAAGAAGACATCCTTGACATGACCCTATCTATGTTTTCACTCGACCATTTTTTGGAACTGGGAATGACTCTCTCAGCAAGTCTCGGGGATTTATCTTGAGTAGATTTGCTGGTTTTAGACATATCAGCAGACCTGGTTTTGTCTGTCTGTTTAGGGGGAGTGGTGTGTTTCACAGGTGTGGAAGAGTGCAAAGGCTGCTTCTTCTGCTGTTTTCCCCCCTCCCCGTGAGTGGAAACATGTTTTCCCTGTCCTTTTGTGGCTCTAGAGGTTTTCGACGCCTGGCGTCGAGGATCGGGGGTAGGGTCCCTGTCCTTCGAGCGTGGGGCCTCGCTGATTTTAACTGCGGGCTCCGACTCCTTGAGCGCGGCCTGGGGGTGGAAGTCGTCTTCGTCCTCCGACGATCGAACTTCTGTTAGTCTAGGGAGCGAGGCACTCTTGGCAAGAGTGGATGATTGCCTGGAGTCATGCGGCGATCTCTATCGAAAACGCCCAGAGGACACCGAATCGGACCGTTCTGTTTGTGCCTCTTTCCGAGAACTCGACGTCGAGTCTCGGTTGGACTTCGTGTGTTTAGTGTGTTGTAACGCTCACCTGATTCTCGCATAGGCGCCGGTCTTGACTGGGTGAATGCCGTGTCTTCAAAGGTGATGTGTAACACGGTTGGTTCTTCGGGCTGGACCTCTGTGCACTGTGTGTCTGACTCGGAGAGTAAGATGTCTGCAGATAGAAAATATGGGATTAATGAACTGGGGTTATTGGGTGCCTCTCTCCTCTTCCCTTTCTCTTCTCCTGTAGGACCCCAAAGGTTAACGATCTCACCTTAGGTTGGTGAACGCCGAGCTCTCCATCTGCCTCGGGGGCAGGGTGCCGTAACCAGTTTCTTCACTGGATAAGGGTGCAGGCCTCTTGACCTCAGGGGACTGCTGTCCGTCGTTTACTGCACGAACGGTAAGTTCTGGGCACTTCAAATGTCTTAAAAGTCTTTAAGTGCGTAAGGCGTGGCTGCTGTGGAGCGGTGCCGAGGAGCACGTGAGTATGGCTTTTGACTTATGTTAAGTTCTTTTGTAATGATACCTCTTGTTTTGCAGGGTTCCGGCGATGGCGGATGGCGGGCTGAAGAGAGTTGAGGATCGAACCCGCGTGAGGAATAGAAGCGCTTGGAAGCACGTAAGTGAGCGCTTGTTGCCTGCTTCACGATGCGCACTGTCTCTTTTATCTTGCAGGTACAAGTTCGGAGCTTTAGAGAAGCTGAAGGGTGCTGGGATACCCGCTGGTTTCGGTGTGGGAAGGAGTGATGGCACGTGAGTAGTAAAGTTGCCCAATGTCTCTAAACGCACCTTCTTTTGTCTTTCAGATGCGGGATGCAGCGCTGAAGGCCTCCAGAGCATGCGAAGAGCCGGTAAGCTTTTGTCTTTCAGATGCCGGAATGTAGTGCGAAGACCTCCGGAGCGTGCGAAGAGTCGGTAAGCCTTTGTCTTTCAGAATCCGGAGTGCAGCGCGAGGCGTTGGTGACAGCCGATGGACCAGGTAAGAGATGCGCTGCCACTGAAGACCGTAGTGCTAACCTGTTCTTTCTTTGTCTTTATAGGTGCTGCTGAAGACTGGATTCCAGGATGGTAAGCCTTTGTTCCCTTAGGCACTGGATCAGAAGACACGATGAGCGTTCTGCTGCAGAGAATGCAGAATAACGCAAAGCAAGATTCATCCATCGGGTGTGGTTTAAATAGCCTCCTGTAGTGCTTAAGTGTCTCCTTCCACAGCCTCGCCTAGGTAAGAAAAGAGTTCCTGCTTTCCAGAAGAGTTCCAGTGTTCTGAACCTAGGGAGTGGCTCCTGCCCCACCCAACAGGAAAAGTAGTCCCAAACAGAAGAGGATCAGGGGCTCAACTGGCAGGTAAGTAAGCAGCATGGTCTGCTGCAGGTAAGTCCACCCAAGCATTATGAGCCCGGCGCTTCCAGCGCTGGGACTGGGCATATTTATGAGCCTGGTGCCACTGGCGCCAGGACAGGGTCCAAAAGGTCCCAATTTGGACTGGCCGGCATCCGGAACCGGGGTTATGGGTCTGCTTCCAAGGGAGTTGGGTAAGTCCTGACCCTTTGGAAGCAGAGATCATGACGTGTGTGGTGTGTGAAGCGCTTGTGTCGCCGGGGGTCTTCCCCATAGGCGCCCTGTCGGACGACCTTCCGAGGTCGGGGACTTGCGCTCAGCTGTCTTTCGACGGCGTAATGCCCTCGCCGTCCGAAAGTACGGCGTTGCTGCCGTCGCTGAAGGTGCCCTCCGCTGCCATGGACGCCTGCCTGGCGTGGTGGGCCCAACGCTTCGAACGGTCCTTAAGTGTCACGCTCTGCAGTTCGCTTCGGGGTGGTCCCTCGGCAAGCAGAGATTGCACGTGGCGTGCCTGTCGACCCAAGGGTATTTGCGATTGCACTTGGGGCAGAATTGAAAAGGGGTACCCTCCATACGCACCTTGAGGCAGCGGGCTGTTAAGTGTAGGAAATGTATAAGGTGTACCTATATACCAAGAGTGTAGAGTATGTACAACCCCCCACTCTCCCTACTTGCAGGGCCGAGGCCAGAGGCCTTCCGAGGCCCAAATCCGTAGTGCAGCAGCCGACGATCGATTTCATCTCCAGCCGGCGTCAAGTGTCGAAGTTAGACGTTGGGATGGGGAAGGATGTAAATAAATTAATATTTTAGTAAAATTATGGCTAAGGCCAGGGGACTCCGCAAAATGCTTCCGACCAGTATGGCGGAAAAAAACAATCTGAGGATCCTAGACGCGTGAGGGATCTTGGGTACAGTGAACGTCACACTAGGGATAGTATTACTGGCACGCCCTGTGTCCTGTGTCGACGCCCATTTTCGAGTTTCGAAAAACAAACTAATACTCCGCAGCTTCCACTAGATGTCGGCCTATGCACAGCATGTGATCTAAGCAGATTCCACAAGCCTTAGATTATATATATCTCAACAAAAACTCAAAAACTATATTCTTGATTGATCTTGGTTTCTATTAGGACAAATGCTTACTTTCTGTGAAAGCAGAAGAGAATGATTGATATAATCGAAAGAAAGCAACTGTTGCTCAAAGCATCTAAAATTACACCTCCTGAAGAACCTCTAGATCGGGGGGCACAAAAATCAGATTTAATGATGCAACCAATGATCAATGTTGGATGATGCAACGATGATTAATATTGGGAAGCACACAACAAGGTTGAATGCTTCAAAGTGAACTTAAGTTAATTCAAGCCAGTCTACATTTATTCTAGGACAAGGCAGGAGGCTCGCATTCTGCTATACTTTCTTTATTACTGCCATATCGGCATTTCAACAAAACTAAAAGTGTAACATTTGCGCTTTTTCTCTCTGTGGTTATGAAAAAATCCCAAATCTGAGCGGTTTAAAGTTTCTAAAAGCCATGTATCCTCTTAGACTACAACCCCCATGATCCTCTGGGGTGTGGTAGTCTTGACCTCTCCTCTTCCACCTATCCGTGTCCAGTCCACAGTATAAGAACCCTTTAGACTAGGTCCCTTCCCCTTTCTTGTTGCTGCCTTCCATGAGATAAGTACCGTTTAGTCATGAAATTTAGCACAATCTTGTGTACATAGTTCAACATAAAGAGCGCTAATATATAACTGTGCGTACTAGATTAGCATGTTAATGGCTACTTGTAGAAAATAATGAATATGATGAGGTAATTAACTCAGTTGCAACATTAGTTGGGCGAGCGGCCGCATAGGAAGCAGATTGTTCGGCGTTAATGCCAATGTGTTGCGCGAGGCGAGTAAACCTTTTCATTTCTGATTAAGTGGGAGGAGCAGGGGCTGGAGCCTCGAGCAAACGTGCTCGCCTCAGGCAGCCGGCCCTGCTCCTCGTGTAACCGCGCTGCAGAACACGGCGCGGAGTAGGACCCAGGGGAGCGGGAGGCATTAGCCTTCCCGTCGTCCCCTGGGACACACTAACGCTCACGCACATTAACAGTGGGATCGCAGAGCGGAGAGTGACGGATGCCTCCAGTTTCATTCTGAATGAAAATTTTTTTTAAAAAAAAATACAATTAAAAAAAACAAAAACAAAAAACAAAAAAAACAAAAAAAAAAAAAAATCGAAAAAAAGCTTTGCTATTAGAAGGGGAAACATGATTACCCATTCCTGTGAAGAAGAGCCTTGATCAAACCCTGCAGATACATTATACAGGCTTCCTCACCCCTTAGTGCCGACAGGCCAGAGGTGGGCACTTCCAACATAATAAGGATGGCCCAATACACGAGCCTTGTGGAAACTCTTTCAACATCTCCTGAGTGGAGCGCAGAGGAGTGGGGAGAAGATCCCTCTCAATTGGAGCCTGACTTGTCTCAGCTTTAAAAAAGTGCTAGAAGACTCGCTCACGCAGGCAGTCACACTAGGAGTACAGCCTATTACTCAGAGGCTGGAGGTTTTGGCGGCAATTATGGCAAAGCAACAAGAGCAGTTAGCTGCCAGAAAAAGACGGGTAGAGAGCCCTGGAGAGGGGCCCGTCAGCCAGACACCCTGCCAAGGGGAGTAAGGCAGCTCGGAAGAGCAGGCACTCTTTGACCCCCCCCCCCCCCCAGCACAAGTGGAAGGGAGAATACTGCTCCCCAAGATCTAAGCGACACTGTCGCTAGGCTAAAGAGAGCATTCCTGGACAAGAAAAAAAGATTGCCAGGACAGACCCCCCTGCACCAGGGGTGAAGAATTCAGGGGATCAAGACGAAGGCTACGTGCCCAATGATGAGAGGGCAGGGGGGGGGGGGGGGGTGAACAGCGACACTTCCCGACGCATCCAGGAAGACGTCGACCCTCAGGATGTGGACAACACCACTGATATGTTTGACCCAGAGGCCATTAGGCACCCAAAGTCGTCTGAGTGGATGCCATCCCCCAGGGTAGCGGCGTACTTGTCTCAGCACATAAGAAAGCCACTGGACAGAGAAGTGCCATCGCGCAGGAAGTTGGAATGCCCAAGACTAGATTTGCCGGGGAAGTTGGTAGAGACACCCGATCTCGACCCCAAGATGGTCACATTCGTGACAAAATCCTCACGAGACATTAGGAAGGGAGTGGACCACGCCTGGAGGGGATGCCAGGACAAGTTTCTGGACATAGCAGGTCAATTAGTCAAAATAATGGACCTGGCAGAGAAAGCAAAGGACACCGGTACCCCGGTGGACCCCCTTGCTCTGGGGAACTGGGCTCAGAGCAGTATGCCTCCTGGGCAACGTGAACTGCACGCTCTCTTCAGAGAGAAAAGGCTTCTTGTTAAAAATTGATGGAAAGTTAAGCGATCTAGCCTCTTACAAGGCAGGAGAGTGCGCCAAAGGCCTGTTCGGCGAGGCGCTCGGAAAAGACATGTCTTAGTTCGTGGGCATATACTCGGCACTAGAGAAGGCCCAGAGCTTAATTAAAAAAAAGATCTTTCCAGGTCATGTTTTTTTCTGGGAACAGGCGACACAGGGGTCGCACGTACGGTTGATTCAACTACCACCGCAGACCCCCAGGGACCGCGCGCCCAATATTGGGAAGGCAAACAGGATACCTTCTTCCCAACCAGGTCCAGGTTTCCCAGAGGTCGTAGAGGGAGAGGATCATACCATCAACCCAATGCTAAAGTAGGACGTAGAACCCTCCAATTTTTAAGAGAATGGCGAGCTTTGTCGCGCGATGCATGGGTGCTGCAGGCAGTGGTAGGGCTGCGATTAGAATTTGTAGGGAAGCCCGTCCAAGACAGAACCTCGCCCTATACGCATGGCTGGTGAGGAGACCGCGTTATTGCACAGCGAGCTCCTCAATCTGGTAAACGAACGCAGTAGAGCAGGATGTCCAAAGAGGACTAGGTTTCCACAGCAACATGTTCCTCGTTCACAGGGGAGACAAGGTACGACCAGTCAAACTTGAAGTCTCAACACGTGGTTAGTGTACAATAATTTCAAGATGGAGGGCATCCATCTACTTCGTGACCTACGCACGGGAGACTGGTTGGCGCATCTAGACCTCAAAAGACGCTTACCTCACGATTCCGATTGCACAGGAATTTCGGAGGTTTCTACGCTTTCACTGGAACGGGGAGACATGGCAATTCACATGTCTGCCATTTCGGCCTAGCCTCTGCTCCTTGGGCTTTCACCAAAGTGACGAAGCCAGTGGCAGCCGCCATAAGAGAAAGGGGGATACGCATCATATCTAGACGAAATCCTCATGCTAGGCCCAGACAAGAAGACACTCACTGAGAACGTCCCAACTAGCGCCAGTTCAGAAGCTGGAATTTCTAGGGTTTTCAGTCGATACGGTCAGAGCAACGCTCAAGCTCCAACAGCAGAAGGTGAGAGCAATAAAGGAGCTCAGAGCAGTAATGGCGAAAGGAGTTCTTTCGCTTCAGAGTCTGGCCAGAGTAGTGGGTCTGCTAGCAGCCTCGATTCAGGCGATATTTCCTGGACCTCTCCACTACCGAGTCCTCCAGCGCCTCAAAATCAGACACCTGCAAGGAGGTGTAGGGTACCATTAACTCATGACCTTAGATCACGAAGCAGTCACAGAACTGCACTGGTGGCTTCAAAATAAGGAGGCTTGGAAAGGCCAAGTCATTTTTGGGGACGCCCCAGACTTGGTCATAGAGTCAGACGCAAGCAGGTCAGGTTGGGGAGCCAGATGCGAGCACATAGAAACAGGAGGGAAATCGTCAGATCAAGAATTGCGACTGCACATCAACTGTCTAGAACTTCTGTCAGGTTCCTTTGCAGTGCACGCCTTCAGGAAAGACAAGATGAAATGCTGTGTACTGCTCAAAATGGACAATACCTCCGCAGTACGGTATATAAACAAGCTAGGGGGAACGAAATCCAAATTACTAGTGGATTTGGGAAAAGATTTCTGGCATTATTGCCTTCAGAATCAGATTGCAGTAACAGCATAATATCTACCGGGGGCCCTCAACGAGGTAGCAGACTGGAACGTGCGGTACCTTGTTGATTCCAGCGATTGGAAGCTACACCCGCGAGTTTTCAAGAAATTGCCAAGAGCGCTGGGACTCAGTGCACATAGATCTATTTGGGTCCAGACTGAACGCTCAGACACAGAAGTACTTCAGCTGGAGAACAGACCCGGGTGCAGCTGGTACGGACACATTCCTGCATTCATGGGGCGGGAAGCTCCTGTATGCCTTCCCACCATTTATTATGATCACGAGAGCGCTATCAAAGGCTCGTAGGGATCGTGTCGAGCTCACGATGGTGCTACCCCTATGGAAATCACAACCCTGGTTTCCAGTAGCGATGGAACCTTCTACGGATTTTCCGAGGATAGTTCCTCAGCAGCCAGACATTCTGCTGGGACCAACCGGTCAGATACACCGGCTGATAACAGGCACGTTGCAGTTCATGGCCTGCAGGATTTCAGGAGAAAGTGGGAGTTGCCAGGTATTCCACGACTCGCTGCAGACTGCATCAAGGACTCCTGGGCACCTTCCACCGTTAGGAGCTATAGTGGTCCACGGAGAGCCTGGGCCCAGTGGTGCTTAGAACAGAGTTTGGATCCCGTTTCAGCCCCTTTAGTACAAGTTCTTAACTTCCTAGCAGCTAAGTTCCAAGAAGGCTCCGCTTTAAGAACCATAGGAGTGTACAGATCAGCGATGTCGGCAGGCCATAAGGTAGGAGGCGCAGCAGGTGAACACCCCGCTGTGCTATGCCTACTAAGAGGCATGAAGTTAAGGAAGCCTCCAGAACCGAAATACGTTGTATTATGGGACGTTGAAGTCTTTGAACCTTTCCTTAGATGGCATGCGAACGAGAATCTTTCACGCTCTCAATTATCAGGCAAGATAGCATTGTTATTGTGCCTTACGGCATGCCGGAGAGAGTTTCGGACGTGAAAGCACTGGGAGATTGATAGAAAGATCTTTTACCCAGAAGGAGTAGCCTTAATATAGCTAAGTGAACGAAAACAGATTCTCGGGTTCTCTCATTCCTGTACATAGCAGAAATAAGAAGTCGTGCGTCGCTCAATGTATTAAGGATGACGAGAATGTCACAGCACAGCTTAGACCGTGAGGGGTCACTCAGTTGCTTATAGCATGCAGGAAACCTTATACAGTAGCAGCAGCGATGATCGCTAGATGGGTGCACAAAGTCATGCAGTGGGCAGGGATAGACCTGTCCGTACTTGGAGCTCATTCAGCTAGAGGAGCAATGGCTTCCAGAGCCTTTACGGCAGGAGTATCCCTTCAGGATATAATGAAATCAGTAGATTGGTCATCTGAGTCGACCTTTAAGACATTTTATTTTAAGCCTGTGTCCAACTTAACGAGTAGAGCGGTGGCAAGCTTTGAACAAGCATTAGGCGAGCCTCCTGTCTTGTCATAGAATAAAGATTGCCAACACTTACAGCTCAGGAAGTCTTCATACTATTGAAGACAAGGAGGCAAGCATATCTCACCCTGCAAAATGTCAGATTCTGAACCTATATGAAATGTGATGTTCAGATTATGTTTTGCCTGCCCTCATGAATTTATCCTTCTCTCGTAGGATATGATAGGTTATTTATAACACGCTTAACACCCAGAGGTTTCTAAGCGCGGACCCAGGGATCGAACCTTTGTTGCTCCGCGTCATCTTGCTTCCAAGGCGAGTACATCGCTGCTGAGCTATCCACCCTGGACTTGATGATCAGAAGCGGACTTGATTATAAGTGAAGGAAAGAAGTGAAACAGCGCTCTAAAGTTGGGAATCAGGACCTAAGCAGTTGTAGTTCACACGCACAGTTTCAGTTTGCTCATGATTATGGTTGATCAGTCAAAGGACAATTGGAGTTCATGGCAAGGTCATGGGACAAAGAAAGAGGAAGGGGCCTAGTCTTAAAGGGTTCTTATACTGTGGACTGGATACGGATAGGTGGAAGGAGAGGTCAAGACTACCATACCTCAGAGGATCATGGGGGTTGTAGTCTAAGAGGACACATGGATTTTAGAAACTTTAAAACCTCTCAGATTTGGGATTTTTTTCACAACCACAGAGAAAAAAAAAGCGCAAATGTTACAGTTTTAAAGTTTTGTTGAAATGCTGATATGGCAGAAATAAAGAAAGTATAGCATAATGCTCGCCTCCTTGTCTTTAATAGAATGAAGACTTCCTGAGCTGTAAACGTGGGCAATCTTTATTATTGTGCAACCAAAATTAACTACACAGAATTTAAATAACTTTCCAAGGCAGTTACATCCTTTTTTGATCCCTTTACTAAAAATAAGGGTGAAGGCGCAATTGTATGAACATATACCGCCCAAACCCATTGAACTTCACTGGCTCACACTACCAGCGGCAGCATATACACAATGATCCCAATGCATCCACCCCCTGTAACCCACACAAATGGTCCTTTGGCTGTGAGAGCACTACCAAAAGTTGAGACCTCGCCAGACTAGAAACCAGTTGTTTTGATGTACGTCTGCCAGGATCAGGGAACCCCCCACCCAACCACAGATCGCTTTCAACCCCCCCTAACTTTCTGAAAAGAAAGCGCGAGCCTAACTCCGAGAAGTCCCTGCTTGACACCACACAGGCCTGGTCCCAGGGATCACCAGCACAATATCAGGCCAGGCAGGCAGCCCTTCCCAACTACCTGCACATTCTACGCCACATGGCAGGACTGTGCCCCCTGCACAAACATCCAATATAAAGCATGCTTGTCTCTGGCACTATCCAATGGAAACTAGCGTTCTCAGCAGTGCGTGCAGGAAGAGCCGGCCGCAGGGCAGTGCGGGCCGAGCGACCGCCCAGGGCACCATCGTCCCCCGGGCAGCAGTCTCCTAGGCCGCCAGCTTGGGGGAGACTTTCAAGGGCTCCCCTGAGCTGGCGTGGTTGGAGAAGTGTCATTTTGAAATTAAATGCGCTTGTGGGAGCATTTAACAATAGGGTGCTAGCACCCTATTGAGATAATTACCACTCTGCTCCGGCACGGGAGTGGGGGATAATCATCTTAATAGGGTGCCACAGCTCCCACGATCGCATCCAATTTTAAAATGACACTTTCACACCACAAAAACATTTGGCGCCTCCACCCCCTTAAACCCCTCCAATTGACCAGGGGCGCAGCGAGAAGGGCGCGCTCAATTGTTATTTTTCTGCCCGGGGCGCTGCTGCCACTAAGGCCGGCACTGAGTTGCAGGGGTTGCCACAATGCCCAACGCTTTCTCAGACAATTCCATCGCGATAGTGATGCCACGCTCAAAGGTCACTGGCAGATTTTAATATTACAAAGCGGTTTACATCACCCAGAGCTGAGCTACACATCTAAAAAGTTGGCGGTGCCAGGGCGCAGCATCGAGCGGTAGAAGGGTTCATTTTCCTTTGCAGAACTGGCACAACCCGTCCTCTTCTCTTCCACAAGGACTTCGAGAAAGACTTGCGTATACAAACCCCACTAATGGTGGGCAGCCTAGTCCAGTATAATAATGGGTCAGAGAGATCTGTGTTGCTAAACCTACTCGTGTGGCCAATATCTTACAGCCCCCCCTCTTTTTGGCATGCACTGCTGATTCCTTGCAACTGAACACATCGACACAGCAGAGCCGACCACAAGGGCAGACACCTACCCATTTTAATAATTTATATAGCACACCTAACCCAAGGGTATCTGGGCGCATTGCTTGAGAGTTACACAAATAAGACAACAGCTCATAGTTACAGATCATTACAAAGCAGGTATAGGGATAATCATTACATATTTATGACAAATAATGACATAGCAGGTAGATGGATAACAGTCAGGCCAGATGAGTGCGGCTGTGGGTCAAGGGCACCATTATCGCTCGTGTAAAGAGGTATGTTTTCACATTTTTCTAAAGTTCCAGAAGGAGGGTTCTGCTCCAAGAGCCAATGACATGGAGTTCCATAGTTTAGCAGCTAGAACAGGGAAGCCTATTACCCCAGCCTTTTGCAATTTTGATCTTGGAATCTTTAAGCAGTGTGTGTGTATGGACCAGGTAAGTCAGTCGGAGTGATTTCTGGTGAATTTGTTCATTAGGTATTTTGGAGCTGAGTTGGAGAGACACTTGTGTGTAAGTGCTAAAGTTTTAAACACGATGCTGTCTCCAACAGGAAGGCAGTGGGCATTAACTCTAGCTGATGGGGGCGTGGCTAACTGGCCATGAAATAGGACGTGCTGCGTGAGGAGCTCCTGATGATCAGACTTTATTTTTGCCAAATTTACCTGCTGCAACTGCAACGAGCGCCTAGAACTTTGAGGATCAGGCGTCAGGAAGCCGCACGCTAAGTGAAGTTCGCTGGAGTAGTTCATAGTCCCCGAGAATCATGAGATATACCTGGTTTTGTCGGTGCGACTGTGTGGCCGCTTCGACACCAAGATGGCGGCTAACAAAGGAGAGGCCTCCGAGGAGAACCGAAACCGATTCCCCGGACCTGCGGGACACGGCTGCGGTAAATTGCCTGGAGAAGTAATACAATAGGGTGATATGGCGGAGTGGTCGAATTCATGAGAGCGCCCGGCCTGACATACGCAAATGGAGCCTCGGCGATCTGCCCGCAGGAGGAGATGACATCGGCTGCTTACGTGATGAGGCAACGGAAGTTGAATGGGGAGTGTGAGGCTATAGCCCATCCGTAAGACAATTCGAAGTGCCATCTCGAATGTGCGTTAGGTGACCTGGAAGCTGGACCATTGTCGGACCGAGGACAGTGCGACAGCAGCACTAAAGCGGAGGCGCACAGGAGCAGTGGGAAGTGCCATGTCGGCGAAAGGGTTGAGAGTCAAGACCAAGCAACCCACGATGGAGACTTTCACGAGAACGCAACGGACCCCCTCAACATCGGTACAGAGCACGATCGAGACCCTTGCGGAGGACGCCCCCAAAGGGGATAAGCACCAGATCCTAGAGGCTATAACAGGGCTAAGCGCTAAATGGGATTTGGCAATGGCGGATCTATGCACAGCTCTGGAGAATAAGATGGATGCTGTGGGTACAGAACTCACCCTGATACGTCAAGATGTTAGGGCACTTGCAGAAAGGACCAGCGGTCTGGAAAGTGGGGTGAAGATTAACACCGATGTTAGAACGAGCAATGCGAAGGAGATTCATGTCTTAAAACAACAGGTCGCTAACTTGGAAAATCGTGTGGAAGAGGCGGAAGGAAGGGTGAGGAAAAACATTTGCGTGGTTGGCCTTCCGGAGGGAGAAGAAGGCCAAGATCCCACAAACTATGTTGAAAACATGATCCTACAAGGGATCGGAGCCGGTAATCTTTCGCAGGGATTTACGGTGGAGAGGGCGCACCGTGCCCTGATGAGGAAACCCCGGCCGGGGCCCCCGCCAAGACAGATCATCGCGAGGATCCTGAATTACAGGGATAGAGAAAAGATCCTCGAATACTTTAGTAAGGGCGGCACGATAGAGGGAGCATCCACCAACATCACAGCATATCCGGACTACACGATACTGGTGCAGAGGCAGAGGTACAGTTACGTAGCCATAAAAAGGAGGCTGAGAGCAGCAGGAATCAAATATATGCTTCTGTATCCGGCACGATTGAAAGTACTACACAAGAACAAAGCGCTATTTTTCGATACCCCTGAGGATGTTGTCTCATGGCTGAACCTGCAGGGCTGCCCGGAACAAGAAGTGGATCGGGATCGGCAGGATCATACCGAATGAAGATTTAGTAAGGAGAAGGACCCTGATTGTATTGAGAAGCTGTGACTAACTGAACTTTGTACACAATCTGAGCCTGGTGCTCGATTTGGACTGGAATATAGTGAGTGTAACTGTAATTGGTAACAGTTTGGCAATTGAATGCGTAATGTTTTTGGAAGGAGCAACAGAACGCCGACGACCTACCCCAATAGACTATTAGTTTCAGAGGCCATTAGGGCGGCTTTATCCTACTGAGCCCTGAGTAGAAGCTTGCGCTAGGCAGGGCTAGATGTGGGGGTGCCTGAGATCCAGGAATGGAGCTGGGCAACGGTTGGGAAGGGTATTGTTGGGGGAGGGGTGGGTGGGTAGAAGGTTGGAGAGTGGAGTGTGTGTGTGGTTATGGGGAGTTTAAGTCTTGTTTCGAGCCTATTTGAAGGAATCAGTTTGTGGTACTTGCGGTGCATGAAGGGGCGTAATCGACGGAGGATCGGGAGGGTGCTTACTAACGACTTATGGTGGACCTCAGGATAATAACGTGGAACGTCAGGGGCCTTAACAGCTACCTGAAAAGAAACAAAATCATGATGTATCTGAAAAGGCAGAAAATAGACATTGCATTACTACAGGAAACGTACTTGACGCGGGAGAAGTTGGACCTAGTTAAGAGAAAGTGGAAAGGGACCGTAGTGGGCTCGCCATACTCTGCATATGCCCGGGGGGGGGCGTTAATCTGGGTGGCACTTCATGTCCCGTTCAAATCGATACAAGAGGTGGTGGAAACTGATGGAAGGATGGCTATACTGCGGGGGCTGGTGGAGAGCAGGGAGGTATGGATAGTAAACACGTATGCCCCCAACCAAAACACAGCAGCATATTTCAGAGCCCTGTGTACCAATCTTAGTACGTGTATAGGGAGCGCGGTTATCTGGGGCGGGGACTTTAATTGTGTGTTGGATCCTGTGGTGGACAGGTCAGATGACGGGGTGGGTAAGCCTAGCCCAGCAGCGAGAGCGTTGCGGGTGATGCCAACTGATTTTGGTTTTACAGATGCGTGGAGGATGAAACATCCCACTGAGAGGCAATACTCGCACTATTCAGCCCCGCACCAACTGCACACTAGGCTCGATTACGTCTTTGTCACAGCAGATGTGATGTCTGAGATTACTCAAATCGAATACAAGGCCAGGGTCCTCTCGGATCATTCGCCCCTGATCCTCGGATGGCAATATTGCCCCCTGAGGGCGAAGATCCCTACATGGCGCCTCCGAGCGGAGGCGCTCAAAGATCCAATCTTTAGAGAAGATATAAGAGAGGAGATTACTAACTTTTTTGAGGAAAATACTGGAAGTGTTGACTCTGCGGGCACATTATGGGAAGCTTTTAAGGTGGTGATGCGGGGAGCGGCAATTGCTAAGTCAAAAGGGTTACAGGGTGGGGTCTTGGCTGACCTACAGAGGGCGGAAACTGAGCTAGAAACGACGTTGAAGAGCGATGACGTAGACACGGAGCTGGTACTCCAACTACAGCAACAATGTGCAGGGCATTGGGAAAGACTCTGCAATCTCAATTATAAGAAATATGTTGAGGCAGCACGCGGGGGGAGACAAGACAGGCCGCCTTTTGGCCTGGCTATATAAAAGTGAGACCCCCTAAGCCTCCGATTAGGACTATTATTAGGGAGGCCGGAGATGAGGTGGCCACGCAAGAGGGGGTTAACAAAGAATTTGTGCAATACTACAGAGTGCTGTATGGAGATGATGAGATAGGCGACCAGCGCAAGATAACTGAAACGTTAGAAGACATAGGGCTGCCCAAGATAAGCGACGAAGAGAGGGAGGAGTTAGATGAGCCAATCACGTTGGAGGAATTAGAAGAGGTAGTGAAGCAGTTGCCTACCTGTAAGGCCCCAGGGGCATATGGGTTCCCAAGCGAATTTTATAAAGTATACAAAGAGGAAATCCTCCCCCCAATGCTGGACATGCTGAATGAAGCGTTTGAGATAGGACGGTTGCCTGAGTCACTCAGAGAGGCGATCATAATACCGCTGCCCAAGCCCAATAAACCGGAGCATAGATGTGGTTCCTACAGGCCTCTGTAGATGCTAAATCAAGACCGCAAGATTCTCACGGTTGTCCTGGCAAATCGATTGCGGAAAGTGATTGGTAGACTCATACATCCTGATCAAATGGGTTATGTCCCGAACAGGAACATAACACACAACCATAGGCGACTTCATCGGTTGGTCGAATGGGGTAATAAGAACGAGGGTGAGATGGCGATAGTGTCTCTAGATGCAGTCAAGGCTTTTGATTCGGTCAAGTGGTCATGGCTATTGGCTGCTTTGGAAGGGTATGGAATGGGGCCGTGCTATATCAGGTGGGCCAAGATGTTGTATAGTGAGCCGCTTGCCAGGGTCCGAACTGGAGCGGTGATATCCGAAAGATGGCAACTTGGCAGAGGCACCAGACAAGGATGCCCTTGGTCCCCGATGCTTTACATCTTGGCCCTGGAGCCTCTGGCAATATGCCTTAGGGCACAGTATGAGGCTATTGGCATTGAGGTAGGAGGGGAACGACACTTGATATCCTTGTACGCGGACGATTTGTTGCTGTACTTGCAATACCCAGAAGAAAATATCTTATACATACTTGAAGTGATGGAAAGGTATGCAGAGTTGTCGGGTATCTCGGTGAACCCCCAAAAGTCTGTCATATTCCCCATTAGGTAGCTATAAGGGGATCCCTGCAGAAGGACTACCGGTGCTACAGGTACCGTGGGCAACAAGCTATTTGGGCGTAGATATATATCACACGGCACAAGATGAACACAGACAATACGGAAGTAGCCGTCGAGAAAATTAGAAACAGTATGCAGTTCTTGGCAAGATTGCCCTTGGCGATGATGGGGAGGGGGGCTATGCTCAAGATGGTAGTTCTGCCCAGGCTCCTGCATTACTTTAGTAATATCCCATACATAATTCCCAAGAAGTTTTTTAGTAAATTGAACAGCATGTGTAGGGATTTCTTGTGGCACGGTACCCGAAATAGAGTGGCGTTCTGGAAACTGCAGAACTTTTATGAAAAATGAGGTATCAGAATGCCCCATTTTGAGGTTTATTATTTGGCGGGACAGTTACAATATGTGGCTAAGTGGTTTTCCAATGAAGTGACCCCTGAGCACAGGGTGTTTGGACAGGACTGTGCCCAGTTTTATTTGAAGGAAATGATCTGGCTGTCCAAAACTGAAATGAAGGGGCGTCCTGCGATGTTGAAGCTTGGATGGAAAATTTGGCGTAGGGCGTGTCGCCTAATGGAAGTCCCATACCCGTGCCTCCCGCAGATACCGTTGGTTGCTTTGACAGGAGGTGATGATCAGCTGAGGGCGATTGTTAGGACATACTGTGAATCGGTGGGGCTGGCAACGCTAGGCGATGTTTGGCAAGAGGGAGCCATTAAGAAGTTTACAGAACTCAACGAAGAGGCGGGGCTACAGACGGGTCAATATGTCACATACATTAGATTGGTGCGGATGGTTAAGAACACTTGGCCAGAAACAGTTTTGATAGAAGAACCAGATGCAGTTTTGGAAGCAATGTATGATGTGTCTGAAGGGGGTCATGAGATCTCGAGACTGTATGAGATGTTGATGGCTAAGGTGGGGAAAGATTTGACGCATCGGAGACTGGCCTGGGAGATGGAAGTGGGGGCCCCGATGGAGGACGGGATGTGGGAGCGTGCCCTGGGTTACCACAAAAAAAAGTGTCTACAAATGCCACATTAAAAGAAATTCAGCTGTACGTAACGCATAGGGCATACATGACCCCCTTGAGGATATCTAAGTTCCGAAACGCTGGAGTACAAGTGTGTCCTAAATGTAACCTGGAAAACGCTGACATGACGCATATATTTGGTCTGCCCGATTATTAGGTGCTACTGGGGTGAAGTGGCGCACAAACTGGCTGATAAAGGGGTTACTCTAGTCACAGACATGGCTTGGGCCTGCTTACTGGGCGGGTTCCCCAGGCCACGGAAACTCAAACATATTGAGAAACTGAGAAATCTGGCGTATGTGCTTGCGAAACGTAGGATCGCCATGGGGTGGAAGAAATGCCACAAACCTAAGGTGGATGTATGGTGGAAGGACTTACAGAAATGGGCGGAGGCTGAAACGGTGGCATGGCAAGATGCGAGTAGCCGGGCTGATGAGGGGGAGGTGGGCACCCTATTGGCCTGGAAAACACTAATAACAGAATTGTTTGGAGTAATAGTAAATCCAACGGACTATGAAGAGAACGAAACCCGGCCGCATGTGCCAAACATTGAAAGAGATTGACAAATAGGCTCACGGGGGGAGGGAGGGATAATGGGAGCAGTGACTACGATAACTTGACGTGTAATTGAACTATTATGATTATGCTGCTTGTTTGGTTTTCATTGTTTTGTTTGCATAAAATCAATAAAAGAAATTTTTAAAAAACTCTAGCTGATGAGATGTGGTTGGCCTTTGGGATGGTAAGTGCTGCTCTCAATGCATTATTTTGTAATACTTGTAGTTCATCATGATTCCGTCTGTTCATCCCTAGATACAGAGCATTGCAATAATCAAGTTTGGAAAGGTAATAAAACTGTCTGGTGACAGGAAAGGTCTACAGGCATTAATACGTTTAGATGTGTAGGTTGTTGCTGATGCTGTACCATTCACTCGTTTGGTGAGAGATCAAGATAGATGCAGAGTGTTTTCACTTCCTTGTAGACTTTAAAGTCGATGCCATCAATATTGAAGGAGTTTGAGTGTCAAGTTTGATAGTCGGGCCTGTCATCCGATGAGAAGTAGCTCTCTTATAATCGTTAAGGCAGAGGCCGTGGATAGACATCCACGCCTGGATAGTTTTAATATATTTTGTGGAGTAGTTTGGTGTGTCGTAGGAGCCTGCGATAGGATTGAGGATTTGGGTGTCTTAAGCATAGTTGGTGCAGGTGACACCCAAGTCATCCAATTTGTCAACAAGTGGTTTGGTAAAGATATACAACGTGGGGGAGAAGCAGGAGCCCTGCGGTGCTGAGCAGAGGGTGCGAAAGCCCACATGGATCTGTTGGCAAGAAGGACTGTATCCATGTGGACACTTTTGCAGTGAAGTGGGCAGCGGAGGTCAAGTGTTTACACAAGACTTTGCGGTTGACTAAATCAAAGCCAGCTGATGGATCTAACAGGAGAAGGGGGGGGGGGCTAGCTTTCCTTTGTCTTTCAGCTCGTCCATTTGAGTTTTTTTTTTATTTTATTTTTTTTAAAGTCTATGAGGGCTGATTCAGTACCATGACCCGGTCTGAAGCCGGATTGTCAAAGGCCTAGGAGATTATTTGCTTCAAGATGAGCTTGGATTTGTAGGTATGGCGCCCTGCCCAGAATTTTCAGTAATAAGGGGACTTTAATTTGTAGGGATGATTGGGTCGATTTTTTAATAGAGGGCGGACCCAGGAGTCTTTCAGATTAGTCAGGACAAGGCTTGTATCGAAGGACACGTTTATTAGCGAGGTGACGAATGGAGCAAGCTCCACCGACGCCTCTTTGACAATTGTCGCCGGGCAGATGTCCCCTTGGCATCTAGATAGTTTAAGACTTGTTATTATTCCTTCTACATCCCTAGTTGAGACAGGAGCAAACTAGAATGTCTTCAGTGGTTGGTGGAGGATTCGGTTTTTTCAGAGTATTGTGTGTTGGCTGTCAGGCTACGTTTTTTGGTCTTTATTTTTGTTTGTAAGAGTGACATTTTGTCTAGTAGTGCTTTTTGTATGTTCGAGCAACCTGGTAACGTTCTTTCGATGGGATGGTCCGACGACGTATTCCATATCTATGACAGGTAATCAAGACAGCTGTGCTGCTTCGGAAACTTTTCGGCGTCTGCATCGATGACGTCGATGCGCCGTCGTCGAGGACCTCCTCCGACGTCATCTGATGTGATAAGTAGGACGCACGTAGCCTCGGTTGTAGTTTTTTCCCCCAGAACGTGACACATTAGTCCACTGCCAGTCAGACACAAAGCCTTGCGGAACGTAAGCTGCAATCGCATAAGAAATTCTGCAGCGGGGAAGGTAGGGAGGGAGCGATATGGAATACGTCGGACCATCCCATCGAAAGAACGTTACCAGGTAAGAAAGTAACTTGTTCTTCGAGGGGATTGGGTCCTCCGACGTATTCCATATCTATGACAGACTCCCAAAGCAGTACCAGAGCAAGGAGGAGGGAAAGAATTTAGAATTAAAATTTAGAATTGCCAATCAAATAGCAGAGCAAAGGACCGCCTTGCCAAAGGCCAGATCCTGTCCTCGGATGGAATCGAGGGAATAGTGGCGTACAAATGTATGTACTGAAGCCCAGGTGGCTGCATCACAGATGTTGCAAATAGGAACACCCCACTGCAGGGCAGTGGATGCAGCCATAACCCTGGTAGAATGGGCCCGCAAGCCAGCCGGTGGGTCCTTACCCGCCAAGCGGTAACACTCAGAGATGGCCAAAATAATCCAGCGAGACAAAGTCTGTTTCGTCACAGCTTGTCCCAAACGCTTTCCAGCGTAACCAATAAAGAGTTGATCGTCCACTCTGACCCGGGACATGCGTGAAACATACAAGCTTAAAGCTCTCCTAGGATCAAGCCTATGGAGCCTCTCCTCTTCCTTACCAGGATGCGGAGGAGGATAGAATGCCGGAAGAACAACCTTCTGGGCCAAATGAAATTCCGAAACCACCTTCGGAAGAAAAGGAGGACGAACTCTAAGGACAACCCTGTTCTTGTGAAATACAGTGAAGGGTGGCTTAACTGAAAGTGCCTGTAACTCACTCACTCTGCGAGCGGAAGTAACCGCAACTAAAAACAGTCAGAGTTAACAGCCTCAAAGGGCAAGAATTTAAAGGCTCAAACGGAGCACCCATAAGAAACTTAAGAACAATGTTTAAATCCCAATCGGGCATCAGGAAAGGTGACGGAGGGAACACATTAGTGAGCCCTTTCAGAAACTGTGTAATTAAAGGGATTTTAAAGTAGGAACACTCTTCAGACGAGCGCTTAAAGATGGACAGCGCCGCCAGGTAACCTTTAATGGTACCCACTTGCAAGCCCCTGTGGGCCAAAGAAAGTAAAAAGGACAGAACCATGGGGATGTCACATGCAAAAGGATCCACATTCTGAACTCTGCACCAGTCGCAGAACTTACGCCAACGGTACAGAGACTTTGTTGCAGGCCGTCGGGCCAAGAGCAACGCCTCCATCACGTCTTCAGGGAGGTCCCAATCCTTATACCTCAACCTTTCAGAAGCCAAGCGTGAAGGTTGAGGGATCTGATCTCTGGATGGAGAACCTGACCCCCCTCCCGTGACAGCAGATCGCCTCGGTAGGGAAGACGACGTGGCGGGCAGATGAATAAGTCGAGAAGGTCGGGGTACCACGTCCTCGAGCCCACGCCGGAGCAATGAGGATCATCCGGGAACCAAACTTCCGTAACCTCCGCAGCACTTGCGGGATGACGAGGACTGGAGGAAACGCGTACAGCAGTGGGAATGACCACTCCACCACGAACGCGTCTCCTAAGGCTCCTTTTGTAGGAAATTCCCGCGAGCAGAACCTCTCGCACTTCCGGTTGACACTGGTGGCGAAGAGATCCACTTGAGGGGTCCCCCAAAGGGCGAAGATCTCCAGAGGAATCTCCTGAGCCAACTCCCACTCGTGAGAGATCGTGCTCTGCCTGCTCAAAGCGTCCGCCGTCACGTTTTCGTCTCCGGCCAGATGAACTGCCGAGATCGAAACTTCCTGCTGGATGGCCCAGAACTCGAGCTGCATCGCCTCCCTGCACAGAAGAAGTGACCCTGACCCCTCCCCCCTTTTTGTTGAAGTAGTGCATGGCCACTGTGTTGTCCGTCAGGATCAGGACATTCTTTCCATGCACAGTTGGTGGAAAAGCCTTCAGGGCTAGCCTGACGGCACTCAGCGCCAAAAGATTGATATGGAGTCTGGACTCCGACGGAGACCAACGACCGCTGACAGTCAGCTCGTTGGCATGAGCTCCCCATCCCGTGAGGGATGCATCCGTCACGATCGTCACCTCCGGCCAGGGAAGTCAAAACGGAGCCCCCTTCATCAAGTTGCCTTCGACGGCCCACCACAGAAGGTCCTGGGCGACCGAGGGCGGCACCTGAACCGGGTCCAACATCCTGCCGGAGGACTGCGACCATTGCATCTTGAGTGCCCACTGCAAAGATCTCATCCGCAGGCGAGCCTCTGGCACCAGAAGAATGCAGGATGCCATGAGGCCGAGCAACCTCAAGAACTCGAACGTTGTGAGCGTCTGGGCATGCTGAAACTTGTGCACCATCTGCTGAATGTGAAGAGCCCTCACCTGGGGAGGAAAACACTGCCCCAGGGAAGTGTCGAGCACTGCTCCGATGTACTGGAGCCGCTGTGTTGACGTCAAATGGGACTTCTATAAATTGAGGGAGAAGCCCAGCCTGTGAAGGAGTGGCAGGTGACGGACAGATGATCCAGGACTTGCTCGGGAGAGCTCCCCCTGATCAACCAATCATCCAGGTAGGGGTAGACGTGAATCCCCCTTGCCCGAGATGCGCTGCCACCACCACCATGAGCTTGGTGAAAACCCTCGGGGCGGACGCCAATCCGAACGGCAGGACCCGAAGTGCGAGTCGCCAACCGCGAACCTCAGGTACTTCTTGTGCTTGGGATGGATCGGCACATGGAAGTAAGCATCCTTGAGGTCGAGAGACACCAACCAGTCCTGAAGCTGAAGGGCCTGGAGGACTTGAGAGAGAGTAACCATCTTGAAATTGTCCTTCCTGAGGAGTTTGTTCAAACCGTGCTAGTCCATTATGGGTCTCAATCCCCCGCCTTTCTTCGAAATCAAAAAATAAGGGGAATACCATCCCTTGTTACTCTCCGCTACAGGCACCAGTTCCATGGAGCCTTTCTCCAGCAGGGCTTGAATTTCCTGCGCAAGGAGCGGATCCGGACTCTTCAAAGAGAGGTTCCCTGGTGGATTGTCGTGAGGCCTCTGCCGAAAGGGAAGACAGTAGCCGTGGGTTATGATCTCCAGAACCCACACATCTGAAGCAATGGCACGCCACTCTACAAGATGCTGCGCCAGCCTACCCCCAACCGGCGAAAGATGGGACCTGGCCTCATGACTGAGTGGTAGCGGCTGCAGCGTTGCCTGAGGGCAAAGAGGCAACTGTCCAAGCGGCCTTGGCACCACGGGTACCCTGTCGTCCACCTCTGGTACCCCTGCGTTGGGCTCCTCTCGCTTTACTGAAGGACGAGTAATAGCGAAAGGAACCACCCCTCCATTGCTGTCCCCTATAGGACGAAAAGGCAGAGGTTGGCGAACTGCAGCGCCCAACGACTTCGCTGCAGCTTTGGAGGTCTGCGACCTCTCAAGGCTCTCGTCAGCCTTGCTGCCAAAAAGGTGTTCACCGTCAAAGGGCATGTTGAGGAGCCGGCACTGCACATCAGGAGCAAACCCCGACTTCTGCAACCACGCAAACCTGCGTATCACGGTGCTCGCCGCCATGGACCCGACGACGCATTCAGCCATGTCCAAACCCGACTGAACGGACTCACATGGCATCCTTACCATCCTGGACCATAGCAAGGAAACCATCCTGTTCGTCCCCTTCGGGAATATGTTCAGCCGCTAACTCAACACAGTTCCACAGAGTGTGTGTGAAACGAGACAAGGCACATATGGAGTTGGCCGCCTGAAGCGCCATACCCCCAGAAGACAACACTTTCTTCGCCCAGCCATCAAAACGTTTGTGGTCCCCATCAGGAGGGATGGTAGGGTACGACGCCTGCTTTGCCGGGGCCGTGGCCATCTGCACCACCAAACTCTCCGGAGTGGGGTGCCAGGTCAAGTAGCAGGGGTCGCTACTGGCTGGACGGTATTTTCGCGACAAGGACCTGCCTACCGTCGGGGGACTCTCCGGAGCAGTCCAAGCCGCCGCCGCCCTTCTCTGTAGAGCCATATGAAACGGCAGTACCGGGTCAGTTGGGGGACCAACATCAAGGATGTCCGTGAGATCATCCTGCACAAACTCCCCTGGGGGAGCAGACCATCCCAAGTACTCGGAGACCCTAGCCATAAGGCGCCGGTACGAGGAATCGGCATGAGAGCCAGGCTCAGGCCTACAAAACTCACCTCCGGAGGGGTGTCCAGGTCACTGGCATCATGCAGTGACTGCCTCAAATCGTCAAATTGACTATGGCCCGAGACCATCTCATCTGGAACCTGACTAGGAACCAGGCCATCAGAATCCTCATTCACCTCCGAAACATAATCCAGGTGGTGAAAAGAAGGCACCCGAGAGTGCTTACTCTTAACTAGAGCCTTTCTAGGGGGTTCCCCCGTGCCACGGGGTACCTGCGACACCCCGGCCCCGAAAGGCGTCGTGTGAAACGGCGCCGGCGTCGAGAGAACAGGCATCAGCGCTGAGTAAATCGGCGTCGACGTCAGATGCAGCGCCGCCAGCATCGACGGCGTCGACACAGTCCTCGAAGCCGGAGCTCCGAGCGTGTCCTTCGACGACCTGAGCGTCGACGGCTTCCTCGGAGTCTCGAGAACGCCTGTCGATGTCTTCCTCGAAGACATCACAGGTGCACACGGTCTCGAACGCGTTGTGGATCGGGACCTGGAACGGGTACGTCGAGAACTAGTCCCCTTGTCCGAACGGGACCTCTCCCGTGACTCGTGCCGACCACTCTTGCGAGCGGTGTCTCCGACCTCTCACGGCCGACCCCACTCGGGGGCGCAGACGGCTTAGTACCCCGCGACTCGAGAATCGCCAGCATTTTCTTCCCGAAGGAAGCCCATTCCTCCGGCGTCGCACGGCTGGTGGGGTAAGCGACGTGCTGGGCAGAGTCCTCAGAAGAGGACCTGGAAGACGAGGCCGAGGCGTGGCAAGACCGATTCGAAGGAGACCCACAAGACTTCCGACAGTGACGCGGAGAGTCACCTCTCGAATCATCCGTCGAAAGCCCCGCAGACTTCCGGGGCTTGGACACCCGACCTACCGACAACAACTTCTTACGTTCCCGTAAGGCTTTGGACGTGAGCGACTGGCAGTCGATACAGTCACCCGTGTCGTGGGCCTCCCCGAGGCACCAGAGGCAGGCATTGTGCGAGTCCGTCACCGACATCTTGGACCCACACTCCCCGCACTTCTTGGAGCCCGGACGCGGGGTCGAAGACGAAGTAGAAGACATCTGCTTACGAAGGATTTTCTCACAAAAACGAACAGGTTCGAAGAACCGAGAAGAACAGACCTCCAAAGTCGAGGCGTAACCGAGATTCACGAAGCAACACGTCCGCGGAAAAAACAGAAGTGAGGCTACGGGCGTCGTGCGTCCTACTTATCACATCGGATGACGTCGGAGGAGGTCCTCGACGACGGCGCATGGACCTCATCGACGCAGGAGCTGAAAAAAGTTTCCGAAGCAGCACAGCTGTGGCGATTACCGGTCATAGATATGGAATACGTCGGAGGACCCAATCCCCTCGAATGCGTCTTTACTGCAGGATTCTAGAGGTGGGATAGGGGGATTATAACTCTCTCAGAATGAGGAACAACTCTTTGGTACCAGAATTGGCTTTCAGCATTCTCTCGTAGGCATCGCTTTTGGTTTGGAGGATCGCCACCTTATACCTTTAGAAAACTTTGTTCTGCTGGAGTCTGAAGGGTATTGTAACCAATTGACTACTGCTGTTCTTTTGTTCTTGCGCAAGGTTTTGAGGTTGGTTATGAACAATGCGTTCAGGTGTGCAAGCGTCGTGGCTTTACGCATTTTTAGTGGTGCTACTTATCTATGGCCTGAGGTAGGGTATGGTTCTACAGCGCCACAAGGAAGCTGGGGTCCAATCTTGTGTGAGTGGTATGATTGATGATGGGCTGTAAAAAAGGCAATCATTTCTGTACTGTGATATTACAATTGTTTCTGGTGAGAGCCGGTGGTGTTCGTGTAGTGCCGGAATTTGATTGTGGGCTGTCTTGGATAGTGAAGGAGATAACGTGGTGGTTGGACCAGGCACATAGAGTTGGATAATATCTTGGTGTCACAGTTTAGGTCAGCAAGCCAACCCAGGGTTCTGCCTTTGTGTGTATGATTGGTGATGCAGTGAGAAAAACCCAACTCAGCAACTGTGTTGGCTAAAGTTAGTGCATCGTCATCATTGAAGCCTAGGTTGAGATCTCACAGGAGCATGATTTGGGAGCCTGGTTTGGAGTTCAATAAGAGGAGTTGTGCAATGTCTTCCTTAAAGGAGGATATAGGGCCTGGAGGTCTGTATATGAAGTGGATAGTTAAAGTGTGTGTGGAAGTAAGTGGCAGTTTCATCATCTATCTCCTGAAGGGATAATTTGGTTTGGTAGTTTCCTTAGACCAACCTGATTTTTTGGCAATGATGGCTACTCCGCCTCCTCTAGTGGTTTCTCTATCAGATCTGAGAATCAATTATCAGGTATGGCTAGAGATAGAGTAGGGCCTGCTGCAGCGTGGAGTAGGGCCTGCTGCGGCGTGGAGCCAAGTTTCAGAAATTGCTAGGAAGTCCAAGTCGTTTATTATGATGAGGTCAGCTATATCTAGCGCATGTGCCAGGAGTGACCTTGCATTTATGGGAGCACCCTTGATTAGAGGGGCATGAAGGTTAGGAGTGCCTATGGGGTGCACGTTTTTGTCAGGAGTAGACAGATTGCTACTTCCTTTGTGGATGTCATGGTTACCCTTGTGTAGCTTTCCTCCTTGATTATGTTCTGTGGTGGGTGGGCAGCAACTGGCAGTTTAGTTGAGAGCGTAGTCTCGAATTCCTAATGTTTGTAGGGCATGGTTGGTTAGGTGTGGCATATAGTTGGATCCATTGGCTGGGTGTGAGGGTTATGGCTGTTCAGTATCGTCCGAGTATGTATTAGTATTGGTCATGACGGGCTGTAGTGCTGGTAGTAATATTGTAGGTGCTATAGCATGAGACTGGTGGTAGTAGCGTGGACATTGTTAGTGTCGCACTATGCGTATTATCCATATAGTAAGGCTAGTCCGCAGAGAGCAGTATATTAGACCGCTATAGGATGAGCTGCTGCATAGAACAAGGGGGGAGGGCACAGTATCGCAGGTCTATGGCAAAGGGTTGGGAGTAGGAACAGCATTGGCAGTACACAGTTCTGCAATCCAGGTGCACAAGTCAAATATGGGCCATATAGCAGGTCTAGGCATGGCATGGGAGACACATTTGCAGTACACAGTAAGCAGCGAGTAATGACATGTTGGCCATACACAGTTCAGCAATACGGGTACCACAATCAGCAAATATAGTGCAAGACATTTAGCCGGTCTAAGCATGGCATAGTGGACACATGAACAATGCAAAGTTCAGCAGTACAGCAGGTGCAGCAAGTAAACTAATAGCGAGTCAGGCGGTGGGGTTGGGCAGATGCACCCAGAAGTTACCCATTTACTCCAGGATGATGCTTAGAACTAAACACATCGACAAAGTAGTGCCGGCCATAAGGGCAGACGCCTACCTATTACTCCAAGATATTTTTTGTTGGAAGTATTTGCATAATTTAGGGGAGCGAGACAGGTACTCTGCTTACCCAGAATGCTCATAGCAATGATCTGCAAATACTGGCTCGCCACATGTTTTGCTCTACAAGTACAGCGGATCCGGCCAGCAGTGAATGGTGGGGGCTCGTGGGAGACAGAAACCAAAGCACCCGTAGAGCCACAAGTTCCAAGAACCCTGTTTTGCAGCTTCAAGACTTGTACCTCACCACATTCACATTGGAATGCAGAGAGTGCTTGCAGGAGGCCCTCTCCAGCAGTACTGAAAGTGCTACAAGCGTATCTGCCATGTCAGTACCAAGCCCTGCAGGGTTTCTGAGCATTGGTGTCCACAAAATGGCAGTCCTGTTGCTGGGTGGCAGCGCAACGAGTCAAGGTGGCAGCTGGGACGTCCCCATAAGTGCGAGTCATGTGCTGCTTCACACACAGCCTATAGCTTGCAACTGTTCCGTGTCCTACTAGAGACCCTCACTTTTCTGGTCACACTGGCCAGGAACTGGTCAGCAGTTCCAGCACCGGTAGTGAGTGGGAAAATATTCCCAGAGTGCTTGTCCTGTGCCTACATTAATCCACAGACCCAGCTGCCTGAGTTTCTGAGACTCATTCAACGCAAACATGTATTTTACATGGCGGGTTGGAGGTGATCCAGTCATGCAATCCGGTGCCTTGTCATCTTCGAGTTAGGAAGATGGCTGACAAAAGAAATCACACTTTACAATCTTTAAACTAGGATGTGAGCAGAGCCTTTGACAGATCTCAAAGGGCATCTCACCAGAGACTGCACGCACAGACCATCTTATACAGTAGTCCAGTGCAAACCAGGTGCAGCCACCGCAAAGGATCATCGAGGCATGGGCTACATGAGGTGTAGCCCCAAAACTAAATGCTGCTATTGGTTTATCCAATCCACACTCTACAGGACAGCTCACGAAGATGTCTAAAGCACACTTCCTGTACAGGCTCAAACGAAGGGATAAGAAAGGTAGAACTCGTCCACCCATGTTTGCATCAGATCAAAGGTTTGTCGGTTACACAATACTGATTAGTCCTAGTGAACGACAGACGGGCAGGATTCTAATAAGGGCACAGAGGAAAGTATTATGCCATCACTTATTCCAGCACCAAGAACATGTTCCCATCTTGCATTGTTCGTGCTCCTCTCCTTCCTCCTCCAATCAATGTCCAATCAGTACCAAAATGACCTGTGTAGCCCACAAGTCCTCCTCTCATCTGCTGAAGACAACTTCATTGCTGAACCAGGAAACTAGAGAAGGATGCCAAAAGGACTATCAACTGGACCTTTACCCACACCCAATCCCTCCAATTAGGAAAAGGTCGGTCTTTGAGGAATCCCAGAGTCTAGAAAGACAAGAAACACGAGATTAGCAGAAGGGTTGCTTCTGGGAGGGATAATGCTCTCATCTGTGCCATGAACAGAATCACAACTGGCCGGACTATTCAGCATCTTAGGTATGGCACAGAGGCGCTCATTGTGCACATTTTAAATCTGTGCCACAACAGCCAGTGTAGCGTGCACAACAACTTTGCAATTAAGAGTAAAAAGGTAGATGAAATTTCGCTGCTCAGAGTTTCCTCTAGGTGTGGCCCCGGCCAAAACGTTTCAGAGGCCATGGCGCGTGAGCTCCAAATAGCTCTGTGTTCACCACAGACCCCACAACACACTTTACCGACCTCGCCACACTTGGGGAAGGCACTGGACCAAGGGATTTGAAGTAGTAAAGCAATAAGCCCCTTACCTCACACAGCTCCACTCCACTCCACATTCTAAAACCAGCATTGGTCGCATTCAAGTAACACCCGAATGCAACCAAACAAGTTAGTGTAACCAGCTTTGCTGAAAGCAGTTACAGTGAGAGCAAAAATTAAGCACCAAATAGATGCCTCACAGACAGGAATAGCAGAGAGTTGACGGAGCCATGCTGCAAACCTCGTAATCTACAAACCAGCGATGTTGCCCCAATGGAAACCCCTCTACCAAATCATGATGGGTTTAAACCGTAGAGCAGTAAAGATCATGCGGTACAAGGGAGATCCTGCAAGTTCTCTCAGAAAATGTATCAGTTCCTCTACAGGGGTTCAACAGGGATCTAAATCCCCTAGAGAAAGCCAGGGAACCCAGGCTGCCCAAGCTGACCTACAGGATCGAAGGGTACAAGGAGTCCATGATCGTTTGAGGAGCGCTAGAGGTGGGCCAGAAAGTCAGAGTTGGCCCAACGTTTCACAAAATCAGCCAGGCGACCAGACGTAGGTAACCCTCAAACTAGTAGGATGACTGAAAGAGCCGAGGGATATCGATTACTAGGTGAAGCACCATTGGGTACCATGCGTGAGATGACCAGAACAGGGATAAGAACCATCACTGCACCCATAGCTTGAACATGGAGCATAACTCTATATATGCTTTTTCCATTTGCCCCGATTCCCAAAGTCCTTGTCCCACACCTGCATGAAGGCATCCGATACCAAGGCTTCTGGGTCTAGCTTATGGATGAACAGAGCCGAGTAATTAGGTGGGATGCAAAAAGAACGAACCCCAACAGGCCCCATAACACCCTAGCCAACAATTCCCCATTCATCAGACCCTGCCAATGTCGGGGTCATCAATCAGGGACCAATCCACAATCACATTGAACAACTCAGGGATGAATAAAGCCCACACCTTCAAAAGACAATGCAAGCCAAAAGTCCAAACGTTTCTTTGCAAAGCAAGAGAACTCCGATGCATCAAAAAGTTGTGAGGTACGAGGTCTAAATGGTCAACTGGCCAACGAAGAGTGATGAAACACCACCACTTCTTTGCAAAAGTCTGAACTGCAAACGATCCCCCAAACATCTCAATTTATGTGCTCGCGAAACTCCCCATGGAACCACATACCTCTAGTGGAAAACAGACCGCAGTGAGCTTCCCCACCCACTGAGGCTGGCATCAGAGTCTAAGACAAGACTTTGGGCAGTAAAGAAATTGGACCTGCCGTTCCAGGAGTCTGTCTGAGCCACCAGTACAACACGTTGAGTGCTTGTGAAGAAAGTCGGACAGCCCAGCACCTTTCTGGAGTTTGTGTATTTTTAGCCTCTACAATGCATGGTAGTAAAGGAGGGTGAGGGAACATTGCCTGAATTGAAACAGGAAATAGGCCCACAAACCTAGCTTTCTGGTGAAGGGACAGAAAGGGGCCAAATGCTGCACAACCTCTCCCAGGGCAATCGAAGGGTCAAGGATACACGATATGGCGATATAGGAAAACAATGATTTCGGAATCAGAAACTGAACACTGGTCAAAATGATCAATCTTATTTCAGATGAGAACAATGTTGCAGATAAATTGGAAGGATTATTTTCTAAACCAAAAATACCCTTTTTACCAACAGCTGACCAATCTGCCAGTCAACTGCCCTTTCCTGCTCCTGGCCATATCTGGGGAGGTAAGGATTAGACTGGTGAGGGTACCTCGGGAAGTCTATGTGGTATCCATTGACCATATCCGGTGCACAAGGAGCTTTGGATAGCAACAACCAATTCCAGCAACACATGAAACATGCTCTTCCATCAGAAAGTGAGGCAGAGAAACAGGAAACCCACTTAAAGTCGTACAAGAGCTGCTCCGTTTCCTGCCCGACTGCTCTACATGATTTTCCTCTAAAAGTACCAGTATCTTGGTTGCTAATGGAACACTTGAGGTTGTGACGGAGCAGTTGGGAGGATCTATAGCTTCAGTTTTGGAAGGCCTGGGCTCAGCCGGCCAAGCGACCCCTAGAACGGCCAGCCAGAGTAGAAAGCCAGGGCTAAATCATCTTCTGGGAAGCCTGTGCTCTATCCAGGGCAGTGATAGTTGACTCAAACATGCAGATTTCCTTAACGGAACCATCCCAGAAAAGCATCATCTCTGCCTCCCCTTGGGAGGAGGAATTAGCCAGATCCACCATCATGGGATTCATTTTCAAGACAATATCCTTTCTGCGTTACAGGATGATGAAGGCATTGATGTCTCCCAAGATGCACAGGGACCCCTGAGCACAGCCTGAAATGAGCTATGGTTGCAGAGGCTCTCCCGTAACACAAGCTTCTCCAGTAGCGCTAGTAGACAGCCAATTTAGGATCCCAGTTGGGCACTCAATACTACTTACCTCGCAGAGGGTTTAGCGCTCTATATATCATATCATTGGTATGAGTTCTGGTAGGTTGAACGCCCTCAGGGACCAGAGTAAGGTGTCACAGGTTGCACCAATTATGAGCAGAGCCGATGCAATTGTCTGATGGTAGCTGCAGCCTAGCATTAGGCGTGGTGGTATTTGAGATCAGTGTGCAGTCTGGAGGATGGACACCAAGACTAGGGTGCATTAGGCTTGTGTAGGACGCTTGTGTGCAGCTAGGCCGGTTTTCATGGGGTGTAGCTGCATTTTATAAGAATGAGGTGTTCATGGAGTAATGTTCGTATGTGAGCAGCTAGGCCCAAATTGATCGAGGGGTGTAGCTGCACTCTAATTGTGTGTTGGCGTAGAGAGTAAGCATAGCGATATGGGGGGTGAGAGTTTGGGTGGCGTTACGAGCTAAGGAGCTCGCTATTCCGGATTGCAAGCGCCCATTTGCTTAATAGTGATTAATACGCGTATTCAGTGGCATCATTGCTCGGGATCTCATTGAGCATTTGTCATTGTGTTGCAAGGCCACAGATGTTCATAGTCGCATTACAGAAAGACATTTTTAGAGCTTTGCGGAAGGTCATAGTCTTGGGTGTGTCGAATATGTGGGGGGGGGAGTGAATACAACAGAGTTGGGGCCAAGGTTAAGAAGGCGGATATTCCGATCCTGGCAGAGGTAGAGGTTGGAATCACTAGCAAGAGGGCAGCACTTGATTTTACGGTGCGAGATGGGAGATAGGGTTTTAACTTCTCTTGTAGGTACGTTGGGCCGGACTTGTGCATTGCTCGGTGAGTGATGCATGGGTCTTGAAAGTGGCCCTTCGTCTGACTGGAAGTCAGTGGAGGGTTCGGAGAGCGGGTGAGATGTGGTCTGTGTCCCAGGGCGAGGAGCAGTTTTGGGGCAGCGTTTTGGGCTCTTTGGAGTTTGCCGAGTTGGTATGCCGGTGCTCCCAGGTATAGGGAGTTGGCATAGTCCAGTCTCAACATCATAATAGACATAACTGCGGCAAGTCTGTTGGGGTAGGAGAGGTAGGGAAAAATGCATCTGAGGCGGTAGTGACAGCATTAACCTCAATGGTGCACTCGCATGCTTTGGTCACAGATTCATTAATAAAAACAGCCAACCTGGACGGCCATTCTGCAAGACCAACTGGCACCTCAGGCTGCAAAGTATGCAGCACGATATATCCTCGGTTGTCATTTCGAGAAACAAAGACAGGGCCCTTAGTAACTAAATACGCACCAAGTATTATGCTGGAGAAGAATCGATTTTTATGAGCAAGCCGATACAATGCCGGGTCCTTTACTCCAAACCGAAATGGAGCTCAGTTCGCTGTACGCTGGTTGTGTAAGCCATGTCCCCATCGTACCAGTGGAAAGGAAAATGAGATGGGACAGGGAGGGTTCTGGTAGGGGGAGCGGCAAGTGAAGACACTTTGCGCACAACCCTGCGCTGCAGCGGTGAAACTTGGAAAACAACCTTATTACCCTGGCACCAGCAACAATCATGCTGGACATGGAGGTAGGAGTTCGTGTTTCAAGGCACGAGCATAACCAACCAGCATAACCCCAGGAAAACTGACAATCTTCATAAAAAATGAATATACTTATCCATCAGATGGAGCAGCAAGAAAAGGAGGACTGGGCTACAGGGATCTTTATGGAATGTATTAGACAATTATTGGAGGGGTAAGAGGAATGTGAGGAGCACAAACTATGAATGATGGGAGCAGTAGATTTCAGGTTCATTGTTATTTTCTTGCTGTTGGAATAATAAACAAGAGTGTAAAGTAGGAGCCTCCTTGCCATGCATTAGAACTCTGTACGGTAGACCATAAATCCCATTTATAGAGCGCACCTCCCCACTGGGTATCCCGATGATAGAGACAGACCGCAGATGTTTGTGACCCAACTCAATGGCGATTCTAACCTTTGTCCATGAGGTGCACAAAGTCCCCTGTAGTGGATTTATCAGTCAACTGAGCCACAAACCCCGGCTAAAGATAGGACAGTGGCACATCGACTATCAATATCATGCAGCAATAGCTGACGGATCAGTAGTGTCAAAGGTAGCCCACTTAAGCAATATTCACCCGTTCCACGGGCTGGAACGGGCGGTGCCTGCCCGGGGCCCGTGCTAAAGGCCAGAGCTTAGCAGGCGATTATGGCCATTAGCACCCCGGGTTGCAAGCTAACTGACAATACACACCTTTACTTGGTTTAAAAAGGTACCCCAACTTTCAAGAAGCAGAACCGGCAATGCTGGAAAGAAGCAAAGGGGTTGGGATTTAAATAAAAGGGCTTGGGTGAGAGATGTGGATGCTAGGATATCTTCGGATCTCCTCTTTGGGATACAATCTCAGCCTTTTGTGCAGGAGAATTGAAACTCCACATCTCCTTCAATAAACTGGTGAATAAGCATTTCCTTTCGCCCCCACCAATCAGGTCTCTACTTCGGTCTGAGGGATTTCCCCTAGTAAGTGCTACATCAGCTTTGAACCCTTGTCCATGGGTAAGGAACCTTTGCATTTGTAATCAGATGTCCCGTCCACTTGTAGGTTAAAGTGATCTCAAGCAGTGCATCAGCAAATGTCCTAGTTTAGCACTGCATCAGAAGACAGTGCCTCTAGCCACATCCATAAGCTCAGCACAAGGGAGCATGCATGTTATGGCTCATCAAGGGAAAGGTAAGGGGTAACCTCTTTAATTCCACAGACTGCTAAGGAAGGGTCCAATTAAAGAAACCGCAGGCTCAGCCATAGGATCGACAATGGGGGGGGGGGGGGGATTTGGACCAAACTAGAGGCACTAGCCCCAAACCAGACATTCCCTCTGAAAAGCACAATTATTTTACTCTAATGTATGCCTTTCCCTCCTACAGATGGATATGTTGTGAACCGACTGAACATAACATGATGAAGACTGCTACGCTCAAAGACTTGGATGCCACCCGTTGGTAAGAAATGCATTGAACACTCAAAGTTGATGGGTTCATCTCACATTGCCCCCACTTTCAGATCTTCCTGCTTGAGGCCTCCAAAGACTTCCTTGAGATCCTCAGGAATTTTCTCAGTATATGGTCTTGCCTTGCACAGTGACGTTTAAAATACACTGGTGGAAGAGGCCATATTTCATGTTGAGTTGCCTTAGTGCCGTTCTTCACACTAGAAACGCTTTCCCATGAGCAACCATTGCTCCAACTATATTCCAAGTAAAGGATGGATTACCAGTCCAGTCCATTTGATAAAGCACTGCAGCCACCACCCGGACCAAGTTCAGATTAACTGGGTTTTCACTCTCTAATTTAGGGTTAGGCTTGAGATCCCCAAATGGTGTGCAATTTGGATGGACAGAGGACACAAAACACAAGTCACAAAGTCTAGGGGATAAAGGACCATTGTCATGCAGTCCCCTCTGAAGAGCGTATACAGACACAGTCCTGCTAGTTGGTTTGACTCGAAGAATCCTTGACAGTAATTAGACTATGTCCTGCTTCAGGCAGGCTTTTACTGGGATTGTTCCAGTTGGACTCCATACACATCACCCTCATCCATCAATTCCATGAAGGAGTCAGGTGCGTAGAGTCTCAAGAAGATGGTCAATCATGGGGCCCGAATCGTATGTAGTCGGAGAGGGTGGATCATTCTCTGGACACATCAAGGTGGCAGCTCCTACAGCTTGAGAGATGCTATGCCAAACTGCAGCTTTGGTAACTTTGCAGCACAAAGAAGCTTGAGGGGATACATCGGACTGCAAATGAGTCATTGCCTGCAGGGAGGGCATGAATTTTCCCACATGAGCAAATCCAGTGCTAGCTCCTCATTGAATGCAAAAGTGAGAGGAGGCGATCTATGCAGTGTAGAAGTTGTCCAAACAGCGTTTTGGCATTAGGCTAGTTCAGGTGCATACCACAACAGTGTGCAGAGTTCTAGGGTGGTCTCACGATTTCAAGTTGCCAGCAACAGACCAGAGACACGACCAAGGCCACAAGCTATTCCGCTGCAATTCCATCAAAATAGCCAAATGTGGCCGAAGATGGGAATCTGATCCCCAGAAAGCACTCATATCCATTGACTGACTAAAAGGAGCAAATGCCATTTAAAGTGGCCTTTGAAACACATCTCAGTCGGGACATGCTGCCTGTGAAGCGAGCCGCTGGCATCATTTCCATTCATTTTTGCAAATAATGCAATGAGCCTATTTGATAACGGCAGAATCCAAGGAGCGATGAGGTGTAGTGCCACGCCAACAGCACTTGGTATATGGCGTTTGTTCACCAGGTGTAAAATGACAAGGGGGCCCTCTGAAACACCTGCCTTGTGTTATTTGCCAGGCGCAACTCCAATTAGCAGAGATCAGGTGCCATTCAGGGTCTGTCAGCGACATCCTGCAGCGCAAACATAAGATGGCGGCTCGACGACTGCCGGTCTGGTTCAGACCACACCTTCCATTATTGATGAAAACGCCAACCATCACAATCTCCAGCAACGTAGCAGCTGCCCTTGCATCACATCCTATGCTGCGTATTAATATAGAGGGCCAGGTGCCATGGCATTAGGTAGTGTGGCGGGTGGGTTCAGAAGACCAACCCTGGCTCAAGTTTTAATCTCGCAGACATTCTTTATTAAAAGGAAAAAGGAAAACTCCCAACTCTCCCTAGGCTCTGGATGTTCGCTGCCTAACCAAACTAGGGTGCTCATCAGTCGTCGGTGAGAGTCCAAACCAATTCCGTCCACTGTACAAAACTAACCTATGCTGACCATGCCACCATTTAGAACTAAAGCCAGGTGGGAATGACGCCCTTCTCCTGTGAGGCGGTTTTCCCCAAAGTTCACTTCAATAGTTTATGTTCAGATAGTTCTTAGTGACGGGTTTTAGGACTGCTTTTATGAAGTCATTCAGTTCAGATATTGGATTCTTCAAGATCTCAATTGTCCCTTTTGCTCGCGTATTCGGACTTTCCTTTGTGCACTTTTGTTGTCCTCCATCTGGGACTCTTTCCTTGAACAGAATAACTATTCCTCTCAATTTACTCCTGTTTAATATGTTCCCTTTACTTAATGTCCAGCTTTTATCTTGATCTGGTGGAGTTTGAGGATTCAAATATTGCTCCTCTTGTTTTTCAGTTACTCTCACCAATTGGTCTTGTCTGGGACGAGTAGGAGTGTTCAGTAATGGTTCTTGTTCCCCTTGATCTGCTCTTTACACAATCTAAACTCGGACGAGTTTGAATATTCCTCCAGTAATGATTTTCACCTCTTCTCAAACACTTGGACTTGACTGGGACGAGTAGGAGCGTCCCAATAATGATGTTCGGTCCCCCCCCTCAGGTCTCCTGCTTTCTCAGTTAACTGGATTAGTCGGGGAGAACGTCACAGTAGCTTTCCTCGCAAATGCCCTTTCACAGATTTGCGTCCATCTTGTGCTACCTCGCCAGGGCTCAAATATTTTGCACAATCCACAGCAAACGCTGATTCTTCAGTGATGTGAAGAAAGTGGAATATGTACCTCATGCAACCCCACTAAACTCTGGCTGCAGAAAGGTCTTAATGTGAGAAGTCTGGTGGACAGGCATTAGGAACGCTGCGCTTGCTTTGTGGAGGGGCCCACCCATCTCCGTACTTGGGTACAAGCCTACACAATGTCTTAAACGGTGGGCTTTTGGGATTCACATGCATGCTTTTTTTCTCCTATGAGAATAAATCTGTTTTGAGGTCCACCATAAAGGTCAAAACAAACCAAGCAGGAACCGGACTCGTCTTGATATTTAATGGCTAAGTAAAATTAGACTTCTCCAAAATAGCCTGCCTCCAAGCAGTAAGATAAGGGGGCGTGGGGCAGCCGACAGTTACTTTTTCAGTGTTAAAGGAAAGAATTATATAACATCCAAGCTCCTCCTGTGATGCCAGATGGTGTGGAGGGCGTTTTCATGGAGAAAATCCCAACAACTGTGCACAGGGTGGTGGCAGATCAAATGGCTCCGTACCTCCTGTGTGCGCCTCAAAAGTGCATAAAATAAGCCATTTAGTTCTGGGTAAAATATACATGTTTGCATTACCCAAGGATGACAATTGAGAAATATTTTAAGTAATCATGCTGCAAGTGGAGCAGTCTTGTGATGTTCAAACACATTTCCTTCCTCAAATTGAGCAAACCGGCAGTAAAATCACATCTGTGAGCATATGTAGCTTCCTGCTCGCGGCGCATACCACACTTGCCGACTCTGGTATGTGCCCAACCCTCAGCAGTAGCAAATGTGAACTCGTCTTTGTTTGGCCAACAAACAGCAATGTGTACAAAATACAGACTAAAATCTGAGTGCGTCCCAGAGGGCAGGAAGGCAACAAGAGATAAGATTCCAAGCCTTTCGTGTTCAGCCAAGGAGCCAGATTAGAAGCTAATTCTAAAAAGTCCTGCGGACACCAGATCATGAGACTCGCTCTACAATTGAAGGATAAGGCATCCATTTCGGACTAGAAACATCTTTATGGTTTGAAAATCCAGCACAAGGCAAAATAGAAGACAGGGGTTGGGACCTGGGACCTGGAACCTAGTGGATCGAACAACCATAACTTCATATCGTTTGCAAAGTATTACAAAAACCGGGAGGCTTTTGGTATCCACCTGTGACTTTGGGCAAAGGCAACGCAATTCATAAGACGTTCGATAGAAATCTACAAATATATACAACCTTCACAGCACCATGGGCACAATGGCCAAAAGCCAGAGAACACCAAAGTATGGTAGGAAGGCGGAAAACCACAGAGGCCAGCATGTGTATCCATCAAAGGACAGAGGCAAATCATGGTCACCCCAACAGTAAAGCTAAGATCAATGTTGTTATGGCGACAAACTAGTCTTCCCCACAAAAAAAATCCCTGCCTTAATTCGAAAATGCAGAAAATTACTACACACACTTTCATTTGGTCAATGAGGAGTTAACAGGTAGTCACACCCCATCAGTGGTAAAGCTTTTTAAAGATGAAAAAAGCTGTACTCGAAATGGTGGTTTAAGTTCGCATACTAGATGGATCAATTGGTTTATTTATTTTTACATGTATAACAGCGCACAACGTGCTGGGGCATCTAGGAGCTAGTTACGTTGGGTAAGGTACTGCAGGAAGTAATCTGGTGTTACATGCACGATTAAACTGAGGCTCAAAGTTCAGGTCAGGTAGGATGTAGACCGGTAAATTACATATACAGCACAGGGCCGAATAAGCCAAATCCAGCAGTTTCCAACAGGTTAAATAACAAGTACAGCACGGGCTGAATAAATCAAATCAGGTAGTTGCAGAAAAGTCAGACCGCAAAGACAGAATGCGACTGCCACGTCACATTGGGTAGCTCAGACCGCAAAGACAGAATGCGACTGCCACGTCACATTGGGTGGCTCAGACCGCAAAGACAGCATGAGGCTGCCACGTCACATAGGTGAATCAGACCGCAAAGACAGCATGAGGCTGCCACGTCACATAGGTGGATCAGACCGCAAAGACAGCATGAGGCTGCCACGTCACATAGGTGGATCAGACCGCAAAGACAGCATGAGGCTGCCACGTCACATAGGTGGATCAGACCGCAAAGACAGCATGAGGCTGCCACGTCACATAGGTGAATCAGACCGCAAAGACAGCATGAGGCTGCCACGTCACATAGGTGAATCAGACCGCAAAGACAGCATGAGGCTGCCACGTCACATAGGTGGATCAGACCGCAAAGACAGCATGAGGCTGCCACGTCACATAGGTGGATCAGACCGCAAAGACAGCATGAGGCTGCCACGTCACATAGGTGGATCAGACCGCAAAGACAGCATGAGGCTGCCACGTCACATAGGTGGATCAGACCGCAAAGACAGCATGAGGCTGCCACGTCACATAGGTGGATCAGACCGCAAAGACAGCATGAGGCTGCCACGTCACATAGGTGGATCAGACCGCAAAGACAGCATGAGGCTGCCACGTCACATAGGTGGATCAGACCGCAAAGACAGCATGAGGCTGCCACGTCACATAGGTGAATCAGACCGCAAAGACAGCATGAGGCTGCCACGTCACATAGGTGGATCAGACCGCAAAGACAGCATGAGGCTGCCACGTCACATAGGTGGATCAGACCGCAAAGACAGCATGAGGCTGCCACGTCACATAGGTGAATCAGACCGCAAAGACAGCATGAGGCTGCCACGTCACATAGGTGAATCAGACCGCAAAGACAGCATGAGGCTGCCACGTCACATAGGTGGATCAGACCGCAAAGACAGCATGAGGCTGCCACGTCACATAGGTGGATCAGACCGCAAAGACAGCATGAGGCTGCCACGTCACATAGGTGAATCAGACCGCAAAGACAGCATGAGGCTGCCACGTCACATAGGTGAATCAGACCGCAAAGACAGCATGAGGCTGCCACGTCACATAGGTGGATCAGACCGCAAAGACAGCATGAGGCTGCCACGTCACATAGGTGGATCAGACCGCAAAGACAGCATGAGGCTGCCACGTCACATAGGTGGATCAGACCGCAAAGACAGCATGAGGCTGCCACGTCACATAGGTGGATCAGACCGCAAAGACAGCATGAGGCTGCCACGTCACATAGGTGGATCAGACCGCAAAGACAGCATGAGGCTGCCACGTCACATAGGTGGATCAGACCGCAAAGACAGCATGAGGCTGCCACGTCACATAGGTGGATCAGACCGCAAAGACAGCATGAGGCTGCCACGTCACATAGGTGGATCAGCCCGCAAAGACAGCATGAGGCTGCCACGTCACACAGGTGGGTTGCACACTAGTCAGCATGAGGCTGCCACGTCACACAGGTGGATCAGACACTAAAGACAGCATGAGGCTGCCACGTCACACAGGTGGGTTGCACACTAGTCAGCATGAGGCTGCCACGTCACACAGGTGGGTTGCACACTAGTCAGCATGAGGCTGCCACGTCACACAGGTGGGTTGCACACTAGTCAGCATGAGGCTGCCACGTCACACAGGTGGGTTGCACACTAGTCAGCATGAGGCTGTCACGTCACATTGGGTGGGTTGCACACTAGTCAGCATGAGGCTGCCACGTCAAATAGGTGGGTTGCACACTAGTCAGCATGAGGCTGCCACGTCACATTGGGTGGGTTGCACACTAGTCAGCATGAGGCTGCTACGTCACATTGGGTGGGTTGCACACTAGTCAGCATGAGGCTGCTACGTCACACAGGTGGGTTGCACACTAGTCAGCATGAGGCTGCCACGTCACATTGGGTGGGTTGCACACTAGTCAGCATGAGGCTGCTACGTCACATTGGGTGGGTTGCACACTAGTCAGCATGAGGCTGCCACGTCACATTGGGTGGGTTGCACACTAGTCAGCATGAGGCTGCTACGTCACATTGGGTGGGTTGCACACTAGTCAGCATGAGGCTGCTACGTCACATTGGGTGGGTTGCACACTAGTCAGCATGAGGCTGCCACGTCACATAGGTGGGTTGCACACTAGTCAGCATGAGGCTGCCACGTCACATTGGGTGGGTTGCACACTAGTCAGCATGAGGCTGCCACGTCACACAGGTGGGTTGCACACTAGTCAGCATGAGGCTGCCACGTCACATTGGGTGGGTTGCACACTAGTCAGCATGAGGCTGCCACGTCAAATAGGTGGGTTGCACACTAGTCAGCATGAGGCTGCTACGTCACATTGGGTGGGTTGCACACTAGTCAGCATGAGGCTGCCACGTCACATTGGGTGGGTTGCACACTAGTCAGCATGAGGCTGCCACGTCACATTGGGTGGGTTGCACACTAGTCAGCATGAGGCTGCCACGTCACACAGGTGGGTTGCACACTAGTCAGCATGAGGCTGCCACGTCACACAGGTGGGTTGCACACTAGTCAGCATGAGGCTGCCACGTCACACAGGTGGGTTGCACACTAGTCAGCATGAGGCTGCCACGTCACATTGGGTGGGTTGCACACTAGTCAGCATGAGGCTGCCACGTCACATTGGGTGGGTTGCACACTAGTCAGCATGAGGCTGCCACGTCACACAGGTGGGTTGCACACTAGTCAGCATGAGGCTGCCACGTCACATTGGGTGGGTTGCACACTAGTCAATGACCGAATCAAATTACCCAAAATAAATACTGCTAAATGTCCTACTGACCAAATGTTTTTTTTGGTTGCAACAGCTGCAGAGGTGTCCTCCTCAACACCCTGCTCACTATACTGTATAGTTTAGTGAGTGGGGTGTTGCAGAGGACACCCCCCGCAGCGGACCTAAAAAATAAAAAACAAAGGCTGCGGGGGTTGCGGCGCCAGTTCCCGATCACGGAAGTGAAAGGGAACTGGTGTTGCAGGGTCCAGCGGGACGGAAGGAAAGATAAGTAGGTGGGTGAGGGGGCGGGAGTTATGGTTTCTATAGATTTGGGGTCGTTTTACCTTGGATGACCGAATGGGAAATGTACAAACAATTTTGTATTATGTACATTTCTCATACGTTCATTTCCGTCGCAAACTTTTCAGTCGTGGTAAAACATCCCCAAATCAGTCAGATTACAACAGCATGAGGCTGCCACATTAGGTGGGTTTCAGAAACGTTAGGTTACAAATACATCACAAGGCTGACAAGGGTTGCACGCAGGTTACGTAAGCAACAGGCCAAGCGCCAATAGGTGGCGGAGAATGGAATTTGGACAAGGGGTTAAACAGCCGGAAACAAGTGAGTGAAACAATGAATGATGAACTGGTTACTGAACGGTAACACTAACACGTAGGAACGCTCTAGCGATGTGGCATGGCCTCTACAGCCTTCAGACAAGAGTCACAGCACAGGTTTGGAGTATAGCATACAGAATGGCCACTCTCCTGGGGCCACACTATAGTGAGACTACTGTGCTGCAGCAGGCAGATGTGAACAACCACCATGATCTGGAAGAATAAAGAGACTAGGACTTGTCGCCCTGCTGGAATTGGAATAGCGCATGATGTGCACATTGTCAGTGTCAGAAAACGGTAGCCTTGATGCAAATTAGATACTGGTTATCTACCGAGAAAGCCGCTCCCATAGGGGATGGGGGCTACATGGGTGGTACAAAAACTGTAAAGAATCAGGCAAGTCAGATGTAGTAAAACAAGCACGGGTAACGAAGTTAATCAGCGTTTGCCAAGAGCAATGATCATACCTGGCCCGGACATGCCTAGACAGGAGTGGAGAATGGCCATTGAAGGAGGCCCTAGGGGGAGGGGGTGACATCACCTACAGGATCCCTGCACAAGGAAAGAAGCAGCAACTTGGACTACTTGGCCATCCTCGGGTCATTCAGGCACTTTCTCAGCTCCTGAATTAGATCATGTTCGATCCAAGGAAATCGCCACAGGCTCAAAGTTCTGTAATGGCTTGTTGCCATCAAACCGTTGGAGCGATCTTTATGGCAAGGGCTTTGAGTAATCTGCAGGCTGTCCGAGAACACCACCAGGGGAGCAGTGCTGTGGAAGATCAAGAACTGACCCAAGGAGTTAAAAACACATTTAAAGGAAAAAAAGAAGAAAAAAAAAAATAACGCGCTTTAGAACAAGGAGGATGCTAGTATGGGGCATATTGGGGAAGCACTCGTTACATCCTACATCCCCTGGTGACCCTTCCCCTAGGGGAGGATCTTGCGCAACACACCCACAGTACCAAAGGTCAATCATCCAGTGAAAGCCTGATGAACCCGTGCCATCCCATCCACCAAGGAAATCTGTGGGCTGCCCTTAGCTTGAGCTATAACCAATGTTAGAACATCCCTCTCTGAGGTGGCAGGAATCTTACTGGGGGCCGTACATCTGCCTTCATGGAGTTTGACATGTTTTGTCTGCTCCATGGACCCAATGAGGCAAGCCCCCAATTAGAGAGGCACCGGGACACCCTCTCACAGTTGTGGCGAGAGAGTTCACAAGTTCACTTTCACACGGATCAGTGTGACGGTGTAGTAGTGTGATCGACACACGTGGCATTTTTGTTGCTATAAGCTTTTAAAGTATGAATAGGGTTGGAGAAAGGCCTTACTAGCCCCTACGCTAAGAGGGGTTTTCCCTGCCTCAACATTAAAATTAAATGGGTTGTTCAGGTTGTCAAAAAAGAAAGAATTGCCCACCACTGTGTCAAACGCCTATCCCTTGCACTCACACTAATAACTTAACCAAAAGATGCAAAGGAGTGTTCTTTGCAGCAGATTCTTCACAGTTTTCAAAAGTTCCAAATGGTGCAAAAACAAAGTTCCAGAGGGGTAAAGAGAACGTTTCCCTTCTCTTGACTTCGCCACCATCCTATGGGTTGTTTCCCTTGCCCAGGTTTCTATTCCTTTTACACAGGCAACTGGGTCCGCTCTTCCCGGTACTGTGACTCCGAAGAAAAGTTACAACTGTTCTTATATGGGTGAGAGTCCCAGATATGCATAACAAACAATTCTCTTCCCAGGTAGACTTGGGGTACTCTCTTCCCAAGTACTACCTATTGCACAGCCACCCCATTTCACCTTTCTTCCAGGTACTGAGCCTATGAATATGAGCAACTGCGGTATTCCCTTCTGTCTTCCTCCTTCCGGGTAGGCACGATGTACTCTCCTGCCAAGCACTACCATACACTACTAAATATGTAACGGCTTTTTCGCCATCACTTTCAGGATCTCAGACCCTCGGTCCGAGGTATTCCTCCCCCTTCCTACAACTTCTTCCTTTCTAGTAGTTCCCTGCCCCTTTGCGTACCCGTGGGTTTGGCTTGTAAGGGCATCCACTTTCTCCCAGCTTCCTCCATCAGTCGTGGGGGTCGTGCTGCACCGGCCTTCCTTCGGGAAGTCGTCTCGCTTCCGACACCTCAGGATTGCCTGCAGTCTTCCTCCGCCAGCCTGCCGTCCCAGCCAGCATCTTGGGACCGGCTCCGGAGCGCTGAACCTCACCCAGTGAGCCTCGGCTTCCTTCCCAGGTGCAGAAACATGGTCCTCTTTGTCGCAGCTCCTCGAGGGTCGACTGGTTTTCGTTTGCAGTCCCTCCTTGCTTTTAATCGATTGGTCGGGTTCGACCACATTGAATAGGCCGATCTGTTAACTGCGGTTCCGTTGTTTGCTCTTCTGCACTTCACGCTGTATCTTCGTTGCAGTACCATTTTTTCAAAAGGTCACAACCGCTATTCTTCGGCTCAGTATAATTGAAAGGAGGACACTTCTTCCTGGTTTCCATACATAGGAGTGTGGAGGAGTCTTGCACCATGGAGAGGGGAAGAGGCTGAGGGAGCTGGGATTGTGGTGGGAGTGTACCGCGTCTCTCCTAGGGTGTCATCCCTCATCCCATGAGGGTGTTCCTTCCTCATATGATCCACCCGTGGTGCACAACAGAGGAGATAATTGGACTGTGGCCACACCGCCCTGGCCACATGAGAACGATTCTCCCCATGGGAGAAGGAATGACATCCCACAATTCATCCCATTAGACGCACGCTCTCATCACTAGAATTAAAAATGAACAGCCAACGAGCCTAGGGATTCACCCCCAACAAAGACTTGAATGCCAAATGGAAACAGTTCAGTCTTTCCAGTCAAAGGTAACTATAAAGTCGAAGTCAAAGGGCAATTTATTCTCCTTTTGTAATATCCAGGGGGGAGGAGGCCGTCAGACAATCAGGTGGCTTGGAACACAGGCAGACTGCCAGTCAATGCCAGCGTTCTCTCAGCCACCAGATTGCCTCTCCCACACCCGCTTTCCTCTCCAGGTCTCTACTGTTCTCCACAACTCTCCTCCCCCACCTAATCCCACATACCTGTTCCTCACCTCTGGTCTCGGAGCATCGACTCGGTCACCACCCGTCAAGAAAATAGTATTTTCCATTTGCTTGGTGGTGGCCATTTTTTACTTTATCCACTGAAGATTAGGCACATGCCATTGAAGCCCAGCACCTTTCTATTGGGGAACGAAAATACTTTAAAACTATTCAAATCCCGGAGGGAGCGCAGGGTTGGGAGCAGCGATGACTACAGCTATGAGGAGGGGAGGATGGGGGGGTGCTCCAGGCAAGGCCAGCAACATCCCGGACCTTGCAAATTCTTTAAAATCCTTGAGGTAGAGTACTGTATATTCCGGCGTATAAGACGACCTTTTAACCTGGGAACATCTTCTCAAAAGACAGGGGTCATCTTATACGCCGGGTGCAGAAACTTCTGAGCCGGACTGGAGAATCTGCGGTTGCCGCATATGGTGGGGGGGGAGCTCAAAAAGGGCCCAGGCCGCATACCCGCCATATGCGGCAACCATATGAAAGCAGTCGGGTGCAGAAACTTCCGAGCCTGACTGGAGAATCTGCGGTCGCCGCATATGGTGGGGGAGCTCAAAAAGGGCCCAGGCCACATCCCCACCATATGAAAGCAGCACGGGCGGCGCTGTACAAGTACGCTGGAGTACTCACCAGGATTCTCTGCCTCTCAGATCTTGCTCCCGACAGTCTTGGAGATAGGGAGCGCTGGGCAGCCAAGGAGAGCTGACCAATCCAAGCAGGCTTTGTATACAACAACCAGCCAATCGCCAGTACATTGCTTGCCGTGATTGGCTGGTTGTTGTATACTGGGTATCACATACAGTACTGCACCAGTATCTGTACCTGTTCATACAGTACAGCACCAGTAAAGTATACAAATGTCCAACAGTCAGCCCCCCCCCCCACCCATCATGGCTCCAGCAAGAAGAAAGAAATACGAAGCCAGTTTCAAACTTAAAGTTGTAAACTTTGCCATGGAACATAATAACTGCACTGCTGCAAGACAATATGGAGTAACAGAAAAGATGGTTCGGGACTGGAAAGCAAATGAAAAAGCATTAAAGAGTATGCCAAGGGGTAAGTGTGCATTAAGAAGAGGCACCCCACATTGGCCAGAACTCGAAAAGCATGTAGCAGACATGGTGAATGAGCATCGCCAAAACGGTTATGTAGTACACGAAATCAAATACGTTTGTTTGCACTTCAGTGGGCGAAATCTAACCCAGATCACAGCAACAGATTTAAGGCCACTGTATCCTGGTGTAGTAGATTCATGGAAAGGCATAATATGGTACTGAGGCAAAAGACGAAAATTGCCCAAAAATTACCTGCAGATCTTGATAGCAAACTAAATAGTTTCCATCTATACATAATGCAACAGCGCACTAAACATGGCTATGCGTTAAGTAGTATTGGAAATACGGATGCAACTCCAATGAATTTTGATATGGTTGGAAATAAAACGGTCCATCAAAAAGGTGAAAAAACTATTTTAATTAAAACAGGACATGAGAAGTCCAGTTTTACAGTGGTACTAGGATGCACAGCTGATGGCGCCAAACTGAGACCAATGATTATGTTTAAAAGAAAAACAATGCCGAAACTCAAGTTCCTTGTTGGTTGTTTTGTACAAGTGAATGAAAAAGGCTGGATGGATGAAGGGGTAAAGCCATGGCTTGATAATGTGTAGAGCAGGCGACCAGGTGGACTTACTAAAAAACTACTGGTGTGGGATATGTTCAGGGCTCATTTAACTCCCAGCACCAAGCAAAGGCTTGCAAGACTTAACAGAGATGCAGCCGTTATTCCTTGAGGATTGACATTGTTGGTACAGCCACTGGATGTGTACCTAAACAAGCCATATAAAGATCGCATTCGAGAACAGTGGAATTAATAGATTGTTAGCGGCGAAAGGTCATTCACAAAAGGAGGAAACATGCGTGCTCCACAGTTGGATGTTTTGTGCAAGTTTGTCATAAAAGCATGGAATGATATTGATGCAGAAACAGTAATCAAGTCTTTCAAGAAGTGTGGCATATCAAATTCATGAGATGGTATGGAGGACGACTACTTGGGGCAAGATGAAGAGCAAGCCGAAGCTGAGACCACACCATCTGATATGGAATTCGATCCATACGATGACTGCCTTACAAATGTATCACAAGAGCTCATTGATCTACTTATATCAGATGATGAAATGGAGGACTTTGAAGGTTTTTAAAGGGAAACTGTCACGCCAGCAAAACCTGTAAAAATACTGTAGCTTGCAGTTATGATGGGCGTTGCTAACTCGCCAGGGACTTTCTCTCTCTCTCTCTCTCTCTCTCTATTGTTTGTTATCTTCCTCCTATCATCATCATCATCATCATCATCACCCTCAGTTCCAGTTTGGTTGACAGCTTAGAAAACAAACAGCATGGCAGCTCCTGTGGGTTTATTGCCTTATCCTTCTTTCAGCTTTAGAGTGAACTAGGAAAAGTTTAATCCACTTGCACTGTTATAAGCATTTGAATTAAAATTACCATATTGAAATCAAATCTGATTTTTTTTATTTTTACCGTTATTTGGTGTGCATTGCAAGAGGGGGTAGTCTTATACAGCGAGTATATCCCAAACTCTATATTTTAACTGGAAAAGTTGGGGGGTCATCTTACACGCCCAGTCGCCTTATAAGCCGGAATATACGGTTCTCCGTTTAGTGACTCAGCCCAAGTAAAATGCACTTGACCCATGTCGAAGGGTGACAAATATGTTACTAGCGCTTACCTTAAAATGGTGCGTGTCACCATAAGCCTCTGTCATGTTTGGAGCGCTGCTGCTATCCAGAGGCCTGCCAAGCACAGTGAAACCTATTTGACATTTACTGCAAATAAAGTCTGTTCGCAGTATTGGAGTAAATGTCAAATAAAGGTTTCAAATAACCAGGGGGGGGGGGGGTCCTGGGAGACTCTCTGCCAGCCACGAGTCCTGGTTACAAGAGCTTTACCCAGAGTCTTTAGCTCACTATCTTTCACAGAGAAGAAATATCCCAAACAGATCAGTCTTTGTCCTGCCCTGGGGCAGTCCAGCACTGAAATGCTAGGCAATTCTTCTCCGAACAAGAGTACCAACAGCAACCCCAGTAACGTGTTTCGGTCTGGTTGAAAATCAGTAGGGTGTGGCAGTGCCTCTCTAAGAATAGTGAGAAAAGGTTTCAAACATCCCAGAATTTCTTCGCCAGCAAGGTAGAGTAGCATACAAAAGGTACTCTAACTTCAAAAGCTACTAAGCTATGCAAGTGCTCGAAAGTGCTAGAGTAGATTTTACGAAGCCAGAGCCCATGCTTCACTTGCCCCTACCATGTTCTGACTAGCAAAGCCATTACTGGCCCTACCCACCCCCCATAGCGGTGCTTATTATGAAGTCAAGCAAAGAAGCGGCTACCATCAGGTCAGTGACATCTCTATTGGGGGACAAATCTACAGAGAAATTCGTTCTTAATAAAACTGATGGGTCAAGGAGTACCTTACCATGGAAACCGGCATGGGGAGAAACTGAATGATAAAACCACTGAGTGGTGGCAGAGGAGGGCAAATTCAGGTCAAAGGGAAGAATTAACTTAAGTTGGTGTGTCCACAAGGAAGGCTGCCCACCAGTTTCCTGGATTTGGAGTTCGACCATCCATCACCATAGGAAACCAAACCCTAAATTTTCAACACAATTTCGAGACAGAGGATCCAGAAATGTGAACATGTGAAAGAATGGTCAGCCAGCCAATATCACCTTAAAGCATTCAGGACGAGCATCAGACCCAGTGGAGGGAAGACAAGTACGGAAAAGGCTACCATGGGTAGCTGAGAGGGTTGGTATAGATAACATAATGCACCCGGGTGGATTGGACAATCCAGACATGTGCAGCGCAAACACCTTATAGACCAGGAGAGAGATTCAACAGCAACAGAAGAGAACAGATAGCTCCGGGTCATTTACTCCAATACCATGTCCGGTACACCATTTAAAAACGCAACTGAAATTCAAATGCAAATACTAAAGTAAAAGACTTAGGATGAGAAAATCTACAATATGGTTTAATTCCATAAATATTATCAGTTTAATTAGATCTGATCGAAGTCAGCACTATGAACTGCCATTACGCCTAGTTTTCACATCATTACCAGTTTCCAACAAAGCAGCTTAGCACATCATTACCCATTGATATGCCCAGTAGCAGATCACTGCCAGCTTACATTATGCCCAGATAGCACATGATAAGTTTTCTAGGATACCCACTTGGTACATATTACTATTTTATATTATACGAACGTCACACTATTTATGTTAGGATCCACATTGTGGCCTTTTTCCATTATGTTCACAACTCATCACTCCACAGATTTCATTTCCAATTGCCATCCACATAAAATAAAGGTTGGCCCTTGCAACCAATAATGATCAAGGGCAGTGGTCTTTAAACCTTTTAGGCCTGCCACCCCTCCCGCATCCCCTAGAAAGATGTGGGCACGCCAGGCCTCCCCAAAAAATGCCAAATGGACAGTAAGTCCAAATGGCTATGAACTATCGCGCGCCGTCACCTCACCCTACTCCCAGTACAGTCCCTGGACTCCCCCACCTGCTCCCATCACAGTCTCTAGCCTCCCTCATCCCACTCCTAGCCCAGTCCCTGTGCTCTCCCCTCCCCAGACCCTGGGCTCTCCAAACCCTGCTCCCACCACTATCCCATGGCTCCCGCCCATCCTGCTCCCACCACAGTCCCCAAGCTCTCCCACCCTGCTCCGAGCACAGTCCCAGGGCCAGTGGTGGTTAGTGAATTTAAGTGGAGAGGTATAAATATTTCCACCAGATATGCTATAGCGACCAAGTGTAGCGAGGGAGCCCGAACCAATCAAGGGAGGTTCGGAAGGGGCGGGGTTTCAGGTGGAGGGGGGTGGAATTCTAGCCCCCCCCCCCCGCCACATAATTTTCTTTTTTAAAATCATGGGTTAAAACGTTGCATTTTTGAGCAAATTTTATTTAAAAAAATATATATATACACAGTTTGCAGGGGCCCGTGCATGGGTGCTGAAACACCCCGCTCCAGGCTGCTCTGTCCGTATGTGCGAGGCTGCACAGGAACTCCCCCTCGCAGATAGAGTTGCAGTACACCAGCCAGCATTTCCAATGAGCTATGCAGGGCTGGCGAAGCAAAACAACGTCCACAGCCTTGCACGGCTCAGTGAGCATGTGCATCTGGGGAACTGAACTGAGCCATCAAAGGGAAACTTCAGCCAGCCCAGGAGCACTCCCTCAGCTGGAAGAAAAATCAGCTGAAGGAGTTTCGCTGGGATGTCTCCTCGGCTCCTCCAGAATGGGCGAGGGGGCCACTGGGTGAACAGCCCCTCGCCCATTATGGATGAGCTGCCAGGCTTGGACTGGCCAATAGGTGATGCCCGTACCAAAAATGCAAAATGCTAGTGTGGGACAGTCAAAATGGGCCACTTTGAGTTACTTCACTATGCAGCTAGTAGTTTTCACCACTGTTGCTGAATATTCTTTAAATATCACAATTTGCTTACATTTTAACAAAAAACACCGCCTTGGGTACTATTCAAACAGTCTGCGACTAAAGGAATTAATATCCATTTGCAACTGCGAGCAACTTTTTCATTGGTGACCGAGACAGTTTATGCTCCAGTCAGATCATGTGAGCCGCTCCTGTCCTTTTCCTCCAATATTCATGCTGGGCTCTTGTGCCCTCCCACCCCAGGATGCGGCCGCACACCCCTGGATGGGCCGGGGGGGGGGGGGGCGTTGTGCACCACAATTTGACGACCTCCTCTGGTCTAGGGCCTCGAAGGAAGCAAGGCTGCAGACAGAGGCTGCACAGCCAATACGGTCCAAAAGGCTGGCTGGGATAGGAGACACAAGGTTCAGCCCACCCCAGCAAGAAAAGAAGCGGAGCCCGACCCCTCTCTCTCTCCCCTCGCCTCGCCCCCCCCCCCCCCCAGCTTGGGATGGTAACTTATTTATGAGACCTGCACATTACTAATCTTCATCAACTGGGCAGGGACCCACATTGCAGTGGCTTTAGTGCTGGAGCACAGATCAGGTTTAAACTGGGTGGAGCATAATTCGTGATTTCACTGGCACTACATGGTGAAGTGCCAGTAAAATCAACAGTTATGGTTTGTGCTGGTGCAGAGTTCGAATTACCAGCACAAATTCACTTTGCCTGACAGCACTACCACGACAAAAAAGCACCCCATAGTTAGTAATAGCACCAGCTCAGTGGGCAAAAATAGGTGGCCTTCGCTCCAGTGGAAATGTTATCTTTACATCAGAGCTAACATCAGCACAAATGTGCGCCCCGTCAGTCCTAGTACTAGTGAAATAATTTCACTGGGCCATTGCAAAGACAACTATGGGCACTGGATTGGCTCTACGCCAGCCATAAAAGCAGCCCTGATGCAAACATCTGACAAGCCCGGTACACTCCCAGTCTGCACAGGACCCATCATGCCATAGAATGGCTTGATTGGTCAGGTTATGCCTGGACATGACATGCTGTAGACTGCATCATAAAAGGTTATGCTGTGTAATCCACTACTGATGCCCCAAGCAGCATGCGGCGGCTCGAGGTCCTGGACCAATTAACAGAGCCAAAGCTTCCCCATCTTTACGCTAAGCGGAACACATGCTAACCCATGAGGTGCCAACAGCTGGGCCATTGGTGCATACGATTGAGTTTTATGTTGTATTAGTTGGTGGTTACCAGAGCAGTTAATCCAGTCAGGGCACACCAACCCACATCAAAGGAGCAGAATTCCACCAGACTAGGCACACCCGATCAAGTCTGAAAAGAGGTCACATTTTCCACAATGGCCAGTCAAGTTAGGAAATGGCAGATTCAATTGGAGTGCCCACAGGGAGATCAACAGGCTCACGAGACGCCATTGCAAAAACAATGTGCCTTACACTTGAACGGGCAACCGGGAGGGTAGCTCAAGGGTAGCGTTTTGGTCTTCGAAGCAACACAACAGCAACATGGGTTCTAATCCTCGTCACGCGCCCAGGTACTAGCCAGTTGTAAATGATGGATTAATTACCACTAAAGAGCTGCGCTCTCTTTCCCCCGAACCAATTACATTGATTTCAGGCCCGTTCCCCTGTGGTCGGGGCTTTGGCCACAAGCACCAGTTCACCAGTTCTTGCACTGCACTATAAAAGGCATCCTGACAAAATGGCTCAGTTCTACAGATGCAGAAGGGGAGCCGACCTTGGGAAAGACACTGGGCACGCTGGACAGGGATTGGAGTGACCCAGACAGTGGCTGCCCAGCGCTCATCCAAACTGCTCATCTACCCGCGGCTCTAAATTGAGGACAAACATCCCAAATTGTGAAGAACCAAAGAAAAGCAGCTTTGGTTTAACAATCCAACCAACCTTGTGGATTCACCCTCCCACACAATGGCATATGGACATGTGGGTTTTTACAAGTTTTTTTTTAGTATTTTAGGAGTGTCGTGAACAGCATCAGTCATGGGTTACTATGGAAACACACAACGTGAGGAAACCTGACTTTCTCGCCAAGGATGAGCATTTGCAGTTATGGAGGGGGTTCTAAATATGGGTCTAAAACCGACTTGCTTCATGCGCATGCAAATTCTACAAAAATACACTTTATGTGGTGGGCGTGGCAATAATCTCGCCCTCCACAACACCGCGCCACTGCTCTGAACAAAACCGGCATAAAAGAAGAGGCCAGCAAAACACAAGCTAATGTGTGCACCAGAAATACATCTATAGATATATATATTTTAAGTAAAAACTTTGTTGGTAAAGTGACATGTATGTGCTTTTAGAAAGTTGAGGAGGCACGTTTGAAGCAGGATGACAATCTATAAAACACTTCTATGCACTTCCTACAATCGAGAATTAAGTCACGTTCTTGTTTTAATTCATTAGTGTTCTGACGCTACACGAATACGTCAGAAGGACGAGAAAGAAGGGTGTCGGTGGGGAAGAGGGCTGGCAGAGGGAGACTGTAGATTGTAAAGTGGGTGGGGAAATAATAGTGCAGGCCAAAGACTGAACACATCCGCAGCCTATTCAGATGTAGGAAATAAAGCACATTTGTAAACACTAGAGTGCGTCATCGCCAGGGGCTAGAGGAACTGGAGTCTCTTCGTGGATATCCGACAAGCCTTCTTGGATAGGAGAGTCAGGGACTGCCCTGAAGCCGAGATGCCTGGGCTCAGTCTGAGATCAAGGGGTAGAGCGTTCCCAAAGGCCAGTCCTTCACGGCAAGGCTTCCCTTTCCAAAGCTGACAGTTTTGTAAGAGACTAGGGACAGTAGGTAGATTGGCAGACTTGGACTGCAGGGCTTGGTCTGTCGTTTGGTCACATATTGAAGGCCAAGTTTCCCAGCAGGTTTTCTGGTATTATAAAAACACCCTCAACCCGATTCTGCTGTGACGGTAACCAGTCTACGATGGTCAATGGTGGACATAGAAGGTAAGGTTTCTTGGGGCAAATGGGACTTGCGCAGCCGTGTATTTCTTTAGATCCATCAGCTAAAAGCCGGCCATTTCTTTCTAAGGCAGGTCGGTCCAGCAAGCAGTCATTGCAGTAATAAAATTAAGGTCTGGATCCGTTGGACTTCATTAGTCTTCTCTAGGGGTTCGATAACCTTGCACAGTAGGCTCAAAGTTAAATGAGAGATGGCCTGCGACAGATAAATTGTGGTCAAAGATCACCCCCAAGTTTTTCAACTCTGGCAACCGGATGATGGGCAGGGCTCAGGTCTTCGATGAAAGGTTCTGGAGCACAGAGGCAGAAATAGAACCACAACGTGATTTCAGTTTTCACAGAGAGCAGATATTAGAACGTCCAAGATTGGACCGCGATAGGCATGCAGCACAGTCTGCAGGATCTGGAGAGGTGAGGAGTTGCAGCCTTTGGTCAAGGCTACCTTGAAATGGTCTAGCGTTTCCATCAGAGGGACCACAGCAAACAGTCCCAGGCATAGGGATGATGCATAGGGAGGGTGAAATGCTCCTTGGGAAGGATGCTATACATAGCTACGCTGTGTCCCCCATGACCACATACAAGTCTCAAAAGCAGCATTGTATAGTCAATAAGAGTCAAATGCTGCAGAGGGATTCAAGAGGATTATGGCCATTGGGTAGTTTGCATCCAGGTTCAGAGGCATGTGCTTTCTGGTGTCCGGAGAGGAGTTTAGCTCAGGCTGGGGAGAAGTACTGACTTGAAAGAGTCTAGGCTCCGCTTCTTACGGGTTGATCAATGCTTTCACCACGGGGCCAGGAGGATGCCCGACACTAGTGATAAGTTACAGAATGGATGGATGGGGTCGAGTTTTGATAGCCAGACTTTAAGCAGTGAAAACAAATCAGCCATCTTACCTGTGAGGTCTTGGGTGGGTACCACCAGAGTAGCCGAGTGGAGAGGTTTGATGAGCTCCTTAAAAATCATGAAAAATCTTCATAGCTTTTTTTGGTGCGCAATATGATTGAGTGTAGGTGGCCTTCTTATGAGATCTAGTGAGTCCATAGTTTCTCAACCAGCAGTTCTGTGTCCCCTTTGGGAGATGCACTCCAGTTTGCAACCCCTCCCGCTTCACGAGAGCTAGGTCAAAGTCCTACCACTTGTTAATGGCCATGGCTGGAGTGTTGGGACGCTTGGTCAGTGTGGGTGCACAGTCGTCCAGAGTGTTGATCACTATATACAAGTTAGTGAGGCAGGCTCAGGGGTCTACCACCTGAGCACCTAAAGCATTCAAGGAGAAGAGAATTGCAATGGCTCTTTTTCTTTTGAACTGGTCAGGTCTCATCTCGAGCCCGTGGGGCAGAATAAGAGCACTTAATAGAGCAAGGAGGTATTTGGATGTGGGAATAGGCCTACTAAAAACATAGTGAAGGATTTAGCATAGGGGCAAAGAGAAAAAGAAGAAGTATGATACCAACAGTGTGCACAGGAGAGTGTGCTGGAGCTTAAAGAGAGTTGCTTAAAATCTAAGCCTTCATTGCATTCCAAAGGTCCTGACGTCAGAGGTGTTCAAGAATCCCAGTATCATGAAACTTCTTGCTAAGACAGCCATCACTACCATGAGATCTCACCATTCTGGGAGGTTGGGCATGCCAACCACACAGGGATCCTCAGGCTAGTGAAGCGAGAGGTGGACTAGCCCAAGCAACTACTCTCCCTGGCACGTATAGTGCAGAAGGGCAGGGTGGTATGTGGTTTCTTTATTGTGGGCAGTAGAATGCAAACATGTGGACTGATTGGAGGGGTGATACTAGATGGGAAACTAATCATTAGAATGAGACCTGCCACATGGGTACTTAGCAACTCCTGTTTGAGAGGCGGTTTTAGCCCCCGACTTTGAAACAAAATGGGGGTGGGAGTGATGCAACCAACGAAAATGAGGTAGAAATTCCAGTTTGAGCTACGCACTTCAACCGCTGGAACACAAGGTCACTTTGCTGTTTCCGATGGAGCTTACAAATTCTCCTCTCGTCGCTCCATCATCTAATTTCTGGAACATTGCCAGAGCGACAACGGATGCCCTTTCCACAGGCCTGTGTTTTGGAGTAGGGCACATGTGAAACGGTTGCCGCATTATGCCAGTGTGGCAGGTGGGACTGGCATGTATCCAGACAGTTCTGGAGAGGACTAGGAGAAGCACTGCTGTCTGCCCTAAGCTGGGGTGTAGCATATTCCACTCGTGTAGTCCTTGTCCTACTGCTTCCGGGTACTCTTGGTGGGTATCCACCCAACCCCAAACCCTCCCCCATTTCCCCCACACTATTTCATTGGATTTGGCTGTGGGACATTTCACAGCTTTTTTGTGTGTCATATTTAAGGTGGCGGGAGGGCTATTGCAAATTTAGATAGAGAAGAACAAGTTACTTACCCCTGGTAACATTCTTTCAACGGCTATGATATCTCCTACATCCAGCTTCAGCCGCTTCGTAATCAGCAGAGTGCGCTGGAACGTGCCGCGCCCGTTGACTTCAGTTCTGTTCTTTGCATTTTTTCTTACAGTGGAACTGCCAGCATTAATGTGGGTTACAACATATTAGACTCTACAGGAGCGTAGACATGGAAATTCTACTGCAGGGTAGGCTGGGAGGGGCGATGAGGAATATGTGGAAGGACCATCCAGTCAAAAGAACATTACCAGGGGTAAGTAACTTGTTCTACAAATGCATTGTGTCCTCCCACGTATTCCTCTATGATAGACTCCTAAAGCAGTATTAGTTTTGGAAGAGGGAGAAAGAATTTTGTCATCAAGGGTTGCAATGAACCGAATGAAGGACTGCTTTCCCTAAACTTCCATCCTGACTTAAGGTGGAATCAAAGGAGTAATCATTTGTAAAAGTGTGAATGGTAGACCAAGTGACTGCCTCACAAATATTTTTTATTGGAACCCCTCTTTGCAGAGCAGAAGCAGCAGCCATGCCCCTAGTGGAATGGGCTCTCAAGCCTTTTGGGGGATCTTTCCCGGCCAGTCTATAGCATTCATTAATAGCTAAAATAATCAATCTGGACAAGGTTTGTTTAGTTACAGCGCTTCCCAGTCAAAGACCAGTGTATCAAATAAACAGTTGGTCACCTAGACAAAACTTTGACATCCTTAAAATGTAGAAACTCAGAGCCCTTCTCGGTTAAGTCTGTGTGACCTTTCCTCTTCATTGCCAGGAGGAGAAGGTGATACTAATATTGGATATCATCTTAGGTAGTAGGAATGACGGTTTGACCTGAAGGACGACCTTGTCCTTCTAAAAAGGTGGTTTAGAAGATAGCACCGGCAACTCATCCACCCTACAGTCTGATGTTAATGCTACTAACAAGATGGTTTTGTATGCTAGTAGTCTTAAAAGGACATTGAGTGGTTAAAATGGTGCACACATGAGAAATTTCAATAGAAGATTAAGGTCCCAAACAGGAACCTGAGAAGGAGACTAGGGAATACATTAGTGAGCCTCTTTAGAAAGTGTATCATCAAAAGTATTTTAAAATATGATGTTTCCTCAGACGAGCGCTTGAAGATGGAAAGCGCTGCTAAATAATGGTTCAAACCTGGAGCCACCGATTGGCCAAATGCAGCAGAAAAGAGAAGGTCTCAGCGTTTTGTATAGAAAAGGATCCACACCCTAGTTATTCAGTAAATCAGTTAAAACTCTTGGTGTAATATTGGATTCCGAATTATCCATGAAACACGCCTCAAGTGTGTGCTCATCTTGTGGATATATCATCAAGTTCAAATTAAGCCATACCTTGACATTAAAAAAAAAATAAAAATAGGTCTCTTTTGGCCAATGCCCCAATTAATTTGCGGCTTCATTATTGTAATAGTCTGCTTGTCAACAACTCGCAATCTAATCTCACTCGGCTACAAACTGCACAAAATGGGGCCATCAGGGCAATATACGGGCTAGCCAAGAGTGATTGTGTAGCTACCTACAGAAAAAACTCACACTGGCTTCCAGTCAGACAAAGAATTAGACACAAGTTACTCTCCCTGACCTACAAATGCCAGAATGCCGCCGCTCCTCAATCTGGAAAGAAGAATCTCTTGTGCTCAACCTACCAGAGCCTTGAACTCTCATAATTCTCACTCACTACATCAACATTGCTTTCGCCTAAAAAGGTTCAGAGGCACCTGCTTTGCCGTTTGTGCTACCCATGAATGGAATACTCTTCCTCAAGCTCGTAAATTATCTTCTTCACTTCCGGTCTTTAAAAAGGCCATCAAAACATTGCACTTTAACGTCGATTAGGTCCCTACTTGCTCTTGCTTTGCCCGATTTGTTCCTTCTGATCTACCCGTCCTTTTTTTTGGTTTGCGCTCTGAGGCCAATGGGCGTGTAGCGCGTTGAAGAATCAAAAATAATACCTCACCAAGGAATATGCAAATTAGGACCGATTGGACTTAATTCAAAAATATCCAGCAAGCCAAAAAGTTGCAACCCCCAGATCCAGGAGATGAGCTTCCTAATACAAATGAAGGAGGTTCTTGTTCAATTTATTGAATCTTATACGAGCGTGGACACTAGTTTGATTCATTGTAAAACGCTACTCGCTGTGGACCTCAACTTCTCCAAAGAGGAAACCTCTGCTTTAAGTTAGCAAAATATCCAACTCATTTCCTTCAGTTGGCAGAATGTAATGAAATAATATTGCTTCCTTCATACCTGCTCCTCGCCCCCACACAGTTGTGTGGCGTGGAAGCGAATATGTCTTGCCTAGATGGGCCTTAAAGTACTTTTGCTGTTCTTGATTTCCCAATATTTGGGGTGCCATCAATATGATGTACATGGACGTGTTCACATGTCCCAGAATAAACTAATAGCCAGGCAGCTAATTGCATACTGATCCAAGTGCTGCTAAAGAACGGTGGTGTGATGCACTCCTCTTGAAGCAAGATGACTTCATTTGCATACATTTCAGCACCACAGATTAGACACGTGCAAACACCTACAATATATTGGGATTAAGAGGAAAATGTTGGCGATCAGGGGAGAAGGTGTGAGGCCCCGCGACGCTTTAGAACAAGGGGATGGTAGAAGGAGGCACTGGAAGAAAGCCGAGAGTACGGACAGAGTTGGGGGGCGTGATCACCCATACGAGTTGGATTTTGGTGGAAACGTACTGAATCCTGGTGTTCGTCTCACACATGTCTACGTTCTAGAAGTCTCACTACGCCATCTTGAAATTGAGCCCTAGTGTTAGAACTATGTTGGTATGCTTATTCCGCCCAGAGGGTTAGAAGGTTGTGCGTTTGTTGCTTGCAGCACTGGTAGCTTTGCAGAAGGTTAATTTCTTGAACACACACACACAGTTTATTATGTCTTATCAGTAGTGCATGCAAGCCAGAAGCAATGTGCCCTGCAAGGCCAAAAGAGGGCCAGAATGGGTCTTTGAAGAAGTTATTCCATGAGAAGGGCGGTGGGAGCGGTGAACATCGTCCAGATCTTTGAGTTATAGCGATCCGAGTCCCAACTCCTGGACACAAACACCCGAGTACACTGACCAGCCCAAGACCCATGGCCATAAAACTGTAAAATGACCAATCATTCAGTAAGATCAGAGAGCAGGGGCTGCCTGCCCCCCCCCCCCCCCCATACGTGTTGTGCTGCGAGGTGCCAGGAGAGAAGGTAACAAATGTATGCCACAGGTGGGAAAGTTGTGGAGGCTCCAGCGTTTCTGGGATTGGAGCAGGGGTTCACGTAATTCTAAGAAGTTATCACAACCTCGAAAGTATCCGCCTCACTCATGTCCTTGGTACCAGGTGCACTGTAGCAGCTATGAAAATGAATTGTGTAACTGCATTGCCAATTAGGACCCTTGTACTAGATCACAGAAGACGATCCCCACTTGGAAGAAGGGGGCCAGAAGATGCTGGGCCCAATCTCCTGGCATCCCGTATGAAACAGGCTATATGTGTATATGGTCACACCAACCAGCTACCTGGATTTGTTACCTATGCGAGTTACTTCACTTGTGACACTGTGTACCTTTATAACCCATTGCTTGTGCTGTTTTTGTCAGAGCACTTCGTGGCAGCAGAGTTCTTTGCTGCTAGGCAGTCATATCTTTATGAGAATAAACAGTTCTCCTTGCAAGAGGTGTGCTGGGCCTTTTCCCCTTAGTGGGTTGTATTTTTTCTGGTGTGAGCGTAAAGGGATTTACTCTACAAAACCAAGAAACACGCAACAGGTGAGTGTATCTATGCCTACAGTATTCGACTTTCTATTATGTGCAAGGCATTAAGTGCACAAGTTAAATCTAAACATCCAAGTAGAGGCTTAGCAAAGAATGAAACACCAAAGCAACTACTCAACACACAAGTGACAACTGTAATCCACAACAGGCAGCTGCTTTCAAGTTCCTCGACAGAAAGAAGTGCTCCACAAAGAACTAATGCACAGCAAGCCACACATCCGTCTGCCAAATGACATGCAAACCATAATGGTGCCAAGTACCTATGAGCCATCATGCTTTATGGTTCATCAAGGTTTAATAATGCATCTTTTATACAAATATTCAGACACAGAAAGTGTGGTTCCAGATGAGTTGGGGAGACAAAAGCAGCTGCCGACAGTGAAACAGGTTTTTTGCTAGGCTTTTTCTAGCTGGCCAGCCCTGCTGCAGTCTCTACCTCTCCTGTCACCTCCCAGAACCTTGCCTTTCACTGCATCTCCAAAACCCAGGACATCCTGTCCACCCGCTTGTACCCCCCCCCTCCTCTCCCTCCTTCTGTGAACTCTAGCCTTCCTGCAGCTGCTCCCTCACCCTCCTTCTCTTCCTTTCTTCTTTGCTCCCCCGACAAGGTTTCCAGACAAATCTGATCTATGAAAGTCTTGTCAAAACAGGTTCTTCCCTGTTCCTCCAAAACCATCAAGGACCATATTGACACCCTTGCTCCTGCCCGGACCGATTTCTGACAACTCTCCTTTGCCTCAAGAGTCTTCCCCTCCCCCCTCAAACATTCTCTTGTGCACCCTCTTCTCAAGAAACCCACAGTGGACCCTTCTTGCCAGGCAAACTATCACGCGATCTCCATCACACCTTTTCTGGGCAAACTCTTGGAAAAGCTAGCCATCTCGCAGCTTAACCTCCACTCCAATTCTGTTGGTTGTCTCCATGACCATCAATCTGGCTTAAGAGCTGCCAGAAGCACAGAAATTGCTCTCCTGAAAATCTGCAAAGACCTACACTCCAACCTCGACTAACATCCCTTTGGTCCTCATCCTACACAATCTCTCTTCGGCCTTTGACACGGTCAACCATATCATCCAGCTCAACCATCTCTATCACAACCTGGGTATCTCTATCCTGCCAAGTACAACTTGGGTCCTTCCTTTCTTCGATCTCCCTCTCTACATGCATTGTTCCCCAGGAGTCTAACCGCTCTCCCCGGCCCTTCAACAAATACCTGGCAACTCTCACCCATCTCATTGCCGCCGTCTGATTCAATTTTCAGTGCTATGCGGATGACACTCAACTCATCTTCAGGCTTCCCTGGGCCACCTCTTCTTCCCTCATGTCTGACTGCCGGTCTGCTATTCAGGAGTGGTGTGCCGCCAGCGATATCTGCTTTAATGCCAGTAAGACGGAGATCATCCTCATTGGCACACCCTCACCCCCCTTTCCTGTTACTCTCTGGCCGGCCTCCCTTGGCTCTCCTACTGCCACCTGTGAGGCTAGGAATCTCAGGGCCAACTTCGACTCCACACTTTTCTTTTCTGCCCTTGACGTAAAAAAAAACAAAAAAAAGACTTCCAGCTGCACCTCCTCAGAGGTATTCTGCCTTTCCTCTCCTTCCCCCAGAAGCTCACTGTATCTCGAGCCCTGGTTCTCTAGGCTGGACTACTTCAATAGCCTCTTTCTAAATCTACCTTCTTCTACTCTGCGCCCTTTGCAACTCATCCAGAGCAAGACTGAGACTTTTCCTGGGCCTCAAGCCCTGGGATCGTATCTCACCAGCTCTGAAATCTCTTCATTGGCTGCAAGGATTAAATTCAACATTCTTTGCATTGTCCATAAGGCTTTCTGGGACCTGGGTCCAAGATACCTTCAACTCTCCCTCCACAAACCCTTTATCTTCGCTCCTCCAACTCCCTCCAGGTCATTCTTTTTTCAAAGAAACGTGCTGGGGTAGATCTCGGTCTTCGGCTGGGGCCTCCCTCTGTAACAGCCTCCCTGCCACTCTGAAACTTAAGGAGAACCATCTCCGGAAGCCCCTCAAGACCTTCCTCTTTGCTTCTGCGTTCTATCCTCCTCTCCCCTGTTGATCTCTTCTGTTTTGGCTTTGTGCACCTGGCTACCCTCCGATTTCGGGCCCAGGTACTTGCCCACCCTGCCACACACTCGCACTGCCTCCTGGCAGCGCTTGCACTTTGGGTCTGTATCTGTAACCCTACAGTCCCTCCCTTTCCCTGCACTTATCAGACAGCGCCTGTCTGTAACTTAACCTAGCACTTGCCACTTGCTGGCTGCACTTCCATTTGTTGTTTCTCATTCCTATGCTCAGCACTTTCCACTTCACCGTCCCCCCTGCCTTTTCTCCCCTTCCCTGCACATTCTCAATGTCACTGGGCCTAGTAAGACCGTTGTTTTGTTGTCCCTTGTTCCCCTCCCTTGCCTCGTCTTGCTCTGAAACATGTGTATGAGGGCAATACAATTAAATCAATATATCCAAGGGCCAAAGAGACCCCAGCAATTCTGAACCCTGCTTTATATTGTGTATTATAATAAAGGACTGTACTACTAGTCTGTTGGGTGATTTAACATAGAAAGGCTTATAGGGACCAAGCATTCACCATGAATCGAGAATTCAAATCTTCTCCAGCAAGGAAGATCTACAGGAGCACAGGAGGGCATTAAGCACAAATGCACTCCCATAAAGGTCTGTGGGGATCCTACATCACTACAAGCAATTTAAGACCTTTGTCATTGCAACCAGAAGAATCCATTGCTGCAAAAGCGCTCAGCTTTGAAGAAGGCAAGAAGAAGTCGATCACACAGACTGATTGTGTCATTATAGATTGCATGCAGGCAACAGGTGCAGTTAAAATGTGTACTAGTCCTATTCCTCCGTCGAGAGAGGAGGAACCATGCAGCAGACAAAGAAAATAGAAGGCTTTTTCACCACGCGGCTGATGCAGGAAACCTAGGAGCATCCCAAGAAACCTGAAGATTGCATTTTAGCTACAGAGATGGAAATTAAAAAAAAAAAAAACAAGATCTTAGCAAAAGTCATGCGGAAAGAAAATGATATCACTTCGCACACTTCTAGACTGCCAACCAAATAAGCGACATACCGGCCAATTCTATTCCTTCAAAGTAGGCAAAGACACCAAAAAAAAAACAATTGAAAAAAATGTTTAAAAAGGGGGAGGGGGGGGGAGTAAAGTAAGCATGTGCCTGCTTCTTGTTGTAGCCTGAACCATGGCTTTGATGTGCTCATATAAGAGAAATCAGAGGAGCGCCAGTATGGCATTCTTTAATCTAATCTGAAGGAGGATGAACATTTTTCCCCCAAGCATACAAAACGCAAACAAGTGGAAGGTATACTTTTCCCCACTGGAAAAAGAGGATTGGATTAGCCAAATTCCCTTTGTTGCCCTATGAAGAGATGCTCCAAAGGACTTCTACCTAAGCTCAAAAAGAACAATTCCTTCAGGCGCAGCCTTTCCATAAGGAACAACAAGGATTGCTTTTTCGCCAGGATAAACTCTGGGTTCCATGAGAGAAATCCAAGCTACGATCCTTAAATGGTGTCACGCCATACCCAGTGGTTAGGTACAATTTCACTTACTGCTATTTTTACCTTTACATTTGTGGACCCCCTTCCCCCCCCCCCCCCCCAACATTTTGCTTTTCTTTCAGCCTCCCGTCCAGACATTCTTCCAGCTCATCATTATGGGGAAACTGGGAGTCAGTACTGAGAAACTTAGTCTTATGACTTGTTGCCACTTTTGCCAACTGTATTACAGTGTGCAAATAAAATTCCTGCTCACTGGGGGTCCTTGTGTTTTTGGGCCCTAGACATCCCTCAAGGATGTTTTGGTAGCTGAACAAGGTGCCCAGTAGTAGACTGGTGGCAGCAGAAGCTTTTTCATGTATTTTTACCGAGCCATATCACGCTTTTCGCGTTTGGCTCATGACTATGGCAAGTGTCTGTCATGGCTGTGCCATGAGGTCTTTTGTCTTCTCCTTTGGCCATTTTGTCTGTTGGCCTTCCTCCTGGTCTTTGTGACCCAGAGAATCCTTATTCGGGCATGCATTCACCCGCTAAAAACAGCACTTTACACAGGCATGTCACGTGTATTGTAGTTACCCAGGAAGTGGGCTGGGACTGTTGGGTCCCAATCCAAACTACTGGTGCCAGGATGTCTGGCATGCATGAGAACATGAGTGCCACAGTGGTCCCCGATTTGCCAACTGCTAGCATGCATGAGTGGGACAGATCTCACTGCCCAGCTGGGTTTGTGCGCTCAATGGACTTGGATAGGAGGAGGGTGCAGACCCACAGATCACCCATAGGTCCGGATCGACCTATACACGGAGTCGAGTAGCCAGACAAGCGAAGCATGACACAAGGACTATCTCGAACCACGCAGAGGAGGTTTGGCCCGCTGAGGCCGCAGCTGTCCCGGTAGAGCCCTGCTTTGAGTTTCTCCAAAGACCGGCAAAGGTGCTTCATCCCCTTGGACTGGTGGGACCAATCACTCTCGATGCCTCCTTGGTGCCCTGCAAACGAGCCTTCTTGGAAATGTCCCTGGGCCCCCCAGTGGACCAGCCAGCATGTACCTTGGCACCCATGCTGGAGCGTTGTCTTATCGATTTTCGGCTTGTGCTTTGGGGGAACCCTAGTTTGAACTGCAAAGCATCTCCTTGCCAAATCTCGTCGTCCCTACTGCTTTGGCCCGCGAGAGACAAGCGTGCATCAGTCCGCCAGACTTGGGTGCCCCTGCGTCACTGTGCGACAGTCACCGATGGCGACTTTCTCGTCTTGTCCTGAGATCAGCTGCATCAGGCATTTTCGTCATGCATTTGTGGCGAGAGATACAGATCCAGTTGTAAACCGGTCCTGCATCCACACTTGAAGCACCTGTGCATGTTGTAGCGTAACCAAGGAGGGGATTTTCGTAGTTCAGGTGACCTTCAAACCCGTCTGGAGTGAGCGAAGGGCAGGTGGCCCCTAGCTCATCCAAACCCTTTTTTATAAACAAGGATCCCTAGTGGTCCTTGCTTTGGCGGCATCCACTTCCGATAGCCGTCCGAAAGATGGGGATAGCTTTGTACTCCACAGCAGTTCCTCCTCTGACTCTTGCATCTGAATTCTCCACCCTCCAGTGTCCTCTTCTAACTTTTCCTCCCCCTTGAAGTTTGTACTTTGTCACTTTACGCATCGCCAAGCGCTTTACGCACAAATAGAACATTGAGCACAAGTCTCCAATCTTCGTAGGGCTGAACTTAAGAATAACCGTTTCTGGAGCTGGCCATTGTGAAAGTTTGTTTGCTTTCCCTCCTCACAGGTTTTGGTGGGAATACGCACTTTATCGCATTGACCGAAAAGGGACTATATATTTTATATAGTGTGTACTTCAGAAGTATTTTCATTTGTTTTCTATTATTCACTTTTGCTATGGAGGGGCCTAATAAATTGTATATTTTTGATATACTACTGTCTAAGGGTAACTACTGTCTAAGGGTAATTCTTGTCATCCTACGGTGTGTGCTCATCCAAGAACTCCGATTACTCCCGAGACTTAGTCTTGGCTGCTCTCCTAGCTACCTTGAATTGTCCTGGATAACATCACACAAGTGTTCCCTTTTTCACCAACAGGAGTAGCCTCCTGAACATCTTTTCACCAGAGCAGAGTTCAGAAATCCATTCTAACACCAGTGCAGGAAATTTTAGTATCCATAAAACCCTCTAGCACTATGGAGAAAGACATTGTGGATTATGTCCAAGGCTGTAATGTCTGTACTAGGACCAAGACATTGAGAAGGAGACCCTTGGTGTTAATTCAACCTCTTCCAAAAACCAACACCCATAGTTTAGTTTAGTTAGTTTATTTATATATATAGCGCGTCTGAACCCTCAGGTAGCTGGGCGCATAATCATGTGGACAACATTGTTACATATCGTTACGCGCAGCAAAAGAAAGTACATTGTATTGTATATTTATTTAGAATATATACGTACATACAATGGTACAAAAAGAGGGGTACAGAATGTGGCATGAGATAAATACAATAGATAATAGAGGACCTGGTTACATGGTGGTCCGTTTCAAGGTAAAGTTAAGACATACGGTAGTAATTGGTAGAGTGAAGCGACCTGGAGGTGAGTAAGTAGCAGAGTGTTAGGCAGAGAGCCAGGATTTCACCATGGCTCTGAATGGCCAGAAGGAAGCTTCCGATCTGATTGTAAGAGGGAGTGCGTTCCAGCATTGAGCTGCAAGAACTGCGAAGCTGAAACCTCCTGCCGTTTTTAGATTGAAGTTGGGGACCTTGAGTTGGTGCAAGTAGGGGGTTCTGGTGGGTCTGGTAGTGCTGTGTCTAGAGAATCTGTCAGATAGGTAGCGCAGGGCAGTCAGTGACAGGCACTTGTGTGTAATGAAAAGAGTTCTTAGCTTGATTCTATCTCGGATTGGGAGCCAGTGGACGTCTTTGCCGGCTGTGGAGATGCGAGCCTTGCGCGGGAGGTTAAGAGCGCATCTTAAGGCATTATTTTCAAGAATCTGGAGTCTGTTCAGATTTTTTGTGGTGGTGCCTAAGAAATGTGTGTTACAATAGTCTAATTTAGACAATATCAGCACTCTGGATAAGGTGAAGCAGCTGGAGGACGATAGAAAAGGTCTACAGGCATTGATAAGTTTGTTGGTGTAGGTGGTGTGTTGGGTGTCTTGACCCACATTCAAGTTATTATGCTGTAACATTTGGTGCTGTGGGCTTAGGAAATCCAAGATGGAGGAAAAGCCCACATTTGCGCCAGAATCCAGGAGAACCGCGCAGTTTTACGCACACCAAAATGGTCCCCTGACCTGCCACCCACCAGTGCAAAGAAAGATGGTTCTGTTCAAAATCTGTTTTTATTAATGTCAAAAATTGCTAAGATCATGGGCCCGAAACCACCAAACAAAAATCCAACTATGGTTGAGTGTTTTACTTTACTCTACTGCAGATCCACATCAATGCCATGTCAAGCAAGGATCATATACTATCAAGTAAAATCCTTTCTTTTTGAAATGTATTAATTCAAGACAGCTGTCAAAAATAGGTGCAGTACCGGCATTGGACAGACCGGCGCTGGCGCTCTATAAATCCTGAAAGGAGAGCTGTCTTGCAGAACTGTGCAGTGAACAGAAGGGGGTCTTATGCAATTAAAAGTTCAAAAGACTTGCTTTTCCTGAGAACCATTAACACCTCAGAGACACACACACACACACACACACACACACAAGCCCAGGATATCACATGGTCCTGTTGATTGAGAGGGAGGAGTTTCTCCTGCAGCCTGCAGGACACAACACAATAGACCCTTTCAATTGAATAGAAATGCAGATTAGGTTGTAGCTGGCAACAGCTGCCCTGCCAAGGAGGAGAGTCCTGTGATCTCTGACTCACCAAGCTTCTGGGGGCGGGCCAGACTGGATTGTGGATTCATATTGCAGCAAATATATGTTTAAGTTAAATTGCTTACAGAATCTTGTATTAAGCTCACAGAAATGTACAATTTGGGGGTCCTTAATATGGAAAATGCCCTCACGATCTGAGACCAAACTCCACTTTGTGCGGTGTTCTGGGACCGAACCCCGCTATTTATTAATATTGCAGGCACTGTGTTTAGGATAGAGACATAGTAATTTCCAGTAATATGCTCAGGAAAGGGGTGCGGGTCTGTGTACATTTTGAGGAAAAACCAATATGGCAAAGTCACTAAAAAGCACAATATGTTGCCATTTTTGAACCCAAGCTCTGAGGGGGATCAGAGTTGGGCAAGAATGTACCTTAATTCATCTGCAATGTGTACATGTAATTTCAACAAACTGCATCTGGGAAATATGTGTTTTGGGTAAAATTGATTTTTCGAAGTAAATGCAAAGGGGAGTGTTCTTTCTGTATGCCATAAAATTAATGCCTGATGACACTCCATTCCTTCCCCCAATCAAGGGAGAGAGGAGGACTTGGCCAATGATAAGTTTTGAGGGGCAGGCTTAGTTATGCCCACACACACACCCACACCCACTTGCAGAACACATAAAAAGAGACTGCTTGGACAGGCAAGGGATTCATTTTCCATTTTCTTGCGGAGCCTTTTGCTGGACCACACAACATCTAGAAGGAACATCCAGAACTTAGATTCCAGATAGACTACAGAACTTAAAGCAAAGGCCTAACCCACAAGCTGAGAACTCTTCTCAGCAGGCCTTCAGAATCCAGCAATCCAACCAAACTATTCTACAGCCGGGCGAGCTGTTGGATTCTTTGCCAAGAAATTTTGCCAGAACCAGTAGCAGACCCAGAAAGCAGTGCTGTATCCAGACCAGCAGAACCACAGACCAGATCGCTGTGAAGTGCCGACAGCAGAACCACAGACCAGGCCAGAACCAGAGATCCAGAACCAGTACCAGAAACCACCCGGAGTCCAGTCCAAACCTGCTGACCAGACTCTGACGGCCTATTTCAAATTCATAGTGCGAGTACTCAGCCAGAACTGTGCAAAACCGATCTCTTAGTTTAAAAGAATCTAATTCAAACTATTTTAACCTATTTAGAACTGCATCATAAGAAATCGTGTGTCCATTCTGCAAAACTGTCATCTGTCATTCTGAGCTTTACTTTTATTTTGAGAATCTACCTCCATTAAATCGTCCGTATCTTTTGAACCGCGTGTGCTAGGAACGTGGTTTAACTTTCATCTTAAAGCTAAGATTCTAAGCTTACCAACAAGCCTAAAACTAATCGCGATCGACGCACTCGGAAAAAAGTGCCGCGAATTGACAGTTTGCTTCATTTCAACCACGTGTAAAAATATCTGTCTTTTGCTTCCATTACTGAATCCCGTTTTCAACCTGATAACCATCCCTGAATCATTGGTAGGGCTGACCTGAACTGATTTAAAGTATCTCTCACTCACCCTGAACCTCTAGAGGTAATTAAAAGCATTTTCAGCATATTTTTCACTTCATTGCCACCACATTTAAAAGGATCTTGCCTGCTTTAAAATCATACCCGTTTTCCTCTAAGCTTGCTGGGGGGGGGTAGAGGGGTGGAAATGGAAATTCGTATTGCATTTTGTATTCCTGAGAATTGTGTGCTCTCCTTCCATCTCCTTATCTTGCATGGGGGAAAAGGGGGGGGGGGGAAATTGTCAAAGAAAAAGTGATCATATTATCCTTTGTTGAAATCATATCAAGTTTATTTCTCTGCTGCATTTTTCCCTCATTGCTTTTACTTCATAAAAGTATTTTCTGCTACCTTATCCTTCCTATACTAACTCCTCATTGATTGTAAAGAAGTGTGCTAGTGTCAGATTATCTATTGTTGATCAACATATTCATAATGGTGATATCAAATATTATAAAAGTGATATATATAGTTTAATTTTTCCAATAAGTCTTTTAAATTGCAAAACAAACCTACTTCTTGGCTCAGTGAGGTCAGGGGGATTCAAAGAGAGTGGCGTTATATAAGGGTTTTATCATCCAGAGTATAACTTGTCATAAAAATATATAAATAAGGGCTTCCCTTGAACAATCCCAGACAAGGCACTGACTTAGTGGGAGTGCTTGATTGGAGTCACTTAACAGGTTGATGAGATGGTAGCATTTATTTGTTTTAATAGGGTGGAGTCGAAGTACACACCTAAAGTTTTGACCTCATTGGAGACTTTCATGATGTTGCCATCAATGGTGAAAGATTGGTACCTAGAGTCCAATTTATTGAGGCGAGCCTGGGAGCCTACGATAAGCAGTTCTGTCTTATCGTCATTGAAGCAGAGACTGTGTGTAGCCATCCAGGTTTGGATTTCTAGGTAGATTTCGTTAGGCTTTGCAACATCATCTTCATAGCAACCCGTGAGTGTGATGAGGACCTGGGTGTCGTCTGCGTAATTAGTGTAGCTGACACGCAGATCGTCAAGACGGTCGAAGAGAAGCTTAGTGAAGATGTTGTAAAGTGTGGGAGATGCAGGAACCTTGGGGGACTCCACATTGGATTGGGATAGGGTCAGCAGCCGCTGAGGGGGCGAAGACCCTAGTCGGCCTGTCAGACAAAAATGACTGAATCCAATTGGTGGCATTCTGTGAGAATGTGGCAGCCGATGAGGTGTGTGAGGATCTGGTGGTCAACCAGGTCGAAGGCTGCAGAGAGATCCAATAGGAGCAAGATGGCCAAATTGCCCTCGTCTTTGGCTTCATCCATTTGGATTTTTAGATCCAGGAGGGTGGTTTCGGTCCCATGTCTGGGTCTAAAGCCAGGTTGTTGCAGGAATAAGAGGTTATTGTCTTCCAAATGTTGTTGTATTTGGAGGTAGGCTACTCTGTCTAATATTTTGAGGAGGAAAGGGACTGTGGTTATGGGTCTATAATTCGTGGGGATGTTAGGGTCTCAGTTGGGTTTTTTGAGAAGGGGGAGGACCCACGCTTCTTTGAGGTTGTTAGGGACTACTGAATTCTTGAAAGAAGAATTGATCAGTGAGGTGATGAGGAGCTAGATCTTTGGCTCCATCTTTGATGACGGAGGGGGGGCATGGGTCACCTTTACAGTTGGGATGGTTTAAGACTAGCGATTATCTTAACTACTTCCTCTTCAGTGACTGGGGAAAAGTGGAAAGGTGGGCAGTTGGGAATGGTGGTGACTTTTTTGCTGTTGAGAATATCTTTGGCGGCAAGGTTGGCTTTTTTGGCTTCTATCTTCGCTTTTAGAAGGGCAGTTTTGTTGGAGAGGTATAGTTGGATATTATTGCACCATGCCTTATCCTTTATGCAGTCCTCTGTGGGTGGCAGCAGAGATTCAAGTTCTCTTAGTATAGAGAATAATTCTTTCGTACCAGATTTGGCTTTGTGTATTCTTGTGTTATAAATCTCTTTTTTGGCGTTTAAGATAGCGGATTTGTAGGTGGAGGCAGCTGTATCGAATTTGTCTTTAGTGGAGAGAAATGGGGCTTTTCTCCAGCTAGTTTCCGCAGCTCTTTTGATGTTGCGGAGAGCCTTTAGTTCTGCTGAGAGCCATTTGTTGGTATGGGCAATGGGTTTGGCTTTACATTGTTTGAGTGGAGCTATCTGGTTGAGGGCTAGTTCCAACGTGGTGTTGTAGAGATCTACCAGGGTGGACAGGTTGTCATTCTGCGCGGGAAGGTTGGCTTTAGTAATGGGCATGAGAAGTGGTCTAAGGTTTTCCATGGTGATGTTGCGATTGTTTCTAGAGATTTGTGGTGTCCTGGGAGGCGGTGTCGTTTTGGGTGCAGTTCTGGGTAGAGAGAAGGTGATAAGGTGATGATCGGTCCAAGCACAAGGTGCGATGTCCATCAGTGAGAGGTTGCAGTTGGCATCTGCCAGCCAGTCTAAGGATCTACCTTTTATATGTGTAGGTTTATTAATGTGTTGAGTGAGGCCTAAGTGAATAATGGTGTCATTGAGAGAAGTGGCGTGATTGTCGTTAGGGTCATTGAGTCCTAGGTTAAAGTCACCCATGATGATGATGTTTGGGTTTAGTGTTCGTGGTGAGTAGGAGAGAGATATCCTCTTCAAAAGGTGGATAGGGCGCCTGGGGGGTCTATATAAAATGTGTAGGAGGATGGTTTGGGTGTCCGATAATGGAAGTTTGATGGAAAGGAGTTTGGCTGAAGGTAAGGTTGTGTTAGTTGCTTCTCTGATGTTTAGGTTAGTTTTAGCAATAATAGCCACACCTCCTCCTATTCCGTTTTTTCTGTCAGCATGGAAGATGTTGCAGTTATCAGGGATGGCTTAAGCTAAAGTAGGACCAGCTGCTAAGTGGAGCCACGTCTCAGTGATAGCAATGAACTCGAGGTGGTTAGCAGAGATAATGTCTGTACATCAGTGGCGAGGGCTACCAAGGAGCGGGCATTGGAGAGAACCCTTAATGGGAATGCAAGTAGGGTTGACTTTCGAGGGTAGTGGATCATGGGGTGTTGTGATGTTTTGGCTCGCTGTGGAGACGATATGCAGAGTCTGCTGCGTATGGTTCTTAGTCAGGTTGGTCATCGTTGTAATGGATTTGTGGCTAAAGCTAGTGCGGAGGCCAAGTCTAGCGTTTCTATACGTGATGGATGGAACTGCATTCAGGATGGTGGTAGTGGGTAGGGAGAGGCGAGAGCCTAGTTGTGTGTTTCTAAGAAGTGTAGTGAATGGTGTGAAGGGTGAGGGTGGGCGAGCCAATCTGTTTATCCATTCCATAGGGGATAGTGGTTCTGGGTAAAGTGGAGTGGTCGTGCTGGTACAGTTCTGAGGTGCAATATTGTGGAGTAAGGGGAGGAGCATTGCCTTGGTCAAGGTGGCACCTCTTAGGGTGGCCATCATGGGAGGTTAGGCTCCCGGTAGAAGTGGCAGAGGATGGAGTCAGCGGTTTTGCGGGTTGGTAGTTTGCAGGGTGGCAAGTGAATTTGGGCGATAATACATGCAGTAGAGAGTGTCTACATTGGAGCAGCATTAGTCAATGGGTAGTATGTGCAATCATAAGGTCAGCACTGGAGAGCGTTAGATAAGGCAGGGCAGTCTCAGCAGAGCAAGGTAGGCAGTTTAAGCAGTCAATATATGCACACAAAGTATATTATTATAGGCAACACTGGGGCCACAATGGGCAGAGACACGAAGCAGTTTGCGCATTCAATATATATTAGCACAGGAAACACTGGGGCCGCTATGGGCAGAGGCAACCCCAGAGTGGCATGTCAGTAGATGGGCACAGCACAGTGTAAGAACGTGGGCACTGAATGGCTAGTGGTACGCAGTCAACACATCACAGCACAAGTCACAGGTAAAAGTATAACATGCAGATAGCAAGTGAAAACCTAGAAGTATTGCAGTGCAATATAGGCAGCGCGCAATCATGCAAAGGGTCAGAGTGTACATCAACTTAGCACAATCAGGCAGAGTGGGGATGTGGACCAGCGAGCAGCACGCAATCTGGGGGAGTAACAGGGGACACAGCGAGTTGAACACAGTCAGGCAGACATAAGTATAAATGCAGCGTGCTGATTGCAGGCATTACCATAAGAGTGCAAGAGGCGGTACGTATTGCAGTGGGGTAAAGACAACACGCAGTCAGGCCAGATATCCAGGTACACAACAACTGTGACACAGTCAGGCAGAGGGGATGTTGCGTAGTTCAGCGTAGTGCAAGATGGTAGCAAAATAAAAACAAAGGTGCCTCAAATGTAACGGGTTAGAACCGCCTGAAAGTGAGAGGCCGGCTGTGAGGAGAGGGCAAGGCCTCGAGTGGAATAGAGGGTACATGTAAATGTACCGTACAAGCGGTCGCCAAGTGGTACAGCTGCACGTATAATGCAGGCACTTATGAGGGGACAGGTGCGGCAGTATATGCTTTTGGGGATACAATGAATAGAAAGGTCTTACACAGTGAACAACTGGGCATCAGGTCCGAGGAGCCGCATGTGGAGCTGCTAATTTGCAATGTGTACGAAGCGTCTGGCTGAGCAGGGAATCCAGGCAAAGGGCAGCGGAGGCTGCGGACATGCTGAAGACAGGAGTCAGCCTTCGTGTTCTGGCCTTGGTGCTTCTGGGCAGGCTCATTGCCTACCGGCTGTGGATTGGCCCACAAGAGGAGGGCAGCAGCCAATTGTGGAGGTGGAATGGTGATGTTCAGGCAAGCCCAAACACAACGGAGATTAAGTCGGCCATTTTGGGGTGTGCAATATGCCTCCTGGCAGGCAATGGAGTAGGTACAGGCTGAGGTTTGCATCCAGCCAAACGAATAGTATATGGACCTCAATACTGATTCTCAGAGGCATCAATAGGTATGCCAGCAATAATAGGGCATTAAGTCGCAATGCCGTCGTCGAGTAGATAAAAGCGGCCGACTTTCACCAGCAGTATGAAATAAGCCAGCATGCTTACCTCTTAGGCAACGAACGCTCCAGATGAGCAGATTAGATGGGGCACTGCTCCTGCAGTGCTAAGGGGAGCTCCCTTAGCGCTGCACTGCAGGAGCTCCCTTAGCAAATCTGCTTTACGGATTGGATCACAGACCTTCCCAAGGAATAAAGCAACAGTGATACGGAATAAGACCATTTTATGCTATTTAAAAAATAAAAAAAATAAAACAATAAAAAAAACACACAGTACCTTCAGCCTCCACACGGACCTGTTTTTTTCAACATGTGTTCCAACTGCACGGTCTTCCCGACACCATAGTGATGGATAACAGACTACAATTCATCTCATATTTTTGGATGGAGGTCATCAGCAGACACTTAGGGATCTGCCTGAACCATTCTTCTGCTCAACATCCCCAAAGCGAGAGTGCAAACCAAACAATAGGTCAATACCTCCATTACTACGAGACTGTACAAGAACATGATTGGGTAACCCAACTACCTCTCGCAGAATTTTCGTACAAGTATTCCGTTTATGCTGAGCTCAAAGATAACCCCTTTCGTAAAACATCCCACTTCTATTCCAGTCATCAGAAGGTTCACCGAAGTCCCAGCTGCGTCTGATCTTATCAACAGTATCCAAAAGATTTTGTATCATCCAAAGAAAAAAATACATTAAGCCAAAAAGAAGATGCTTCATGCCCCCTAGTATCAACCCAACAATATGGTATGGTTGGCCATGGCTCATATACACATGCCAATGTAAATCTAAGCACAAATATATTGGGCCCCTTCGTATTTCCTGGGTAATCATTCCCGCTGCCATGGAACTGCACCCTCCCTTCACAGTATAAGATCCATCCTGTTTTTCACATGTCCCCCTCAAACCTACCCAAACCTCATCTGTATATCCTTCTCAATTTACCAAGCCACCCACCCCCCCCCACCCTCGTGATTGTCCCTGAGCAGGAGTACGATATACAAATGATCATGGACCCTCGTATATGATGGGGGACCTTAAAATATCTGGTTCACTGGAAGGAGTACGGACCAGAGGAGAAATCAGGTTCTCTGAGGTTTTTCGACCCTCGCCTCGTTAATTAATTCCATTCCAATTACCCAGATAGCCCAAGTCCTATAGGTCCTCTTTTTCGGAGTGGGCATGCTGTTAGGACCCCACCATTGTCCTTCCCGCCTCAACCTTTTGGCATATTACGCCCAGGCCCGTCGCCTATAGTGGAGGCTGGGACGTGCAGTGACAAGAGTGCTTTCCTTGCAGCAATGCGGGTGGTCCGATGAGCGGGTGGGTCCTTTCCGCTAACCGTGACGCAAGCATGCTCCGGCACAGAAGCAAGGAAAGGCATAAAGGCCAACAGAACGCAGAGAATGGTGTTCTCACAATGGTCTTGCACCCGGAGAGCTGCATTCAGATTCAGAACCATTACCATTTTGCCAAGCCTTTTTGTAGGTAATTTTTTTTTTTGGTTTCTTGTGGTAGAGCCCTGTGCCTTGCGTTTTTATCTTTTAAAAAGGCAATTAATTATGTTCTAGTGAGAATTTCACGACCTCCATAGAAGATCCTTGTGTTAACCACTATCCTCTCTATCCCTTCCAGATTGGAGGACTCTCGACGATTGCCATTCCGGAAGCGTGTCCAGTAGCGCTCATGCCTTTTGGGTACTCTCACCCAAAGTGTTCCATCCCTCGGGGAGTGGGCTTCTTCAAGGAAAAAGAGTGTACCCCAGCCTGGATCCTGAGAGCTTTGCATTGTCACGGTCCAAGTGTGACAATGGGTACGTGTTGGAAGTCAAGAACCAAGCTTGGCCGTATATCCCTGAGAGACTTTGCTTGCAAAAGCTTGAAATGTACAGTGGTTCGTTAGATAGGCTTTGGACCTTGTGACTAAAACCCATCCTGAAAGTTATTTTACGTGCATTTTAGCTGGAATCCAGGTCCTGCAGGCATTCACCACACACACACACACACCTATAACTTGCTATGGCCACCTTAAAAGCCAAGTTAATAATTTACACAGCTGGTGCAACAGTGAGTCAATTTACAATTCATCCAATGGGCACATTTCAGGAAAATCAAATGGTGTTTAAGAAGGAGAAAATCTAGTCCTGCAACCTCAGCCAAGCTGGTTTCAATTAAAGAAGACAACAGCACGTCCCTGTGCGCAGCACCGCCAACTGGGTCGACTCTTGGGAACATATCCAACACACGGATTACGACCAATACCATTTTTTTTAGAACTCATAATATCAGAATATATATTTTACAAATACAGGGAGGCTGAGATGGTGGCATCTATACATAGCTTTACATTGTATAGGGCAGCTTCCCACGCCATAAGAATCGGTCTTGGGTTGAAGAAGTCGTGTATAGAAGAGCACAGCCCTGCAAGACAGATTTTCGGGAGTTCAATAAAGGCTTGCATTTGGGCTCACTGCATGCCCAGAAGGATTTGAAATGAAGGTTAACGCCCAGTGATGGCTACTGGGTGCCAGAGGCTCGAATGCTTCACTCTAGTAATCCTGTCATGGAAGAGTAGGTGACGCGCCTCTGTTGCTGTCAAGGTTGTGTGCGTTTGTCATCACATCCATACCTGCAATTGAACACTTTAATTCAAGTAAATCTAACATTTCTGCAGAAAAACTACAGAAGTTACCTGCTACAAGATTTCACAACATTCTAATGAGAAATGTGCTCCTTTAAGTCTGAATCCAGAGTGGTATGAGATGTACATCCCCATTCACCAACGTAGACGGCTGAGCGTGTAACCAACGGGTACAAAGGGGCGGTCAATACTTTGCAGCCACAGTTCAACCGGTTGGCACCATGTTCACACTAATGGAATACCAGATGTATAGATAACAAGTCACACCAATATCAGCAAATGTATATCAATTACGTTAAAAAAAAAATGGGTTAGTTAATTTACTAAGACTAATGTACCAGGCACATAGGAAATTGCAAACTTTGCAATGATCTAAACAAGCACCATCTTTCACAAGGTTATGTAATATTTAGGCTATGCTTCAACTGTCTGTAAAAAGACCGGGCTTTGAAAGCAGCAGAACTGTCAGAGTGGCAATTCAGGAGTGGGCCGGCGTCTCTTGCTATGCGCCAAGAAGCTAGAAACAGTGGATCGGGGTCTCCGGATGCAGGAAACTGCTCTCGGCACAAAATAGAAACAATCTGACGCCCGCTTTTCTGCAACAGACGAGACAGCAATTAAAGTGCATGGGAAATAAAGCACTAGAAACAGACATCACATGGCTTTCAACAAAGCAAACGCCACCATCTGCTGCTGCGAACACAATAGGTTACGAGAAGATCGCAGACCTGTTTCCATGGCAGGTGAGTCATCAACAGAACACATTGGGACATGTTTACCAGCCAGCAGCCTCCCTCCCTGCACAAACAGCCTGGTTTCTCTACCATAAGGTGGAGACAATCCAAATAAAATACAACCACAGAAGCCACAGAGTTGACACCAGCGGAAGGTCAATTAAGGTTTACTTCAATCTGAATCAGTGGACGGTCTTCTTTCTTTGCAACCATCAAACAGAGGTCTCCCATAGCTGCCTAGATCTTAGTGTTTTCACACACAGACACGACAGGCATATGGGCAAGGGTACACAAACACAAGGGCAAGAGTATTTGAATTACGAAGGGAGTGTAAATGTGTACATGATAAAATGTATTTTGCGGTTGCCGTTTATTTAGATAAAAATACAACCTCGTGGAGCTAGAGAAAAAAAGCTGGAAGAAATTTAACATTGAAGTTAAAACATAATTCCCTTCCAAACTCAATGTAATCATCCTCTTGGACAATAAAAACATAACAGCTGAAGAGTTTTAGTATTAGGAAAGCAATAAAAAAAAAAATGCTGTTCGTGTAAGCAACACATAGGACCTTACCACATGTATGTATTCCTCTTATGTAAAGCACTCAATTACTGTAACCTTGGACCAATGTAAGGCAATCAATGTAACCCTGTTCTGACCAATGTAACTCTGCATTAACCCCACCCTGTAAGACACTTCCTTGAAACAGCGCCTCAATGCCTACAAATACTAAAATAAATAAATAAAAAGAGTTGATATTGGGATTACAATCGAGATGCATCACCCGAGCGTGTAATGGCTTTTTGGAATAAAGTTCAGGCAGGTCCATGCCCTCTTTACAATCACTGCTCAACATACTTAATTGAAAACTTTTCATCCACACAAGACTAGAGTTGTGATGGAACAAGACACACACACACACACACACACACACACACCCACCCCCCCCCACCCCCCGCTGCCCCCCCCCCCCCGATTGCAATTTAAGCACGAACAAACGCTGGCTTTCTCACCTGAAATGTTTAAATCGTCAAAGAAAGTCTTGAATGAGAACACTTGCGATTGCTCACACATTTCAATATCCACAGAGTTTCTCCTTTGCAGTTAAGACAACGCTACGATAAAGTGTGAGATTCATGAAACGTGTGAAGTCATACAAGGATAACTCTTACAGTGTAGAACTCCCCCTGCCCACCCCAGATTCGCTCGGCTCCATTGAGCACTAAGGGCCGCAGCTTAATCATCACTCAAAGAAGAAATGGTAAGCCTTGAAGGACAAGGGATGGGCAGGAGCGCGCTCGCCTGCATGCGCAAGGTAACTTGTGCAATTTTCGAATCCATTTATTCTTTTCATCAAGACCCAGAGATTTATCCTTCGAGGTAAGCGATTAATAATTTAATGAAACCCGCTTTGAAGGATACAGCAGAAAACCAGGATGGGGCGGTGAAGCATTGTCTGTCGTTTTATAGAATTGGGCAAAGGCGCTACTTTCTTCAAGACACTTGAAAAACACTTTCCCTGTAGCACCTTGTCGGTAGAAGCCTTCTATGCCTATACTCGGTTAAAAATAAAAACACTAAGGACCATGATTATTAGATGTCCTCAGAATTGGTTTCCTTAAGTTGGACTATTATTTATCCAGGGCACTGGATCATCATAAGCCGTACACGCGTCCCAGTCGCTCCCACATGTAGTGGCCCTCATACGTTAACTGAGACGAACAAGTAACACACAAGCATACTTCCATCCAAGGGCCCCAAACGATCACATTTTACTGTATTCATTCAATCTATCCCACTCACAGGGCTTTTGCAACCAACAACATTCACCTTCTCACACATCCCAATATTGGACCACACCACATGCTGAAGCCACCTACGTAGTCCCAGAACTAGTATTTGGGAATTCTCCCGCAGTATGTTAATGTTAAAGGACATTTGTACCGCGCACTATCACCACCGAAGTGGTCCCTGGCACTCTGGCGGCTCTGAAAGAGGAGGGGAGGTTGAGTTAGTGGGAGGAAGCAGGAAAAGTGCAAGAGAGCAGTGATGTGCTGTTGACAGCCTCAGCCCGGTGGGTCCGTCGGCTGGGCTTGGGGTGTTTTGTGGTCCGTAGTCATCGTGTGCTGTTGTGCAAGTCTATGTGTGGTTTGTTTTGTTGTTGCATTGTTGTGAAGTTTGTGCGGATTGCTGCGTTTTAGGTTTGTGGTTGTGTTTGGTTAGAGTTTGAGAGGTGTATGCAGAGGGATGGAATTGTTAGTTGGTTGGTTAGTTGGCATTGCTGTCCTTGCAATGGTGGGATTCCATCTAGGTGCGGCACCTGCTGACAGTCACTTTTCTATCTAGATTTGACGCAAGCTAGGTTCATAATTAAGTGTGGCATATGCTGACAGTCACATTTCTATCTAGATGCGACGCAAGGTAGGTTCAGAACTCTAAGTGTGGTACATGCTGAGAATCATGTATGCTAATAATGACATTTCTGAGATTCCATCTATCTGTGGCATATGGTAACAATCACAGTTCTGTCTAGATGCGACACAGGCTAAATTTGAGAAATTTCATCTAAGTGTGGCACATGCGAATAATCATATTTCTGTCTAGGTGCGACGCAAGCTAGGTTAGGAATTCTAAGTGTGGTGCATGCTGAGAATCATATATGCTAACAGTCACATTTCTGAGATTCCATCACATTTCCATCTAGATGCGACGCAGGCCAATGTTCACAATTCTATCTAAGTGTGGACATGCTAACATTCACAATTCTATCTAAGAGTGGACATGCTAACATTCACAATTCCATCTAGACACACACAATATACAGCTGTGGTCTATCATTCAAAGAGGGATTACATTATTGAAGATCTATTACCTAGAAGGAGAAAAGTCTAGGTCTTGACCCACATCATTTTATTACATAATAAAATTCCATAAATCTTAAAGCTGGGGCATGTTTCATCTTGCACATGCGTCCAAGCACACTCCTTCCCATCCCCTTGTCCTTCAAGGTTTCTTCTTCGAGTGAAATACTTAATGAAACACAGTGAATGGGGTACGGGAAGGGGTGTCCTACTGTAATTATAACAGTATCCTTGTAGGACTTCACAGTACAAATAGCGGGTGTGTCCCCAATTGCAATTTTGGTACTGCGCAGGCGACTCCAGAAGGTGGCCTAGTTCAATATTAGGACGTGTGAGAAGGGGGGATGGTGTTGGGTTACTAAATCACTGGGAGAGGAATAGCCAGAATGAATGAAGTAAAAGGCGATTATCCCTGTCCCTTGGGGATTTCCCTGCAGTACCATGAAGCCATACCTACATGGCGTGCCTGAGCATGCCTTCATGCCCCTCATACAATAAACACTACTCGATATGTAATAAATAACTCTTCCAAAAGTGCCTTGGAACCACAATGGGTACATTAATCCATCACATATAAAACATAGTGGTCTGGCATGCACCCAGAGCAATACAAAGCATTCCCGGTTTACGCCACAGATCTCCCATGCATTGCTCTGCTGCGGTTGGTAATAAGACAGCATATTTTGGCAGAGAGCAGGTTTACACCACAGATCTCCCATGCATTGCTCTGCTGCGGTTGGTAATAAGACAGCATATTTTGGCAGAGAGCAGGTTTACACCACAGATCTCCCATGCATTGCTCGGCTGCGGTTGGTAATAAGACAGCATATTTTGGCAGAGAGCAGGTTTACACCACAGATCTCCCATGCATTGCTCTGCTGCGGTTGGTAATAAGACAGCATATTTTGGCAGAGAGCAGGTTTACACCACAGATCTCCCATGCATTGCTCGGCTGCGGTTGGTAATAAGACAGCATATTTTGGCAGAGAGCAGGTTTACGCCACAGATCTCCCATGCATTGCTCTGCTGCGGTTGGTAATAACGCTGCATAATTTGGCTGAGGGCATCTATTAAATTTAGATGAAGCGCTACAATTTGACGTGCCAGATGAATGGCGCAGGCAGCGATCATCTCTGGACTTGAAACGCAAACACAATGCATGCAGTTAACCCAACTGTCAATGCTCCAAGCCGATTGGATAAACAAAGTGAATAGTTTCAGGAACACATCCCTGTGCACGAAAGCAAAATAATGCAGCACCTTTGCATTTCTTTCCGTTTATCCAGCGAAGGGGGTCCCTACCTGTAAGACGCAGACAGTATTGATTAGCCCAGCCACAGCCCTGGTTAATGGAATAACATTTTACATGCATATAAATACCCCAAACCACAGAACCTCCAAAACGCATGGAGGAACTATAGCAGCAGTGGTGACATAATTGTACAGCAGGTACTACCCAGAATCATCGACTGTATGGAGTATATATGCCCATGGCCTCCTGTTTGGGTCGCAAGTCAATGTCTGGTGAGCCAAGGGACAATGCGGGCATAGAACGTTCAGACAGACTTCCTATAGAGCGAGCCTGCAACGAAAAGCCCACAGGTGCACGATGGAGTGAATTCAAACGGACTTTAATTTGCGGGTGATCATTTTCTCAAACCGTGGGCGTGCTTCCTCCAATCTTGGCCTGAGGTGGGAACCTTTCCATTACATCAGAGGAAGGTAGCAGGGAGGGTTTGGTACTGCTTCAGAGCCTGCCACTGGGGGGTCTCAGCAAGTCGACGACCTGACAAGGGCGGATGTGAACGTAAGCTTTGCCGCTGTCAAATGAGTTGGTGAGTCTTTGGCCCGTGCCCACCCTCACACCCAAAAAGAATTATAAAACTGGAACCTTTGAATAGCCTATTCCATCTTGGGCGCATACGGGAGGAGGGGGCATACTGTCTTCTTGGATGCATTAAGTATAATACTAAAGGAACACTGACACAGCAGTGGGGAGGTCCTTCATATGCACACAGCATGCTTATGCCAAAAAATACCTTTCCCCAAACACTCAAACAGAAATGTACATAAGTCTACTCACAAAATATTTAAATTGATCACAGTTGGGGGATGAAAAAAAAAAAAAAAAAAAAAAAAAAAGCCAGCGAAAGTTGCATGCAATTTTCAAACTGGCGTACTACCGATTCACAAAACCATTTCAGACTTATCCAAGCACTTACGACTTGGCACAAATCGCACATTTTAGTGGAATTTGAAACATATGGCACGAACTACACATAGGTCAACTGGTGCAGTAAATGATCTACAATGGAAGCGTCTGTGAACTTGGGCGAGGGTCAAGGCCAAGGCGTACTAAAAAAAGAATACAAGTATGGGCTTAACTTTCACCAAGAGGTCCTTTGTGTAAATGCGAAGTGAAAAGCCTGAAAGTTAAATGAAATGTGTGATGAGAGCACTGAAAACGAATTCCCAGAAGAAAACATGGTTTATTTTTGACAGGGCTGGGGGTTAGGGGAGGTCGTTTCATTGAAGGCCGTCGATCAATTTGGTCCATGCAATCTGCGGCAGCCAAAGGCCCCCTAAAACGCGCCCACGCTGTTCTCATTTGTGAATGTGGAGCCGCATACACGTCCCCTGCCTGCATATTAATCTTGTTTTAAGATGGAGGCTACTAGACATCGGTTGGATTTAGATTTGATCAGTTTAGGACTGAACCCGAAGGTCGTGCTTCACAGAAGCGTTTTATAATGGCGCAATGCAATAGGAAAACGCTCCGAGAATCAGGCCCAAGTTCTTTACGATTTGCCCCAGAATGCCTGTATTATAAAAGAATGGCCATTTATAGAACAGGTCAGAATCATTAGCGGTTTCAGCCGCGCGAATACACCAGATTGGGTAATCTACCATGAAAAAACGAAACTGAAACAACAGTTCCTGGACCTACAGGGCCTATAGTTTAGATGTGTGAACATTTTCCTCACTGGTCAATGTTGACTTCTCAGGGCATTTATGCACTAATTATTCATATGAAGCAATCAGGAGCCGCGAGTACTGATGGGAACGATAATGAACCAACCTTATACTTGGGCAGTTCTTTCTAGAGTTGCTTGCGAGATCATTGAAACTCACTGTCAGAATCGTTATGATACATTACACAAAGGCAGTTTCGCCTTCTCTAGTGCTTAAAGAACTATGCTAGCGGGCTGAAGAAAAATAATGTCCCTATCCCCCCCCCCCCCTCTTTCAGATGGAGTATACCCACAGCACATTTTAACCACTTAACAAAAAAAGTCTGGCTACTCCACCTTCATCTGCAGCCTTAGACAATTTGGGTGCTTTTAGTCCGGTAGATAGGGGAATACTGTGGAACAAGCTTGAGAACTATGGCATTGACAGGGGTCTTCTGAAGTGGAACAATTTATGTCAGACTCGACGACAGCAAGTCCTCAAAAGAGATTGCTTTTTAGCCCCGATATTGGTGAACCCTTATATTGCAGCTCTACCTTTGGGATTGGAACGCGAGAACACTTAATCCCCAAAGCTGTGTAGCCATCACATTGAATGGCTGGCTTATGCGGGTAACAATTTTACTCATCATACTAAGATGGGTCTGCAAAGAAATATGAATACAACACTTTCAGCACAACAAGGTTTTTAAACTGAGATCACCAGCATCATGCCGTCTAGAGACGAGGTGATGGTCCTAGGGAGTAGTACACGTATTATGGATATTTTTTAAAAGACAAGATAAGTACAAAATTAAAAAAATAGAAATAAGAAATGTATTTCCAATGTAGTGAATGCGGTTATAGTGATTGGAGAATTTGATACAATACGATATTTTATTTGTATTGCGCTCATACACAAGTGTTTCAGAGAGCGACAAGGCAGGGGAGGGGAGGGGAACAAAGGAGGACAAAAACAACGATCTTACTAGGCCCAGTGACATTGAGAATACGCAAGTGCATGGGAGAGGGAAAGGGGAAAAGTGCATGGAAGAGGGAGAAGTGTGGAGCAAAGGAAAAACAGACAAAATACAAATGATAAAAGGCAACAAACAGTGGCAGTGCAGCCAGCGAGTTGCAAGTGCTGGGTTTAAGGCAGCAGACAGGGTATGTCTGATAAGTGCAGGAAACAAAAAGGGGGGGTGGGAGCGGGCAGTATGGTCACAGATACAGACCCCTGTGCAATGGATTGCCAGGAGGCAGTGCAGGTGGGTGGCAGGGTGAGCAGGCACGTGGGTCCGGAAGTCAAGAGGGTAAGCCAGGTGCACGATGCCGAGAGAGAGAAGAGTTCATCAGGGGAGAAAGGCGGCGAAGGCAGAAGCAAAGAGGAAGGTCTTGAGGTGCTTCCGGAACCAGAGATGGATCTCTTCAAGATTCAGAGCGGCAGGGAGGCTGTTCCAGAGGGAGGCCCCAGCCCAAGACAGATCTAAACCCAGCTTGTTTCTTTGAAAAACGACTGACCAGAAAAGGGTTGGAGGTAGAGGAGCGAAGAGCTCGAGAGAGAGGAGGTATTTACAGAGGGACAGCTGAAGGTATTTTGGACCTAGACCCCAGAAAGCCTTGTGGACAAAACAAATACTTTTGAATGTAATCCTCGCATTCACTGGGAGCCAGTGGATAGATTTCAGGGCTGAAGAGATACGATACCAGGAATTGAGACCAAGGACGAGTCTCACAATACTTTTTTCTGGATGAGTTGCAAAGGGCAGAGAGTAGTGGCAGGTAGATTTAGAAAGAGGCTGTTAATATTCCACCCTAGAGAGAACCAGACCAGGGCTTTGGAGACCGTGAGCTTCTGTGGGTAGGAGAGGAAAGGCAGAGTACCTGAGGAGGTGCAGTAGGAAGTTTGACCTTATAGAGACAGATGTGGGCAGAGAGGGAAAGCGTGGAATCAAAGATCACCCAGAGGTTCATAGCCTCGCAGGTGGGGGTAGGAGGGCAGCTAAGGGAGGCCGGCCAGCGAGTGAGGGGAAAGGAGGGTGAATGTGTACCGATGAGGAGGATCTCCGTCTTGCTGGCATTCAAGCAGAGCTTGTCGGCGGCACACCAATCCTGAATGGCAGATAGGCAATCAGAGATGAGAGAAGGAGAAGAGGTGGCAGAGGGAAGCCTGAAAATGAGTTGTCGGCATAGCACTGGAAATTGGAGCAGAAAATGTCAATGCAGTGGGCGAGAGTTGCCAAGTATTGGTTGAAAAGCCAGGGGGGCGAGAGGTTAGACCCCTGGGGAAAACCACAGGTAGAGAGGAAGATGGATAAAGGGAAGGACCCAAGTTGGACCTGGGAGGGTCGATCGGAGCGGAAAGAGGTCAGCAAGGCCAGAGCCTGATCGGCAAAACCCAGGTTGTCACGGAGGTGGTTGAGCAGGATGGTATGGTTGACCGTGTCGAAGGCAGAAAAGAGATTGAGTAGGATGAGGACAGAGGGAATGTTAGAGCCAAGGTTGGAGAGTAGATCTTCACGGTGTTCAGGAGAGCAGTTTCCGAGCTTCTGGCAGCTCTAAAGCCAGACTGATGGTCCTGGAGACCATCAACAGAATAAGAATGAAGCTCAAGCTGCGAGATGGCCAGCTTTTCCATGAGTTTGCCCAGAAAAGGAGTAATGGAAATAGGGTGATAAGTAGCCAGGCAAGAAAGATCAGCTATTGGTTTCTTGAGAAGAGGATGCACAAGAGTGCTTTGGAGGGGAAGGCCCCTGAGGCAAAGGACAGGTTGCAGAAATTGTCAAGGGCCGGGGCGAGGCTATAAATGTGGTCCATGATGGTTTTAGAAGGGATTAACCTGTTTTGATGAAGCTTTCATAGATCGAACTTGTCTAACAACCTCGTCAGGGGAGAAAAGAAGAAAGGAAGAGAGGGGGGTGGCTGAAGCAAAGTTTACAGAAGGAGACGGAAGAGGAGGGTGGACAGGATGTCGTGGGTTTTTGAGATGAAGTGAGAGGCAAGGGCATTGGAAAGGGCCTGGGAGGCGACAGAAAGGGTAGAGACTGCAGCAAGGTTGGCCAGCTCCTTGCATATTTTGTAGAGTTCGGCTGAGTTGTTAGATGCCACAGAGACACAGGCTTGGATGTGGGCTCTCTTGGTGTGGACAGACTCAGTATTGCCTTTGGAGCAGGAGACAGGCCAGTTTGTCATGCGGTTGCGGGTGACTGGCTCATGTGGATGCCTGGCTCAACAGCTTGAAAAACAATGTATGGGGTTCAGCGTTGGGCCTTCGGAAGAGAACCCCAGTGCAATGTATTTGTGCCAAACTTGGTCTTACATCCTTCACAACAATAACCAAGATTAGAAAAGGGACACTATTGAAAAACACTGAAAGACCAGATGTAGCTAGAAGTAGACATTTGTATTGGAATTGTGCTTTGCAGCTGAAGGAGGAGTAAAGGAAGTGAATCAGAACCCTCCTCCGGGTCTCACCATAGCGCAGACATAAAAACGCATCGTACAGTTCTAGTACTGTCCCAGTTACATATGCCGACAACATAGATTTGCAATCTGGTGTTCCAGGGACCCCACGCGCATTACACTTTATTGTAGCAAAAAAGCATAGTAACAGGATATCAAGTACCTGAAAGCAAGCAGAGAGCACTCATGTACATCCAAAGAGATGAAAGCAGACGCCCACTGCTCAGCCATCAATTACACCAAATACTGGTGGAAGACACTGGTCCGTGAATTATGTAATGGCAGAATTAATGAAGCTTTACGCAACAAGTAGATTATTCGTATGAAATGCTGGCAAAGAGTAGTTTATGCTTTCCAGTTCCAAGTACAAAGGTGTGCATTCATATGAGAACCCGGTCTTAAACGAAACCTAGAGGGCACTGCCATAAGGAAAACCCAAACGGCAATCCCTGACCCGAAACAGGAGACGGAACTCTGCAGTCACTTTTTCAGCCACACCTCGGCCACGTACCAAGGTGCAGATCATCCACAGCGGAGTAACATGCAAACACCTTCAGGCCCCTCTGCTAAACCAGAGGCTGTACAACTGGTAAAACAACTGAACCTCACCTTCGTTGTGAGGAACAAAGCGCACATTTCTGCAGTTGCAACTAGGGGGTTTGGGAGAATTAACATGTTACCCGTTGGACGAAAGCTAGAGGACATCCTATTGTCAAAAGCCTCATTAAATTCAGAATTTTAAAATGCTCCATATTCTTGATAGAACACGCAGAGGCTATTGTGCTGCCTGGGACATACTGGTTGAGAGGATGTGGAGAGTAGGAGGGTCACTACTCAGGTGAAAGCGGTGGAGGAGGAATCGGAGTACTGGGTACATGATAAAGCCCAAACACAGATTTCTTTCACACAAGAGTAGGCGACACTCCTGGAAAGGCAGTCAGATAATCACAGGGACAGAAATGCAGCCTTTATTCACCCATGCAAGCTTACGTTCCACTCTAGCCACCAGCACCTGTCCAGCCATCCACTCTGGAGCTCATGTTCTTCAAATAGTATTCAGGAATCCGAGGAATATTCCAAATAAATAAATAAATAAATATAGGACCCTGCAGCGCCGGTTCACGATCACACAAATGAAGGGAACAGGTGTTGCATGGACAAAGTGAGTCAGCAGCACACATCGAAGTGTGGCCGCTGAGGGTTAGGTTAAGGGGGTGGGAGCCAGTTACCTGAAATGGCCGTGGAAGGACGTTATTTTTGAAAAAATCTTTTCTCCTTCGGTCATTTCAGCTTAGAACAAATTTCGGGTAATCCTTTTGGCGGTAGGGACCAGTTACGTGTTGACATACACGCAGGCGGCTCCCTTGCACAAAATGTTTATTTGCATGGCAGAGGGCAAAATTAACCCAATGTCCCAATATACCGTGTTCTCCACAGAAAGTTGCACTCCCACCACCTCCTTCCACAAGCAACAGTTACCTACCCTGATCGGGTCTTTGCTGCCCCCACGCCAGCATACTCAGGATGCTGCTCTGCCATCATAGAAATAAAAGGACTCAAAAGTGAGCTCCCTTTTTCCATTTCTCAGACAGTCATCTTTCTAGGTTTTTTTAAAGTAAATTCAGCAAACTTGTGCAGCGTTATGCTGCCAAAAAAAAAAAAATAATGGGCTAAAATCCAGGTTGTGAATGGCATTAATGTCCCACAGGGGGGGCTTTGCCAGTTGGTAATTGATTTTTGCCCCCTGGTTAGTGGGCCATTGCTGTGCGCAAGCCGCACTGTTAATGCCAATAAAGTTAAAATCATGTTTGAATAAAGCGTTCAATGCCAGATTCTTAATACTGCTAAGCAGTCTCATAATAGACATTACCCCATTTAATGACACTTGTTCTTCAACCACAGGAGGATGAAGGGCTGAGCCACCGCTGGAGGTCATCTGATAGCATGCCACTGTCAGCTCCAGGAGGAACACCCGCATATAAATATATATGGCCAGGCTCTGGGACTTGTCAGTCACTGGCCACCTTGGCATCCAAACCATCAAGGCAATTCAACTCTAACCTCCATGCTCAGTATATCGTATGTTCAACATTAAAGCAATAACCACACTCCCATGCTACGCCACAACAATAAACACAAGGGGATTGTAGCTAAAATGTGAGGGAGTATTTCTTTTTTTATTTTGCCATGATGCGACTTTTTAGGGAGTAAATAAGCAATTTCCATATGCAATGAGGCACGTTGTAGGGAAGGTAACGACTCTTCGGTGAGTATCGCGCATAATCATTCCAAGTATTCGGCCAGAGCTGAAGAGTTTTAAAAGACAAAACAATGCAGGGTTTGTGAGGACAAGGACAGCCCCTTCCTCCAATTATTACAGGGGGTTGAGGGTGCAGATGAGATGTTGAGACATGCCCTGCTAGCCCCTTACATTGTTTTGCCTGGCCTTGTGCCAAATGCCCTTCATGCTGCATTTTTTATTTTTAATTACCTGGGAGGCTGCCAGGACATAGCCAGGTGACACCTCCCAGCACAATTGCAGGAACAACTGGGTCTTGCCCTGGTGGAACCCACCGCCCATTTAAAAAATGGGCCAGCTGAACCCCTGATGCAGATAAGAAAAAAAATAAATAAATAAATAAAAAAATAAAAAAAACGCAGCAACAGGGCCGCTGCACCATATCCTGATGAACCCCTAGCAAAAGGAGGTGGGAAGGGCTAACCTTTAGGCCTCGGAGCTGGGGCATGCTGCAGCAGCCAATAAACAAAGACCTTATTTGGCTTTTGCAACTTGCCTTTGCTAAGATTAGCTCCCTCACTCAAACAGAGATAGCTAACCATAGAAAGTGGACTTTCAGCTTTGAGTAAGTATTTGGCTGAAGCCATAATACTAAAGCAAACCTGCAATTCAGTACACCCCCAGTTGTAATGAGTTTAACCAGTGAACTGCGCCAGTCACCGCACAATACTTATTCCCCTTATTGTTCTTGTTATTTTTCTTCCTGAATCTGGAATTAAATGGATGTCACTCTGAAACGGTAACTGACTATATGCAACTCTTTCTTTTATGATTATTTAATTATAATGTTATGCTAATTTGCAATTAATCCAAATAACGGCGTCATGCAATTCACATTATGATTTTGGTAATTACCCTCTTCACCCCCTTGTTTTTGTCCAATCGTTATGTTATGTATGTATTGATCAAATTGTACATGAAAATTACTTTTAATCAATTGACAATTGCTGTACAGCCTCAGAGGAAGAGCTTTGCTCGAAACACGTGGCAGGCTGTTGAATGGAATTAAAAATACACCACAACTGTTTGATGTATTGTCTGTAACTTTGGCGCAGTTCACTGGTTAAACTCATTCTGTTCTTTATTGAGGGTTCTTGGTCTAGGCACCCTCAACCTAACAGTTGAACGCTGCCGCTCTTACAATCATAGTATTTGGCATTAGCGCTGTGGTCATAGTGGCCTTCCTGGACCCCCCCCCCCCCCCTGTTCTTCACCCCCAGTTGTAGGCTATTGAAAACATTGTTACCTTTAAAACAAATATCGTTTTATAATCATTACTTTTTTACACCCGATAATCAGAGATGCAGTTCTACCCTAAACTTCCTCTCTGGGCAATCATACCATGAGAGTTCCGCCCTGCGCTATTGCTCTGCCAACACTACGGATATCAACATATTGGTGAACTTGTGTGGATGGAGAGAGTATCCTATGTAGCCTCGGTTTGCCATTTTTGTGCAGTATTCAGGGAGCAAATTTGCATTAAACACAGTTTATCTGTAGGGCTGAATGTACGGCAATAGAGGACAGTCTTTTTACTGTGAATTGTTTTACTGCAGTTGATTTTTAACCGACAATTGCTTTACCCGAAAATGCAGGGAGGCATTGGGTAAGGCAATATGGCAAGGGGGGGTGAGGGGGGGACGACCACTACCCTGCATTTTGTGACAAGAATAATACAAAATTGGTTTTAAATAGACTGCGGTAACAACACATAGAACCGAGGCTATGGGTGGAGGTAACCCAGGGCATGTACACGCTTGGTCTTTAGGTTTATCCAAATTGGCGGACTGGCCCCCGTAGGAGGCGCTAGAGGGAAAGCCTACATAGCGGGCTGTCTCCTCTGGCCGACACCTTCTGGGGGTTGATCAGCCTCTACTCTGCCTCCCCAGTGGAGGCAAAGAGGCGTGCCCCCAGGGCCTGACTTCCGGTGGCAGGCGCCTGGAAGGGGGGGGGGCGCATATAAGGTGGCAGCTGCTGTGATCTCTTGTCCAGCAGCCCCTGGCGCCTTTTGATCCACTCCAGGTTGCAGTTCTGGTTCGGCTTGCCATTAGGATTCATCACAACGGATTGGTAAGTATGCGGCACAGATCGGCGCCCAGGGGTCAGTGGGACATGTGGGGCTTGACGTTTGCCGGGCGCCGGGTCGGTCGAAAGGGGGGTAATGTGCTTGTTATTTTCTTCTGTTCCTTTTTTTGTCTGTCTCTGGCCACTGGGCCGGTTGACAATGTGTGTATTTTGTTATTTAAATGTCGTTTAGCTATGCTGACCGCCGCGCCTACTAACGGATCGATGCACGGTTTACGTTAAACTGGAGCAGTTACGCAGGCCGCCGTGCTGGCTTGAAAAAAAGGTTATGTATGTGCGCAATTTTTCTGTATGGCATGCGTTACTCGCCACAACACATGCCCCTGGAGTGGGATGGTTGCAGCATCATGGTGAGTTTCGTGCTTGGCTATGCCTGCGCACGATGCAGGTACTAGTCGGGGACGTCTAGCTTTATGCAATGTCTGCTTTGGTGAGGGTGGCGACCTGGAGCATTTTGTAACGGGCAGGTCGCCCGACGTTGTACTCTAATTTATGCTGTGCCATGATCAGGTCTCGGCCCACGTGGTCCAACATCAGTGCGCGTTAGCCTGGGTCTAAGGATGACATGGTACGCCCCACTCTTATGGCGGTATGTACTACATCAGGGAAAGGGGAATGAAATTATTGATTCGACTGTGTATGTGGTGCAAGGAGCAAGGTCTCGGCCCACGTGGTCCGACAGTGGGGTGCAGCATCCTTATTTTTGCTTACAGTGTAGGGTGCGCAACATGGTTCACCCCTTTTTTCTCTGTTCTTCGCATCGGTTGATACGACTGCAGCGAATGGGCGTTTGCTGCGGGAAGTTGCGCCCATTGGCTGGTTACCATATTGGGCTGAGTGGCTCATCAAAAGTGGATGGTTTCCTTTCTCCAGCATGCGGGAGGATTCTAATGTTGTGCAATGAAAGTCGATGGCAGGGTCAGGGCCTCGGTCCACGTGGTCCAACACCAGGGAGCACAAAATGGGTCACCGCTTTTGTATTGGTTTTCCTTCGGTGGTACGACTGCAGGCAAATGGAACTTGCATCGGGAAGTTGCGGTTTAGCTGATTTGCAATCTTGGACTGGTGGCTCAAACATTTTGTTGTTTCGTCTCGGGCAATGTGCGAGGATTCCACAGTTGTGCTCAGGGACGCAATTTCACCAAAATGCCAGGGGTAGCGTAAGTGACATCACAATGCCACGCTCGTGAGTGTGACATCACAGGAAGTGATGTAATTTGAGCCCACACCTACATCACAGGAAGTGGCATCATAAAGCACTGTCCCTCAGTACACTAAGACAAATATGGTTACAATATCACTGTATTGTGACATTTCATACAAGAATGGATCATCATATGTAGCAGTGCATCAAGGCCCATGTTGGCATGGGAAGCATTTGAACCCAAATCCCCTCTCTATGTGGATCCGCCCTGCTATTTCAACAGGTCTACAGAGCGAAATCCCATTCTGGGGGGGGGGGGGGGGGACAGGGGCGGGTATAGAGATAGGGGAAAGCCAGGATAAAAGTGCCATATTATAATACTTAGAGCCTTACATGTCTAAGTGCAGCCTCAAACACCTTATCACTGCCAAAGTATTCTACTTAAAGCTTTACATCAAACATTTTAAACCCTTGCTTTCCCAAGTGCAGCCTCAAATGCTCAACCACTACCTTATTATTATACTTCAAGCTGCACATGAAAGATGTTACAGCCTTACGTGCCCAAGTGTAGCCCCAAGCACGCAATCACTTACATATTAGTCGACTTAAAGCCTCACATGAAAGATGGCACCGCCGTGCATGCCCAAGCACAGCCTCAAACGCCCACGTACTGCCTCATTATTCTACTAAACCCTCACATGAAAGAGTGCAGCCTTACATGCCAAGTGCAGCCTCAAATGGCAGTATACCATCTTATTAATCTAATTAAAGCCTCATATGACAGATATCAATATGCAAGGTGCAGGCTCACATAACATCTGATGCCATGCTATGCCTAATCACCTTTCGCTCATTCTGGGCATAGGATGGGCGTTTTATAGCATACACGGACTGCGATTGGGCACATGCAGTTGTGCAAGACATACAGACCTGGGTAAACAAGGCAGTCATCCTCATGTGCTCAGGTCCGGCATAAAGGGTCCAATTTAGCCCTCTCCTCCCCATCCCCTTTTACCAGTTACTCCACTCAATTATTTTATGGCCATTTTCGCACCTAGGTACGTTATAAATGCCATATCATAACCCCACCATACCCACCCAAGCTCAGGCACAAAACTTGTTAGCACAAAATAGAACATAAGACCAGGTGCTTCCATCTGGCAGCGCAACGCCCAGTGCTCTAACCCAACTCACCTTGAATTTCACTAGCACACAGCGTGTTCTTTGGATCTACACATATTAAAATGCCAGGTTTCGCATCTTGCCATGCCCTCCCCCGCCCATCGACTCCACCGCCTCACACTTGCAGAACTATTCACCATGAGGCCGCCATATGGGCAGAACTTGCACTACCAAAATCCCACTCTCTTCACTATCCAGTGAAGTCAACCTCGTGCACAGTGCAGCACCTTCTTCAAAAGGACTCAAAGCAGTGCCTGTTGTCGGGCGTGTCCACAGCTTTATTTAAGCACATCTACTCTGAACACAATCAAACAAACATATGACTTTAAAGAGCTGGTGTGGGACCTGCCTGGGCAGCCACGGCCAGCGCCGCGGCCCTGCGGGCCACAGGGCACACCAGCCTTGACGCCACCCGACGACGAGAGGAGGACCCGGCACCCCACCTAGCAGAGCACAGTGGATCCTAGTGGGCCTGATGTGGTAGTACATGCTAGGAGGGCGAAGGGAAGGTGTACTGATTTTTCTGGACATGTTATTTGGGTGCAATTTATGTGGAATTGCATTTATTGACATGTTTCTGTACTAATACAGGTCATCATAGTGAGCAAAGCAGTACGCACAGATTTTCTAGCCTTTTCCTGGGGAACAGAAGAAAGTGGATATGGTGTGGAGGCCAGAGTTTGTTCTCAATAATAAAGGGCCTATGGTTATGGGAAGCAAGGCAGGGTTATTTGGACCAACAAACCCCCATTATTGCACCTTAAGGACCCGTATGGTTTATTAATTTTAAAGTTTATGCCCTCATCTTTTTAGGTTGATATGTCTGGAGGTAGCACAAGATATGCTCCACAGTATTGAGGAGGTCCCCAACATCCCCAGTGCAAGCGAGGATGAGGTCGAGAGGGCACTTTGGGCCCCGTTTCAGGAGAGAATGAGCAGGAAGGGTAAGGGCTGGGCAAAGGTGGTACAGCAGGGGGAGCAGACTCCGCCAACCAAGCCCTTGGTTGTCCAGACGCAGATTTGTCTGCCCCTTCTGATGGGGAATCTCACCAAGTGAGATTCCCCCGAAGCCTTTACCCGCCAAAAGGAAGCACCAAACTAAGGGTAAGAAATCACTGGAGAATGTTGAGGTACAGCGCACAGGGACTGGCGCACTACAGGTCCCAGGTGTGCTGCCCTTAGTACCGGCACCCCCTCCCATGCAAATGGCACCTCGTGCGCGCCTCTTGCGTGTAATAGGGTGGCTACAGAGAAATTTTGCTTGGCATTGGAGGAAATGATAGGGGGTGGTTTGAGCTTGCCCGCCAAGTCGGCCACTCTTCAGGTAGCAAGGACCCCCCCCCAAGCTTAGAGATAGAAGGGTCACCTGCTTCTACAATGTGTACCACTGTCGCCACTCTGAAGCACAGCAGCAGTGCTTTGGTGGTCACACCCAACTGGCCCCCAACATCCACGGGATCAGCTCAGCCGGCTGTTACCATCTCCCCCTTGCTTTCTGGGAGGTCCTCTTTGGTCTGGCACATTCCCCTTCAGATGAAAGTGTTTATGGTTGAGGGAGTATTTTGACATATTCTGCCCATTGCCAGTTGAAGATGCCGGCCCCAATTTAACTCTTAGCCCGGAGGAAGATAAAAAGAGGAAGAAAAGATATCAGGCGGAGGTGAACATTTCGAATTGGGAGAAAGCGTTTGCTTTGTTGGCTGTTACATGGATGGAAAAGTTCCTCGAGCACGGGACAGGCTTGTGGAAGTACAGGGAGACAATTGTTAGTGAGGCTAAACAATATGGGACAACAGCATGGATAGATTAGGATAGGGGATTTAGAAAAAAGATGGCCCAAGTCCCTGAGATGACTTGGACCCAAAAAGATATGGGACGGGTCTCTTTCATGGGAGGCAGACAAATGACCAGCATTGTTTGGACTGAGTCATACAAAGGAGGCAAGAGGTCTTGGTATGGTAGGAAGGACCAGAGGGAGAATGGCCGCCCCTTTCACAACAGCCCCCAGGGACAGAGGATAGGGGGTTAGGGAGGGGGGGAAGAGGGGGAGGGGGCGCATGTGCAGGGAGCCAGCAGTTCTAACACAAACAGAGCACAAGAAGGGCAGAAACCAGGCGGCAATGCATGCAGTTTCTTTAACAAGGGCAACTGCACATGATATGATTCCCCAAGTGCAATTACACCCCCCCCCCCACAGAGTGGAGAAAATGAAAATGTGGTACGGGTGCCACGTTGGTTCAATGCATCAAAGGTGAAGGGGGCACCAGTGGTAGGGGCCAGCGCAAAGAGGGACAACAGTTCTCAGGTAAAAGGCCACCCCCTCCCCCAGGACCAGCACAAGGAAGCACAATTGTTTGCAGGTGAAGGGTCCCTCTGTCATTTTGCCTGTTTTGATGGAACATTTGAACAAATACCCCAAGCACCATGAGAGAGATTTGCTTTTTGGGGGTTTTATGGAGGGGTTCCACTGACCGTCCGGTTGGCAAAAAAGGAGGTTAGGAAAACATTATTTAAGGAACTAGAGTTGGGAAGAATTTCTGGTCCTTTCCAAAGCCCTGGTCCTTTCCAAAGCCCCCTCTCCCAAACTTCATTGCATCACCGCTGGGCATAGTCCCCAAAAAAGATCCGGGCAAGTTCCCACTTACACACCATTTATCCTAACCCAAAGGGGAGTCCGTGAATGACTGGCTAAACCCGTAACAGTGTTCTGTGCACTATGCCTCTTTTGATCAGGCCATGGTGGTAGTGGCAGGCATGGGCAGGAGGGCATTGCTGGCAGACATCAAATCAGCATTTCCGCTTATTGCCAGAGCACCCAGACAGCTTCCATCTGATAGGAAATGTATGCCTATGGGTTGCTCTGTATCATGCGCATTGTTCAAAGCATTCAGCACCTTTTTAGAATGGGCGGCAGGTAGGTTGGAGCAAGGGGGTGCCATCATCCTCTACCTAGATGACTTCATGTTTGCAGGTAGGGATAGCTCGGAAGACTGCGCCCATGTGCTGTTTTCCTTTCAGAATTTGCTCCGGAAAAGACAAGAGGGTCCCATGTAGGGTCCCGACTTTCCTGGGCATTGAGATTGACACGGTTGATGGGTCTTGCAGGCTGCCAAAGGATAAGGTCAGAGGGTTGGTGGCAGAGATCTAACAATCGGGCTAAACACAGGACCACCATGGAAAAAAAAAAATGCAACTCCTCCTGGGCAAACTGATTTTGCAGCAAAGGGGATCCCGTCGGGCAGGGTCTTTGCACGCAGGCTAGCTAGGGTTTCCCAAAAGCAACACCACATCCGACTCAATGCAGCCCTGAAGGCAGAATTAAGGATGCGGCTCAAATTCTTGGAAAGTTTCAAATGGGGTGCAGATTTGGAGGACTCCTGGGGAGACTAGTGTTTAGCTACAGTTATATTCAGATGCTGCAGGGAGCGAGGGGTTCGGAGCGATCCTGGGACCGGGTGTGCCCAACGATGGCCGCAACAGTGGCACAAGAAAGGGAGGACAAGATACATCATGGTTTTGGAAAGGTTTCCCCATCATGGTGGCACTTATGTTGTGGCTCAAAGAATTGGGTAACAAGAGAGTATGCGTTTGGTCCGACAACAAAGCTGTTGTGCAAGCAATCAATTTACAATTGGCATCATGCCCGGCGGTTCTTAGCCTGCTCAAGCAGGAAATTGGTGGAAGTATTCCTTTACAGTAACATTGAGTTCAGGGTCCGGCATGCCGACGCTCTCTCAATTTCAGTGGACCAAGTTTCGGAAGGCCCATCCGGCGGTCATGCTGGAAGAAGCGCAGTTCCAGAAGGATTGGTGGCAGCTGGTAGCGGGCACAGGGCGCTCTGAGTTAGGTTAGCGTTCGCTCACACTTGGCGTCAGGTTTAGATACCAGCAAAGCTATGGTAAATTCATGAGTCCAACGGTGGCATTTAACGGTGTGGAGTACACTGCTGAGGACAGGTGTGCACATTTGTGGCATGGGCGCACAGGGAAGGTAAATCTAAAAGCTGGGCTGTATCTCACCTGGCAGCAGTGGGTTTCCATTACAAATTGGGAGGCCAAGCAGACCCCACTAAAGGATTCCTGGTGTGCACTGCCATGAAGGGCTGGGCCCGGTCTGAGCCTACCAAGAAAGATGGTTGCAAGCCTTTGATTTAAAGATAAGGTTATGGTCCGCCTTGGCAGGCATACGTTTTGATTCATATGAATTGTCACTATTCAGGCTTGCATTTGCATGGGCTTTCTTCGGGGCGTTCAGGATTAGTGAGTTGGTCTCAGCATCTAGGAAGGACATATCAGGTAGGGCCATTGCCTTGGCCGATGTTCTCCTGTTCAACAAAGGCTCGGAGAGGGGGTTCTGATCAGACTGAGGAAATCCAAAACTGACCAGCAAGGTAAGGGCTTCAATATAGAAATGCATGGGTCTTCTCACAAGGAAAGCTGCCCGGTCTATCTCCTCAAGCTAATTCTAGAGAACCGGGGGTGGGAGGCCAGTCCCCTCTTAGTTCATGGTGACGCTTCGGCCCCCTCATTGTTTCAATTCAGGAAGGTGCCGTCTATGTCCTTAGGGGGTTTGGGCATCCATGGGGAGGGTTGGTCCACCCACAGTTTCAGGATAGGAGGCAACCACCACAGCCTTCCAGGAGGGCATTTCCATCCAGGCCATAATGAAGGTTGGAAGATGGGAATCCAGCCGCTACAGGCTTTTAAAATTTTGAAACTCCTCCCTATCCCCCACAACTCCCCCCTGTTTCCAGGTATCATGGCTGAGAAAGGGAATGGGGCATGATTAAGTAGAGGGGCTGTATTTAGGACGATGATGCAGAATGGATGATCGGGCATTCATTTAGAACACGGTCTGAGAAGGCGGCCCTACAATGGACGGTTGGCCCCAAGCTAGGATTAAGTTGTGGGGGGTAGGGGGGGGCAAGGTTGTATGACTTGGTACACCAGGGATGAGGCGGCACTCCTTGATACCCGCCATCCATTGGCAACTAAGGTGGAGGCAGGCACCAAGAAGGATGGTAGTTCATTTGGGCGGCAAAGACCTGGCCAAGAAGGGTCGTGGTCGTTTGTTGGCACAGATACAGGTGGCACTGCACATAGCAGCCCAGGACTTACCGGGCACTGCCATTTCTTGGACAGAAGTTGTACCAAGACAGCTCTGGCGTGGCGCCATTTCCCCAGCAGGGATGGAACAGTTCAGGAGGCGTCTTAACAGGAGTGTGGAGAAATTCACAAAAGCAGAAGGCCTGGACTATGTGGGACACTGCTGCTGCTTAAATTCCTTACCTTCACATTTTGATAGACTGTTCACCTGTCGGACAAGGGTATGGATGTTTTCTTGACGGCAATACAAATAGCACTTAGAAGGGCTGGCTAGGTGTTATGGTGAGTAGGTCCTAGTTGTGTGGGGGCATCGGCCACCCCCAAAGCGTGGCGGAGTGTCAGATGGCGCTAGCCAGCGAGGGATTTTCATGCTGCAGCTTCGGCTGTTACTGATTCAGGAATGGCCAGGCGCAAGCTAAATCTAGCGACTGGCACGGAATCCCCTTCCAGGGCTTTAGGCTAACAGCAACTCTTGTCAGTGTCCTGGTAGTACAACCAGAAGCGGAGTCCGCTTGCGCCTCTGGCAAACAGGGATGACATGGTTCACCCTTTCATGTAAGCATGTGGCTCGGACCGTCCCATTTTTATGTAGGCTCCAAATAAAACTGTGACCTTGTTTCTTCCAAAACCTTACAAAGTTGTCTGTGGTTATTGCTTGATGTAATAACACAACACACTGGCCACAAGAGGTGGGGGGTGGAGGGGGCAACGGTGGGGGAGGGGAGATCTCCCCGCTATGTCCCATATCGCCTCATCACGATAGAAGGACACTGCTTCTTTCTCGCAGAAAGCAGGCGTCAGAGTTCGGGAAGGAAATGTCAGGGCCTGGCCTAGAACACGAGGAGGAAGCCGAACAATGACTGGAGTACGAAAAACAGGCCCAATCTGCGAGAGGGGTGAAGCAGGCGCTTCCTGAGCAGCATTGCCCGGAGCAGTGCCCTCTGTTCTGCCACCAACGCACTTTACAATGTTTTTACCAAAGCCAGATAACATGTACTGCTTTATGTTCCCGTCAATGGCAATTCACACTGGAAGAGAAACGCGCTTTACTGTGACAGCAAAACTTTATAAATACTGTATGGATGGCGCGACTAAAAAATGCATCTCCCGTTTACTAAAGCACACGAGAACAGCACTTTAAAACAAAATCCTCTCCTGTGTAATAGTTACTTGGGCGCCGAGTAGCATAAAACAAAAATCCACACGCTCTGCCGATGCAGGGGCCTGCAACCAGCAAAGAACGCCCACATTGCATCGCTCAATGAAAAAGTAGGCGTCGGTTCTCAAAACAGATACAGTGGCCGAACAAGTAGGGCGAGCCAGCGAACTCCAACGCAGGGGAGCTTCTAGGGTATAAAAGTGCTCTGCAATGGATGTGAGAGCAAGAGACTTCAGGGCGCTGTGGAGTCTGCCACATTGATGCACTGTGCGACAGCCAACATATCTGCTGGTCGCTTATCCAAAGATGAAAACCTGTGCCACTGAAGGCACGTGCACCACAGATCATCAAATTCCTACCTTTAGCTCGAATCGTGAACCCACATGGAGGTGACGCTCCAGATATGACACTTCTAATGCGCCTAGACACAAGGCGCGACGAGGCAAGGGAGGGGAGGGGAGACAAAGGGAGGACAAGACAACGGTCTTACTAGGCCAAGTGACATGGAGATCGCGGACTTGACTTGAGATGTTCAGATCATTTCTTAACGCTCGCACCCACCCGGGCCATCAACAAGGATTCCAGAATAGTGGATATTGAGGCGCATTGGGACATCATTCACAAACTGGCCCTTTAACCCTTGAAAACGCACGTGCTTCGTGTTGGCACACGCATTAAACAACGCACGAACGAATCAATAGATCAATGAAACGATGCATTATTACCCAGCAGTCATCGATCGGCTAGTAAAACAAGCAACGTCTCTATTGAGAAGAGAGGAAAAAAAAATATAGGATCAGTGACGGGGAGCAGAGAGGGACTGTGCCTTGGATTTATACAAGGACACTCAAAGGATGCTCTTCTGTTAACAACTACAGATTTAAACATGTTTTATATTGCAGTCTAGCCTTTCACCATAGCAAGGCTCATTGCTGGTTTACATGAACCAAAATGGCCAATCTATTACAAAACTCTTTCAATTCTCCAGTATGGGTGAGGTCAGCAAATATTATTTTACAAATAGGCACAAAAGAGTGAAGTAAAGATTCCTCTCCAAGCAGGGGAGATACTCATTGCCGGTGAAGATGAAGTGAAAAACAAGCGAGATGTCAGAGCAACTCGCCATTGCATTCATTTGGCCTTTCCTTGAAAGGTCACAAAGCTTCCCAGAGTTAACGCGAGTATGGACTAGAACCCCACTCCCCCAACTTTATGCACAATTGACAACCAGCAATCCAGAGCACTGCCGCCTAATTAATGGCCACACAGAACAAACCCACCAAGATGCCTCAAGCAGAAGAACTCGATTAGCGAAGAACTGAACTCGGAAAAAAAAAAAGTCACGGCTAAATATTTTCTGCTATAATGTAGGTTTGGCTATACACCCAAAATACCCAAGTGACACCAAACAAAAGGCCATCAGGTATCAAAAGGAACTCTGCAATGTCAGAGTATCAGCTCTTCACCCCAACCCCACCAATTAGTTCAGACATCAATTAATGTTAGTGGCAATCCAAATATTGGACACCGACTCTGCCGTTTCCATTAGGGGGTCCTTGGTTTCCAAGCCTGATCCCCAAGAGTCCCAACCTCACCAGTCTTTCGGGAGAACCACAGACTATGCAGACTACTTCCATTTTGATTCACTGTATTTTGTACGGATATCCTGAAAGCATAGAATGGATTTAGCTCGAGGGCGGGTCTTTGACAACTGAGGCACAGTTCCGATTTCTCTCAGTTCTGAAGACATGTGCCACCATCAACCATCTCCCAGCATGTCACTGGAATATGTACACGCCATTGCACTGTGTGCTATATAAAGTCCCAAAAATAAAACGTTAAGGCTACAGGTGTCACCTACCCACTGCTCGTGCGTAGCTCAGAAACGTAGCCCAATATCCTCTGGGTTCCTAATGGAGGCTCGACGAGTAGGAGCTACCTCTTGAGGAAACAAGGAGCAAGTACATAGCGTGTGCTGCAAAGACACGAACTACAGCTTTGTGTCCATTAAACATGACCAGCCACACTTTAAAACATGGTCTAGATGAGACCGAAAGCGCCTTAATACACGGTTCTACGTTATTTCGCCAAATGATTTTACATCGTGGGACTTTTCATCGCCACCCTTTTATCGCCAAAAACTCTTTATGGGGGGCTTCGCCCCCCCAAACCTCCCCTTACTTAAATAATCATACCCCAAACCGCACCAAACACCCCCCCCCCCATAAAAAAGTTTTTTAAAAAGAAGTTTTTGGCGATGAAAGGGTTGGCGATTAAAAGTCCCACAATGTAAAATCATTCGACGAAATGCGTGTATACCTTAATACACATTCCCAAAAGCAGTGTCCACGTCACATTAGGTGCGTTTGTACAGCATGCAACAGATCTGCAAAGTGAAGAGTAGCCGATGGTACCGGGTGGTGATAACTCATCTAAGCAGGAGCTTTGATGACTGATCCTCAAAGTATCAGCGCACCAGATGTGCTTGACAAACAACCTCAAAAAAGTGGAAGGAGAATTTTACCAAGAGAGGTTGTGTTTGAAACCACTATTCTGAAAAGCGCAACACACATTCACAAAGCCAAGTTTACTTTTAAATAGGTAACTACATCTGCCAAAAACTACACAGACACTCACAGTTCGTGAAATTAGACACTACTGATACTGCGCCCCTAAAGTGGGGACTAAGGACGCCAAACTCAAGCACTCTACCAAGAAATAACCCAACCCTATTAACCTTCACCAAAAAGACTTACAGAAAACTAGAAGTACATACACCTCAAACAGGCAATGAATGCATCTCCATAAAAGTAGTGTTGGCCATATGTTTTAGACTTCCAAACATAAAATAATTGACATGCATGATACACAGTCAGAAGGTGCTCTGGAGTGGCAGCAGGCCTGGATGTAAATGAAACCACCCAATGGGCAGGGTTCAAAATTGCTGGGAGCTATTTAGCTCCTGCTTCTAGTCTAGAAGAGTCTGGTAAGCTTGAAACAAACAGCTTTCAGGAGCTACATTTGGCTCGCCAGGCCAACTGATGCAGAACCACCCATCCATGTGAATGTGCCTCTGGGATAATCGGACACTGAGGAATTCGTCCGGGGAGAGTGCGCTCGTCTGGGTTTTTTTTTTTTTTTTAAATAATGAAAAGGAGCGATCGTGTCCAACCTCCAAGGACTGTGCGAGGCCATTCCACACACAGTCCATCTGCTTCCTGCACAAAACACAGTCACATGTACTCTGGGACGACACAGCCTACAGGCGCCGTCTTCCCCAGTCATATTCAGCTGGAAGGTGACAGCCCCGGATACATCAAAGCATCTCAAGGAGGGGGAAGGCACACCTTCCTCCAGATGGGCAGCCTAATTTAAATAGGCCCCATGGATCTGCTATCCTTTGTCCTCTGGCTGGTGCCAGTGCATACTATTGAGAGATCATTGAAGCAAGCTTGAAGGAGCTTGGTTGTCGGAATAGACGGTAAAGGCTAACACACCTTTGGTATGCAGTGTGCCAATTTGAAGCTAGTTCCCATTCCTCCGTATGAAAGGCAGTGAAATGCATGTCTGGGTCCACCATTTACCATAGGCAAACCCCTGCCAAGCTGACTACTTTCAGAGGGGAGAAGTATGTGGTTTGGGTGAAAACAGTCTGCTCCCAGCACAAACTTCAGGGGAACCCTGCACTTTAATCAAGAGTCACAGAGGGCTCAGTTAAGCAGAGAGACACTTTGATCTACCACAGACAGGGAGATGGGTGGGACTTGGGTATATGTTGTCACCCCCTTGTCTGTCCGGTTGCAGAGCACTCTGGGCCTGGCCTCCGCAGATTATTTGTGGGGAACCAGGATTGGTTCACTAAGGAAGGATTAGCCTGCACCAATCACTGGAGCCCATTTGGCTTTAAAAGAGGGCTGAACCGCTCACTGAACAGATCTGAAGACTTCAAAAGGAGTAAGACGGACCCATTTGGACCCAAGCTGAAGGTACAGTGTACCTTATATCTTTTGCCAGTGAAGGAAGGCCAGGAGTTCCAAAAGGGATGCAAGATCCCTCCCCTAAAGTCTCCCAGCAAACAGAGTGAGATACCGGACTCAGAGGACCCGTCCAGCAGCTCCAGAACCGGTACCCAGCCAGCACACAGCGTGCCCCGCTTGGTTCTGGCAGTAAGCTTCCTAGGTGAGAAGTGCCAGAGTATCTGAACTAAGAACAAGGCCGTTGCCTGCAAACACTCTACTGAGCTTTGGCCCATCCGCCTTGAAAGGACATGAGCCCTGCGAAGAAACTAGGAGGAGTGTCACACAAGCATCATCCAGCATCTATCTTTTAAGGACATTTGAGACTGAGTCCTCGAACGGCATCTGACGGAACTGCTGATTGTTGTCACGCCGCAGTCACCAGAGCCGCCCAAGACACCTCGGCCAGCATTCCAGATCCGTCAACCAGCACAGAGACAACGATTCTTGGCTCCCAGCAGCCGCGCCAGCCAGCCTGCAGACGTCCTTCCAGCCTCGCTTGTCGAAATGCCCGTCGCATGGTACCCACAGCAGTCTCCCGCCACTAACTCGGTCTCAAGGGCTGCGAAGCGCCCTGGAACCGCCTCGACGCTGTCGAGCACCAAGAACTTCTTCAGCACCAGGTACATTGTGGTTTCAGTCCCCCTGGTCCTTCTCCAAAGGCCCCTAGAGACAGTTACAACCCTTTTCCCCTTGGTGCTGAAACCAAACAATCTTGAACAATAAGACCGATTACCAACTACCCTCCTGTCAGTATCCAGAGTGCACCCCCCTTCCTCCGTGACACTGTCTGTCCTCTGTGTTCCTTTACAGGGTGGGTTGTATTTTTAGTGTGCTAGAACTGTCTGTTGTAGTAATAATAAAATAGATATTTTACACAACCTTGACTGGACAGTCCCTTTTATCATTGGGTAATGTGTATTTTCGTTGTATTGCAACTAACCAACGATCCACGAACTTGCAGAGATAAGCCTGCCGTTCCATCCACATTACCAAAAAGTTGACAAGGAGGACTTATAATTCACTTGTAGTCCAATCTGTTTGGATCCCTTCTGGTGTACTAGAGGTGTGGGGTTGAGGATTTAGAAAAAAGGTGTGGGGTTTAGAAACCGATATTCATCCCTGGACCACTGGTGCCCCAGAAGTTGATTTGTCACATACACCTATACAAAACGTAAAGCATAAGGGGTCATAAATAATGGACAAAAGTATATTTTTGCATCTTATGTAGAAGTTAGATTTGTGGAACGCTATGTACTAGCTCCTTGTACCATCGTGGTAGCTCCTTATCACCAGTTAATGCTAGATACCCAGGAGCTGCTTTTAACTCCTGCTTATACAATGTTCATTTTAATCCCGGTACATTTGTCACATTAAGTTTGTGAATATTAATAAAGAAGAACTAGGACACATCCAGTAGACGTTTAAACAAAAGGATCATACATAACGTGTAAAAAGTTAGTTTGCCTCTCCTCTGTAAGTTTTGCAGTGCATGGTGTACTTGATCCTGGTGGTCCAGTGGTAGCTTCTGCCTACTGAGTAATGCCCAACACCTAGGAGCTGGTTTTAGCTCCTGCTCATTCAATGTTAATTTCAAACCCTGCCCAATGATTCATCAGCTCGATATTGGCTTTTATGTGGCTATTGTTTTAGCATTGCGACTACTGCAGAGTGCTTTATGATAAAATAGAAACCGGTACATGTATTTAGAGAAAGATTAGGTCAGCAGGGTGAGAGCATACAGAAACAAAAGCAAAGAATGCAAGAAAACCTTGAGACAGTCGGAAAACCTGCCGTCGCTTATGGTTAGAACAAAACCGAGCCGAGAACTGATTAATGTTTACATGGCAAGGTATTTGGAAGTATTCCATGTAGCTGATCAAGATCTCAGGGAAATGTCTTATATTGATACAAAAACATGGCTGTAATCTATCCCAAATAATAGATCCGTTTTTCTGCACTGTAGGCGGAACTTGGTCCCATCTAAATTGAGGAAAAGACAAATGGGTGATGCGATTCTTATATATAAGGGAAGGCATATCACATCCGTGGGGATCAATGAAATATGTAACCCACCAGAAATTGAAGTGGATCATTAGGTAGAGCAAGGGTAAATATCAGACACTACAGTTCAACTAATAGGGTATTCAGTATAGCACTGTTCAATGCTCCGTTTTCTAATGTATTCGGCGCCAACATGGCTCACTATTATTATTATTATGGTATTTCTTGAGCGCAGACCTAGCTGCAAGAAGCAACAGAGGGCTTTTCAGAGGTAACAGAACAGATATACAGCGGGGGTAGGATACAGAGGAGGGGTAACAGCTGTACAGGGTGGCAGGGAGGAGAGGGCAGATGGCATCCAGCGAGTCAGGTTGTGCGGGTGATGCGATGGCCTAGGTTTTGAGAAGGAGATACTCCTCGAAGAGGTGGGAGTTCTGTTCTGAATTGTGGAGGAAAGTCTGATGCTGACGGGGAGGAGGTTCCATAGTCTTGGGGCTTAAGCAGAGATGACAAATGTTCTTGTCCCTTCCGTTTTGCAAGAGCAGATTTCAAATCTGCACGTGTCCTTGTTTCTCGTGTTGTGCTGTGTGCCAGAGATGCTGAGTTTCTCAGCAAGGTATCTGGGTGACTTGAGGGCAACTGCCTTATTGATGAAACAGCAAGACTTGAAGGTGATAGCTGTGTGCAGAGGGAGCCAGTGAAGGTCGATGAGGGCCGGGGCGGTGTGGTTGTATCTGCGTAGACCATTGATGAGGCATGTGGCCACGTGTAGAACAATTCTCAGGATGACAGAGGCCATCCAGGTAGGATAGGACCAGTGCTTGAACGGTGGGACCTAAAGCTATCTGGAGGGAGGGAGGGCTTGGCTTTCTGCATGAGGGAGAGACGATACCAAGCTGTCTGGGTTTTCTTAGCTATGTGTGTCTTGAAGGAGAGATGTTGGTCGATGTGGAACCTGCCAGACTTGGCGCAGGGGGTGAGCTCGGTTGTAAAGCCTTAAGGGGTCATGGTTGATAGCCATGTCTGAGTGTTGGTGTTTTTGGCAAGGAGTAGGAATTCCGTTCTTGGATGGGTTGAGCTTAAAGTATGCACTGGACATCAAAAACTATCAGCTAGAGGCAGGTTTTGAGCATGTGGATGTCGATTTAAGTCGTTCTTGAAGTACAGCAATGGGTCATCAGCCTATTGGTTGATGTTTGAGTGGCTAGGACCCCAGCCCCCCACCGGCTCATGTTTAGATTGAAAATAACTGGGTAGAAACTATAACACTGCGGGACTCCACAGGTGACCGGTAGCATTGGCGATCTAGGGGAGTCTATCTCAGAGGCCTACAAACAGTGGGGCGCACCCCCTGGGGGCGTGCAGCCGAATACCTGTGGGGGGCGAGAGCCCAGCATGAAATGTAGAAATAAAATAATAAATCATCATCATTTTAGATTGAAGGAAATGGGCAGGGGCGGCTGACATGGTCGGGCTGGAGCATGAGACTGTCAGGCACCAATGAAAAAGTGGCCCGCAGTTGCACATGGATATTCATTCCTTTAGTCAGACTGTTTGAAGTACCCAAGGGATTGTTTCTTGTTAAAATGTAAGCAAATTGGGACATTTAAAGAATATTTATTCAGCAACAATGGTCAAAATAACTTGCTGCATAGTGAACTAACTAATCAAACTGGCCCACATTGGCATTTTGCATTTGGTTACAGGCTACCATGTAGGCCAGTCCGAGCCTGGCACCCTACCATAATGGCGAGGGGGCACCCAGTGGCCTCCTCTTACATTATGGAGGAGCCAAGGAGCCAGCCCAGTGATACACTGAGCACTCCCTCAGCTGCTTTTCTAGCTGAGGGAGTGCTCCTGGGCTGGCTGAACTGTCAAAGGAAACCACTGTTTCCCTTTGACAGTTCAGTTCCCCAGCCGCACATGCTCACTGAGCCATGCAAGGCTGGGGGAGTTTTGCTTCGCCAGCCCTGCATAGCTCATTGGAAATGCTGTCTGGGGTACTGCATGTGTTTATATGCAAGAGGGGAGGCTCCTGCACCTCCTCGCACATATGGACAGAGCAGCCTGGAGCGGGGCGTTTCAGCACCCACATGCAGGCCCCTGTAAAAGGTACGTTTATGTTCATTTATTTAAATATGTAGAAAGTGAAAGAGAGGAGAGACCGTTGAGCTGATTTTGGCAAGTGGGGGTAGAAGGGGAAAGGAGGGTTGTACAACAAAGGCATTTTAAAAATGCCTAAAGGCCTTTGTTGCACAATCCCCCACCAACCTGCCAAAATCAGCTCCGTGGTGCCCATGGGAAAGGGATTTTTTTTTTTTACTGGATATTGATCAGAGATTTCCAGTCAAAAATACCACACTTTCCCCCTTCGCACCCAAGAGACCTTGCATACACACCTGATCGTGCCGATTGTGTTAGGCCCAGTGGGGGACAGGGATGTATCTTTTTACTGGACATCTATCAAACATATTCTGTACAACAAGTACATGCCTGCCCACTTAGCCCCCCAGCACCAATTGCAAACTATTTGGCTTTTTACAGTATGCTCTACAATGCAACCTTTCAACCCATTATTTAAAACAAATTCAGGGGGAGTAACCCCCCCGAACACCACTTGATTGCTTTGCTCGGTCGCTATGGAATTTTGGGGTGATTGATGCCCCTCGACTTAGGAAATTCACCTGCCGCCACTGGCCCTCCGACTGTGTTGGGACGGGGTGGGCTGAGCCCCAGGGACTGTGGTGGGAGCAGGGTTGGGAGAGCCTAGGGACTGGGTAAGAGTGGAAGGAGGGAGCCCAGCGACTGTGATGGGAGCAGGTGGTGAGCCCAGGGAATACACTGGGAGTAGGGTGCGGTGGCGGCGTGCAATAGTTCATAGCCATTTGTACATACTGTCCATTTGGCATTCGTGAGGGGGCCCGACCTGCCCAAATTTTGCTTTGGGGAGCCCATGCCAAAAAAGTTTGAAGAACACTGGTCTATCTGAACAAACTGCTGGCGGTTGGCGAGGTAGGACTTCAACCAGCGTAGGACAGTCACTGATACCCCCATGCGCCGAAGTAGGGTGTCCGTGAGCGCTTGGTGGCCTACTGTGTCGGATGCGGCCAAGTGGTCGAGTAGAACCAGGAGAGCCGACGTCAAGGATGTGGAGGGCGTCGACTGCCTGTACAGTTGCCATGCTGCATATGGGTCTGAACCAGGATTGGTAGGTTTGGAGGATATTGTGGTTCTCGATGTGTTGCTGCAGTTGCATGGCTACTGCCTTCTCTATGATCTTACCTAGGAAGGGAAGATGGGTCAATAGCTACCTAGGTTGTTGGGATCCAGGGTGGGTTTCTTTAGTAGACGGAGGATTTTTCCTGTCTTTATGGTGGATGGGAAGGTGGCTTGACTTTGGGAGCTATTGATCTCTGGGTAGGGAAGGAGTGCTTCTGCAGGCAGGGTCTTATGGATGCTGGGAGGAAGATTCCAGTATATAATGTGGTTTTGGGGCAGCAAGGGTTTCTACCAGGTCCTCCGTAGAGTGTCATGAATGTTGTCCAGGGTGTGGCGATTTCGCAAGGAGAGACGCAAGGCGATTCTGTGGATGCAGAGCTGTACTGGCGAATCTTTCCGATTTTGTCGACAAAGGTGGATTTTTCGATGGAGTGTGGTATGGCAGTGTTGGGTAGCAGGTTGACGCAGCGCTTGATCGCCTTGCAGAGGGCTCTGCTTTTGTTGTCGGCTTCTGCTATGCTGTTCTGATAGTAGGAGGCCTTGGCTTTGTTGATTAGTTGTTGGCGGGTTGCTCGGAGTTCCTTGAAGCGCCACATCGGATGCAGTGCTTGAGCAGCACTAGGTTTTCTCCCGTTTCCTGATGCCTCTTGCGGAGGTTGAGTTTTTGCACGTACTTGGGTGCTGACTGTTCGGTTGGCAGGTGCGCGTGTGGGTCGATGGAGGCTGAGAGGGTGCCGTTGAGTGCTTCTAGTAGAGAGTCGCAGTTCAGCTGGGGGTGTTCGGTCCATGTGAGGTGGAGGTTGGGGAGGGCTTCCGTGAGGGCTCCCACTGGGAAGTTCTTAAAGGACCTGAAGGTTTGTCTGATGGGAGTGCTTGACTAGGGTGGTGTGCGGGATGTTGAAAGGCGCAGCCAGGTGGTCAGATCAATCAAGCAGGAGAGGAGAGCTGTAGTGGAGTGTAGGCAGTGCGGTGATTAGGTCGTGGATGTTACCCTTCTCGTGCGCTGTGTCAGGTGGAGGTTATCGAGCAGGCTGAGGTGAGCTTCCTTCATCGGTGGCCTTGTTGCCTGGGAAATTGAAGTTGCCTGGGGTGATGTTGGCGTGCGCGAGTGACATAGCAGTGACCAGGTCAGTGAAGTCTGATGAAGGCGATGTTGGGTTTCGGTGGTCTGTAGATGAGATGGAAGGTGACAATCTATTGGGGAGAGTGAGAAGTGGCAGGAGAGGACTTTGAAGGAGCAATGTTGTCGACGTCATGTCTGGTGCAGGGCCACAAGAGCATGTGGAGGAGTGCAAGGCCTCTGCCTGTCTTGTTCAGCCGGTCTCTGTGTTGGATGCTGTAGCTGTCGGGGACAAGGACATCTAGGATGTGGGTGTCAGCCAGATCTCGGTGATAAAGATGGTGTCAACGTCATGTTTATTGAAGAGGACTGCAATGTCTGCTGCACGAGTGATAGCTGAGCGGACGTGGGCGAGTAGTGTTGTGGATGTTGAGGGGGGGGGGGAATTGGGCTTGAGGCCGATGTTGGTTGCTTCTGTAGAGGAGTAGGTAGACCCATATACCTTAACTCCCGCCCCCTTACCGCCGCCATACCGGGATAGCAGCAGAAGAGCCGCATGTGGGATGCAACTCCCTGTGTTGGCCCTGTACCGCATCGAGTGTATGAGAGATGTTATTCACTCAGCCAACCATACCGAATGTACCCACATGTTGAGAGACTGGATGAATGTTTGCACGCACCAATGGATATTATGGAACGCTGAGTCGCATCTGACAAGGGCATTGTGATGTCATGAAGAAGATATACGAGAATATGTTAAAACAATATGAAAATACTTAAGAATGAAAGTAACTGAAGCGACAAAGAAACGTACAAAATGATAAAGTAATTATGTATGCAGAAAAAAGATATGTCTTTTATAACACGCCTGTACACAAGATGAAGTAACTTGTGGATCAATAAGTGTAAATACGCAGCAACGCAAGTTAGATGAAATGAATAAAAAAACTTGCTATAGAGGAATAGAACATGGCAAGGACGGCCATGATTGGAAAATGGACACCGGCTCATGTGAAGATTCCTTCCAACTACCTCTGAAACCGATCAGGGCTGAAGATTGAATAGATGCTGGAAAACAGCTTTGTACGCAAACGAAGGAGTCTATATTGGCCTAGGATCAAAGATGTATTTCTAGAAATAACTGCAGAGCACAAAGGAATGCAGACAGATAACATAAAGAGCACAAGATATATTTCTCTTAGATTAACAAAAAAGAAAAAATATGGGAGAGCCAAGTATTGAACAATGAACAGTGAATAAGGCTCATCATACAAGATGGAGTTAGTAAGTCTCTAGAGGCCAAGGGAGCAATGCCACTTAGCTGAATTCAAATCGAAGTAAATAGGAGGTTGAAATGGAAAAATGTGTGGTCTCCTCACATGTGATGCAGAAGACGAAAACAAGGTCTATTCATTAGGCTGCGGTTGAAGATAAATGATGTGCTCACACTCCCTCGAATGTCCTAGAACAGAGCAATGGCAAAGCAGAGGGGAAACTTTGGCTTATGGTCAAACTGATGAGAGATGATGGCCTAATTGGGAAAGTGGAGAGTTATCGGACGTGACTCAAGCACCCGAGTTTCGATTTCCTTACGTGCTACTAGTGAGCCGTGATGTCCCCGATTGAGTGGGATGCCAACCAATCAATGGTTCTATGGAGCAACCTGCTCTACAATGTTGCATTTACCAATCCACTGCCATTTTGTCCGCTATAATCAGTATTATACATATTTAGAAGTAGATCTAGGTGTACCTTACAGGCAAGAGACCGCCAATGAAGTACAAACCTGAATACTTTCTATATGTAGACATATTCCCCTAACCAATCCGCCCACCAGTTGGTTTTATGGTTTGCTACGTAGGATGACGTCATAGATGACGCATATTGGGGTGCAAGACCTCTGTGTAATCAAGTTTGTGTGTGCACACACATGTCAGCCGATGTGTGTCAGTGTACCCCTCTCTATTAAATAATAATAAAGTAGTACTTTGCCATATTCTTTGATTCTGTCCTGTTATTTGGCCAGATCTTTTATTGGTAATTCCATCTAGCACAAAAGGTGCTAGAGCATACTGCATTGCAGAGTCCACTCCTTAGAGGAGAGGTGGTGGCGTTGCCTGGTGATGGTGGATATGGCCTGTGGGGGCGGAGGGAGAAACACATGTTGGCATGTGCTTACCAGTTGTGCAATGGCAGGGTTTGTGCCCTGGGTCCTCCCAGTTCAAATAGGAATTGCCCTTTTCTTCATATTGGATGCTCTTGATCTAAGAGTTAAGAGCAGAAAAGAGCAGAAAGGAAGGGGCAGGGCTAAAGGCCGGAGTGTTTAGGCCACATGACCTAGATCCACTTGCACCTGCTCACTCACTGTTTTGCTCTCACTTGTCCCACTGCAGTTCTACTTCTAGGTGTCCAACTATAGATTTGCTCCCAGGTGCCCACTTTACTTTTGCTTCTTGGTGTCCCATGACAATTCTGTTTCCAACTGTCCCTGGAGCGATTTCCCTTCACTGCTGCATGCTCCTGTACATCTTCCCCCAAAGCGATTTAGAACACAGTGCTGCTAGGAGTACCAATCCATTCCAGGATTGGCGAGGACCTCTCATAATTAACCTGACAAGCATGCACCTACACAAGGAAGTCAGCACAGACACCAGATGAATTACCAAAAAGCCCACAGGTCTCCATGAAAATGGCAGCCGAGAGCCTTTGATACCAAACAAGAACACCAGTGTCCCACCCAAAAGAAAATCGATGGTAGTCTTTTTAGCGCATCAGACACCTGGGTCCCGAGAGAACCAGGAATCAGCCAGAACACACAGCCACTAGGGCCTCACTCCTCTTAACTCCAACTCTCTTTCCCTGATATCACTCCACTACCGCTAAGACTGGCGACCTGGACCTTCATGAAACTTGGAACCAGGCCCCTGCCCAGTCGACACCAGCACCCCCTGCCCTGTCCAGCACTGCCCTTGCGGGCCCCCTACCAGGCGGTTGCATCCCCACCCTCGAGATTCCACCAACCTAGCAATTAGCTAGTGGATTCCTCCCCTGGCACCGCTCGGCACTTCCCTCCCGGGCTCTTGGTTATTTATAACGTGCTCAATACCCAGAGGTTTCTACACGCGGCCCCGGGGAATCAAACCTTTGCTCTGTGTCGTCTTGCTTCCAAGATGAGCGTGTTGCCCCTGAGCTATCCTCCCTCTCATCAGCACTTGCCCATTCCTTGCTCCCTCCCCTGCACTTCTCTTCACTGCACGTCCAAATGTCACAAGGCCCAGAAGGACCACTATTGTACATTTACTTTTTTTTGCCTATTTACCAGCCTTGATCCCCCCGCCCCCCACTTTGCCTTGTGGTGCCTGGAAACACCATTTTGTTGTATAGGCACCTAAAAAATGCTCAATAAATAAATGTTAAAAATAGGCAAGTCGCAGAGCAAGTGCATCATGCAACACACGCCACAGCCCATTAAACATAGCAACTACTCCACACTACAGACAGCACAATGGACTCCCACCCAGGCCTTAAAACCTGCACTCTACACAAACCAAGTTGATAGACATTAACTCCCACTACACTCATCAACCGCACAGTTCATACATTTGCCAGAATTGGGAAACCTGCTCCATCGTGAATGAAAATGACCATCTAAACTGTTCTGTAGAATGGTAGTCTACACTGATGTCTCAGCTCAATATGCCGCACCAGATGAGAAATATGAATCTGCCAATCAGACATGTAAAAACAGTCCATCAACAAAACCTCCAACTAGTTCTCTGAACAAGAGTGCCACCAGCAGCCCCAGAACGTGTTTCTGCCTTGTTGTCCATCATCCGTGTGGTGTGGCATCCCTCCTGGCACCTCCAAGCCACTCTGGCAGCCATCAATGCATGCCCCACTCTGGGACCTTCAACTACACTCAAAACAAACAACCCCCAGTCAAAACACAAAGGTGGCCCTCTGATAACTTCCGAAACTACTGCACCATCACACTTTTGTTGATCTCCGACCTAGAAGACCATCATCGGTTAGTTCAGATGGACCATCTTTACCAGTCACCTGTCGCAGCCCACCAATAGAAGCACCCGTCAAATAACATACATTACATAGATGATCCACAGGCCTACTGGAGAATATCAATTGAAACAACCACCAACGCAAGGATATGTCAAGTGCCCATCACAAACTGCTTCTCGACCATAACCTCACTTCAGTCCTATCCCTCTAGGGTTTCACTCTGCATCTGGCACCGACTGCACACAGAAAGCATGATACCAACTACTGATCCAACAGAAAAACATCACATTCACCGTACATGCATGGTTCATCTCACTTTTTCACGACCCTACTCACCACCACTGTATCCCCTATGAGTGTTATCCACACAGCTGTCCACCTCAAAGGGCTCAGAATATACAATCATAACAATCAGGGCTCAAAATGTGCACTTGCCACTAGGGGTGTCACGGTATTAGTTTTATGACGGTACAATAACCTTCTTCCCAAATGACGGTTATCGCGGTATAGCAGGTGGAGTTAACTAATCTTAACAAATATTTTCTAAAAGGTCATAAATTGTCAGATTTATCATCACAAACAAAACCAGGCACCCAGTGGCAGAATGGGGCTTTTCAACATACTTTCCACTGAAATGCCACCCCTTGATTCCACCAAACACAAACACACCTGTGGAGAGGAGGGGGGGGTGGGGGTGGGCCCTGCTGTGACTGGCAAAGCAAACTGAATAGCTTTTCTTAAGTGGTCATTTAGGCTTTTAGCTCCCCCACTGGCTACTGGTGAAGATGAACTTGTTGCCATCTCGATAACCTGCATGTCACAGATCAATGGAGTCTGATGGTAGTATACGCTTGTGCGCATACACACGCACTCTCTCTTTACGTTACAGCCTTTAGTTTACTTACAGGCCAAAAGGTGTTCAGTAATCACAGACATCTTACCCTTTGGTATGGCAACAAGGAATACCCACAGAGAGGAGTACATTTCGCAGTGTGATTTATATGTACATTCAATGATAGAACCAGGGAAATCCCCATTTTCATATGTTTAGAAAACATCATCCATTATAAATATATAAACCCCAAAGCCTCCAACCCAAAGTAAACCCTTTTCCTTCTTGGCACTGTATTTATTCTTCCTATTGCTAACATATTGATTTTGTGTCAGGCACGTGTGGTTTATGGAATGGCATTAAAAACTGCTCCAACTGAAACTACTTGGTCTTGCACTGTTGGATGTGCCGTCTGCCAAGACTACGCAGCACTTGCTTACTGCAGCCTTTCCAAATTAGATTGAAAAGCAACGGTATGAACGGTATACCGGTATAAACAATGTGACGGTTATTATTGTTCAATTAAGTGGTTCACGGTATCTTTAACGGTATACCGTAATACCGTTACATCCCTACTTGCCACTAGCCATTGGCTAGTGATAACGAAAAATAAACGTAAGGCGGTCTGGATGAGGTGGCAAGTGACTTTATGGCGACTAGTAGATTCCATCTTGAAAGTTTGCAACCTGACACCAACAATCATGGAACCTCAATGACGGTCCCTACCTCTAGAAGCCAACATCACCTACAAAACCAGCTGAATCTTATACAACTGTGACAATGCACCATACCTCCTACCTGGCAGACAAAAGTCACAATCTCTGCTGGTGCCAGGACTGGGCATGAGTAGAGCAGCAGAGGAGATTCGCAGACCAAGAAACCTCATAGCCATCAGACTCAACCGTACTCCATTAAAAAAAGAAGACAATACACACTTCTTTGAGGAACACCTTCAGGCTCAGTAAGGCACAACCTCCCCCTGCACGTAGCCCATTATCCCTACGGACAAGAAACCTCCGATCCCGGTTCACATTCCATCCACCTTACAGGCCATTACATGGTCTCTACTAATTGTATAGGTCAACTACCCCCCCCCCCCACCCCCCGATCCCAAATAGAATGCGGATAACAACGGATATGTAGTAAGAACTATTCTCTACTGTAAACATTCAATTGGTCCCTTGAACATCTGATGTGCAGAGCTCTGGTGGTTCCTGAAACTAGGTTTGTGTTTAATAAATACCCCACCCAAAAAATTAAACCGTAGTATTAGTTGCACAGCATTTGATTGCCAAAATAATGTTCTGGTGCATTCAGAGGCCCCAGAATACCACTGCCCGGCTACAAACGTCGGAAGTACCAATAATATCACAAACACCTTCCTGCCCAAATACCCACAAAAAGGTAAAGCAACCACAGAACCTAAAAACACAGCAAGCAAGCAACAGTGTTGGCTTATGTATAGGCACCCTAGGATGGCAACAGCTAGAAAATGGTGAGATTACCTGCGTATATGACAGTATACCTATACACAACCCAAAACTGTTGGCTTTGTCAATCCTGGTTTTAATGGGGCGCAATGACAGCTATCGAGAGGGTAAAGGCACGCTTGATTTGCGCATTTAGAGTGGCAGTTCAGCAATTAACTCCGCAATCATTTCCAGATGCTCCAAAGTTTGATGTTACTGCTGGATAGAACTAGCTCAGAGATCTCAGAAGGATGCGTTTCGGGTCGGATGGGGCAAGTAGAAGATGGGAATAGCCAGAGGGATTAGCACAGCCAAGGGCAGCCAATAGGTGGACAAATGACCAGCCAACACCCACAAGCTGGGTGTCCCTCCTCGCGTGTCCTCGCCAGCAGTAGTTTTGCTTATAAAGTGTTTAAGTGTCAACTAATATCCCAAACTGAAAAGTGGGCGGACGAAGGTATGGGGGCAATCAATGATTAAGTAAAAACAGAGATGATTAAATTTTGCCAGACGCCGACAATAAGGCCATGCAAACAAGGGATGAGGAACACGAGTAAATGGAACCCCTATGACGCTTCATGCAAGAGTCAATGGATGCCAGGACACCCAAATGGGAGTTCGGCAAAATCTCCAGGAAGTATTTAAATCTTTACAGCTAGGACTCCAAGGAAAGAGATGGACAGCGTCAATAACTGCTAGGTGGATTGGGGGTGTCCTCTCAGGATACCTCGCACTGCTGCTTTTCTCTGGGCGGAGTAGTGGTAGAAGGGCTTCCCCCATGTTATTGTGGGTGGCGAGAAAGGACAATGACTTCCACTACCATCTGTCGATCTCCAAGCAGAGCTCTCCGTTGGCAACTTGGCAGCGATTTATCCTGCTAGCAACGCACAGGACAACTTTAGTCTGCGCTGCCCTTTAATGGCTTACCTTTCACGTGGGCCAGAGCCCAAGCACTGGGGGTGGTTCAGGTATGTAAGGGCTTTACTGAAATATATCATATTCATATATGTAGGACCTGCACTCTCTCACTCAAGCAGCACGGTGACACTACAAGGTAGTGACGGACATGCATGCAGTAAAACATGAACAACAACGTTAGAAAGCAGCGAGGGGCGGAGACACGCCCCCAGAGCATCAGGTGAAAGGGGAATATATGCATGGACAACCAAAGCACAGAAAACAGCAAGCTGTGGATGGGCACTGAAATTGCATGCCCAGAACAGAGTTCATGTTCCAAAACGTAAACGTCAACAGTCAGTCATGATATTAGAAAAGGATTGAAAAACGCGATATAGCAATAGAACTGGCGCAGGTGGCTGGGCAAAGAATAGAGCCGTTTGGAAAGGATGTCAGCAGGGTGCAGAGAAAAACGATCCAGATAAAGCTATGCAGTCAATAATCCAAGGTGGCCATTCAGATCAGCTTAAGAGACGGACTGGAGTGGGACAAGTGAAAGGCTGATGCGGTGGCCATAATGTACGGGAAAAGAACCGACCCAGGCGCAGAGATGGAAGTGACGCACTTTACCGTGCAGGTGGGCGAGAGGCAGTGCGACCTCCTAGGCCAGGCGAGGAGAGAAATGGGTAGACAGTGCAGTGGGCAAGGGTACAGGAAGCGGACCAAAAATGCATCGCAAGAAGACCCTAGGTGAGGAGAAGGGGGGGGGGTTGGTGGGGGTCTTTTCCGTGTACACTGAGCAAAACAGATGGTGAAGTAGAAGTGAACCCCCATCGCATTAGAAAGCCAATCACTAAAGAGAGGGACATAGGAAAATGGGCATGTCCCACACTAGAAAGGCGATCGCAAGCAAAAAGTTATGGCACCAACTTGCGAAACAGTGCGGGAAAAGCACATAGAATGGCAAATATGCGAGGCAATAGAGACACATGTCGAAGTGCAATGGAATCATGTCGCATTGAGTGACAACTGAAGTCAGGGTTTAGGGCTAGCAAAGCTCTAAAGATTCCCTTTGCCACGCGTGAGAAGGACCCCCAGTTCCGTTTCCCCTCTTTGAATTGTAGGATTTGAAGTTTCTTCTTCCCCCCACCCATTTGAAATTTAGGAAAACGAAATTGTCAAGACCAAACAGGACTGTATGTTCTCTCACAGATGAGAAAGGGAAGCTTGACATCTTTGGCAGATGGGAAGCATGTGCAAGTGGATCTTGGTCACCTGGCCTACGCCCCGCCCACCTGGTGCCTTCCTGGTTGCCGCTCTTTTTCCCTACTTAAGGAGCCATCCAGCCTCTTTTCCTTTGCATATGGGGAGCAGGTGCAAGTCGATCTAGGTCACCTGGCATAAGCACCACCCACCTTCTTAGCCCTGCCTCTTCCTTCCTGCTCTTATCTCCTAGATCGAGGGCGGCCAGACAAAAAAAAAAAAGGAAATTCCTGTTTGGACCAGGAGGATCCAGGGCCTTGAACCCCTGCTCAGACAAGAGGTAAGCATGAACCAACATGCATTTACTACCACTGTCCCCACAGGCCATCCCCACCCCTCTTGTCACCCCATGATGTTCCCTTGTGCCGTCCCCCCCAACCTTCTCGCACACAGGTGTTGCCTATTTTGGTTGATTCCTCTACCCTGCTCAGCTCTCCCCTCCCCTCCAGCCTACTTCTGCCCGAGTCAGTCCAGATACATTCTGGTTTCACCATCACTGTCTTCTGGCCAATGCTGGATTTAATTTATGGACTTCATTGATTCACGGTTCGTCACCCTTTCTCATGGTGGCCCTGAATCATGCTGTTCCCATCTTCATCTTGTATCCCGGCTTGCAACATTATGTGTTACTACTGACTTCTGCAATTGTATTCGGTCTCCCCTCTTGCTTCTCCACTCTTTTTGACTGCTTACTCGGTTCTCCCCTCCCCTTACTTTCTTCTCTGCACATACTATCAGAATTGTCACTGGACCTAGTATGATAGCAACCTTGTCTGTCTTCCCCTTCCCTTACTTGTTTCCCCCGCCCCGTCCAGCACCATCTGAAATGTCGTCAGGCCTAGTAAGATAGCTGCTTGTTTTGTTCCTCCCCTCCCTATCTGCACCCCTCTCTCACCTTTTGTTTTCTCTGGCTCTAGCAGAAATGTCATCAGGCCTAGTATGGTAGTCACCTGTCTGTTTCCATTTCCTTCCCGCTCTCCCCCACCTTCTTTATCCATGTCTCGAACTATCTGAAATGTCGCCATGCCGATTACGACATCCTCACTGTTCATGGCCTGTAAGAATGTAATTGTATTTTCCCTTGAAGGGCTGTGTATAGGCGCTATATAATTAAACTATCATATCATATCTTGTGCTAATTGATGGGTTAAGAAGGCACTGGGATAAATGCAAGTTATAACACGGAAGAGCTTCAAAGCTCTGGTAGTATACATGGAGGTCAAAGGGTGCTTGGTTTAATAGTTAGAAGTGTGACATTGGCCACCAGACAAGGGGTAAAAACATGTTACACTGGTTGTGTGCAGTTACACTAGCGTGAGGGGAAGAACAAGGGAAATAATCTCACCTTTGGGCCTGCAACTGCCAGGACTACACTGAAGGATATGGCGAGTGTACGACACAGAGGGTTGCGTTAGTAACCAATGTGTTCAGTAGAATTTATTTTCCCCAACGTCTGGGTGGTGCTACTGATTTAAATAGTGTGGAGCTGTTAAGCTTCTACTTGTAGAGTTAATTTCTGAAATAGTTAAAATTATCCAATACCATAAAAACATTAGTCATGAAAAATAGGTAAGTATGTATGACCCATGTATAAAAACAAATCAATACGTGTTGCACATTCCTTTGTAGACTTGGAGAACCTGGTTAGCCTGATAACAGCGACCAGGATCTCCTTTTGTCAAGCACACGCACTCACCGCTAGCCATTGGAGAGTGATTGGTGACTCTTGGCAAGCAAGGAAGTGTGAAGCAATAAAGTGCGGGCTATGAGGAGAACTGGCATTCATGCAAGGGGAAATGACTAGTAATGTGCAACTTGAAAATGTTAACACGTCAAACAACTATAATTGTGTTAAAGACGGTATGTAGGAATTATGAAGCATCAAAAAAAAAAAAAACAAAAAAAAAAACACATTTAAAGCACAACAGGCCCATGACATTAACAAAAAGTTCTAGTTAGCAACTCGTGGAAATTTAGACCTTCATCATACTAGGTACCGGTTCCTCGGATGTAACTCCTTAAAGGGGGAAGCTGGATAGCCAGGCAGGAGACGCTTTGATTTTACTCACTGAAGGTATTTTGATCCCTGTACATTTGGTAAGCAGGGCTGCTGGTTGAGGATAGAGGGGATTTGACTGAAAAGACATTCCAATTAGGGATATCCAGTGACCTCTTTGGGATGAGGTGCTATAGGACTCCATTTGGGCAGTGAGGTGAAGAGGGTGATCAGAGAGCATTCAACTCACCTTGGTGAGTAAGGAACTCCTTTACTTGTACACATGTTCCCTCTCCCAAAAAGTGGGTAGAAGTTTCCATGGACTTGAAAGGGGGCTTCTGAGCAACAAACCTTCAGCACCGACCCAAAATCTCCATCAGCCTCAATGCAACCCTCCCTCCTCCCCCCAAGAATACCCGACTTTGCCCTGTTTGGATGCTCAACAGGTTAAGGGTGTGTGCCAGTTTGCTGGGGGGGATTATACATGGTGGTGTTGGGGTCTGTGCAACCTGGAGAGGACTGTTAGGGTGTGGCTGATAGCGGGGTCTGTGGGACACTTGGCATCTGTTGGTGGGGACAGAGGGTCCTCGGCCATGGTGCACTTGGCATCTGGTGGTGGGGACAGAGGGTCCTCAGCCAGGGTGCACTTGGCATCTGGTGGTGGGGACAGAGGGTCCTCAGCCAGGGTGCACTTGGCATCTGTTGGTGGGGATAGAGGGTCCTCAGCCTGGGTGCACTTGGCATCTGTTGGTGGGGATAGAGGGTCCTCAGCCTGGGTGCACTTGGCATCTGGTGGTGGTGATAGAGGGTGCACTTGGCATCTGTTGGTGGGGATGGAGGGTCCTCAGCCAGGGTGCATGAGGCATCTGGTGGTGGGGATAGAGGGTCCTCAGCCTGGGTGCACTTGGCATCTGGTGGTGGGGATAGAGGGTCCTCAGCCTGGGTGCACTTGGCATCTGGTGGTGGGGATAGAGGGTCCTCAGCCAGGGTGCTTGAGGGTCTCCTAGGGTGTGAACGGGGGTGGCTTCCACGGGGACGTCCGCTCTCACCCTTGGCCTTGCAGTCCGCGCACACCCGGTTCTCCTCCTCCTGCAGCAGCGAGCTCAGCAGGGCCTGGTACCGCTCCACGTCCCGCACACACTTCCCCGTCATGGCTCTCCGCGCCCCCAGGGGATACACCTGTCACCGGGAGCCTACTCCGCCCGTCAGGGGTCTAGGGGCTCTCGCAGGACCGGGGTCTGTCCTTCGCCGGCCCCGCTAGAGGGATGGAAGACTGCTCTCGCGCCTCGCTCCAGCTGACAGCTCCACTTCCGGGATCCGGGTCCAGCAGCCACCCTCCGCTCACTGACTGCGGTAACACAGCAGCTCCCGCTTCCGCCCTCGAGACAGGAGTATTGACGTCAGCGCGCGTCACCGCGCAAGGCGCCCAATGGCAAACGAGAGGGCCTCGCCTCCAGAAACCACAGGCAGCGGTGACGATCCACACGCTGCTCGGCCTACGTGCATGCCAAACGCAATGTCCCGTGAGGCTGTCATGTTAGGGCCAGGCAGGAACGTCACATTTCTAGGATCACAGTAGAGTAATGCTGGCCGTCCTGCTGCTTCATGTTACGAGGGTAACGGCCTTGCCTGACCATAAAATGGCTGTCATGCCCAATCGAAACCCATGGGAGTCGCTGACATTGAAAACCATGAATGAAATGGGTCATGCGGGGGAGGGGCCGGAAGCTCTCCTTAAAGGGCCAGAGAGAGAGGGGGAGGAAGAGTAAGAGTCAGAGAAGAAAAATGCATTGGCCATGGACTTCCGATCTACAGGCAATCATGCCATTTACGCGAGTTAACTGCAAATGGAATATTCAACCCCCTTCAGAGTCACTTGAAGAGAGTCTTATCAAATGTATAGATAAGGGCCAGGATCAAAGCTGTCAGTACTGAAATCTATCACTACTTCCCATACATGCCAACATTATCCATTCTAGAGTCTAAACCATTCCTGATTTTAACATTACATTCCACAACCTGTAGTCTTAGATTACAAGTCCCAGCATCTAAGTCAAAACCAGGACTGGATTTACACATACCTCTCAACTCACACTTTTGGCGGGTGTCACCTGCTACCTAGGCAACTCTCTCACCCGCCAAGCCTCTTGCACGGCCATACCCCTCTAGTATACCGGAAGAGATCCAAATAGATTGGAATAACAAGCAAATGAAAAACCTCAATGTCCAATTTTGAAAATGTGGCAAAGGGGTCATCTTTGATTCCGCTCTCTCCCTCACCCCTCACATCTTGGATCTCGCCAAGAAGGCCCACTTCCAGCTTCACCTCCTTAGAGACATCCTCTCTTTCCTCAGAAACTCAATTTGCCTCATTATAATAGTGCCGGTCTGGAAACAAAGGCGCTGGTAAGCCTACTGGCACTGTTGTTTCCCGACCGGCACACTACAACTCTACAGGTGGGTGCCGCCCCGCCCGCAAGGTACAGACCTGCCATGCAGGACAGCACCCGCTCACAGAGTTCTCACGGGATGGTGCTCCTATGTCCCCATTCTATGGGACTCTGTGGGAATGGGGACTAAAAAGATATCTGGCGCCTTACTTCCCGGCCAACAGAATTGGAATAGCCCAGTGGTAGCGGGAAGTCAGGCGCCAGTCATTTTTTACAGGTTCGCAGCAACCCGCCAGTATCACCGGTAGGATTACTGCTGGACCCGCAATGAGGCCCAATGTCTCCATAGCTCTGATCCTTTCTAGGCTGGACTACTGCAACAGCCTCTTCCTTAATCTCGCCCCTTTCCTCCCTACACCCCTTTCAGTTAATCCAGAATTGGGCTGCAAGACTTATCCTTGGCCTCAAGCCCAGGGACGATATCTCTACAGCCCTAAGATCTCTCCACTGGCTTCCGGTGTTCACAAGGATCAAATTTAATACCCTCTGCATCATACACAACGCTTTCTAGGGCATGGGACCACAATATCTCCAACTTTCCCTCCCTAAATACTTCCCAGCTTGAGACCTCTGCTCCTCTTACTCCAACTCTGTGCTCGTCAAACGCTTTTCCAAGCAGAGAGTCAGGGACAGGTCCCTCTCCTCAGCCGGTGCCTCCCTCTGGAATTTGAGCCGGACCTCCTTAAGTTCCGTAAACTTCTAAAAACTCTTTTTTCTTCCTCTTTCCCTCGTTCCCTTCCCTGCTAAACACCTCACTGCCGCTGAGACTAGCAGCCTGGTCCTTTATGAATCTTACAGTCTACCAGGCTCTCCACCCAGTCAACCTCTGCACCTCCACCCCTTCAGAACTGCCCCAGCAGGCCCCCTGCCTGCTGGCTGTGCATCCCACCTGTGGAATTCCTTCGCCCTACCACTAGCCATTGGCCTCCACCGTTGCACCCCTGGCCCTTCCCTCCCAGGCTACCCCCAGCACTTGTCCATACCTTGCTACCTCCCACCCCAACCTCGTACCCTATCTCCTGTACTTCTCTTGAATGCACTTGCATTTCTGAATATCACAAGGCCTAGTATGACCATGATTGTATATTTACTGTTCATGCCACAGTTATTTTACTCCCCTGCTACCTCCCCACTTTGTCTTGTGGCGCCTGGAAACACCATTCAGCTGAATAGGCACCTAATAAATGCTCAATAAAATAAATAAATAAAATAAATAACGTGAACCAAAAGGCAGGCTTACTCCAAAAGGCGTGGATCGTTGGTTAGTTACAACACAGCAAAAATATAATGATTACCCCATGATAAAAGGGACTGTCCAGCCAAGGTTGTATCACAAATATCTACTTCATTTATATCACAACAGACCCTTATAGCAACACTACTAAATACTCCCCACCCTGTAAAGGAATGCAAAGGACAAACAGTTTTAAAGAAGGCAAAGCAATGCTCTCTGGATACTAACAGGAGGGTAGTCGGTATAGTTAATAACCACAACAGTTTAAGGTTTCTTGGCTTCAGCAGAAAGGGAGCATTGGGTCTTAAAATGTCTCTAGGGGCCTTCTGGGAAGGACGAGGGGGACAGAACCACAATGTACCTTGTGCTGTAGGTGTTCTTGGTGCTCGACAGGGTTGAGTTGTCTTCAGGGCGCTTTGCAGACTTCCATGTCAGAGTTTAAAATGGAAGTCAGCTGCGGGTATCAGGCAGCAAGACATACAATGAGCGAAGTTGGACTTGACAAACGGTTGCAGGCGGACCTACACAGCGGCTCAGGGTCAGGAATAATTGTATCAGTGCTGATCGGTGGTTCTGAAGCACTGGTCGAGACGTCTCAGATGTCTTTAAGCGACTGTGGTTGACAGAGGTCAGCCTTTTAGTCGGTTGCAGCTCGAGGAACATGACTTGCTCAAAAAAATTTCCTTTAAAGAGGATATCAGTAGATGCCTGTCAAGGCACTTCTCCCAGCCTCTTCAATGGGCTTGTTTCATCCTTTAAGGGGCACAACTCAATGCTGAGGAGTGTGTTACAGGCAGCTGCTCTGTCCTAGGTTTCCGATCCAGAGACCTTCTCGCACTTCCCACCTAGGAAGCTTGCTGCACAGCCTAGTAGAGCTGGTTGGCTACTGGTTCTGGAGTGGCTTAATGGTCCTCTGGATTCAGTTCCTCCCTTTGTTCTGTTTCCTGTGAGATTTTTAGGGGAGGGATCTTGCTTCCCTCTTTGGAGGTCCAGGCCTTGCTTCACTGGCGGAAGATGCAAGGCAGACTCTACTTTCAGCCCGGGTCCAATGATGAGTTCTTCTTGCTACTCCTTGTGAATTCTTCAGATGATCTGCCAAAATAGGGTCTCAGTCCTCTTTTGAAGCCAATTGGGCCATAGTGATTGGTGTAGGCAAAGCCTACCTTAATGATCCAATACTGGGTCCCCATCAACAATCTCCTGTATGCGTGAGGTCTTAACCAGATTGCTTTGCAACAGGAAAGGTAAAGGAGTGAAAATATGTGATACCATGTCCCAACCATCTTCCTGTCTGTTGTGAATCAAATAGTCTCTATGGTTAATGGATCTCTCGGTGGTTCCTGATTAAAGTGGCAAGTCTCCCTTGAAGCTGCGGCGAGACCAGACTCTCTCGCTCCTGCAAACCACATTCTCAACCCTTATGAATGGGGTCCCCCTGCAGGGTTGACTACTGTAAATACACGATCACAGACATGACAGTTCACAGTCATCGATACTGAGGGTGGGAGCTGGCTTCAGGTTGACACAGTTGCATATGAAAGATTGTTGGGGTGTCCTGTCTCCTTTGTTAACCTCTGCAGCCAAGCCCCATGTGGGCCTGTTTGCATTATCCTCTAATTGGTATGAAAATGGCTGGCAGCAGCTGCAGGGCCCAACAAAAGAGTAGGTCGGATCCATGGAGCCTTTGTTAGTTAATCAGGCTGGCCATGGCAGGGGGAGGATTTGGTCCTCCCCCTTCTGGAGATGCAATGTGTACCCCTGGCTGTCTTATCGCAACTAAATACGTTACAACATACAATTCACATTGGTTCTTGTTTGCCTGCCATTCCAAGGTTACCCAAGCCCCGTACATGGAGACATGTCATGATCCGTAAGCGGTGCATGGGCGGAGCCAGAGTAAATCACATGACTGAAAGTATTTAGTCTTTCAGTGAACCGCATATTGCTGCTTCTGATTTGAAAATCACGGCTTCCTTGTTCATTGCTATTGTTAGCTGATTCCTTGGATACCAGACCGTTGCTTGGGATATTGACCTGCCTTTGTCTCCTCCTTTTGCTTCGAACTACAGAACTCCACAGTAACGAACCATGGCACTGTTTTCCGGATATTCTCTTGCCTACTGATTTGCATCTTGCACTCCCCGCCTGTTTCCGACCCGAACTGTTAACTGGACCATACCATTGTCACAATGTTTTGTGTCTTGTTATTGCCTGCACTGCCCCGACCCGGATCGAACCCTCCAACTACTCAACACATCGTGAACACCTCGTCAAGAAACCCTGGTTGTGCAATTACAAGTGCTCCCCCAAAAACAGAACCTCCACAATTGCGCACGGAGTAGAGACTTACAGCGTGTGTGCATTGCCGCTAGGCGTCCACGTGTCGTTGGGTTCATTTTTTCCTTGGCCTTACTTGCTGCACACCATCGCAGGACCCAGAACACCATCTAGACTCCTTCTCTTGCATTTACCCTTGGTAATCTCCTTTCCATACTGCTGGTATTTAAGTTTGGCTCTTAGTTCTGCCAGGTAACACTGTACTCTGTGTTGTAGGGGTTTAGCTGCTGTTCCAACTGCATGAGGCTTGGTGGAAGGAGATTCCCTTCCATTCACAACAGAAAACCACCTCAAAACAGGTTAGCACAGCATATGTGTTATCTTATTCTGTTGCCTAATTTGAAGTGCATTACAGTGACGGTGTTCTTGTTTCTTTGCAGTCTTCTTGTGTTTTCGTGTGATGTTCCATCTTCCAACTAATAGATTCCTCTGCATGTTAAACCCATTCAGAGGGATACATTGGTAGGAAGAAGTCTTCGGCCAAGCTATGAGTTCAACTACCTCAGATTCTGACATAATCAGAAGCCTACACGATGGACACAAACGAAACTCTGGCTACCATTATGCAAATGGTGGCTGAATTACAAGCTGACATGGCCACAGTGCATGCTTCTACGCAGCGCCGCATTGATGAACTATAGGCCTGTATCCTGCCTACTGGGGTTTCGGCACCCACTCCAGCAGTAGCTTTTGGTTCAGGTGTTTCCTTGCCACAGCAGGACGCCGGTCCAGTGTATATATCATCACAGTTTCCTTTGGGTCCTCTGGAGAGGTTCACTGGGGATCCAAAGTCGTATCTGACCTTTTTGAATCAATGCCGACTGCATTTTTTTGTGGTGCCCTAATTCATTTCCTGATTCCACCACTGGGCAGCTTTTGTGTTGTTCCATTTGGGTGGTACAGCTGCTGCGCAGGAGAATCCTTTGTTGGAAGAGTACAGTCCCTTGTTGTATGACTGCAATGCCTTACTCAATGCTATGAGTCATGTTTTTGATATGCGATACAAAAGGCAAGCTACTGAATTAGAGTTGCTTGGTTTGCAACAGGGCGATTCCTCGCTTCTCTCTTACGTGGCCAAATACAACCAGTTAGTTGCTGAGACTGGTTGGCCAGAGGACAAGAAGGCATCCCTGTTTTATAAGGGATTGTCAGAGTCCTTGATGGACAAGTTAGCTACAGTGCCTGTGTACGGTGCTTCCCGAACTCCTGGACCTTGATCTGCAGATAGACGCCAGAAGGGCTGAAAGAAGGAAGAAAAGTGAGGCCCTCTACCCTTGTCTATGATTCCCTCAAATCCCACTAATAAGAGCACCGAGCCTACGCAGATCGGTGCGGTAAGGGGTCCTTTAACACCTGAAAAGAGAGAAAGACGGCTGACCTCAAACCTTTGTTTCTATTGTGGTTACTCAGAACACCTGTTAAAGGCATGTACAAAGAAACCTAAGAAACGGGGATACACCAAACCTCGGCAGTAGATGGAGTCCAGTTGCCGAGCTCTACGTACCTGACTCCGTTATGTCAGCACCTTTCACGATTAAGGCCATGTTTTTGCTTCCATCTGGTTTTTCTTGGGCCAGTGAAGCCGTACTAGACTCTGGGGCTACTAGAAACTACATTGATACCAATTAGGTCTAGGAAATAGGTATTCCTGTCGTTCCCAAGGTCCATCCTGGTCAATGCGGTAGATGGTACTACTCTACTTTCAGGTCTAGTGACTGAACACATAGTGGATGTGATCATGACTATGGAATCTGCTCACATAGAGTCAATCCGTTTCAATATCATAGCTGTACCTCAGTATAATACTGTGTTTTGGGTTTACCATGGATGAATTTGCACAATCCTGACATCGACTGGAAATCAGGTAATGTGTTTCTCTCCTCAGGATATTATGAGATCAGTTGTCTGGGGTCAGTGATAGCTATTAAGAGTCCTTGTCGGCCGCTTCTAGACATTGCAGCTATGTTTCGGAGCAGTTAAATCTACATCTCTACCCAAAGAATATGAGGCATTCAGGGATGTTTTTGATGCTAAAGAGGCCGACATCCTGCCTCCACACACGCCCTATGACTGCCCTTTCGATCTGATGCCAAGTCCGAAAATACCTTCTGGGTGCATTTATTCTTTGACTCTGAAGGAGGACGCTATCCTAAATGAGTATATCGACAAGGCTTTATGTACTGGTTTCATTCACCCTTCTCGTTCTCTGATGTTTTTTGTGCCCAAGAAGGAGGGTGATCTCTGGCCCTGTATTGATTATTGGGCACTCAATACCATCACGATACGCAACCAATATCCCATTCCTCTGATATCCGTGCTCCTGGACCAACTGGGCTCCTCCAAGATATTCACCAAGCTGGATCTATGAGGGGCTTACAACCTTGTCAGAATGTGTCAGGGTGATGAATGGAAGACAGCTTTCAAGACTCGATATGGGTTGTTTGAATACTGTGTCATGCCATTCAGTCTATGCAATGCCTCCGCAACTTTCCAACACTTTATCAATGATGTGTTTAGAGATATGCGTGATCCGTTTCTCGTTGTGTATCTCAACGATATTCTGATCTACTCCTCTGCATATGACTCACATGTTAAGCACATGTCTATGGTCCTGCAAGGTCTTCAGTAGAATCATCTGTACGCCAAGCTTGAAAAGTGTATATTCCATGTTACCAGAGTGGAGTTTTTGGGCTACGACATCACAAACAAGGAGGTTCAGATGAGCTCCTCCAAAGCGAAGGCTGTCCTAGAATGGCTGGTACCTACCAACTTGAAGATGTTGCAGTGTTTTCTTGGTTTTGCAAATTTCTACAGGCGCTTCATTGGGTCTTTCTCGAAAATCGTGGCTCCCCTCAATGCTCTCACAAGTTGCAAAAGGGTCTTTGTCTGGCATAAGGCAGTTTAGGAGTCCTTTGACTCCCTCAAATCGGCTTTTACGACTGCACCTGTCCTGCAACACCCGGATCCTGCTTTGCCCTATGATGTCGAGGCAGATGCTTCCAACATAGCCATTGGGTCAGTTCTATCTCAAAGGTGCATTGATTCTAGTGACCTACATCCAGTGGCATTTCAATCCAGGAAACGGACTAGATATGAAATCAATTACACCATTACCCGGAGAGAATTGATGGCCGTACTGGATGCTTTTCTGGTATGGAGACCCCATCTCTTGGGTACGGTTCTCGCTGTGCGGGTTTCCACCGATCATTGAAACCTTTTAGCCCAACAATCAGTGAAATGCACTACAGCATGCAATGCTCACTGGCACAAGTTTTTTTTCAATGTATACATTTTTACCTGTCGTCCTGGCTCTTTACATTCCAAAGCGGACGCTCTGTCTCGCATTCACGGTTCTCCTCCTACTCGTTCCGGGGAGACTGGTCCTCTAATACTTCCTCACCAGGTGGTTTGTGGTTGTACGATGCATCCTTCGCTGCGTGACACTATTCAAGGATGGGTACGAAAGCATCCACAAGAGTTCTAGGATAACAATATAGACATCATTCAAGGGCTGCCCTATGTCCAGGGCCTGATTTACATGTCAAATGAGACTACTCGTAAAACCACCCTGCAATGGTGTCATGACTCCAAGTTTGCAGCATACCAGGGCGGTAGAAAAAACGTGTGCAGCGCTAGTGTTGGTGGCTGTCCATCAGCCAAGATGTTTCTGATTATACTGCTTCCTGTGCAGTATGTGCTCAGAGTAAGAGTACTCCAAGGAAACCAATGGGCCTTTTACATCTGCTACCTGTTCCTGAACAACCTTCGGTTATGTTGTCGATGGATTTCATCGTGGAACTACCAGAGGTTCAGGGGCACAACACCGTATGGGTGGTCCAAAATGGCCCTGTTCGTCCCCTGTTGGGGTCTTATGACTGCTCCCCTCTTGGCTGATCTGTTCTTAAAACATGTATTCCGGTTATTTGGTCTACCTAACATCGTTGTTTCTGATCAAGGGTCGCAATTCACTTCACACTTTTGTAGGGCTCTCACACATTCTTTTGGGACAGATGATCGATGCTTAAGTATCTATCACCCTCAAACTGATGGTCAGATCGAACGTTTCAATGCAACCCTTGAGAAATTTCTGCGATGTCTTGTTCTTCAGTTCCAGGATACATGGTTGTCTGTTTTGGTTATGGCAGAATTCGCCTTTAACAATTCATCACATACTTCCACTGGTTCCTCACCTTTTTTTGCCATGTATGGTAGACACCCTTGCACACTTCCCTTGCATCCTTTAGCTTCCCAAAGCAGCCCAGCTGCTAACGCTTGTGTATGCGACTTAACCAATATTTGCGATGGTATTATGCTACAGTTGCGAAAAGCGAGAACTCGTGCAAAGGCTTTTGCAGATGTTCATAGAACCCCTGCTCCCAGTACCAAGTGGGTTCTAAAGTTTGGTTGTCAACGAAAAGTGCAAAACACTCTTACCTCGTTTTGTCGGGCCTTATGTCGTTATGGCTCTCATTAACCCAGTTGCTGTGCGTTTGGCCCTACCTGTCTCCTGGAAGGTCCATCCGGTTTTCCACATCTCCTTGGTCAAACCGTTTCCTCCCTCTACCAGGCTCTTGTCACGTCCTTGCCCCATCTCTGTGCAGGGTTCAGAGGAGTATGAGGTAAATCACATCTTGGAGACCAAGGTCTCTAGGGGTATCCGTTTGTATCTTGTCGATTGGAACGGTTATGGTCCTGAGGACTGGAGATGGGGACCGACTGAGAATAGCCATTTCCAAAGCCTGCTTTCTCGTTTTGGTTTCTCCCGCAGGATGAGGGATTTTTTGAGGAGGATACTGTCATTCTTACTAATCGGAATCCACGCATATCGCGGCAGAAATGGCAGCAAACTTGTACTGGTACTATTCCTACTACAACTCACAGTGGTTCTTGTTTGCCTGCCATTCCAAGGTTACCCAAGCCCCATACCTGGAGACGTGTCATGATCCATAAGCGTTGCAGCTGGAGATTTCCATGGAAACAATGGCGTCCTCTGCACACACGGTACAGCACTCTCTGTTCAAGGGGCGGCGCCAGAGTAAATCACATTACTGAAAATATTTGCTCTTTCAGTCGACCGAATATTGCCGCTTCTGATTTGAAAATGGTGGCTTTCTTGTTCCTTGCTATTGTTACCTGATTCCTTGGATACTAGACCTTTGCTTGTGATATTGACCTGCCTTCGTCTCTTCCTTTTGCTTCGAACTACAGAACTCCACGGCAATGAACCACAGCACTGTTTTCCAGATATTCTCTTGCCTACTGATTTGCTTCTTGCACTCCCCGCCCGTTTCCAACCTGGACTCTTAACTGGACCGTACCATTGTCACTACGTTTTGTGTCCTGTTATTGCCCGCACTGCCCGACCCGGATTGAACCCTCCGACTACTCAGCACATCGTGAACACGTCATCAAGAAACGTTGCTTGTGCAATTGCAAGTGCTCCCCTAAGAACAGAACCTCCACAATTGTGCACAGACTAAAGACTTACAGCGTGTGGGCATTGCCGTTAGGCGTCCTCGTTCTGGCAGGTTAGTTGGCTACCTGGAGCTAGAGACTTACAGCCACATCTCGTCTGCATGCTGTCGAGTTAGTTTTTACCTTAGCCTTACTTGCTGCACACAAGCGCAGGACCCAGAACACCATCTAGACGCCTTCTCTTGCATTTACCCATGGTAAGCTCCTTTCCATACTGCTGGTATTTAAGTTTGGCTCTTAGTTCTGCCAGGTGACATTGTACTCTGAAATGTAGGGGTTTAGCTGCTGTTCCAACTGTGCGAGGCTTGGCGGAAGGAGATTCCCTTCACAATAGAAAACAACCTCAAAACAGGTAGAACAGCGTATGTGTTACCTTATTCTGTTGCCTAATTTGAAGTGCATTACAGTGACATTGTCCTTGTTTCTTTGCAGTCTTCCTGTGTTTTCGTGCGGGGTTCATCTTCCAATTAATAGATTCCTCTGCATGTTAAACACATTCAGAGGGATACATTGGTAGGAAGAACTCTTCAGCCACGCTACAAATTCAACTACCTCGGATTCTGACACTAAGCCTACTCTACCAGGGAGTTCCCTACCTAGTCTATGCTCTCAGGGAAAATCTAGCGTATACAAAACTGGCCCTCACACTAAACAACCAAGCATTCAATGTAAATTGTAAACAACAGAAATAAATGATTACCAAATAACCAGTGAATTGGATAACTTCCACCTGTCCTGAGTAGACCCCTATCCCAGGAATGTCCGAAGTTATTCTCGCACAAAGAAAAGTAAAGTCATGAACTAGTTCTTGAAAGTTCCGAAAGAAACAAATTTCACCCAAACAAAAATCCACTGCTAACAGTGCTTTCTCCGCTTGTTCAAAAGTTCCCTTTCCAATTTCTACAAAGAAAACAGCACCAATGGTAATCCTGGATAACCCCCTTCCAAGATAGAATTGACAGAGTTAAAAACAAAAGGTCCACTTCTGCTTCAAAAACTGTCCATCTTTAAGTAGTTTCTACAGTGTCTTTGTCAGGATCTGTCTTCTAAAGGGGTTGCTTTTCTCTTGACAACTCCTGTCTGCTAATGGCACAGTGAAAGCAGTCACCTTTGCTTCAAAGTGTACTACTTCTTTAACCACCTTCGATTGAATGTTCTCTGACAATATTATAGAAAACCACAGTTTTGTTACCTCTGCTGCAACTTGGTACTTTGAGGATTTATTAGGTAACTTAAAGACAAGACTCTTCGACCCCCTCCGATGCCTTAAGAAAGTGGCAGCCTCTTTGCCTCTTCTGTCTGTTTTACAGCTACCACTAGACTCTGCTTTGGCTTCTCGACTGCTTCCTTCTATCAGCTTCAACAGTCTCAGCTTTACAGATTGTTGATCAGTTCTTTTAACAGGCACCCAGCTCCCTTTCCGAGCTTTATATACACCTTTCCAGCAGTTACCCCAAAGCTATATTGCCACTCTCCCAGCCTTGGATAACTTTGTCACCCTTGTATCAGAGGACAGTGGACTTGTGACAATTTTGACAACTTCAAAATAAAGGAGATTAGATCTTAATAGGGCTTGTTTCACTTTAGAAAGGATTGTCCTACTGTCATGACCCTTGCACCTGGCCCTCACTGGCAAGTCAGCCCTCCAGTTAGGGCCAGGTCAAAGGCCTTAAAACCTCATCCAAGACTCTCTTGGAGTCAGTCCTGTCGCCTTTGGTGCCAGGCTCATAATCATCATGAAGACCAACATTAGAATGGGACTATTTACTTGGGATTATTTAACTTGGGGGGGGGGGAGTTCAGCCAACATGGAGGCACACACATAGCTCAGTTACAAGGAACTGAGCTATGCGGTCTAGTCTTTTGGGTGTGGCAGGCCTGGGACTACTTTACCTGGGCTACTTTGGGTGTGGCAGGCCTGGTACTATTTTACCTGGACTATTTTACCTGATACTATTTAAACCGCACCCAAACAGCAGAACATGCTTTGCGTTATTCTGCTGTGGGCAGTTCTTTGATGCCAGCTTACCTGAAACCAAGGACCTGCAGAGAGAGAAAGAACACTATGAAACTTAACTGGAACAGTATCCTGTCTTCAATCCATCGCCGACTTCAGTTCCACTTACCTGAAGGTACGAACTCCATCATCCGGCACCCCATACATCCTGGACTACCATAACCTGGAAAGAGGAGAAAGAAAGACAGCATTAATAAGCGTTTACTCACGTTTCCTCCCGAATGAAGAAAGCCACACAATTCCTACCTGGGTAGTCATCTCCTGGTCAGTATCATCGCTGGAATATTACGGCGATCGGCGAGGAAAATCACAACCTGTAAGGAGAGAAAAGACACAGGTTAGCAATATAAAAGGCGAAACAGCGCATTACTCACCCGACAGCATCGCGCACAACGCGCTTTCGCCTACCAGCCCATGCTCATCTTCAAACTGCATGACAACACCAAAATACCTTTGCATACCTAAAAGGAAAGAAGGAAGACATTATTATTCGAACTAAGAGGAACATAAGTAAGAACTGCATATAAAGACTGTAAAGCAGCAAACCTACGGAGTCGCAGCAGGACAGGATTCCTATAGGGGGGCTTGCACCAGTGAAGTAACTTGGTCGCTGCTCGCACCCCACATCTAGGTGCCCCTGCCATGAGGAGCAGGATGGAGAATCCACCTTTTACAATATAAAGGTGAGGAGAGGGCCCAAGGGGGAGGAAGGAGTTGAGGCCAATGGATGTGTGAAAACATAAAGACAATCTGGTATTGAATCCAGCTCTCCTATATTGCAGACCCATCTTTAACCAGAGACCATACCAAGGGAAAGGGAGAGGGTTCGAGAGTGCAAATCATCCGACCAGGGCTGGGTTGCGTCCCCGTGGATACCAGGTGAGCGTAAAAGAACACAGTCTCAATAATATTATCCACCTGGGCGTCATCGAGACTTCACAGACTGACAAGTTAGTTCAGTTGTTGGGACAATTACGCGCTGAAGTACAGTCAGCCAGGCAAGAAACCAACGCTCTTAGGAGGTATTTGATTGTTACTAAGGATTGTACCGACGAAATAAGTAGACAGTTGCTCCAATCACAGGCAGGACAGACCCCATTGCCTGGTTACATTCCGACAGCACCAACGTCTTCCACCAATCCAGTGCAAATAACCCTTCCTGGGGCAGTTTCTTTAGCTCCACCTGAACGATTTACAGGGGACCCCAAGAAGTATGCAACGTTCATGAGCCAGTGTCGTCTTCATTTCCTTTGCAGACCTGGGGCTTTTCCTAACGACCAAGTGCAGGCCTTTTGTCTTGTCATATCTGAGTGGCAGTGCTGCAGATAGGTCGGTACCATTGGTAAGTCAGGATAACCTGTTTTTACATGACTTTGGGGGTTTCCAGATGGAAATGGAAAAACTCTTTGCTCGTCATACCCAAGGCCTAGCATTAGACAACAAACTTTTGTCACTCCGTCAAGGAAGTCAATACTTGCTTACATATATAGCAACATTTAACAGACTAGTCGTTGAAGCTGGGTGGCCTGAGGAAAAAAGGACCACACTATTTCATCGGGGTCTATGATGGGAATTAAAGGATGTCCTTGCTCAAGTGGTTAACCCACCTAAAGACTGTGGAGAATTCATCAACCTTGTGGTGCAATTAGATCACAGATTACAAGACCGAAAAGCGGACCGGATAAGGTTAGACACTCAAGCTGTGAATGTCCGGTCAAAGGATAATGTTCCATGTATATTGGAAAACGCGGTAGAACCCATGCAAATCGGAGGTGTACGGCCCCCTTTAACTAAAACTGAAAGAGACAAGAGAAGGCAACAGCAATTATGCTTATATTGCGGAAAATCAAGCGACTTCCTCAAAGAATGTCCAGTGAAACCACCAAGGAGAACTGTTGGAGCCACAGAGAAGGAAGATAATAACAAGAAATTGGAAAACTACCAAGCCCAGCAAGCGTATAGGTCTGCTTGTCGAGCGAGAAGGATGAGCCACAGACCTCACATTTTGCATTACCAGTAATTTTGAACAGTCACCAATAACCGTCTTGGATGCATGCTATCGAAGCATACATAGACAGCGGAGCAGTTGGGAATTATGTAGACCAAGATCTGGCAGCAGAGATGGGGCTTCCCTTATGCTCTAAGTCGACTACTGAAAAAGTTACTTACTGTTGATGGGACAGAAATAGCTTCCGGACCAGTAACCCAATGCACAGCAGCACTAATCCTACTGTGCCAGGATGGACACCGAGAATCTATTACATTCGATCTCATCAAAGCTCCTCAGTTTCGACTAATCTTAGGGATGCCATGGTTGGTAGCTCACAACCCTCTAATAGATTGGCGTTCCAAGAAGTTGGCCTTTTCCAATGATTGTGCTCGCACCTGTTATTACCAAGAAAAGGGGAAAACAGATTTATGTACATCTGCTACTCCTAGTACGTCGGCAGTTGTACTAGGTGTGACTAGGACTCTACCAAATGAATAGCAAGATTTTCAAGACGTGTTCCAGAAAGAACAAGCCAATACTCTACCACCGCACAGGCCCTATGATTGACAGATCGACCTCATACCTGGAGCGCAAATTCCTTGTGGTCGAATCTGTGCACTTGCTGAACCAGAAAAACCTCCATTTGAAATCTTCTCTTGATCAGTACTAGGTAAATGGACTTATCCACCCATCTAAATCACCGGCAGCCAGTCCCTTATTCTTCGTACCAAAGAAAGAGGAGATTTGAGGACTTGCATCAACTATCGCGCATTAAACCAGATCACAGTAAAAAACCATTATCCACTGCCCCTTAAACCTGAATTATTGGATCAAGTCAAAGACGCCCAAATCTATAACAAACTGGACCTTAGGGGGGCGTACCATCTTGTTCGAATGAAGAAAGGAGACAAATGGAAAACTGTCTTTCGTACCAAATGCAGCTTGTATGAATACCAGGTGATGATTTTTGGACTTTGCAACGCTCCTGCTGCATTCCAATACTTTATGGATTATGTTTTGCGGGAGTTTATCGAAGTTTGCACCCTGGTTTACATTGATGACATCTTAGTGTATTCTGCTACAAAAGAAGACCAATTCAGTCATGTCCGCTCCGTCCTTACTAAACTCCGCCAACATAAACTGTATGCTAAACTTGAAAAATGCTCTTTTCATGTCACCGAAGTGGAGTTCCTCGGTTTTATCCTCACACCAAAAGGTATCAGAATGGATAGGCACAAGGTAGATGCCATTCTTAATTGGCCGTCATCAACTTCATTTAAAGGAATCCAGAATATGTAGGGCTTCGCAAACTTTTACCACCGATTCATCCCAGATATTTCCCAAATAGTGCATCAAATTACATCACTATTGAGAAAAAACAATAAAAAATTAAATTGGACCGAAGAAGCAGAGAAGGCCTTTCAAGAACTTAAGAAAAAATTCACTTCTGCTCCAGTTCTAAGGCATCCTCGACGAGACCTCCCTTATATAGTTGAAACAGATGCCTCTAGCATGGCTATGGGAGCTGTTCTCTCACAAAGGGACCCAGGAACTGGCCAGTTAAATCCTGTGGCCTTCTGGTCACGATAATTCTCACCTCCCGAACTCAACTATGCTATCACAGACAAAGAACTCTTGGCTATATAATCAGCTTTAAAGGCATGACGACTCTCTTCCCGGCTCTTCCTCTTGCTCTCTTGCAGCCGCCCCTCCGCCCTCCTTCTCTGCTTTTCCACCTTTTTCTGCTGATGAGGTTTCCAGACAAGTCCGATCTATGAAAGCCTCGTCTAAACAGGTTCACCCCTGTTCCTCCAAAACCATCAAGGACCACATCGACTCCCTGGCTCCTGCCCTGGCTGACTTTTGCAACCACTCATTCGCCTCTGGAGTCTTCCCATCCCCCCTCAAGCACTCCCTTGTGCACCCCCTCCTCAAGAAACCCTCTTCCGACCCCTCCTGCCCGGCCAACTATCGCCCAATCTCCATTACTCCCTTCCTGGGTAAGCTCCTGGAGAAACTGGCCATCTCCCAGCTTAACCTCCATGCTGAATATGTTGGTAACCTTCATGACCATCAATCCGGCTTCAGAACGGCCAGAAGCACGGAAACTGCTCTCCTGAACATCCGTGAGGACCTGCTCCTGAACCTCGATTCCAACACTCCCTGTGTTCTCATTTTGCTCGATCTCTCCTCTGCCTTTGACACTGTCAACCATTCCATCCTGCTCAACCGTCTCCGTGATAACCTGGGTATCACTGGTCAGGCTCTGGCATGGCTGACCTCTTTCCTTTCCAGTCGACCCTCCCAGGTCCAAATGGGCTCCTTCCTCTCCGACATCTTTTTCTCCACCTGTGGTGTCCCCCAGGGATCCAACCTCTCTCCCTGGCTTTTCAACCAGTATCTGGCACTCCTTGCCCACCGCATCGCCGCTCTCTGCCCCCACTTCCAGTGCTATGCGGACGATACCCAGCTCATTTTCAGGCTACCCTCGGCCTCCTCCTCTTCTTCCCTCATCTCCGACTGTCTGTCTGCTATCCAGGAATGGTGTGCCGCCAATGACCTCTGCCTTAACGCCAGTAAGACTGAGATTCTACTCATCGGCACACCCACTCCCTCCTTCCCTGCAGCTCTCTGGCCGGCCTCCCTTGGCCCCCTTCCTGCCCCTACCTGCAAGGCTAAAAACCTTGGGGTCATCTTCGACTCCACACTCTCCTTCTCTCCTCATATATCTGACGTCTCTAAGAAGTCACACTACCAGCTGCACCTCCTCAGAGGTATTCTTCCCTTCCTCTCCTTCCCCCAGAAGCTCACTGTCTTCCGAGCCCTGGTTCTCTCAAGGCTGGATTACTGTAACAGCCTCTATCTTAATCTGCCTGCCTCCACTCTCCGCCCTCTGCAACTTATCCAGAACAGAACTGCGAGACTTGTCCTTGGCCTCAAGCCCAGGGACCGTATCTCTCCAGGGCTGAAATCTCTTCACTGGCTCCCAGTGGCTGCGAGGATTAAGTTCAAAACCCTCTGCATTGTCCACAAGGCCTTCTGGGGCCTGGGGCCTAAATACCTTCAACTCTCTCTTCCTAAATATCTTCCTTCACGAGCCCTTCGCTCATCCGTCTCCAACTCCCTCATGGTCAGCCGCTTCTCGAAGCAACGAGCTGGGGGTAGATCTCTCTCCGCAGCAGGGGCCTCCCTCTGGAACAGCCTTCCTGCCTCCCTGAAACTTGAGGAGAACCATCTCCGGTTCCGGAAGCACCTCAAAACCTTCCTCTTCGCTTCTGCCTTCTCTCTCCCTCTCCCCTGCTAAACCTGCTTAACTCCCCACTGAAATTTTGCACTAAACCTGTATCTTGGCCACTCTCAGCGACCTCGGTCCAGGGCCCAGCCACTCTCCACTTGCACTGCCTCCCTGGCCCCCCCTGCACTGTGGGACTGTCACTGTATCCCTACAGCCCCCTTCCTAGCACTTGCTCTGCACTTACCTCGCACTTGCCACCAGCTGGCCCTTTTATTTATTATTTATTATTATTACGCCACTTACCGTGTACTGCACTTTCCCCCCCACCTCCTCCCCCTGCACTTTCTCCTTTTCCCCTTACCTCTGCACTTGCCCGATCTGAATGACACCTGGCCTAGTAGGATCGTTTGTCTGTCTTCCCCTTGTTTCCCTCCCTCCCTGCCTCGTCGCGCCTTGAAACACTTGTGTATAGGCGCGTTACAAATACCATATCACTATCTCCTTGGTGCTATACATACTGTCACGGTCATAACTTATCATCGAAACTTGCAATACCTAAAAACAGCAAAGGTCCAATCATCCCGTCAACTGCGGTGGGCTCTTTTCTTCGCTGAATATGACTATGTGATCACCTACCGGCCATGAGTCTGAAACGGAAAGGCTGACGCCTTGTCCTGCATGGGTGTTGATAAAAAGGTATACATAACTCCAGATCCAGCAGCCATCATTCCAGAAGACAAATTCCTGGGTCTTACAACAACATTGACACAACTCCAACTCTTAATGGATCCCACTTTCTCACACGAGTGGTGTACTCAAGGAGAACATTACACCATTAAAGACCAGTTACCATATTTTAGGAACCGTCTATACTTGCCAAGTAAAGATTTACAAGAGCAGGTTATTTCGGGTTATCACGACTCCCTGATTGAAGGTCATCCTGGATTTGCCAAAACTCTAGCTAAAGTGAAACAAAACTATTGGTGGCCCACATGGCGTAAAGACATCATACAATTCATCCAATCATGCGGTGTGTGTGCACAAAACAAGTCCCAAAAGCAGAAACCAGCTGGTCTTCTGCAACCATTGGAAACTCCTCCCGCATCATGGCACACACTGTCCCTTGATTTCATTACAGATCTACCTCCCAGTCAAGGATTCAACACCATCTTAGTATTTGCAGACTTGTTCTCTAAAATGGCGCACTTTATTCCTTTTAAGGGTCTTCCAAATGCATCCAATTTAGCAAAAGTATTCTTGGAGGAAATCATACGGCTACATGGCTTTCCATCGGTCTTGATCTCAGATCAAGGTAGTCAGTTCGTATCCAACTTCTGGAGGAAATGCTGTTCAGTGGCCCAAGTTGACATTCGACTATCCACAAGTCACCATCCTCAAACAGATGGCCAAACAGAAAGAACAAACCAAACCCTCGAGCAATACTTATGTTACATCAAGTGGAAAGAAATTGGAAGGACATGTTATGGATAGCTGAATATGCCTATAATAATTCATTACACACCAGCACTGGACAAACCCCTTTCTACACTCTACACTATTAGCCGGTCAAGTGGCACAGCGAGTACAGCGCTCGCTTTGACATCCGTGCAGAGCCTGCTAACGCAGGTTCGAATCCCGGCGGGGCCAAACTCAGCCTTTCATCCTTCCGAGGTCGATAAATGAGCACCACACACCTTGGGTAGTATAAGCAGCGCTCAGATACATGAGGGTTCGTAGCACTATATAAACGCCAAATTATTATTATTATTATTATTATTATTATTATTATTATTATTATTATTATTATTATTATTATTATTATTATTATTATTATATATATCTGCTGAGTCCTGCATGGAATAGGTAATGTTGGCATGCATGAATTGCTGTTCATTTAGTTACAGCGTAATTCTTTTTATCTCCAAGCTCTAATTTACAGCCCTTTTGTTAGTCAAGGGCTGCCCATTTGTCAGCAATTAAGCAAGCATCAGTGCAGGTGATGGTGGGTATGTTACCTGCAAGCTAAATAAAGGTATGGGGACCCTGACGTACACAATGGGAAGTGATGTTGCAGTGTAAAAGGTGCCCACCTTTTATTTCTTAGCATCTTTACTTTTTCACTGATCTCAGGGATTATGCTGGAGCATCTCTGGGCGGGGAAACAGCCGACAATATCAAATGGGGGGGAATGGTTCAACCCCTTGCCCGCAGAGGCCTTGCACCCCCTGATTTTGAAGGATATTAGCTGGCTGCGCAAGCACATTTTCTATTTTTCTGGTACCCTGCAAGACCGAATAGACCACATGCACAGATGGAGAAGGCGGTGGCTGCAACGGCAATAATGCGTACAATGATAGTGGGTGGAACTAAATGCATGGTTAAGGGGAGGGACATAGTTTAATCCATGTTCAGTATTTGGAAAAGGGTCACCCGTAAAACTGGGAATAGTTATCTCTTATTCCCCCTGCTAATTATGTGGCCGGTATGGGAATAACTCATGAACATCAATCTCCTAACCAGTCTGGACCTGGTTATGTTTGGGGCTTATTTTTCTGGACGACACCTTTTTGAATCTGGAGGCCCTTAAAGGAACTGGAGGTAATATCCTCTCTGGACATATTCATGTATTTCCAGATCAGGGATGAATTTAAAGCACGTTTTTGGCTTTTCCCATGCAACCGCACACATTCACATTGCTGCAAGATGCCATCAAATCCCAAGGTGAGGATCGACTGGTCTCTGGGATTAATGGATGGTTTCTGGGTGGGATTCCCAAAGGGAGTAAATACCTCAAGATGAAGATGGGAAAGTAGTTATGACCTTGTGAGTCCTGAGGAAGATTGGGTTTATATAAAGAGAGTGTTGTTGATTGCCCGATGTAAATGAATCCACTTCAATTCCATGTACCAGAGATACTATACCCCGGTCAAATTGCATAAATATTACCCTGGAACGAGACACGAGTGTGGACGAAGTAGAAAAAGCAATGTGGATTTTGCCCACCTGGCAATGGGTTGGAGGGAGGTGATATTTTGCTTTATTGCAAAATATCAGGTGGCAGCAGACCCAGTGTTGGCTTTGTTGGGGCTTACTCGGGATATCCAGAACCATGTGTGGATGTTGGTTGGGCTCCTTCTGGTGCTAGCCTGCAGGAGGGTGGCAATAGCATGGTGGAAGGGACCGGGCCGAGGGTGGAGGCTTGACTGAAAGATATTGCCTATTGTCATGATATGGATACTATCTACATACGTACGACATGCTGTCTACATATATGCCTCTGCAGGCCCATCTCCCAACATGTAGGGCCCATAGTTACAGTATATGACATCAATGCTTGAGGACATCCTTCCGGATGGTCGCTTGGGCTGGATCCATAACACACTGTTTGTCTCCCGGCGTTCACCCATATAATTTAATAATGTGTCCTCCTGTTTTGAGTATGTTCTAGCTGCTTGCACGTTGTTGAGTGCTATTGACTGTATTTCTGTCCTCCTTATGTGTAGGGGTTACATCTGCAACACTTCCTGTTGGAGTCTGCACGGTGCACATTAATTGATTATCGGGGCGTGTTGGTGGGTGCACCGCTGGGGTCCCCATTTGGTCTATGCGCTATGTCACTGGTTTGTCCTGTTTTACGACATGTTCCTACGCCACTCATGTGTTGTTGGGTTGTTGTATGTGATGAAAAACCAATAAGAAAATGGTAAAAAAAGAAATTTCTTAGCATCCTTAACAAAACATGTCTTATATGGCAGAGTATCAATATGAGGCGATGGACTTCCTCTTAATAAGAGATTTGCCAAGTCTTGTGGCTAAGTGTCGGGCCTCACAGCTTCGGGTTCGAAGTGGGTTCAACAAATCACTTTTAACAGAAATTCATTGAAAACACAGATGGGGGACACTGTCGGACCGCTGAAAAAAGTGGGCTAACGCTGCCCAACATGTGTTCCCTTGACTTGTGCCTTGGTTACTTTATCGTTGATAGGCCTTAGGGCAGTGGTCTGCAAACCTTTTTGTCTTGTGCCACCCCTGAGCAATATGTGGGCAGGCCTGCCCCCCCCCCAAAATGCCAAATAGACAGAAAGTACAAATGGCTATGAACTATTGCGTACCGTCACCACACCCTACTCCCCGTATAGTGCTAGGGCTCTCTCACCTGCACCCATCACAGTCTCTGGCCTCGCTCAGCCCACACCTAACCCCGTCCCTGAGCTCTCTACAGCCCACCAGAGACCCTGGGCTTCCCTCACCCTGCACCCCCCAATACCTCTGAGCTCTCCCCACCCTGCTCCCACCACTATGCCATGGCGCCCCCATGCTGCTCCCACCACAGTCCTTGCGCTCGCCCCATCCCGCTCCCAGCACAGTCCAGGGCCAGTGGCGGCTGGTGAATTTTTTAAGTGGAGGCGCATAATTATTTCTCCCAGATATGCCAAAGCAGCCGAGCATAGCGATCTCCCCCAATCTAGGGGGGATCGGGTGGGATCTACCCCAGATAATCTTTTTTAAATAATGGTTTAAAATGTGGCATTGTAGAGCATACTTTTAAAAAACATTGTGTAAAAAGGCAAACAGGTATTTTTGACTGGACATCTATGATAGCTGTCCAGTAAAAAGATACCATACCTGGCCCCTGTGGCCCACATCGCCTTACACACGCACACAATCAAAGTGATTATGTGTGAATGCAAGGCGCTGGGGGGCCCAGTGGGAAAGCATGGTATTTCTTTACTGGACATCTATTATATCTAGTTAAGAAAATACCATCCTTGCCCCGTGGACTGCACAGCGCCTGAGAAGGAGAGCTGATTATGGCAGGTGTGTAGGGGGATTGTGCAACAAAGGCATTTAAAAAATGCCTTTGTTGTACAACTCCGCCCCCACTCGCCAAAATCAGCTCCACGGACCAACACAAACACACACACATTCAAAAAGCATTCACACAGCAAGCACTCTATCATTCACACAAGCACCCATCATCATACACTCACTCATAACACAAGGATACACGCATCCATACACATAAATAAATGAACATAAACTAACCTTCTGGCCAGCACCTGAAGTTTCCTCCCCAGCGCTCCAGCTCCTGCATCATAAACAGGGAAGCAAAAAGCCTGGGTGTGGGTGATGAAACACCCTGTGCCAGCCTGCCCTGTCTGTATGTGCAAGGAGGCACAGGAGTTCTCCCCCCTCACACATACGGACATGCAGTTCCCCAGCCAGCATTTCCAATTATCCATGCAAGGATGGCGAAGCAAAGCGCCCCAAGCCTTGCATGGCTCATTGAGCATGTGTGGCTGGGGAACTGAACTGCCAAAGGGAAACAGTGTTTCACTTTGGCCGTTCAGCCAGCCCAGGAGCACTCCCTCAGCTGCAAGAAGCAGCAGAGGGAGCGCTCAGTGTTTCACTAGGCTGGCTCCTCGGCGCCTTCATAATTGATGGGGGGGGGGCACTGGGCAAATGCTTGCTCGCCTATTATGGATGAGCCGCACCTGCCCAGCGCTCCCACCAGCCCTGCTTTTTCTTTCCTCCATTAAAAAAAATATATATTTTTTAACTTTACAGGCTGGGGTCTCGGTTCCCCCCGGCCCCTTGGGCAAGCCCCACAGTTTGAAAACTAAGGGCCATGTGTGGCAACCTTTGATTTTCACTAAGGAGGCAGAAATTCTCACACACCTGCTTAATGAGCAAGTAACCAAAAAAATGAAGGTGCCGACCCCTACCTAGGTGGAAACCAGGCATTTCACAAGACCTCTTTTATTTCCAGAAGGAATTGGAAAAAAGACATGGGGCCTCATGATGGGTCTGGCGGTAACTCTGCTGGTGCTACCGGTGGCTGGGAATCGTGCGCTGGTAAATTTGTTAATCCCCATTCCCATAGAGTTCCGTGACGGCTTTGCCTACCGTAACCATTGCACCCAGCAGGGTCAGGCTGATGATCTTAAATAAATTGAAGAAGATATTAAGGAAATAGCTTCCATAGAAACTTTAAAAAAAGAATTGATGAAATTGAAAAAGAGATTAAATAATTTAAAGAAAGTAATACTTTTGAGAGAGTCGAGAGACTACGGAAAGATCTCAACAATTTCATGCACGAAAAAAACCTTCCCATACATAAAAGATGGGTACCGTGATGTATCTCTATATCAAACATCAGCTCAAATAATAAAAATCGTTGTGTACGGTTCAGAAATACCTTGTACAGTACAAGTAATGACAGGAGTGGAACTAATGACATCAATGGGGAGTCCATCCACAGTAGACAACCAACTAGAGGACGAGGACAATATAATAGACAACAGTCTAGAGGGAATAGAAATAGGTCAGATAGTCTTTTTTTACACCAAAGCCCCACTTGGGGCGAATAAGATGACGACAGTTGACAAACAAGAAGTGGGACTCACTTTTAGTGAACCTGTCAGACTATACACTATCCAATATTGAAGAACAAGTGCTCAATAACGGGCTAGGTGTTGTCCTTACCAAAGAACATGATCCCTTTTAATTCCGATTGGAAAATACATCTTACTTTTTTGGGGAAAATTGTGACGATAACCAATCGATGAATTTGAGCGGCCTACGACAACCTTCTACCTTTTGTCCTCCGTCCAATTCTTGATCTCCAGAATCATTTGTATTTTTAAAGTAAGGTCCTGGCTGATATAGAACATTTGAATCTTCACACACACAGGTTTTTCAGAATAAGACTAAAATAGAAAAAGCAGCAATGAAATCTTTAGCCCTAAATGAGAATATCATCATATAAAAAGCTGATAAAGGTGGGGGTATTGTGGTACTAAATAAACAAGATTATATTAATGAATGCCATAGGCAACTTAATTACACAGAGTGCTACAGAATGTTGCCCGACAACCCTACTCAACTACTTCTGACCAGTACAGAACAAAAAGTACAGACCATCGAGGCTGGTTGAGCAAACAAAAAGCAGAGTTCCTGGTTAATACCAAATCCACCATTCCTATTTTGCATTGCCTTCCGAATATCCACAAAACCTTAGAGTCCTCCTGGTCTGCCCATAGTGGCAGGGATCAACTCAGTCATAGAACCCCTTTCTAAATTTGTAGATCATTATTTGAAAGGCTTTGTCAACAAAATGGAGTTGTATCTTAAAGATACCACACAGGCAATTAATATACAAACAAAAGATTTCAGAATTTAGTATTTAGTCCCAAAATGCATTTATTAATAGGATTAGATATCATTTTACACTAACATGCCTCAGCAAGCGACCCTTGCGGTCACTGAGGAAGTCCTGTGGATTAGACTTGACAATGACTATAATGTGATGTGCTGAGATTGCTTTGACTCACAATTATATTGAGTTTATGGGAGTCTACTATGAACAAATAGAGGGCACAATGATGGGAGCGACTATCGCCCCCACCCTCCCTGACCAACCTGTATGTGGAAGGTTTTGAAAAACATTGAAAATATATTCCGACTCCAACCCATTTAGAGCACAACTCAAACAATGGACATGCTACATAGACGAAATCGCAGTAGTGTGGGAGGGCTCTCAAGAATCTGGCAATTCTTTTTTTGATTGGCTTATTGACCACTGCCCACATTTGAAGTTTACTATAACCATTTGCACTCAATACTCAAATTTTTGGGATATCACGATCTACCACAAAGATGGATGGCTGTTGGTTAAACCGTTTCACAAACCCAAGGAGATAAACGCATTACTCGATTACAGTAGCCATCATATTAAACATCTTAGAGATAACTCACCTTATGTGCAATTTCTTCGTCTTAAATGGAACGGTAGTGACAAAGAGGCTTTTGAAATGGAAGCCCCAGTTCTATCTTCCAAACTGCGAGACTGTGGTTATCCAAAAAAACTGGTTAAAAAGTCAGCGAAAAGGGCGTTTAATAACAATAGAGATGCTCTGATAGAAACTAAACCCAAGACGACAGACATCTAGTGTGTATCTGTACTTACACTAATCAAAGTCTGAAGATATGCAACATAATGAAGAAACACGGGAAAGAGTTAAGGATGGCAAAACTCTCTCTGACCTTCCCGTTTTTGCATGTAAAAAAAGCATATCTGTAGGCAATTGTAACAATAAGAGCAAACTAAGAGTAGACAAGCCTAAAACAGCAACCATTCTTTCCACTTGGGGTTTGAACCCTATAGTGGGACCTCATCCCCAGGGCCACTGTGAGGCATGCAAATTGACTACTAAATCAGACACCTTGGATATTAGGTTAACAAGGTCTTGGAAACAGAATACCTTTTCCAATTGTAACACAGACCATGTGATCTATCTAATAACCTGTCCCTGTGGGCTTAAATACATAGGCAAGACTAATCGAAAAATAAAAACTAGAATCTTCAAACATAGGAGTTGTCTGAATAATAAAATAGAAAAGGCCCCCATGGTCAAACATTTTGTAGTTTCTCAGAAAAAAATCTTGTTCCGAGGGGCGTGTGTAGGCAAAAAGATGGTATTGAGGGGTTGGAAATCGTGGATTGCACCTACTGTTACGGATTGGATTGAAGGGATGACTAGTCTTGCAAACATGGAAAGAGTAATTTACAAGAGACAAGGGACATTGGCCTTGCATGCAAAGATTTGGGATAACTTTTTGAATTTGTACTAGTTCTTTATCTGTAAATATGTACATTTTAATCTGCGTGTTGTTGCATTATTTGTGGTTATTTGTTCATTTGCTTATGGTGTCTGTTTACTGTTCTGTGCAAATTGTACAAATAAATATTTAAACCAAAAAAAAAAACATTTTGTAGCCATGAACCATGGTTTTGAAGATTTTAAATGGACAGTGTTACAAACCATCAAAGGTCCGACTCACAAATCAAGGAAGAGAAACCTCTGAATCAAGAACAGGAACTCATATTTTTTACCAAAAGTGATAGTCTGAGTCTGAACAAGGCCATTGAATGGCATAAAATCAAGTAAAGTGTGCTAGTTAGATGAGTAGATCTAGAGCGCTACCACCGTCTATGGGTCACTAGTGCAGTATGAGGAGATGTAGGCCACCTGGGGAGCTTCTGATATTAATTGATAATTGGCAATCCGAGGCATCTATAATTATTAAGGGGTTGGAAAATTCCCTGCGCGCTGGAGCCTACTGATGATTTAATCTGATTAGTCCCTTAATACAAGTGTGAAAATAGCCGCGCTTTTAATGATTTCTGAGTAGGAAGGTGAAGTTGCAATTCTATATTCCACCTGAAGATGGCTGCCACGTTTTACGTGCTTAGATGGCGTACTCTACAAATGGGCGTTTCCTAGCAATGCTAGGTAGTTGCCCAAAAGAAAGAATACGCCACTTTGAGCAATGGTTACGAGAGAAGCGAGGTAAGTTTCCACCCCATGCGGGAGGATTTCTAATTATCCAATTGCTGTATACTTTGCGAGTTTGAAGGACCGTGCGAGTCCCTTTGAATTAATGGGACACTGCTTGTCTTCACAGATGAAGCTCACGAGTCGAGTAGCATTAGCCCCTCCTACAGATTACCAGTGAGCTTGTATTCTCTACATGGTGCGCGGCAGACTTTCAGCACGCAGGTAAGAGTTTCGCCTGATACCAAGAATTAGATATGATGTCTGGGGAAAAAGGACTTGGCCATAGATATCGGCATTTATCTATTATTATTTTTTCTAGTTCCATGGAAAAACCCAGCGTGGACCTACTTTTAAACACTCAGGGTCAGATCATTAAGTGCTTTGCCGACATACACTGCTAAGATACAAGTGATATAGCAAGGAGAAGACAAATGTTTTTTTTGAAGGTGAGTGATATTTTAGAAGTGGTATGTGACCACCTAACTAAACCATATATTTCACATTTACGAAATGGTCAGTTTTCCTTTTGAAGAGCACATCAAACTACTGTTTGACAGGTTGGATCTCCCTGCTGACATTAACTACAGATCCTATCAAGGTAAATACATTGGACATCCCCTTTTTTTAGACAATTATTTAAAGATGGCTTGTTCTATTGCAACATAACTCAAGGATTCCACATAGAGTTCTCAAACTTGACTATTTTGCATGTTTACAGGTACACATCCACTTTGAGGAGTTGGACGGCTACCTGTTCACAAAGAGGGAGAAATCCACCACACACATCGCGAGGTAATCATCTTATTCATTTTTGCTTCCTTGATTTGGAGGGAGGGGTAGTGTTTCCACTTCCCGCTTTCTAAGACTAGTAGCATTAATAGCTGCCTCCTTGTCTTTCGTTTTGGTAACCAGCAGTGGAACAACTCAAGGCCTATTTGACACTAGGTTCTAATGTGGGAACAAACCAGGGGTTCTATCAATTGGACCCTTGGATGAAGTGTGACCTATTTGAATCAGCTCCTGAGGAAGGTTCACCAATCATTGGGATTTATGAACTGAAATATGTAAAGCAAAAGCCATTGAATTATTACAATGACTGTTGTAGAAAATTGTTGGTACTATAACTGAGATAATTCTCCAAGTGATCTGATATTAATTTCCAGACCTTTGCAATCTGAATAACTGGTTCTAAGCAAGATAGACAGGTGTCAACACTACATTTTATATTTATTTATTTAATTACTGTTTGTTAGAAGTGATTTTGATTAATAATTGCACTAATGTGTTGTCATTTATATTGAGTGTATTATGTGTGTTGTGTACTCATAGATCCAACAACTCTTTTAATATTTATGGATCAAAACTGGTTTTATGTTTCTCATTCTAGACATCTTGTCTATTTAATAAGCTGCAGTTTTAGGGCCACAAGCACTCTCTCATCCTCAGGATGTTCTTCACTGTTGGTTGTTATCTTTTCATTCCTGATCTCAATTCTGTTCTATGGGATCTATACACAGAGTAATTCACACATCTTCCTCACCAATACAAACTGGGGAAAGTCCCCCGCCCCCCAATCATTTGCCAACTACTTCGCAGCACTACTTAGGAATGAAGCATATGTGTGGCCCCAGGCCCATTTAGAGCCTGGCTATGTTGGGTGTCATGCTCACCCACTGAAGAAAAAAATAGGTAAATAAAAGGCACAGACACTGGGGTGGGAATAACATGTATTTATTTCATGTGTATGTGTGTTTTACTAGGTGTTACCTTTTCCTTTGATGGACTAGACCTGTGGCTGGATGGAACTATAATGAAAAAGGAACAGTGCACAGGTCTCCCCAGCCTCAGGAATAGATTGGGCAGTGGGGTGAACTTGGAGCACTGAGAATAAAATGAAATAAATGATGGTTAGATGGAGAGAGAAATCACATAGATTGTATTGCCTTACACAGACACCTGCATGCCCTGTGTAAGGAAATAACAAGATTGTTATTGTAAAGAAAGGAGGTCCTATTAGGACCTTCCAGATATCCACTGTGGTGTCTGGTGTCTTACGGGAAGGAGATAACAGCATCTCTGGTGGGTGAGAACTCTGGTGGTAGTCTTCTCATGGTGTGGAGGTAGGGAGAAATAGTGTGTATTAGTTTTCACTTTCCCTACTTCCCTTCTCATTGCTGCTGGTCTGTGGGGAGGTAGGTGGTAAGTCTTCTCTCTCTGGCCTGGGGGAAGGAGTAAGCACAAGCTGCCAGACCAGGGCAACAAACACCAGGGCTAAATATGCCTTTATTTTATTTAATAATTAGTTATGTGTAGTGTATACACAAAGCAGAAATGTGGTAAGTGGTTGAGTATATTTATTATATAAATAATAAACTATGGCATGAGCCCCACCTGCTCCCAAAGGCCTCTCTCCGTCTCTCCGACCGTCCCTCATCCCATTCGACTGTACATTCCTCCCTGTCTTCATAGCGGCCTGCTCGAGCATCTGCGTGGCTGCCTGTACACAAGCCACAGAGGAGCTTTAGGGTCTTCTTCTTTGCACGTATTCTCTGAGGTACTTAGTCCTCCGGAGGCACCTCCTAGATCTCGAGTTGAAAGGTTTCCCAGCTGCACAACTAGGCCAGGAGGAATGACTACTTTTGGCTCTCACTCTGGCATCATCATCACTCTCGCTGACCCTCAAACTGGCAAAGCTATAATCTTCATCACTCTTTCTAGCACTACAGTCCTCTCCTCCTCCCCTTCTCATCAAAGACCTCCTTTCCATATTCCTCATTCTGACATCTTCCAACTTAACCGCATGCTTGAAAACTTCTTTCACCTTGTTTGGTTTTGACCATCTACAATATCCATCCCGAGAGCAGGAAATAATTTTACTCTCTCCATATCTCTCACAGCGGGAAGAATGTTGCTCTTCCTCACACCAACCCCATCACATGCCAACTTGTTCCTCAATCGGCCCTTCCTGATATTTTCCACCACACTCCCCAATTTGCTTTCTGATACAGGAGCTCTACCCATCCAGGTGTGCACTAGCTTGGTGTTAGTTTCCTGCCTCTGCTAAGCTCAAATGGGGTAATACCAGTGGTGCAATGAGCAGGGCACCTGTGAGCCACTACCGTGTCTTTTACAGTCGCCTCCCAGTCTCTACCATTGGCCCAGGCACATCTGATTGCTTCCTTCCATACCTTGTTAAAACGCTTCTTTTCATTCTTCCAGAGGAATGGTTAGGGATGACACGTCAAGGACTGTTTCTTGATCTCCTTCCTCATCACCTAGCTCATCCACTGTAGTTATACTAGACAATCTGCTGCATAATTCCTCACACCTGGTAAGTACTTGACTACACAATTATAATCCTGAAATTGGGACACCCATATTCTGATATGAGCTGAGACTTTGCCTAATCCTTAAGAGGTTATTATCTCCACCAGGGGTTTATGGTCTGTATGAAATTCAAAATTCGTGCCTCAGATGAAGCTTCAGAATTTTTCAGCAGCCAATTTGATCGCCAGTGCCTCCTTCTCGATCGTGGCATAATTCTTCTCAGCTCCCTTCAACAACCTGGAGGCGAAGCCAATAAGAAACTCTTTCCCTCCTGCCTCATCACCTCCCCTAAACCGACTTTACTGGCATCTGTTGTGATCATTTTCTTCCTGTTTCCTCTGAAGTTCTGTAATGTGGGTGCTCCTGCCAAAGTCCCCTTGATGAACTTGAGTTCCTCCTCACAGGCTTCACTGCACATAAATGCTCCTTTTATCCTAATATGTTTTGCAAGGTCACAAATACATTTAGAATAATACTCGGCCATCCCTAGGAATGTCCGGACTTGTTCACGGCGTGTGGGCTTGGCATCCCCTCACTGGCTTCTGCTAGATGTCTCTTGGGGTGTATGACATCTGCCGAGATGACATGACCCAGATATTCAATCTCCCGATCTTGCACTTCTCACGGCTCAATGTCATCACTGCAGCACACAATTACGGTAGCAACGCTGTTCTCCTTGTAGAGTTTGCACATATACCTAGCAATACGGTACAACCGTGCTTGTGCGTGCCGGCGTAGCTTCCTTTCACTTTAAAGCAATTGCCGGCTATAGCGACTGTGACAGCGACTAGACTCCTCCCAAAAACCAGTGGTCTGCAGGCAGCTGAAGCTTTATGCGACGGAACACAGAGATGACGGGGTCGGCTAACCTGGAGACTCCTGAGTATATTTATTATATAAGTAATGAACTATGGCATTAGCCCTGCCTGTTCCCTCGTTCCACTGGACATTCCTCCCTGTCTCCATGGCAGCCTCCTCGAAGATCCGCGTGGCTACCTGGACACAAGCCACACTGCATTATGCTGCTATCTTGCATCATACCAATGTTCTTTGTTCTATTTTTTAAATCTTTCTTAAGGTTTTAAAGTTGAGTTAATGAAAACAAACAATGGCTGGTTCATCGCAGCAGGAAGAAGGAAAAATGGGGAAAAACAATCGGTCTACTGTTTAACACTGATAAATATATTCCCACCTCTGGCTCAACAAGCGCAGTCACCGGTTAAAGGGACAGTGACTGGAAAACTCAAGGCCCCATCGTTCCTGCCAGGTGCCTGTCAGTTGCATTATTGCCTAATCTTCCTTTCCAAACAACACACAACTCCCTCAGTTTGTTACAGTCCAAGAAACCAAACAAAAATCAAGACACCAATGACACCGGATAACATAAAAGGGGCATTATCACCAAAATCCAGCCATTTCAGCAGAATTACCGCTGGCGGTATTACGACTGGTGATCATTTCGCCAAAATCCCCATGGTGTCCTATGGACTCCATAAATGGAGACTAACACTGCATACCACCACTAACCGTAAATCTGTTTGGTAGTAGTTCAGTGGATTTACTGATGAAATACCCCCAAACTGATAATGAGGCCAAAAGTCTTCTGCAAAAGTTCAAGCAAAATAGGTTTAACTATCCAGGCTCCATGTCAGCTATTCACCATCACTGGATTCTCAATGATCATTCATACGGGCCTTTCTTCTAACCTTAGGAGCACCCTATAGACACCAGTTACATGTGTCACACCAAGAACTCCTTGACACTTATATATTTTTCTCTTGCAGAGTGCTGTACAGTGCTTCATCAAAAACTAATCTTTTGCTGAAACCATGCCTTCCAATTTGTCACTTGCTTTTCCTCACATTTGCTTCCAATTGAATTCCCTTTTTTCCCTCCTCTCGCTCTGTACCTCACTGTTTTATTCCTCCCGCTATTTTTTTTTTGTTGCTTCATACCCACTAAAATCTCCAGCTTTCTGCCTATCCTTAGGATTAGGTAGAGCAGTAATGCAGCGGTAATAGCGCTGTGAAGAAGAAGAGGGCTGAAGGGGCATACAGGAGTCCAAGTCAGGCAGACAAGCCTAATGGCTTTGAGCTAGGTCAGGCAATTAAGCATAAGGGCCTGCACCTCAACTCAATTAGCCCACCTGAGGGGCATAAAAAGCTGCAGCAAGGAAGAGCAGCAATAAGAAGCTGGAGCAGGAGCTGGACTGTCAGCTGTAGTAGAAGCAGAGGAAGCAGAGTACAAAGCTTGCAGATCATAAGGCAGTGTGACCACAGAAGGGATGCCGAAACAGAGGAGGGGCAGATTTCACCTGCAGGCTCTGAGTTGGTCCTTTGCTCACCAACCCTGCTTGGCTGTGGCAGCACTGGAAGGGACTGGAAGCAACAGGCAGTCTTTCCAGGGGCACTTAATTGCTGTGAATGCACAGCTGGAGTTGTGCATTCACCCAAGGTCCATGTGCAGAAGCAAACCGAGGTGAGGCTCTCCCTTGATGAGGCCTGATCAGAGACACCCGTGCAGCAGAGGGGTGTGGATTCAAAGAGTGTCCGTAGCAGTAGGAGACAAAATCAAGCCGGGAAGCAGCAGCAGCCCGCAACAGTTGTAATTGAGAGTTGGAAAAGAAGCTCTGTATTCCTGAACAACAGAAATACCTTGCCGGTAACTGTAACCAGTTTTAATTACTCTTGAACACACATCTAAGTGAGTAGAAGTTAACTGCAGAAGTGGAAAGTCTTTATGAGGAGGAAAATCTAACATGCGCTTGTATAAAATGCTTAAGTGCCGTAAAAGCTTTTCTTTTCCCTAACGTCTGAATTACTTTGTTGCTGAGCGGTCGCGTGTCTCCTGTGAACACAGAGAACGCTGCCGGTAGCTCAATTGAAGGTGAATTGACTTTCCCAGAGTGTTGCAAGAACAGCGGGCCTCATTACAAATCTGGCGGTAACCTTGCCGTTGCTCCCGGCGGGTTGCCGCCAGACTCGCAACACTTTACCGGCGCCTGACTTCCCGGCACCACCGGGATATTACAAGTCCCGGCAGATCGGGAGGTCAGGCACCAGTAAATATTAAGCCCCATTTCCATGGAGCCCCACAGGACTACATGAGAGTGGGGAGACTGAAGTGTGCCTGTGCTTTCTTGAAAATCTTGCGGGTGGGTGCCATTATGCCCGGCAGGTCTGACCTGCCGGGCGCGACATCCCCTGCCCGCAGCGTTGCAGTGTGGCATTCTAGAAATGGGTGCCAGTTCGGTGCAACCGGCACCCATATTCTCGACCGTCACACTTGTAATGACCCCCAATGCTTCCCGATACCTTGGAGGCTGAATGCTGACTGAAAGGTGGGAACGTGTCTCCCCGTCTTCCCTTTGACGTGGCAGTTAAAACAAAATTGCATGTGCTTGTTTCATTTTCTGTAAGAAGTCCACATCTTGTAACATATTAGAGGTAACAGCAGAAGAGTTAAAAGTGGTTGAGGCTGAAACCAGAGCAAGTATTACCCAAGCCTATAGAGGGAACTCTATGAAAGTGCATCCCACTCAATTAAGAACTGTACACCAGTGTTCTGAAACTCTTACAGTTGTTGTTATTCAAGGATCCTCTAAACTGAGTGAAGCAAGATCATCCAAAGCTGGAACAGTGGTACAACAACTTTGGCTTAACATTTGAGGAAAGGTGTTTATATGAAGCTGGGGAAGGGAGTTGGTTGGTTGTTAAAAGAAGCTGTCTTTAAGTCGGCATGGCTAAGTCTATTTGAAAGGAGAAGTGGTTTAGAAGCAAGAAGCAGATTGCCTTGCCAGCCTGTAAAGATAGACGAGATCTTGTGGAAAGTTACAGTGGTAGCAGCAAGCCTATCTAAATCAGCAGTTGTAGTAGTTGCCGTAGATCTGTGGTTGTTAATGTTCAGAAGCAGAGGCATATTTACAAACTTTGTATCAAAGAACAAAGAAGGATAATACGGGTGCACTCCAAATTCAAGTACAGATTAAGTAAGAATAAATCAATTAGTGAGGTGCAGAGGAGAGTAATGCAACACTGGCACTGGGTTGCGTTGAACTAAATACAAAACAAGGAAAGTGTCCACTGTCTGTGGATCACTCACGTCCCCTGCACACTCGAGTCAATGTATAATAACAATCAATAATTGAATTCAATTCAATTTTAAATTGGTAAAAAAGGCAGTTGGTTGTTATAGGTTATATTGCCTACCGTGGCAAAGACACAAAATACTTTTTTGAATTACTTTTAGAATTGGTAGTTATAAGTAAACACACTAGGATATAAGGTTACATTTTGGCAAGAAGTGAGATCCAACAACTTAATTCAACGTAGGTTCAAGGTTGAAAAAATTATTTTTTACTTTAGTTCAAAAAAGTAGAGTAAGAAACAATCCAACTGAAGGTACAGTGTTACAATATTTCATTCATATTGATAAAGTAACCTCAGAGGTGGTTCATATTTAAAAACTCAACACGTTTCGGAAAAAACAATTTCCTTCATCAGGAGTAGTTACTTGTAGTTACATACAAAGCTTTTTGAGATTCCAGTTCCTGATATCTGTAAGTTGTAAAGCAAATCATTATCTCTTGGTTTCTATGTATAGAACCAATACACTTGCACATGTTTCATTAGAGAAATCCAAAAATAAGTTACAAAACTAGCTGCCATAGGTGCCCCACTGGGATTCTGTCTGTGTGCATACTTGGTATGGATCCATTTTATAGGCTGAATGGTTTGTCCTGCGGATAGCCAAAGGTACATGGATAAATGCACCCGAGGTGTCCTAAGACACAAAGTTCCCTGTTTTGGATCAATATATTGAATATATCAGAGAGTGCGGTGAATTCACTGTCGGATCAGAGAGAGTTGCTCTTCAGTCTAGGCGCTGAAGATTAATTGTAGGGAGTGGAGGGCTTAGTTCCACATCTGTTCCCTAAAAGTAAACACATAGTATGACATATATTGCCAAATTGGGTCCGGAGAGTTACTTAATTGTAAAATATACGGTAATTGGTGCTTACCTCCCCGCGGGAAGGTATGTCGTTTAGAGTCTTTGGTTGCAACTCGCAGGGTTATTTGTCATCATCATTCGATTCTCTGACTCTTCTAATAATCCATAGCCCTGGTGTGAAAGCTTAGCTTTTTAACTGGAGTCCTAAGTGGCTAAAAGACAGCATAAAGTAAGAAAATGGTCTATATCCGTAGTAGATGTAGCTTAATGAAAAAATTCCTGAAATTAGATATTAGTCTAATGTTCGGATAGAATTAGAGGACGTATACTGCCTGTCACGATGCATGCATCAATGCTTACCAGGTGTACTTAATAGATCTAAAGCCTGCCATAATTTAAGTGGGAATACATATTGAAGAGTAGTCCGTTTTAGATAAATGGTGATGCTCCGTGGAGTCTATTGGGTGTAGCTACAAAAAGTAGTAAGTCTTAAAGGATAGTTCCGGGACTTTTTTTTTATTGTCCCTACGGTTCGCCCATGTGTTTTTAAGCATAAATCGGTAGATCGTAGAAAACTTTCCTATGGACCTTACCCGACTTTTCGTCCATTAACGCACTCGAAATCAGCCTCCATTTTGTGATAATCCTATCATTTCCCCCCATCGACCTGGCTCACCTGCCTTTGCGGCACTAAATCATATCCCCCGCCCCTGAAACAGACTTTATCAAAACATTCATATTCCCCGCCTCTATCCGTGACGTGACTGTGCTGCGTAGGCAAACGCGCCCAGGCGTCTTCTACGCGACTCCACACAGAACCCGGAAACCAACACAGATCAGCTCACAACACAGCGCGCCACAATTCGGAATATGAAACTGTACTTTTAAATCAAACCGCAAGATTGTAAATTTAGTAAAGTACATTTATTGGACATCAAATGTTTAGAGAATATTCAGCGATTTGCATTTTTCTTTGCTCTCGATCCAAAATAGTTCTTCTTGAGGCAAGCGATGTTCGTGTGCAGTACACAGGGTGTTGGTTTACGATAAAATAAGCTCTTCGGTCGCACTGATAATCGCATGGCTGTTCCAACAACGAGGCACTAGGCCACCACAATGGTATGTATGTTGCATCTAGCCGTTAGTACCGCGTAAGGGCATACTTGTACTTGGCGATCGTCCCATAAAATTGTCAGGGTGGTAACGTTGTTCACGCAGAGAAGCAACTGGCGGCTGAAAAAACCGTCTGCCGGTGTCTGGTACTCGTGACACAGACAATAATGAAGGATGTACCTGTTTTAAAAACATAAAAAATGCAATTAGTCTCACCATCAGATCTTTATTAAAATTATTCATTTCATAGCTAGGACAGCGCTACTGGGTATTATACATCATTTCCAGTAACCCACCCCCTCTCCTCCGCCTTTTTCAGAGCCGCCTGAGCGCCAGTGGGGGGGGGGAACAAGGAGAAGACAGACAACGATCCTACTAGGCCAGGTGTCATTCAGATCGCGCAAGTGCAGGGGTAGGGGGAAGGTAAAAGTGCAAGGGGAAGGGGAGGGGGGAAGTGGAGTACAAGGTAAGTAGCATAAAATAATAAATACATAGGGCCAGCTGGTGGCAAGTGCAAGGTAAGTGCAGAACAAGTGCTGGGAAGGGGGGGCTGTAGAATACTGAGACAGTCCACCAGTGCAGGGGTTGACAGGGAGGCAGTGCAGGTGGAGAGTGGAAGGACCCAGGACCGAGGTCGCAGACAGTGGACCAGTTGTAGCAGGGGAGAGGGAGAGAGAAAGCAGAAGCAAAGAGGAAGGTTTTATATAAGGTTTTAAGATAGTGCGCGGTACAAAACAATATGCCACATAGAACAAACAAGTACAACTTAACCCGTCTTTAAAGCTACTGTCTAGTAATTAAATTGCGGTATAAACTCATCTAAAGAGTTACTTACATTATATTTGCATTTTCCATTGTGTCTGTGCGTAGGGCAGCCCCGAAATACCACTCCTTCTATGCCGACGTTATTTCTTCTAATGAACGTGGCTATCGTTTCTGCAATTTTATTCATTATCGTTTCTTACGTTATTGCACCACACCCCCAAAAAGAAGTCTTTCGGGATGGTCCCGGCCTGTCAAGGTCAAATAACAATAGAACCTTATACTGAGTCGTGGGCCATTCCGGCACCCGAGCAAAAAATCAAAGCAGCTGACCTTCACTTTGAACGAGCACACATTCCTAGTTAGCTACATTCAGTGTAAGGCCATCTCACAGGACTTGAAATTTCCACTCCATCTTTGCATTTTGTCTGCGCGCTTTGCAGCCCCAGAGAACCATAAATACGGAGACATTCTATATTTTTTGAAAAATTATTTATATTACTGTTTGGTTTAATTTAATGCGCAAATGAACAAGGTTGGATAGACACATTGCATGTACACTGAGCAATCACTTTTATTTACACATTACATAGATACACATATTCAATGGGCCTGCGACATGAGCAGACTCGAGAGCAAAGTCACAGGTGACACCCGGGTGGTTCGCACTACTGCACGGTGAAGGGAGGGGCAAGGGTGGAGAGACACATTGCATGTACACTGAGCAATCACTTTTATTTACACATTACATAGATACACATATTCAATGGGCCTGCGACATGAGCAGACTCGAGAGCAAAGTCACAGGTGACACCCGGGTGGTTCGCACTACTGCACGGTGAAGGAAGGGGCAAGGGTGGAGAGACACATTGCATGTACACTGAGCAATCACTTTTATTTACACATTACATAGATACACATATTCAATGGGCCTGCGACATGAGCAGACTCGAGAGAACAGACAATCAAATTACAATCATTTAAACCGTGATGTGTATGTCTCAATGAGCTCTGCTTTAGGTGGACATGGAACAGAGGCAATGTTGGGTGGCAAAGCAGTTGTCCCCTGCACAGGTTCGTTCACAACTCCATGTATGTGCCTATCTAGCACATCAACAATTAGTCTCTCAATAAACTCATATTGCATATCCTCAAACACTGGTTTGATCACCCATTGTTTACTTCTTTTAGTGAAGGCCTTATTGTAGCGAAGCGTCCCTAAAGTTCCGGTCGTCCTACTTTGTTGACGGCCAACATTATGGTTATGTGCCAAGACCGCTAGAAGAGTCCGATTTATCATGCCCTCCATGCCAAAATGCAATCGTTTTGGCCTGTACTTTAGGCACATATTGTGGAACACCTCCAAATCTCCTGTGTGGCAGAATTCCGTGAGTCCCCTCAAATCTCTGTCAAATACAATCTTTTCAATGGCTTTGTGAGTGGGTGATGAAGGAATCAACCACTTCTTCTTCCGTGCCTCCTCTGTGGACAAATGGCCATGTTCACAATTGTGGAAATGTTGGTTTGTGGTCCAGCGGTGAACGTTGCTACAGTGTAGCATTACTGACCGCCATTTTTCCAGTGGAATTTCCAACGACCCTTCACATGTTTTTGAGCTCCACCAAAGATGGTTGCTGATTGACTTGGACCACTGTGAAATACCTTGCATATCTTTTTTTTTACCTGCAGCCGACATTTTTTTATTGATTGTTTTTGCAAGATGCCATACGTCAAATTGGTGATTTATATTTTTGTACTCTTCTCTCATTGTCTTGGCAATTGAAACGTGTCTGTCCGTGGCTATCAGGTCGATCACCATTCCCCGCGATTGTAGTTCTTGCAATGATGCTACAAAGCCAACTTTCTCCATGGCCACTGAGGATGTACTTTGTGACACCTGCACGACCACCAAACTCACAATTTTCTTACTTTCCATGTCCTGAAAGTGGTAGGTGCAGTACTTGGCTGAAAATCCTGGGCTGTCGCACTGTCCATCACCGGCTAGCCTGAACCATTTGCCCGCGAATGTACTTTCAATAGACATTTTTTCCATTCTCCAAGCTTCGCTAATGGCTGGAAATAGATAATCGGTTTGGTATTTGTAGAACTGAGTTTTCGCAATGAAATGGATTCCCACAAACTGAAAGAAATACTGTAACTTTTTAAAACTTGAACCACTAAAAAGTGCGGCCGCTGCACAAAGTAGATTGCCTGCTGGCAGTTGCCCCAGCATGGGTTGTGCAGACCATGAGAACGGATGATATTGTGTACAGGTGGCATGTATTTTAAGGTTACTGCCTCGAATTGCACGATTCACATTAATCAATGGCTCCCCACATACTTCCCCACCAACCGAATGCCCACATTTCATCATAATAATAATATCCATCAAACAACTATCGAATACAATGAATTTGGCCTCTTTCCTTATACTGTCACTCTGCATCCCAGCTGGTTCGGCCTGTAACGTTGAGGACATGTCACTCACATGAAAGGTACAATCTCTGATATCGTCTTCCGCTATGTTCAGTGATATTGATGGTGTTTCATTGTCGTCCATTTCATTCTCTTCCATTGCAACATTTGTTCCTTCTCCGGCGATGGGAGAAAAAAACAATTTCTTCAACTTTCTCGCGCTCTTAGTTTTTGCGGGTGTGGATTCTGTGAATTGATCTCCGACTGCATCCGAACTACCAGGAGGACATTCACTATCAATGGCTGGTGGTGGTATAGCTCCGTTGTCAATCACTTCATATTCTTCCCATTGGCACGATGCATCTCCAGTCTCAAGTCCCTGCCAAAAGGTTTGACAAGCAACATCTCTTGTTCGCTTCACTGTCTGTGTAGATCTAGTTCGTACACCCACTCGCAACTAGAGGACAGATTGGAAAAGGGATGTTCAGTTTAAACACAACTTACAGTATTGAACTATTAACAGTGAAAAACAACATAATATAGTGACCAGGACACTAACCTTCTTTTGCTTTCTTTTCTTTGAAACTTTCTTGCCTCGAACTTCAACATCTGGACGCTGTTGCTCCGACTCGTGTGTGCATGTCTCCACTTCCTCTTGCGTTGCAACGACTATATTTTCATGATAAGCACATCCATCACGCACTGACGCTCCATCGACTCCCTGAAACATAGAACTTTCATTAGTATGCATAATAATATTGAAAACACAAAATGTACTTGGGGACCAATACCCACGTACATCTCAATAGCAAAACACGAATGAACGCATTGTGTAGAACATTCAAACGCCAATTATTCACGCATTGTTGATCTAGTTAGATGGAACTGTCAAGATCCATACCTCGGGCTCCGCATAGACTTCCATTGATGATATTATTGAAGATGACGCTTCAGCAACTCCCTGAAACACAGTAATTGCATTAGTATGGTTTTCTATTTTGTTAAAAAGAACATAAACTTTGTGCAGGCGTCAACGGCTCATCTAAATAGACCTGCACAAATGATCAGTTGTCTAAAATAAATAATGGATATCTAAATATGATTCGATTTGCTCCATCGTTGGAAGTGTCACCACCCAGAGATCTGCATCAACTACTAGGGGTGATGTTCTTGTAGAAGAAGCTCCGTCATCTCCCTGAAACATAGTACTTGCGTTAATAAAGAAGGAAGTTTAGCGGATGTAATCACGTCATATGATCTCGCTTGATCGAACTGTCAGTATCCATACCTCGAAATGCATAAGAACATCAAGGGACGCTGTAACTGCGGTGCACACTTCTGCAAGCTGTTGCGCAGACCCGTAACTGCATGCTCCCCCTTCTTCTTGGACTAATGCTCCATCGACTCCCTGAAACATAGGACTTTCATTAGTAATGAACACAATATTGAAAAAAGAAGACACATAGGAGGGCGACGACAGAAGGACATATCAATGGCTAAAAACGAAAGAAACATTGTGTGTAACAATCACGCTACAAGAATGCAAGATCTGATGATCTCCATCGATGGAACTGTCCGGAAACGTACCTCGAGCATCTGAGTGACATCAACGGTTGTCGTCAATGCGTTGGACTCCTCAGCATCTCCCTGAAAGACAGTACTTCCATTATTTTGGATAACAATAATTATAACTGAAAACAAAGACTAGAGGACGAGTACTATGGTGTACCATTAGGTAAAATAATTACACGATAAATTAAAACTATTGATTTACATGCCTAAAACAAGTCAGTGGCAGAATAGCTAAGTAAGATTACCCGATAGGCGCTTGAAGTGGCTGATGACTGCAATAACGACACGGATGGAGAATCTTCCGCCTTCATATTGAGTGGATACATAAATGGTGAAATTATTGTTAGCTAATGCTACACACTACCGCAAGGCCAAGAGCTAAATCCGTAAACTTGACTCACCAGTGGAGGGATGTGGACCAATAGAGTGGGAATAGCGGTTGAGACAATTTTCACTTCGCTCGCTGTGTTTTCTTCTTTATTAGCAATGATGTGGAGTACATGTCTGAGCTAAAGTGCCTGCTGCAGATGCGGTATCGATCACCCCTCTTGTCCGCAAAGACTTCTAGGACTCTACTTTCAAGCTCAGACGGTGGATATCCGCAATATCGGACCCATTCTCTTATCTGATCTATAGTCTTAGGGAAAACATGCATTATAGTACCTTCAGATTTATTATGGGTTTTCGAAGGGCAACCGCCAATGGAACAGGCAGGCATTGTGGAAAGTTCTGAAAAGTAAAGATCAACAATTCTCTATGAATACCAATGTGTTAAAAAATTAAATGACACATAAAAGGTTCAATGCAAGGTTCGTTTTGGTTCTTGGAACTATACACGTTATTCACATGCGGATAAGTATTTGAATAACTTTAAAAAAATAGAAAAATAATTTGACTAAACTCAGAACATGTGACTAGTTCCTTGCATGTACTGTCGTGAACGAAAAGAAAACATGGATGCAATTTGATGACTACTAGCAAATAGATATAAATTAAAAAATTGGACGCAAAATGATTATGGTACATGGCCTTACCTTGACGAACAAACAGTTAGATGCAGGGATCAGAGTAGTTTCTTGTCGTAGAACAGAGAGCAGTTCACAGGTTGCAAACTGACGAGTTTGCTCGAAGTGGTCAGAAGTGGTCACGGAAGTTCACAGAGACGAAGAGCAGATAACCAGCACCTTCACGGGTTGACTAGCAAAGTGCAAAGAAGTTCTCATTAGAAATATGAAGTGGGTTATAAAGAATTCGAAACAGGGGTGTGTTTGTGAATGAATGACGTGTATATGTCGTGGCATTATGTCGATTGCAGGGGGGCGTCCAGCGTGAGGGGGGATGCTTGGCAGGAGACACGGGGTCTGGAGGTAGACATGGGAACAGCAACCCATGCTCTATAGACCACTTTGAAGTGTACATGGTCTTTGGCACCTCTTGGCCTTTATCGCTCCCTGACAGCTCCACTTGCCAGCGCAAGTACCCCGGTGCGAACTGCCTTTGATAGGGCGGGGGGTGGATTGGGGCGGTGGTCGTGCAGACAAGACACAGGAAGACTCGTGAATGGAGACACACTTATGTGGTTTGCAGGGGGGCGTCCAGCATGAGGGGGGATGCTTGGCAGGAGACACGGGGTCTGGAGGTAGACATGGGAACAACAACCCATGCTCTATAGACCACTTTGAAGTGTACATGGTCTTTGGCACCTCTTGGCCTTTATCGCTCCCTCACAGCTCCACTTGCCAGCGCAAGTACCCCGGTGCGAACTGCCTTTGATAGGGCGGGGGGTGGATTGGGGCGGTGGTCGTGCAGACAAGACCCGTTTGCCGCAGGGCCTCACCAAGGAGAGGCCATCTAACTGCATGTAAGAGGCAGGCTGCAGGATCTAGTACATGGAAGGCAGGGGGGTGAGTTTATAAATACCTCACCCTCCCAGGAGAATATATGGGTGCAGTTCACCCTGGAGACCCTGGATGCCTAGGCAGTTAGTCAGCAGCAGGCTGGCCTGTGGTGGCAAGGCGGCACGGGCCAGAGGGGGTCATCTCTGTACCCGGTGCCCAAAAGGATGATTTATTATGATCAACCATATTGATTATTTACCTATAACCATGTTTTGTATCAATAAAATCCAACGGCCTTTTATTGCCAACGCTTGAACAAAGTGGTGTGGTAAGTATTTTTGGGGGAGGAGGCAAGGCCGGGAGGCTTGATGCCAACCCGCAAAATAATATATGTATGACTGCTGCATATGGGTTCAACGGTTATGTGGATTGAAGGTGGGCGGCCAGCGTGAGGGAGGATGCTGGCCGGAGACATGTGGTGTGACAAGACAAGGCACAGGAAGACTATTCAATGGAGACACACTAGATTCATTTAAAAAATCAAAACAACCATTGTTAAAATATATGTTGGGTTTTATTTTAGATCTTAATTTCAATTGAACATAAATAATAAACATTACACATTGTAAAGTTCCGGTTGCAGCACATTCAGGGAAAACCCGCGGTATTGTCCACTGTCGCTGGGGAAATGTTGTCTAATGGCAAGTACCGCACAGGCAGGTATTACTCTCCGAACGCGGTGTCCGAGCCTCCCGTGAAGCCACCAAGTGAAGCAACGATAGGCCACCAGCCTGTACCACCTGTGAAAAAGAAAGATGCAAATTGTATTAAAATGACAAAACTTTCTTATCAATGTCGATTCAGGTAAAACATGTCATTCTGCTTTGAAAAAAATTATATCTAGAAAATGCACAATATGGAACCAATTTACATGCGTTCGAATGATATGTAGATGTAATTTTATATGTGGGAGACGACCATGAAATAGTAGTGGCATCACTGACATCACAACCAGAGTATACTTACTTGTTACTCGGATTACGCGGACGAACAGTGCCGCGAAGTTCGTGCATAAGCACCATCATCATCCTCAACACTGTCCGTGAGAGGCAGGCTTCCCTGAACTCTGGCAGCTCGGTGATGCATTGCGGACTTGGCTCGCCTTCCTGCGGACTTTGCTCGCCTTCCGAAATGTAGGCCAAGAACCCGGAATTTTCACGGCAGCAGCAGTTCTCCTCCTCAGTTGGCATTAGCTCGCACCGATTGCACGTGCACCAGGTGGAGACGCCGTCCATGCGACATGGTCCAGGCTCTTCATCCGTTGACTGGTCCTCCCAACTGCCGTCCGAATCCCCATCGTTTTCGCGTGCTTGCCTTTCCAGTAGTTCCTCCTCGGTGTACTCGGGCTCGTACATATACGGCATTATTGTAGCCATTGTGTGGTAAAGAAAGTAAAATAATTTACAGAGAAGGTACAGGTGTTCACAAGGCCTAGAAGCGGCGAAGGTAGCTGACCAGAGCACAGAAACGAGTCACAGAATACTCAAAGTAACACAGAGAGAGTAATGGAATCGAAAATCTGCTGCTGTGTGTTGTGAAACGGTGTGTTTATACTCATTGAGGAAAGAGGCGTCCTGCCATTTCCATGGCGACACTTCATTAGCTGAGGCGCAGCGATTGTTGACACGAAACGTGCTTTGGCGTTGGGAAATGGGCGGTACGCGTCTGCTGATGTCAGGCTCAGGGGCGGGGGATATGATTTAGTGCCGCAAAGGCAGGTGAGCCAGGTCGATGGGGGGAAATGATAGGATTATCACAAAATGGAGGCTGATTTCGAGTGCGTTAATGGACGAAAAGTCGGGTAAGGTCCATAGGAAAGTTTTCTACGATCTACCGATTTATGCTTAAAAACACATGGGCGAACCGTAGGGACAATAAAAAAAAAAGTCCCGGAACTATCCTTTAAGGTATACAAGCTGCAAGGTATGTAAAGTAATAATCCGCGTGCAGGCTGAAAAAATGCTTTGGCTAAAGTCTCTATAACTTACTTGATACGAGGTGCTGCCCAGTGCGTGTAAGATCAATGCAGGATTCTAACCATCTGGTGTTGCGTTTCGTGAACGGGACCTTCGTTAGATGAATGACGTCTGGAAACGTAAGGGAGTGTCACCGTGATGATGTCAGATGTAAACATCTGACGTCATCGCGCATCACGTCATAAGATTGAATAGTTTCTGTGAAAAGTATATGTCAACTATCACATGGAAAAGCGCAGTGGACATGAGTCTGTGGGTATAACAGTAAGTGAAATATGTACCACAATTATAGAAGACTAGATACGAATATAATGGTGGAAGAAATAATAATAATAAAGGATGTATGAGCAGTAGGGTATAGGAGTACGAAGGTGTAAAAAAATGAAAAAGATGCACCGAAACGGCTAATGTTAGGCTATAAGGATGGGTATGAATGATACCCAAAAAGTGATGGAATAAGGTGCAAGAAACTATCCCCCGTCTATAGAAACTCTGGGTAATGCCACACAGAGCCTATAATACAATGAAATGTTTACCCATAGGGCACCTATGCTTACAATCTAATCGTTGGATATCAAGGGACAATACAAGTACATAAATACATGGTGCAGTTACTGTGCTGGAGTACAAAAAGTACAGTACAATAAGAATTGAATACAAATAAAATGTAATTCAAATGAGGGGTCAACCAGTCTAGTATTTTGTGTCTGAAACATAATAAACCTTCACTTTCAGTCATGCAGATATTAAATAACCGTTCTCTTACCCCAATAGTAAAACATAAAACATAAAACCAAAATTTCATTAAGGTCAAGGTTCAAATAATATGGCATTTTTAATCTAAAACAGACCACGTTTCTACTTTTAGTCGTGTAGACATTCTCTAACAGTATGAGTTATGTTCACTAATATGTTTGAGTCAAGGAGCCAGATTACGTTGTGAAGACCAAATGGTACAGCCGAACACTATTAGTATTAGTGTTGACAAATGTGTGGAATGCATTATGTGTACAGTCGCTGGTGACTGTCTGTGGCTTACTTCAGCTGTATAAGATATGAGAAATATGTGTCATATCATCATAACTTCTGTGTGGAAAAGGGAGATACACTAGAGGAAATACGAACGTGACGGGTGTTATGGTCACAGTCAGTTAGTCTAAGTATGAGGTACATACACAGGGGTCAATAATTTTGTCAATCAAAGTTCATCTGAGCTAATTGCACATTGCCTGGGAGGTGTAATGATGTATCATGAGGGTATTTCAGTTGTTCAGAGGAAAGCCCCTAGATGGAAGTATTTGTTCATTCCATAAGGGCTCATGCTGTCTAGCTTATCAATCCAATAGAGTTCTTGTTGGTCAATTTGTTTTGAATGGTCGCCACCCCTAGGGGCTCGTGGAACTACCTCCAAAATCTGAAAACGGAGTTGAGCCACTGTGTGTTTTTTCTCTGTGAAGTGTCTAGCTACTGGAGAGCGTAGGTTATTGGTTCGGATGTTGCTCTTGTGTTCATTGAGCCTCTCTTTCATTTTCCTTAGGGTTTGGCCTGCATAGTAGATACCGCAGGGGCAGTTCAGAGCATATACCACTGATTTGGTGTCGCAAGTGGTATATTGTTTCATTTTGATTTTTGCGCCTGTGCATGGGTGTCTTACATAGTCCTCTAATGATATTGTTACAATTGGAACAATGTAAACAAGCAAAGGTTCCAAGTTTCTTCGTTCTTAGTACTGCCTGGTGGGGTTCTTGGACCAGTTCAGCTTTCACCAGTTGGTCCCTGAAATTCCTGCCTCGCTTGTAAGCTATTAATCGGGGTCCTGGAAAATGTTTCTGAAGTTCAGGGTCCATTTGAATGATCCTCCAATTTTTAAGTATTAATCTGGTAATGTGGTGGCTCTGCCTTGAATATTTGAGGGTGTACAAGAAGGGTATTTCTTTGGGTTCTGGCATTTTGCTCAATAATTCAGTCCGTGTTTTCAGGACCACTCTGTCTCTGGCTACAGTGATGATCTCTTCAGAGCAACCTCTTTTTGAGTATTTGTCAGCCATTTTATCGATCTCCAAGGTTAGTGTGGATTCAACCGACGTGATTCATTTGGCTCGAAGGAATTGGCTATATGGACGTTAATTCCGTGGATGTCTGGGATGGTGACTCTGATAGTGTAAAGTGTTGTTAACATGAGTTGGTTTAGAAAATACGTTAGTTACAATGGAGCCTTCCTTAATTTCCAATTCAACGTCTAAAAAGTGGATTTTAGGGTTTTCTGTTTCCATGGTGAATTTTATCCTGTCGTAAACAGAGTTGATATATGTAAAAAAGTTTAGCAATAGTTATTTTTCGCCTCTCCAAATCATGAATACATCGTCGATGTATCTCATCCAACAAATTAGTTTGTTACTCCATCTTGGGTTTGTGATGATGTGTTCAGTTTCTAGATGGTACATTAATAAGTTGGCATAGGCAGGGGCCATTGCTGAACCCATTGAGGTACCGGATGCTTCTAGGTAAAATTGTTTGTTAAATCTGAAATAGTTATTGCGCAGAATGATCTTTGCAAGTTCCAAGATGAAAGTTGTCAGCTCTACAGTTAAAGTCTTGTAATAGTGCCCATTCCAGGGCTTCAATCCCTTTGTCATGAGGAATGGATGTATATATATTTTTTTAAATTTTATTTTAGTTGGCTAAATTAATTTAACCTTTCAAAACAAACATTTTTTACATAAAACTTAAACTTTGCACATCATATCACATCAAATCAGATCCAGAAGAGACAATAATTAAAATAAATCAAGGGAATACAAAAGAAAAACGCAGAGAAAAAACAAATACAACACAACAAGTTACCTGACAAGCACAATTCAACATATTAAACCAAGTACAAAATAAAAACCTAAGCATGGATAACAACTAGCAATCCAGAATAAGATAAAATTAATCAACAACGTGCTACTCCTGAGCACACTGAAATCAACTTTTTCCGTAAGTGATTATTCTAAGGACAGTACTGAGCCTAAAAATTGCATAGTAGCTATTCTCAATGAGATTTTAGGTATAGCGAATAGTTTGTGCCATAATTCATCATCAGAACGCATCAAGTGGTGTGCTTGGGTCAACTTGTGGCGACAGTCTTCCTTTGCTTGCTTAGGGCAACACAGACAATTAGTAAGTGTTCTAATGTCTCTTCCAGTCCATCAATTTTACAGAAACGACAGTGCGAGGCATCAACATGGATTAATCCCCTTCTCAATAAGATTTGGTTGGTTGGCCATAAATTCATGCAAAATCTTAGGATTTGACTTCTAAGAGCATGTGAGGGACACTTCAATAGGTAGTCAGCTGTTTGATGAAATGTTTTATGACCAAAGGATGGTCTGTCGAAATCTCTTAACAATAAGCATTTCTGTTGGGTAACACGTCAATCCAACTGATATAACTTGTGTTTGGCTTTAGATGGATTGTTAAGCAGAAGGTCTAACGAAATGTTAGCTTTAAACAAGTCAGAGAGAACACTGTCTCTCCAGGTTGCTGGAAAAGAGTGTGAGACAGCAATAAGGAATTAGCCAATATTGTAAGTATATTGTTCACGGCAAGACCGAATAGGCACTCACGAAAGAGACAACATCTCTTCGAAGATACTTGGATGTGGATTGATAAGATGCCCAGTTCAAACTGCAAAAGAGCATTAGGCGTCGAGTTGGGAAGTTTGAGCACCTTTTTCCAGAATTTGGCCTCAGCTCTATCTATTGCTTTTGAGGTAGCCAGGTCTCAGCTCCATAGGTAATGATGGGAATTATGAATATAGAAATCGGCATTGTGAGAGAGGTGGGGATTTAACCTCTGTCCTTCTTGATTCTGCGACTGATAGATTATCTCAACGGTAAAGAAAACATTTTGGCCACAAAGTGTAACCAGGCTGGTGCCATTTCCCCATTCTTTTGACTTTAATGATGGGAATGACCTTCTGTTGAAAAAAGGTTAGCACATGGGCACAAGAAAATTTACCAAACTTAGCCTGGAGAACCGTGGCCTGGGAAATTAAGGTAAGGAGTTTAGCAGATATGCTGCATTTATATGGGGTAGTTGCTGGAGAGTTACTGAATGTAACACCAAGATATTTGTAATCATTGACTATGGCAAGTTTTTGGTTCTGAAGGAGCCACTAATAGTGTTTCTGGTTGATTCGTTTTCGTTCTTCCCAATTCCATGACTTGGGTTTTTGCCAAATTGAACATTAGATTATTTTTAGTGGTGAAGTTTTCTAGTTGGTTAAGTAGAGTATGCAAGCCACTTGGAGTTTGTGAAATAAGAACCAAGTCATCCGCATAGAGAAGCCATGCGATGACTTGGTTACCAAGCTTTAGAGCATCATTTAATACCTTCAGAAATGGATCTATATAAACTTTGGACATCCAGTGTGACTAGTAGGTCATTATGGTCCAGATCATGGATATTCTGTAAGATGTTAATGAGATTAGTGGTGTCACATATGTACGTGCTGGTGTTCTGGACAATTGGTTGTAAGACACGATCAACATATATAGCTAGAGGATGGAATACACTGTCTGTGCCGGCTACAATTGGCCTCAAAGGGGGCATTGGTAATTGCTTGTGGATCTTTGGTAGACCATAAAATACAGGTATGATGGGATTGGTCTTGTACAAGCATCTTCTTATCTTTTCTGAGATCCAACCGTTCTCAGTGGATTTATCAAGAACTGAATCAATTTGTGATAATATTCTCAGTGTAGGGTCCTCGTCAATGGGTATGTACATGTTTCTATCCTCCAGCAATACCATGCATTGTTCGTTGTAGAAAGTGGTATCCATCACCACAATTGCACCACCTTTATCTGCTGGTTTTAGTGTTAGTGTGCTATCATCTGCATTTCTTTGATGAGTTTGCTTTGATGTTTCCTGATGTTGTATTTTTTGATTTTGTTATAATCAATAGTTTTGAGCTGATTCAGCATCTGTGTTTCAAATAGCTTCAATGTGGTGTTCTGGTTTGGAGGATCAAATGTACTTTTGGGTTTGATCTCGAGGAACTCTGTGTCAGGAGGCATGTTCATAGGTGGTTGGACCTCAAAGAACACTCTTTCTCATTAAGCGATGTAAGTTGACTCTTTCTCCTAAATGCGTAGTATTCTGCCTTGGCGTAAATGAGAGGCCAAGATTCAAAACATCCAATTGGGTCTTAGTCATTTGTTTGGAGGACAAGTTCACAACTAGTTGTTGTTGGGTTTGTTCTTTGACCTTAGGATTCTTTGCCCCTCTTTGTGTAGTCTTTTGTCTAAACAGGTGCTGGGTGTAGCTGATTAGGTAGTTGCTGTTTGAGAAGTATGGAGCCCTCTACTAATGGGATGTGTTGTTATTAGCGGGGTCTCTGTTGTGTCACCTGTGCGTCTATTATCTTCACCGCTGGATGGGATATTGCTGCTTACGTCGGTGGTGCCTTGTCTGGGGCGCCAGTTGGAGGTCTATTAGGACGAGGCGGTTGGCTGTTTTGATAATATTCTTCCCAAGAATCTACGATGTCCTGTGAGTAGTCAAGAGTGTCTCGTCGAAACTTGCTGACCTTACGTTGCTCATTATCTCTCTTGTACTGTTCCAATGATTGATTAATGTCGTCTAGAAGTATTTTCAATTCTTCACTTGTTTTAAATGCGCTTAGTTGGTCGCTAAGTTCACTGATTTCTGCGTCCAATTTAGTGACTGATTTAGATAATTCTTCTATTGTTAGAAGTATTAAATCAAGTGAACACTTATTCAGTATCTGCTCCCACTTCTTAACAAAATCAAAGACACCTCAGAAGTTGAAAGTGTATAAGTTGCTGCAAGCAGAAGTGGTACTTTTGTCTTCAACTTTGCCTGTTCTTTCCTGGAAGGAAGCCATCCAGGGAAACTCCATTGGTCTTAATTTCTTTGTGGAACTGTAAAAGTATGATCTTTTCATCAAGCGAAGAAGAGACTTTTGCCAGTGGATTTTATTTGTGTCAAGACTTTGTTTAAGACTTTGAGGAAAGTGACTTTGGGACATTCTTGGGGGAGCAAGACTTGCCCGGGATCCCTAGAAGTCATCCAAGACACTGGTTGTTTGGTAACTTTTTTATTTATGTTGTGTTCTTGTTTCTTTGAACGTTTAAGTTGTTTAGTGTGAGGGTTATTATAATTAATATACTTGTTCTTTTATAACGCACTTAATCCCGAGTGGTTTCTAAGCACGGGATCGGGAATCAAACCTGTGTTGCGCTGCATTGTCTTGATTTCAAGACAAATGCGCTGCCCATGAGCTATCCTTCCTGCCCAGGGTTAGTTTTGTGAATGCTAGGAGGTTTTCCCATAGTTCTTAGAATCTGTAGGGAATCCCCTGGTTGAGTAGGTTTAGTTAGGGTCTCTTTTATAATTTTGTGTGTACTAAAACGGCAAATCTTGAGAAAACTAAACATAGTCGTGAGTTTCACATTACTGAACCCTCACATGAACTTTTAAAACTTCCTGAAAACGGGATCCAAGTGATTGGGCCATGCAGAAGCCAAGGACAGAGGCTATGACTCCGGTCTCCCTTTTTTTTAGTTATATTTCTTCTAAGTGGTAGGCCCAGTTCCTAATAGGATTTGGACTAAGGACTATTTCATTTGCACTTTGGGGAACACCCTTACTTTTGAGTTGGTTAGCCAGGGAACTTGCCTCATGGCAGTAGAGCTAGATAGGCATTTTCATTACTATTCAAATAAAATACACTTGAACATATCACCACTTAGTTTGACTCCTTCTTCTGGTTAGCCACACGCGACATGGAGAATGAAGCCCAGCAAGAATCATGTACTCTGGGACCTTGACTGGTCCACCTGTGTGAGAACCGCAGAACGACATCCTCATTGCGCCAGCATTTTTCAACAACTGGGAGTCCCTCACATGAACTGGGACATTGGGCCTCATTACACGGTAGGCAGTAAGGGAGTACCGGCACCGGTAAGGGCACCGGTGCCGGTAATCCCTTACCGCCCTACTACAAGGTCCCTTAGCGGGTCCCTTCCCTAACGCCTGGTTTTACCAGGCGTTAAGGAAGGGACCCGTTGAGGGACTTCAGAGCTAATAACGGGCCCGTTAGTAGCGGGCCCGTTATTAGCTCCATCCCCATTGAGCCCTATGGGGGCTTGAATGGGAATGGGGAATGGTTCCCGGAATGGGGATTTACCGGGTCCTCCAAGGTCGGAATGACCCGGCAAGTCCCTATTCCGGGAACACGGACCCGGAATGTGCCAAGGGGGTAGCTATGGTGCTTTTAGCGCCATGGCTACCACCTACCGTGTAATGAGGCCCATTGACTTTTGCGGGCCACAATTACCGGTGACTGGCGGACCGCGGACAAAAAAGGGGATGGGGCTTAAAACCCATTTTGAATGTTTCTGTGTTGTGTGTCAAGGTCAATAACCTTACCTTGTCGCAAGGGGATAGGAACTCCTCTTAGCCTGGGGTGGCAGACCTACAAGGGTGGAAGCAAGAGCCAAACCTACCTCAGAGGGGGACTGTGGCAGTTGAAAAGGGTTACAACCCATCAGCACCCCACGCTATCTGTCTACAGTCATCTGGGCCATGAAACCAGCAGGAAAGAGAAATTCAGCAAATAAAGAAATGGCAAGCTTACGTGGCTAACAGACATGTTGCATGCCGCTCCCAAGCACAAGCACAGGCACATGCCGTAACCTAAACGCTGTGTCAGACCTATTCCACTTAGGATTTGTCACTGGAGCAACAATAACACTTTGCATTGCAGGCCGCCATTGTTGCAGCACGGCGGCCCTGGGCTGAGAAAAGGGTCAGATCCAAACCTGCTATTTGTAACTTCTCATTAGTGTAAGACCTCCCAGGCGGGGAAGACAAGACCAGATTTGAGAGGAGCAGTAATCCAATGGAAGAAGGAGGGGGAAGTATGGGGGCAAAAGGAAATTGTGGTCTATTTGGGTGAAATCAGAGGAGGAGGAGGAGGTGGCAAACCAAGATACCGGCAGGAGGAACGGTGGTGGACTGGGGCGTGGAGGCGAACTGGGAATAGGTGAAGTGTGCATGCAAGGAGAGAGAGTGTGTGACCAACAGTGTAGACCGCGAGTGAAAAGTGAGTGTTAGAGAGTGGTGTTTCCCTCCCTAAATACCTCCCGCCCAGAGTCCTTTGGTCTTCTGGCTCCAACCCTCTGCAGGTCAAATGTTGCTCCAAGCAGAGAATGGGAGGTAGATCCCTTTCCAAGGCTGGCCCTTCCCTCTTGAACGACCTCCGTTCTCTCCTCTGACTTGAGCTGGATCTTCTTAAGTTTCGGAAACCTATCAATACTTCCCTTTTCTCCTCTTCCTTCTCTCTCTCCCCCTCCTGTGCTAACTCTCCCTCTGCTTCTGCAACTGGGGACTGGTCCCTTCAGAGTCATACAGGGGCCGGACCCGTCCCTCCTGCATCCTTTGACAGCACTTGCCCTCTGGCTCCCTTTCTCGGACTAGTTCATCTTGGTCCGCCCTGCCCAGCGCACTCCTACTCCCTTCCCCCCTTTTTTCTCCCAGCACTTACTACCTTGGCCCACCCAGCACTTTCCTGCCCCCGCCCTGTATTTTTCCCACTGCCCCTCCCTGCTCCCCCCTGCACTTACCACCTTCTCAGGCACTTACACGGTAGGATTGTCGCAAGGCCAATATAACAGTTTTCTGTTGTTCTATGTTCATGATTCCCTTGTCCCTCCCCCCGGCTTGTCTTGTGGCGCCTGGAAACACTTGTGTATTGGCACCATACAAATGTCCAATAAATAAAATCAAAATAAAATAAGAAGGGTGGGTGGTAAGAAAGTGGGGTGGATTGGTAGCAGCAGTGTGCAATGGTAGTCATAGTGTGGAGGAGGGAGCATTAGTGTGACGGAGAGTCGCAGTGTGGTGGAGGGAGTAGTATTGTGGAAGAGGGGTAGAAACATTGAAGGGGAGGGATGTCATCAAAGGAGAAAGAGACATTGGAGGCACAGAGAAGGAAGAAGGAGGGAGAAGAGGGAGAGAGGTGGGTGGAGTTGCACGCATGAGAGTAGCGAGAGGCGAACAGCAGACCGAACTAGGAAGAGGCACATCGGGACGTACGAGGAAGGAGTCTGTGTAGGTTAGAGTGTCTGAAAGGTGGCACAACCCTATGATCTTTTTATTTACTAACAACATTGATATGTAGGGATAGTTTAGAAAGTACCAGAGGGAGTTTAGTTATAGAGGACAATTTCCCTTAGGTCATACCTGGCAGCTTTTCAGTAATTAGATAGTACAGGTTAGTAATCTCTACGGATGCCTAGGCTAGGGTGGAAAAAGCTGCATTTAGATATGAGAGTGAGACACGGCCGTATCATCCTACCAATAAAATCAATAAAAACTCTTGAACTGGAATCAAGAAAATCATCACGAAAAACTGGAAGATTCTGGAGAAAAGTGCACAACCACTACCCAGACCCATCATAGCATTCAAACGGAGCAGAAACCTGAAAGAACACGGAACGACATCAGTATGAAGCCGATGAAACAACGCACACTACCCCAGCAATGGGGTCTGCCAGACATCACCGGACACCATCCATGTGGACACTGTACCTGTTGCCCCTACACTACCAAAAGCACAGAAATCAATATTTGTTTAAAATCTCCATGGAAACAGACACAGCACACCAACTGCAATTCAACAATGGCAATATACATTATCTGGTGTCCATGTGAGAAATTCTACATTGGAATAACAGACAGGAAAATAAAACTCAGGATAGGGGAACACAGGGGTTGCCTTAAGAAATGCACACAGAATGCCCCTTTGGTGGACCACTAGATAGACATGATTCAGATACTAGATTACCTCAAATGGTCCATCATTTACAAGCTAAGACCAAGTATGGATAACAACCCTGATAAACAAATACTTCTAAGAAAGGAACAACAGTTCATCTATTTGACCAAAAGTATGCAGAATGGGTAAAATGAAAAAATTGAATGGGCAGTGTAAGCATTTTTGACAACGCACCTTGTCAGACCCTGTCTTCTGAGAAATCTCTATGAATAGGCTATTTAGATTTAACTAGTCGTCTGACTTATGTTCTCCTCCAGCATTTGGAGCACAGTCAGCTTTTTGCCCCATTTAGAACTCAGTATTTGTAGACTAAACTATGCGTGTTCTTTTGCTTCATCATTTCCGGCTGTGTGGGCCCCTTAAAAGGGTAACTATATGATACAATGGAGGAATCAGAAAGAGAAACAGGACTTTGGAGCATAGGCAGCTTTCAGCCCCATTTAGAAGGGCAACAACACCATGGAATAAGAAAGTGAAACAGGACTGTCAACTGGCGAGGACTTTGGAAGAGGTTCTATCCAAATAGCATCCTACCAGGACAAGACCCTGATGCTGCAGCACCATATTTTAATTAGGGCTGTCAAACTAACCCGACAAACCTTCGGACACTTGAGGGAGCAGGACGAGATTCATGGAGTCCTTATTACGAGACTATGGGCCACATTACACAGTCGGAGGCAACCATGGCGCTATTAGCACCTCGGCTACCCCCTTTTACCAATTACCATTCCCCATTCCCATTCGAGCCCCCATAGGGCTCAATGGGAATGGGGAAAGAGCTAATAACGTTACCGCTATTAGCGGTACCGTTATTTGCTCTGAAGTCCCTCAGCGGGTCCCGTTCTTAACGTGTGGTCTGATCACACATTAAGGATGGGACCCGCTGAGGGACCTCGCAGTAGGGCGGTAAGGGATTACCGGCACCGGTGCCCTTACCGGTGCCGGTAATCCCTTACCGCATAACGAGTAATGAGGCCCTATGTGTTCCCCGGTAAGTCGCTGCTACCCATTGTTAGACAACCTCGACAAGCAACCATCACTTTCTTTGGTTCTTTCTGGCTCTTTATGTTCAATTCGCCCTTTTTCAAACCTCGTTATTTTGGTTTACCTCTAGGATTTCACTTGAGAAAAGTTTGACTCCATTTAAGACTGCGTCGAGTGTAGCACCAACCATTGATTGACAAATGGTGAACGAAGCAGTCATATGTGATTTTAAGATGGCAGAGGTTATTTGTTCGAGTAAAACACTCCTCCTCTACATAACCGCCGACAGAGCAGGTATTACGCGCCGCTTTACTCCTTTTTGCTTCCCAATCCAGCCATATGCACGAAGGCCTATCGTGCATCGGCCGCCTCCCAGACATTTGCACTCTGTAGGAACAGGCGGTTTTTTGATTCTCCCTTATGATACGTTTCTGATGTGTTTCTCAGATCCAGGTCGGAATGAAATTCTGAAACCCAAACGCTACACATATGCCAGCTTGAACGACTACACCATGACTACGGCCGTTGTGGAACTTTTGATAAACTAAATCAAGTAAGATATCTATTCTTTCGCCATGGCGTTTGTGCTTGCTACCATAGTACTGAACTCAGGCAAGCTGCTCTTTAATGTGCTGAGAAAACCCGTGAGCTAACTATTCCACTTAGCCGCCACACCCCACACTGTGCCATCCCGGGTCCCGCATTGTGGTACCTGAGTCCTGAAGCGACTTTGTTACTTCTGAAGCCCTCAATACATTCCCCTCTCCTCTGCCCCACCAACCCCCCCACCTGAAATAACACACTGACACGTTTCTGGATGTATAGGCCGCAGTTGCTTTATTAAGCAGGAGGTAGTTTACAGGTGCTCCGTTACTCGAATTTGGTAGTACTGTTTCAGGATATTCTACTCTGAGCAGCACACCTTTACATGTTAGCGACTTGTAAGCAAGCAGCATCCGTTGAGCGGAACTGACGCTGTTACTTTTCCACTTTACTTATCATGAGCTCAAACTTGAGGGCGAGCAGCATCCGTTAAGCAGAACTGACGCCGTTGCTCCCCATTTCGGCAACAGCTTTACTTTGAGCCGATGCCACTTTACTATTTTCCCAGGTGCAGGATTGTTAAACTTCTTCTCACCCCTGTTGCCTGCCCCCTGCCCCCTTTGCTCCCTGTTGGCCAGGTGTAAGTGCTCTAAGCGTTCCCTTCAGCCAACCCCTTCAGACAGGGACCCCCAGCTCCTGGTCCCTATCTTATTCCTCGCCCCCTCTCGCCTCCTCACCCATCCCCTCCCCTGGTACCTAACCTCTGCCTTTTCCACCCGGTCTCCATGCCTACTACTCGCTCCCCGTTGCTTGTGTGACTTACCCTCTTGCATGCCCCCATTAGGTTTCCTGTTCTCCCTCGTTCCCCCTTGCGCATGCCCCCTTCCCTTACCCCCGTTGTCTGTCCCTCATTCCCCTGGGGTTCTTCCCCCACCCCCGACTCTCTCCTTTGCTCCCCCCTGGTACCCGACCACTAGTCCTCTGCCAACTCAAGTGGCTGTGCCGGTTTTGGGTACATGTGTCCCCTTCCCCCTTTTTGACTACTTGGATTCTCTTGCGCCCTGTTTCCTTGTGCCTGCCAGCCCATACCTTCAGTTTCATAGCCCTCCGCCAACCTTGATCCTTGCACCTGTCCGCCTCCCATTCCTTCCCACGACCCCCAGATCTCCATCCTCCTTTCCTCCTTTTCCCGTGGCTTGCTGAGCTAGGCACTCCGTTGCCGTCAAACTCGGCTACTGCCGGTCCCTTGTGGATTCCAGCAGGCCTACCAGCCTGGAGCACCATGTACCTCCACTGTGACAATCCTGCTGAAAAATCAAACACATATTAAATCATTTCATTAATTTACATCTCTTGGGTGGGCGGGCAGGTCCTTCTTCACACTGTGGTGTTGGGGATTGAAGCTGTCTCCCCCCTTTACCTGTGCTTATAAGCTTGCCCAGAGGGGATGGCTGGCTCAATCCCCCCTAAACGCCCCTTACCCACACCTTGTGTACTCCCTCCCCTTTCGTGTTCCTTGGCGCCCTCGGGTCTGGAAGAGACCCCTCCCCTCTCTCTCTGCCTGCTCTGTAGCTGTAGGGGGATGGGATCCCCCTTGGGCCCCCAGGAATGGCTGGTCGGGGTATCAGCTACGTTCATGTCTATCTTTAGCCCTCACTGTGTTTGGCGCATCCCCGGGCTTTGCACTCACACAGTTTCGGCACGCTGCCCGCTACTCAGAGATCCGGACAGCGTACATCTGGAACTAGTTTTTACGACAGAAGTTGTACTGATCGGTGGACACTTCACATGCTCGAGTCAGAGCATAGATGGTAAGATGGCTCCACCTGATTTTTTACTAATTGAATTCACTCAATTAAAATGGTAACCTACCTATACAAGAGGTGATTTTAGGTACGTGATTTTGGTTTCTAAGTATGTCCTGTAAAATGAAGATGGTATCAACAACTCCAGGTATCCTTTCTATCCGGCACACACATTCACGTAATCAAAATGCAACTTAGATACACAGCCTTCTTTTGCATTAAGGCTTTTAATGGTATACGATTTATCCTCTAAGACATATGGGAACTTATTGCTAATGATTTACTCAGTTATAGGGGAAGACTTTCCTTTCCTGTCAGACCGAATCGACACTAATGCCCAAAAGACAAAGATTTGAACACAACTTGCGCAATAAAGTGCACTTGACTACAACTAATGTGTAGGGCATTATCATTTTTGAAAACCAACTGCCAGTTTTGTGTTGAAACAGATAGCCCCTGAAGAATTTCCTTAGATTTATAGTACCAACCATTATAGGAAGGAAACATGTTGGGTTGTATGATGTTTTATGAATCAGTATGACTGTTACAGAACAAGTATGAATGGTGAGCTTGAGTAGTGTTTGAGAATTGCACAGAACATGACACTTTATTCATGAACTCTGAGGGCTTATCCACTGTTTATTCCCTTTGCACTATCTGTATCTTAGTACTGCCAGTTACAAGATATGTGGATCTATGAAATACATTTAAACTTATATGTATGTTTTTATAAAAATGGTGTGATAAATAATAAAATATGTGACATTTTGAATTTGACACCAATAGACTGACGTTCTCTCCCTTGACTGTTGGGTTGGAAGAGTCTGTAGCCGCTATCAGAGACGGTCAGACACAAGTACTTTGTTGTTTGGTTACTAAAGGTAGCCCACCTTTTCTGAGGGATTGCTTGTGGCTTTATTCCCTCAGGCCTCCTGCGGGTGTTTGTATAGTTTAGAAAGTGCCAGAGGGAGTTTAGTTATAGAGGGCAATTTCCTTTAGGTCATCCCTGGCAGCTATTCAGTAATTAGATAGTAGAGGTTAGTAATCTCTATAAGACTACGGACACCTGGGCTAGGTTGGAAAAGGCTCCTTTTAGATATGAGAGTGAGAGATGGCTGTATCATCCTGCCAATAAAACCAATAAAAACCTTTGAACTGTCTTCAAGTGTTGATGTCTCCTTGAGGCCATCTATGACATGGTGTTAGAAGTGGGATTCATCAAGCCCCAGCAAAGAGGCTGCCTGTGCTGAGGGAATGGAAAGGGTCAGGGTATTACTGGGTGACCACAAGTGCTGAACACTTGGATCAAGAGGAAGGACCGAAGCCTGAAGCATGGACCGTATGCACAATCAGAGAATCTGACACAATTCCATCTCTCCCCGTCATGGCCCAAGGCTTTCATGCCAAAGCCCCCTCAGACTCCCAATGCAGAGGTAGCAGAAGAGTTGGGATGGGTAGGGGAATGGGGGAACTCTGGAGGAGGAGATGTAGCGATGAATGGAATGATATGTGAGCTGTCCAGTTGCACATTGTCCTGTTGTTTTTTTCAAGAAAATGTCACTATTAGAAACAATATGCCGGCGTACCAAGCTACCACTAAGGCTGATATAAATATCCCTCATTCTACTTTCCCACCTAGCTGCTGTCCCAGTTTTTCTTTTGCAGCTGTTGTGGATGAGGACATTTCTAAATATCTGGAAGAGTTAAAACCCACAAATTTCAAATACGATCTAATTCCAGCGTATTTGGTCAGACAGCATGCATTGGTACTTAGCAAATCTATGGCCTTTTTTTTTATAAATGCTTCATTGTCCCAAGGCTGTGTCCTTCTGGAGTTAAAAACAATCTTTCCTTACTCCACTATTGAAGAAACCGACATTGGACCATAAGGTTCTTGCCAACTATCGTCCCATAGCTGGCCTGTTATGGCCTGCCAAAATTCTAGAAAAAGTGGTGACAAGGCAACTCCAGACATATATAGACAAACACCAGATTCTTGACTGCTTTCAGTCGGGTTTCAGACCGGCTCATGGAACAGACACTGCCCTGGTGACGGTCTGGGATGATCTGCTGGGGGCCGGCGACGAAGGTACTGTCGGCATGCTTTGACATCCTCATCGCCAGACTGTCATCAGTGGCTCATGTTTCGGAAGAGGCTATTTGATGGTTCCTGTCCTTCCTATCTGACCGCACCCACTAGGTAAAGATGGGAGATTGCCTCTCCAACACAGTGCCGGTCGAGTGTGGGGTACCCCAGGGGTCCTCTACTCTCGCCTTTATTGCTCAATATACATATTCACATTCTGCTAAACATTCTGTTGGTATTTGGGTTGTCGTACCACTCTTATGCGGATGACACCCAAATCTATGTGTGACTATATCAACCAATAGAAGCAAGAAATACTGTGTTGTCTTGTGCAGCTAAAATCAGGGACTGCATGCTGGAAAATAAACTTAGTTGAATCCAGCAAAAACAGAGCTCATAGTACTGGGTGCAAGGAGATTGGTACGGGACATGGTACATACTACTCAGTGCTCATCTCTTTTTGGTGCCCCTTCAAAGAAAGTAGACACTGTAAATAATCTTGGCTATATCTGGCAGTCCAGTATGGACTGCAATTTACAGATCAGCCAGATGGTAAAATCTGTTTATTTTCAGCTGAGTCTCTTAAAACCAGTGCTACCCTTTATTGCAGTGAAGGACCAGCCCACCGTGTTTGTAATACTAACCAATGCTAGGCTGAACTACTGCAATGCCCTCCATATGGGGGTACAAAATTATCAGATAAAGAAACTTCAAGTCGCTTAGAATTTTGCTGTTAGGTTATCCTTTTTACTGAGCAGAAGAGTTGCAGTCCTCCATTTTAGAAGGCAGATACATTGGTTGCCAGTGTCCCAGAGGATTCTCTTTAAGGTACTCTGGGCCTCATTACGTCTGTGGCGGTAAGGCAACAACGGCGCCGATAGTGCTACCGGCGCCGTTGTTACCATGCCGCCACATTACGAGTTCTGCTTGCAGGTGCCGCTCTGCACACCTGGTCAGACCAGACGTGCAGCACGGCACCCACAAGCAGAGCAGGATGGTAGCAACGGTACCATTATGAACGGTACTGCTGGTACCATCCTCCCCGTTCCCATTGAGCCCTAATGGGGACGTACGGGCTCTGGGTCCTGCGCAAGGGGAATTACCGGGCTCGCCAAGGTCAGAATGGCCCAGTAATTTCCCTTTCGTGGGACCCAGTGCCGGACCCGAGTTTGGGGGTAGCCATGCTGGTATAAACGGCATGGCTACCTCCAACCTCGTAATGAGGCCCTATGTCTAGTGTTTAAGTGTATCCATGGGGAACAAGCTTCCGTTGAATCTTCGTCTCCTCGAATCCTTGATAATGTTCGGAAAAAAACTAAACTGAAAACCCATCTATTTGCCTAGTGTAGACTCTGCTAGCTTGAACCCTGCAACACTGCTATGAATTATGAAAGAACACCCCTGCGCCTAGATGCATTTGTGCTTTGTCCCCACCTGGGTATGCACAATACAAATGTACACATCCAATCAAATCACATTGCAGTTGTTTCTTAGTTTTATTTTTTATTTTGCATTTATATAGTGCACACAAACCCTCAGGCATCAGGTGCTTGTGGAAACCAGTTACATGTAGCCCCTAGGCAATCGGCTTATAATTGAGGAGCGTAACAAATGACAGAGTTATAGAAAGCCTCAATACCTTCAACTGTCTCTTCCTAAATATCTTACTCCTCGAGCTCTTTACTCATCCGCCTCCAACTCCCTCAGGGTCGGTCGCTTCTCCAAGCAACGAATTGGTGGTAGATCTTTCTTTGGCTGGGGCCTCCCTCTGGAACAGCCTCCCTGCCTCCCTGAAACTTGAGGAGAACCATCTCTGGTTCCGGAAGCACCTTAAAACCTTCCTCTTTGCTTCTGCTTTCTCTCCCCTGCTGAATTCTTGGCTGAAACTGAAATTGCACTGGTTACCTGGCCACCTTTCTGATATCGGGCCCAGGCCCCGCTAGTTGCACACCTGCACTGTCTCTCTGATAACCCCGTACCTGGGGACTATTTTTCGGTATCCCTACAGTCCCCCTACCAGCACTTATGTCTGCACTTACCTTGCACTTGCCTCCAGCTGGCCGTATTTTTTTATTTATCTTTTTTATTCTTTTAACCCATGTACTGCACTGTCCGCTCCCACTTCCCCCACACACTTCTCCCCTTCCCCATTCCCTTGGACTTGTGTGATCTGAATGACACCTGGCCCAGTAAGATCGTTGTCTGTCTTCCCTCTGTTCCTCCTCCCTTGCATCACTGCGCCTTGAAACACTTGGGTATAGGTGCATTATAAATGCCATATCATATCATATCATACAAGTTACATAAATCAGGTTTCATTGCACATGAGTCACAGAGAGGGTGCAAGGGTTGGGGTGGGTCAGTCATGATAGAGATTATGCAAATAACCTGTTTTTGGGGGCTCTGTGAAAGGCCCAGTAGGATTCTTCTGCTCTGAAGGCCGATGGCAGGGAGTTCCATTGTTTTGCGGCGAGGAAAGCGAAACCAGAGCCTCCAGCTCTGGTGCGTTTGAATTTCGGTTGCACCAGTCTGCGAGTGTAGGGTGTTCTAGTTGGCCTGTCCGTTTGGCGCATAGCAATTCTTTGGGCCTGATGAGGTGGGCCGATTTTGAAATACACCTATGTGTGATGGTGTCTTAAATAGGATTCTTTGACGAATAAGAAGCCAATGTACTGATTTCCGGGCTTCTGATATGTGTTCAGTTCTGGGGAGGTTTAAAGCTGCTCGTAGGACAATATTTGAAATAGTCTGAAGTTTTTGTATATTGTTTGAGGATGTGCCAGCAAAGACAATTGTGTGTCTTCTCCCAGGCAGCCATACTTAAGGAATTCATTTTGCAGATGATCACCTTAAGTCAACAAAGTACACATACACTGGAGGTGACCACACCACTCCCTCCAATGATGCTTAATAATGTGGTTTATATACACATATAGTACTGCCCCTTAGTTTGAAGCACTGTTCTCCCTTTTTCCCCACTTTGATGTTACCTTTGTAAGCCACCGGTTTCTTATATGTATTTTGTTCTGTTTGTTTTCTTTTGTCACTGGTCTATGCCCCACTTTTTTGACACCCTCATAAAGTGGCTGACCACTTGTTCTCCTCTTTGTGCTTATGTTATGTTAACTTGTCTTATACCGCGCACCGTTACCATTGGCTTGGTCTACTGGTGCTCACCTGGCTCTGCAAGAAAAAGGTTGGTGGGGTTGGAGAAGGAAGAGTGATAGCATAGGTCCAGAACCAGGAGAAATTGGCATCTGTGCTTGATGGCTTGCCGATGAGTGATTGTGTGCACTGGCTTGTTGTGTCCGTAAGGGTAAGGACCAGTGTCTGGGTTGTTTGTTGTATGCAAATGTTTATGTTGGGTATGTGTGTGTGTGTACTTAAACTAGGGTGTGAATAGCACTTGGGAGGTATGTTGGAGGGGAGCAAGGTGGTTAGTACATTGGCTACCCTGAAAGTTCTTCCAAGTATGTCCTCAGAGCTCATCCCGCTGTGACTTAATGGTACACTCCAATTCTTCCAAGTGCAACACACTGGCCATGCCCACAACCCATCCAAGCTCAACACACTAGTCACTTGCACACATGACTCTAAGTGCAATACATTAGCTGCTAGCACAAGCCCCTCTGTGCTCAGCAAGGATTACTAGACACAAAGTGTGCTTCTGATTGCAGCAAGATTAAACCGCTAATGTGAGGCACGGCTAATCTTCACAATTCTATATAAATGTGATGCATGTCCATGCACCGTTTAGGGGAAGGAATCCACCATCTGAAAATGTGTTACTGTAAGTAATTTCTGATCAAAATTGATATCCCTGTTTTTCAAAGTGCAGCGTGTAACTGGGTCGCAGCTTCCTGTGGCGTCCATCCTTCTTTACTTTCTGTAATGAGGTATTCAGTGTCCTCTGGGTGTACAATGGCACAGGTGCAGTGGTTGAGTCCTTTCAGCAGGGCCTGAAGCTCTAAGGCTCGGATGGAGACAGCGTTCAAAGAATGTTCGATTATTATAAACTCTGCCCCTAGTACCGCTGAGTGATTAAATCTGAAACTGGTGTTGCCAAGCAGAAAAGTGCGGTACTGCTGCTGGCGTTTGTGTTCCCTCTCCTCGTGTATCTTTGCATCTTTTTTGGTGGGGAATTTGTGCATTCTAGACAATTAACATTTTAGGTATTACTCACTTTTGCTAAATGACAATTTACTTAATTTTTTTGCCTAATTTCTTTACCACTATTTTTTCCGTAAAATTATAGATGATAAGTTTGGCTGAGGTATATATAAGGGGCAGGGTAGGCTTGGAAGCTAGTGTGCGTTGTGCCCCCCACCTCCACACACTTTTTGCATTTAAACAAGTGATAATATCAGCAAAAAATTAGGGTAAATGTCATTGGACAAAAAAAGTCGGCCAACCTTCATATTTCCACGTTTTACAGGTGTGTGTGTGTGTGTGCGCGCGCACGCATGATGCAAGTGTTTGGTGCGAGGGCCAAGCATTCTTCAATATACTTGGCACTGCGAGCATTAAAGCTTGTTCATAAAGCCTCTTTCTGTTCTGCCTGCGCTTTCTGGATGTAACTGCCCTCTAGATGTGACTGCTGCATGCCTATGGATGTTATTGCTCCTATCTTACTGACAATATGACACTTATCAATGGTTGCTGTGAGGTATTCTCTTAGACACCTCCATTTTATTTTATGTTGCTCCCTTGTTTCAGGGTTGAGAGTTCCCCACTCTGGGTGTCTTTTAAATCCACTCTTTCTCGCCTTGTTTGGTTCACTCTGCGCTTTTGACAGTTTATCATTAATAATAATCATTATTGAAGAGTGGTCTCCCCACTCTTCAATAATGATTTCTCGTGGAATGAGCTCTTATGGTTTTCTCTCTCTCGCCCAGGATATTTGTTTCCACTTTCTTAACGATTCACAATAATCCTGCACATGCTCGGTTACGTTGGTTTGCTTTCTCACTTCCTTTTGGGCTTCACACGCATGCCGGTCTTGGCGTCTCTGCAGCTGGCCCCGTTCAGCCCATGACGGCAGAGAGGAGCTGTCGACACTCCCTGTCGTCCAGTTTTCGGCATTGTTAGAAAGGCACCTGGTGCACCACAGTACTTCAGTTGTCATACCATCAGGTCAGAAATTTCCTTGAACTCCGTGCTGATAACGGCTTCACTGTTGTCTGCTTCGCCGAGCCTCCAATGACTGTGCTTGGTGTTCTCAGCCTCGTGCAGGTCTGCGGGCCCCGTTGTTCAACTCTGCTCCGCCTCTCCGTGGCGTTCTGATGTCACAAGTTTTCCCCTGCACACCGTTCTCTCTCCTTCTCTCCGGTCTACTTGTCCCACTTTCATAAGAGTTTCTTTTTAAAGGGAAATTCCCTTTTCCTTTAGACGGCGTGCTGGATTCAACATCGCCTATAGCCAAACGGAAGGATAACACAATGTTTTTGATGGAAGGCACGCCCAGATAAAGGGGCTGATTTATGGAATTATTTGCGCCGAAAAACAGGGATTTTTGAGCCATTCTGCACGCAAATCCCTGTTTAACAAATGGGAATTTGCAGGCAGAATGCTGTACAAATCCCTGTTTTTCGGCCCAAATAATTTGATGAATCAGCCGCAAAGTGTCCTGCATATGGAGTTCCCTTTTGGAATGGAAGTCCTTGTTCCCTAAGGGGGAGTCACTCCCTGTGAGCTCAGACTTGCCCAGACCCCTAGGGAGGATCTTGCAGAGCAGGCTCACATGTCTAGCCTCAAAGGAGGTGGCTCCCCCTTTGGGAGAAGGGGTGAATACTCCCAATTTATCACAAAGGTTACTCTGTAGAAATTGAGTATGTCCAAAATAAAGAGTCTAATGGCACAAGGATTGGTGGTTCTTCTTAATCGTAGTGAATATCACTGTCTAGCAGAGGAAGGTGTAAAAAACGTCAATAATTTGGAGGTATATCTAACTTCCTCACATAACGAGGATGAAACACCTATCAGGGGATTCCAACACTTTATGTGGATGGATGTTCATATCATATTACTGAGATCAGTGAGAAAGAACTAGTAGCTGGCATATGAAATGCTTGAGTGGATGACACTTGTGCAGGTTAGAAGAAGGAGTCGGACACTTGAGGGGATATCTCTACTGATGTTTTTTGAAAGGATAAGGCCTATCTTTCCCTGTTGATAGAGGTTCTAAGGGAGGAAGGGTCCTTTTTACCCCCCTACATTCTGTATGAAGTGAATTCTATGCTCATTCAATTGCTGGAGACGTCCTTAGGTCCGGGCTACTGGCGACGGAGCCTGGAAGCCATTGCATGACACACAGAGACCTCATTTTGTACGTCCCCAGAATCCATCTTTGTGTTGTTCCCGACTCCATCTTTCTACTAGGCCACACGAAGATTGCTAATAAGCTCTTTCTCCCCTCTTCCAGTGCCGCACAGTCAGCCCAAGCACCCTCTCCTCCTCCTCTCCGTGCCGCAGCTGTCCTGTTCTCACGGAAGTCTGGGCACGAATTGTTCCAAACTAACACTGTATTCTTCTCCTTTTATTGATATTGATATTTTATTTCTATCGCACTCCTACACAAGTGTTTCAGAGCGCGACAAGGCAAGGGAGGGGAACAGGGGAGTACAAACAGTGATCTTACTAGGCCCAGTGACATTGAGAACGCGCAAGTGCATGGGAGAGGGGGAGGGGAAAAGTGCATGGAAGGGGGGAGAAGTGGAGAGTGCGAAGCAGAGGAGAAACAGATAAATAACAATAAATAAATAATAAAGGCAACAAACAGTGGTAGTGCAGCCAGCAATTTCCAAGTGCTAGGTTTAAGGCAGCAGACAGGTTAGGTCTGATAAGTGCAGGAAGAAAAAGGGGGGGCTGTATGGGTACAATACAGACCCCAGTGCAAGGGGTGGCCCGGAGGCAGTGCGGGAGGGTGGCAGGGTGAGCAGGTACCTGGGCCTGGAGGACAGAGGGTGGCCAGGTGCACGGTGCCAAGAGAGAACAGATCAGCAGGGGAGAGGGGGAGCGAAGGACACATCCTCTGAGATCACTGCCCTGTGTATGACCGGGCTGGGGTCTGGCTTGCAAAACTCATCTGTCTCCACAAAACATCTCCCTGCTCCTTCGACACCCACCTCTAGGAATTATTGTTTTTATAACCTTTGCTCCATTGCGTCCCTTTCTGTCAGGGTTCCGTTTGATTCCTCTTTTTCCTGTCATGGACTTGGTGCACACAGGAGGAAACATTCCCGATTCCCCAGTAGGTTCACCAGTATACGTTTGAATTCGGGATTCACATTAAACCCTCGGAACCTTTGTTTGTCCAGGAGTATGCGTTCCTTCAGAGAACGCTATGGGTTGCCCTCGAAACGCTGGCGCCCATTGCATGCACGTAGGCGTTCAAGTCTACGGCGGCGCGTTGTGCGTGCAGTCAGCTGATCTGTATATTAACCCCACCCCCACTGCACGGCGCTGCTTCTGAATTTGTCATTTCTAAGCTTCGTATATTGTTACCTTGTTATCCTGATCTTCGATCCCCTGGTCTGTTCTTTGACTTCCCTTGCCTCGTCCCTTGTCATTGCTTACTTGGTATCTGTTGTCGACTCTGAACGTCTACGGACTGCATTTGCCTCAACCGTTCACGTCTTACCTGCCTGCTGCCAAACCTGAATGTTTATTGGACTGCATTCGCCTCATCCTTCCACGTCTTACCTGCCTGCTGCCAAACTGGAACGCTACTGGATCGTCTCTCTTCAATTGGCTGCACTTCGTTAGTCTTTGGTGATCCCGGAACACTGTGTGGACTCCTAATCTCCAAACCATCGTCACGTCTTCCTTCTTTTTTTGGTCCAAAAACTCTAAAGAACTTAAAGGACATTAGCGCAACGGCACAAGGATCAAAGACTTGTTTAGGCGTCCTCGTGCCGGCAGGAATAGGAAGCAAGACTTTATGTTCCAAGGACTACCACTTCAGTACAGCAATCTCCTCTTCAGAATTCCTCCAGAACAATCATTGGTAAGCACACTACTGCCTGGTTCTTCCTTTTCTTACTATCTTGTACTCATAGTAATAGCTGCCTCTCTTGTTACAGGATACTCACCCATCTACCTTGGAACTTATCAGTCCCAGCCACCATTCTTGCTTGTGAGTATCTGCTCATAATCTTGACTAGTTATTTTGTTGACTTTAGTCATATTGTAATACTTGGTTACTTTCTCTTGCAGCCAGCTGTCTGGGTACCAGGGTGTACCAAATATTTCGGGCAATACTCATCTCAATCTGTCCTTTTGTACCCTTGAGGGGTATATTGTCAGAAAGACTCAATTGCCTCACGACGTGTCAAGCCACCACTGCTGGATTTAGTCCTTGGGCCCTAACATATTCAGAAGCCTTTAAAATGGAAGAAGCTGCTGATCATTTGGCGGCTTTGTCCAAGGTGGTGGCTGACCTCAGGGCCGACATGACAGCAGCACATGATGCTACTCAATGTCGTATCAATGAGTTACATGCTGGCTTGCAGTCAGGGGCTGGAACATCTAGTTCTGGTGCGGATACTGCTGCAGGAAGGGCTCAATCTAGAACTGTGTCAGGCCCTGTCTACATGGCAGCACAGTTTCCGTTGGCCCCTCCAGAAAGGTTCTTAGGTGATCCTAAGACCTTTCGAACGTTCATTAATCAGGGCTATTTACATTTCTTGTGTAGACCTGCCTCCTTTCCGGATGCTACTACAAAGGCAGCCTTTGTTTTGTCTAACCTTGGGGGTACTGCTGCAGTATGGGCCAATCCCCTTCTGGAACTAAGCAGCCCGCTACTTTATGATTGTGAAGCACTGATAACGGCCATGATCCGTGTCTTTGATACCAGATATACGTCACAGGCTACGGACCTGGAATTGCTTTCTTTGCAACAGAAAAATCTTTCCCTTTTGGATTATTTGGCTAAATTTAATCAGCTAATTCCAGAAACAGATTGGCCAGATGAAAAGAAAGCTGCCTTGTTCTATAAAGGTCTTTCAGAAAGTTTGAAGGACGTTTTAGCAACGGTACCGGTTGTGCCTAGTGGTTTCCCAGAACTGGTTGACCTTGTGTTGCAAATTGACGCTTGCAAGGCAGAACAAAAGGGCGAGCAAAGAACAACCATAGCCGTCCCACCTGTGTTGATCCCTGTTCCGACATCCGAGCCAATGCAGATTGGTGCCATTCGAGGCCCACTTACCCCCACAGAAAGAGAGCTTCGAAAAGGCAATCATTTATGCTTCTACTGTGGTTCGTCAGAACACTTTTTGAAACTTTGTCCCAAGAAACCTAAGAAGGCGGGAAAAGCCAAGGCTCGACAATAGACGGGGTCCCTTTGTCGAGTCAGGTTATCATGGACCCCAGATCCTCGGTTCCCTTCTCGGTTTTGGCTACCTTGTCTTGTCCATCTGAGAAACCCTGGTCTGTTGAACCCATTCTTGATTCGGGTGCAACTGGAAACTATGTGGACGCTCAATATGTTTGTGATCATTCCATTCCGTTGCTTTCAAAGAAAACACCAGAATTAGTTAATGCAGTGGACGGTACATCTCTGATCTCCGGTCTAGTGATGGAACAAACCATTGACCTTGTGTTATCGATTGGTAACACACATTCAGAGGTCATCTAATTTGGTGTCATTTCAGCTCCACAACTCAAGCTGATTCTGGGACTGCCCTCGTTAACAAAACACAATCCTATCATCGATTGAGTGTCACATTCTGTATAATTTACCTCAGCCCAATGTCCGGAGTCTTGTCATGTATCTACGATTGAATCAGGAAACCCTAGTTCCATGATCCTGGATGCAGCATTTACTATTGGGGCTATCACTACAGTGCTCCTTCCTAAAGAATATGATTCTTTCAGCGATGTCTTTGATAAAAAGGCGGGAGAAAAACTACCTCTGCATCGTCCCTATGATTGCCCGATTGAACTACTGGCAGAAGCCTGTATTCCTTCTGGTAGAATTTATTCACTCAGGCAAAAGGAGGACGTAGTGCTCAAAGAGTATTTAGACCAAGCACTAAGTACGGGATTCATTCGTCCCTCCAGGTCTCCAGCAGCATCACCTCTTTTTTTGTTCTCAAAAAAGAGGGAGACCTACGCCCCTGTATCGATTATAGAGAACTGAATGCAATCCCAGTCCGGAATCAGTATCCAATTCCCCTGATTTCAGTCCTGTTGGATCAACTGGGTTCCTCCAAGTTTTTTTTACCAAACTGGATTTAAGGGGTGCTTATAATCTGGTGAGAATCAGAGAAGGCGACGAATGGAAGACATCCTTTAAGACAAAGTACAGTCTTTTTGAATATTTGTTCATGCCATTCGGCTTATGTAACGCCCCAGCTACGTTCCAGTATTTCATCAATGATGTTTTCAAGGATTTACTGGACCGGTTCAGGGTTGTCTATCTTGACGATATTCTCATCTGTTCCTCTACCTACGAAGAACATGTTCAACACGTCTCCACTGTTTTACAGAGATTGCGTGAAAACAGTCTCTATGCTAAATTGGAGAAGTGGGTATTTCATGCTGATCAGGTGGAATTCTTGGGAAACGACATCACCAGTGAGGGTGTTAAAATGAGCAATACTAAGGTTAAAGCGATCTTGGACTGGCCTGTTCCAACTAATGTAAAATCCCTTCAATCCTTTATAGGGTTCGCAAACTTTTATAGGTGGTTCATCCACTCGTTTTCTGCTATCGCAGCTCCCTTTACGACACTAACCAGCTCCAAGAATCGATTTGTGTGGACTGATCAAGCCCAAGAAGCATTTGACATGCTTAAAGCCACGTTTATTTCAGCCCCGGTGCTCCAGCATCCAGACCCAAAGTGTCCATTTGTTGTCGAGGCCGATGCCTCTGATCAAGCTATTGGGGCAATTCTTTCCCAGGTGTGTGAGGACACGGGTCTTCTACATCTGGTGGCCTTTCATTCTAGAAAACTTACCAAGTATGAGATCAATTATACGATCACTGAACGTGAACTACTCGCAATATGTGATGCATTCCTGATGTGGAGACACCATCTATTGGGTACTAGTGCTCCGGTACAGGTTTTCACCGACCACCGTAATCTTCTTGGTCTTAAATCAGTACGCTGTACCACTGATAACCACACACGTTGGCATTCATTCTCCTCAATGTACAACTTCTAAATCACCTACCGTCCCGGCAGCTTGCATTCTAAGGCAGATGCCTTGTCCAGATTGAATGAAGGTGGACAGACGCCTGTCTGGAAAGGGAAGGTATTACAGCCGTCTTTTGTCATTTGTTCTTGTACTGTTGACTCTTCTTTGAAGGGTTTGATTCAATCTTGGATGGCGAGTAATCCTCCAGAACTCCATGACTATGAGATGGAAATCACCCACTCACTGCCATATGTACAAGGGCGGCTTTATCTTCCTACACCTGAAACCCATGTGTTGGCTCTCCGGTGGTGTCATGATGCCTTAATGGCCGCACATCCGGGTAGACGCAAGACTCTTGAGCTACTAAAACTATGTGCATTCTGGCCTACTATGACTAAGGATGTGTCAGAATACATCAGGAATTGTGGTGTTTGTGTTCAGTGCAAAGGTACGCCGTCCAAACCAATGGGGTTGATTCATACCATGCCTGTCCCAAAGAAACATTGGCTTATGATTTGGATGGACTTTGTGGTAGAATTACCTCTTGTCAGAGGCTGTGATACCATATGGGTGGTCATAGACAATTTTTCTAAAATGGCCTTGTTCGTACCTTGCCAAGGTCTGCCCTCTCCTCCTGTCCTAGCGGTTTTGTTCTTGCAGCACGTGTTTCGTTGTTTCGGCCTGCCAGAAATCATCATCACTGATTGAGGTTCACAGTTTACCTCCCATTTCGGGCGTCATCTCGTCACTGCCTTGGGTATTGATGGAAGTTACTCCATGGCCTGTCACCCCGAGACTGATGGTCAGACGGAGAGGGCGAATGCCACTATGGAACAATTCTTACGCTGTCTAATTGCTCAACATCAGGAATCATGGTTAAACGTTTTGGGAGCAGCAGAATATGCGTACAATAATTCAGTCCATTCGTCTACTGGCACCACTCCCTTCTTTGCCCTTTATGGTCTACATCCCAGGTCGCTTCCTGGGGATGTCAGTCCTACCACTGACAACCCAGCAGCTCAAGACTGCATCCGTGATTTCATTTCCCTGAGGGAGACGGTCTCTGATCACTTGGAGGCCGCTCAACGGCAGGCCAAACTCTATGCTGACAAGCACCGGACTCCGCCCCTGATTATCAACCCGGAATGCTGGTCTGGTTGGCTTCTAAGAATCTCCATATGCCTGATCGTAGATGTTTGTAACCTCGTTTTGTGGGTCCTTTTCCTATTAAGGAAGTGCTCAATCCTTTGGTAGTCCATTTAGAGTTGCCTTCCCAGTGGAAGATACATCCAGTCTTTCATGTTTCCCTTCTGAATCCATGCCCTGCAGGCACCCGCCTCCCTTCTCGTCCGGCCCCATTGATGGTCAAGGGTGTGGAGGAGTATGAGGTTAAAGCTATTCTGGATGCTAAGAAGATACATGGGGTTCGTCATTTTCTCATTGACTGGAAAGGTTACGGTCCTGAGGAGCGTACATGGGAGCCTGAGTCAAATGTGCATGCTCCTCTCCTCATGTCCAGGTTCTTGGCCTCTTACTCCGGGGATCTTTCTTTGGAGGAGGAAACTGTCAGGGTTCCGTTTGATTCCTCTTTTTCTTGTCATGGACGTGGTACACACAGGAGGAAACATTCCCGATTCCCAGTACGTTCACCAGTATACGTTTGAATTCGGGATTCACATTAAACCCCCGGAACCTTTGTTCGTCCAGGAGTACGCGTTCCTTCAGAGAACGCTATGGGTTGCCCTGGAAACGCTGGCACCCATTGCATGCACGTAGGCGTTTAAGTCTACAGCGGCACGTTGTGCGTGCAGTCAGCTGATCTGTATATTAACCCCGCCCTCACTGCACGGTGCTGATTCTGAATTTGTTATTTCTAAGCTTCGGATATTGTTACCTTGTTATCCTGATCTTCGATCCCCTGGTCTGTTCTTTGACTTCCCTTGCCTCGTCCCTTGTCATTGCTTACTTGGTATCTGTTGTCGACTCGGAACGTCTACGGACTGCATTTGCCTCAACCTTTCACGTCTTACCTGCCTGCTGCCAAACTGGAACGTTTATTGGACTGCATTTGCCTCATCCTTCCATGTCTTAGCTGCCTGCTGCCAAACCGGAACGTTACTGGATCGTCTCTCTCCAACTGGCTGCACTTCGTTAGTCTTTGGTGATCCCAGAACACTGTGTGGACTCCTAATCTCCAAACCATCGTCACGTCTTCCTTCTTTTTTTGGTCCAAAGACTCTAAAGAACTTAAAGGACATTAGCGCAACGGCGCAAGGATCAAAGACTTGTTTAGGAGTCCTCGTACCGGCGGGAATAGGAAACAAGACTTTGGCCCTCATTACAAGTCAGGCGGTGGACCATGGTGCTATTTGCACCATGGTCCATGCCGGATTCCGCCATGGTGGATGGCGGAATTACCGCCCCATTCCAAGGTGAGTGGGGCGGTAATTCCCCATTCACCATTTGCCCTTCCCCATTCCCATTTTTGCCCCATAGGGCATAATGGGAAAGGGGAAAGGCGCTAAGTACGGTGCCGCAAATTGCGGCACCGTACTTAGCACCAAGGTCCCTTTGCGGCATGGGTTTTAACGCCTGCAAAAAGCAGGCGTTAAAACAAGGGACCTCTTAATCAGGGTTTAAGGGTTAACGGCGCCGACGGCGCCGTTAAACCCTTAACGCCTGACTTGTAATGAGGGCCTTTGTGTTCCCAGGACTACCACTTCAGTACAGCAATCTCCTCTTCAGAATTCCTCCAGAACAATCATTGGTAAGCACACTACTGCCTGGTTCTTCCTTTTCTTACTATCTTGTACTCATAGTAATAGCTGCCTCTCTTGTTACAGGATACTCACCCATCTAGCTTGGAACTTATCAGTCCCAGCCACCATTCTTGCTTGTGAGCATCTGCTCATAATCTTGCCTATTTATTTTGTTGTCTTGAGTCATATTGTAATACTTGGTTACTTTCTCTTGCAGCCAGCTGACTGGGTACCAGGGTGTACCAAATATTTCGGGCCATACTCACCTCAATCTGTTTTTTTGTACTCTTGAGGGGTATATTGTCAGAAAGACTCAATTGCCTCACAACGTGTCAAGCCACCACTGCTGGATTTAGTTCTTGGGCCCTAACAGTTTCATAGTAAGAGTTGGTGGGACCCTTCCCCATTGGCCACCCTAGATTGCCCCCATATAACTAATCTGACATGATCATATATTCTCCATGATCTAACACCTATCAATCCACTTGTTTGAACTGTGAGGCACCAGGCGAATAAACCTTAGAATTACACTTTCAGATAAGGCACCTAGACCACCGTGCCCCTGCCCCCACTGAGGCCTAGGTCAGGAATGTGCATGTTAATCCACAGTTTATAGTTGATCCTAAACTGTAGTATACATTTAATGTTTTACATCAATTCTTGCATGTCAGTAGTCACTGTGAAGTTTAGATTAATCAGAATAATCAACTGTGTGGACTCAAACTGAACTTCACCCCACCAGATGAGCCCAGCTGACCCGCATGCCACAAGAAGCAACAAGTTCAGCACCATTCAATCAAACAACATCTGAATATCGACATCGTCACAGAATACGCTATACTGTACCATCCAAATAAGCCAATGAAGTGGCACCATGTAACTCTTATAGAATTCATCACGGATGACGTGTATCATGGTTAAAATGTGATGTTTCTGTATCATTGGTAGAGCGCTCTCAGAGCAGCAGAGTCCTCTGCATGCAACCTTTATTCTCATGTAAGGCAACCTTTGTTTGACTCGCAATCTTTCTCCTGGTCTCATTCCCTACTGGGGTGTGTCCATTTATTCTGAGTTTGGAGTTGTGTTTTTGGGGGATGACCACGTTCAAGGGGTATCCCTGCCTACCTAAATAAAGATGCTCGTCAGTCGACAGGAAGTCCCAAATTAATGTGTCTATGGTCCAAACTAGCTCTAACTGTCTCTAACAATATTAACTTAGAGTAGAGTAGGAGAATGTCTCCCTTCTCCTGGGTGTCTCTTATTGAAATGTCTTGTAGAGGAGCAGACGTGTACATCACTGATGAGCTCCGCCCCCCCACCTCCGTCATACTGGATTAACGACAGGAAGACACTGTCCATGACACCAGGTATCATCCTAATACTGCATCGAGTGTATGAGAGATGTTATGCACTCAGAGAACCGTGTCGAATGTAGCCTCGTACTAAGTTGGTAGCAGGAGATTTGCAGACACCACTGAATATCGAGGAGTTGTACAGAGGATTTGACAGGTGCAAAGTGATGTTATAACGAGAAGATAGAATGACACACCAAAACGATATGAGAATACTTAAAGAAAGAATATGTAACTGAAGAAATAAGAGTAAATATACGTACCAGCAAGAAGAAACCATATATACAAAGAAGATAAAGTAACCAGATGAGTAGTGAATGTATATTTGCAGAAAATCAAGGTTTATGAGCCATATAGAAGCTTGCTGCAGTAGAAAACCCGGGTGAAGCACCATGTTGAAAAGATGAACTCCGGATCTCAATGATAGTAAGCGAAGTGCTCGAAGGAGAGAGAATAGAGCTGCAGAATGGACAGAGGCTGAAAATACAAAGTTGTGCATTAGCAAAGCTTAGCTGCTAGCCAGAGATCAATTATGCCACAGCGAGAAGCTACTGAATGGTAGTCTGGTAGTACTGAATGAACCGGTCAAGTGGCACAGCGAGTAGAGCGCTTGCTTTGACATCGTGCAGAGCCAGCTAACGCAGGTTTGAATCCCAGCCGGGTCAAACTCAGCCTCTTATCCTTCCGAGGTCGATAAATGAGCACCACACACCGTGGGTAATAATAAGCAGCGCTCAGATACGTAAGGGTTCGTAGCACTATATAAATGCCAAATTATTATTATTATTATTATTAGGGGAGTTACCAAGGATAAGCAATGTACGCAGGACATATTTCTTTTAGATTAAGTAAATGAGTGAACATTTACGAGTGCCAAGCATTGACAATGCAAGATGCAGAAAAGCCTATGTGAGGTAGAACAACCAAGTATCCAGAGGCCAAGAGGAGTAATGACACCCAGCTTAATTGAATTTAATAGCACTAAATAAAAGGCAAAATGCACTAAATCGTGGTCTCCTCACACGTGATTCAGAACTCAAAAACAAGGTCTATTCATTAAGCTCCAGACGAAGATAGTGATGTACGTATACTCCCTTAAAAGTCAGAGAACAGAACAGTCCACAAGGTCAACTACAAAGAGGCCTTGGTTGAAGGCTTGGCTGATGAGAGATGGTAGAACTAATTGGGCAAGTGGGTAGTAGTCCGATGTTGTTCTCCGCACCCGGTTTTCATTTTGCTTACGTGCTGCTAGTGAGCCGAGTGTTCAAGGTTGGGAGAGGATGCCAACCTATCATGAGGACCTATGCAACGATGAGCATACAATGTTGCATGAGCCAATCCGCTACTGTTATACTGTTATAATCTGTATTATGCATAGTGAAAAGGAGGTTCGAGGCTTGCCTACCAGAGAGGAGTGGCCAATAAAGTAACTAACACGTATAGACTCTATAAGTAGACATGTTCCCCTAACCAATCAACCAAGCCTGATAGGTTTTATTATTTGTCGCGTAGGATGACATCATAGCTGGTGTTCCTTGAGGTATAACGTCTTTGTTACCTGTAATGCACCTGTGAGTGTCTGAACTACAATGTGTCGATCCCCAGATTGCCCCACTTTATTGGATTGATAATAAAGAAGTATTTTGCCCTATTCTCTGAGTCTGTCCAGTTATTTGGGTCCAAGATTGTTTATTGTGGTAATTCCGTTCTGCGCATAGTTACGCCCAAAAAGTGATACTGCACGTTCTCTTCTTTACTCAAAAGTTCTCTTTTGTATGATCTCTTGTCACCTTCGGGATATGTTATTTAACTCTTTCCCAATACACTTGGGTTGTATCTCCTCTTTGGGGCCTGGCTTTTGACAGTCGTCCTAGGTACTCTTTCTTATATTCTGCTCTGACTCTTGTATCCCCGACCTTTTTAGTGTGGGTGTACTTTGTTGTCATTTGCCCTTTCCCCGTTTCCTGGGGCTTCCAACTCTGATTATCTTTCCTCTTATCTGGCTCATTTGATTTCACTTCCCATTCATACTTATAGGGTTCCCTCTCTGGTTTGTTCCACTCTTTACTTCTTAAACAATGGGGTACTGTCCCCTCTTCCCAGGGCATTGGTTCCCAGTCCTTAATGACTCCTCTGTCAGGCTTATTTGTTTTTTTCTTTATCGCTTTATCACAGTTCCACTTAAATGGTTTTATATTCAGTATCTTGTCAATTTCACTAGGACAAGTGTTTCCCGCTTCATATGGTCCTGCAGCAGCCTCCCGGTTATCCCTTTCTCCCGTTAACTGCTTGGCTGCAGGGGAACATTTTCGGGCCCAGCGTTTGCTTGGGTTCTCTTCAACCACTCTGGATCTCGTGCTTCTGGATATTCCCGGCGTCCCACCCTCAGTCTTCTCTCGCTGTGCAACTGGTTATGATTGTGGGCACATGGGAGTCTCGTCCACTCCCCACCTGGAAGCTTTCAGTGTAGTTCGACAGATGCATGGTCCACCATAAAGACGTCGTGGTCATGCCACCACCGAGGTTATGATTCCCTTCTCTTCTGTTTCTCCATCGTTGTAAACTCCCGACCTCTAGAGTTTTCTTATGACATTCAGGACTTCTCTGAAAGTCGAAGGCTCTGCGGCTCGCCTTTGCTGCGCCTCGCCAGGGTGTGATGATATCAGGGGGCTTCCCCTGGTTACGATCCTCTCTGCAGACAGACCCATATATGCTGAAATGGTGGATGGTCTAGGGGGTTCGTCACAGGAACGGTAGTCCTTGACCCTAAGTGGGAGTCTTTCCAAGTGAGGTCCCAATTCCCCAGACCACTATGGGGGTTTTTGCGGAGCAGGCTTAACGCCCTAGACTGGAAGGGGGAGGATTCCCCCCTGGGAGAAGGGACGAATACCCTTGATTCGTCACACACTCCTAAACCCTCTTTTTGTTACAAAATTACCCCCCTGATTATTCAAGGGGCAGAGCTGATGGCCATTCATCCAACCATACTCACTGCCGTAAATTCTCAATGTCCTCACAATGCTGCATGATTTCCAGCTCACTGTCAGGTCCTGTGTCCTCTCGATGCCCCATGATTTCCAGCTCTCTGTCAGGTCCTGCGTCCTCTCAGTGCCCCCTGATGTCCAGCTCTCTGTCAGACCCTGCGTCCTCTCAATGCACCCTGATGTATGGCTCTCTGTCAGGCCCTGTCTCTTCTCAGTGCCCCCTGATGTCCAGCTCACTGTCAGGCCCTGGGCCCTCTCGATGCCCCATGATGTCCAGCTCACTGTCAGGTCCTGGGCCCTCTCGATGCCCCATGATGTCCAGCTCACTGTCAGGTCCTGCGTCCTCTCAATGCCCGCTGATGTCCAGCTCACTGTCAGGTCCTGTGTCCTCTCGATGCCCCGTGATTTCCAGCTCTCTGTCAGACCCTGCGTCCTCTCAATGCCCCCTGATGTCCAGCTCACTGTCAGACCCTGTGTCCTCTCAATGCCCCCTGATTTCCAGATTTCTGTCAGGCCCTGGGCCCTCTCGATGCCCCATGATTTCCAGCTCACTGTCAGGTCCTGTGCCCTCTCAATGCACCCTGATGTCCAGCTCTTTGTCAGACCCTGGGTCCTCTCAATGCCCCCTGATTTCTGGCTCTCTGTCAGGCCCTGTCTTCTCTCAATGCCCCCTGATGTCCAGCTCACTGCCAGGCCCTGGATCCTCTCCATGACCTTTAATATCCAGCTCACTGTCAGGCCCTGGGCCCTCTCGCTGCCCCTGATTTCCAGCTCACTCTCAGGCCCTGGATCCTCTCCATGACCTTTGATATCCAGCTCACTGTCAGGCCATGATCCCTCTCACTTGCCCCTGATTTCCAGCTCACTCTCAGGCCCTGGATCCTCTCCATGACCTTTGATATCCAGGTCACTGTCAGGCCCTGGGCCCTCTCGCTGCCCCTGATTTCCAGCTCACTCTCAGGCCCTGTGTACTCTGCATGGCCCCTGATATCCAGCTCACTGTCAGGCCTTGGGCCCTCTCACTGCCCTGATTTCCAGCTCACGGTCAGACCCGGATTCCTCTAGCTGACCACCGACTTCCAGCTCACACCCAGGCCCTGGGTCCTCACACTGCCCCCTGATGTCCATCTCACTGCCAGGCCCTGATTCCTCTCACTGAACACTGATTTCCAACTCACTGTGTGGCCCTGATTCCTCTGACTGACCACTGATTTCCAGCTCACCGTCAGGCCCTGGTTCCTCTCACTGCCGTCTGATTTCCAGCTGACTCTCAGGTGATGGGTCCTCTCGATGGCCCTTGATATCCAGCTCACTGTCAGGCCTTGGCCCCTCTCACTGCCCCTGATTTCCAGCTCACGGTCAGACCCTGATTCCTCTAGCTGAGCACTGACTTCCAGCTCACATCCATGCCCTGGGTCCTCTTACTGCCCGCTGATGTCCATCTCACTGCCAGGCCCTGATTCCTCTCACTGCCAAGTGATGTCCAGCTCACTGTCAGGCCCTGGGTTTGCACAATGCCCCTACTTTTCAGCTCACTCTCAGGCCCTGTGTCCACTCCATGGCCCCTGATTTCAGGCTCACTGTCAGGCCCTGTGTGTCTCCGTGGCCCCTGATTTCCAGCTAATTGTCAGGCCCTGGCGCCTCTCTCTGCCCCCAGATGTCCGGCCCACTGCCAGGCTTAGGGTCTTCTCACTCCCCCCTGATTTCCAGCACACTGTCAGGCCATTTGTCCTCTCACTGCTCCCTGATGTCCAGAACACTGTCAGGCCCTGTATCCTCTCACTGTTCCCTGATGTCCAGCTCACTGTCAGGCCCTGTATCCTCTCACTGTTCCCTGATGTCCAGCACACTGTCAGGCCCTGGGTCATCTCATTGTCCCCTGATATCCAGCTCACTGTCAGGCCCTGTATCCTCTCACTGCTCCCTGATTTCCAGCTCACTGTCCTCCTCTCTCCACAAGGTTGCTTCTAGAGTAGATTATGTTGATGTTGCTTTTACCTTTGTCACTTAGCCTGTTCTTTAGTGCTCCCCATTTTTCTGATGTTGGATCTGAGTCATAGCCTTTGCCTCGCTACCAGCTGTTATGAGGCCACCTTGCCATCTGCGGTGTGTCCATCCTCAGGAACTGGATGGCATTTTGTTGGTTGCATTTCCATAGTTGCCAACGTGATCCATTCCAATCTGTAGGTGCTTAACCAGCCCTGTTTTCTTTTTCCTTTGTTGTTCTGCTTTTCCTATTATAAAACTCTTACTGCAGGTCCCAGAATGCAAAGAAAAAACACGACTGGATAAGCACCTGCAGATTGGAATGGAAGATGTTGGCAACCCCTGGTGATACCCATTAGCAGATCAGACAATCATCCTCGGTAACCAACCCAACATCCGCCCTACAGTATTTCAGTGCTCTAACGTGTTCCTGAAGTGCTTAGTAGGCTCTAGAAAAAAGCTCAACAAAATAAATGGGACCACGTTAACTGTGCAGTGGTGCATGTGTATTGACTATGGCGTTCCACTGTTTACACAGCCCCCTTCTCCACTAAAGCCTTTTATTGCTGCATGTGAAATCTACTGAGAGAATCCAAGCACAGGGGCAGCTGTGGGTATACACAGGGCCTGATTAAGGGTTTGACAGCATTGCCTATAGCAGGGGACTGCTCACCATCGTTTCTAGACTACAACTCCCATCAGCCTTAGCCAGCACAGTCAACGGGTGAGGAATCATGGGAGTTGTAGTCAAAAACATTGGGCGAGCCAAATGTTGCAGACTCCTGTCCTATAATAATACCTCCAAACTCAATTATCGTCACTACATGCGGTAATTACCAGGTGCAGGTTAAAGGTCATGCAGAACTTGCTGGCGTTCCACATTTTGGGAGCCGCACATGACTCCGTGGCTTCCGGTAATGACCAGATGTGGTAATAACTGCATGTGGTACTGCTTTGTGTTGCAGAAGTTACTGCCACACAACGGCAGGTGCACAAGATCATTTCATATGTGGAACTCGTAGTTTGGTGGAGTGGTCAAACATAAGCGATTGAAAAGCACCTGATGTGGTAACACTACCGCCAAACTCTTAACCAGTCTCAGACACTCAACTGGAATTTTCTTATTTTTTTTTTTTTATTTGTATATTTTTTTTTATAAAAACCTTTACAATTCATCAATACAAGAATATAACAAATACAAGATTTAAAAAAGCATGAAATCCTCACTGTCATCACTAGTTACTATTGAAATACTTCCATAAACCATATTTCACATTAGATTTTCTTCGAAAAACATATGTCCTAGCCCTCAAATTTTTTTATAAACAAGAATGCCACAGATAAATACCATAGGAAGTGCAATCATCTGACCAGATTAGAAAGTGCTTAAGTGCAAAGAGTTTAACAAGGAGGCCCCGCTAACCCGTGTTCGCTATGTCACCACTTGGGTGTTTTTTCCACAAGTTATCATTGCCAGCCCAGTTTATGGAGGAAAAAAAAAACAGTTTCATAAGATATATCGAAATGCCACATTTGCTGCGACGCTTCTCCTTACAGGTTATGTAACTATAACACATGCTTCAGATTTTCCTGTTATTTTTTTTTATTTGGAGCTGCTCCAAACTGTTATTATGCTGGTGTATAGGAAGAGTGGGTACAACCCGACTTATAGAGGAATAGTGGGTGCACCCCGACACACAAGGGTTCCATTCTCTGGCCTGACTCATGCCTGCATCCTTCCAAGGCCAGAAATGGTGTACTGCAACTGTGGGTAATGAGGTTAATAAATAAATAAATAACACACGTTACCAAGCGCTCTGAAACAGGATTCCCCGTGAAAGCAGCGCTATGTTAAACAACAGCATCATTATTTGCACCACGCCATCACACTTCCGGAATGATCATGTTTATTATGTGGTTGATATATTTAGGATATTCTTAATCAGAAATGACACTGTTTATCTTACTGTGAAAGCTTAACAGCCCCCCACCCTCTGTATTCCGCCTCATGTTAACTCCATGGCCACCCCACGCTCTCCCACTTCCTTTGCTGCTTTAGTTTTGTAATTTGTTGTTAACATATAACAAATAACAATACAAATTAAAAAGTTTAACTTGTTTTTGTATGTTAATGTTAAAGGTATTTGTACTGCGCACCGTCACCCAGGCGCTCTTGCGGATCTGAAAACAAGAAGGAAGGGGGGGTTAATATGGTGAAGAGGGAGTAGGAAATTGAGAAAGGTGCTGTCATGTTGGCAGCTTCAGTTCGGTTTACACCGTCCGCTGAGCTTGGGTGTGAATATCGGATCGATGTGAGTCCTTGTGTGCTGTTGGTGCGAGTTATGTGTTGTTTGTTTGTTGTTGCGGTCTGGTGAAGTGCGTGCGGTTTGCCGTGCGAGAAGGTGGTAGTGTGGAGTTTTGTGTAAGTATGCTGAAATTTGAGCTTTTGGATTAGTGGGTTTTATGTCTCTTAGTCCTTCCAGTTCTTGTTCTACGTATCCAATTGTCCTCTGGAGAAAGCATTATTTTTTGTTATTTATTTGTTAGGAGTGATGGCGTGGCAAGCTCCCAGCGATGTTATTTTTTACTTTTTTGTACCGGGTTGAGGCGTGCATTGTCCCCCACTCGGCTATCAGTGCTGTATTTTTACAATCACCCGCTCCCTTCCTGTATTGTTTTGTATTCAAAATAATGTATCACAGAAGCAAATTGTGTGGATGCAACAAACGAGCGCTGGTACCTCCTTATTTCTACAGTCCTCAATTTACATGCCCCTCCCCTTCTGAGGTGGAACGTGATGTGAATGAGCTTTGCACGCCATCTAGGGGTGAGTGTAGGCATCGCAGAGGTCTCCTCGCCAGTGACGGTGATGTAACACTGGGGGCGTTTGTCCATGCAGTCAGTTCTGGGCTGGAAATTCTCCTGCTTGCACGAACACTGGACTGTCTCACGGTCGAGCTCTCAGAGACTGCAGTCGCTCTATTCAGTCCTGGGGGCGGTGGATGGAAAGCAAGCACTTAGCAGCTGTGGCGGGCTGGGAGTCCACCAGGTGCCCCGGCAGTAAGGGATCCAGGCAGCCCAGTTTGAACACTTTTAAAATAGTGCCCTCCATACCATCCACGCCTCTCTGAATTCCTGGGCGCTCAGAAGCGCTGCCACAACGAGGACTTCTGCACCCATTGCTAAGATGTTTGCCTCGCCAGGAAACGGACTCATTTTCTTAGCTGTGAATCAGGCAGCGTGCACGGTGCACAGTGAAACCAGTTTATTTTATATAGTGCTTCTTAAACAGCTTCACAGCACTGATGTTGAGATCAGCCATTTTAATGGTGCACAATTTCTCTACCCCAGAAAAAGAAATGTGATTTGGTTCTTCCTCGACTTGAACCTGTCAACGGCAGTGTAACTGTAAACACAAATGTTAGCAGCAGGCACCCAACACAGTGAGCTAGCTGACCCCCAAGTAGTGAACATAGGATGTGTAGATGCATATGGCTGGTGCTTGCATTGGTGACTGATGCGCGGGGGTTCGACATACAATCTCACAGGTGCATTTCTGTGCTAATGTATGATTTTAATCGTGCTATCTTTGTTCAGGCAGTCCTTGCCAGGAGAGAGAAGGTGGGTGAGTGGCCATTGCCTGAAAGAGACTGGCCAGCCTATAGCCTTTTATGTTGTCGGCCCAACGGGCGAACACCCAATTTGTTTAAAAGCCAGTCTGCCCGGGTGTGACTATTAATGCTGTGTGTACATGGAACTGTGATTGTTTTGGCAGTGTGCTCATAGGCTGTTCTCGCCTCTGTGGATAGGTTTTGCACTCGCAGGCCATGTCTGCTACAATAGGCCCTATTTCACCCATTGGCTGTGACTGTGTGCAAAGTTTGAGTCTGTTATCACATTCATAAATCGTTAAACTGCTGCACCCATACACTTTCTCTCCTGTCTCCAGAGCTTTGAGTGGGGTAAGAAATTGAGGAGGGGCCCTCATTTAGGAGCCTGGCTTGCCTGATGGGCGTGGCCTAAAACTTGAAGGCGTGGCCTAAAGAAGAGCAGGTAAAAATGAATAGGGGTGGTCCACTTTTTCGGACTCCAAATATGTTAAATTTTACAGAAGATGTGCAATTTGGAACCAGGCGACCAATCCGGCTTCCCTGCACCGCCAACACTGTGTGATCTTGGGAACATCATCGTATCTCTCTCTCTCTGCCTCGTCAGTTCACTTATCTGGCAAAACTTGGAACTCGCACAGCACCCACCACTGTCGTGCTTTATTACCCTGCGCATTCCGGGGCTCGTTTGCTTGCAGGCGTACTTATATGCAGCGGGATGTGCGTTCAGAGCACGCAGCTACTGGATGTGCGAGAGGTCTGCCCCAGGCCCCGTGGCATACGGAGTATGACACGATGGAGGGCCTGGGGGGTTAGGCGCAGGGTCGGGGAAACGAACGAACGAACGAACGAACGAACGAACGAACGCGGGAAACAAAGAGGGAGGGGCAGACAAAGCGGCGCCCCCACCCTCGACGTTGCCAGGGGAACGCACCAAAAGGTGCGAAGGAAACAGTAGGGGGAGGCAGGAAGACGCCCGGCCCCCAGCAACACATCAAAGGCTACAGCGGTGGATAAATACCCCCGTAAAACCTCAAGGAGTCACAAACAGGTCCGGAGCTCACCTCACTCGGGTAAGCTCCCCGGACCTGGGAAAAAGGGATAAGGAAGCGTTTTGCCTCTGCGGGCTTACCGTTTCCACGTCTTCTTTCCATTGCAGGAGGCATCATCTTCGTGGGAGAGTGCAGCGAGCGGTCGCCGTCGATGGAGCAGTACGAAGGAGCCTGAGGAGACTCGGTACTACGGGAAAAGAGCGGGAGCGGCGGACTGCGTGCGGCGAAGGAGTATCGCATCGGAAGCATCCAACCCACCCGGCAAGAGAAGAAGGAATGAGAGCAAGAACGCCAAGTACTCTTCATCGGTACATGGTAGAAGAAGAAAAAGTCATAGGCAGCGGCACGTGTCCAGGAAGGGATGCCACAGGGCAACGAAAATTAGCCTAAGGTAAGGCTCGGCATCCATAACCCCTGGACACGAGGTGCCCAAAAGCGATTGATAAGGATGTGTGGCTGTCATGTTCATTGTGTGGCATTATTTTCTGTAGAAAATAAAAAGGCCTACGGCCACAATTTTTCCACAAAGCAAAAAACGTCTGTAATATCATTTCATTATCTCAGGTGACAGGTTTTAGGTACAAGACCAGGGGGGGGAGCCCACACTACTCAGCCTATGGCCCTGAGCAGAAGGAAGGGCGGTTTCCTTCTGGCCACACTGAGAGCCCATGTGTAGACCTGGAATTGTCCCGATTCCTGTGCTCACTTCCCGGGACTTGAGGCCGCTAGAGGAAGCGTGCCGCCTCACAGGCACGCACGCATACATGTGACACGAGCTCCCTTTTCACATTGCTTACTCTATGTATTGCATTTAAGCGGTGAATGTGTTTCCTCTAAAATTAGGGCCATGCCTATTATCCTCGCCTTTTCGAATAGACAAAACGTTGTGCTTCTGGCATCGCATGTTATATGATATATACAAACTGGACATTGTCATTGGTATTTTTTCTCTTTTTTTTCTTCGTTCATACTTGCAATATGCCGCTGAAGTTGGTGGCAAAGCCAGAGAATTGGTGAGAGGGCGGCAGCGGGGGTGCGGGGAGTGGGGAGTTGGTAATTCTTTCGCTTGGAGGACAGGTTGAGTTTCTGTGTAGAGGCTGACCGGCCGCCGTAGGGGGTGCTAGAGGGACAGCCTACATAGCTGGCTGTCCCATCTGGACACCCCCTTCCGGGGGTTGGTCTAGCCTCTACTCTTCCTCCCCTTCTTGGGCGGAAGAGGCGTCCCCGGGGAACTGACTTCCGGTCTAGTTGACCGGGGACGTTTATAAGGGCGGGAGCTGCAGGTGCTCAGTCTCTTTGAACAAGCAGCTCCCGCTGGCAGTTGATCTCCCACCCACCCACACGCGAACGTCGTCAGAGTGCGCGGAGTGGTAAGTATCGGGTAGGGAGGAAGGGGCGTTTGGGGTGGGTCTGCTCGCGGACCGCCGTGTCTGCTTGAGCGGACCCGATTTAAGTTGTGTTTCTTTACTTTGCATCATTGGACCAGTTGTTTCTCTCTGGATTGCCAACGTGTTGTTTTGTAAGATGGCAATGTTTTGAACGTTATGGTGCCGTGCCACGCCTCTTCATGTTTTTACGGTGCCGAAGGAGTGTCATTACCGTTTCATTTGTACGTAAATGTCGACGGCCGCCGTGCCATGTTGTTAATTAGGATGGCAATGTTCGCCTTCTCACAGTAAGGCGCGGTACACCGGTTTTTATTTAAAGGGGGCAATGCATTTGCAATTCGCTGCCCACGGTACTGCAAGAATGCAGCGTGTTCGTTTGATATTCGCTGTGGGAGAGGGGGTGTATACATGGGCCATGAATTTGGTTCGCTTTCACGTGGCCACATATGTTGATTATGTGAATGGGGTTTCCTGTAGCAATGGCCGCCTGGCCACGCCTGCAAGAGTGTGGTAGGCATGATTGTACGCCGGTAGTGTGTGTTTTGGCAGGGGTGGGCCTTCACAGGCCCGGAGCCAGGAACACGCTGCACAGGCTGCTTTCAGCGATTTGGGTGTTTCGGGTTTACCCACCGCGCCACTTGGTAACGATCGCGCGCAGGATGGAGGCCCCAGCAGAGTGTGTCTGCCGCGCCTTAGGCTATAAGCAGGATGATTTCTGCTCACAGACTGGCTGCAGTTGAACCGCTACGCCGAGTTTTGCATAGGTTCGAGTAAATGCGGCATGTGTGTAGTTAATTTAAGGAAGGAAGGCAGCATGTCACACAGCCACCAGTGGCTCAAGTGGTAAGCGACGTGTATTGGAATGCTGGAGAACTGAGTTCTAATCCAATTGTACGGTGTCTTCTTGGCATGTAAGTAAAGGCAGTGGGGGTCATTCCGAGTTGGGCGGTAAGGGTTAACGGTCACCGGTAACTAGACCGGTGCCGTTAAACCCATACCGCCCTATTCTGAGTTCCCTTTGCGGGTTGGTACTTAACGCCTGCTTTTAGCAGGCGTTAAAAAACGAACCCGCCAAGTGACTTTGAAGGTAATTACGGTACCGTAATTTACGGTACCGTAATTACCTCCTTCCCTATTCCCATTGAGCCCTATGAGGGCTCAAATAGGAATCGGGAAGGGCCCTGGTGAATGGGGAATTATCGGTCCCTCCAACCTTGGAGATGGACTCCGTTCACCAGGCCGGATTTGGGACGAGTTGGGAGGCAACCATGGAGCTAATAGCTCCATGGTTACCTCCGAACTCGGAATGAGGGCCAGTATGTTGCCTTAAACCGATGGCCGCCTCAACATGTTAGTAATGTTGAGTATGGGCGCCATGCTTTTTCTTTGTTGGAGGGCCGGTGCGTCACGGTTTTCAAAAGGGGCGGTTCGAGTAAATGCGGCAGGTTTGTATTCAATGGATAACAGGAATCCAGCATGTTGCTTTTATTTCAATGGCCACCGCGCCACGGTTTAATAGGTTTCCACGATAGGGAGAAGGTTTCCATTAATATATAAATGTATGCAGCATGTCTTTCTGTGAATGTAGGGCCGCCGCGCCACGTGTAGTAGCGCAGGCAGGTGCAACTTGTTGGTGCTAATTGGGGCCCGCCGCGCCAGGTTATTATGTTTTTATTATGGCCAGCAATTTTGTCTGTAATTCGATGGCCGCGCGCCACGTGCGGAATGTTTCGCTCGCGGGCCACGCAATAGTGGGTTTCAAGAAGAGGCAGCGCTTTTCTTTAATATACGAATGTTGTGCAGCATGTCTTAATATATGGTGCTCGCGCCACATGTGGTACTTTAGTTATGTGCAGCAATGTTTATAGAATGAATGGTCGCCGTACCACGTTGGTAGGTTTCCATTAGAGGCTTCATTTCTCGGAAAGCTTTGTAAAGACAGCTTTAAAATGTGCGTGTGGACCATCGTTTCACGAGGTATGTTGGAAAACAATGCTTGGGGGGGGGGGGGCGGCAAGGTACGAGGACACGGCGGTGGCTCACAGGGGGAAGTTTAGCCTGCCGTGCCACATGCAGGGAAGGCGCAGCGGAGGGCGGGCACCACGCCTGAGCTTGGTTTTTGGTAGCATTGCATTTGTTAGTAGTGGTCCTTTGGGAATTTGCTAGGGGGGAGTGTTGTGGCAGGGTCATGCTACGGAGCCTTCGTTGGCACTTTAACAGCATTGGCAGCGGGTGGCTGGACACGAAAAGCACATTCCCCACACAAAAAAATATATATATAACAATTAAAGAGGGCCCAATTGTAAGAAGGATGAATGCGCAAACAAATGCTTACTGTAAAAAAGCAATCTCTTGGCTTGATGTAATATTCAATTCCTTTATAACATGAATGTTGTCTGATGCAGGTCTGGCAAGAATCAAGCTGCTAGTCAAAGAATTAACCTTTTTCAGCGCGAAAAAGAAGGGTAAGGTACAGGCCGGATGTTTTCTCAAAGGGCTAGTTTTTGGTGAACAGCCGTGAAACACGTGTATTTTCCCGCTCCAGCACTGCACAGTACAAGGAGTATCGGATTAATTGTACAACTTTTGATCTTTAGTTCAGGATGTCGGTTGTGGACTCACAGGACCTGTTCCACACAATTGATGAAGTGCCCAACACCCCAGGTTCGAGCGAGGAGGAAGATGAGGGGGCGATCTTGGCCTTATTCCAAGAAAGGATGCGCAGTGAAGGGAAGGGCTGGGCTAAGAAAGTTCTGGGTAGCAGCCTACCACCGCCTCCCCAGCCTTGGTGGTAGGTGTCCAGATCTGCCCACCCCCATTGATAGACACCCCTACCCCGAGCGCGATCACACCGAAGCCCCTACCCGCCAAGAGGAAGCGTCAGCAAAAGGGTAAGAGATCCACAGAGGTATTGCAGGGGGTGCTTCCCCCAAAGGTACAAAGCGAGGTTGCCCATGCCGGGCCTGGGCTTACGGCCGTTCAGACCTTGAGAATGCCTGAGGCAACAGGAGTTACCCACGTGGGAACAGCCCCCTTAGCGCCAGTGCTGGCACTCTCAATCGCTAATTCAGCAGGAATGTCCCCAGTAGGGGGCGTAACGGGTAACCAAAGGTTTGGCATGATTTTAGAAGAAATGTTGTGTGTCAGGGGAGGGGGGGTTCCTCCGTCAGGGGGTGTCATTCAGCCAGTAGCAAGAAGCGTGTGGGAGGGTCCCAGCTTGAACACCCTTAGCTGTAATCTACCCTCCACTTCTGCTCTCACCCCCACTGCCCCCCTCCACTGGTGCCTAGCAACAGCATCCCAGAAGCTCCCCCCGCTCTGCCCTTAGCCGCTGCAGCAGCGGATCAACCAGTGACGGTTGCCCCTTTGTTATCAGGCAGGTCATCTTTGGCCTGGCACATCCCCCAAGATATAAAGGAACAGATATAGGCCAGAAAAAATATCGATATATTTAGCCTTTTGGCGGTTGAAGATGCTGGCCCCAATGTAACTGTAAGTGCTGAAGAAAACAATAAGAGGCACCGCAAATATCATCCCGAAGAGAACATCTCTAACTGGGAGAAAGCGTTCGCTATACTCTCAGTGATAGTTATGGAGAAGAATCCGGAGCACGGCCCGGGTTTGGTAAAATATAGGGAAACTATTGTTGAGGAGGCAAAGCAGTACGGCTCGACAGGATGGATGTATTATGACAGGAAGTTTAGACATATGATGGAACAATGCCCTACTATGACCTGGGACCAGAAAGAGATGGACTGTTGGGTCACATATATGGGGGGCAAACAAAGCACAATTATTGTCTAGGCTGACTTATACAAAAGTGGGAAGAAGAACTGGTACGGTAAGAAGAATCAAGGTGGGAGGGGGTGCCCCTTTCACAATGCCCCTCAGGGACGGGGGGGGGGCAGGAAGCAGGAGCAGCAAGCTCGAATACAAACGGAAACCATAATGACAGAAAAACAAGCAATATCGCATGCCGGTTTTTCAACAAAGGCAGCTGCACCTGGGGATCCAAGTGTAGGTACAATCACGAGTGCGAAAAGTGTGGAGGGAACCATCCGCTGGTTAAGTGCATCAAGCGGGAAGGTGCCGACAAGGGCAAGGGACAGCGCAAAGGTCTGTAAGTACCCAGTAAGTACCGCACCCCCGCCCAGTTACATTGTTGGCATCTCAGAGCATGGATTTAGAGACGAAAGGTCCGACCCCAATTAATTTGCATATTCTAGTGGAACACCTAAATCATTACCCCAGGAAAAAGGAGAGGACGTTGCTATTACAAGGTTTCATGGAAGGATTTGTAATTCCTTATGAGGGACCCCTGACCTGCCGCTTAGCAAGGAACTTACTTCGGCGATGGAGTTGCCGGGGGAGGTTGATAAGAAGATTAGTAAGGAGCGGGAACTGGGCAGAATCGCTGGTCCTTTTGAGGTCCCCCCCTTCCCAACTTCATTGTATCACCCCTAGGCTTAGTTCCCAAAAAAGAGCCGGGTAAGTTCAGGCTCATTCATCACCTTTCCTACCCAAAAGGGGAGTCGGTGAATGACTGGTTGAGCCCGGAACTATGCTCTGTGCACTATGCATCCTTTGATCAGGCAACGTTAGTGGTGGCCAACATGGGCAAAGGGGCCTTGCTGGCTAAAGTCGACATAGAATCGGCCTTTCACTTACTACCGGTGAATCCGGCCAGCTTTCACTTTCTGGGTTTCCAGTGGAAAGGCGGTTTCTACGTTGACAAATGTATGCCCATGGGTTGTTCCGTGTCCTGTTCCCTTTTTGAGGCATGCAGCACGTTTCTGGAATCGGCTGCACGCAGATTGGAGCAAAGGGGGGCAATGGTGCATTATTTGGATGACTTTCTATTCTCAGGCAGATGGGTCCAGTGACTGTGCACTTGCAATATCTGCCTTCCAGCTATTGATGTACAAGATGGGGGTTCCTCTAGCTCCAGGGAAGACAGAGGGACCGTGTAGGGTTCTAACTTTCCTGGGTATCGAGATGGACACTACGGCAGGTACTTGTAGATTACCTGAGGAAAAAGTCAAAGGATTAAAAGCAGAAATTGCTCATAATCTGTCAAAAGACAGGACCACCCTGGAAAAAATGCAGCAACTCTTGGGTAAGCTTAATTTTGCGGCCAAGGTGATCCCAGCGGGCAGGGTCTTTGCACGCAGGCTGGCCAGGGCGACTGCAGGTGTGGTGCAGAAACAACATCACATTAGATTAAGTGCTGCCCTAAAAGAAGACTTAAGGATGTGGTATACATTTTTAGACAGCTTCAATGGGGTTCAGATTTGGCTAACACCTTGGGAAACCAATGCTGAACTGCAGATGTTTTCTGACGCCGCTGGGAGCAAAGGTTTCGGAGTAATTCTAGGGAGTGAGTGGTGTGCTCAGAGATGGCCACAACAGTGGCACAAGAAAGGCTGGACAAGAAACATGATGGTTTTAGAGATGTTCCCCATTCTGATCGCATTATTGTTATGGCCTAATCTGTTAGCCAACAAGAGGGTACGTTTTTGGTCAGATAACAACGCTGTGGTACAAGCCATTAACCTACAGTCAGCATCCTGCCCCGCTATGTTGAGCTTGCTCAGAAAATTGGTGGAGATATGCCTGTACAACAATATCGAATTTAGAGCTCGGCATGTGCCGGGTACTGCTAATGTTGCTGCTGACGCTCTTTCTCGCTTTCAGTGGTCCAAGTTTCGGAAGGCCCACCCGGCGGCCAGGCTGGAGGGAGCGCAATTCAGGAAGGAATGGTGGCAGCTGGTGGTGTGGACAGGGTGCTCTCCGAGTTAAGTGAGCGTTCGCTTACGCCCGGAGTCCAGTTTAGGTATCGGCAGTTATGGTAAGTTTAAAAGCGTGATAGCTGGCCTGTATGGTGTTAAACAAACGGATGAAGAACAGGTACGGGCGTTTGTGGTTTGGGCTCACGAAGAAGGCAGGTCAAAAAGCTGGGCTGCAACACATTTAGCGGTGGTAGCCTTCCACTTCAAACTGGAGGGAAAGAGTGATCCCACAAAAGGATTTTTGGTACGCTCCGCTCTGAAAGGCTGGGCCCGTTCTGAGCACAAAGCTAAAGATGGGCGCAAGCCCATTGACTTTGAGTTATTAGTGAAGTTGTTAGCCGCACTAGCAAGCATATATTTCAATGATTATGAATTATCACTGTTCAGGCTAGCATTTGCATGGGCCTTTTTCGGGGCGTTTAGGATTAGTGAGATGGTTTCAGCATCCAAGGACACATCGGAGAGAGCCATTGCCTTGGGGACATCGCTCTTTTTTGCAGGGACACAGGAGAAGGGGTCAGAATACAGTTAAGAAGAAGCAAAACGGATCAGCTGGGAAAAAAGTTTTTAGCATAGTATTACATGGGGCCCCTCGCAGGGAATGTTGCCCTGTCCACCTTCTCAAGGTGTTCTTACAGTTCAGATCATCGTGTGCGGGCTCACGCTGACAAATCCCCCCTTTCTGCGTTTCAATTTTGCAAGGTGTTGGCAATGTCCTTGGGGGCCTTGGGCATCCAAGGGGAGGGTTTCTCCACGATTAGCTTTAGGATTGGGGTGGCGACCACGGCATTTCAGCAGGGTATGTCTCCCCGGGCGATCATGAAGCTAGGTAGGTGGGAGTCTGGCCGGTATCGCCTCTATGTACGCTCGCAGCCCAGTGCTTTTCCTGAAGTATATTAGACGCCCATCTCACTCAGCTCCATGGACAAGGCGGCTGGGCTAGTGGATCTGTGTTTGGTTATCTTGGCCGACTTACAAAATGCTATTTGTTTTCCCAAAGATGATGCAGTGTGGCTGATCGGCCACTCATTTGTGACGCGGGCAGAGAAAAGGGCCAGGCAATGGAGAACGGGTCCCAACCTAGGATTCAAGGGTACCGAGTGTGTGTGGTTGGGCACACCCGGAATGAGGTGGCACTCCCTGCTGTTCGCCATTCACTGGCGGCTCCAGTGGAGGCGAGCACCAAGGATGATGTTGATTCATTTGAGGGGCAATGACTTGGCCAAATTGGGTCGGAGACGCTGACTGGCCGAGATACAGGTGGCGTTGCGATTGGTTGCACACGAATTACCAGGCACCGACATTTTCTGGTCGGAAATGGTGCAAAGACAAGTTTGGAGAGACACCATTTCTGTGGCAGGCATGGAGAAATCCAGGAAGCGCCTCAACAGAAGTGTTGAAAAATTCACTAAGGCAGAGGGCCTGGGGTATGTAGGGCATGGCGGCCTGAGCTCCTTGCCTTCCCATTTTCATGCAGACGGGGTCCATCTATCCGACAGAGGCAATGATGTGTTCTTGATCGCTATACTGGGGGCACTAAAAAGGGCCGGCTGCAGATAAGCTTAAGGTGAGTAGGGTCTAAAAAGTTGTGTGCTAAAACTAAGTACCGTCCTAGAGTTTGGGGGCATTGATGGCAGCGTAAGCCACCACCAAAGCGTGGCAGAGTATCGGGCGGTCGTAGCCAGTGAGGGACTTCACGCTGCAGCTTCGGCGGCAGCGGATCGGGATTGGCCGGGCTCGAGCCGATCCCTTGACGGGCACTGACTTCTCTTCCTTAGGGCTCTAGGCCACAACCTCCTGGTCAGTGCCCATGAGTGTCCTCCTGGTAGTAACCAGGGTTAGCTGGTAGTAACCATAACTTTGTCAGTTTTTGCCGGTGGCAAATAGGATGACATGGTTCACCTATAACCTGACTATAATCATTATGTGGCTGGGACCGTCCCAAGTTATTGTCTTGCTCCTAATAAACTGCGACTGTGTACTTTCCAAAATCTTACAAAGTTGTCTGTGTCTACTTATTCTGGTGTCTGTTACACTGACCAAAGGGGGTGGGGGTGTCCAATGGGGATCCCCCGGCTAAGAGGCTGACCGGCCCCCGTAGGGGGCGCTAGAGGGACAGCCTACATAGCGGGCTGTCCCCTCTGGCCACCCCCTTCCTGGGGTTGCTCTAGCCTCTACTCTTCCTCCCCTTCTTGGGCGGAAGAGGCGTCCCCGGGGAACTGACTTCCGGTCTAGTTGCCCGGGGACGTTTATAAGGGCGGGAGCTGCAGGTGCTCAGTCTCTTTGAACAAGCAGCTCCCACCGGCAGTTGATCTCCCACCCACCCACACCTGTTGTAGAGCGAAGGACTGAGTGCGAAAAAATCCATCTGAGGAGATCGGAGTTTAGCATGAAGCTGTGAGGAACAATTTATATGTACATATAAAATGTGTAGAATCAGGGTGACGTGTTCGCATCACCGACAATAATAGTACAGGTAGAAGTTGAATCTGATGAAGTGTTGTAAATAATAATTATATTGTTTTGGGTGATGAGATGCAAATTTTCTTCCTTTTGTTGCAGGCGGAGTATCAGGGCTGTCCTAGCCAGTGAGGGACTTCACGCTGCAGCTTCGGCGGCAGCGGATCGGGATTGGCCGGGCTCGAGCCGATCCCTTGACGGGCACTGACTTCTCTTCCTTAGGGCTCTAGGCCACAACCTCCTGGTCAGTGCCCATGAGTGTCCTCCTGGTAGTAACCAGGGTTAGCTGGTAGTAACCAGACGTTTGTCAGTTTTTGCCGGTGGCAAATAGGATGACATGGTTCACCTATAACCTGACTGTAATCATTATGTGGCTGGGACTGTCCCAAGTTATTGTCTTGCTCCTAATAAACTGCGACCGTGTACTTTCCAAAATCTTACAAAGTTGTCTGTGTCTACTTATTCTGGTGTCTGTTACACTGACCAAAGGAGGTGGGGGTGTCCAATGGGGATCTCCCCGTTAAGCTCTCATGAAGAATGAGTTAATGGGTCAAACGTTAACACCCTTTTGTCTCCACTCCTGTTGTGCATGCTTCTCCCAGCCCTACGCTGTAAAAGGCACAACAGGGAGTGGAGACAAAAGGGGGTTAATGGTGGGATACTGTGCGTTTCATGAGCTGTGACTAACACAAGTGCCAGCCAGCCACAGCTTCGCGCAAACTAGTTTGAGAGAAGCTGTGACTGCCCTGCACTTCTGCCAGTCATAGCTGCCTGACTTAATGACGGCGGGCTCATCTCCCGTTGTGGCTGCAGTTCAGTTTTTCCTGCCTCCAGTAGGGTCCTTTACTCTTCGGGGTGCGGTCCTGTTTGCAGGACTTCGGTGACCTGCAGGGGGTTGTGTGCTCCCGGGTTCCCTGCAGGGATTGGATGCCGGTGGAGTGGGAGCCATCTCTCCTGGGATGATGCGGGGCATGTAGGCCCGACGAGGCCGGCGCCGCTGCCCCGGGTCTAACGAGACCAGGGCTATGGTAGGGGACTCACTGCCATCAACGTGGCTCTTGCTGGTGGCGGTCGGTGGCCTGTTCGCTTCTGATTTTAAAGTTGTGAATTGTTGCTTGTGCTCGTAGGCTACCAGTGGCGGGTTGGGACCGCCTCTGGAGTGCACAGCACTACTGGTTGCCTGGGAGATTGATTGGTTGGTCTCCCTTATTGGTGCAGATCCTCTGACCCCCCCCCCTGCATTTCCCCCCTATTTCAGGGGTATTTCAAGTGGGGCCTCTGGTTCAGTGTGTCTCTGCTGTGTTTTGTGGCTGTACTATGGGGAAGAACGCCAGAAAGCTGCCACACCTTGTGGTGTCCCCATCGTCATCTTCCTCTGACCATTCTGGTCGTCATCATTCTAGAAAGAGGAAGAAGTCCAGGCATGCTTCCTTGACTAGAAAGGGCTTTAAGAAATTGCTCCTTCAGGCCAAGTATGGACATAAGCGCCAGCGCTTTCCATCTTCTTCATCCTCCTCTTCTGAGGCTGAGTTTTCCTCCACAGAGTCCCGGTCCTCGGCGGCTGAAGCTGAAGGGAAATACCTGGACAGGGATGAGGTGGAGGAAGTGCTGACTCAGGGCTGGGACAATATGGGATTTTTGGAGCACTTCACCCAGGGTGAAGGGGTGGTCCCCACCATTAGGCAGTGCAAACACACCCCTCGTATGGGGTTGCCTTTGGCCTTGGATATCTGTTCTAAAGTTCAGCAGGAATGGCGTGATCCAGAAAGGATTTCCATGGCCCAGTTTATGGCCAAACTCTACCCTCTTAAGGGGAGTGAGAAGTTGCTTTTCGGACATGGTTGAGGTGGATGATATCCTTGCCAGTCTAGTGGGTCGCTCCTCTGTCAGCCGAGGAGGCAGCAGTGCAAGACCCGGTGGACCGTAGGATGAACTCCAGTCTGAAGAAGGTTCATGAAGGTTCTCATTAGGCCCTCAGGGAGAACGTCAATGGTTCCTACACTGCGGAAAAAGTGTTGGGTGGGTTTAAGAAGTTGAGATGTGGAATTGGGTTCTGCCTGTGCTCCTCTTTTGGCAGATATGTAGATATGCATGTAGGCAGGTGAAACTCTTGTCTGATCTGGCATAGTTTAAAACACTGAGTTTGTACTGCAGAGCCGCACACTTCCCAATATTAATGAACACAATTGTAAGGATCAATTAGGTTGTTTTCTGGTTTATTTTGATGATCGGACGTGTTGTGACCTTCCGGTCGTTCTCAAGGCTGAATACATCATTCCAAATAGTTGGTCCAAGTAATTTCAAACATATCCAATTCGTGTTCGCAATTTACAAAAATACAATTGTGTGTCCCATACAATTATAAAATTGACATCACCAACAAATGAAATTATAAAAAAATCATAAAAAAATCAAAAACATGATAATATGTTTAACACATACCAACATTGGTCCATTGAGCAGGGCATAGGAGAATGCACAAAATAAACTTGTCAACAGATCATTGGCGTATTGGTCCTTGAGATTTCTTATTAATGATCTCTTATAGTTGTACTTGTTACATGCAGCCTTTCAGTGGCGCTACAAAGATGAGACCGGCCCACTAAAACCAATGACAGCTATCCAGTGGTCATCATAATGTTATTAAATCTGACAGTAAAAGCACCTCATAAGTGAATTATAAAGTACACGATCATTGGTGCGGTCACCACCCTTACCTATATGTAGCTTTTAATGTGCCTATCGATCAAAACAAACAAGAGAATTAAAATGTTTAAGTTATACGAAAATGGGCATTAACTCTATACCTGCCATTGTCAAATACAATACCTCATTATCAATGACTCACCCAATGGCTGCTGGGCATGCTCATTTGCATGACTGGAAGAAAGAAGGCTCTCTGAAGGTGGCTGCCCTTAAACTTCACTTTGAAGGTTGCAAACTCTTTGGTGACTCCCTTGAGGATAAGGTACATCAGGTGTTTCAGGCCGATAAACATGCAGAAAAACGGAGGCGGAAACCTTTGTCGGCCAAGTCATCCTCTTATGGGGCAAGAGTCAAGGCCGGACAGTCTTTCTCTGGTTCCTTCTTGCTGTCTTTTCGGAAGGCCCGAGGGGGCCGAGGTCGTCCTCCTTCTTCTCAGCCTGGCCCGATTCAGAATTCCTGACGGTGTGGTTGAGCCAGTGGGCAGTCGTCTCCATTGGTTTTTTCCAGTATGGGCGCAGTGGTGCTCGGATTGTTGGGCTCTGGTCACTGTTCGAGAGGGTCATCGTGTGAATTTTCTGTTGAACCCTGTCTAGGCTTGTTTGGTATGGACTACTGTTCCCCACTCCTGGGGGAGGGATTGGAAATGGCATCAGCTCTGTCAGAAGTATTGCTCAAGGAGGGCGGTCGTTCCTGTTCCTCTTCACCAGCAGGGCCAGGGTTTTTATTCAAGGGTGTTTCTGGTGCCCAAACCTTCAGGGAAGTTTTGTCTCAAACTGGATTGCAAGGCTCTGAATTGTTTTGACAGGTAGGAGCAATTCAAGATGGAGACTTTGCAGAACATTCTTCCGATGTTGCATTTTCAGTTGAGTGCTCCCGTTTGGGTTGTGATCTGCCCCAGGGTCTTCACCAAACTGGTGGCTCCCCTGGTGGCGCACCTCCACCTGAGGGGCATTCAGATATTTCCCTACCTGGACGATTGGTTAATCAAGGTGGACCTCCGGCAGACAGTCCTGGCACATCTCCAGTTGGTTTGCCAGGTGTTGCGAGACTGGGGGCTTTCTGGTAAATTGGCAGAAGTCCCACATGAAGCCCTCCCATGATCTGGTATTCATCGGGGCTCAGATCTGTACCAGGTTGAGGAGGGTGTTTCTGTCTCCAGAGAGGGTCCTGTGCCCGCTGTCTGTCCTGGGCAGGGTTCTTCGGCAGCCGTGGATCTCGGCTTGCCTGTTGCTTATGCTGCAGGGGCACATAGCCTCTTGTGTATTTCTAGTCCCTTGGGCTTGTCTACGTTTGCATCCCCTGGTGTCTTACCTACTGGCCCGCTGTCTCCCAGCCTCTCAGGCTTACGAGGCCATGATTCCGGTGTCGCAGGATCTGAGAGCCGACTTGCTGTGGTGGATGCAGGTTCTGAATCTGTGGGTGGGAATGGCCCCGGTTCGGCCCATACAGACTATTCTTACTACAGACGCCAGTGGGCGGGGTTGAGGTGCCACGATGGGTGTTCTTTCGGCTCAGAGTTTGTGGTCTCCAGAGGATCTTCATCAGTCCTCCAACTGGAAATAGTTGTGTGCCATTCTCAGGGCCCTGTTGTGTTTCGAGAATTTCCTGCAGGGTCAAGCGGTGGTGGTCCGGATGGATAATACCACGCCATTGGCCTATGTCAACCATCAGGGTGAGTCTGGCTGATCGCTGAATGCTCTGGCTGCCCAGATTTGTGCTTGGGGGAGGCACACCTGCTGTACCTGCAGGCCACTCATGTCAGAGTGGTGGACAAACTCTGGGTGGACCAGATCAGCCGTCAATTCACCTCAGTGGAATTGTTTTCTGTCGTGCCGGGTGTTTGCCGAGATATGCAACAGATTTGGGCACCCAGTGCTGGATCACTTTGCTTCTTAGGTCTCTGGGAAAAAGTACCCCTCTTCTGCTCCTGATTTCCAACCAGGGGGGTGTGGGGAGTGGATTCCCTGAATATTGCATGGCCTCGGGTTTCCTTTTTGCTTTTCCTCCTCTTCCCCTCCTTCCCCGGGTGTTCAGCATATCAGGGACAGCGGTGCGACGATGCTGTTGGTCGTTCCTTATTGGCCTTGGCGCAGCTGGTTTCCCTCCCTTCTGGAACTTCGGTCCGATGCTCCTTGATTGATTCTGAGGTGGCATTGTTCCCTGCAGGCGGGTTTGGGGTTTAGGGTCAGGCAGATTCAATGGGCAGTTTGGCGTTTGTACGGTCCCGGTTAGTTACCCAAGGTTTCTCAGGTCCTGTGGTGGCCTCAATCCTTAAGGCTCGGAGGCCTTTGACTCCGAACACCCATGGGAGGCATTGGGATCATTTTAGGGCTTGGTGTGGTTGCTCTGGAACCCCCCTCCAGTGTGGGTTGCCGGCTGTTCTCGAGTAACTCCAGGAGGGTTTTGACAAAGTCCTGGCTGTCTCCACTCTTCGCTCCCAATGGGCCTCCATCAAACTCCTCTTGGGGGGTCTTGATGGCCGTCTGGAAGGGTAGGTCTTGGTAGGAAAGTTTCTACCGGGTCTCTCTATCTTCCCTCCGTGTGCCTATAAGGGTCTGACCCCTGGGTTTTTCCTCTTCTCTTACGGGCCCTTCAAAGGCCTCCCTTTGCGCCCCTGTCTGAGAGTGATCTCAAGCACCTCACGTTGAAGACTGCTTTTCCGATAGCGATTACGTCTACCCCTAGGTTGGGGGGAGCTCAGGGCTTTGTTGTTTCAGGCCCCTTTTTAGAGAATTCTTCCTGACTCTGTTGTGTTGAGATGTGATCCTAGGTTTTTGCCAATGGTCGTGTGTAGGTTTCACATGTCGCAGGATCTGGTTCTTCCAGCGTTTTGTCAGTATCCACGGACGCCTGGAGGAGGTGGTGGCCTGGCATTCCATTGATGTGCAGCGATCAGTTCTGGAGTACGTGGCTTGGAATTCCCCTTGCCGGCAGTCTGATAGCTTCTTGGTTACTTTTGGTGCTACAGGTGCTGGGCGGAAGGCTTCTCTGGTTTCCATTAGCAGGTGGATCCGTACGGTCATTTCCATGGCGTCCATGGCTTCTGGTTTGCCTGTGCCTGACCATGTTCATGGCGGTTCTAGCAGGGGCGTGGCTGCTACCTGGGCTGATCAGGATACCTTTATCAACCACTATGGGTTGAATGTCTCCCGCTCCGCTGATGGGTGCTTTGGGGTTGGAGTTTTGTCTGTTGGTGTGTAAGTTCGAGGTCATTAAAGTTGTGCTTTTTGTTACTGCACTTCTGTCTTTGTGTGTCTCTTTGGCACCTTTCCCCGTTGCTGCTCTGTTATCTTCTACAAATAACCCAACCCACACAAGACACCCAACAGCATCTCCCCAGCTACCAGAAAACAAAGAAAAACGACAGGACTCCCCCTACAGACCCACTGAAAGGACACAGAGCAACCATCGTGGACCTGCCCCCGCACCAGTGCCCACTCAACTCAAAACACAGCACAGGCATCGACGATGTTCTCGTGAAGGGCAGAAAGGACGTATCCTCCATCACTGAAACACGGACACCAGGCGCTCACTCTGCAGACTTCTGCAAGGCCTTCCATGCGAGCAGAAGACCACATTCATCTTTGCACTGTGAAGACAGGAAGTGGAATGGCACGTGTGCACAGAGACTCCAGCAGTGCAAAGGTCACCATCCCAAACAGTAAATGCATCCTATTGCATTGCACACTTTCCCACGCCTCAGCGGGCTGTTCACTTCTCCTGATTCGTGCTGTGTTACTTGCTCGGCGGCTTTTTCCGGCGTTTTCCTGAGCTGTGCTGCGGCTCCTCCCGCCCACGTGTTGGATTTGGATGTGTACCAACAGCGGTGGAAATTGTCACCCCCATAAACATTTGCCTCTGCTTCATGAACACCCGAAAAATAGCCGAATTGCTTCTAATGTTGTCAGCAAAGTACAAAATGTGCACACCTTTTAAACCATGCCCCCCCCACCCCCCAAAGAAATGCACATCAATATTTCCTGTACAGTGCAAGATTGACATGGCATTTCAGGGCTTTGCTGCTCAGACCCTAAAGTGGTCTTGTGGGGAAGTGTCCTGCCTCTTAACCTAGCGACCACGGTTCAAATCCACCCCCCACCTCATCTTTCCACATACAGAACTGCAGCAGTAAAAAATAAATGTAGAGTGGAGGTGGCTTTCTGTGGGTTGTGGAATCTGGGATCTGGGGAAGATCTGGCCCAATGATGGCACTGCTTGTGACCTCCATTGATCTGGTTTATAATCTACGAAGCAACTCGAGACCAGGGAAAGAGCCTGTGTTGGCTTTATTATTCCACCCATGAGCTCTGCCTGCATGAATCAACACCAAGCAAGCCCAAAGCTAAAATGGCCGATTACTTTGCCTTTCCCAATGAGATGACTGCTGACACCTCCAAACGAGTTCCAATGCAGAGTTAGTCCGCCCCCACCCATTGGAGCCCAGCCTCTTTTCTTTCTTCTGACTCTGACAGGGACACCACAGGAGTCAATGGGCCATGGCTATCACTGGGGTGGGGGCCATCACTGTTAAAAGTTGGCTTTCTTCATGCTGGGCACACGATCGTTTTTATCGTTTTCCAAATGTGCATCTTGCGCTTTCATAGAAAATTAAAAGTCATTTCCGAATTCAAAAATGCTGCTTAAACTTGCATTCACTAGTTTTCCTATAAATGTGTTTCTTTTTTGTCGGACTACCACACAAATACCCTGTAATGTGTGTGCCCCTTCCTTTGTGTTTCATCACAGGTTATATTTACGAAGATATGATATGCTTGTAAAACTGCTTCATCACAAATAAATGATTCTGTTGTGCTGACAGCTGTTGTTGGGAAATTAAAATGTGGGTTCATGGGTGCCAACTTTTGATTTCCACTACAGAGGCAGAAATACCCCCACCTCTGCCCTGAATATAACCGAGCGACCCAACCCATGCCCTGGCCAAAAACATTTGCAAGAACTTTTTTTTTTTTTATAAGGAATTGCAAAAAGTCGTAAGATTAACAACCAGTTTTTGATATATAACATCTCATCAACGGTCTTTCAACCTGCTGAGCTACCCTGGTAGTCTTCTACTGTAGAGCGTGTCTATGGATCCCTTAATGTACTAAAATTCACTGCATTACCAACCGTAGTTTGGGTGCAGCACTGCCATGGAAGTGATTTAAAGTGGAATTGAAGTACAGTGTGGAGTTTGTAAAGAAGCGCATAAAAGAAATTGCACGATTTTAAAATGATTATTTTGAACATTTCTTTTGATCAGAGTTCAACTGTCAGCCCCGCCCTCTTGGAACTTCACCCCCCTCCTCCAAACTCTGCCCCCACCCCAGCCCATGTGGGACCCTCCCTTTAAATTCTTTCCATTTCCACCACTGTATGGACCTGAAACTAAATGTGACACTGCATGGGAGGCTAAGTAAATTCCCCCCACCCCCTATATTCTAGAATCGGGAAAGCACTGAAGGTAGCTTATACTTCTCTAGACCTATAAATGCTTCAGGCATAGATTTTTCATGGGGTTTCCAGGAAAATACAGCATGGAAATGCTTAATTGAAGTAAAATTGAAGACATCTATGTCGGCACTACTTCTGGACAGATTGTCACTGATATCCTCTTGTCTGTGCCCTCTCCAGACCGATGGATACCACATGTGATCTTCACTCTCTCCCCTGTCTCTTCTTCACGCATTAATGGTGGTACTAGATGGGAAGTACTCTTGGCTGGCTTCTCATCCTCCAGGTGCATCATTAATGGCTATCTCAATGCCACTATTATGGCTCTTGGTCCTCAACCTAATCTCCTCCTCTTTGACCTATGCCTTCCATCTCTCATCAACTTCCTTTACACTCCTGCTTTCCTGCTTCCCCCCTTGCTCTCTCTCTGCACCACCTTCACCACCTCCGACTGGTGTACTGCCCGCCTGTACCCCACCTCGGAAAACCTTCAAAGTGGACGACCGGCTCAACTTAGCCACGGTTAATGCTCGCTCTGCTAGCAAACATTCTTCTGACATCTGCCTCCTCCTTGAAGATTTTGATCTCAACGTCCTCGCTCATACAGAGATGTGGTACAATGCCAACTCTGTCGCTGCGTTTGACTCCCTTCTCCCTGATGGCTACAAGATCATCTCTCAGCCTCGCCCTAACCTTGCAGGCAGTGTGGTTGCTGTGATCTTCCCTGAGTGGGTTCCTGCTTCCCTCATACTCACCCAGCCATACTCCTCCTTCGAAAGCCTTGTCTGCAAGCTTGGCATCTCTCCTACTTCCTCTCTGACCATTGCCCTATCTACAAGCCGCCTGGCCCTATCTCCCCATTCCTCTCAGAAGACCTTTGCCCTATCTACAGGTCGCCTGGCCCTATCTCCCCATTCCTCTCTGACCTTTGCCCTATCTACAAGCCCCCTGGCCCTATCTCCCCATTCCTCTCAGAAGACCTTTGCCCTATCTACAGGCCGCCTGGCCCTATCTCCCCATTCCTCTCAGAAGACCTTTGCCCTATCTACAAGCCGCCTGGCCCTATCTCCCCATTCCTCTCGGAAGACCTTTGCCCTATCTACAAGCCGCCTGGCCCTATCTCCCCATTCCTCTCAGAATTGGCCGATTTCTCCTCCTCTGTTCTGACATCTACCTCTAAAGTCCTTCTCCTGGGTGACTTCAACATCCACCTTTACTCCTCAATCACAGCTTCCACCCTCTTCCATGACCTATGTACCTCTCTCTCCTTCTCTATTCTCCCCTCGGGTCCTACCCACTTGGCTGGACACACTCTCGATGCCTTCATCCATACTGATCTTTTGCTCTCCACTCCACTCTCCACCCCGCTCTCCTGGTCAGACCACTCCCTCCTCTCCTCCCACCTGGGTCCTCTCGGCTCTCTGACTGCACCTACCCCAGCTCTACCAGCCTCGTGCACTAACATCCATCCAATGAAACAAGTGTCTACTGCTGCTTTGGCTCCACCTTCACACCCCCCCTCACTGCTGACTCTACTTCTGACTCGGCTCTCAACAACATTCACCTCGCCATCACTAACACTCTCGACATTCTTTCCCATATCATGGGGATACACCTGAAACCTGCCACCAAGCATAACACTCTGTCCGACTCTGATCTGGCAGCCCTGAAATGCAAGTGCAGAGCTGCTGAACGGAAGTGGCAGACCTTAAGCTCACACTCGGACAAACTGGCCTGTCGCCTTTTCCAAAGCTAATATTTTCTCTCCATTTGTTCCAAAAAGAGGGCCCACATCCAAGCTCACATTTATGGAGCATCCAACAACACGGCTGAACTCTTTAAAATCTGCAAGGAACTATCCAATCCTTCAGTAGTCTTCACCTCACCTCTTCCATCCAGGTCCCTGTGCACTGATCTAGCCACCCAATTCACTTTAATAATTCAGGACATCATGATTACTCTTTCTTCCTCCCTTTCCGCCTCCCCTCCTGCCATCTCCTGGCCACCCTTGGCCTCTCATCCTCTCTCTCCTCCTTCTCTCCTATCACATCGGAAGATGTCACTAGAGGTGACCGCTCTATGAAGGTCTCCTGCAAACAGGTCTCTTGCTACCAGGTCTTGTCCCCTCTTCCCTCAAGCACTCCTTTGTGCACCCTCACCTAAAAAAGCCTTCCGCTGACCCCTCATGTCCATCTCTATATCACTCCCTTCCTTGGGAAATCTCCCAAGAAGTTGGTCTTCCCCCAGCCAACCCAGCATACTGAGCTTGTTGGTTGCCTCGATGATCATCAATCTGGATTCTGAGCATCTAGAGGCACGGAAACTGCTCGCTTGAACTCCTCTGAAGAATTTCTCGCATCTCTTGACTCTAACTCACCTGCTGTTCTCATTCTCCTCGATCTCTCATCTGCTTTTGATACGGTCAACCACTATATACTCCTAAAGCGGCTCCACGATACTGGGTATCTCAGAGCGGACCCTCGGCTGGCTGACCTCCTATCTTACTGACCGTTGCTCCCAGGTTATCCTGGGTTCTTTCTCCTTTATTTAACATCTATCTCACACCACTTGCCCACCTTATCTCCACTTTCTCCCTGCACTTCGAGTGTTATGCAGATGACACAAACTCTTTTTCAAACTTCCTTCTGAACCTCTTCCCACTTTCTCTAATATTCCTGACTGCTTGTCTTGGTGTGCTTCGAATGATCTCTGTCTCAATGCAAGCAAGACTGAGATCCTTCCTCCCTTCACTCTGGCCACACTCTATGGTCTCTTCCCCCTCTCCTGCCTCTGAAGCCAGAAACCTTGGAGTCATCTTTCACTCCTCTCTCTCTCCCCTTCCTTCCTCACCTCACATCCTGGATCTTGCCAAGAAGGAACATTTCTAACTCAACCTCCTCAGAGTTACCCTCCCTTTCCTCACTTTTCCCCTGAAACTCAGTGTCTCTAGAGCAATGGTACTCTCTAGGATGGACCATTGCAACAGCCTCTTCCTTAATCTACCTTCTTCTTCTCTCCACCCCCTCCAGCTAATCCGGAATAGGGCTGGAAGACTTATTCTTGGCCTTAAGCTCAGGGACCATATCTCTCCAGCCCTAAATTCTCTCCACTGGCTCCCCTTTGCTGCAAGGTTGAAAATCAAATCCGTCTGCATCATCCATAAGGCTGTTTGAGTTTGGGACCACACTATCTACAGCTGACTTTCACCAAACACTCTCACTCCAGATCTCTCCGATCTTCCGGCTCCAACTTTCTGCTTGTCAAGGCTTCGCTAAGCAGCAAGCGGGTGGCCGTTCTCTTTCCTCGGCTGGCCGTTCTCTTTCCTCGGCTGGCTCCCTCCTCTGGAACAGCCTCCCCCTTCCTCTCTGTTTTGAGGCGGATCCCCTCAGATTCTGCAAGCTCCTCAAGACTTTCTCCTCCTCCTTCCCCCTCTCCCCCTGGTTCTATCCCCCAGTCGCTGAGATTGGTTAGGGCCCTTATGTGTCCTTCTGGGCCCAAGCCTTTTGTCCAATTGCCAGCAACCCCCCCGCCCCCTCCCATTGCACTTGCCTTTGGGCGCCCACTAGCCTGTATCATCTCACAGGCCCGCACTTATTGTACTTTCAGGTGACCACTCTCCTACCAAGTGGTCACTACCAAGCACTTACCAGTTGCTCTGCAACTGGCTCTCTGGCACTTCCCCCTCTGTGGAACCGCTAGCACTTATCCCCCTCCCCTGTCCCTTCTCTCTCCCTGCACTTGCACGTTCCGAATGTTCACAAGGCCCAGTAGGACCGCCTCTGCCTTTTGCTCATCATTGCTATTTTATTCCATTGTCTTGTTTTGTTCCCTTGTTCCCTCTCCTGTTGCCCTGTGGGTGCTTTGAAACACAATTTCGTGATGTATAAGTGCCATTCATATGCACAATAAATAAATAAAATTAATTAATCAAATAAGTAAAGTAAGTTGGAAAATGTGCAACATTCAGAAAGCACAGCATGAAACAATGATTAGGATCGAGAACATTCTACTTTTGCTAATTAGTGGAACTAATAAAATCACAGACTATGGGAACATCATTTCTGCTGCAGATTAATACTCTCATGCCCAATCCCTGCTACTTTCAGATCAGTGGCGTGTCCAGACTCTTTTGACCAGGGTGGCCCAAGTGGAGCACTGACTTATGCAGGGGGGGCATGCAGGGACATCATTTTGCGGTTGCCAGGGTTCGCAAGAGCGACCCCGGCCATCTCCCCAGCAAACACTGCCATCATTTTGTGACCTCTGTCCCTGTTTTACAGTTTGTGGCCAAAAACATGGGAACAACTACATTCTGCATGTGTGCCGCCGGAGCACCCTTAAGACCACCCCTGCCTGTGCCGACTTGCTGGAGATTTTGGGTCGGTATGCCCATGCCGACTTGCTGGAGATTCTGGGTCGGTACGGCACGTGCAGGGCGTGAGCATGTAGGTAAGGTCTGTGGTGCAAGAAGGTGGAACAGATAGTAAGTAGTTGTGTGGCGCCGATACAGCATAAAGTGTTTCCAGACGCCACAAGACAAAAGTGGGGGGCGGAGGAGAAAAACAATAATGGTCCTACAAGGCCTGGTGACATTTGAATTGTGCAAGTGCAGTAACAAGAAGTGCGATGGAGAGAGGGGAGAGGGGGGATTGGGATGAGGGATAGGATAGGGAGAGGAGGAGGAAGTGCCAGAGTAGAGGGTCGCAAGTGCCACGGGGAGCCCAGCAGGGCAAGTTCCAGTGAAACCCGGGGTAGGGGTAACTAAGTCCGAGGACGGGAGTGGGCCAGAATCAGTAGGCTAGTCTGGGAAGTGTACCCGGGGGCAAGTGCTGGTAAGGGGTGAAGGGGAAGACTGATTAAGAGAGGCCCTGGCCACAGTAAGACTCCTAGGGGACACAGGCAACCAGTCACAATGGCAGGTGGAGATCAGCCAGGCAGGTGGAATGGGAAGGAGGAGGACACAATGTTGCTGGAATTATTTGCAATGCAAATATAGCAATGGCGGCATCTTCCTTCACTCTTCACTGGGTGACCACCTCACTATTGTGTTCACCATACTCTCCCCAGCTGCATCTCTAACCAACATGACTAGTAACGTCACACTGTGGAAGGACATCAAGGTGGAAGAGCTCCTAACGATCCTTCAAGCATTGAAATTACACTCCTCTGTTTCCAGGAAAGTCCTAACCTCACTTCCTGGGACTCACACTGAATCCCCTGATATTTGTGCCTTTCCTGGATGATTCCCCAGCCTCTTGTTGCCTGCAGTGTGGCACTAAAATGGCGCCCTAGTATTAAAGGTCCTGTGAGGCTCCACAATGTGGCTATGATTACCTGGTGAGAATGGAAACAAGTGTGTGCCATATATGGGCATAGCCTTCCCAGACACCAGTTTGGGAGCTCATGGCAACCATGACAAGATATGACCAGGTGTATGTCTGTGATTTATTTCTGAATCCACATCCTGAGCAATGGATGGGAGAAAGAAATCTGGGAATGTTTGAATGTGGCAATCATTCCTGATTGGGTGGCCACAAGAAATATTTCAATAGTGCTGTGACCCAAACTGGAGGTTAGTTTTGCATCCAGGCCCCAATAACTGTATGACAACTTGGCAGCTGGTGCAAGTGGTCCAAGGTCATGCGACCTCTCCACCACCCACTAGCCAAACAGTGGCCCATGGACATGTTGGAAGGAAACCTCATCAACTTATCCTCCATATTTAACCCATCAGATAACATCAACACCAAGACAGGAACTCTTAACCACACGCCAAATGACACCACCAAAACTCAAGCACAACTGAAACTTTAACTCAACAAGCATAAGACCTCCCCACCTTGGTAGACACAGGCATGCAGGCAAAGCAAGCACACCATCCTAAGACTAAACATGTTTTGAGAGTAGTCCACCAAAAAAAAGATCTCATTAAAAAGGGCATTATGATCTTTCAAGCTAGAAAGCACCCCGTCAACCCCCTTACATAACCCAGCCACAGATACATTCACTGCCATCAAAAGATTCTTATCTGAAAAGAAAGACAAGGCGAGGCAAAACACTGACTGCTCCAAACTGAGTAAAGACATACCACTCATCCCAGCTTCCAACACGCCAACATGGACCAAAATAAGGACAATTACTCGAGAAGACCTGACCAACACTCTTGCTGGCATCCAACCAATCACCTACATCCAAGTGGACATTCTATGCTACACGAATGTGGGGATCATCACTGGTGAAACTGACACACCACCTCTAAATGTTACCAACACAACCTTCAAGCAAGATATCTCCTAAGATGCACTGAAAATGGGACCGATTGCCACCCCCCTACTGGAGAAACACACACTTAACTTGGGCAGCCTGGCAAACTATCAATCCCTCATCCACCCTTCCTCGGCAAAATGATCAAGAAGATCGTCCCCATCCAGCGGCACATTAAATCTCCTACAGGGCAACGAACCTGGATTCAATTCACAACGTTACTTAGTTATTGACTTCACACCCTAGACAAATGGGGCTCCTTGCTCACCCATTTTACTGTGCCAGATTTCTGTCTTCTAGGTGCAATCGAGCTGATTTTAAAAAGATTTTAGGAGATTTTTACAGAGTGATAAATTCAATACATGTTGGGTGGTAATTTGTTGGTAAAGCCACTGAATTACCACCAATCTCGATTATCGTCGCTGCCACTTGGTCCCATGGAGTTATCATGGGATTACAAGTGGTGGTAGGGCATCGTACTTCCCCATTTCCTGACTTCATAAAACTCTTTGGGGATTTTTGGCAAATTTACCGCCATCGGAATTACTGCATAGTAAATCTGCCGATTTTGGCTCAGGGGTCCTCGGGAGTGGGGAGCAGACACTGTAAAGTGAGGCATGGGGCCCCATTACGAGTCTGGCGGTAGCCGTGCCGAAAAAAACAGTAGGCTTCTGCCGGTCCCGTAATGCCATTCCACCTCTGTGATTGCCGGAATCACCAGGGCATTACAACCCCGGTGACCCAGTAATTCTGGAGGCAGAATTCTGTAAATCCCCATACCCATGGAGTCCCACAGGAGCCGGTGTTTTAATGTCTGCCTGCAGGCGGGTGGTGTTACTCCCACCAGGTTAGACGTAGCGGGAGTGACACCTCCCGCCTGCAGAACTCGGAATCAGCCGGTCCGGAAACAACGGTGGCGGCGGATTTACCGCCACAGTTGTTTCCGGACTGGCTGACTTGTAATGAGGCCCATGGTATCTCCCATTTTTTGACAGTTATTTATCCCATATTCCTTCTACCTTTATGGGGCACTACAACTCCCATAACTCCCCTACTTGCCTTATCAGTCCAACTACTGAGACAAGGAAGAGGAAGACTGAGACTAGAAAGATTACCACAAGTAACATGTACCGGCCTTGACCCACTAATAAGGTCAGGCAGGACCAGGCACTCCATCACAATCACACACCTGAAATGGACCTCTATCCAAACTATAAAAGGTAGAGTACAGAAAGACACAGAGAGCGAGACAGAGGCCAAGAAGGAAGGCAAGTTGGATGGCGAGACAGAGGAACACCTGAGTGAGAGCTGCCGAGAACTTGGCCAGGGAGAACGGGACGTTGAGACACTGACAGGCTGCAAGTTGAGGTAGGATAAAGCATGGCGATGGAGCCATGTCTCTAAGAAGCCGGGAGAGTTCAGAGACGGAGCCGGGGGGCCGACTAATCCCTTTCCTCCATGCACCAGCAAACTGCTTACTTGCTCCCCGGGGCCGCTATGCCGGCCGGGATTTCCTGAGGGGCAGATGGGCAAGACCCTGACGTCGATGAGATGAAAACAGAAGGACGCATAAAAGCAATCAAAGCCAGTGAGTTCAAAGAAAGTGAGATCCCGGTTTGTGATATACATGATTGTGGAAAGCTACCGTGTTGCACGCAAGGCTATGGGTTGAATGATAAAGACATTGGGCCTCATTATGACCCTGCCGGTACGGTGTGGACGGTGCCGGTAAGGCACCGGCACCGTCCACACCGTACTGCCGAATTATGAGTTCTGCTCGCGGGTGCCTGACAGGTCACCAAGGTTTGACCTGGCGGGCTGTGCGGCACCCGCAAGCAGAATTCGTGATTGCACCGGCACCGTTATCAACGGTGCCGGTGTAACCATGCTCCCCACCCCCATTCTTCCCTTTGGGGCAGAATGGGGATCGGCAGCCCGGCCATACCGCCACCCGCGAATGGGCAATTACTGGCCCATTCAACTTGTAATGGCCCGGTTATGTCCGATTCACGGGTGGTGGTGCCAGTAGCGAGTTTGGCAGTAGCCGTGCCTGCAATACAGGCACGGCTACTGCCAAACTCGTAATGAGGCCCATTGTACTGAAAGCTTGAATGTATTTAGCCAACAAGGAAGCCGATGAGAAATAAGCAATGCCGTGTGAGAAGGCATGTTGTTAAACGCTTCTTAAAAGGTAACAGAACAGTGAATAATGAAAGCAAAATGTGTTGAATGCCATTGAAGGAAAGGGCATGAGGGAAGAGATCCCGAATGGATAATGTGAAAGTGAACTGTTTGTGAAACGAGGAACACAGTGGCCGTTGGCGCGTCCTAATGAACTATATGCTTTCGTGAAATAAGGAACAGAGTGGAACACTGCGCATCCAAGTGCAAGAGGCACAGACATTGAGAAATCAACCCTATTGTCAGAGTGGTCAAGCATAGGTGTGAGAATACTGTGCGGTTGCGAAAGTCTCTGACAAGGCGATCATGATAAGGACCCTGCTGTTGGAGTGGTCAAGCATGGGGGTGATAATACTATGTGGTTGCGAAGGTCTCTGACAGGTGAACATTGTGAAAGTGAAGTACAAAGGTTGGGGAAGGGAGTTCTCCCCGAGCTCTGTGAAGCACAGCTGTTTGAAGTGTTTGAAGGAAAGTAACTAAAAGGAGGGAAGCCCGAAATAATCAATTTGAAAGGAACTGTGATGCATATGGAACTGACATTGAAATAGGTGAGGGAAGCCTAACAGATTTCTGGGAAATCTTTGAACTGTGCATATCACCCACCTTGAAGGGACTATGTAAGAAACCCAGTGGACTGAACTTGGGGAAGGGAGTGGTTAGCCCCTTTTATTGCCATTGTGACATTCTTTTGATACACTCTTTATTTTCATACATTTTCCCACACTTAGTTATTGTGAAACGTGAGGGCAAGTATAGGTTTCTGACACAGACTTTTCCTTTGTTCGACTGACTGACTTGGAGCATTTTATTTTACTTTGATGGTCGTGACTACTCCATTATAAAATTAGGGCCAGCTAGGAAGTCTTTAATCCCAGTCAAACAAAATAAAGGTGTTGAAATGTGTACCTTTGTGTCTGTGTCCTTACTTGTGATACCATGTCTGTCTCATAGACAACATACCAACGCAGATGAGAGCCCCCTTCCTACACTTGAGTAAGCACCTGAAGTTTCTGCTCTTCAAAGGACATTTTACCAATCATCATCATAATGTTTCTTTTGGATATGTGCTAAACATTCCATAAAAAGACCATACAGAACCACATTGCATGACATATTCCTAAGCAAACGCTTTCTAATATAATTAAAAAATCAGTGCCTGTCGATATTGAGCAAAGCCCCGATCACGCAACAAAGGACATAACAGGGAACCTCTCACTCAACCATAAGCCGGACAAAAAAATATCAAATGGGCGAGATCCTTGTATGAGGCATTACATAAAAGACTAGACTGAATGGCCTCACATCCCCAGACCATTCTACTACCACTGCCCTTAACAAAACACAATCAAACCTTGCCCTTGTTAATAATTGTTAATACTTGTCCACAGTAAGGTCTTCTGTATACCAGAAGACATGATGGTCATTAACCCTCTGTTCTTAGGTTTCGACAGCTCGAAACTCTCTCATTGACCCTGCATGATCATAAAAATGGCGATACAGTAATCTTGTCTCACCTCGAGATAGAACGTTAAGAGGCGGATACAGATATGTGATGTTACGTTCCGTCATTTGTTTCTTAATGTGACTCAGCCACGGAACCTTTCCACCAACGTCCTTGGCAATCAAAAAGCGAATCAACTCGTAGCTAAGGACTGCTTTTTCATTGCCCCATAACCTGAGCCAATGAAAAACAGGCTATAGGGTAATCACATCTCCAATTAGTTTGCAGCCCAATTCTAAGTGTCCGCCACCATCACTCCTTTCAACTCTACATCTCCCCATCCAGTGACCCCTCCACCTTCACTAGAAACTCATCCCAGCAACCTCAGCTACACGCACAGCCTACCTGTTAGACCCTGAGTAAGTATCCTACACATGGTGCTCTGTCGCTTCCAAGCTGGGTTTGCCATTTATAAATCCTGTACATCCATCCATACCTCATAACTGCAATCACTGGGACTCATTGCGAAGCTGAAGAAGACGAGAGAACCTCCACGGAGGCATCTCTCCTGAGCCAACAACATACAGCAAGGTACTGCCACGCTACCCAAAATTCAGACCTGGTCACAAGAACAGGGCAAATAACACAGGCTCCCGCTTCCATTGACTGCACAGGCTCAACTGGGGGATTTACCTCCAGGACATTTGCTCTACTGATCAGCAAATGCTCCCTTCTGCATAAATTACCTGCAAAAGACTGTCAGCACGTACAGCCCATGGCCGACATTTGCCAAGGCAGCATCTTACTTCACTTAAACTGCTGGGCCACCAGTTGTTGTAGTACAGGAGTGAGACTTATCCGGAAATCATTTGAGCAGAAACACATACCGAGGGCCTACTAGCACTTATTTATTTATTTATTCCACTTACAAAGTGCACAGCAGCCCTGGGGGATCGCAGCGCTGTTACAACCAGTTGCATACAGTTCATGACACTGAGGCTAAGTACAAATATTTATTAGCGGTACAGCATTAGGCATGCACTCGACTAAAAGTGGTCCTTGTGAAATATCGGTGGAAAGAGCCCATGGAGGGATCTAGGTAAACAGCCAAGTTTTAAAGGCTTTTCGGAAAGCCCAGTGTGAGGGTTCTGCTCTAAGAGTAGGTGGCAAAGAGTTCCACTGTTTCGTTGCAATGAATGGAAAACATGCGCCTCCTGCTTTGGAGCGTTTGACTTTGGGCTGGCGGAGGCAATGGGCATATGGGGTAATTGTTGGCCTAGTAGAGTGGGATCTGTTGATTTTGTGTACCAGATATGGGTGGCGTTATTAGTAAGACATTTATGGGTGATCGATAAAGTCTTGAAGGTCATCCTTTCCTGTATGGGCAGCCAGTGGGCTGCTCTCCTAGCAGCAGAGATGTGTTCCCTTTTTGGGATGTGTAGGGCTGCACGGAGAGCATTTTATTGTATCACTTGTAGTTTGTGAATGTTTTTGGCAGATGTACCTGCAAAGAGGACATTACAGTAATTGGGCTTGGAGCCTGTAACTGCTCTGGCGATGGATAGGATACTGTCTGTCGACAGAAAGGGTCTAGATGCATTTTGAAGTTTAGTTGCTTAGGCTCCGGAGGATAATATAGCATTCACCTGTTGGGATAGTGACATCAGCAGAGACCCCTAATGTTTTTACTGCAGGAGAGACTGGGACAAAGATTTCATCTATGAGGAATGCTGCGTATTGTTGCTCCATATCTTTGGGTAGGGTTGCGGGCACAACGAGAAGGCACACAGTTTGGTCTCCATTCAAGCAGTGGCGGGTTGCCACCATTCAAGTCTGGATGGTAGCGTTAGCAGCATTGAGGGAGCTGGAGTCTTTGGCATAATTGCCTGAGAGAAGGAGGAGGATCTGGGTGTCATCAGCATATTTGGTGTAGGCTATGCCGATGGAGCCCAGAATATCAAAGAGGGCTCTGGTGAATTTGTTGTAGAACGTCGGGGAAATGCATGAACCTTGGGCCACCCCACAAGGGATAGGGTTTGGGGAGGCACTGGTATGTTTGGAAAAAACGTTTGTCACTTCCCCTTCTAGGGAGGAGGCTATCCATTTGGAGGCTTCAGCTGAGAAGGTGGCTGCTGTAGTGAGATGGTGACACAGGATATTGTGATATACAAGGTCGGAAGCGGTCAACGGGTCCAGGAGGAGGCCATGTTTTCCCTTGTCTTTGATCTCGTCGAACTGGATTTTGAGGTTGAGTAGTGCTGATTCTGCCCCATGGCCCAGGCGGAAACCGCACTGGCACATTCCTAAAATGTGGTTTACTTGTAGGAAGTGTTGAACTTGTAGGTAGGCTACTTTGTCTAAATTCTTCAGCAGGAAGGGTACTGTGGTGATTGGTCTACAGTTGTTAGGTATTGTGGGTCTAGCAATGTTTTTTTGAGGACAGGGTGCACCCAAGCTTCCTTGAGGCTTATCCTTGAGGATTTATCTAGAGTTTACCTCTGCTGTAGCCAATGTGTTAACAGGTGTTATTTATATATTATTGCAACTGTAGATTGGACCTATGTGTTCAGTCACCTGATTGCCAGATGTTAGTTGAGCAATCAGTGGTGCAATGGGTTTGGATTGGAATCAAAATAAGCAATTCCAATATGCTAATGAGTGATGGCTGTGCACAGGCCAGCTGTGAAATGCGTGCAATAGTACACCCAAAGAGAGAGTTTACAGAGGTAATTAATTCATCAACTAAAAAGGGTTGAGCTGTGTAAAAGTGGATAAAAAAAAATGCATCAACCAAGATTGGTTGTGATGCTTAAGGTACAATATTTTAAGTAAGCGAAGTGTAAAAATAAAGTTCATCAACCAGGAAGGGTTGCATAGTTTAGAAGTGTTAAAGTTATTCAAGAAGCGCACGAAAAATGAATTGCCAATAGGTTGTACAAATGTTGGCCATGTTGGCCATGTTTTTATCAGTATAGTTTCAGAGATTGACATGGTTATAGTTGGTATTTGTTACTTGTTTTATGTGCATGATTGTGGCAGTGCCTGGGTATTGTTGATGCATGCATGTGGTTATGATTAATATGGCTGTACGTGGCGCGGGTGAGAATGGATGTTGCTCATCTGTTGTGAGAGGTTGCCTGCGTGTTTTGCAGTGCTTCCTCATTTCACCGTTCCTTGTGTTTGATTGATTACTGAGTGCATGCTGTGATCACGTGGTAGTGGTGATGTAGTGATAGAAGTGTATGTGCAGAGATTAGGTTTCGATTGGAAGTTTTGGAATTCATATGATTATAATGTGTGGGATGTTTGAATGGCCTATAAGTGGGAGCCGATTGTAGATGATTGTGCTGTGATTGTGAGAGTCGAAGTTGGTGGGCATATTGGCCCTCATTACAACACCGGTGGTAACCAATGGCGCTATTAGCACCATGGTTGCTGCTGGTATTGTAACGAGTCCGCCATGGTGCAATGGGGAATTACCACCCCATTCCAAGGTTGGCGGGGCAGTAATTCCCCATGCACCATTGGCCCTTCCCCATTCCCATTTTTGCCCCATAGGGCTTAATGGGAATGGAGAAGGTGGTAATTACGGTACCGCAAATTGCAGTACTGTAATTACCTTCAAGGTCCCTTTGCGGGTCCCTACTTTAACGGCTGGTCCAGATCAGCCATTAAGGTCGGGAGCCACAAAGGGACCTCGTAATTAGGCACTAAGGGGTTAACGGCGCCGCAGCCTTTTACGGCGCCATTAACCCCTTAGCGCCAGGGTCGTAATGTGGCCCATTGTCCCTTCTGTTATGTTGTTCCTGCTTGGCCAACACCACTCTCCCTGCTGGTTAGTTTGTTGGACTCTTACGGTTAGGTTCCGTTTATCTCAGCTGCGTCACTGTGTGTAGCACCCGGGTCCGTTTTGGGACAATCTGCGGTCCCCCTCTTTCCTTTCCCACCCTGGATGTGTGATGTGTGACGGTGTTTTGATGGTTACATGTGTTAGTGCCGGAGTGTGGCAGATTCTGTTTCTGGATGTGGCAGGTCCAGAAGGAAGGTTGATAATGTTTTGATGGGTATCTGTGTTTGTGCCAGAGTGTGGCAGACTCTGTTTCTGGAAGGACGGTTTGGCTGTGGTCATGAGTGTGGGGTGTGTACTTCAGTATGGAATGGAGATGTTGTGTTGTGTGCTTCAGTATGGAAGGGAGATGTTGTATTGTAAGTCTTGTATTGTCACTGGCCAGGAGTGTGGGATGTATTGACCCACTCTGCTGTGCTATGTGGCATCACTCTGCTACTTATGGCGCAAGAAGCAGCAACAATGACGGCAAAACTCTTGTGTGCACCAAAAACCTAGAAAAAATGCGTTTCAAACACACAAAAAGATGGATGCACCACCTGCCACCCATGGTGCATGTATGGTGGGATAGAGCACACACTACAGAAAATGTGCCAATTGGCTCCATTGTCAGTCTGAAAAACCAAACCCCTAACCGTCGTGTTGCCCCCCCCTTTGGGCAAGCACGCTCTCCGGTCTTCAGACAATCTTTGACAATCTGACAACCTCCTATTGGGGGTGTGGATCACTATACACCCCCTTTTGCCTGCATTCGTATCAGGCCCTATGTGCACTGTGATACTTACACAAATAACAAATAACATTAAGACACAAAGAAAACACAAAGAATCGATTCAATTATAATACAATGGGATACATTTATTTATATACACACAGCTAAGCATAGTGCATGACAATGCAGGCAGTTCTAATGCTATGTCTAATTTGCACCTTTTATACTTCTGGTGCAAAGCTACTATGCAGTATCTATAAGCCTTTCAGGTTCCTAATGTAAGCCTGTGCTGCAAATGTCTAATGTGTGGTTCTAATGCAATCTAATGCAAGCGCTAGCATCCATCACCTTCATGGGCAAATCTGTTGTATAAAGCTAAACCTTTGTATGCTTTGTTGTATAAAGCTAAACCTTTGTATGCTTTCTTGTTGCTATGGTTTTCAGCTGTGTTTATGCCAAGCACATCATCTGTAATTCCAGAATGGATTTATGCCTACTGTGCCATTCTGGAATGATGTGTGCTTGGAGATGTTTACTCTGGAGTGAAGTCAGTTATACCCTGGATGCTGCCTGTGTTGGGGGTTTTATGTGAGTTACTGAAGCTGTTCCAAATAAACTGGCTTTCACTTACCAAGTTTGTGGCTTCTTTACAATGGCGACGAGGATGGGATGTCTGTAGTGATCCCTGCAGAAGCCAAGACCCCCAACAGTAACTGGAAGTGGAGTTTGGCAGGAGCTGTCAGCAGGCGCAGCCACCATCCAGGAGGAATTGGCAGGAGCTATCAGCAGGAGCAACCTCCATCCAGTAGCTGTCAGCAGGAGCAGCCACCATCCAGGAGGAATTGGCAGGAGCTATCAGCAGGAGCAACCACCATCCAGGAGCTGTCAGCAGGAGCAGCCACCATCCAGGAGGAATTGGCAGGAGCTATCAGCAGGAAGCTGGAAGCTGGAAGCTGGAAGCTGCCTGAAAGTGGATGTGGCGCTGAATCAAGCTCAGCTGAATGCGGATGTGGCGCTGAATTGAGAAAGGATACTGAAACTTCGCCCAGGGCCCCCTGTGGGAAGGCGAATTAGGGGTGTATGACAAAGGGCACCACAGCTTAGAGAAGGTGCTTTCTCTGGCCCCCCAAAGGAGGAGATATCTTTGTAGTGGTGACTGGACAAGCATAGCCAAAATAGAGTGGCTATGTATGGCAACATTTGACGATATTCTAAGAATCACCATTTGACATCTTGAAAGCAAAATTGTTTTTGTTGTGTCATATACTTTGAACGCATATTAACCTGTTATTTTAGGCATTGTGTTACGTAGCATTTAGAGGTTATAAATATGGCCTGTCTGGAGTCCCGGTCCGCAAGTATTTATGCTCACACCAGGTCCGCCAAAAATTAAGTGGGCCCCGTGGAAGAAGGGATTCCGACATTATGTTAAAGCTACGTGTGGGAATGGAATTTCTGTAGAACGTAAAGTAGCGATGTTAATGCATTTTCTGGGGTATGAAGGTCAGAGGATATTTGACACACTTCCTGATATTTCCGAATTAGATTCAGAAGAGGGAACAAATGATTTTGACCTGGCATTGACCAAACTTGATAGGCATTTTGAGTCAAAAACTAGCAGGGTATTGGAGCGATATCATTTTGGCATGAGATGTCAACATGAAGGAGAAACTGTTGAAGACTATATAACTGCTTTGAGACATTTATCCCTCAATTGTAAGTTTGGTGGTGGATTAGAGGAACACATAAGAGATCAATATATGATTCACTGCTCTGATGATAAATTTGGTTAAAGGACGATCCAAACTTAGAGGAGGTTATTAGTATAGCGAAGAGAATTGAGCACACATTACAGTGTGTAGCGAAGCTGTCCCTCAAGGAAAATAAATCAGCACCAAGTGTTGAGGTACTAAGAGTTGGAGATAAGAAGGGAGGGTGCCCAAAGGAAAAGAAAAAACATAGAACCAAACCCAATAAACATTATGAGAATACCCAAGCCAAAGGTGGGGGTGGTGGGCAGAATAATAGGTGGTTTCAAAAGGACGCCGCTCAATTTAATGTGAAAAAGGAAGATGGGTTATGTTTTCACTGTGGGAGCTCACTACATTTGTCTACATCTCCCATTTGCCCTGGGAGGCGAGTGAATTGTGGTTTATGTAAGAAGTGGGGGCACTTCGAGAATTGTTGTAAAAACTATCGAATTGGAGGTGGAAGGGGAACCTTCCTGATTGAAGAATATGACGGTGTATCTTCTGAAGAAGCTGATGTTTCTGAGAATGAAATAGTTACTGTTCATATGTTAAAGTGTTCAGGTTCTGATGAGTGCGAGCATCCATCAGCATGGATAGAGGTACATGGTCATATGGTTAAAATGCTTGCTGACTCCTGCTCCAAAATCACATTAATGTCTAAAACTGTTTTTGAGAATGTAATTGGAGGTGACGTCAGATGTTTGATTCCTTCATATAAAATGCCTGGCGGATATAACGGAGACAACATAGAAATTCTGGGGTGCTATGAGACAGAATTCAAATTCAAAGGGAGGTTCACACGTGGGAAAATATATGTTACCAAAAGAGGTGAAACCTTGTTAGGTTGGAAGGAACAAAGGGGTTTGGGAATCAAGTTGGATCCTAATAGTGAAGAGCAAGTCCTCAATGTGGTTAATTCTTCTGAGGTTAATAGTGACAAAACAAAATGTGAAATGGTGACTAGATATCCTGAGGTATTTTGTAACAGAGTGGGGTGTCTCAAAGGGATGGTGCACAAGATTGAGGTGAAAGAAGGAAGCAATCCTGTTGCATCCAAGCTCAGACCGCTGCCCCTGTCTATGCGGAATGCTGAGCGTGAGGAATTCATGAAATTGGAAAGAGAAGGAATTATTGAGCCAGCTAGGGCTGTGGAGTGGATATCTCCTGTGGTGGTGGTAAAGAAAAGCAATGGGGATTTTAGGGTATGCATTGATTTGAGGGAGCTTAATCGGTGTGTGGTAGCAGATCGCCATCCTCTTCCCAATATGGGGGAGTTATTAAGTAGGATAGGGAGTGCAAAATATTTTGCAAAGCTTGACATGGCGAGTCCGTATCATCAGATAAGTTTAGATGATGAGTCACGCAAATTGACTGCTTTCATCACTTATGAGGGAATATATCAATTCAAGCGCCTGCCATTTGGGCTGGTGTCAGCGTCTTCCATATTCCAAAAAATGATGGACAAATTGTTGAAGGATGTCGGCGGTGTATGGTGCTTTCAGGACAATGTCCTGATATGTGGGAAGGACGAGAGTGAGTTAAAAACAAGACTGGATTTAGTTCTCAAGATCTTTAAAGCAAGAGGAATAACTTTGCGTGGCGGAAAATGTGGATTTCTGACTCAAGCGGTTGATTATCTAGGTCATGAAATTTCTGAGCAGGGACTCAAACCAAAAAGGAATTTAGTTGAGTCCATTTTGAAAACACAGCCACCAAAGAATAAGGCTGAGTTGAGATCATTTCTAGGTACTACTGAGTTCTATCATAGGTTTGTTGAGAACTATGCCGATTCCATAACTAAATTGAGGGCATTATTAAGGAAGGGTGCTGAGTTTGAATGGAGCAAGGAATGTGAAAATGAATTTGAAGCAATGAAAAGAGAAATTGATATGGCAAAACCCCTATCGATGTTTGATACTAGGAAGAAAACCATTCTGGCCATGGATGCCAGTGAGACAGGTATAGGTGTGGTGATGTTGCAGCCAGATGTTGATGGTACGGAGATGATTGTAATGCATGCATCCCGCATGTTAAGAGGTGCAGAATTGAACTATTCCGTGTTGGAAAAGGAAGCCCTGGCGTGCCATTGGGGCATTGAAAAGATGAAAATTTTTGTCTGGGGTCAAGAGTTTACCTTGAGAACAGATCACAAACCCCTTAAGGAGATTTTTGAAAGTAAAGGCCCCAACAAGGTTTCAAGGAGAGTGGCAGGCTGGGTAACCAGGCTACAGTGTCATAAATTTGAAATAGAAGTAGTTGCTGGTAAAGAGAATGTGCAAGCTGATCACGCTTCGAGAGTGAAGTTGGAGAATGATGCTGGTGAAAAAGGAAGTAATGTATATGGTGAACATGAAATGGTTTTTGCAACTGTGGAGGGTATAATTCAGAAACAAGAGTGGATTCAAGTGTTAAGGGCCAATGACATGTGGAAGCGGATTATGGTATTTGTGGCGGATGGGCGGCCAGAGAAAAGGCTACTATCAGGTGAAGAGAGGGCTATGTGGGAAGTAAGGAATGAACTATCCATAAAAGGAGAGCTGTTGTACAGATGGGACAAGTTGGTGGTTCCAGGCAGTCTGCGGAGGAAATTGATTGATTGTGCCCATCAGGGACATATTGACATTTGTAAAATGAAAGAAGTAATAAAAGCCGATTACTGGTGGCCAGGAATTGATCGCGAAATTGAGAAAGTGGTTGGTGCGTGCAGTGACTGTACAAATCAGGGAAGAACGTGATAGCTGTGTCCCAACCAATGGGTAAAACTACCATTCCTGATGGTGTGTGGCAAGATTTGTCCATGGATGTTCTAGGTTCTGTAGACATGGGTGTAAGTAGAGGTAGGTTCATTTTGGTGATGGTTGATACCTTTTCGAGATGGACAGAGTTTAAGATCCTGAGGGAAGTCACGTGTCAACGCATAATTGAATTCATGGAGGATGTGTTTGAAAGGGAGGGTTTGCCCAGGAGCATTCTCACGGATAATGGTCCACAATTCATGGGAAAACTATTTTTGGAGTATCTGTACAAATGTGGAATCAAACACAAAAAGACCCCTTTGTATTGTCCCCAAGCAAACGGTATTGTTGAGAGAGTAAATCGAAGTATTATGGATGTTATTCGTGGAGCTAATGCATGTGGCCTTGACAAAAAGGTTGCAGTAAGAGACAGGATGTATGCTTTGAGGATGGCTTAGCGAGTAGAAACAGGGATTAGCTCATTTGAACTTATGAGAGGGCGAAAGGCAAATACCTGTGTTGCGCCAGCTTGGTTGGGCAGGGCGAGAGCGTCAGATGCGGTTGTGGATGATGTAAAGAAAGGGACGGAAGCCCGAAAAAACAAGTGGGTGGAAAGAGTCAATAAGAAGCACCCAAAGAGAATAACCGTGGTCAAAGCTGGAGATTGGGTACGGATAAGGAAGGCTGTTGGTACCAAGAAAGGGGAACCGTTATACACAGAGCCTGTTAGGGTTACACGAGTCTTCAAAAACGCTGTGTGTGTAGAAAGTGGTCAAGTCTGGTCTTTGTCCAGAATCGCAAAAGTAAAATGATGTAAGTATATATCTGTTCAGTGGGTACATATCCCACAATAAAGACATTTATTTCATAAGGGAGGGGGATGTGTTGTATAAAGCTAAACCTTTGTATGCTTTGTTGTATAAAGCTAAACCTTTGTATGCTTTCTTGTTGCTATGGTTTCCAGCTGTGTTTATGCCAAGCACATCATCTGTAATTCCAGAATGGATTTATGCCTACTGTGCCATTCTGGAATGATGTGTGCTTGGAGATGTTTACTCTGGAGTGAAGTCAGTTATACCGTGGATGCTGCCTGTGTTGGGGGTCTTAAGTGAGTTACTGAAGCTGTTCCAAATAAAATTGCTTTCACTTACCAAGTTTGTGGCTTCTTTACAAAATCCACACCTTCAATCCACACCATCAAATCCACACCATCACTCTAAACAATCCCTGTCTGGTTTTCCCCTTCTCCCCTTATGTGAGTGTCTATTCTGATCAGTCAGTCAGTCCAGGTCAAACCCATACTTCCCATGTGCATGTGTTCCCAGCTCTGTCTTTGCCATCTCTGCACGACTCTGCAATCAGCCAGTCAGTGGCAGGCCTCAATTCTGGTAACTGCCAACTGCCAAGCTCTCTCAAGCTCTCTCTCTGCCTCATCGATCTCATCAAGGCCCATCAGTCTGCTTCACCAAGCACCATCTCCAGCCAACCCTCTCTGTGGCTCTCCCGATCTCTCTGGCCAGGCTCTCGATCCTCATGCAGACTCCTCCAGTGCTCTCTCTCTCCCCCCATTCTAGCCTTCTTGGTTATAGTCTTCCATGTTGACGCACAGATCCCTATAATTACTTGCATTCTAAGAATGTCTCTTTCGGCATATTGCAAAATGCCTACCTGTCTCCTTGCGTGTTTCTTTGCACGGCATGTCCTGTTACTGCGCTATCAGCGTGACATCATATCTCTCTGCCTTGGCCTTTCGAGTCTGTTGCGAAATACCCCATTTTATTCCATCTATTCACTGTTCATACCCATTCTCTCCAGTGTGGTGGCACTCTCTTCATTATAAAAGGCTCTTAGGCCCCATTCTTAAAGCACCTCTTCTGTGTGAAAAGGCTTCCCTCTCTCCTGTCTACCCACTCCATTGGCCCCAACCCTCGTGTTCTTTCCGTGAAGCACACCAGCCAAGCTGATAAGCTTCCTTCTCTCTATCTGTGTTCCTGCCAAGCAAATGTTTACAAATACCTTCTCAGTGTACCCTGTTAACTCATAACAATTCTCCGCACTGAGCCAGTGGCGCAGGCAACTTCTGTCTCTCCATCAGAAAATGGATCATAGGCCTCGTGTTTGGTTCTGAATGCTTCCTAGTGTTTACCGCAAATCTCTCATACTATAAAGCAAACGAATTCTAAGTGCCTCAACATACATACATACATGTGTGACAGCGTGTCAAACATATCTCTAATGTGTCTCTACAAAGCATACATGTGTGTCATTCTAAATGTCTCTCCATGGCATTTCAAATATGCCAATGTGTGTGTCATTACAGGCCTAATGTTTCTCTCAGCCTAAGCGCTATTTCTAATGCAAGCATGAATACATAGCATATCATGGTGAGTATATATCGTGTCTCTAAAACACTACATGGCACTTCAAATATATGGCAAGTGTCATTCTATTGCAAATGGCAAAAGTGCAAAGTGGCAGCATGTTTCTTTATCATTCTAAATGGCAAGCACTATATGTATACAAAATCATTCTAAAAGCATATTGCAAATGCATCAGTCTAATATGTGATTGGGTAATGGTGTCTACTACAGCAATGTACTATGGATAGCTAAACAGAATGCAATAATGGAATGATTCCATAGCAAAGAGTAATGATTGGATAATGGTGAATGGGTAATGGTGATTCTAACAGTGAGTCTTAATAATGGGTGTTATGATTCTCTACAGAGAGTCTATGATTTCATCATAATGATAACAATCCAAGGCTCCTCATTTTATCCAATTCCACACCATGACCAACAAACAGAGTGCAGAAAGAGAAGCAGCGCTTTGCAAATGAAATTCCAAAATGTGCCTATAAATGACATTTGCTTTTTTGCTAAAAACACCAAAATGCCTATACACAATACTTCTCAACATTCAAAATCTTGCTTGGCACTAAAATTCATGTAATCTAAGGAAGAGTAAGAGTAACACATTTCCACAGACAAACTGGATTGTCTGTAAACTGACAGCTCCTGTCAAAATCTGTGTGCAGTACCCTGGGCTACCTGTGAATGACAGCTGTCAGATGAGCTCCTGATGAAACTTCAAAGTATTTAAACTAAACGTCTGCCGGAGTAGCAAACATAAAAGGATTGGTGCTCAAAGGAATACAGATCTTAGTTGTGTTTTTGATCCCACAGAGGTAAAGCTAAGAAAGTAATGTATTTATGTGATTTGATGCAACAAGTTTGGTTTCTGCTGGATTTTTAATTAAGAATAAATTAGCCTGGCTGAGCTGCAACCCTTTGGAAGTGGAAAAACAGGTTTCTTCCAAGGGGAGGGGAAATCCTCTCAGCAGAAACTCACTGGTATATGATAATTGTGGGTTAGACCAGACTCTTGTCTACAGAAAGAGAATGATCAATAGAAGACCCTTCAGCCCTGGAAACGGAGGTCTGAAAGGGGTCGTAAAGTGCTCCTGCAAGGAACTCCCAAGGGAAGGGGCTGCTCCTGGGCTGCAGGCAGAGACAAAGGGGCAGGACCATTTGCTGTTAAGCATGAACAATGAACAATTTCTAAAGACTCATAAACTTGTGATTCAAAGTGGTGAAAAATATACAAAGGACAGATTTGTTAATCTAATTTTTGGCTGTACGTTTCAAGAGGCGGCAGAACTGTGTAACATATTCAGGACAGGAATGGCAATATATGTAGTTTTATGTGAACTGTGTTAATGCTAAAATTGTAAAACTTTACGCACACATCCCTATGGTAAACACACACAATTTGTGGAAAGTTGCAGAAAGTTTGGAAATTGTGTTCATTGCAAAAAGGACCAAATTCTGTAGAAAGGTGAAACAAGATCCCACAGCTGCGGGATTTTGAGGAACAGCTACTACATAAACTATGGAATCTTTGTGTGTGATTTGTGTAGAGGTGACCAATGTGGAAATATGTATTTAGGATAAAATCAGATTTTGAGCCTAGTGACTAAATGGAGGTTTCTAAGGACCGTAAAGCAAACCATAAAATGTGACATCATCCGGCCTTGATCCAATCACTCAAATGCAAGGGGGAGATGAGGTTTTGATCCAATCCCAGCTCACAGGGGCAAACTTAGTTAAGCCGGCCCATACACCCATTTTGTGATGTCATTTGAAAGGATAAATAGAGACAGCTGACAACACAAAGGGTCTGACTGATCCACTCACTTTCCTGATTCCGGCGAAGCACTCTGATCCAGCATTCTACATCCAGCTTTAACATCCTTCCAGATCCAGATGCCAAGACTCTTGCAAGCAGTAGAGAACCATTGACTTCCAGCAAGGCCTACATTCTCCAACTTATTCTCGCAACCCAGTGAAGCGCTGTGGTGTGGGAAGGCCTTTTGAACCACTATCCTGAATCTCTTTGGCTTGCTACCACAAGGCTTGCCTGAGGAACTCGCTGTCCAGCTGATTGAAATACCCACAAACAAGAAGGGCAGATCCTGTGCAAATCCAGCGACCGGCCTAGCTTATCCAGTCCCGTGCCTGATGTGCTGTCCTTCCTTGACCGACCCAATCCATGACCAGAACTGACGGTCCAATTAATAACTTATTCTGTGAGTATTAATAGGAAGAACAGTGACCCATAATATATCTGCATTGTATGATTCCAATCTCAAACCCGTCCCATCTATAATTCAGAACCATAGTATTGCTAGAACTATCTTCGCGCTGACTCTTTTCTCATCTGTGTTATTAAACCCTAACTTCTTATTGATTTGATTAAGAAAAGTAAATCCCAGGAAGAAGTAGAGTATCCACAACAGGCGGGTTACGCTGATCACGTGACTGTAAGATCCATCTGTGGCATTCACTTTTGCATAGTCATAATCTACTGTAATCAAACCCATCTGTCATTTTCAAAAGTGCATTTCTGTTTTCCATTCTCACGCCTATTTTGCAAAAATGACTCTTACTAAAACCTCTATAACTTCCTCAGTTTTTATGATAGAAGCGAAATTGTGATTGGCCCGTTATAGCGAAAATCACACAAGGAAAAGTTTCCCGCAAACTGAAATTCTGAAAGGTTTTACACGTGTGAATTAGCTTTAAATTGTTTCCCACTTGGACTTTGAGATTTCAAATGTTTTCTTTTGACTAAATCATTGTCTGTGATTGTGTGCAACTGTTCAAAGCGGCTCCCATAGGAATTTATAACATTTTAAGTATTTTTGACCAAATTTGGTGTTTTTGCTCAGTCAATTCCAAAGACAAATTCAAAGCCAACTGACACCTGTAAAAGTCAATTCCGTTTTTCTCTTGTATTTGAAGGGGGAAGGTGGGAGTGATATTCTGTTTGATTTGTGCTATTCATGAATGCCTGCTCTCTCCTCACATCTATTTAATTGCCTATTGGGGGGTTGAGTGGTGTTGCAAGGGAAACCTTAACCATAGTGTCATCTGTTCCAAACCAATTCAAAAGTATTCCTTTCTGTGCTGCATTTGTTTTTGTGCTCATTACTTGATTCCTAGTGTATTAAAGATATTATTCAGTGTTCTGTCACCCCATTGGTGATTGTTCTTTACCTATTAAAATATACTGTGATTTAAATTCTAAATACATAAAAAAATATTTACCTTTGCAAACTAGCCTGATTCCTGGTTCAGTGTGACCGGGGGGGTCTCAGGAGAAGGGTGTGATATGAGTGGTATATCGTTCAGAATATTGAATTTATAGATAAAATAAATAAGGGTTTCATTTGCGCGCTACATGCTGGGCGTGACTTGAGTGTGTGCCGGATTGGAATCACTTACAGGAGTGCATGCCAATGGAATGTTGATGCATGAATGATGAGCAGCTCAGGAGAATATTGAGTGGGTCTGTGAGTGAGTGTTCATGAATGTCAGTTGGGGGCCTGAGTTGGGTGTGTAAGGATGGCTGGTGGGTCTCTCTGTCTATATAACTACTTGTCCTTGTTCCTGTGCTGTCTACTGTGCTACTGACCTGGACAAAACCCTATGGCTCCACAGCTGGTCTGTGTATGGATGCTATGGGCCCAACAGTAATACATGACACACACTGAGAAAGATACTGAAACTCACCACAAAATAGTCGTGGACCAGCTGCAAGCCCCATGGTTGGAAGGAGATGCAGCGAAACGCAGAGAGCCACTTTCCTGCAGACGTGGAACACCGTGAATGGACAAACACTTGCAGCAAACATTCCAAGATGGCGGCAACGATGCAGAAAGCCATTAAGCTTACACTGAATAGGTAAACAGGATCACAAAATCCAGCTCTTCAAAGGGGTTCAATTAAGAAAATTTAAAGAACATTAGGCGGACACCAATCGGGACCCAGGAGGCAAACGTACAAAAAGACATACCAATCAGCATAGCTGGGACACTGGAAAATTGTGTATGAATTATATAAAAGAGACATAAAAAGCCCAGAAGACTTATATGAGGTGAAAGCAGACGGTCCTCTGACCTTCACTGTGTACACTGGAAAGAGGTAGTCCACGCTTTAGCTGCAGGAAGCAGCTACTCTGTATAAGGATGGATTCTATGTGATCTGATCGAATCATTCTCATCGTAGTAGATTTCATCACATTTTTATTTTTATAGGAAGAATCTGTCACAAAAATATGCAGGGGGAGACCCCCCGGACCCAACCCATAACCTCCCTACATTAATTATTCTCCTAATCCCACCCCCCACTTATATTTGCAGCAACATTCTGCAAAAACAATTTGTCGGAATCTACTTCGGCAAATTCTACTGCAAGAAAAACCCCTTACCCATAAGGGTGTGCCAGAGCCTGATCCACAAGACGTGAGGTAGCCTCCTCCTTGGCCTTCTCCACCTCCTTCACCCTGGTTGACAAAATCATCGCCTTCACTATATACACCCTCTATAATCTCCCACGCTCTCCCCCCACTTCCAAGAACAATATCCATGCTAGTTGCCTGTATATGGACGATAAGTCTATTTTCACATTTCTACGGCCTGTGCTCAAATATACTCCTGGACTTGCAACCCTCCAGGCTAACACTATCTCCCTTTGCTTTCCACCTCGAAACCTCTGCTCTAGCACCCTCCTTAATCTCACCATTCCCATCCGACCCTCCACATCTTCTCGCTTCTACGCTTTCTTCCTCCCCACCACTTGTGACCAAATGACTACTCCTCTGCAGGAGTACCAGTCTAAGAAGTTGCTAATCCTCTTATTCAATCCCACACTACTACTGAACCAGCAGTGATTCCAGTCATATAGTGAAACGGACACAGCTCAACGAGTAGAACTCCTTCACTTCTTGTGATAACATGTGCCGAGGATACGCTATACTTTTCAGCAGGGTAAAGATATACTTTTCAGCAAGCTAGCAAAGAAACATCCAAGCAACAGCAGTACTGTGGAATGAAAATAAAAGAATGCCCTACTGAGGTTCTACCAAACAATAGGATAATTAAGGTAAACTAAAAGTACAAGCAAGATAATCATAACCACTATAGCCCACCCTTGTAAAGGACCTTCAGACAGATCCCTCTTGCCCCTTACCTTGATGATGTGAGGACCTCTCTCCTGCCTCTTCCCCCTATTCATGTCTCTTCCATAAACTGTGCTTTCTCTGACTTTCACTACACACGTATGACTCCCTTTAACCAACATTATCCTGCTCACACATTCACACCTTACCATTACCATTTCTGTCCTCAGCTGTGCATCTTCTCTGAAATTCAGACCCCCAAAACAAACATGCACCATGAACTACGATGCTGGTGCAAATTGCGGACACCTTCCCTTTTCCTATCCTACAAATGTTCCCTTGCAGCTCTTGTTAAACCGTATTCGCATATTACCGCCTTATTATGAATATTGGCCTAATCCCTTTCGCGTTGCACAGAAAAACGCATCGAAATGTTCTGTTTTTTTATCGATGTCGCCGCCATTTTAAGAATCGTCCGCCATTTTGATTTCAACTCTTGTTTCTATGTTCTAAAATGGTGGACTGTGTTTTCAACTTGCAGCCAAGCTGAACAACCTTTGAGTTCTGTTAATGTTTAGGCTGACTGAAAGCAGACTGTTTGACCAATGTAAAGACCTTGTAACTCGAATGAATTCCCATCCAAGTGTTGTCTGCGCTCACAAAACTCATCCTTATATAAACAAAGAAACAATGAAGAACAAACTTCGAGCGTATGCTGTAGCTGAACTGCATTGTATTGACTCTTGGAATAAGGCTTACCGGGGATCTGAGAACTAACAGTACCATTGTATGTTCATGGACATGTAAACTTATATAATCCCTTGTACAATATAGTAACATTTGACATGTGAACTGGGCACAAACTCATAGCCAGTAACTTATTAGTGTGGAGAGGGGCTGGACAATTTGTAGAAATTGTATAAATATGTCTGTGTTTAGACGTCCAGCACCTCTCACTCCTCACTGTGTCTGCTGGTACTCACTGCGAGGTGTTGGGAGCCAGATAGCTATCTGTGTTGCTTTGACTGTACAGAAATAAAAGATACTTGTATCGTTTCAGCCCGTGATTGCTGTATTTCATTTTGTGGTACAAAGCCTCGATATTTCTTTGGTCGTTCACCCTGACTCCTGCACTGAACTCTGCAAAATGTTCCTACTTCACAAACCTAATCTCCTCCCTTGACAATCATGCCTGAAAACTTTCATCTACTCTTCAATGTTTCCTCATACGTCCCAAGACAATATCCATTGGCTAACCCATTCTGTTAATGATTTTGCTCACTAATTTTCCTCTCAAATTTGTGGCATTCTAACAACCCTGCTCTCTATCCCTTCCACACCCTCCTTCTGTTACCACCTTTCCCCATAACTCTTCTACTCTCAACTACTTCTCCCCTACCTTCTTCTATTGGATTAGCACTCATCCTTCGGATTGCCAACCTATTTTGTGCTCCTGTCGACCCTTTTTGCTCTCTAAATGGTCACACACTTAGTTTGAATCTCTTGCCTGTATCTCTCTGAGCTCTTTATCCTCTCTCTCTCCCTGGACTCTTTCCTGCCTCTTTCAAATCTGCAAATTTCTTACCTCTGTTGACGGAACCCTCTGCTGACCCAAACTTCCCAGCAAACTATTGCCCAGTTTCTCCATTTCCCCATTATTCAAAAGTCCTTCAGCGTGTGGTCTTCAACCGAATCACTAAGTAGCTTGAGGATAATGGCCTTGGAGAACTAATTCAATCTAGTTTCTGTAGTAAAGGCTCCACTGTGACTGCACTCATGCATGTCTCCAACTTTCTCTCTAATGCTCACCATTCCAAACTTTTTTATACTCATCCTTTTTCAACGTTCTGCCCATTTCGACACTGTCACCCACTCCTATCTCCTTCTCACTCTCCATGACCTTGGGTTTCACAAATCTGCTCTCACCTGGATCGTCTCCTGTACCTGTAGCTCAGTTTACTCACCATCTCATTCCCTTTGCGCCTCCTCTGCATTCAACTTCACTGTCCCATACCTTCCCTGTGCCTCCTCTCACTACTGCTCTTTCTAACTACTTGCCCCAATCCTCGGGAGGATAGCTCAGGTGCAACATGCTCACCTTGGAAGTAAGACGACACAGAGCATCACAGTTTCGATCCCCGGGTCTGCGCTTAGAAACCTCTGGGTATTTAGCATGTTATAAATAACCATATCATGTCATATCATGGGAACCCACTGACCATCACAGTCAAAGCCAGCCAAATTGTGGATCTCTTCAAGGACTCGGTTTAAACTTCACATACTTGCTAAATAGAAAGCTCCCACTTCCCTCGCCCCATTCTCCCTACCAAACTGTGTTAAAGTTAATCTTAGAAAGTGTGCCCTAATAGCGTTACTGTGTTAAAGTTGAACTTAGAAAGCATACCGAATAGCGTCGCTGTGTTAAAGTTAAATTTAGTAGGTAGATTGTGCCTGATTGCATACACTTCATTGATTACCACAATATCACACTACTACGCTTACTCTCTCCTATTCACCACCATTCAACTAGAACACAGCAGTACTATCACACATTCGGTAAAGCTGTTCTCATACTAACATGACCCATCAAACCACCCATCATCCTAATAAAACACAGCTAGCTAGCACACACCGGCTAGCTTAGGTGTCTCCTCAGGCCTAACACAGCCATAACTCAGTCTGGTTGTCAACCCTCCAGACTGAACACATTCAACTGATCTCCTCAGCACCACACCTACCGCTAAGAAGCTGCTATCATGCAACAACCACACTGGCTGCACACATACCTGGTGCGCCCACGCACTTTACGACTCTCTCTCTCTCTCGCAACTGACTTGAACTGCGGTTCCCGAGGGCGTTCAACCTACCAGCGCCTTGAGATCATACCAATGGTACATAAGGCGCTATACAAATGCAAAATAACATAACATAACTGCCTCCCAGTGACGCTTAATGATATAGTTTTGTATATTTAAATAGTACTCCTCTTTAGTTTGAAACACTTGCCCCCTTAGGTGAATGTTACCTTTGTAAGTCACCTGTTTTCTTATATACATTTTGTTTCTGTGTGTTTTGTTTGTCTGTGTTATATGTACTACATGTGTTCATAAACCTCATACACTGGCTCACCTTATGTTCACATATTTGTGCTATTGTACAGGCACCCTGTGTGGGAATGCTTCTGCCATCTGTAAATGTGTTATTGTAGGTCATTTCTGATCGAAATTGACATCCCTGTTCATGCAAGAAATACAATTACAAATACAAAGACACAGAGAGGACACTGTGGGTCTGATGACAGGGGAGTGCAGGCACTCATTTCAGCAGCAAACTCAGTTCAATGAAGACAACTTTTAAAAAGGTTGTGAGTGTTGTCTTATTATTTACTAGGGCCCTTTAAGGTGGGCCAGAAGGACAGAACCATTTAAAATACATTTTAATGCTTGACGTTACGTCTTAAAAGTGTCGAGCCATGCGTCTTGGTGCTTTACATGGGTTAAATTGACATCAAGATGTTTTGAGAAGATGATTCTCAATTAATTGCAGGCGTTGAGACTTTTTAGTTGGTTGTCACAGATTGCCTCACGAACGCACCAAATTGATTAGAATATGCAAGGGTTTTTATTAAGGTTTCTGAAAAAGGGCTTGCTAAAAGCTCTCTCTCCCTCTCTCGTCCCCCATGGCCTTTCCCTTGCTAGCCCAGGCATCCCTGAACCCCACAGTTGTCTTACTGTCTCCAGGCTTGTACTTGCTTGCTTATTGCTTCGTCTATACCACTCCCTCATGGAACTCTTAGGGGGATCCTATACAGGGGTCCCACAGAAAAAGCATTGGTTTTTACGACTGGGTGAAATACCTGGATCACCCTGAGTTTCTCTGTCTCCTTTCCCTTCCTCTTACTTTCCTCTCTGCTATTCCTCCTGCCGTAACCTCCCCTCTCCAACACACAATCCCTCTCCAGTCCGTGAAGGGTCAGGATTGAAAGTTGGACAAACTTTAGATATGATTTTGGCTAAAGACTTATATTGATGAAAATAAAGGGGTTGTGAACCCTGTAATAGAGGTGTTTCCCTACCTACACCAAAAACTATGGATCTGTCAGTGTCAAAGTGTCCAAAACAAAACCGTCCTGTGTCCAAAGCACTTTTCTGACTGTCACATTCTAATGAAATAAATCTTAAGGTGAAAAGGGTAATGCATTTGGCCTTCAGTGTTTCAAAAGTGTTCCAAAAAGAAATAACTCCAACATAAAGTTTATGGATACAGTTCCTTAATCCAGAAGGTGTCACCCTTCCGCTGGATTCTTCTTCAAAATTCCATGACAGTGATAACTCTTGTCTTTTCCTCTTGTTCAATATAAAAGACACTTCCATGTCTATCAGTGGACTTTAGATTGTCAGGATACCTGGTATACTCGCCTGCCAGGGTTTTCTCAGTTTCTCTAGTTTCACACACTTGGGAGTGCCTGGTATACTTTCCTGCCAGAGCTTCTAGTGTTCTCACACTTGTAATTGCATGGTATACTCCCTAGTCAGGGCATCTAGTTTCAATCACTTGGATCTGCCTGGCATACGCTCCTGCCTGGACTTCTTGTAATTGTCTGTTTCTGTGACTCCACCTTTGGTAGTTTATCACATTCGCTCTCTTGGCTAATTCCTTGGATTCATACTCTATTTCCTCATTAGTGTTTTGGTCACCCTTCCAATCATTTACCACCTTAGCATTGTGGGTTAATGTGCATTGTCCATTAAAGATTCTCTCTTGAGGCAAATGTGCTTTTAACTTCATGTTTGCCAATATGCACTGGTGCTCTCTTTGTTCCATTTTGGACTCACCGGCTATTCGTGGCATCTCTTGTTCTGCCTGCGTCTCGTGAACATCAGCTGCTGGATTCTCTCTCCTTTGCGCTGCTAGGTTTTTGGTTTCCACGTCTCTCGTGGCACTGGCTGGGTTTCTCCTCTTCTCGCGGCTTCCCGGTAAGCTTCTCTTTACGTTCTTCCACCAGCAAACCCCGAGGAGCACTGTTCTCACTTCTGGCATTCCCGCGGGAAAGCTTCTACGCGTCTTCCCGTTCTGCTCACTGCGTAAACTGGTTGGCTCCAACATGCTTCTTTCGGTTCTCCGGTCTCTCGAAGAGCTGCAGCCCGCTCCCACCAGCAGTGTGCCATTTCTTCTTGTGATCTTCTTTTAAATGTCCCGGGCACAGGTGTATACTCACCACAACTAGAGCATTGCCTGTGCTTGGGGTTTCCACTGATCTGCATTCTTGCATTCCTCTTCTTTGTCACAGTGTTAAGGGGTTTTGTAGGAATGGTTTCAACATGTTCTGAGGGCAAGTCAATGTTTGCGAACTGTTTGAGAATAAATCAGCACTCTTATTTGGGGAAGCAGGGAAGCAGCAAGGAAGGAACCACAATAGGTATTACCATTGTACTTGGGAGACCCCCGGCCGGTCCATAGAGCCAGAGTTTGCTCTGCAGTACTTTAAGACGAGATAGCTGCACCTTGAGGTGGATGGGGGTGCAGGTTTTCTTACTCCAACGCCAACCAATAAGGACAACTCAATGGTTTGGCAAAGGGGATTCCGTTTAATGACAAGTACAAAAAACGGGGAAACATGGAAATCAACAGTAATGCGATAGCCCGTCTCGCTTCAACTCCCAAGAACTTCATGCAAACAGTAACATTTATACCCAAATCTCGGCATCATTGACATGTAACACTCAAAAGTTAACATGCCATTCCATTGGTTATTAAAAGGTACATTTACTATAGGTACTATATCTGTATATGGTAACGGAGTGTAGGGATTGGATAAACACTATTAGGTGGGCGTCTAAGCCCTTCCTTCTAACATTACTCATGTAGACGTCACTAAAAGTATGACGTCTCATTGGTTCTACTATCTATAGGACCCTAGATTATTTGGTCCATTGTGATTGGGTTGGCTTCAACCCCATGCATAAATCTCCACTTTAATTAGCAGGACGCAGAATGGTGAACCAGGTGCAAGATGCCCCACGATTCACCCGGCCTTCCTTCCATCAATCAGTACTCTAGAGGCTATGTGTCAATTAGTTGGCTGTGGTCAGCCTCGAAACTGTATCTTCTTGTCAGAAAAGGTTATAGCCAAGCGTAGATATGAAACTGTGCCTCTTCTTGCTCAGCTGGAACGTGCTAGCACACCGTGAATCTGCTTAGTTTTTCCTTCTATTTGCGCATTTAATTCTTATTCGGCTTGCCACCTGCCTGGGGGTTCCTTATCTTGGCCTTTTGGGATAGACTGTTCTGTTCTTAAGTTTTGATTCCCCGAAGCTACTGTTCACTCCTTCTCTTGGTCTGAACCTTGGCTTCTCAGGCACAAGTTGCTCTTTCTGATTTTCGATTCAGCCGTCTCTTCTTGTTTTTAGCTGGAATACGAATCCTGTCCTGTTTGACCCCTAGTAACCTGAGTTAATTCTGCTTTCGTGTAGAGTGGACTCGCACTTATATAGTGTGCTTCGTTTTGAGGCGATTATGTATAATGGTGCTTGCCGTGGTCTATTCTTCTACTAAGCATAGCAAGCCGCACGGTTTCCTTAGCTTCTTGCGGTTTCAAGCATATGTACAGGCGTTAGCTGGTTGAATGACTTCATCGTGCTTTACAGTTTAAGTTTCTTTACATTTCAACATTGTCTCTCCTTCTAGGTTCACGATATCTTTATTCATAGCGTTTCGTCTCTGTGTGTCATCTTTTGTTGTCGTTTCTTCCATCTGTGAGTCTGTCCGGGCTCTTGTGACTTCACCATTCATCTTCAATTAAGGCCTTTTGAGTTTCTTCTGGGACAGTGTTTAAGCAATCTTCATTTTGGTTCATTTGCTGATAGGGTTTTCTCAATGGATACCCTACTGTCCATGGTTGTCTGGTTATTGGTACTTCAATAGGTATTGTTCTTCTGAAATGCACCGGGCAGAGCCCTACTGCGGCTCTCTGCAGGTTTATTTGCTCATCATACGTCACATATCTCGGTGTGAACGTTCCTGGTACTTCAAAATGGGCGAGTGGAGTGCAGGCTATATTTGGGACCTCCTCTACACTCCCCCCTCTGGTCGATACATCGACCTCTTCCGCTTCCTCTTTTGGATTCATCTTGCTTGGGTCTTCTGTGTTCATTTCTTCTTCATCTTCTGGGTTTGTACATGATGGTTTAAAGAGGTTTCTCTTTGGAGTCCATATTTTTATCACTCCTCTCAGGTTTCCTGTTGTCCTTACATGTTCATCTTTGTTCCATGTCATCAGCTGACATTGTCCATTTGGTTGCAATAGATCCATTTTCCATTTTCTTCAGAATTTCTGTGTTTCCTGGGGTAAAGAAACTTCATGCCTTCTGGTGCATGCTCGCTGGCCTTCACAAAGTCTATTATTTCATCATCAGTTAGATCTCTGGGCTTCCATCCTGGTTTGACATTAATCATGATCTTCATCCCTATGGCTTTCTTTGCAGTTTTCTGGCATTGCAAGATTATTATCTTGATAACATAAAATACTAGTAATATCATTACTAGCAGGGCTCCTAGGAACTTGAATGCATCTGCCATCCATTGTGGAACCCATGAAAACAGTGATCCAAACCAGCTGTCATCATCAACTTCGTTGGTTTCCTTGATCATCTGGTTCTGTACATTTGTCAGCATACCTATAGCTTCTCTTAAAATTCCATTTTCTTTGTCGTGAGAAGGTATAAATGTGCAACATGATTCTCCATTTTTTGCACAAACTCCTCCGTCCATAGCTGTGATCATGTCAAGTACATATCTGTTTTGGAGAGTCATCAGTCGGATGGCTCTTAACTCTTCCTTAATCGCATTAAATCCTTTTATGGTCGTGTTGATGGTCTGCAATAACTCTCATCTGGTTATCTGCAACCATTTGGTGTTTGCTCCAACTTGGAATCTTGGCATGAGGATTGTCGTGAACACTGATGAGGTGAGGCTAAACAGCCCGTGTTCATATGATTGCATGAAATGCTTCTTCTGATTTGGCAGAAAAATAATTTTCTCTCTACACTCGAGTCATCAGTTCCACCCATCTCCTCTTCCTCAGGTGGGCATCTGCTTTCAGGAAACTGTCAATATTTAGGTCACTTTTTGGGATCACTAGTGCTGGAACGTGGACATTCACTATTGCGCATATGCCTCCCCAGTTCTTCGGCAGTCTGATGTATGCTTTGGATCCACATGCCCAATAATGATCCATAATTACTGCAGTCTCATGGGTCATTCCTGGAGCCTCAAAAATGTGTCCGCAGTTCTGATTCTCTCCCATCTTCCTTGTGCCATTGTTCCTGAAGCACAATTTCTGGCTTTCCAATGGCACTATCTGCAAGGATCCTCCTCTGTCTTCGACCCATGTCAGTAATTTTGTAGGTTTTGGCCATAGTGGTTTGCACAGTCTCTGTGAGGTTTCTATTGCTTCCTTGCAGGCTCCAAGGACCATCCATGCTCGGCAGATCACTACTCCTTCTTCCCATCCGTCTGGTGAAAGCACTGTTCCCAAATCTGCATTTGGCCTCTGTTTTTCCAAATTTGAGCCTCTTCTGCAGTTTTTCCTTGGACATTCAGTCTTAGGTTTATTTCCCATCTTATACCTGCTCTTTTAACTTCAGGTTTCTCGTACCTGATCACGTGATTCCTAGTGTGGGCTCTATTTCTTGTCTTAATGTCCTGGACATAATCATCTTCATCGGTATAAGCTGTTTCATTTGCCCATATCAATGAGGCATGATTTCCCATGAACTGGCCTCTGGTGTTGCACATTGCTATGTGTGAGAGACAGTCTGCTGTTGGGACATCGATTTCTACAGCCACGAAGATCTTGGATTTCCCCATGCTGTACAGTAGAAGTGCACAAACAAAGCATTCTCCTACTGAATTTCGTCTTCCAACTTCTTTCATGTGCTGGTACCAAATGTTGTTTCCTAGATGTGCTGTGCTGCCCAGGTAGTCGTTTAGTTCATTATTATCTTTATGCATGCTTCTCTTGATTCTTAAGGTTTTCCTGTAGTTCGCTATAACTACATCTCTGAATGCCTCAGTATGGCTTTTTCTTGCTGGAGGATCCTCAGGTATTTCGGTCCATGGTGCAGGTCTCTTCATCTGCGCCATTTGAGTGGATAAGCGTCTGGCAGCTCTTTCCTGGTCCTCATGAATCTTTTCTCTATTGCGTGCAAATGCCCATGCCAACCAGCCTGACACCGGTCCGGTATATGGCTGTATTGTAGGAATGGTGCTTGTCCCTTGTGTTAGAACATGTGTGCTTGTCGATATCGTCTCTCCCGTTTTATTCTTTAGTTCCTCTTGTAGTTTCCTCACTCTGGCTACGTTTGGGACCAATAAATCTACTATCATTTGTGTTCGTGCAGACAGTTTCTCCGAGTTAGCTTCTGTTTTCTCAAGAGTTTCTGATATGTCTGCTTCTGTTGGTCTTTCTCTTAATTCTTCTTGTTTTCCCGCACTATCTTCTGTGAAGATTTTATAGTAGGCAGTCTCATCTTCTCTGCAGCTTTCATCTGTGGTTCTGCGGTTATTGATACTAGGCCTATATTGTGTGCATTCAGTGTGTGCGTACGTGTAGTTGTCAGTGCTTTTCCTTCACTCTTTTCATGCCGACCCTGTCTCCGGCTTTTCTGTTCACTCGTTACCATAAATGTGTGTATATCACTATTGATCACGTTCATTTCAAGTTCATTTATTCTACCACCAGATTTTCTAGGGACTGGAATGACTATATAGGGTCTCTGTGCTTTTGTGGGTTTCATGCATACATCATCAGGTGGGTGCGCTGAAATTGGAGCGCTTCGTGCACCAATAAAAAATGCAGTTCTGATCGTTAATGACAATAAAATAATGATAAATACAATGCATAAGTACATTATAGTTCGATGTGTAAGGCAACAGCATTTCCTTCTAGAGAAGCGAGGGTGCCTCTGCTTGTGGGAGGACCAGGTTTCTGCTCTGGGCCCGCAATCTCGATAATTCACCCAATGTCAAGGTTATTGTTCCCCAACCCAATATCGTTTGTCGAGTTCTGTATCAAAAAGTGTCAGGTGCTTCACAAGTGTCTCCCCTCTTGCGAGTGACGATTGTCTCTTAATACAGGATACAGTTCTCTTGTTAAACTATGGAAAAATAGATTTGTGATATTTTGATGAGTCACCTTTACTGTGCATGTTCAAAGTATGTGAGCTCCCAGTCCACCCCCGAATCTGCTTCAGTCCTGTGGACATGCTGGACACTGGTCGGTATAAGAAAAATATATGAAGATAAAGTAACGCCAGGTGCAACAAGTGAAGTTTTTCAACTCTTCTTCCTCAATCTGTTCCTCGGTGGACGGTTTCAAGGTCCTCTCCTAAGGATTCGATGGAGATTGGAAGTTTTAATTTGAGCTACAATAGCATGCAGGAGCATGTTTAGCTGAGTGCATTTTACTGGATCTCCGAAAAATGTAAGTACATCAACATTGGTTGGTCTTCCCACTAGCTCTGAAAAGTCTTCAATAAGGTGAAAGAATACGTTGTATGCCAATCTGATGTCTTCTGGTGACTGGGACATCTGTCCTGTCTTGATTGTTTCAGGATTATATGTTCTTTCCTTGATTGAACAATATCTGCACTGACCGGTCGCGTGGCGTGCAACCAAAATGATTACTTTATTTAAAAGATGGCTTAAATGTTCAGTGTTCGCTGGATTTCAAAGAAACGTGATTGTGTCTGTCATTCTTCCAATAAGAGTTGGACAGTCCCCGATTATGTGAAAGAACAGTGTGGTGATAAACTCATCTATTTCTGCCTGTATTGGGGGCATTTGCTTCTTTCTCACTGTACTCCGGGAGTACGATTAATTGTTCGGCAATGACAGTAAGCAGTTGTCTTATTATTTTTTCGTTCTCAGGGTCTTGTAGAATCTCTGTGGCACTGGTGAGCCTCCCTACCAGTGACTGGTATGATCTTAACACTAGTTTGACATAGGTGACCACGTCCTTTGTGATGTCTCTACTGTGGGACACCATAAGTGATTCCAAATAAAGTCTTGGTGTGGAAGGAATCAGGGTACTGTATCTTCTTCCAATTTATGTGTCCTCGATCACAGTTTGGCATCGTCTTTTTCTCATCAAGGCTTAAGTGTGCCTCAGTTAAAAGTTCGAATCACAGAATATGTTGTGGCTTATAAGCGCAACTTTCTTCTTCACCCTGCATCTAGGATGCACAGAGTGTCCGTTTTTTATGTCCTTATCCTCTTTTTTTCTTTAGAGGAATGTCCAATTTAAGCCACAACTTGCAAAAGTTCTTTGTCTTTACTTTGCTGGTCATGCGTCCTTCTTCCTCGTCATGGATCTTGTCTGCACGTGCTGTGGTTCTTCCCCGTTGTCTGGAGTCTCTTCACGGTGGGGGTGCAGGCAGGGAGGTTCCTCTGATGTATGGCTTGATATCACCCAGGAAGATCCAAGCTCTTCTTCCTTGTAACTTGACTGCGGATGGAGCAACGTCTTCAATTGTGAATGGTCCGTTGAACCTTGGATCGTGTCACTTTTTCCCCGTATGGTTTCTCACCAAGACAGTGTCTCCAGGGAAGACGAGTGGAACATGTAGACCTTGAGCTGAGTCTGGTGTAGTGTCTCCTTCTGTGTTCTGTGCTGCACTGCACCCTTTTCGTCGTCGCTGCAGCTGGTCTGAAATTACAGTAAGGCAAAATGTCATGCAGTTCAGATAGTTTTGCATTTCAGACCCTAAAACCTCTCCTGTCGGCTGAGCATCACAGCTGGCTCTATCTCGGGGTGTGAGGGGAGTTCTCATTCTTCTTCCTGTGGCTATCTCATGTGGCATAAGATGATGGTCAGAGCCAGGTTGATTCCGAAGAGCATACAGTGCCAATGGAAGGTAGTGCAACTATCCCCTCTTAAGAGAAAGCATCAACTTGGCTATCCTTTCCTTTAACAAGCCATTGAGCCTCTCACAGATCCCATTACCTTCTGGATGATACGCCGATGAGAACTTGTGCTTTATACCAAGCAGCAAGCTAATCTGCTCAAAGACTGCATTGACAAAGTGAGCCCCATTATCTGATCTCATGACTTCACACCCCCCCCACCTGGGGAACACTTCCCTCACTAAAACTGTGGCCACACAGGTAGAGTTTGGGTGTGTACATGGACCTGCTTCTAACCATCTAGAGAATGGACACACCACAACAATTAAGTATCTGTACCCGTTACATACTTGAATCATGTCGATGTAATCGACATGCAAGTGCTGAAAAGGCCCATTTGGCCTGGGGATGACTCCTCTCATTACTTTTAATGTGTGCCCAGTGGTGAATTGCTGGCAGAGTATGCAGTTCACCATACAAAATGCAACATGCTCAGCTAAATTCGGTATGAATCAGTCTTCCGCGAGCATTGCTGCTAAATTCTCCTTTGTCATATATGCTGGGGAATGTAACTGCTCCAGTGCTATTTTTAGTAGGGCTACAGGCATTACTGGTTTACCAGTGCTGTCTTGTCGCCACAAGCTGTCAGGGGGGTTTAAAGAACACCCTCGACGTTGCCACAGGTTTTTCTCTTCCTGCGATGGCTCCCCTTGGAACTCCATTAGTTGTGTTTGCCCAAGATCGTTATAGGCTTCAGGTATGGTTTGTGCAACCATCATTCTTTAATGGGTGCATGCCACTTCCACTTCCATAATCGTCTCACTTTTGGATCCCATACGCTTGGCTTCCGTGTCTGCTGCGTGTTTTCTGCATGAGACAAAATCTGTCCCTTTCGTGTGGGCGGCACATTTCACAACCGCTATGCCCACTGGGAGCTGTAGTGCCTTAATCAGCCTGTCCAATAAGGCTGTGTGCTGCACGGGTGTGCCGTCTGCTCAGAGATAGCCCCTCCTTTTCCAGCGCGCTAAGCCTGCGTGTACTGTTGACGTCACATAGACAGAGTCACTGTACACCGTTACTCCCTGGTCTGCGTGATTCTCAATGGCGAGTATCAACGCCAATAATTCTGCAGCCTGTACTGAATTATGAGATGGTATTCCTGCACTAAGAAGCACTTGAAATTCTCCCTTCACTGTGTGCTTTATCACAGCGACGCCTGTGTATCTTTGCCCATCACATTGTTCGATTCTTGAAGACTTGTCAATAAAGACGATCTCTCCTCCTGCCAAGGCATTTTCTTTTACCCTGGGAATTTTATCATAGAATTCTTCATAATTCGTGCAGTCATGTATCGGCTCCCCTTCAGTGACTGGCTTTGCTATAAACATAGCTGGGTACACCATCTTACATCAGACTATTTTAATCGATGGGTTTGATATGATCACTTCATAGGCAGAAGCTCTTTGAGATGTCAATGTGCCCTTTGGTTTCTCTAGAATGGCAAACAATGAGTGCTCGACGTACAATGTCATGGAGCATCCCATTACAATGGTCGTCACCTTCTCTATGGCAAACGCTGCGGCAGCTAAGCTTTGCTCGCATGGCAAGTGGCCTCTCATTACTGGTTCAAGATTCCCACTGTAATATGCTAGGGGCTTATACCCCAACAAGGTTTTTTGAACGAGCACTGCCATCATAACGCTGCCATCTGTGTGTGAAAACAGGTAAAATTCCTCTGCATACTTGGGAATTCCAAGAACTGGAGCTGTACAAATTGCTCTCTTGAGTTCGGCAAACCCTTTCTCCATTGCCTCAGACCATTCAATCTTTTCTTTTGTCACTTGGGCCTTCTTTAGGGCCTGAAGTAGAGGCTTAATATAAGAGATGTAATCGAAAACCCATGCCCTAACATAGTTGCACAGGCCTAGAAAGCTCTGCATTTGCTTTATCGTGTGTGGCTTAGCCGCGTTCAATATGGCTTCAGCCCTTTCTGGGGTCACCTTCTTGCCTTCATGTGAGATTAGTTGGCCTATGTACAGCACTTCCTGTTGACAATATAGTAGCTTTTCCTTGTCAACCATATAACCCTTCTCAGCCAGTATAGTCAGTAGCTGAACAGAATCGTGTCTGCATTGCTCTTCTGTGGTGCTGCAGATTAGGATGTCATCCACATACTGCAAGACAATACTTTCTACTGCAATATTGCTTAAGTCCATCTGCAGGACTCTGTTGAAAATAGATGGAGACTCACAGTATCCCTGTGGTAGCTTCGTGCTTTTCATACGCATTTATCTGAACGTGAATGACATCAGATCTTGTGAGTCGCGATGCAACGGGATTGAGAAAAAGGCATTTTTCAAGTCAATCACCATGAAATATTTTGCCTCGACAGGTATATTGCATAATATTGGAGATGGGTTCGGGACTAAATGGAACGCAGCCTCAACAATATAATTTATTGGTCGTAAATCCTGAATTAGCCTCCAAGACCCCCCTTTGATTTCTTGACAAGATAAATTGCCATATTACATGGTGACTCTGATGTCACCAAGATGCCCTGGTCCATCATGGCGGAAATTGTCTTAGAAATCCCTTCATCTGCCTCTATGGACATAGGATATTGTCGGGCTCTCAGTAAAATTGCTCCTGGTTTTAGTTTAATTTTCACTTCTCCCACCCCCTTCAAGAGGCCTACGTCTTACGGTCCTGTAGTCCACACTGAGACAGGATCTTTATCTATATCATCATAAAAATATTCAGGACGTTTTAGTACCAACATCATTCTCTGGGGCACTTCTCTTTTGATCATCTTTACCTGAAAGGTGAGACTCACTTCCACCATTGTCTCTCCCACGTCTGCTTGTTCTTCAAACAGATCGTCATCGGTGACGTCCGTCATTCGATATCCTTCTTCGATGGCGATAAACGCGCACCATTGTCTGCCTTCATCATCGTAACAGTCAACCAATACTACTTTCCCTCACACTGCGGCTGCGTGTATCATCAAGCCAAATACTTGTCCCTCCTCCTCATGCATAGGTATTCTTGGTCTGAATAAAAACTCATCAGGGGTTCTCATGACCTGTTGCAAAGCCTGGCAAACCCTCCATAAGCACACGCATGCCATATGCTAAAACCTCCGGCTCCAATGGCCCTCATGGCTATGTGTCCTGAGTATGCTGTAATCATTTCGCATACATTTGAATAATGCATTCCTGGAGTGGAGCAAACTATGCCCGCCTCCGTGAATGAAATTGTCATGTTCAACTTTTTCATTAAGTCTCAACCCAAAATGTTTACTAGGGTCTGACGCGAATACAATAAAGGTACATTGATTTCGCACTCTCCTATGGACACTGGGAGTGCTTCTGTAAAGGGAACTCAACTGCGAGCTCCTGTAAAACTATGAGTATCTATGGCCTCGCCGGACAAGGAAAACTTGGTTCCCTATGAGGGTCTGATGTCACTTATAGGATAGAACACATCAGGGTTCCCAGTGAGCTGTCCTAACTTATATATAAACTCGGTCCACCGTGTGCCAGTGGATTTCTACCATTTCCATTGTTACCTCCCATTCCAGGGTTCATGGTCTGTGATAGGTGCGGTGGTGCCTGTTGGGATTGTCCTTGTGGAAATGTTTTGTGGTTGCACCCCTTGCTGCGCTCCTTGTGCTTGTTGTACCGCTGTGTGATTTTGTGCACCACCCTGCTGGAAGCCTGCAGGTGGACTTGTTGTGCCTGCTCCTGTCCCTTGGCCGTTCTGCATCATGCCTTGACTTCTGCATGTGCGCGCCAAATGCCCTGTCATTCCACACAGCCAACATATTGGCGGTGGTCGGATTGTTGGCCCTTTTGACATATCCGGGTTTCCATTTTGCATATTTTGAAAGCCTCCTTGATTATTTTGGAAACCTCCCTGATTGCTCTGCCATCCTCTTCCTCTAAATCCTCTTCCCTGTGGGTAAAACCCTATGTTACCCTGATTACTCTGTTATGGACTAGCCGCCTGCTGCATGCTTTGTTCAGCTGCGCTAGTTAGCATGGCTCCTTCAAGAGCATACTTTGATAATTTCTTTTGCAGCAACTTCGCTTCCTCACCCTTTCGAGTTGCTTCCTTTTTGCGATTCTTTTCTTGTAACAGTCTACAATAATGTGCAATAGTCAATTGTATTTCAGCCCAAGGTTTGGCTTCGATTCCCACCAGTTTATTGAGCTGTTTTTGAACTGGCTCTGGTGACCCATGGCACAATATATGATAAAATACGGGTATAGATTTTGTCCAAGATTCATGCGTTTCGAGCACCCACGTGTCTTGGAAATTCTGTATATAAATCAACGGACCTTCTGACTTTTTTGAGTCATTATAGCTCCCATGTCGGAAGTATCTGGGTAAAGTACCCGTAGCACTTTCCATACTGCTGCTTTACAATTATTAAATTGCGCTCCGTCATTCGCGGTATTAATTGTGGTTACACCAGGGTAGCCTGCCCGTGTCCACACATCGTCTGCTCTCTCACCAAGTATGGTCATAAGGAAACCTTTAATGTCCCCTATAGCTAGCGTGTTTCCTCCTGTCATTTTTTATAACTCACTAACTCATGTATCCATTTTCCAGCTCCCGATGTCAGCATTGGAAGCTTGTTTTTCAAATTTTCTCAATCCATGTGTGGCCATGGAATATATTGTGGTCTTACTCCCCCCTTCTCTAGTAGCGGAAATCGGAAAGCACAGCCCTCTTTCTCTTCTCTCATAGTTCTCCTGTCTATTGCAGGGGTAATATTCCTGCATCGCCGTCTACCTGGCAATTTCCTTAGTCTTTCTACATAGGGCGGTGAAGACACCCCCCTATTACCATAAGGTACTCCTTCATGTTGGTCAGACTGTGTGGCTGACTCTGATGCCCTCGGTGCGGACTTGCTAGTGTCTGACCACAGTATCCCTCTTTCCCTTGGGAGTAGTCTTTCGCTCTGTCTCCCTTCCTCGTTTTCCTCGCCAACGGAGTCGGACATTGTTTGTCCCCAATTCATGCAACTTCTCGTGTCTTCATTGTTTCTACTGATTTAAAATCTATCCAGGGACGGTTTCCTATTCTCACTACTTCGGGTGACATCCTCAGTGTCATACAGCTGAGTGCTTTCCAAGCGCTCCTCCTCCCCCCTCGCCTTGGGGTATTTGTTCTAGTCCCATTTCATCATATATTTTGTGGATCGTTTCCCCGATGCTTCTGGTGTCAATGTCATCTTCAATATTTGCCCTAGATTTGCCTGGTACTGAATCGTACGCAGGATAGAATTCTTCAATGTCTTCCCAGTCTACAACTGGATCGGGTTTTTTAACTTCCCTCTCCAAATATTCGAGATCGCGCACTCTCGGTCTTCGCTTACTTTCGATATCTTCATCAAATTCTTTGCGCTTCCTCGCCTCTTCTCTGACCCTCTCTTCTTCCCTTCTCTTTTCATTTCTACGTTCGTCTGCCCTTCGAATTTCCTCATCTCTTCTCCTTCTTATCCTTTTTTCACGTACCCTTTGCTCTTCTTCTAACCTTCGCTGTTTCTGTCTGTCTTGATCATAGGCCGCTCTTGGGTTGTGATCAAGCTGTTTTTCTTGCTCTTCGCGATACAGCTGTTCTCACCTTAGTCTGTCTTTCCTTCTTATCTTTTCATCTCTTATCTCCTTCTCTTTCTCCTTTCTCTGTGTCTCTTCTAACCTCTCTTTTGGTCTCACGTCATCACTTCCTTTCCCATCGAGTTTCAATAAAATGTGTCCTCCCATTCATTTGTCTTTCGCGAATGCTATCTCATCAGTTCTGTCTTCGCTCCCTTTCCATTTCTTCCCCTCTCTCTCCTTGTTGAGAGATGCACTTGTCTGTGCCTGATCCTTCCTTTCTTCATCGCATCTCCCCTTGTCCCTTGGGACTACAGGGGTAATATATTTGTTCTTTTCTCTCCCTTGACTGTCGTCACTACTATGTGTAGATGACTCATATGCAGGGTTGCTGTACCCTGTGGCTGCCTTGAGTTCCCTTAGCGGGTATAACCCCTCGTCCTTACTTTCTTCGGTTTTCGTTTCGGGTGGGCAGGTGGCGTGGTAGGCGTCTCACTCCCTTCTGTGCATACATTAAGTATCCAATCTGCTGGAGGCTCTTCCTCCTTTCCCTGTTCATACATTTTCCATATCTCGAGAACAGCAAGGCGTTTTTTTAACTTCTTGCTGGTATATTTGGCATGAAAATACGTCGTCATGTGTTGCAAGACGGCTTAAGATAAAGACCCATTTTGTGGCCACGGCATAAACATCTTGTGGGCAGTACCTTTAACCCACTCGGTGCTATACCTCTTTAGCTTGGGTGTGTGTTAATGGAGCAATATCTTCCATGCTTAAATCTGTTTCCTTTCCTCTTATATAACACTTGTCAATGCTTTCGTGTGGTTTAAACACCTTGTGACAATATGAGCGAGCACCAAACACTGCAAGCTCCAATCCAACTTTTTCCACTAAAATGTTATTTTAGCAATGTGTTCAAAAAACATCAATTGATGTGCGATTCAGTCTCAGCTATTGAATCGTGCAAAAATGTTTAATCAGTTCTCTTAATAAAAATGTTCACATATGACGTCACAACAAAACATGTAAGACAGACACTTAACAGACTAGACAGACACCAGCTGGACACAAATATCTCTGCCTCTAATCATTACCCCTACATGGAGGGTAAACAAACCCCTTTCACGACATCTTTAAACATTGTGGTAGTCTAGTTGTTCCCTATTATGTGGGAGTCTGGGTACACGTTTCATCTGGCTGCTATATTAAAGTGCAGGAATAAGACGAATCCTCTCACTTCTCAGGTGTCCGCCCTGGTAACCTCTCTCTTCTCGGGTGTCCACCCCGGTAACCTCTATCTTCTCGGGTGACTGCCCCGGTAACCTTTATTTATTCAATTATTCTCGAGTCATTATCCCTTTATATATATATATACTTCTCTACTTCTGACTATTTTGTTTTTTCTCCTCCCTCCGTTACCTTTTCCCTTTACTTGTTCTAAGGCATACACTGTTTGCCAAAGCACTCAATTTTTTTCATCACTCACCTTCGCATGGTTCGTCTCTGGATTCTCGGGATCACTGCCTTTGTTACCGCCTTCTTCAGATTTTCGTCCAATCAGCTGCATGTAGGAATGGGAAGGGATGTGTTGGGAAAATGGGTCCCTTCAGGCCCTGAATGCAGTCTTCTTCTACACTACCATTGTCTACGGGGAGCTTCACAGTCTACTCAGCCGAATGGCAAAGGACTCGCGATATTGCCGAAGACCTAGATTTACTTTATGTCGATGGTCAATAGGTGTCTTACTTTAATCAATAATCGATGGTCACCAAACCATCCTCTGCTACCAAGTGTACTGGGGAGACCCCGGCTGGCCCATAGAGCCGGAGTTTGCTCTGCAGTACTTTAAGACAAGGTAGCTGCATTTTTGAGGTGGATGGGGGTGCAGGTTTTCTTACTCCAACACCAATCAATAAGGACAACTCAATGGTTTGGCAAAGGGGAGTCCGTTTAATGGCAAGTACAAAAAACGGGAAAACATGGAAATCAACAGTGATGCGATAGCCCGTCTCGCTTCAACTCCCAAGAACTTCATACAAACAGCAACATTTATACCCAAAACTCATCATCATTGACGTGTAACACTCAAAAGTTTGTAAGCGATATTCAATCAACACTACAGCCAAGTCAATGCCTAGTCTGGGATGCTGAGGAAAACCCTTATTAATGTATTTTTATGTCTAGTTCAGTACTCTGGATGACCACCCTTGTATAACACCCCCTCTTAGAATCCCCCTGACCCCACTCAGCCAAGAAGTAGGTTTGTTTTGCAAATTAAAAGGTTTATTTGAAAAATTAAACAATACATATATATATATATATATATATATATCACACTTTTATAATAAATTAATATCTGATAGTACACTGAGACATATGATGTTGATCAACAATGGGTAATCTGGCACTAGCACACTTCTTTACAATCAAGGAGGAGTATAGGATGGATAAAGTAGCAAAAATACTTTTATGATTTCAAGGGAAAAGCAATGAGGAATAAAATGCAGTACGGGAATACTTTATATGATTTTAGCAAAAGATAAGATCATCACTTTTTCTCTGGCAATTCACCCCCCTCCCCTATGCAATGTAAGAAATGGAAGAAGATGGAAAGAGGGGCACACAGTTCTCAGGAATGCAATCAAATACAATACGAAATTCGGTCCCCCCCCCAGCAAGCTTAGAGGAAACAGGTAGGAGTTTGAAACACAGGCCCAAGTGCTTTGAATGTGGTGGCAATGAAGTGAGAAATATGCTGAAAATGCTTTTAATTCCCTTTAGGAGGTTCAGGGTGAGTGAGAGATACTTGGGATGAGCTCAGGCTCACTTTAGCAATGATTCAGGGATAGTTATTAAGAGGCAAACACATTTTTAGCAAAGGAAAGCAAAAAGCTGCTATCTTTTTACAGGTAAAGAAATCAGGCCAAATCGCAAATCGCGGCAAAATTCGCGAGTGCGTGAATCATGATTACGGCAAAAGTATAAGTCGGTTCTAGGTACGTTGGAAAGCTGAGATTCTAAGCTTTCAGAGGAAAGTTAACCCAAGTTCCTAGGACAAACGGTTCCAGAGATATGAACGATTTTGTAAAGGTCGTTTATCGGATTTAAAGTAAAACTCAAAATGACAGGTGACAGCATGCAGCTGCAGAATTGACAGGTGACAGTTGCGCAGCTTTAAAAATGACAGATGACACGATTTCTAGGAGGCAGTTCTACTTAGGTTAAAATAGTTTGGATTAGATTATTTTAACTAAGAGACTGGTTCTGCACAGTTCTGCTAGGTACTCACAATATAAATTTGAAATAGGCCTCGCCACGGATCTGGTCAGGTTTTGGACTGGACTCCGGTTCTGGTCTCGGCACTTCACAGTGATCTGGGTCAGCTCTCTGGTTCTGCTCACAGCAGTCTGGGTCACTCTGGATCTCTGGCCTCTGGTTCTGGATATTGTTCTTGGCAAAAGAATTCAAACAGCTCGCCCGGCTGTGGAATAGTTTTCAAATGATTTTAAGGTTGCTGAGGCCTGCTGAGAAGAGTTCTCAGTTTGTGGGTTTAGGCCCTTGCTTTAAGTTCTGAAGTAAAGTTCTGGTCTTTGGAGATTGATGGATTTGAAGTCTGGATCTCTGGATATGAAGTCGTCGGTCAGCATGCTCCGCAGCAAATGGAATTGAATGTGTCTACCTGTCCCAGCAGTCTCTTTTTATGTGTTTTGAAAATGGGTGTGTGCCTGGGCCTAGCTAAGCCTGCCCCTCTCTACTTGTCATTGGCCCAATTCTCCCCTCTCCCATGATTGGGGAAAGGAAATGGATTGTCAGCATGATGAAGTCTGTTTATGGGTCAGAGGATCCTCCCCTGGTCAGTTTGCCCACAAATCTATATTTGATTCAAATACATCCTTCCCAGATATACAATTTGTTGAAATTACATGTGCACATTATATATTCCTTATGGTCCATGCTTGTCCGCCTCTGATCTTCCTGGGGGCTTGCATTCAAAAATGACAACATTTTGCGCTTTTTAACTGGTTTTGCAATATCGGACATTTACCCAAAATTACACACATGTGCGCAAGGAGTATGGACATTAATTGATGAAGTGTCCGATTTTTAACATGCAGACATTTGGAGTGAGACCCTATTTTCCGCTGGCAACCCCCCAGAATACACCACAGGGTCCTAACGCCTCTCAAAATGTTCACAGAAAAATCACAAAAATAATGATATTACTTATATAATTCTGACAAGTCCGCACTATGAGTTATCTATCTTTTTAAAATTATGGCCTGGTCAAAAAGGGGTGTGGCTTCCCACATCACGGGGTGGAATAACTGGTTTATCCACTTCCCCCAAGCTCAACTGCTAGCAGAGGCACTGCCCCTCCCAGTTTCCCCTAAGAGGAAGCCACTTTACGGCCCCCCAATATAACATTTGCCTGAGTCCAGGACAGGCATTTGTTCAACTCCCTGTAGTCCCCAGCTGCTCCACCCCTAATCTAATCAGAGAGGTGACAACTCCTTTTGGCAAGGGGAGTGGCTGAGCAGGTTTCAACTCCTGTCGGGGGTAGTTGTCAGGCAGAATCCAGTTTCATTAAGCCAGGTTTCAGCTAAATGTCACTTTTTATTCCCAGTTTTCTACATTCAAATCAAACTGACAATGTTTACATATACATTAAATAATTACTTCCTTCAAGTCATTTCAGAATATAGTTTTACATTGTATCCACCTCTTAGCAAGTCTTTCCTTGGTCTGGTTTTGTTTCATTTGTTCAGTTTTACACAAAAGTCTGGTGGTTTTAAAACACCGGCTTTCTGATAGTGGTGAGTACTGGTAATGCAACCATTTTTGGGATTAAGAAAATGAATTCCCCACAGTTCTGAGTTGCTTTTTTGGCAATCAGCATTGCCATTCCCAATGGTTTCTGGCTACTGTGTGTGTAGCCCACTGGTGGTTTTAGGCGGTGCCCTCCTGTGCTCAAAACATAGGCAAAAATGGGTGGCAGCCTATTCTTCATGTTTTCCTTGTGCACTCTCTGGGGAGTTCTGGCCATCATTATGTTTTCCATGCCAGTACTGCACAGTTTTATTGTAGGGCTTGGATGCATGGGTAAAAACATCCCACAAGCCAACATGCCATTCTATTGGTTCGGAAAAGGTAACTTTACTATAGGTACTATATCTGTATATGGTAACGGAGTGTAGGGATTGGATAAACACTATTAGGTGGGCGTCTAAGCCCTTCCTTCTAACATTAGTCATGTAGACGTCACTAAAAGTACGACGTCTCATTGATTCTACTATATATAGGACCCTAGATTATTTGGTCCATTGTGATTGGGTTGGCTTCAACCCCATGCATTAATCTCCACTTTACTTAGCAGCACGCAGAATGGTCAGCCAGGTGCAGGGTGCCCCACGATTCACCCAGCCTTCCTTCCATCAATCAGTACTCTAGTGGCTATGTGTCAATTAGTTGGCTGTGGTCGGCCTCGAAACTGTATCTTCTTGTCAGAAAAAGTTATAGCCAAGCGCAGATATGAAACTGTGCCTCTTCTTGCTCGGCTGGTCACGTGCTAGCACACCGTGAATCTGCTTAGTTTTTCCTTCTATCTGCGCATTTAATTCTTATTCGGCCTACCACCTACCTGGGGCCTCCTTATCTTGGCCTTCTGGGATAGGCTATTCTGTTCTTAAGTTTCGATTCCCCGAAGCTACTGTTCGCTCCTTCTCTTGGCCTGACCTTGGCTTCTCAGGCACGAGTTGCTCTTTTGAGTTTCGATTCAGCCATCTCTTCTTGTTTTTAGCTGGAATACGAATCCTGTCCTGTTTACCCCTAGTAACCTGAGTTAATTCTGCTTTTGTGTAGAGTGGACTCGCACTTATATAGTGTGCTTCGTTTTGATGTAGAGTATGTATAATGGCGCTTGCCGCGGTCTATTCTTCTACTAAGCATAGCAAGCCGCACAGGTTCCTTAGCTTCTTGCGGTTTCAAGCATATGTACAGGCGTTAGATGGTTGAATGACTGCATCTTGCTTTACAGCTTAAGTTTCTTTGCATTTCAACATCGTCTCTCCTTCTAGGTTCACAATATCTTTATTCATAGCGTTTCATCTCTGTGTGTCATCTTTTGTTGTCGTTTCTTCCATCTGTGAGTCTGTCCGGGCCCTCGTGACATCACCATTCATCTTCAATTAAGGCCTTTTGAGTTTCTTCTGGCACAGTGTTTAAGCAATCTTCATTTTGTTTGATTTGCTGATAGGGTTTTCTCAATGGATACCTTACTGTCCATGGTTGTCTGGTCATTGGTACTTCAATATGTATTGTTCTTCTGATAGGCACTGGGCAGAGCCCTACTGCAGCTCTCTGCTGGTTTATTTGCTCATCATACGTCATATATCTCGGTGTGACCGTTCCTGGTACTTCAAAATGGGAAACTGGAGTGCAGGCTATATTTGGGACCTCCTCTACACCATGTTGGGTCTGGGAGATTCATCCTTTTTGGGGAAAGGAGGATTACCATGTCTCATCCACGGAGGTTGTCTCTCCTGAGTATCAGGGACACCCTTAATTCTTGTCATATCACCCCTCCTTCCTGGCTACCCTGTCTCTAGCCCCACTGTGTATAGGACCATCCCACCTGTAGCTATCAAGTCCCTTTGGGCTACTGCCTGTCATGTGTCCTGACCCATCATTGGTAAATGCATCATGTATAACCCCCATCATTCGATCGGATCTCTATCACTTGTCCCCCGAATGGAGGGCACCTGCTGCAGGATTGCACCAAGACTCTTGCTACTGATGTAAGAGCTTTCGGTCGAAAAACTGTTTCTCTGAAGAGATACAAATATACAAGCACTTGCTTCTAGGCCTCGGGGCATGCACAACACTTGCCAGCGGTACATTCTAGGCCCCAGGGCATGCACACCACTTGCCAGCGGTACATTCTAGGCTTTGGGGCATGCACACCACTTGCCAGCCGTGCATTCTAGGCCTCCGTGCATGCATACCACTTGCCAGCGGTGCATTGCCAGCCGGGGCATTCTAGTCCTCAGGGCATGCATGCCACTTGCCAGCGGTGCATTCTAGGCTTCAGGGCATGCATGCCACTTGCCTGCGGTACATTCTAGGCTTTAGAGCATACATACCACTTGCCAGCAGGGCTTTCTAGGCTTGAGGGCATGCACACCACTTACCAGAGAGACATTGTAGGCTTCAGGGCATGCACACCACTTAGCAGAGGTGCACTCTAGGCATAATGCATGCACACCACTTACCAGAGATGCATTTTGTGCCTCGGGTCATGCATGCCACTTCCCAGCTGTGCATTCTAGACCTCACAGCTTGCACACCACTTGCCAGAGGTGCATTACAGGCTTTGGGGCATGCACACCACTTTCCAGTGGTGCATTCTAGGCTTTGGGACATGCACACCACTTGCCAGCTGTGCATTCTTGGCCTCTGGGCATACATACCACTTTCCAGTAGTGCCTTGTAGGCTTCAGGGCATGCACACCACTTGCCAGTGGTGTATTCTAGGCTTTAGGGCATGCATACGACTTGTCAGTGGTGCATTCTAGGCTTCGGGGCATGCACCCCACTTGCTAGAGGTGCATTCTAGGCTTACGGGCATGCACACCACTTGCCAGTGGTGCATTCTGGGCTTGAGGGCATGCACACCACTTGCCAGTAGTTCACATTCTAGGCTTGAAGGCATGCACATCACTTGCCAGTGGTGCATTTACGGCTTCAGGGCATGCACACCACTTTCCAGTGGTGCATTCTGGGCTTGAGGGCATGCACACCACTTGCCAGTAGTACGCATTCTAGGCTTGAGGGCATGCCCATCCTTGCCAGTGGTGCATTTACGGCTTCAGGGCATGCACACCCTTTTCCAGTGGTGCATTCTTTGTTTTTGTCGACACCCTCGCTCCAGCCCTGGGCGATTTCTGAAATCATTCTTTTGCCACTGGAACTTTCCAATCCCCCCTTAAGCACTCCCTCGTGCAACCATTCTTCAGGAAGCCGTCTGCCGGGTTCTTCATTTCCGGTAAACTGTCGCCCGATCTCTATCACTCCTTTCCTGAGCAAACTCCTAGAAATGCTGGCCATCTCCCAGCTTACTCTCCATACTGAGTCTGTTGATTGTCTCCATGACCACCAGTCTGTCTTTAGAGCAGCCAGAAGCATGGAAACCGCTCTTCCGAACACCTGTGAAGACTTGCACTCTAATCCCGACTCTAGCCATCCTTCTGTCCCCATCCTCCTTGATCTTTCCTCTGCTTTTGGCATGGTCAACCACGCCATCCTGATCAATCATCTCCGTGACAACCTGGTGCTCCACTGATCAGGCCCTAACCTGGTTGACCTCCTTCCTCTCCGATTGAACCTCCCATGTCCAATTGGGGTTCGTTCTCTCCACCACCTCTCTCGCCACATGTGGTTTACCCCAGGGTTCTAATCTCTAACCCTGCCTCTTCAACCTTTACTTGGCACCTCTGGACCACTGCATCTCCACCTTGTCTCCTAACTTTCAGTGTAATGCGGACAACACTCAGCTCTCCCTCAGGCTCCCCTCAGCCTTCTCTCCCCTCTCTCTTATTTCTGACTATCTATCTGCGATTCTGGAATGGTGTGCCTCCAACGATCTCTGCCTTAATGCCTGTAACACTGGTTCTTCTCATTGGTACCTCTGCTCCTGCCTTCCCTCTCTGACTCTGGCCACCCACTTGGGCCCTATACCTGCACCTTCTTGCAAGGCAAAAAACCTTGGTGTCATCTTCTACTCCACCCTCTCCTTCTCTCCTCACATTACGGACATCTGTAAGAAGTCCCCCTACCAGCTGCACCTCCTCAGAGGTATTCTTCCCTTTCTCACTTTCCCCCAGAAGTTCACTGTCTGCCTTCCTCTACTCTTCACCCTTTGCAACTAATCCAGAACAGCACTGCAAGACTTGTCCTTGGCCTCAAGCCCAGGGATCGTATCTCTCCTGCCCATAAATCTCTTCACTGGCTCCCAGTGAGCGCAAAAATCAAGTTCAAGACCCTCTGCATTGTCCACAAGGTGTTCTGGGGCCGGGGACTACACTACATCCAACTCTCTCTTCCTAAGAATTTTCATTCTTGAACCCTTCGCTCAACCACCTCTAACTCTCTGACAGTCAGACGCTCTTCCAGGCAGAACTTGGGGTGGTAGATCTCTGTCCTCGGCTGGGGCCTCCCTCTGGAATAGCCTCCCTGCCTCTCTCAAACTTGAGAAGGACCACCTAAGGTTCTGCAAGCAACTCAAGACCTTCCTTTTCGCTTCTGCTTTCTCTCTCCATCTCCCTTGCTGATGTACCTATCTGCTGCACATTCTGTTTACCTGTCCACCCACTAAACCTATGGGACTAGGCTCCTGCATGACCAGTTGCCCTTGCACTGCCCCCGGGCCTCCCAACCACTTAGGGACTGTATCTGCAACCCTACAGTCCCCTGCCTTCTTGCACTTACTTGAGCAGGCCACTATGCCAGTACTTACTTGAGCTTGTATTTGCACTCTCCTCTCTCCCTCCCCCTGGCACATCTCCTCTCCCTTCCCCCTGCACTTGCACAATCTGAATGACTCAATGCTTAGTAAGATTGTTTGCTTTGTCCTCCCTTTGTCTCCCCTTCCTTGTCTTGTCGCGCCTAGAAACACTTGTGTACAGGCAGGTTATAAATGACTTATCATATCATTCTAGGCTTGAGGGCGTGCACACCACTTTCCAGCTGTGCATTCTAGGCGTTAGGGACTTGCACACCACTTGCCAGCTGTGCATTCTAGGCGTTAGGGACTTGCACACCACTTGCCATTGGTGCATTCTAGGCTTGAGGGCGTGCACACCACTTGCCATTGGGGCATTCTAGGCTTGAGGGCGTGCACACCACTTTCCAGCTGTGCATTCTAGGCGTTAGGGACTTGCACACCACTTGCAGTGGTGCATTCTAGGCTTGAGGGCGTGCACACCACTTGCCAGTGGTGCATTCTAGGCTTGAGGGCGTGCACACCACTTTCCAGCTGTGCATTCTAGGCTTGAGGGCATACACACCACTTGCCAGTGGTGCATTCTGGGCTTGAGGGCATGCACACCACTTGCCAGTGGTGCATTCTGGTCTTGAGGGCATGCACACCACTTGCCAGCAGTACGCATTCTAAGCTTGAGGGCGTGCACACAACTTTCCAGCTGTGCATTCTAGGCGTTAGGGACTTGCACACCACTTGCCAGTGGTGCATTGTAGGCTTCAGCGCATGCACACAGCATTTGTTTTTGTGGAGCAGAGGCTTTGGTAACTTACAGTAGTGGCATTTCCATTATGTTTCTATGAGAATTGTGCATTACTGAAAACATTTAATACAAATATTGAAGTTAAAAATAGAGCAATAAAGTTATTAATACCTCAAAGTGGCTTTTTTAAATTAAAACAAAATCCAGAGCAAAATACCTAATGGGCTACTGCGTGGACGGTGTGTCTTTTCAAAGAAGACCCTCAACGATCTACACCCCTTCTACACGTTTCCATGACCGGGGGAAGGTGGGGTGCCCACCACTTTTGAGAGCAGTTTGTGACATTTCTCATCTAGAGCGGAACAAAGGTGTGTGTGTGTTTATATATCTAATCTTACAATATAATAAAAGGCCAGATATAGGTTTGTCTGATGCAATCCTAGCTTTGCCTGTTGTCACCACTTGAGGGAGCTCTTGCCTTAGGATATAGAGAGCCAATGCCAGTTTGCATAGATGTGCCTGTTGTCACTAGAGGGCGCTATTGGAGTTGGCTTAGGATGTTTAGTGGTCCTACTTTGGCCCATCCAGGGGCCTGTACACTAGTATATACATATAGGTATACCTGCAATGTCTTAAAATGTCAAAATGAGGGTGACCATGGTATTCTCATAACAACCTCCATTCACTCAACTCTCTCCACTCAACCCTTTGTAATCCACCATATATCAACATATTACATGATTCGCATGGCGATGTGGGTCAGTGTCTAATCCAAGCAACAGGGATTTGTGGGTATGCAAATGAGACATTGCCAAAGAGAGTGAGAGAGAGAGAGAGAGAGAGAGAGAGAGAGAGAGAGAGAGAGAGAGAGAGATTCGTGGCAGATAGAGAACTAGAGAGCAGGAGAGAAATAGAGAGAAAAGGAGAGTGAGCGAGAATAAGGGAGAGGGGGCAACAGAGAGTGAGAGAGACCCAGAGAGAGGGAGAGAGAAAGAGAGTCGTGGGAGATGAAGAAACAAACTACTAAAGTGAAATAGGGAGTGAGAAAGAGAGAGGGAGAGAGGGCAACAGCAAGAGGGGGGAAACAGAGAAACAGAGAAGGAGGAAGAGAGAGAGAGGGGGAAGGGGGGAGGGGGAGAGAGAGAGAGAGAGGGCAACGGCAAGAGGGAGGGAAACAGAGAGAAACAGAGAGGGAGAAGGAGGAAGAGAGAGAGAGGGGGAAGGGGGGAGGGAGAGAGAGAGAGAGAGAGCAACAGCAAGAGGGAGGGAAACAGAGAGAAACAGAGAGGGAGAGGGAGGAAGAGAGAGAGGGGGAAGGGGGAAGGAGAGAGAGAGAGAGAGAGAGGGCAACAGCAAGAGGAAGGGAAACAGAGAGAAACAGAGGGAGAAGGAGGAAGAAAGAGGGGGGACGGGAGGAGGGAGAGGGAGAGAGAGAGAGAGAGAGAGAGAGAGAGAGAGAGAGTCGTGGGAGATGGAGAAACAAACTGCAAGAGTGACATAGAGAGTGAGAAAGAGAGAGGGAGAGAGGGCAACAGCAAGAGGGAGGAAACAGAGAGAAACAGAGAGGGAGAAGGAGGAAGAGAGAGAGAGGGGAAGGGGGAGGGAGAGAGAGGAGAGAGAGAGAGAGGAGCGAGAGGGCAACAGCAAGAGGGAGGGAAACAGAGAGGGAGAAGGAGGAAGAGAGAGAGGGGGAGGGGGGAGGGAGAGAGAGAGAGAGAGGGTCCGCACATCTGACCTCCTCTGCCATGTTGTCTTGCGCCAGCCCCTCCTGGCCCATGACCCCCCTCCCGCCCTGCGCCTCCAATGCACACATGGCTTCCACTGCCAGACATTCCTGCTGGAATTAGATGACATTCCGTGCCCAGACTCGAAGGAACTAAAACAGGACATGCTGAGTGCTCCGCGGGTTCAGTGCCTGCAGCAGAGTTCTCTATCCATGTGTAATCCTCTAGCCCTGGGTTCGATTCCCGGGAGGCGCAGCCTTTCACCCGTCCACTGTTGGGTAGGGAGCACCTGTGCGAGTGCAAATAACCGTGAATATTATCAAAAGTAACAAGGGGGCGGGCATCCGGTGTGTGAGGTGCACTACACTGCAGGACAGGCCAGTAGCATAAGGGACTCCAAAATACACTCGCAAACAAGAGCACGCTTCGCGTAGGTGCCGCCGCAGACACAAGAATGTGTTCCTATATCTATGCGTTTATTCCCAAAAAGTAACGGAATAAACTGGGACGCGGAGAAAGAGAAGACCCGCAGCGTCCTTTCATTATTTGAGCAGGAAATATTGTCCGAATAAATGTCCTTCGCATTCACATGAAAAGTGCATGGGAGTCGACCCCGGCCCAACATGTGCCCCCAGCCCTTTTGAACCGTTTTCAGCATTTGACACGGTGCAAAACTGCTTCAACGTGGGCTGGTCCCATGCTTTCTATTGCGCCAAACGCCGTTAGTATGCTGGGCTAATGCGCCGGCTGCAGGGGGCAGTGTGCTACCGGCTGGTCGGAGATTCGACTCCGCCTTTTATCCGACTGCCGGCGACAACCTCAGTGCCGTGAATTCTGCAACTGTAACACCGTTTGGGTGATTGATTAGATTTTCATATAAACCTTGAATGTCCGGAGTGATAGGTGGTCTTATCCTGACTGCCTGCAGCAAGTCAGGTTCCCAGTCCCCCCGGGCCCCTCCCAAACACCCCTCGTTCCCAGCCACTCCGCCCGTCCCCTCTGCAGTCGCTTCCATCCTGAGGTGGGCTGCTGTGGGCCACTCCAGCCAATCGCTGCCTCTGCACCTGGAGGGCTGCCCCGTAACCACGAGCACCCTGCGCCCGCTCCCATGCCAGCGCCCGCCCCCTCGGCCTCCCCTCCGCCCCTCCCCCGGCCTCCAGTCCCGGGGACCCTCTTGCAGGCTGGCAGTGCTGGACTGAGGGGCTGTGCGCGGTGCAGGCCTGGGTGCTGCTGTTCCTGTTCGTCTTCAGCCAGTGTAGAGTGTGCAGAAGGGACCCCCGAGCCGGACTCCCGCCATGGCCCTCCGCGGCACCCTCCGGCTGGCCCTCCTGCTGCAGGCGCTCTGTCTCTCCCTGGCTCAAGTCGTGAGTTCACTCACTTACTATCTTTGTCATGTCTAAGTTTTGCCCATTCTGTGACATTACCCAATCCACACCTGGAGGGATGTGTGAGGGGATTGTCCGTATCTGGTCTCCAGCTTTGCCCTTGGGTTCTGCGAGTGCATTTATGTGTTCAAGGCTGTCTCTTGCGTGTTGTGTCTTATGCGTTCTTTCCACGAGAACAGGTCTTTGGACCCGAGCCCCCACATGCCGTGCAATGCGACCCCGCCACCCCCGCGGTTGCTCCCAACTGTAGCCCCTTGTGCAGAATTCGCTCCTTTCATCCACCTGACACATGTTTCGTGTTTTACCGTCCTCTTTGTTTCTTGTAACCTTTTTACCATGCGCTTCTCTGCTCCTAAAATGCGGGTTAAGCGCTCGAAGCTGCGATCTGAGTGTGATCTGCAGGTCGCTGGTTCGAATCCCAGCGAGGCCAACTCAGCCTTTCATCCTTCCGAGGTCGATAAATGAGTACCAATTTCGGTTGGATGACATTGTATGTAAATATGTGCTCTGTAAAGCGCTTTGGGTTATGGCGCTATACAAATAACACATCATCATCATTAAAAGAGGCAGGCCGTCCGTGTATAATGTCGCTCTTAGAATTGCATTTCTGCGGCGAGACTGTTGCATTCAGACGTCCCCCTCCCAACCCCCACACCAGGGACCGCGCTGAGCGTAAGAGCAAAGACGGAGCTGAACACTAGTTTGGATGTGGCCTTGCGGTCACAGGAGGAGAGATGGGTGCGGGTCTCCGCATTGGCCCCCGTAGTGCACAGAGGGTATCTTAAGGAACACGGCAGCGGGCATAGTCTACCAGCAAAGACAGAGCTCGGGACCAAGTACAGCATTCCCCTGACACGGAGGCAGGCAGGTGGATGGGCCGTACCTTCTGTGTCTGTCTCCTGTGTCTACGAACTCCAGAAGGGACCACGGCTGACAGACAGAGCTGGAGACCGAGAAGGACCTGCGGTGCGCCAAGAGGCCTGGGCAATGACAGGGCGTTGGGGGGGAGGGGGGCGTTGGTTTTTAATTTCTGCGGGGAGCCCCTTTATTTCGGAGGGGGTCGGGCATTATCGGAGAAGATCACGCGCAGCCCCCCGCCCCCCCTCACTCTGACATTCCAAATGTCCCATGTCTCGTCGTCCTTATTCTACACACCCCTGGGTAGCCGTGTAGCGCCTGGAAGCGATGGCATTCACACTTCACCTGGAGAGGTACACATATCCCAACCCATTCCCTGGATTCGTGGCAGAGATGCCCACCCCAAGAGACACAACGCGCACTGGGTCTGGGGGTGTCTGCTGCCAGGAGCGTGTATGGCCTCTAATTGGGTGCATGGGGGCGATATCCCCAACATTCCGTTAGAATAGGGGGTCTGTCGCCCCTTTCTTCTAGTCACACCAGGGGGCGTCATGCGCTACATCCTATCCCCCAGTACTCGCTATTCACAGCGCACAGAAGACACGGGACTGAGCTTCCGGGCGCTATGCGAGAGAACCCAAGTATTGCCCATACATCTGGACTGGAGCACCTTCCCAGAGGGTGGGCGGGTGGGGGCGGGGCCGTGCATTGGACAGAAGGCTGCTGTTGCGCGGGGAGATGCGGTGCGGAGAGGAATGTTGCAGGACACTGCCCTCTTTATGCGAGTGCAGGCAGGGAGCTTTCCTGCTGCTGCCGCCCCAGACTCGCAGCCTAGGTGCTGCTGCGGGGAGGGGGATTAGGGAACGGCTTAACCCCCCCCCCCCACGCAGAAGCCATTTGGCAATCATTTGCGCACCACAAAGGCCCCTTTGACTGGGTGCCGCCAGGAAGGCCCGGCCCCGTGTCCTGCAGGGAGGCTGTTTTTACAAGTTGCAGTTTGGCAGTTTATGGCTGTCCAGTAAACGCGCTTCCCCAACCCCAAAGAACGACCTACGGGCTGTCTTGGAATGCGGGTGTTAGGGGGTCTAGAGTAACAAACATATGCGATTGCTGTATGTGTGTCGGTGTGTGTGTGTGGGGGGGGGGAATTCTAATACTTCAAGTGAAGACGGTGCAATGAGAGGGTGGTTTTTATCTGGGAAAGAGGATTGGATGGCGGGGGGTTACCAGCAGGTAAACAGGGCAGGCTTGTGCTTCTTAATAGCCGGGGGGTGCGGGGGGCGGGGGCAATAAGGGGAGGGGGGGTTGCTGGTGCAGCAATGTGAACCATGTCAGACAGCTCCGAGAGGCAAGTTGGGCAGGGGTAGAGTCAGTCACACGAGACGCCATGGAATTGGGATATTATGCGACAGGTCAGAGGCTCTCAAAGGCTGGCGGGGCTGGGCTGGATTGCGTCATATTCCTGGCACAGACAGGTGGCTGACTCCAGCCCAGCCCAGCAGGCACGCGGGTGTTAGGAGCTTTCGTACAGGGCCTTATGGCTCTTGAAACCCCCCCCCCCCTCTTTACCCCCGCATCAGAATGAACACCCCGAGCCGCCCCCTTCTCACCCACTGAGCTATATATATTTTACATTCTGCTGAGTCATAAGTGCATGGAAGCCCCACAAGTACTTCCCACTGGAAAAGGCAACCCAGGACCACTCATTATGCACATTTCCCTACCAATTGAAGAACCAGGCACCTTACTTAGTCTCCAGCTTTACCCTGACCGAAGGGAGTTTAAAGCTACCATTGGGTGCTGCATGCAAGGGCCCGAGGGAGTTAAAGGCGCATTCTCTGCGTTGTCTGATGCAATGGCCGTTATATTACATTATAATATATCAGGGTCACTGCTCGACATACAACACGTGACCTGTTAAAGGAAAGGCGCGTCGTTCTGCGTGACGCCTATACCAGGCCTGCCACATTAGACAAACTACACTAGCCATCAAGGCAAGACATCCGTGTCAGACATCTCATGTCAAACACCCAGGTCAGACAGCTCATTTCATGTCAAACACCCAGGTCAGACAGCTCATTTCAGACACCCCACTCATCAGACATCCCATATCACACAAACATTGCCCGACAAATAAAGCTAGTAAGTAAATCAGACGCCAGTTTCAGACACCCCAAAGCAACCAATCTATGTCTGACAAACCATACCAGAGGAGAAGGCCTGCTTGTTAAACGTCTTCGTTGCACCCATAAGGGATTGGCCATTTCCAAGGTGTTAGTCTGTGTCGGGTAGTTTTGGGGTTCATTGTCGGGGGCTGGCAGGAATGTTTGTTCAGCGTCACTCTTTCTCTGGAGGACAGACGCCGCCCTTCCCAGCAGCGCAGCCCTGTCCTCAGGGGCGACACATGTCCCACAGGCGGTTACACGAATGATACAAGAGCCCCGGCACTTCTCAGCGGGCCTGCCTCGTGCCATCACTGCAATACTTTTGGGAGGACAGTACCACCTTGGCCGCTAGACCTGCTGTACTCTTTGTAGGGAAGTACTGGTACTTCACAGGGGAGAAGGGACTGGCTCAACTTTTGGTCGGGCAGGACTGGCACTTGTCTATAGGCCTAAGCTTTTGATGTTACGTTAACTTATCCCACATCTCAGAAGGCCTGCTATACCTTTCATAGAACCCTACTGGCACTTGTCTGCAGGACTGCTATCATTTTTATATGATAGTACTGGCACTTGTCTGTACATCTGGTAAGCTTTTGATATGACGTTACTACACGTCTCAGCAGGCCTGCTATACTTTGATAAGGCCCATTTTGCTATTAATAGAAAAGTACTTTACTTCTGAGCTGGCCAGCTGCTCTACTCATTGGACACTTCTCAGCCGGCTGCTCTACTCGGAGGACACTTCTCAGCCGGCTGCTATACTTTTGATTGAAAAGTACCCTTCTCTGCAGGTCTATTACACTTTTGATGCAGAGCAGCACCGCTTACATCAGGACTGCTATACCTTTGATAGAGGACATGAGGCACTTGACTCAAGGCCTGCCATACTTATATTATGATAGTGCCAGGACTTCCCAGAAGGCTGGCTGTACTTTTGAAAGGACAGTACCACACCTCACAGCTGGGTTGCTGTACGTTTGCTAGTGCAATGCCCTTCTCCTCTGGGCCCTTATACTTCTGTTAGGACAGCACCAGAGCTCACAGCAGGACTGCTATATTTTGTCTAGGCCAGTGCCCTTCTCCTCTCGGCTCTTATACTTCTGTTGGGAAAGCGCCACAGCTAGGGCTGTTAAACTTTTTCTAGGCCAGTGCCCTTCTTCTCTGGGCGCTTATACTTCTGTTGGGACAGCACCACACCTCACAGCCGGGCTTCTATACGTTTTCCAGGCCAGTGCCCTTCTACTCTAGGCTCTCATACTTCTGTTGGGACAGCGCCATACCTCACAGCCAGGCTGCTATGCTTTTGCTTGGCCAGTGCCCTTCCCCTCTCGCTCTTATACCTCGGTTGGGACGGCGCCACACCTCACAGCAGGGCTGCTTACTCTTACTAGGCCAGTGCCCTTCTCCTCTGGGCTCTTATACTTCTGTTGGGACAGCGCCACACCTCACAGCAGGGCTGCTATGCTTTTTCTAGGTCAGTGCCCTTCTCCTCTGGGCTCTTATACTTCTGTTGGGACAGCGCCACACCTCACAGCAGGGCTGCTATGCTTTTTCTAGGTCAGTGCCCTTCCCCTCTCGCCCTTATACCTCTGTTGGGACGGCGCCACACCTCACAGCAGGGCTGATTACTCTTACTAGGCCAGTGCCCTTCTCCTCTGGGCTCTTCAGCTTCTGTTGGGACAGCACCACAGCTCACAGAAGGGCTGCTATACTTTTTCTAGCCCAGAGCCCTTCTCCTCTGGGCTCTTATGCTTATGTTGGGACAGTGCCACAGCTCACAGCAGGGCTGCTATGCTTTTGCTAGGCCAATGCCCTTCTCCTTTGGGCTCTTAAACATCTGTTGGGACAGCGCCACACCTCACAGCAGGGCTGCTATGCTTTTGCTAGGCCAGTGCCCTTATCCTCTGGGCTCTTATACTTCTGTTGGGACAGCACCACAGCTCACAGCAGGGATGCTATGCTTTTGCTAGGCCGGTGCCCTTCTCCACTCGGCTCTTATATTTCTGTTGGGACAGCACCACACCTCACAGAAGGGCTGATACACTTTTGCTAGGCCAGTGCCCTTCTCCTCTGGGCTCTTCCGCGTCTGCTGGGACAGTGCCACAGGTCACAGCAGGGCTGCTTTGATTTTGCTAGGCCAGTGCAATTCTCCTTTGGGCTTTTATACTTCTGTTGGGATATCGCCACACCTCACAGCAGGTCTGCTATACTTTTTCTAGGCGAGTGCCCTTCTACTCCGGGCTCTTCTACTTCTCTTGGGACAGCACCACACCTCACAGCACGACTTTTATACTTTTTCTAAGCCAGTTCCCTTCTCCTCTGGGCTCTTATGCTTCTGTTGGGACAGCACCACAGCTCACAGCATGGCTGCTATACTTTTGCTATGCCAGTGCCCTACTCCTCTGGGCTCTTATACTTCTGTTGGGACAGCACCACAGCTCACAGCAGGGCTGCTATATTTTTTCTAGGCTAGTGCCCTTCTACTCCGGGCTCTTCTACTTCTCTTGGGACAGCGCCACACCTCACAGCAGGGCTTTTATACTTTTGCTAGGCCAGTGCCCTACTCCTCTGGGCTCTTATACGTCTGTTGGGACAGCACCACAGCTCACAGCAGGGCTGCTATATTTTTGCTAGGCCAGTGCCCTTCTCCTCTTGGCTCTTATACTTTTGTTGGGACAGCGCCAAACCTCACAGCAGGGCTGCTATACCTTTGCTAGGCCAATGCCCGTCTCCTCTAGGCTTTTCTACTTCTGTTGGAAGAGCACAGCACCTCACAGCAGGGCTGCTATACATTTGGTAGGCCAGTGCCCTTCTCCTCTGGGCTCTTCTACTTCTGTTGGGACAGTACCATAGCTCACAGCAGGGCGGCTATACTTTTTCTAGGCCAGTGCCCTTCTCCTGTGAGCTCTTCTACTTCTGTTAGGACAGCACCACACCTCACAGCATGGCTGCTATACTTTTTCTAGGCCAGTGCCCTTCTCCTGTGGACTCTTATACTTCTCTTGGGACAGCATCACACCTCACAGCAGGGCTGCTATACTTTTTCTAGGCCAGTGCCCTTCTCCTGTGGACTCTTATACTTCTCTTGGGACAGCATCACACCTCACAGCAGGGCTGCTATACTTTTGCTAGACCAGTGTCCTTCTCCTCTGAGCTCTTCTACTTCTGTTGGGACAACACCACACCTCACTGCTATACTTTTGCTAGGCCAGTGCCCTTCTCCTCTGAGCTCTTCTACTTCTGTTGGGACAGCACCACACCTCACCGAAGTGCTGCTATACTTTTTCTAGGCCAGTGCCCTTCTCCTCTGTGCTCTTATACTTCTGTTGGGACAGCATCACACCTCACAGCAGGGCTGCTATACGTTGCATGGAGTATGGGCATTTCTCAGAGGTAAGCAGGCTGTCGTCTGCTTGCACGTTGGTGAAATAAATACATCTGGATGCTGAATCCGTATCGCCTGCAATGGATGAACCCAAAGCACGCAGATGGAAGGACTTTGGGGAACACACCAGGCAGTCTAGCCACACACCATCACCACTGGTTCTACTGCCTCTGTGTTGCACCAAGACATGGGGAGTCATTACGAAGATGGCAGCAGCCGTGCTGGTAAATACCGGCACGGCTGCTGCCGGAGTCATGAATTATCCGGCACCGGGAATGGCCAAATACCGGGGCTTACAGCCCCAGCAGACCCGGTAATCGCCCATTCCCGGGTGCCGGAAAAAAATGTAACCCCATTCCCATTTGAGTCCTATTGGACTCAATGGGACTCAAATGGGAATGGCGAGTAATGCATTCCGGCACCTGGGAATGGGGAAATACAGGGTCTGCAAGGGTTGTAATGGCCCTCTATTTCCCCATTGCCAGCCACCGGAATAAATTGCAAGGTCTTTGGCAGCCTGCCTGTTTTACCGGCAAGGCTATCGCCGAACCTGTAATGAGGCCCATTGTATCAGAAGGCACAGCCAGCGAATGCTCCATAGAACACATTTTAGGCCCGATTATGGAATATTTGCCGGGTTCAAAGTGACTTTGCACCGTTGAAAAGTGACTTTGCTCTGCCGACACGAACCCTAATTCATGGAACTGTGTAAAGTGTATATTTGCCGTGCAAAGTCCGGGCAGAGTCATTTTAAACTACAAAAATGACTATGCACCGACTTTGCCCGGACTCTGCACGGCAGAAATGCGCTTTGCACAGTTCCATGAATCAGGGTTTGTGTCGGCAGTACAAAGTCACCTTTCAGCGGTGCAAAGTCACTTTGAACCGGGCAAATATTCCATGAATCGGGCCCAGAGTTATTACCGAAGAGCAAAACAGTGACATTTCGTGCACGAGATGTTTTCTACCTGAGATAAATGTAAGCAGCGCGATGCATTGTGGGCGGTGACTTTTTGCACGTTATATGGGCTGGGTCCAATATATGTCTTTCGGGGCATAGCATGACACTGTCATGTTGTATGACATGTCGCTGTGAATCTACCTATTACAGACAATAACGCTGGGGGTGGGGGGCGGGGGAGGGTTGTTCCTATAGAATTCTCAGCTCCAGGACACTGTATGGTGTGTGTGTGGGGGTGTTGGGGTCGTGGATATTTCAGCTTCTCTCACATCTTGCACAGATGAGGGGTGAGGGAGGTGTGGGGGGTTAATGTGGAAAGGAGGAAGGCGGCGGTGGTCACACAACTGGACAGGGATTGTGGGTCAGGCGGGAAGTATCGTGACCTTCAGATGTGCGTGACCCCAGGGGCGCCGCCGCACGGGAGATGCAGGAAACTCCGTGTAGCCACATTGCCAGCCCCCCCCCCCCCCCCCAAGGCCCCTCTACCGCCAAGCACCGCATTTTAGGGACACGTGCTGTCATTTGTGTCGATATAGGGGGGTGATGTTGGTTCGATCGATTACTGTCGTGGCGATTTGAAGAATTGTTCAGGATCAGGGAAGAGTGACGTCTATTCCAGGGGTCCTGTCGAGTTTGGGGAGACTTCAGATGTACGGTGTCATTTATACATCCCCCCTCCCCCCGTCTCCCAGCTGCTTTTGTAGGGGGTCACAAGGAGTCGAGGCCACGCAGAGTGTAAGGGCGTGGCAGCCTGTACTCAATAAAGCACTAGTTACTATTTTTATCATGGTCACTAGGACAAATGTTCTCTTTATCATAAGCATTTGAACTGATTGCAATGTCTGTCTTCCCGCTATTACCGGCCACTCATATGCTTCTCCTGTCTAATCTCTTTCTAGAGGGGTCCACCAGGTGAACAAGGACCACCAGGTCCCCCCGGCCCTCCTGGAACACCCGGATCCGATGGCATCGACGTGAGTAGAGAGTTCAGCGCTGGCAGCTCCGGACAAAGAGGGGCTTTGTGGCGGGGTCCGCCTCCTCTGGGGAGGGACGGTAGGACCAGGGCGGTAATTCAGCCTGCGGCCAGCAGAGGGTGGCAGAGACCGTGGAAAGGCAGCTTGGTCATTGCACTACTGTCTTAATGTCAGATCGGCTGCAGGGCTGTGAGGACAGGCCAGGGCCTAGGAAAGAGGGACGCAGAGGGGCGCATTTTTATAATCCCTATTTCTGGAAACACCCCCCCCCCCTTCTGTGTGTGTTTAAGGAGCAATGTTGGCAAAAATGAAGCGTGTGGCAGCTCCACGTTACACCATCTACTCATGGTACTTACAGCGCTGGAATGGTGCACGCACTCACTCATAAGGGTGCCCAGTGCTCCCTCCCTCACTCCCTCACGCTCCCTCACCATGACTACTCACACGATCACCCTTCTCAATACCGCCTGCAACACACTCACTCCTAGCACGGTCACTCGCATAGCTACTGCGCACACGCGTGCCAAACTCACCCACTCATTAATATTATTCACGGAATGAAACGCGTAGTCACACACAATACTCACTCACTCACGACACTCACCCACCCACCACCCAATCACGTAGTCACTTACAAAACAGAAAGCAATTACCACGTCAGGAAATCCTCACTCAGCCCATCACACTTATGCACAGTACTCAAGCCCTGCCTCACTGTATGACATTCGCACTATGCATCTCTCACTCATGTTCTGGTTCATGTACGGAACTCAAGCCTGCACGGCGCTCACTCACACATAACCCTTGTCACTCATGCACAATGCCCATATACCGACATGCATTAGAAACTCACTCATTCCCTCACGAAAAGCACCAATTCAGTCACTGCCACAGTACACAGCACTCCCGTGCAGCACTCCCACTCACCACCTTCCAATGTTGACTCGTGCAAAAGTCACTCATGGACATTATTCAAACTCACACATATATTGTTCGCTAACACACTCACTGACACACTCACTGACACACTCATCCACTCATTTGGTCACTCTGGAATATAATGGACCCCCAAGTAAAACTGCCAGACACCGGGGAGCTGTAACTTATATTAAAAGAGAAAAACATTCCACTGAGGTGACCCCCAGGGTCTACAATATGCGCCTCTCCAGATATTTTTGACTACAACTCGCACAATGGGCCTCATTATGAGTCAGGCGTTAAGGGGTTAACGGCGCCGTAAACGGCGCCGACCCTTAACGCCTGATTCCGAGGTCCCTTTGCGCCATGGTGAGTTTAACGCCTGCTTTTTGCAGGCGTTAAAATCCATGGCGCTAAGGGACCATGGTGCTAATTACGCCACCGTAATTTACGGTGGCGTAATTAGCGCCTTGCCCACTCCAATTATGCCCTATGGGGCAAAAATGGGAATGGGGAAGAGTAAAATGGGAAATGGGGATTTACCGCCCCACTCACCTTGGAATGGGGCGGTAAATCCGCCATCCATCATGGTGTAAACATAGTTTACACCATGGTGGTAAGGGTACGACCCAGGCGGTAACTTACCGCCTGGGTCGTAATGAGGCCCAATGCCTCAGTATTGATGATGATGGCTTGGGCTGATGGGAGCTGTAGTCTAATGCACCCAGAGAGCCAAAGGTTGCAGTACCATGACTTTCTAGGGCCCACGGGACACATGTTTCTTCTATACACACATTACAAATCCAATGTGAAATTGGTAACCAGTGGGCCCAGATGCAGTCAGAAGTAAAAACACAAATCTGGCTGTAAGCACATATATATATATCCCCCCCAAGAAGTACACGAGAACATTGGGTAAGTGTTGGGAATAAAAGGCAGTGGCATTTTATTGCACAAGTTATGGTCATGAGAAATATAATCCTAATTACAGTAACCATAATATGCTGTACTTTTGAGCACCGGGTCCTGCGGTTGCCCCCTCTGGCCCGTGCTGCCACACCTGGGCGGCTTGCCGGCCGTCCAGGTTCCCCCCAAAGTTGCTAGTGACAGCCCCTGTTTGCGAGGTTATCTATTATCTCTCTGTGGAAATGCTCCATTCCTGCCCCTGATAAATGTGTTGTGTCCTTATGAAAAAGGTCTGGGTTGGCCAGGGTAATGGCGCTATGTTTTAGGAACCCTAGTCCCCTGCCCCCTAGTCCCCTGCGTAACATTTTTCTACCCCTCTACTCAATTTCTTTCTAGAAGTGTCCACGGGTTTGTGTGAATTTGCTCTCAGCCAGGTTTTCCTAGGTAGCATTGGATGAATACCAAGTGCCTCTGTCCCTTCATCTGTGAGCGATGCCTGCTAGTGAGGTGCATATGTCTTGCAATAATGTTCTCCTCCCCATGGCTACTAGCTAATCTCCTCCCAGGTGTATGACTAGGGACTCCAGCGGATCCCTGTATGCCACCAGGTCTGCCACTTTTTCATGGATGTCTGGCCAGCAGAAGCCCCTGTAACCCCACCACGAGGTGATGGTGTTTTTAAAAGTTGTCCTTTCATTTGTTTCCTCAGCCCATCGGCCTGTTCTAAAAAACAAAAGAGTGCTCTACTATTCTGGCTGATTTTACGGGTACATCCTGATCTGTTTTGGGGGTAGGGGGAGAAAGAGTTTATATTAGTTCCGGTCTTATGTATTTCTTGAAGCAGTCTGATTTCCATCCCCCTATGCTTTTTACCTGCTGAGAACCCAGACCCCCCCTGCCATGCAGTAGTCGCTGCGCCAATTCTAAAAGAGTTGGTCCCCAACTCTTTTGGGTCCCATCCTGCTTTGCCAATGTCTTTCAACAGTATCCCCTTGAACTGGTAATGACTCAGGGCGGAGGAGTCCCTGTGTATCAAAAATCTCCCCCCTACTAGGGGGTGCTGTGACCAGTATAGATTGGTAAAGCATACTGGGCAGTTGTTTACATTGTCAATACAATCGATATTTCATTCCCTTCTGGCACCTGTTTTGGACTTCTGGACATCAATGGTGATGCTGTCTGCCCTCACCTTTATGCCCATCATCCCTAGCCCATTGTTGGCTTTGGTTCTTGATGCTATGAGTTTGCTCACCCTGAAGGCTACAAAATATGCTAGCGAAAAAGCTGTTCTGAACAGCAAGGTTTCGTATGGGTGTGAACATATGCCCTCTGATAAGCCTGTTGTTTTAGTCAGTTTTTGGAAATCTAGTGCGCGCCTTTTGTCTATTTGCAGCCCTTCAATCTTTCCCGGCCTTTCAATGCATATGAAATTAGAAGCTGTTTCCTGGGCCTTGCAGGGCTTCTGCTCAGTTTGTTTGCAGCACGCTGTCTTCTGTGGTTTGGAAATCAACGCCTACTGTTATTCAATTTAATGAAGCAGTGGGCCCTTCTTGAAGCGGCGCTTCTGACAGGAAACCTGACGGCTCACTCCCTCACGACCTCCGTGCTCGCACTGCGTTCTGATGACTGTTCTACGGCAATGGCGCTTCTTGTCTCCTTCTTCCGTTAATGCAGCCGGGGTTGACCACAAACAGCCTTTGTCGATGGAGTAAGTAAAAACTCACGTCTGCAAAGATGATTTCTGAGCAGAGCAATGTTCAAAGAAGAGAGGGACTCTGCGTGCGCAGTGTACTCTTTTGCTTGGGTCCCCGTGCAGGGTCAGAAACTGATTTCTTCCTTTCTTCTGAAAATCAGCTCCTTATATTGGACCGAGGGGCTGGCCCTGGGTCTTTGTTGTGCCTGTGTGGGGGGCTGTGTTGCCAGCCCCCCTGCCAGCTGGCGCAGACAGCATCCGCACCCTCGGGTGCTTAGCTCAGTTGGTCCCTGACTAAGCTCAGTTGGTCCTGCCTATTTCCTACCTCTTCTGCCTCAGGTGCTTAGCACCACTTTGGGAGGAAGGGCAAGGTGTTGCTTACACCTTGCCCTTCATTCTTCCTGTTTGTGCTGGCGACAGAGTGGCTGCCCTCGGGGAGGACATGTAAGAGGGACATGGGGAGAGGGGGAGCAGCCCCGTGTGGTGTCCCCTTGCTCGGGCTGCCCCCGCCCTCTCCCCGACCTGTCAGCCATGGGGCACAGGTTACTGGGGCCTGGTACCCATGCAGCACTGGCTACAATTAAGCCACATTTAAACACAAACCCTTTCATATGCACCAGTCACATATTATTTTCACCAAAGAAATATTTCAAAAAGGCAATCTGCTAAATAACTTTTGCATCAACTTGTAAACGTATTACTTGGAAACAACGGGCCTCATTACAAGGACCGCGGTAACTTGCCGGCAACGCCCTCTAATAGCAAATCAACTGCCTGTTTTACCGGTACAAGTCCCAGCGGACCAGGATTCCAGGCAGTGGATTTGGGAATGGGTTCACGGAAGCACCGGCACCATTGTTAATGGTGTCGGTGCATCTGTGAAAACTCTGCCATCTGCAACGGCCCTGGAAGACAGAGTTGGCACTGCGAAAAGGGTGCCAGTATGGTGCGACCGGCACCCTTATTTCCTAACCGCCACACTTAGAATGAGGCCCAATGTCTTTTAAGATCAGCCGGATGTAGAACCGTTTCACAACAGATGGACAACAACCCCCCTGCTTACTTGTTTAAACTAAAAATGTACATAGACAAGGCATACACGCTTTCCCTGAACTTTGAACATGTAAAATAAATTAACAGATGCATTCAAATAGATTAGAAATAGTGTATGCAAAAGTAATCAGCCAATTTAAACAATACACTTGGCTACACACATCTAAACTCAATCACAATGATGCAAACACTTTTATATTTAGTGTGCTGTAGCTATAAAATACTATCATAGCTTTTCACATAGAAATAAAATACACATAAAAGAAGTAAACGAGAAAAGAACAGAGGAAATTCATTTACTGTAGGCCACAAATGAATTTTGCTCATTCACAGTCACTAAAAACGTGGCAATCCTATACCACGATCGAAAACCACAAGAGGGCTGATTTTCATCAGTGCAAGTTCATAAATGCATAGCGTAAAAGCCTGGTGTCAGGTTTATGTGCCATGCACCCACTTCACGGCACGCAACGTCACGTCCATGTGTTTAGTGGAGAGGCCTCCCTCCGGGATGAACATGCTCGGGATCCCTATGGAGCCTGTAGGTTTTACGAGCCAGCAAAAAGCGAGCAGATCCCACATGGATCCATTGTAAATGCGACATTTACTTCATACGCTATCTCTGCTAGTTCTGCTAGATCAGTGAGGATCTGTTCATATGCTATCTCTGCTAGTCTAGCTAAATCAGTGAGGTTATGTTCATATGCTTTCTCTTCTAGTCTAGCTAGATCAGTGAGTGCCCGTTCATACGCTATCTCTGCTAGTCTAGCTAGATCAGTGAGGGTCTGTTCATATGCTGTCTCTGCCAGTCTAGCTAGGTCAGCGAGGTTCTGTTCATACGCTATCTCTGCTAGTGCTGCTAGATAAGTAAGGTTTTGTTCATACGCTGTCTCTGCTAGTCTAGCTAGATCATTGAGGATCTGTTCATACGCTATCTCTGCTAGTTCTGCTAGATCAGTGAGGTTCTGTTCATATGCTGTCTCTGCCAGTCTAGCTAGGTCAGCGAGGTTCTGTTCATACGCTATCTCTGCTAGTGCTGCTAGATAAGTAAGGTTTTGTTCATACGCTGTCTCTGCTAGTCTAGCTAGATCATTGAGGATCTGTTCATATGCTATCTCTGCTAGTCTAGCTAAATCAGTGAGGTTATGTTCATATGCTTTCTCTTCTAGTCTAGCTAGATCAGTGAGTGCCCGTTCATACGCTATCTCTGCTAGTCTAGCTAGATCAGTGAGGGTCTGTTCATATGCTGTCTCTGCCAGTCTAGCTAGGTCAGCGAGGTTCTGTTCATACGCTATCTCTGCTAGTGCTGCTAGATAAGTAAGGTTTTGTTCATACGCTGTCTCTGCTAGTCTAGCTAGATCATTGAGGATCTGTTCATACGCTATCTCTGCTAGTTCTGCTAGATCATTGAGGATCTGTTCATATGCTATCTCTGCTAGTCTAGCTAAATCAGTGAGGTTATGTTCATATGCTTTCTCTTCTAGTCTAGCTAGATCAGTGAGTGCACGTTCATACGCTATCTCTGCTAGTCTAGCTAGATCAGTGAGGGTCTGTTCATATGCTGTCTCTGCCAGTCTAGCTAGGTCAGCGAGGTTCTGTTCATACGCTATCTCTGCTAGTGCTGCTAGATAAGTAAGGTTTTGTTCATACGCTGTCTCTGCTAGTCTAGCTAGATCATTGAGGATCTGTTCATACGCTATCTCTGCTAGTTCTGCTAGATCAGTGAGGTTCTGTTCATATGCTGTCTCTGCCAGTCTAGCTAGGTCAGCGAGGTTCTGTTCATACGCTATCTCTGCTAGTGCTGCTAGATAAGTAAGGTTTTGTTCATACGCTGTCTCTGCTAGTCTAGCTAGATCATTGAGGATCTGTTCATATGCTATCTCTGCTAGTCTAGCTAAATCAGTGAGGTTATGTTCATATGCTTTCTCTTCTAGTCTAGCTAGATCAGTGAGTGCCCGTTCATACGCTATCTCTGCTAGTCTAGCTAGATCAGTGAGGGTCTGTTCATATGCTGTCTCTGCCAGTCTAGCTAGGTCAGCGAGGTTCTGTTCATACGCTATCTCTGCTAGTGCTGCTAGATAAGTAAGGTTTTGTTCATACGCTGTCTCTGCTAGTCTAGCTAGATCATTGAGGATCTGTTCATACGCTATCTCTGCTAGTTCTGCTAGATCATTGAGGATCTGTTCATATGCTATCTCTGCTAGTCTAGCTAAATCAGTGAGGTTATGTTCATATGCTTTCTCTTCTAGTCTAGCTAGATCAGTGAGTGCCCGTTCATACGCTATCTCTGCTAGTCTAGCTAGATCAGTGAGGGTCTGTTCATATGCTGTCTCTGCCAGTCTAGCTAGGTCAGCGAGGTTCTGTTCATACGCTATCTCTGCTAGTGCTGCTAGATAAGTAAGGTTTTGTTCATACGCTGTCTCTGCTAGTCTAGCTAGATCATTGAGGATCTGTTCATACGCTATCTCTGCTAGTTCTGCTAGATCAGTGAGGTTCTGTTCATATGCTGTCTCTGCCAGTCTAGCTAGGTCAGCGAGGTTCTGTTCATACGCTATCTCTGCTAGTGCTGCTAGATAAGTAAGGTTTTGTTCATACGCTGTCTCTGCTAGTCTAGCTAGATAATTGAGGATCTGTTCATATGCTATCTCTGCTAGTCTAGCTAAATCAGTGAGGTTATGTTCATATGCTTTCTCTTCTAGTCTAGCTAGATCAGTGAGTGCCCGTTCATACGCCAACTCTGCTAGTCTAGCTAGATCAGTGAGGGTCTGTTCATATGCTGTCTCTGCCAGTCTAGCTAGGTCAGCGAGGTTCTGTTCATACGCTATCTCTGCTAGTGCTGCTAGATAAGTAAGGTTTTGTTCATACGCTGTCTCTGCTAGTCTAGCTAGATCATTGAGGATCTGTTCATACGCTATCTCTGCTAGTTCTGCTAGATCAGTGAGGTTCTGTTCATATGCTATCTCTGCCAGTCTAGCTAGGTCAGCGAGGTTCTGTTCATACGCTATCTCTGCTAGTGCTGCTAGATAAGTAAGGTTTTGTTCATACGCTGTCTCTGCTAGTCTAGCTAGATCATTGAGGATCTGTTCATATGCTATCTCTGCTAGTCTAGCTAAATCAGTGAGGTTATGTTCATATGCTTTCTCTTCTAGTCTAGCTAGATCAGTGAGTGCCCGTTCATACGCTATCTCTGCTAGTCTAGCTAGATCAGTGAGGGTATGTTCATATGCTATCTCTGCTAGTCTACCTAGATCAGTGAGGGTCTGTTCATACGCTATCTCTGCTAGTCTAGCTAGATCAGTGAGGGTCTGTTCATGTGCAATCTCCGCGAGTCTAGCTAGATTGGTGAGAGTCTGTTCATATGCTATCTCTGCTAATCTAGCTAGATCATTGTGGGTCTGTTCATACACTAGCTCTGCTAGTCTAGCTAGATCATTGAGTGTCTGTTCATACACTATTTCTGCTAGTCTAGCTAGATCATTGAGGGTCTGTTTATACACTAGCTCTGCTAGTCTAGCTAGATCAGTGAGGTTCTGTTCATACGCTATCTCTGCTAGTCTAGCTAGATCATTGAGGGTCTGTTCATACGCTATATCTGCTAGTCTAGCTAGATTATTGAGAGTCTGTTCATACACTAGCTCTGCTAGTCTAGCTAGATCATTGAGTGTTTGTTCATACACTATATCTGCTAGTCTAGCTAGATTGGTGAGGGTCTGTTCATACGCTATCTCTGCATGTCTAGCTAGATCAGTGAGGGTCTGTTTATATGCTATCTCTGCTAGACTAGCTAGGTCAGTGAGGATCTGTTCATACGCTATCTCTGCTAGTCTAGCTAGATCATTGAGGGTCTGTTCATACACTAGCTCAGCTAGTCTAGCTAGATCATTGAGTGTCTGTTCATACACTATCTCTGCTAGTCTAGCTAGATCACTGAGGGTCTGTTCATACACTAGCTCTGCTAGTCTAGCTAGATCAGTGAGGGTCTGTTCAAACGCTATCTCTGCTAGTCTAGCTAGATCAGTAAGGTTCTGTTCATATGCTATCTCTGCTAGTATAGCTAGATAAGTGAGGGTCTGTTCATACGCTATCTCTGCTAGTCTAACTAGATCAGTGCAGGTCTCTTCATACACTATCTCTGCTAGTCTAGCTAGATTAGTGAGGATCTGTTCATATGCTATCTCTGCTAGTCTAGCTAGATCAGTGAGCATCCGTTCATACACTATCTCTGTTAGCCTGGCTAGATCAGTGAGGTTATGTTCATACGCTTTGTCTTCTAGTCTAGCTAGATCAGTGAGTGTCTGTTCGTACGCTATCTCTGTTAGTTTAGCTAGATCAGTAAGGATCTGTTCATATGCTATCTCTGCGCTTCTAGCTAGATCAGTAAGGATCTCTTATTATGCTATCTCTGCTAGTCTAGCTATATCAGTGAGGGTCTGTTCATACGCTATCTCGGCTAGTCTAGCTAGATCAGTGAGGGTCTGTTCATACGCTATCTCTGCGAGTCTAGCTAGATTGGTGAGGGTCTGTTCATATGCTATCTCTGCTAGTCTAACTAAATTAGTGAGGGTCTGTTCATACGCTAGCTCTGCTAGTCTAGCTAGATCAGTGAGCGTCTATTCACACGCTATCTCTGCTAGTCTAGCTAGATCATTGAGGGTCTGTTCATACACTAGCTCTGCTAGTCTAGCTAGATCATTGAGGGTCTGTTCATACACTATCTCTGCTAGTCTAGCTAGATCATTGAGGGTCTGTTCATATGCTATCCCTGCGAGTCTAGCTAGATCATTGAGTGTCTATTCATACGCTATCTCTGCTAGTCTAGCTAGATCATTGAGGGTCTGTTCATACACTAGCTCTGCTAGTCTAGCTAGATCATTGAGTGTCTGTTCATACACTATCTCTGCTAGTCTAGCTAGATTGGTGAGGGTCTGTTCATACGCTATCTCTGCTCGTCTAGCTAGATCAGTGAGGGTCTGTTTATACGCTATCTCTGCTAGACTAGCTAGATCAGTGAGGATCTGTTCATACGCTATCTCTGCTAGTCTAGCTAGATCATTGAGGGTCTGTTCATACACTATCTCTGCTAGTCTAGCTAGATCATTGAGGGTCTGTTCATACACTAGCTCTGCTAGTCTAGCTAGATCAGTTAGGGTCTGTTCATACGCTATCTCTGCTAGTCTAGCTAGATCAGTAAGGTTCTGTTCATAGGCTATCTCTGCTAGTCTAGCTAGATAAGTGAGGGTCTGTTCATACACTAGCTCTGCTAGTCTAGCTAGATCAGTGAGGGTCTGTTCATACGCTATCTCTGCTAGTCTAGCTAGATCATTGAGGGTCTGTTCATACACTAGCTCTGCTAGTCTAGCTAGATCAGTGAGGGTCTGTTCATACGCTATCTCTGCTACTCTAGCTAGATCATTGAGGGTCTGTTCATACACTAGCTCTGCTAGTCTAGCTAGATCAGTGAGGGTCTGTTCATACGCTATCTCTGCTACTCTAGCTAGATCATTGAGCATCTGTTCATACACTATCCCTGCTAGTCTAGCTAGATCATTGAGGGTCTGTTCATACACTACCTCTGCTAGTCTAGCTAGATCAGTGAGACGATGTTCATACGCTATCTCTGCTAGTCTAGCTAAATCAGTAGGGTCTGTTCATACGCTATCTCTGCTAATCTAGCTAGATCAGTGAGGAGCTGTTCATACACTAGCTCTGCTAGTCTAGCTAGATCAGTGAGGGTCTGTTCATACACTAGCTCTGCTAGTCTAGGTAGATTGGTGAGGGTCTGTTCATACGCTATCTCTACTAATCTAGCTAGATCAGTAAGGTTCTGTTCATACGCTATCTCTGCTAGTCTAGCTAGATAAGTGAGGGTCTGTTCATGCACTAGCTCTGCTAGTCTAGCTAGATCATTGAGTGTCTGTTCATACACTATCTCTGCTAGTCTAGCTAGATCATTGAGGGTCTGTTCATACACTACCTCTGCTAGTCTAGCTAGATCAGTGAGACGCTGTTCATACGCTATCTCTGCTAGTCTAGCTAAATCAGTAGGGTCTGTTCATACGCTATCTCTGCTAGTCTGGCTAGATCAGTGAGGAGCTGTTCATACACTAGCTCTGCTAGTCTAGCTAGATCAGTGAGGGTCTGTTCATACACTAGCTCTGCTAGTCTAGCTAGATCAGTGAGGGTCTGTTCATACGCTATCTCTGCTAATCTAGATTGATCAGTAAGGTTCTGTTCATACGCTATCTCTGCTAGTCTAGCTAGATAAGTGAGGGTCTGTTCATGCACTAGCTCTGCTAGTCTAGCTAGATCATTGAGTGTCTGTTCATACACTATCTCTGCTAGTCTAGCTAGATCATTGAGGGTCTGTTCATACACTAGCTCTGCTAGTGTAGCTAGATCAGTGAGGAGCTGTTCATACACTAGCTCTGCTAGTCTAGCTATATCAGTGAGGAGCTGTTCATACGCTATCTCTGCTAGTCTAGCTAGATCATTGAGGGTCTGTTCATACGCTATCTCTGCTAGTCTAGCTAGATCAGCGAGGGTCTGTTCATACGCTGTCTCTGTTAGTCTCTTTTTAACCAAGTGTTTATAACCAACTGCAGATATATCGAAATCAGGCTTCATGAGATATTGTGATCAATAAAGGTTGTTTCGCTGTAACTGCCAGAGAGTGGAGTTCCCATGCTTCACAATGTTTGGCAAACAAGTTGTTAATAATGTATGCGTCAAAGTTTAGGTTGAGCCGAGGTTAACTTATTGTAATAATTTATGCTCAATTTGATTACATTAAAGTCCATTGAAAACATGCCATATTTAGTTAAGAGTTCTTGAGAGCAAGAGCATAGTTTCTCAATAAAATTGTTATCAAGAGTTTGCAGCCCTCCCAGCTGTCGTGTTCCCCATATCACATGACAGGTGCCAGTTATAATTTATAGATGTCTACTAGTGGGTTCAAGGTAAACCCAGAGTTTCCGATAGCGAATGTCCCGATTCCAGTCAAATATGTTTAACAGTGCACTGAACATGATCAAAATGGTCATCCAATTCAGTTCATTGTCTACATATACTCCGAGAAATGTGCACGTCGATACTATATCAATAGTTGTTTGACAGATCATTTATACCTGTTTTCATGTTACCATTGAATACCTTAATATTGGTTTTCGTAGTGTTAATAACCAAAGAGTAATCATCTGAGTATTGTTGTGGGGTTACAACGTTCATTCATCACCTGTTTTTTATTTACAGTGTTTTGCCGGCCAAAAAAAATAATCGAAAAATATGGGGGCTGGTGGGTCAGAGCATATAAGGGTTAGGGGTCGTGAAAGGATAGAGACTGAATAAAAGGGAAGGGAGTTTGGAGGGTAACCCCAAAAATAAAAATAAAAAAATGTGATGATTTGTTTCTGCGAACACATTTTGGCAAAACATTCCATGACAAGATACTCTGGGGATGAATGGACATAGAACCGCTGTGGGACCTTGAACTGCTTTTGTAATCTTTCTGGTGTGCAGTCCAATAACATCGCCCTATTTTAAGCTGATGAACAGATGGTAGAGTTCATGCAGAGTTAAGGACAGCAAGCTATAGCCTGAACAGGGTTGTCAAAATCCAGTCACTCAATAGTCTGTTCTGATTTAATCGTACTGCCACCATTGTATTGTCACGCAGGGGACTAATCATGCGTATCAGGTCCTCTGGTATACCCGGGTAAAACATGTATGCAGTCTATATCCCCCAAGTGCAAGGATCTCGTTTCATCAGGGCCTAGCAAAGACCATCTGGCCGTGGTGCAGTAGAACCAGACAGGCTCCTTATTAAACTTATAATATCGCCTATGTTACTGGTACAGGGCATCTAGCTGGTTTGCATGATTGAAATTCAGAGTACTTCCTAATTCCCATGGTGGTAAGAATTTACCTGGCCCAACATAGCCTAGAGGGCCCGTGTTAGCATGTCCCCTACCCTAACGTTTCCTCAGAATGAGCGGTTGTCATTGTTTTGGATAGAGCTGATCATATCCTGCCATTCCTTTACTTGTATCAGCCGATTCTGAGCCTTTGTCATTTTGGTATTTCCTCTTCCTTAATTTGCACAGTATGATCTGATTCGTAGACTGAGGTGTGTCATTTATAAGAAGCCATGAGTCTCTTCTAGGTAGTCATTTTGCTTTTGCAATGTCTATACCGAACTTATGTCGATATGGCTTATTCGTGTAGTTGGCCTGTTATGATCCACTTGTTTGGGTGTTTTTGTTCAGATGATAGACACATTCATGCATACATCATCATGCATGTTTCATATTCGTTTAATGTTCTACTATAATCTAAATTGTACTTGTTCAGGTGAGCCTGTGTGACATCAGTTCCCTCTCATCTATTGTTAGAAATATAGTCCCAGTATTCGGCCGGATAATGCCCCAAGGCGTAAACCCTAGTGGAAATCTTATCAATGTGATCGGCTGTACATTGTGGTGGGTGAGAAGAAGAGCACAGACTCTGCTTTTCCATCTAACTATTGTAATTTAATAAATACAAGGTGAAAACTCCTAACTTTCCCTAGACTAAGAGTGTTCCCTACCTAACAAAGGTGCTCATCCGGCATCAGTGATAGTCCCTAACCAATTCTGTCCACTGTCCAAACGAACCTATCCTGGCCTACCACTATAAGAACAACTAAGGCACAGGAGAATGACTCCCTTCTCCTGTGAGTTGGTTTCCCACCAAGTTCAGTTCAATAAAGTATTCATAGGTCGTTCTTAGTTACTGCTTTCATCATATCATCCAGTTCAGATACCGGGTCTTCAATATCTCAACGGTCTCTTTCACTCTCTTGGTCTTTCTTTGCTTTCTGTTCTCTTCTTGTTGGATTCTATTTGGGATGATCCCTTTTCGCCCCATGGGACAATTCTGTTCCTTTTACTTTAATCAAACTCTAGTTTTCAGGTTCAAATAATGATTCTCTTGTCTTTTATTCACTCTCAATAGTACATCTTGACTGGGACGAGTATGAGCGTTGCAGTAATGCTTCTCACTCTCCTCATGTATTCTTGATAATTTGTCCTGACTGGGATTAGTATGAGCGTTCCAGTGATTATTCTCACCCTCCTCGTATACTCTTGACACGTGGTATCGACTGGGACGAGTATGAGCGTTGCAGTGATTATTCTCACCCTCCTCGTATACTCTTGACACGTGGTATCGACTGGGACGAGTATGAGCGTTCCAGTGATGATTCTCATCTTCTTCAGGCACTCTTGACAGTTTATGTTGTTTGGAACAAATACGCGCATTCCAATAATTAATTTCACCCTCCTCATATATTCTTGCACTTCGTCTCGACTGGGGCGAGTATGCTCGTTCCAGTAGTTATCTTTGGTCCCCCTCCCAGGTCTCCTGTTCTCCCCGTTACCTTTATTGCTTAGGGGTAATGTCACCGGGGTGTCTGGTAGATCGGGACCCTCTTCCTCGGATGTCAGGTGGACTTCTCGCTCCTTCGTTCTTCCTTCACTCGGCTCGCTCTCTAATGCCCTTTTCGAAATGGTATTGACATTGTTTATGAACTCCCAGGTCCACCGTGATACGTTTACGCCACCACTTTTTACTCACTCTGTCTCCGGACGCATTGCATCCACCACAGTCTTATCGCTCCTCTAGCACCATGGATTAGAAGCTCCCCTACGGCTTCTTTCAAGCATTGAACGTTGTGCATCCAAGTTTCTCTCAGCTACTCTTTCCCAGCTGATTTGAAACTCGCGGGTTACTCTTGCACCAAGGTCTTCGCCTCCAAGATTTATAACTGTGCCGTGGGACTTCCCCGGCGTACTGGCAAAGTCCCTTTTCTCTGTCTTATTTACACTCTGTATTCTTCCAATGGTTTCTTTGTCTCAGTTCCATATACATGCCCCTTCATAGGTACAGTCAGAGTGTTTGGTTGACAAGAACACATTTTAGTTTGTCAGGTTTTCCTTCACTGGCTGTTTCATGAGTGAGAACGAGTTAGGGACATGTTGCTCAGGGAGTGATAAAGGCCTTGTTGCTTAGGGAGTTCCTCATGAGAATGGGAGTCCTTGTCCCCAGATGGGGAGTCTCTCCCGGTGAGGTCTTGCTTGCCTCTACCCCTAGGGAGGGTATTGCGTAGATGGCTTACGTCCCTAACCTAACAGCGAGAGGCCCCCCTGGAGAGAAGTGACAGAATCCTGCGATTCGTCACACCCATTATCTCAGGCATCTGTGCCACTGACCGTCTCATAACAATCGCAAATCGATCAGTTGCCTCTAAAGGGCATATTGTCATATCGTTGATCTTTGTATGTTGTCACCGCGTATACATATTTAGTCAATAGTGATGTCCGTTGTACTTGTTACCCTGGTGTAGTTGGCAGGCATTTCATTGTTGACATGCCCATTAATCATACAGAGCCCCAGCGGAATGACCATCTTATACCATGTTATGCCCTTGGCATTAGAAGCTTTTTGTTTAAGAGAGCCCACAGGGATATTCCACAATGTGTCAGTATAATCGGTATTGTAGCAGCCGTTTTTAGGAGGGATTTTAGCATTCAAATCACTCAAAATCATGAGGGCAGTGGTGCCCCAATCAAAGTTACTAGCCAATCAGAGTTTTGATGTTAGAACATTCACATCCTGGGGAAACATAAATATTAATAATCAATTAACTGTGAGTGAATGTTGGGCAGAGTAACACCAGCTCTCATTCCAGCCAATATGAAGTTACGCAGGGCACTAATTTCCCTAATGTCATAACTATTTTTAATAGTAATAATCAGTCCCCCTTTTGGGCTTCCCAAGTACCCTTTGAGGGCCTTTTTCTGGACAGTATAACTTACTGAGAGCTCTAAGGAACAAGGCTGATCCTACTGGGAAGTCTCTTGAGCAACACACTAACTGGGGATCCACCTGAACCATGCACAGCATGGGTACTCGCCTTGCAATGCACAGACTGGGCACTCACCTTGCAATGCAGAATGGAAACTCACCTTGCAATGCAGAATGAGAACTCACCTTGCAATGCAGAATGGAAACTGACCTAGCAATTCAGAATGGACACTCATCTTGCAATGCAGAATATATAATCACCTTGCAATGCAGAATGAGAACTCACCTTGCAATGCAGAATGGACACTTACCTTGCAATGCAGAATGAGAACTCACCTTGCAATGCAGAATGGAAACTCACCTTGCAATGCAGAATATAAACTCACCTTGCAATGCAGAATATAAACTCACCTTGCAATGCAGAATGGACACTCAGCTTGCAATGCAGAGACTGGGCACTCACCTTACAATGCAGAATGGAAACTCACCTTGCAATGCAGAATGGGAACTCGCCTTGCAATGCAGAGACTGGGCACTCACCTTGCAATGCAGAATGGAAACTCACCTTGCAATGCAGAATGAGAACTCACCTTGCAATGCAGAATGGAAACTGACCTAGCAATTCAGAATGGACACTCATCTTGCAATGCAGAATATAAAATCACCTTGCAATGCAGAATGAGAACTCACCTTGCAATGCAGAATGGACACTTACCTTGCAATGCAGAATGAGAACTCACCTTGCAATGCAGAATGGAAACTCACCTTGCAATGCAGAATATAAACTCACCTTCCAATGCAGAATGGACACTCAGCTTGCAATGCAGAATGAGAACTCACCTTGCAATGCAGAATGGAAACTGACCTAGCAATTCAGAATGGACACTCACCTTGCAATGCAGAATGGGACCTCACCTTGCAATGCAGAATGGGACCTCACCTTGCAATGCAGAATGGGCACTCAGCTTGCAATGCAGAATGGACACTCAGCTTGCAATGTAGAATGGGAACTCACCTTGCTGAACAAGGCACACACTGGGAATTCATTTACTTAAGGAACATTCTAACTCAGGAAATTAGAACGTTTTCAACCCTCAGTAAAAAAGGACCAGGGTTGCTACAAACCAAAGCTCAACAGCCAGAGAAATTAAAAAAAAAAACATATTCATGTACATGACCTGATTGCGAGTGCAGGACTCCTTAACCCATTGGATGTGTTTTACTGCGTGTGGATCGTATGCTTCCCAGGGGCTGGATTCTCTTAGCTAAATTGCGAATCCCTTGGGAATCACAGCTTTATAGGCCATACAATCCACCTTGAAATACAGTCAATGCAATCTGGCCAAAATGGGAGAATTGTTGTCAGTGGCAGCTGGTGAATATTTTAAGTGGAGGGGAGTAACTATGTCTCCCAGATATGCCAGAGCGACCGAGTGTAGTGAGGTAGACCACACCACTCAAGGGGGTTTTGGGTGGGCCCCCCCTCCCCTTGAGAATTTAATGGGAAAAAATGGTGCATTTTAGAGCACACTTTTTAGAAAATTGGGTAAAAAGCCGAACAGTTTGAAATTGGGTTTTGTAGGGTAACTCATGAAAATAATCCAATAGATGCAAGTCACCAACAGGGCTCCAACACATTTTCATGATGCCTTTTCCCACAAAATGTGCCACTATAAAACATTGTCACACTGGCTGTACCCATAAATGTCCATGCTGACTCCACCATTATACCCTAGTATTCCCATATAAGAACATACTCATGTTAACATGTCCATGTTTGTTCGGCCAATATATGGCAGTATTCCCACATAAGAACATACTCCAGTTGGCTTTACCATTAAAAATGCATGCCAAAGTATGAAAACATGTTCAAACTAGCTGTACTAAAATGCCAGTCGAGCTACATAATAACACTTATCATGCTTGCTTTATCAAAGATGCCCAATACAAAATGCCACACCACAATACAAAATGACTGAACTGGCTGCATTGAAATGCCAGTCTAGCTACATAATAACACTTATGGTTGTTTTACCAAAGATGCCTAATACAAAATGTCATACCACAGTAAGACATTGCTAAACTGGTTGCATCATAAATAATGTCAGTCTAGCTACATAATAACACTCATCATGCTTGCTTTATCAGCCATGCACAGTAAAACATGCCATGCCTGCTCCATGGTGTGCCAGCTTCTGGTACTCAGACATAATCACAATAATGATGAATGTGATTATGTGTGATTGCGAGGCACTGGGGGGCACTGGGGTGAGGCATGTCATGTTACTGATCATCTATAATAGATGCTCAGTAAATAAATGATATTCCTGACCCCTGGGTCCCAAGCTCCTCACACATACATACAATCAATGTGGTTATGTGTGTATGCCAGGCACTGGGGTGCCAGGGGGCAGGATGGCATTTTTATTTACTTGACATCTATCATAGATGTCCAGCAAAAAAATACCATGCCTGTCCCCTGGGCCTCACAGCACCAAACACACACCCACAATAAAAGTGATTATGTGTATATGCATGTCGCTTGGGGATTATATGTGTATGCAAAGCACTGGGGGGCCAGGGGAGCAGGTATGGTATTTTTTTACTTGACATCTTTAATAGATGTCCAGTCAACAAATACCATCCCTGTCCCTTTGGTCCCACAGCACCTCAGACAGAGAGCTGATTTTGGCAGTGGGGATGGGGATTGTGCAACAAAGGCATTTTTAAAAAGCCTTTGTTGTACCAACCATCTACCCCTACTCGCCAAAATCATCTCAGACCCCAAAAAAAAAAAACACACACACACACACACACACACACACACACTGCTCAACATACACAGCAATCACTCGCAGTCTCATTCACAGTCACGAGCACCCATCATGCACTCACTCATAACATAAGCATACATGCAACAATACACATAATTAAATAAACATACAAACACACACATTTACACAACATACACACACAACATACACATAGCAAGCACTCCTTCATACACACGAGCACCCATCATGCATTCACTCATAACACAAGCATACATGCATCCATACACCTATTTAAATAATAAACTTACAAAAACACACATTTACACAACATACACACAGAAAGCACTCTCTCATTCACACCAGCATCCATCATCACACATTCACCTAACAACACAAGCATGCACACACCCATGCACAATTTAAATTTGAAAAATAAACATAAACATACTTACCTTCTGCCGAGGGTCCAGTGCTCCAGCCCCCTGCAAGCATGAGCAGGTTGCAGATAGTTTCCAGGTTCCTGCACATGCGTGCAAAAGGCCTGAGCATGGGTCTGGAGATGCCCCACTCCAGCCTGCTCTGTCTGTATGTGCGAGAAGGTGCAGGAGCGCACCCAAGCACACAAAGATGTGCAGTTCCCCAAAAATCATTTCCAATGAGCCATGCAAGGCTGGGGAAGCAAACGCCCCCAGCCTTGCGTGGCTCATTGAGCTTGCGCGGCTGGGGAAATGTAACTGTAAAAAGGCAACAGAGTTAAGAGCACTCCCTCAGCTGAAAAAAACAGCAGAGGGAGTGCACATATTTTACTGGGCTGGCTCCTCTATAATGGGTGAAAGGGTGCCAAGATCCGGTGGGTCGATGCCTCCTCGCTCATTTTGGATGAGCCGCCCCTGATTGTGGTCAAACTTTCTTGCCCTCACTGCCAGCCTTGTAGCTACTTCAGTAGCGGATCCAGGGCATGGCACAACAGCGTAGGAAACTCCTGTAAGATGAGCATTTCTGCCAGGAACGTGTGAACAGTTTGGTCTTCCCATGCAGAGAAATCTGAAATTCTGCGGCACAGGGCTTCTTAACCCCCGGTGCTGGCACTCCCAGTTTAAAGCTGTACCCATGCTCATCTACATTTTTATAAAACACCTTTGTTTGTTTTCAACATTCATTTGATACACCCCTTATTCATGAAATCAAGGAGTCTCTAAACGATAACACCCTGATGCTTGAACATGTCTTACCTGCGTAAGACAACCAGACATCGCTGTGCATTGTCCTACTTGTCTTCACATCACAGAATTGCTTCACACAAGCAGCTTCTGAATAACATGTGCCAGTGTGCATGTGTCAGGCTTATGTGGTGCAGGCATGTACTGTGGAGAATACACAGAATGAGGGCTTCGGAATGCTAGTGGCCCTTTCCCAGTGAGCTGCGACTTGTCAGGGAAAAGGGCCATTAGCACTCTCCATGTCACAGTTGTGCCTTCTTTGAGAGGCGAAAAAGAGAAACTCAGTCTTTGCTGCATTGACTTTTCAAATGAATTAGGTGAACAAAATATGACCATACTTCATAGAATCCATTCGGTAAAGCCCATTTTCACTGAATGCATTTTCAGAGACTTTGTTTGCACTTTGTTTATGGCAGCAAAATGCAGGTGGTAAGTGGGGTTAGGGTATATATGGGGTTGGGGACAGTAAAGGGAGGTTTCTGCCACAAATAGAACACGTCATTCAGGTCTTTATCACTCCCTAGGTGACAGTAGCCCAAAGATAAAGGTGGGTGCCATCTGTATGATGGTGCATGGAGCCTACAAACCGCACCCTAAATCCCCAGGAGTCCCACATACAGATTACATAGAATGGGGGCTAAGGGTGGGGAGGGAGAGCTGGATGTCCTCACCTGGACCGCCTGGTATTAATTCATGCAGGTAGAAGCGATAGGGGGGGCCCCTCATAGCCTTCCGTGTCAGAAGCTGCTGAGAGATCGAGCAGCAGGATCAAACAGGTGCCCCAATTATCCATGATATTGACAATGTCACTGATAACTCGTAGTGTTGCAGTCTCTATAATAATAATAATAATAATAATTTCGCATTTATATAGCGCTACGAACCCTCGGTGTGTGGTGCTCATTTATTGACATCGGAAGGATGAAAGGCTGAGTTTGGCCCTGCCGGGATTCGAACCTGTGTTAGCAGGCTCTGCACAGATGTCAAAGCGAGCGCTCTACTCGCTGTGCCACTTGACCGGCTATGCTATGCTATGCTGGAGTGAACGCCTGATTGACAAATATGGGCGAGCAAATGTATTAATAATGCCTTTTCCAGCCCCTTCCCCAGAACATGGACACTCGGAATAGGGCGGAAAGTGTTTGAAACAGCGGGAGCAGGGGACATCCTCTGAAGAGGGCTGGGGGCATTACGCCAGTCATAAGTTAGGGGGACACATCCCCTATGACAGGGAGTCCTTCTAGAGTGCCCCAAGCAGTTGGAAAGCTTTGGTAGGGACATTTGTCTGATAAATAGCTGAAACGACATCATGCACATATGCTATATGCTTAAGGGGGGGCTAGGGCAGGTCATCCCTAGAAATGGGGTCAAAGTGCTCCCAAGTAGCAATTGCTCTCAATACACCAATCCCCTATCTGCGCTCTTTTCTTCTTCAGTTCCTGTAGAGCATTTATAAGTTAGTTTGAAGGTAGTTGCTGCTTCGTGGTGGGAGCCCCTCAGTGCAATACATGTCCACTCTTTCTGTATGATGGATGCTTTTTGGGAGTGCTACAAATTGTTTGAAATCATTAGCTAATTATAAAGACTATCCCTTGGGGGAGGAACTCTGTGGTTCCTTTTTTTCTTCTTGGCCCCTGCTCCTCCTTTATCCTTCCTCCCTCTCTACTCCCCCTTCTCTTTCTTCCTCCTCTCTTCACTTCTTCTATTCTCTGTACTTCTCTCTTCCTTTCCCCAGATGGTTTTCCTCCTCCCAATGCATCTACTCATCTGCCTCTTCTGCCCCACCTTGCTGCTCTGCCATTTATTTATTTATTTTGTAAAGCACACCTGCAGCCCGGCGGCATTGAGATGCTGTTGCAGTTTACAGCTGTGATATTATTTGTCACAGGGCGCGGATTGCACAAGTACATACACGCGGGGCATTATCACACTGTTGGTAGTACAACGTGGTGGTGATAAGGGGTGGTGTAAGTGGTGCCAGTGTGGTGGGCAGGTGTGGTTGTGGTTTAGGATAAGAGCAGAGTTTTGTGAGCTTTACGAAAGATCCAGTAGGACTTCTTGGCCCTCCGAGTGGAGGGAGGTTGTTCCAGAGTTTGGCTGCTAGGTAGTGGAAGTTTAAGCCTTCAGCTTTGCATCCATTTATTTTGGGCACAGCTAGTCGATCAGTGTAGGTGGTCTTTGTGGGTCTTGAGGAGTGGGCTTTGGTGATTCTTTGGGTGAGGTATGCAGGCGCTGTCTGCGAGAGGCACTTGTGGGTGATGGAGAGTGTTTTAAAGGTGATGCACTCCTGTATGGGGAGCCAGTGTGCTTCTCTTCTGGCTTTAGAGATGTGTTCTTTTTTCAGGATGTGGAGGACTGCTCTCCGGGCATTGCTTTTTATGACTTGTAGTTTCTGGATATTTCCGGAGGAGGTGCCTGAGAATAGGACATTGCAATAGTCAATCTTGGAGCCAATGATGGCACGGGCAATCGTAAGACAGTTATTTTTAGATAGGAAGGGTCTGACTGCATTGAGGGTCTTCGTTGCGTAGGCTCCTGAGGAGGCAATGGCACTAATTTGTCTAGCCATAGAGAGTGAGGTGTTGAGGTAAATGCCTAGTGTCTTTACAGAGGTATAGACGGGAATTGGGCAGTTTTCAATCGTGAAGGCTGTGTATTGTTTATTCAGATACTTAAGAGCATTTGGTGGGCCGACAATTAAGATGTCAGTCTTGTTGCAGTTGAGACAGAGATGATTAGATGCAATCCATGCCTGTATGGTGGAGTAGATGTTGTTGAGTGTGGTGGCATCAGTTGTGTAGTTACCAGAGAGTGGGATCAGGATTTGAGTATCGTTGGCATAGTTGGGGTAAGGTATGCCGAGTGAGTCTAGGATGTTGAAGAGTGGCATGGTAAAGATGTTGTAAAGGGTTGGGGAGATGCAAGATCCTTGGGGTACGGCACAGGTGATGGGAGAGGGCGGGGCATTTGCAGTCTCTAAGAAGACCCTCATAACCCTCCCTTCCAGGAAGGAGGCAATCCATGACCTATCCTTTCTCTCTCCTCTCTCCCACACTCTCGTTTCACCATATCTTCTCATCTTCTTGTTCCCTCTCTTATTCCTTCTCTGTTCCTCTCTCCAGCTCCTCTTTATACTCTCTCCCCATCCACCTCCTATGCTCCTCTTTCTCCTCCCTCCACCTCTTCCACTCTTCTTTCTCATTTCTCCACCTCCTCCTCACACCACCACTATTTTTCACCAGCAACTCTGCCTAAAGACTCTCAACTCCCTCACACTGCTCTCCTATTTCGTTCCCTTTAAGGAGGTGAGGCAGGGACTGTGGAGAACAACAGCGTAACAAGAATTAGCTATGCATATGGAAGCTCACAGATTCCTGCATAGCCTTTGCCCGTATATCCTTGAGCAGGGCTTTACCAGGCAATAACAAAATCTTCAGCGAAGTTGTTATGTTTCATGTTGCGTGTTGCCAAGTGTGTGTGGTTCGTGTTGCGATAGAAGTAGGGGTATGTTTAGTTTAGAGTTTGAGGATACGTATAGTGGTCAAGTGGCACAGCGAGTAGAGCGCTCGCTTTGACATCCGTGCAGAGCCTGCTAAAGGCCAACCTCAGCCTTTCATCCTTCCGAGGTCGATAAATGAGCACCACACACCGTGGGTAATAATAAGCAGCGCTCAGATACCTGAGGGTTCGTAGCGCTATATAAGTGCCAAATTATTATTATTATTTATACAGAATAGTGTGTTTTTAGTGCGGTTAGTTAAGTGTAAAACATTTCCTACCCCAACATCCATCTGAGTGTAACACATTTCCTACCCCCAAAATCCTTCTAAGTGTAACACATTTACTATCCCAAAATCCATCTGAGTGTAACATATTTCCTACCCCCAAATTCCATCAAAGTGTAATACATTGCCTACCCCAACATCCATCTACGTGTAACCCATTTCCTACCCCAAGATCCAACTAAGTGTAACCCATTTTCTACCCCAAGATCCATCTAAGTGTAACACATTTCCTACCCCAAGAACCATCTTAGTGTAACACATTTCCCACCCACAAAGTCCATCTGAGTGTAACATATTTCCTACTCCAACATCCATCTAAGTTTAACAAATTTCCTACCCCAAATCCATCTAAGTGTAACACATTTCCTACCCCAACATCCATCTGAGAATAGCACACTTCCTACTCCCAACATCCATCTAACTGTAACCCATTTCCTACCCCAAGATCCATCTATGTGTAATAAATTTCTTACACCCAAAATCCATCTAAGTGGAACACATTTCCTACCCCAACATCGATCTGAGTGTAAAACATTTCCTACCCCCAAAGTCCATCTAAGTGGAACACATTTACTACCTCCAAAAACCATCTGAGTGTAACACATTTACTACCCCCAAAACAACACAGCTAAAGAGCGGTTCCCTGCCCCTAATCAAATATTAGAAGGTAACGAAGTGTTGGGGTTTTACTGGATTACAGTAATGGCTTTACTCCTCACCCGGACCACCTTACCTGCCTGT